>NC_141705.1:48083799-49457965 GCF_971803275.1 Cyanistes caeruleus
AAATTCAGGTGAACTGATGGTGTTGAAGGGATTGCTGTGGGATGCAGTGGTCAAGGAAGAATATCAGCCAAAGAGAACAGTGAACTCAATTATGGATGCTTCTATGGGTATATTTAAGTGTGGGGTGGATATATTATCTGTAGATTCATACATCACACTGGAATGAGCAGGATGCAGACAGATATTTGAAATACACATTTGATAACAGAAATGAAAGATGAATTACCCTAAAATTCCTAAATATAAAAAGGACATTTGTCATGGCTGCAGCAGGAAGTGAACCACAGGAATGTAGATAGAATTATACACAGTGACAGATTTCATATGGTAGGAAAACATGGGAGTTTAGTACCCCTATCAATATGTGTTAAATATTCACTTGTTCTACATACTCTATGGGTCTTCTGCAATTCCATTGTTTTACAGTCACAGCATGGCACAAACAGAAAGCTCGAGTGTTCCTGTTTCATTGAACTTTCTCTTTTGTCCACAATTTGCAGCAGATTTGGCAGTGGTGTGTTTTAGCAGCTGAGATTCTCCAGATAGGAGAAGGAATTATGTGGGGGAAGGGAAGCAACAAAAAGCTAATTCTGAGGCTGTCTTAACAAAAAGAAAGGCGAAAATGTTCCAGTCATTAAAGTCAAGATATTTAGAAGCCTTCCTGAATGATACATTTAATTCCTGATTCAGAACAAGACTATTCTACCACTTAACCTACTGGTTTACATGAGACTTAAATGATACACAGTATGTCCAAAGAGTTACAGCTTGCAGCATGCATTGAATGGTGCATAAAGACATTAATATTTCTGAGGCAAACATATAATTGGCGTTCTCAATATCTTGCTTTTATAGATGCAAAATCAATACCTATATTGAGGCATACTAGTACTTTCACAATAACAGACATTTAAAGAATCATAAGATAACACTTGCAGTATGTCTAGAAGAGCTAAAGGAGAATAATGTATTGTTAAACAAAATTATCAATGTTTGAGGCATTTGACAACTGTAAAAACAACACCCCCTCACAGGCAGCACTATTAAATAATTTTAATTTGAAATAATAGTGAGGTTCAGGTTTTCTAATGTGAAACATTAGAGACCTACGAAAACATCTATAAAAATATTGAGGGAACACTTACTTTGTGGCAATCCTAATCCTAGGTGACAGACAGTGTTCTCAAGCTTTTTTGATGACAAAGACAGCAATAACGCTTCCTCATGAATAGCTGTCTTATGTCAACAATCTGCAAAATCCAAAGTCATTTGAGAAAAATCTACATTCAGAGAACAGAGTCCTCACCTTCTTTGGAAGATAGTTTCTTTATTGTGACTTTTTCTGTGTTGATTGAGCCAGATGCCAACAAATTTTTTGGGGGGATCTATTTTTTAAAACCCAAGAACAAATTATTGGCAGAAACCAGCAGCAAAATCACAACAGTGTACAATTTGCCATAACAAACTTGAGAAGTAATTACCAGACCCCTTACACATCTTTACTTTCTCCATGGTTTTTCTTCTGAAGAGCAGGATCATCACTTCTATATAGATGCCAGGGCAGAGCTCCTTTCTCATAGCAGGACTTGGTTCAGCACAGCTGCAATAGAGAACATGGATTTACACTTAATGGGCCAACTGGCGACCCCTGAGACCAGAGAAGACCATCACAGCCTCTGTATTAGTCTTGAATAGCATCATTTTGCCCTCAGGACATCAAATACTGCTGACCTCATAAGTCTGACCCACATTTTCTGATCAGGGCAAAGAAATACGCATCAGTCTCAAATTAGCGTTCTTCAGTGTCACAACCCTATTGGAACTGGCTTAAACAAAACCAAGAAGCACTACTTCCCCCTTCCCACCTCCTGGCTTCCTCCTAGGATGGCTGTGGGCATAAAATGAAGATCATTAAAGAGGACTTTTGTATTAATGATTGAGTGTATGTTACAGTAATCAGATAATGGCTATCTATATCAGCTTTCATTAGAAGTCTCAAGAAACCCATATTTGCTATGCATGATAAAATAACTTTTTCTAGATACTTTGACAACACTGTTGATTATAGCCTTAATGTTCACTTTATATCTATAAGGCCAATTGGTTTTTGGTCTGTTTACTTCTTTATGTAACAGCAAACCTGAATATTAAATGGGCTTGAGAAGTGTTAACAAAAACTTTGCATACTGAGTATGTGGAGTTCTACCCTAACGTATTTGCATGGGCGTTATAGATAGATCAATAGACAGCCAGACAGACTTACACACAGTCCAGGTAGAAAAGAAATAGCCCTGTTACTTGATCTCAATTATTAGCTGAAATGTCTTGGGCCATTAAGGGCCAGGAGTAATAAAATAATAACATTAATCAACAATGGGCATTTCTGTCATCTGCTTAGAGTAAAGCTTTTGCGACTTGGAATCAAGCAGATTCAGCAGAGCACTGATAGCAAACAAATGTTCAAGAATGGAGCTATATTGGTCCTTGTTCAATTGGCTGATAAAATCTCCTGGTCTGCCTATAGCATGTTTTAACAAGGTTTCTGCGCTCAGGGCTTTGTTTCTTCTGTTCTGCAGATGCAGCGTAAAGCAGGTATGTGACTCCTCAAGGGGGCTAAAGTTACACCCAGAAAGGGCTGGAGCACTGAGTGGAACGTGCCCGCCATTCCGAGCACGTAGGACGGTGTGCCAGGAATCACAGGGAATCACACCGGCACACCAGCGCGTGAGTGAGAGGCGAGAGGGCTTTCTCTGGGGGCTCGTCTCGGCAACACAGCACCGGCTGCCATGATAACAACTCTTGCTGGCAGGAGGGAGCAGCTTAAAATATTTGTGTGACAGCACGTTTGGACAGGATTGCACACGTGTGAGAAAGGATAGCTGTCTTGTTGAAACAAGAAAGTTTGCTCATGTCCCTTGTGGTGCCTTCTGTGCTTTGTTCTGCCCTGATTTTCCTGTTAAATCATCACAATACTTTTTTATCCATGTTTCTTAAACTCTTACCAGTTTGTGGGGGTTTTTGTACTTGCTTTTCACTGTTAATTCTTCTTCCCAAGTCCAGTAGCTCACATTTTGTTGCTATTTTTGGGATTGTAGTGTATTCTTCTGACCCCACACTGGCATCTGGAATACTATTTCGCTTTTCCACCATCTTCTTTCTTGAACCTCTGGGTCCACAGCTGTAACTAGGTAAATATTGAAAAACACTCAGGGAACTGGGGTAACAGTGGTAAAATGATGGAAACTGGTGTTATCTAAACTTCAGCAATTACCTTCTCTGTGAGACAACGCCTGCTGCTGAGTGTCCTGCTTTACAAAGGAGGTGCTTAGTTGTGGTCATCTAAATGTGGCAGACACTGTGCTGTGAGTATCCAGCTACTTGGAACACCTTTTAAACCACTTGATATGTGGAGAAGCCAGCTGACCTTTGCACCCCTGTTCATCTGTAGAATACCTCTGAAATGAGAGAAAGAAGCAGGTTCTGGGGACATCAGCAGAGGATGAACAGTACTCCTCTGGGTCATCCGTCAGTCCTACACTGTGGAGCAGTGGAGTCCCGTTTTTATGCCTCCTGACAGTAAAGCCGAAGGATGATTAACATGACCTCAGGGAAGAGTAAGGGAAATGGCCATCCTCTGCCTGCTAATGCTTATTGTAAGTCAGAATGATGGCCTATAGAAGGATACGAGTGCTTCTGGCACTGAGACCATCTTTGAGTCAGGAGTGATTGTCATTCTTCCCAAGGAAGCCTTAACCATAAATAGCAGTATGTGAAATCAAGTATTTAAAAACATAAGCTTATTGAAGACTAGTCTTAACAGTGAAAGCGTGACAACAGATGGGGGGAGCAAAGTATTAACAAAACTGGATGGTAAAATATATATGTCTTTTTGTCAGAGTGTGAGAACTGAGATGAAAGCAGAATCTCAGGCTATTTCAATGAAAAGGTAGCCAAAGCAGTGCAACATCACAACTACAGAGAAAAGAGTTTTCTCTAGAGAAAAATCCTACTCAAATTTTCCCTCCTATAGAAATTACCTGAAGCAGACACTACTTTTTCTTTCGTTGTTTTATGAGGTAGTGAAAAAGTTTGATGTACTTACTACTTCGGTTTCAGATGCTCTTCCAGACCAACAGAATCTGGAATAGTTTGATGCAGCTATCCTGGGCATCCCAGGGCCAAAATCACAGCTCAGTGGTATGAGCTTGATTTTATATTGCTGTGTTTTCCCAGAGGTGTTTGATCACAGTGATATGAAAACCTGCCATGAGATGACTGTCATTCATCTGGAGATTGTGTTTGACAAAACTGCTTTTTAATTAAGTCTTAACTCTCCCCAGTTTACTAAATGTGAAAGTGGAACAAGCTCATCAAAAACTTACATACAGGGATAAAGCAAAACCTGTCACTTCCAAGTACCAAAATTCAAGAGGCAGCCAAGCCAAGGAGGTAGAACCTTCAGAATGTTTGTAAAGGTCACAGACTAAAGTTCTGGCACTCTGGAAGATGCTTGAGTTGAACTTACGCATGAAATCCTTACTGTACCAGTTCTGTACATATGGCAAATTGCATACTAGTCTCCCCCAGCATTGTCTCCTCATTTAATCCCTGGTCCGTTCTCAGCATCAGTCTTCATTCACACAGTTGCCCCAACTCCACACAGCCATATTCCAAAACTGGAATTCCAAATTCCCTATTTGTACAGGTTCTCTCTCTGATACCTATGTGCTTCTCAAGCATCAATGAGTCGGTCTCTGTTCTCTGGGATATCTTCCTTGCTTTGATAATCTGATAAAAGAGATCTCTAAATTTGAATACTCTATGGCTGATGCTGACATTTTGCTACTGTCACATCACTTAGCAGTTCCAGTGCAGGTAATGTATCTACAGAAGGATTCTTACTCAAAAATCAGCCAGAATTAGACACTTCAGAGAAATTTTCCCTGTTGCACTTCTAGCAATTCTCTTGTGCATGAACTAAAATTTTTTTCTTATAACTCAGAAATATGTGCAGTTTGGCCAAATGAGGTATGTTCATGATGACCAAATTTCAAACTTTTTGCTCAAAGACACTACAGCTCCTTAGAAAAGTAGTTCTTAGATAGTTATTATTTTAGCACAGAAAATGTGTTAGTTAAGAATGAACTCTGGAAACCAGCTGAATGGTTTTATAGACTGCATACCTCTCAAACAGGGAACTTTAGATCAAACAGGTAAAACTTGACAAAAAATGGAGAAGTGTCTTAAAATAGGGTCCAAAAGGAAAGAAAAACTATCAGGAATCCTGAACTGTGATTCAAACCTTTCTCAGAGTATTTTTTGGGACATGCAAGCTCTGAAAGAACAAATACACTTTTTGAGTAGCTGCCCCAGAAGAGTGTTGGTGCAATGCCATTTGAAAAAAACCAGAATGCAGCCTTAGCACTGAGGAGCCCAAAAGCTGATTAGGTGAATGAGCCCATGCTTACTGTGTACTGGCCAGGGAGTGGTTATTTTAAAGCCCCTTGTTAGTTACTGGCATGACATCTCTGGCTTTGGATTCATACAGCAATCACAGGGTAAAAGGCACTCAAGCCCCCCTCCAATAACAGGCAGCTCTTAAGAACCATAAAGAAATTAAACTATAGGACTGACATGAGCTGTCAGTCACAGGAGAGAGACACCAGAAGGTGCTGAGTTGATCTAAGCAAATCCAGATAGTTCTAGTAGCCAGCTCTTTGGACCCAGGTTTCAGAGTTCTCAATCTCTGTCCTGTCAGAGTCCCAATATCGAGACAATAAGGATCCTTGTATGCTTTCTTTTTCCTGGGCACTGCTGTTTCTCATCTGGCAGCATCCTATCAAATGCAGAGCTGAATTGTTGACTTGCATCGGTGACGGATCGAGCCCTCTGGGAGTCGGCATAATTGGAATCAGCAATCTGGATTCATGCCTAGGAAGCATCAGGAAAGAGTCTGTACCTGAAGCAGAATCAAACCATATTCAAAGTAATGGGAATGTTTAAGCTGTGATAACTTTTTAAAAAATCCCTCTGCTACATTATTTTAGTAAATATTTGTAGGTGTCTGTAATAGGGGGTAATCTCTGCATTTCCTTTCAAACTAAAGGAGAGTAGTTTTCAGTAATACCGGATGAAAGCAAGGAATTCTAATGGGATGGGTTTAACCTGATTTTTGCTGGCAGATAGTGCTTTTCAGCAGTTCTCAGGTGTCTTTTCTCGCGGCACACAAAAACTAGTTTGTGCCTGGTCTTCACCTTTACCAATACAAGAATTCCACAGTAGCTGGCAAGCAGTGAAGCATCCCCCTTTGCCAGGGAGCTGGGATGGGTTGCATGTCTGGAAATCGAGAGGAGCAGGTATGAGGGAAGTGAATAGGACCTGTCTGGGGGGGGGAGGGAAGGAGGGAGGGAGGGAGGGAGGGAGGGAGGGAGGGAGGGAGGGAGGGAGGGAGGGAGGGAGGGAGGGAAGGAAGGAAGGAAGGAAGGAAGGAAGGAAGGAAGGAAGGAAGGAAGGAAGGAAGGAAGGAAGGAAGGAAGGAAGGAAGGAAGGAAGGAAGGAAGGAAGGAAGGAAGGAAGGAAGGAAGGAAGGAAGGAAGGAAGGAAGGAAGGAAGGAAGGAAGGAAGGAAGGAAGGAAGGAAGGAAGGAAGGAAGGAAGGAAGGAAGGAAGGAAGGAAGGAAGGAAGGAAGGAAGGAAGGAAGGAAGGAAGGAAGGAAGGAAGGAAGGAAGGAAGGAAGGAAGGAAGGAAGGAAGGAAGGGAGGGAGGGAGGGAGGGAGGGAGGGAGGGAGGACTTAATCTGTATTAAGTCACAGAGATGAACTGCAGCTCAAGAGGAGCTGGGTTTGGTGTCATGGCAGTGCAAACACACAGCTTTCAGGTTAGATTGGAGCCCAGGTTCCTGAGAATCCATGAAATTATTTGTAGCTCAAAAGATGTTAAAGAGTTATGAGGGATTGCAGGCAATGGGGTGCAGGTGTGCTGTTATGGCTGTGGATAGTGTAGAAGACATCTCCATGTTTCTGTGTGTTTCTTGCACCAACGAAGTAAAAAATAATTTTGTTTGGGAATTTTGAGAAAACTTCTGCATCTCTTTTTTAATTGACCTTCATCTAAGAAGGAAAGGAACATACATTCAGAGTGCCCACAAGACTAGAAGAAAGGCTGTGCCAGAAGTGTGTTTCTACCTGAGGGTGGAGAAAAGCTGAGCCACAGTTTCCATTTTCATCAAGGGGTGTGGCATAAAGCTGGAAGCAGGTAAAAGAACATGGTCCTGAATGAAACTCTACCATTTCCATTTCAAGGTGGGAGATTTCCTAATGAGAAAGGGAGGGCAGCAGAATCAGCTGGTTTTCCAGTCCCCGTCCACAGTTCTGTAACACAGGCCCACACCCCAAGGTTAGCCTGCTCAGGATGTGTGCCACGTGGACCACCCAGAGGAGAACCAGAATTGCAGCATGTCCAGTTTAGAGCTCTTGGCCCCAGCAGAAGGGAACCCAAACACAGCCACAGGGTCAGAGTCTATCCCTGACAGTGGATCCATGAGCTTTAAGGGGCCTAGGAAAAGAGTGCAAGAAGGGAAAGAGTAATGATACTGGAAAAAACCCCAAAACTGCAGCTTGCAGTCTAATGAACTGCTGAATTCCCCAAGGGTTTGCTTCACCTCCTTTTTCTATTTCTGGTACAATGCTTATAATACTTGATGGATCAGAGTAGGTTTACAGTGGTCACTTTGTAGATACACACTCGGTCAGTAACAGAATGAACAAGAACTGAATGTGAATTTCAGTTTGTTTCTTTTTTTTGTAACTTTCTTTCAGAACAACCTCAGTATTTACAAAGGCAGGGCAGCTCCCATGTTCCCATGTCACAACATACTGCTCTAGCTGCATTCCTGCTTAAAATGAAATAGGAATGGTTTCTGAAGAAAAATCAGAGCCTGTGATTTTTAACTTTATTTCTCTCACATCAAAGCACAGATTATGGTGAAAAAGATAATCTGGAATTGCTTTCTTAGGACTCATCATGAGACAGTTGTAGCTACCTCACCGATAGACTCCTGAACATAACAGTCCTTTTCAGCTCCCAGGCTGAGGACAGGATGTAAGATAAAACAGATTTGCATCCAAAAACAAAACAAAAACCAGAAATGCCCCTCTCCCCCAAAAACAAACAAAGTCCTCAAACTCTACTAAACAAAATGTTTAAGTGGAAAAAAAACAGAAACAAAAACAAAACCAAAACAAACAAAGCAAAACCAACCACATCTGAACTGTGTTCCACACTTCTTCCTCAACATCAAAAAAGTGTAAAACTTTCCAGGCTAGAGTAGAAAAGTTATATATAGCACTGCAATTTAATTCACTTGACAATTAAAAAATACATGAAATGGTCTTCCTTATGCATGAGAAAAGATTATCAGAGTTTTCCCCTTTTCCTCTTTTAGCCTATTAAAAATGTAACTCCTTCAAGAGTAATAAATTAACTCGGAAAGGATTGCTTAAGTGAGACACAGGTTGTGATTAAAGGAAGTTTGGAGTTCAGGAGAAGTCTGTGTCTGAAAAACGTCCTCAGTGTTTGGAGTATTGCATATGGCTTTTGACAACTAATTTGGGAGAAAAGTGGTACGGAATGAACCTCAACAGGAAAAGCTCTTGTTTTTTGTCACTTTGTGACATTACTGAAACACCGTTTCCCCTCATTTGTGTTCCCCCCCTCCCCATAAGTTTGTGTTAAAATGTATCTAAACAGAAAAGACTTTGAAAAAGGCAGCAGAACTGTCATAAAGGATGACGCTAGCTAGTTGGGAGGTTATGCTTTATTATGTAAATCCATGTTTTGGGGTATTTTAAAATGCATATCATATGGTTAGAGGCAGCTAATTAGCTAGATAAACTGTACTGCTTCCAAATAAAGTGTACCAATCTATAACATAAATGCCAGGGGCGCGACTTCTTGCAGATCTGCGACCTACCTGATTGACCAAAACTGTCCCTCATCTGTACCAGTCAGTCTCACTTGATGGAGCATTAGCCACGAGGCTGCTGGTCCTTGCCAAACCCCACTGTTAAAATTCACCTTGTGTTGCTGCTCCTGGGAAAAGGTTCCTGCAGTGTTCTCCCTTGAGGTAATTCTGTAGAGCTGAGCACCCCAAGCTTGAATTCAGCTCGGAGAAGAAGGAAATAAAACTTCAGTCTGCACATAAATCCTTCATTAACTTATATATAAAACCAATGAAATTTCCCCTTCTTTTTCTGTAATTTACAAACAGTTAAAATTATTTTCTTGGCAGAAATATACATTTCTTAACTGCTTAGTGCCCATGCTGGCAGCACCAGGCTGCAGCAATGGCTCTGTAAGTATCAGCACTTGCGCTGGAGGTACCAAGAGGGGCTGGATGAAGAACTTGCGATGCATAATTTATTCAGTGAATATAGGCCCTTTATTGTGCTTGCAAGAACTCTGGGGAAGGCAGGTGGGCTTGGTTGTTTTTTTCCTAATAGTTTGCTGAAATTCTTTAAGGAACTGTAGTGTGTTTGCATGCAGTACCTGCACATCAGTGGCTTGTAAAGAGATGCGTTTCAATGTTGGCAGTTCAGGTGCGGGGTACACATGGCCTGCCAGGACAGGTGCCATGCACCTCCTGGGCTCTGGCACCTGCAAAGGGCAAACGTTGGGAAAGTACTTCTGGTGAGCGTCGAGACACTTGTGTAACATCCACGGTTCAGCTGGCTCCATTTCGCCTAAATACGCCTGAAATCTGCAGCACCTCACGCGTCTGAAAAAGAAAATAAAATTATAGCGTGCGCGGGGCTTGGTAGTCATTAGAGATCTGCGAACGCGCGTGAAAAATTCCATGCTGCGTGGCCGTGCGCTGACCGGGGCACCTGCCTGCCGCTCCAGCCCGCCGGGCACAGCCGGGCCGGGCCGGGCCGGGCCGGGCGGGGAGGGGGAGAAGCGCCGCTCCCCTCCGCCAACTTCCCGGGGCACAAAGTTTGCCGGCAGTTCCCCGCCCGCCCGCGGGGAGGGTGACAGGGCGCAGCGCGGGGGGCGCGCCCCCGCCGCCGCCCCCTCCCCTCCCCTCCCCTCTGCGGCGCGGCGCGGCCCCGCCCCGCCGGCAGCCCCGCACCGGGCGGCCGCGGCCGCAGCGCCCCCGCCGCGGGAGGGAGCGCAGGGGGCGGCGGCGGGGGCGGCCCCCGCGCTGCGCCGCGGCCCGTGCGCGCCGCTCGGCGGCGGCCCCGCCAGCGCTCGGCAGCGGCAGCGGCAGCGGCAGCGGCGGGTGTCCGCATCCCTGCGTCCTCCCGGCGCGCTCCCTCACCTCGGCGGCGATCGCCTCCCGCCCGCCCCCGCCCTCCCCTCCCCCGCACCGCCACACGCACACGCACTCCCGGCGCTGTGTGCGAGGGCGGGCGCCGGGAGACGGGCGGCGAGCAGCGCGCCGGCAGAGGAGACCACCGCGCACACGCACACACACACAGACACACACACACACACTCCCTCCCGCCCGCCCTCCCTCTGTGCCTGCTCCTTCCTCGCCCCCCGCCGCCTCCCCTGCTCCCCCCTCCTCCTCCTTTCTCTGCAACGAGCGAGAGAGGGAGAGGGGGGAAAAAAGCCACTTACAGGTATTTGTTTAGTGGATCGGCGGCTTAATTTATCCCCCCGCCCCCCCACCTTCCCCACCGCCCCTCGCAGTTTGTTTACAAGTATCAAAGTTGTAATTGAGGAGCTGCCAAGGCACATCTGGATATTTTTCTTCTTCTTCTTCTTCTTTGTGTTAGGGACTGATGTGCAACTAATTAAAGGCAGACAGGCTGGTAGCGTCTGCACACTCAAGCCCCCCCAAATAAAGAGCCTGGTAAGTGACTGGTTTGCTTTCCCCCCTCATCTTTTCCCCCCTTATTCTTCGCGGGTTTTTTTCTTTTGTTTTTTTGGTTTTTGTGTGTGTGGTTTTGTGTTTTAGTTGTGGGTTTTTTTTAGCGGGGTGGGTCGTTTGTGTTTTGCTTTTTTTTTTTTTTTTTAATTTTGTGGGTTTGTCGGGGGCTCTTTTTTTTCTGTTGTTCTTGTCCTCTGGGATCGTAAAAGTAGATTAATGCTAGACTTGGGCAATAAAAGGCGTCGCTATATTAATTTATTAATTAATCTGCACCCGCCCCTCCTCCTGAATGTTAAATATGACCTTTGATCTCTCTGTCTTTGGCAGAGCAGACATGCAATATTGAACATGTACGGTCACATTTAGCTTAAGCAGGGACAGAATCGCAAAGCCCGGCTAGCAATTTCTATTTATTTATTTCATTCGTGGAAAAGAAGGCGATAGTTAGAGGGGGAGGGAAATCAATAACTGCGTCTCGGGTACCCTTTTCATGCTCCGGAGATGCATCGATTAAACAATAATGACCCGGTTGGTGGGCACCATCATTTTCTCGCTGCTGGTGGCAATAAAGCCTGCGAGGGGATCGCGAGGAGAGAAAAGGTAGCCAGCGAGGGAAGGTTTTGTGGAGAGAAGCCAGTTTAATGCTGGGGGAAATAGGGCAAGAAAATGCATATGACTTCTGGCATAAAAGGCTGAACGCTAACATTTTATTCCTTACCAGATGCGTGGCTTTCGAACACATGGCTGGCAAAACTAGTTTTATTCAGTAGTTGTTATCGGGGACATGCAGCTAGGTTTTCCTTTCTGGAAACGGGAGAGGTTTTTTTTCTTTTGCTGTAAGCAAATCCTTCGCATCCCTCCACAAGACGACGCTTAGCCTAGAGCTTTCCGGGGCAGCCTTTGTATTGCCACTAGACCTCTGAAGGCAGCGAGAGTCTGGGTTTTTCCCTGACGTGGAAACACAGAGGTGGCTCCTGCGAGCTTGGGGTCTTTTTTTTTTTTTTTTTTTCTTTTTTCTTCTTTTTTTTTTTTTCCCCCGACGGAAAGACGCCCGCCAGTCCCCAGTGCAGCCGGGGGTGAGGTTCCTTCTTTAGATTTACGCTCCCTTCATCTGGATTTGTTTACATAAAGCCCGCTTTCAGTGCACGACGTTGGGAGAAGATGAAGTTTTTGCACTCGGTAGGTTGGGCTGCAAACGGTTCATTAATCTAATTATGATCGTAATTACCGTAATTGATAACCATTTTGAACTAAACATACCGGAGTCTGGAAACTAGACGTAGCCCCACGAGTGCCTCAAGAGTGAGCGTTTCTGATAGCCCTACATCAGAAAAGATGCTGGAAATCCTAACTATTCAGGTAGAGCATCTGGAAAACAAAGAGGCAGTGTTCATAAACTGAGGGCTTTTTAAGTTATGCTTATGTTTTGCTTTAGTTCGCGCAGGCTGCCATAATATACCTTCCTCGTTGCCACGAATTAAAATACCCTTCACCTCCCTGGGGGAAAAAGAGGGCGGTGGGAAATAAAACGGACGCCGTGTCCTTTAGCCCCCTCCTAAACTTTCCTAGCCTGAAGCAGAAAGCCATCTTTCCCCGCTGAGGTCTAGTTCGGCAGGTACAGCGACGTGCCCTCCCGAGCGCTCCCGGGCTGTCTCTCGGCGAAGCCCCTGCCCCGCGGCGCCCGCACAGGGGCTGTCCCCGTCTCGGTGTGTGTGTCCCCAGACCTCCCTGCGCAGCCCCCGGCGGCGGTGGCGGGGAATCCTCCCCGAGAGGCTGGGATGAATACTCCGTCGTTAGTACAGCTGCAGGCGCCGGGATCACAGGCTGTGAAATTGCTTAAGTATTTTTTTTTTAAACCTAGCCCCGTGCCCCCCACGGCCTGCAGGCAGCCCCCCCGTACCCGGAGGCGGCGGGGGAGGGGGGGGCCGGGGGAGCCGGTGCCGCCGCAACCAGCGCCCGGCGGAGCCAGCTGTGCCGGCAGGCAGCTAATGACCGCCGGGCTCAGAAGGACACCGTGGCAGCTGGCGGCTCCCTCCCCCACCTCCCTCTTTTTCTCTTTTTTTTTTTTCTAATTCCTTTTATTTATTTCCTCCCCCCCGCCGCCCTTTCTCCCTGCCTTTTCATTTTTCCCGGTGCTGGTAGGTGGGCAGGTCCCGGCCCCCGTGTCGTGTCCCCCGCCCCCCATCTCGTCCCGGGACCGGGCTCGCTCCACCCGGGCCGGCGCTTCGAGCCCTCTGCCCGCGGCTACGGCGGCGTGTGCCCCCCAGCCGGGTGTGCTCCCCCCCCTCCCCCGGGGTGCCGTGGGCGGCCGTGAGCGCCCCCCGCGCGCGCGCACCCCCTCGGAAATGACTTTTTGTGTTTCAGCTGCGGCAGCTCCCGTGAGGATGCCGGAGGAACGGCTGCCCGGCCAAGCACCGACCGCGGGGAGGATGCGTCCGGAGGAGGAGGAGGAGGATTAAGCGACCCCCCCCTCCCCGCCCCGTCCCTCTCCCCCCGGCCCCCAGCCCCCCCGTCCCGTCCCTCCCCGCCGCCCCCCTCGCCCCGGCCACCATGAACACCAACGTGTGCGTGGAGAGCGGCCCCAACCCCGAGGCGCCGGGGCTGCCCAAGGACAGCCACCTGCCCGAGGGGGCCCTCAACAGCCTTGTGGATTACAACTCGGAGATGGAGAGGTACCGCTCCTTCGCCACCTTCTACAAGACCAACGGCGGCGCCTTCCCGCAGGCGGCCAAGATCGCCCGCATCACCACCCCCATCTTCCCCAGCGCGGCCGCCGCCGCCGCCGCCCGCATCGGCATGTCCCCCTGGAACTGCGACACCGCCACGGCCGCCGCCGCCACCGCCATGCTCTGGGGCAGCGGCGGCGGCGGCGGCGCGGCGGGCGGCGCGAGGAAACCCTCCTCCTCCTCCTCCTCCTCCTCCGCTGCCGCCGCCGCCGCCGCCTCCGCGGCCGCCGCCGCCGCCTCCTCGCTGCACGCCGGCAGGGGCGGCATGCACCACCGGAGCGACTCGCAGCGGCTGGGCAAGCCCGGCTGCCCGCCGGCCGAGCAGCCCGCCCTGCCCATGGCCAACGGCAACTTCCTCTCCACCCTCGCCCCCGAGCACTGCCGGCCGCTGGCCGGCGAGTGTATGAACAAGCTTAAGTGCGGCGCCGCCGAAGCCGAGATCATGAACCTCCCCGACCGTGTCGGCACCTTCTCGGCCATCCCGGCGCTGGGCGGCCTCTCCCTGCCCCCCGGGGTCATCGTCATGACGGCCCTGCACTCCCCCGCCGCGGCCTCGGCCGCCGTCACAGACAGCGCCTTCCAGATCGCCAACCTGGCGGACTGCCCGCAGAGCCACGCCTCGGCCTCGCCCGCCTCCGCCCTGGGCGCCGCCGCCGGCGCGGGGGGCGGCGGAGGCGGCGGCGGCGGTGGCGGCGGAGGCGGCGGGGGGGCCGGCGGCACCGGCGGCGGGGCCGGGGCCGGGGCGGGCAACCCCGCCAAGAAGAAGCGGAAACGCTGCGGGGTGTGCGTGCCCTGCAAGCGGCTCATCAACTGTGGAGTCTGCAGCAGTTGCAGGAACCGCAAAACGGGACACCAGATCTGCAAATTTAGGAAATGTGAAGAGCTTAAGAAAAAACCGGGCACTTCGTTAGAGGTCAGAGGAGATGATTTCTTTTTCCCCAGCCTCCCGCCGTCCCTCCTCAACCCCCTGCCCCCGCCCCTCCAGTGCTTCTTGTCTAGCTTCAAGATGCAGCATCCCTTCTCCGAGGCCTCCTTCAGGCTCTGAGGGAGCCCCCGCCGCGGGCGCGGCTCCCCGCGGCGCGGCCCCGCCGCCCGCCCCTCTCCGCCCCGCAGGGAAGAGAAACGCCGCCTCCCGCGGCGCCCCGCCGAGCCGGGCCCCGGGCCCCGGCCCCCGGCCCCGGGCCGAGGAGGGACGGCCGGGGGGCGCCGGCCCCCGCCCCGCCAGCTCGTGGCCCTTACGGAACGAAGCTAACCTGGTTTACCTGCCGTGCTGTTTCCATAAGACTGCTGGCTCTCTGGTTCCGTTTTCTTTTACTTACTCTTTTCTTCTTATTTCTCTCTCTACCTTTTTCTTTTTTTTTTTTTTTTTTTCCTTTTTTAATTAATGGCAATCATGACGATTCGGGGAGGTTTGTAGGAACGGGGAGGTGGGAAAGGGAAAGTTTTAGCTGAACACCAGGCTCTCGCTGTCAGAAGTTCAGGGAAAGCAATGGCAAGTTCATCTCCAGGCTGGCTGGTAGCAGTTTGTCCCAGACAGACAACGGGCCATGGATCCCAGTAGTAGGTGAAACGCACCCAAGTGATCTCTTTGGCAATGTCTTTTATGAAATAACCTGCTTGTGGTGTATTAAACACAATGGAAGAATAGCACAGGTATGACTGAACTGATTTCTGACTGAACTGTATGTGCGATTATTTTTACAACGTTTCCTCTGAGCTGACAATGTATTGTGTTCCCCAAAGCTGTAACAACAGGTTTTCAGATTTGCTAGACGTGCGAGAGACAGGCAGATCCCGTGTCGCAGACATTTCAGTTATTGTATCGGGCGCGACAGACAATGGGAACCAAAATACACAACCGTGAGGAAAATGGCAATTGGATGGTATCGTTAGGGGAAGGAAACAAGTGAGAGGAAAGAGTAGTAATCATACTTAATTCCTTGTCATTATTAAAATTATAGTGTTGCTGGTTCGACACGCATCTCAGATGTGTCTGAAGGTGTCGAGGATGATGGATTTAGTACAGAGGAGTAGTTTGTGGCGGGTGACACCAAGATTTGTAGTCACAGAAATCAGCAACTAAGTGAGAAATTGCAACTTCCCTCTGTTGTGTGTGTGCGCCTGTGTGTGTTTGCATAGCGGTTTATTCCCTTGCTCATTGCTTGCAGGAGCTCTCTCCAAGAAGAGATGGGATGAGGGATTCCAGGGAAAAAGCAACACTTAGAGCCAATTAATTTGTTCTGTATTAAATAAATTGAGATAACAGTGTTGGTATTGACACTGCCATGGGACAAAAGCAACATTTGGGGGTTAACTGACGTTTGGCTGATAGCATTAACTCTTTCCTAACCAGTCTCATCAAAACAACTAATTAATTCCTTCTTCCAAGACTGAATTGTCCTTGCTGAAAGTTTAATTTGTAGCCCTGCATCCTTTTAGCTCTTTTTTTTGTGAATAGTGACCCAGCATCGCTAACACAAAAACCAGGATGGACTTCCCAGGGGATAGAAGCTGGACTGGGTTTTCAGCTCTTGTTTTCCTCAATGATATACCTCTGTTGATTCTGTAGCAAGTTTGCAACAAGGATAGTTAATGCCCTGCTCTGTTAATGCTGAGTACAGCCTAAAAGAGACTCCCTGAACCAGAGGCGTGGAGAATTCCCCCCACACGACTCAGCACTGAGAGTGCCTTTGTGTGCCAGGTTCCCTCATTAGGCTTGCAAACCAGGGTGCTGCTGGGATTTAATATTTGTGATAAATGATAGGTCCTGATGGTTTATCGATTTGTGCAGAAAGTGAGCTATCTCTGGAAGAAACGAATTTGTACATTATCAGATCTTCCTGTGGGTTTGTGTGCATCTCTGAGCACGTTTCCAGAACTACCTTGCTCCTGACAAAGGTGTTTGGTAACGTTAAAAACTTTTCAGGCATGCTGTGAGAATTAGCATCCCGTTAAAATTGTTTAACCACTGTGACTAGTAAAACCTATGGTTTAATTAGGCACTTGTGTGCTCTCATAACCACCTGCCTCCACCTCTTCTTCTTTCTTTCTTTCCCCCACTTGCTCTCCGTCAGATACATAAACACAAAAGCTCCTCTGCTGCTGTACTGTGACTCGAAGGAAACAGGTTTCCCTTTCCAGCTGTGGAGATGTCAGCAAGGCATCACTCCTCTGCAGGTCATGGCCCATCACAAAGTTTTGTCACAGGATATGGCTAATTTCTTTACAGAAGTGCCGTTTCTCAGGAGGAGAGGAAGAATAACTGACTTATATGGTTGTTTTCCTTATGTCTTCTTTCTTCTTTATAAAAACTTAAATCAACCAATACAGTGACAGAAGGGCTGCCTACAGCACAGGTGCAGCAGCAGTGCTCTGGCTGTACGGCCACCAGCTGTAAGGGTGTCAGAGGGTGACAGGGCCTTCACGAGGGCCCTGCAGCAGCGGTGTTGGTGTTGGGGGTGGGCAAGGACAGTCTCCCTGCAGAGTGAGTGGCTGGGGTGACTCATTTGGCCTGTGCTCCTGGGGAATCCACAGCTCTGTGGGGATGATCCCCTGGCACCTCGGTAGGCACGCTTCCGTGGATATGTGTCAAGGATTGAGGGGCTTACATTCCACTACACACTTAGGTGATTCGTGACTTGTGCTCAACAGCGGCTGCGAATTGCGGGGGTGATTTACGGCAGGGGGTGGAACCATGTTTAAAAACAAATGAAAAATTAGAAAAAAGCCAATAAACTGTCAATAAATTTTCCCTTAAATCTCTTCTACTGGTGCAATGAAGGCATAGGATATAACTTTCAAGGATAGGACATGGGTTTGAAGACAGATTCACGTGAATGCTTTCCAGTTCCTGACCCTTGCATTTTTCATGGAATGCTTCTCGCCCAGCATTTTTTTTTTAAACACTTGAATTATTTTTTCTTACTTTTCTTGTACTGTTTTCACATTAAAAGTGTCCCAATGCTCTAGTATTTTTCATAGAATGTTATTATTACTAGGAAATTTTATGTACGGCAATAATAAATCTATAAAAATCAGATTGACGTCACGTTGCACGCTGCCTACTTGTGTATGTATATTCTGTGTTCATTCAGATTTACAATCAGTTTAAAGAGACATAATCTTTATTTACCCATAGAGAGTACTTATTTTCCTCTGATTGGTGTACATGCCTGTAACTTCTGCTGCAGGTTATGAAGATTAGGTGCCTGACGGTAGATTACATCCTTTTAAGTGAACCCCATTCAGTGTATGAATCTCAGTTGCCCCAGCGCACATTTTCATTAGCGTGGCAGCAAGCTCAGCCAGAGAGGCTGACTTGCGTTGGCAGGGGCTGAAGGGTCCTGCCAAATGTGAAATATCAGCTGTTTAGGCATGCTGTCATCGTAGCAGGCACCACTTGCTCCCTTTGTAACAGCCCAACTAATTGATATGTGCACTACTAAAGCGAGCGTTTGCATACCAACCTGATTGAGTCAATACCAGCCTCCCAATCCGAGGCACCTCGCTGAGCTGCGCTTCGAGCCAGTGGGATTTTGAGATGGCCTTCTCCAGGGATAGGTTGTGATGATTGATTTCAGCAGGAACGGCGTCTGATCCTGAAAGTCTTAACACCATATGGCATTGCCACAGGGGAGAGAGGCTGCGCTGGCAACCTCCGAACTTGCACTTCGTGTTGCGGTAGCGCGTGCGAGCGCTGTTAAGGGAAGACTGCTGAGCTCTGTGGATAGGGGTCAATTAGTAGGGGCCTCAGAGGAAGCAATTTCCCCGCCGTCTATCTGGCTTTAAATTACATGCACAAGTTAAGTGACGGCATGATGGAATTGAGCGGTGGTGAGGGGGAACTGTAAAGTCTGATAAGAAGCAGGCGGCTAACACGATCCAACGGGCTAACTGGAAGGTGGAAAGGAAGACCACCTTGTAGCTCGTGTTCATCACTAAACATCAGCAGCACGGCTCTGTGACAGGCTGTCTCTTCTTCCTGCCACTGCCTCGTAGCCCTCCATCTGGTCGAGGCTCCCTGTGTGCATATGTTAAATGCCTTGCAAAAGGGCAAAAAAGCAGTCCTTGTTCCCGGGCGTTTACAGCTGGAGCAAGAACTGCCGTCTGCCCCGAGCGCAATTTACATTGGCATTGGCTGCAAAGCCCTGATCAGCCCTGCGTGCTGTTTTTTCCTCTTTTTCCTCCTTGTTTGTGCCCCTGGTGCTCGGCCAGGGTTCTCTTGTTCTGTTTGTGGGTCTGAGCCTGCAGGGAATGTGCCTGATGCTGGAACTGGCTGCTAGCACCATAAGAGAGCCCTCACTGCGTGACTCTGATGCTCATGCTTGGGGCTTCCAATGTGGTGTATGATCCTGCTGTGACAGAGTGAGCAGGGAGGGGAGGAACTGAGAGGCAGCGCAAGATCTGACCTTTGTTGCTCATTTTGCCATGAGGTTTTGTCATTTTCATTCAGATACTGCATGTCTGGGATAAACATACGTTCAGTGATGAGTTTTCCTTTTGACCTCTGGAGGTTCTTGGCGACAACACCAGGCCTCCTACTGCCACCTCCAGCAGAGACCAGAGCAGCTACATCTTTGCTCACCAGTGCCTGTTCTCTGCTGCTCAGAAATCTTCTTGAAGAGAATTGACTTTCTGTCTTAGGTTCACATCTTGCAAGGCAGGAATGCGCTGCGGTTGGTGGGAGTCACAGGGTGGAGGGATATGTTTAGAGCCCAGAGGAGACAAACTTTTGGTCTCCTTGATGTTCTCTGAGATTTCTTGATTTCCTCTGAAATGTGGTTGGATGGTGCCTGGTTTACCATGGTTTTTCATATGTTTTTGTTTCCCTTTACTCATTTGATACTTGTAAAGCAGAGAAAGTGCCCAAACCCCATGACATTACTGTTCAGAGTATAAATAGCTGCTTGATAGACTGTGCACACTGTTGTTAAAGGTGGGGCAAAAATGAAGTTGCTCCTGCCTAAGAAAATCTCTTAGTGGTGGGATTTGGTACTGAACTGAACAGAATTTCAAGAAATTCTGCAAAACTGTAGGCCAGTCAGGGACTTAACAGCCTCTTTCATAAAAACTCTGCTTTCTACTTGAGTTGAAAATCTCTTGCTTTAAGTCATTGGACTATGATTGTTTGCTAGTGAAATTGTCCGTATGGTAAGAGAGGTTAACTGGTTGTGATGGTTCTGAATTTTGATTGCACTGAGAAGTTCTTTGCATGGTTTTCTAAGTTGTTCTAGCATAGGTTATGCGCTTGGGGCATCAAGATTCTGTGCCAGACCCTGGATTTCAGTGTTGTGACTGATTAGTCTATTTTTTTAAGCTGTCATAATGAAATCTCTTTGTATTGTTTAGGCTGGGCAAGCTGCATGTGTCATGAGAAAGATGATGAATGAGGGTGGTTTGGGGGTGTTTTGTGCAGTAATTAGCATAATAAGTGTATTTTTTTTCCTCTTTTTTCCCCCAAATCGTCTAGGTCACTTTGAACTAGATATTTCAGTTAGAGGTGCATAAACCCATCATGACTTGGAGTCCTATGCCAGCTACAGGATGTCTGGAAAATCATTGTGTTTACAAACACGATTCTGTGTTTGTACAAATTGTTGTAGACTATACACATCATATAGGGAGACTTTGTTTAAGTTGGTAGATATGTGAATGTCAGGCTACATGCCACTGATAAGAAGTGGGCAACAGGAAGGAACAGTCTTGATTTTTTGTCTGCTTGCTTGTTCATGTATGTGGATATTATCAGATTTTGAGGCCACTTTCCATGCAATTCTGTTTTCTAAGTGCACACCTAACACCTTTACTGAAGTCAGGGAAGACCTTGCTCACTTGGAGAATGGATTAGCATGTCAGCAAGCAATCCCTTAATATTGGGGAAAGAAGGGGAAGAGAATTTTTTTTTTTCTTTCAGAAAGCAACGCCATGGTACTGCTTTTTGGGTTTTCAAAGAAAAGTGTCCCAGAGAGAGTTAAAAAAAAAAGGTTGATATTAATTTCTTTATATTGTGTCATGCATTTATGCATAGCAGTGACTCAGAGCAGGTCTTTTCCAAATACCCTAAAAATTCGTAGTGTTGAAAACGAGTAGTCTTCCAGCTCTTAACATGCATATATTGTAAGGGTTAGGTTTGGTGAAATAATTCTAAGCAGGCAAACCTAGGATGTACACCTTAAAGACTCATCAAATACAGCATAATCCTTTTGATCACTGGTTGCAATGGGAAATGGCTGCTGCTTGCAGAGGGGAAGGCTTTAAGATAAGCTTTTTGGATGTACCCAAGTGAGTTGGGAGCAATAAGTAACTTGTGTCACTGTAGCCTTGGTGGCTATAATTCTCAAGCCATCAACTATGTGCTTAAAAACCGTCAGCAGGCACCATGTCTCCTGAGGAGTACCACCACCCAGGGAAAGCATTTCTCTGCTTCTGTAGTGTCTGTGTTTTTGATAGCTCAGCTGCTTGGATGATTGTACTGAACCACAATGTCTTGAAGGATGTGGCTTCCTTTGCTGCTTTTTTTGTCATTTGAGAGCCCTGACTGCATGTCTGCCTTCTTTCGTCTTTTGGGTACTTCTGTTGTTTTCCATAGTCGTATCTTGTTCAGTCACATGCAAACACCTGTCCTGAAACTGAATTACTCTGCGCTGTAATCTAAAGTCATCCCCCATTTCAGCATCCTGTGCTTTCTGTTGTGCATTGAGTTATGTTGCACCATACTTTAGATGCGACAGCCATTTAATAATGTTGAAGCCTTAGCTCTGCAGGGGCTAAAAAGATCCCAGCAGGCTTGTTAACTTCTACTCTCAGACATTATGGGAAATATTTTCTCTTCCCTGCAACTCTTCTGCATCCTCTTAATTAACGCTATAAAAATCCATAGCCAGGTATATGTGAAGCCTGTTTAATTTTTTTGCAGTTTTCCAGAATTCCTCTGTTCCTTCCTATTTAAGCAGACAGTGGTGCCAAGTGAGATATGAGAACGTAAAAGGGATAAAGGCAGCCTGGGTCATGCCGGATGCAGTGTTCTTGTCAGGCAGCATACTCATCAAGTGCCTTTCCTGTATTCACCATAGGATCTTATTTTTTTCCTGCTCTATTCAGTATTTTTCTTTATCTCAATCTCTGAAGTGCTGGGCATTTTAAAACTTTGCACCTCTCCTTTCTCAGGACAATTTTCTTTTCTGCTCCAGACTGCTGTGGTCATGGTGTCTGTTGTACTTCTATGTAGGATCCCCGCTAGCTGGTATCAGACTTGATTTGACTGGAAGTTATCTTTCTATATATTTGACTAAGAAACTATCTGTGACAGAGATCAGAGAGATTAGTCACTGGTTTAGGAAGTGGAGAAGCAGTATTAAAATTTGAGGTGGAGAGAAGAACTTAATAAATACTGGAAAATGGGGTAAATCCAAGGAAGTTCAGGAGGGTTACCACTTAAGATGAGGGCAGAGGAGGAGGAAAGATGAGCTGCAGAGTGCTCAAGCAGAGGAGGATTCCAGAGTGGCTGAGGGCTGGTTGTAACATGTGAAGCCTCAGTTGAGGGCATGCCTGCTCCTCCACAGGGGTGACTCAGTTACCATGGGACAGACTGAGCACATAAGGGTGCAGTGGTAGGGCTGAAGATGCAGTGACATCTCCCTTGCTGAGAAGAGCATGAGTTGTATTTGCTGCTATGAGTAATAAATTACTCAAATTCAGGTGAGGCAATTGAAGAGCTCACCAGTAACCACCTTTCCAAAACTACTGCAGGGGAAGGCCAAGATTTCACAGAGCTGAAGGGA
The DNA here is from genome assembly GCF_971803275.1 of Cyanistes caeruleus. NCBI lineage: Eukaryota > Metazoa > Chordata > Aves > Passeriformes > Paridae > Cyanistes > Cyanistes caeruleus. The sequence goes on from NC_141705.1 coordinate 48,106,176, forward strand.
ACCTTAATGAGGGTAAGCAGGGCTTTCCCCATGCCATTGTTGATACCACAAACCAGATTCTTTAATTCATTTTTAAAAATTGACTGGAGTTTGTGGAGAGAATTTGGATATCAGGGTGAGCATTTGGTACGGGCGGAGTCTTGTCATCCAAACAAGTTGTTCAAGGGGTAAGAAAATGATAAAGGCATACATACAGAAGAGCCGACAGATGTGCAAGAGAGAGGGGAAGCTTGCAAAGGCGAGGCTGAAAATTATGATTTCTTGCACGAGGACTTCTTGGTCTTAAAGGTTTCTTTGGTGGTGTGTACTATGTTTCCTAGGAAAGCTGGAGCATGCTGACAGCATATCAATCTGGCACTATGTTAGCACAAAGAATTTGCCCCATTGTCATGAAAAAAAATGCTACAAAACAGCTGCAGTTCAGTAACATTTGTCCTTCTGCACATCCTAACTGTGGTGGGGGATTGGAGATTGGGTGCAGCAGCCTTGGCAGCTACAGGCTTGTAAGAGAGCTGAAGCGCTCTCAGAGTCTGTGTAGAAGCTACAAGGAGGGCAGAGCGAGAGGCAATTGAAGAGGTTGGAAACAGAAAAGGAGAGGCAAGGAATATACATTCTTAAATATGTGATCTCCAAAGTGAGTAGTATTAGTGAAGAAAAAAAAAAAAAGCTTTTCATTTTAGAGTGAAAAAACCAGGAGAAAAATATATTTGGAAGAGTTGTGTGACCCACATGGCAGGGGGTGAGAGAGGACTCGATGACACCATCTTAGAAATCATGTAAAACCTATTGCCTCTAAATTACCAGTTCAGCTGAGCTCTGGGCGGTGGTGAAATGGTTGGCTGGTTGCTTGGAAGCTGATGTAGAGTAAATTGGAGGTCAAAGTCCAGTGGAGGTCAGAGTGTCATGTAAATAATTACTGGGATGTGTCTTCATTATCATCCTTGCAAATTTCAGAAGACACCCATGGGGAAGAATGGGATTCAAAACCATTTACAATGTATTGTTTCCCTCACCTGTCAGGAATTGTGGTGACCTGTCGTATAGGAGTTTGTGTTGCTGCTCCTCTTCCTGCATCAAGTCAGACAATACATGGTGCTCCCCTTGATGCTTGGCTACGAGAGAGCCGAACTGGCACCTGTGATGAGTCTTAGGCATTGGTTGATTATACTCAGTCCAGATATCAAGTGGTGCATTGGAGTGATGGATTTCTGTATTTCTCCTTCCCTTTTTTTTTTTTTTTTGTGAGCTTTTCAGAAAAGGATACAAGCAAGCAGAGACCAAGAATTTAATGGATATATTTTTCACTGGCTCTTTTATCAACAGCATATGAAAAATCCCAAAGGACAGAAGCAGTTAGCTAACCAATGAGGCATCATAGCTGATTTTAGGTTCCATGCAGGAGAAAAAGATACTGAAGCCCCAGCAGCTTAAGGCGAAAGAGATTTAAATTTAGGTTTGGTACTGAGAAACGTGCCTCTCCTCTGCTTGGAGACCAGTCTGTAAGAGATTACTGTACCCCAGGGCAGCAGTTTGGAGGATGATAGAGATGTCAGCCTGTGAGAGCAAAGACTTGTACCACTGGATGATGAACCAGCAGGGATTTCTCATTAATGGAATGAATGTTAACAAGAATAATTCTGTTTTGTGAGCTGGTGTGTGTGGGAAGGATAAATGATAGGGGCTGATGGATGGTCTTCACAGAGATTTGATTAGGGAGAAGGTGAATGGCAGTGTGTGTGAGAGGGGGAGGTGTATGCACGTGGTACATCCATTGCAGCAGGCAGGCACACTTCTAGTTGACAGTGTCTGACAGAGAAGTCAGCAGAAGTAACCAGACAGGTCCTAGGCAAAAGCAGAAGCCAGTCACAGGTGTGGATATTTCATTTTTAGTGTCTTGTGAATTGTAGGTTTGGGTTTTATGTTGCATTGCGGTAAGAAACCTGTATCCAATAATTTCTCTATAAAACTTTTGTAAGTAACAGAGCTTTCTGCTTTCTGCTAATAAAGCATTTGACTATTGATATTAATTCCCACAGTCGGTGTGGGAGCACTGAATGACACCTTTTCTGACCTGCTTAGTATCATTTTTGGCTCTGAAGTAATGCTTAAAACTTATATGAGCCCTTCCCAGTTCCTGAAAAAGCAGGAGACGGGCCAGACCTACTGGTTGAGAGGCCAGGCAGGCAGAACCAACAGAAACAATCCCTCATCCTGCCTGAGGCCTACATATGCTGCTGGAATGCAAATAAGAAATGAAAAAAAGCAGAATAGTCACATAAGCTGAGTAGGCACTCCGGCAGACTTAGGAGCTCCACCCTCAGGTACAGGGGTGGCTGAAAAGTGAAGGAACTGCATGAACTGCTCTAGAGAGACGTAGACACGGGGAAAGAGTCCCTTTGGCAGTGAGATGTGGGAGACCCTTTAGCCGAGAAGCCAAACCTCTGATCCGTTCCCTGCTGCCTTTGCCAGGAGGCCACTGGGAGCCCCCGCCTGAGGCCGGAGTGTGGCCAGCTGGAGCCGGGCGGCAGATGGCAGGAGGAGCTCCCAGCCCCGGGAGCGCCATGCCAGGCGCGGCCAAGCCGTGCTCCCCTCGGGAGCGAGCGAGACGGCGGAGGTGGAGACTTGGCTCCGTCCCTCGGCTCGCTGGCCAAAAGGGCTGCACTGGCACAAGGGAGGGAGCGCGCTGGAAGGCGTCCACAGCCAGCTATTCCCAGCCTGGGAGGGGATGGGCAGAGCAGATGTGTTCCTTTGCAGCGCTCTGCCTGCATCCGTGTGCCGGTACCCTCTGCGCACCGCTGCGGTGCTCAGTGACTCGAGCTGACCCCTGGGGCTGTTGAGGCCGATGGTGGAGCATGTGAGCTGCACTCCGCAGAGCTGAAGGTGATGCTCACCGGCACTGAGAGGGGCTCCAGGGGCTCCGTCACTAATATTTGCTGGGACTGAGCTGTTTTTTCCCTTTGACAGCGTTAGTCTGGATTCCTGATGATTTCTGATCTGTAGTTGCCGTCTGTTTTCCCCAATGGCATTATGCATTTTTTCAGATCGAGAATCGAGATCCCATTCCCCCAGATTTGATCTCATCTCTATAGTAAAAAAAAAAACCACCTTAATATATAAAATAAACTGTGGTGTGCAGTGAATGTAAATGAGGGATACCTTTGCTCCTTTTTTCTACCGTGGAGAAACACATTACTTCTCTGACTAATCCCATTGATTTGGCTGGGGAGCTATGGTCTGCTGCTGATGTCGAGTCCAAGTGGCAGGATCCGGCTGTACAGTGGCAGGTCTCCGTGGCCGTTGGCACAAATCCTTTATTCCCCAGCTGACTCCACTGAAATCTCCTAAAGTTACCTCTGAGCTATTTGAGAAGAGCTGGGTTTTCAAACCATGACCCTGGCTTCGGAGTACATTTTTAAAATTTCCACTTGCAATGTCCTGTGGCAGAGGTTTACTTTTCACTCGATGGAGCTGGCAGCAGAGAAAGTCAAATGAGTTTTCCTAATCTGGTATGTTCTAAATCTGGTTTGTCTCAAATACAGCCTGAGAGATATGCAGCGCAAGTGGAAAAATAACTGCCAGCACGCAGATGCGTGTCCTCTCGGAGCAAATAAAGCTGACTTTTAAAATAAATGTTAAATCTCATCCTTGGTATGAAGGGAGACAGGCCTGTAGCTCAGGTATGGGGAGAAATATTTTAAGGTGGGCTGCAGAAGAAAGCTCACCACCAGGCTTCTCACCCAGCGTACATGTCCCTTTTTATCTGCTAAGTCCAATAATAAGCTTGTTATTAGAGGACATCTGTTACTGCCTGATAACACGTACAGAGAGCAGGAGCACAGCGTTGGTGGGCAGCCAGGGATTTTGGCAGCTGTGGGGAGCGGCAGCAGCTTCGTGGACTGTTTCACACCTCATCCAGAGCTGGGGCAGCACATCCCCCCCCTGGGCCTGTGGCTGGGTGGGAGGATGCCGGGAGTTTGAGGCGAGGGCTATTCCTGCACGGAGCTCCCCTGTGCCAGCTGGTGTGCATGTGTGTGCCAAAGCCTCATCCACTCATCCTCCTGCAGCCACAGCTGGCCCCCTCGGTGCCGGGTCAGCGTGGTGGGTCTCCTGGCATTCCTCCAGGACAGGCAGCGGAGCAGCTGGGAAAAACGTGCCACACGCTGGGCTCTGTTTTTTCCTTCTGCATTTCCAGGGGATGCAGTTCACATGCTAGTTTCTTGCCCCCAAGCTTCCTTGCCTGAAGAAAAACGTTCAAGGAGACTGTGTGAGCTGAATCTGAGCGTCATGAGGTTTTCCCCAAAGTCATTGCTGTAGGTAATGTATATTTATGAGCGGAACAAAGTGGGTTGAAGATACTTTGAAAGGCTGTTTTCCTCTCAGGGTGGCTTAGCATTTAGGCAAGTAAGGAGTGGAGATGCTGTCCAGACTGTATTTGCCAGTGGCAGAGCAGGCTGGTGCAGGACACATGGCATCTTCCACCTGCCTTCCTGCGTGTCAGGAGATGCTGATGCTTTGTGGTTCAGGAGATGGTTATCCTTCCAGTTTCTGGAGAGAGCCTACAAGAAAACTGGAGAGGGACTTTCTACAGGAGCACATAGTGGTAGGAAAAGGAGAAATGACTTTAGACTGAAAGAAGGTAGGTTTAGATTACATGCTAGGAAGAAATGCCTTATAGTGAGGGTGGTGAGGCACTGGAACAGGCTGCCCAAAAAAGCTGTGGATGCCTCATCCCTGCCAGTGTTCAAAGCCAAGTTGGATGGGGATCTGAGCAACCTGGTGCTGTGGGTGGTGTCCCTGCCCATGGCAGGTGAGCTGGAGGTGATCTGTAAGGGCCCTTCCAATCCAAACCATTCTATGATCTTACAGTGCTCTGCAGGTCAGGAGACCGCATCCCTCTGCTGGGCTTTAGCCTGTCACTGTGTGACACAGCTCCATTCCAGCAATGAGACTGTGCCACCAAGTGTGCCCTGGGCTCAGCTCTTGTCTGGGGAAGGGTCTTTCAAGAGAGGGAACTTGGGGATAGAAAGTGAGTTTTGAATTTGCACCAGAGTCTGCACTGTTAATGTATGAGCATCGCTGATGTCATTTCCAGGGTGACCATCAGACACCTGAATTAGCTTGTGGCACTGGCAGTACAAGTAAAGGCCAGTTTGCTTTCCTGCTGGTGGTCATGTGGGCTCTGTGAGACTGATGAGGTGCACAGGCTGCATTCACACAGTGTAAGGAAAGCATACCAGCACTGGTTTATGGCCAGTGATGGTCAGTGTTTGCTCGGCTGGGCTGCTGATTGGTTCAAATTGCATTTCACACAGGGGCCAAGACTTCCCACCTGAATCATTTTGTCCACCACAGAGCACCAGATTTCTCTATATGTGATTATATGTCTCTTTCTCAATATATATAGATATATTAAGATATACATAGACACACACACACACATATATATATATATGTATATAGCCTACCAGGCCAAACTGCTCCTCTTGTGCAAGGCATTTCAAGAAGGGATTATTCTCCAGCTTGAGAAGCTTATGTTGGGTTATCTGCAAATCTTGGTAAGCTCAGTTTTCCCTGTATTGCTAGCACCAATCCCGCTGCTTTGGGAAATCCACCAGTTTATTGTCATTTACCATGTGAATTTGAGATTAATTAATTCTTTCTGTGGTTGTATAGGTCTCTGTAAAGACCACCAGATAGTCCAGATTTTGTTGGACATACCTAAGCTGCCATATCCTTCCCAGAGAGCCTCCTTTGAGCTGGATTGTTTCCAGGGCTCCTCAAGAGGAATGAGGAATGCCACATCTGGGTAATAATTTGCTGTAGCCAACATGTGAGTTTACTTCAATGAGAGCAGGATTTTTGCTCATGGATCAAACATCAAAGGATTCTTACATAATGCAACATCTTTTGACATTGGTAAAGTATTAGGTCATAATCATGTAGTGCTCTGATATATTTTATTATTCTATTTTATTTCTGAATGTGGTTCACCTCAACTCAAATGATGCCCAGCCTTCTAGAAAATAGTAATAGAGGTGACTTATAGTGAGTCTTGGTTAGATAGCTCTGAATTTTTCCTGTGCCCTAAGCAGCAGCAGCATCCCAAGCAGGTGCAACCAGATTTCCTGTATCACATCTTTCAGGTGGCTGTGAGACTCAGCTGAGGAGAGAGGATTCTCTGGCAGGTGTGGTAGGCTTGAGCTCGCCAAGGGCTGGGCAAGCAGGCGGGCTTTGGAGGAGCAAATCCCACTGTGGCATCCCATGCCTTGCTCCGTCAGTCGGTCACCCCAGAGGGCAGTGGGAGGCATCCTTCTTTAATGAGTGCTTTTGCTGTGAAAATACAGGTGTTGAAACAGACTTTGGTGAGGAATTCACAGCTCCTGCCAGCATGCTGTTTTCATGTGTTGTGTATAGCAAGGGTCTGCTTTTACATTTCCCTGTGGGGTGTCCAGGACAGAAACATAGGTATCGTTTTTCTGCTTAATTGTGGAGATTTTCTGCTGGTTTCTGTTGCCTGTTTTTTACCTTCTCTTCCAAAAATGTAGCATGCTTGGTTCCCTATATGAAGCTCATTTTTCTAGGCAATAATTAGATTTTCAGATTTCAAATATTCGAGCTATTTCTTCTACAGTGAAAGCTGGCGCATAGGGAGCAGAATAGAAAGTTTGAAAGTGTGGAGGACATTTCACCCCGGGTTTATGTAGGGATAAATCCTCTCCAGTGCCATGCTTTATGGCATTACCCGATTGGAGAAGCCAGGGCTGCAGGTTTCTGAGCATCCTCCTGAGAGCAAGCCTGCCGTTTGTCAGCATTTGCACCAGCACGAGCAGTGAAGGCTTTTACAGCAAAACGGCGCCGATCAACTCTGGTTCTGCTCCTCACCACCCCTCCCTTCGCTTCCAGGGGGATCTGTCTTTCCTGTCACTCAGGATAACGATTCCCCACCGGCAGCACAGAGATCCAGAAATGCGCTGTAATCTTGCCGAGAGTTTGATTCCCCAGCTGGGACTGCTGGATTTATACAGCCAGGCACTAGATGGTCATTGCACTTAAACTTGTGTGTTGGTGTGCTGAACCTCTGAACGGGCTCTCTTTGTCTGGGAATAACCTTGATTCTTGGAGCAGTGAAATCTATCTATTTCATTGCATATACTGGTTTAGATTTAACTTGATCTAGCTGTTCAGTTTTAAAAGATTTTTTTCTTTTTGTGGAGGTGTGGATTAATAATTCATTCCCAAATTGGTAATTAGCACAATGGATATTTAATTGTAAATGTATATCTTTAATTAGAACTTAGTACACGGATGCAAAAATTCCTTATCTTGCAGGTTTTCAAAAGCACACATATTAAACCACAGCCTTGCCCTTCAAAAATACTATTCTGTGTATTTAAAGGTCTGAATGACCTTTTAATCAGACGTTACACCTTTACTTCCAGCTGATATGACAACATCTGACAGTAACTCAACCTGATGTGGCAAGAAAATAAATAAAAGCTGTCTCAGTCACTACGTCTTTAAATCTGTCTAACTGTGGTTTTGTGTTCAGGCAGATGGACCCACAGCAGAATATTACATTTAGTTTTCAAGTGAAGACAGTGTATTGAGTTTAATATGTTTGCATGTTTGACTGTTCTTTTGAGGTCAATTTAGTTGTACGATTGTTTCCTGCCATTCTGAACTCCAGCCTCGTCTGCAGCCAAGCTCTTTATAAATTATAAATCTGTAAACCTCGCTCTCAGCAGCCATCTTACAGCCCACACAGACCGGTGTGGATGGTCTGGAAATTGCGTTAGCTCTGCTCAGCATACCTGGGTGCGAGGGATGCCGTGCTCTGTCACTGCTTGTGCTCATGCTCACCTCATGTAAATGGGCAGAACAGGGACTGGGAAAGATGGATATGAGCAATTCTTACTTTTGTACCACCAGCACAAAGAGAACTCACACTTGTCAGGGTGATTATATTCAACACACCAGCTTATTGTCCTTGGAAGTTAATTTTCGGATGATTTATTGAAGTGTAACATTTGTGGAAGGGGAGTGGATATTGAATTGACAACAGGTCAGAGTTCTGATAATACAGCAGAATTATTTTGATCTCTGGTATTTCCAAGTGCAGAAGCAATAAACATAACAATAACAGCTCCCCTTTCATATGGCTTTTACAAAAAGAGAAGATGTGTACTGCTTGAGCCTATTTATCACAAACTGGGCTAATTATTCAACAAAAAATACGTGCCATACCAATGAGCAGTTCCTGGAATTCAGAAAGTAATAGTCTGACACTGAGTACCATGCACGTTGTACACTGCAGCATCCATGGTTTGTTGGATCTTTGTGGAAAAACTAGGGAAACATTAAAAAGGTCTTCCCTGAAATAAAAGTTAAGTAATTCTTTCAAAAAGAGACATGGTACTTAAATGTGGCACCAGCAAAATCCATGAGAACCTCTTTGTTACAAGAATTTATTTGCAAATTTCCAGAGTTTTGCTTTTAGGAGAATTTTTTTTTCAGATATAACACTTCTGTTTTGTGGGTGGTTCTTAATGAAACAAGTACTTGGGAGCTGGGACAGACTGATAGAGTGTCATGTTAGGGCTCACTCTCCTCCCTGGACATGCAGTCATTAATTCTGGAGGGGAGACATGTGGGTTGAGATGCCCGGATTCAAGGGCACTTTCATCATCTTTTGACTGAAGGAAATTGAGGACAAGAAGCACATCAAAGAAATGGCACAGCCTTTGCAGGCTCAGCCCCTTCAGCCTCAAAAGCTGTGGTGGGAATTTGCTGCTACTCAAATGTGTATGGAGGCACCTGGATGCAAGTGGATATCACTTTCAGGGTGCAGCAGGTGGGAGAAGGAGGTGGGTAGTAGCTCTCTCTGTTTACACAGGACTGTTTCTGTGTAAGCCAAGGTCCTGTGTGAAGGAAAGGACAGGGGCAGTCTGGGCAGTGCACCCAAGACAGCAGGGTGATTCCCTCACTGGAATGAAGTCATGGATGTGTTTTCAGTTCTTTCTGCATTGCAGCCTAAATGTGGAACAAGGTGAGGTTTGAAAATGCCAGCCTCTCCTCCTAATGTGTCTGAAGACACAGCATGCTTTCCAAGTGACAGAGCAGTGCCTTTGCTGGCCCCCTGCCCTGAGCATGGTCTTGCCAAAAATGTGTTTAACTCACAGCCCACCAAGCCATGACTGTGTGCCCAGTGTGCCGGTCAAGGCAGAAACCACTGTACAACCGTGCGGTCATTCTGAAAGCACTGTCTGTTTTGCAGATATTTTCCCTAGCAATGTTTGCATTTTCATGACTACCTTGTTAACAAACTAAGGAGGAGACAGCGTATTAGGTGTGTTACATACCGAGTACGATGTATTGCGTGTGATCCTAAAAGTGGTGTGTTTGGAGAAGGATGTTTCTATTAATTATCAAGCAGTGGGAGGCATCATGTTGTTCCTAGATAACTGAAAGTATGCCTAAAATGTAAAGGAAAAGAACAACTAGAACTCAAGTATGCCAATGCCACAAAAGAAAGCTTAACTTGTTTTCTTGCTTTTTTTTTAGAGAACACCTGTTCCCAGCGCTGAAGCATTCCGATGGTTCTTTTAAGCAGTAGTGTATCTTATTTTCGAGGCAGTCCGAAGTGAATGGCAAGCTAAAGTCTTGTTTTAAGAAACTGCTTAGTCCACCATTGAAGAATATACTCAGATACTATTTTCATTTATGTATAGGGGTTTCCTCAAAAGCAAAAGACAAAAATCTCTGAGCCTGGGGAATTGGCCAGCTTCTTCACATTCACTACACCGATTCTTTCTTTGATGTAACTTAGCTATACTAGTGAAGTTGTTGTCTATTTTTAAAGTGGCTGTAAAAAAAAAAAAAGTTTGGGTAAACCCCTGCTATAAAGTCATGTATCTTTGAAAAGTAACATATCTATACTTCATTTTCAAATATATGTGTTTCAGTACTGTAAACTGTACAGATAGCCGCTTGTATTTTGTGTGTTTAGACACAAGGAGACAATCATGTCTGAGCATCAATGGAGATAAACGGTTTGTACACAACAGTGTGGTTCTGCAAATTAAATCCGGAGCAATAAATTCTAGCTTTAACTATTATTTTGCTAGTTGTTTAGCAGCAGCAGCAGCAACAGCAGCACTGTTTTGCCATGCATCCTTCCATAGAGACTTGATGCCAAGTTTTCCAAGATAAAAAGATTGTGACGCATCTAGCAATTACCTTCTGTCGTGGTGTTGTGAGAGGGGAAGACGTAACACTTAAAATTAATCTTTCAAGCACTATATTAGAATAGTGGTTTGTGCACTTGCATTGCTTCCAAAGGAGCTTTACAGAGGGGTATCTATCCAAAAATGCTGTCTAGTGTCTGACTTGTTTTTCACTGTGCTCTGAGCTGGAGTGCCCAGCATAGGCGGATGTGCAAAACTAGTCATCTAAATAAAGGTTGTTCTAGGATGCAAAACAGAGTATGAGACCTTAGGAAAAACAATGACTCAGCTTAATTACCCTTCACCTGCAAGATCTTATGTAACATTTTCAGTCAATGGAGTAAATATTTTATAAAGTGGAATGCCGTATTTTTGGTTCAGGTGGAGCTCTTCACAGTTAAGTGAGTTTTGACAGTTGGACTGGTTTAGGTCTCACTCGCACTTGTGTTCGTTTTGAAAGCCTGGATATTTTTGCGGTATAAAAATGTTGGGATTTTTTTTTTTTTTTTTTTAAATGCTTTTAAAAAAAGACCATTTCTCCCACATGTTTCTTGGTCCACTGATCTCGGCTCTGCTGAATGACTGGTCCCTTAGGCCCCCACAAAAATGCTTTGCCGTTCTTCTTCCTTTTCTAGCTGTATGGAAGAAATGTCTACTCCATGGAAAGGCAGCACACAGAGTGATATAGCTGACGTGCCGTAAAAAATATGGAGGATTCTTTACTTAGGGATACTTATTATCAGTTGATCATCACTTTTTATTGCTTGGCTTTGTCATACCACTCACAAGTGAGAAGGCCATGCCACCAAAGGAAATGAATGCTGTTGTGCCATGTATTTGATAGATTTATAATTTTTTACAAGATAGGCCTACCAGTAGTTTCACAGACAAGGTGCTGGGCATGGAAATAACCAGGTAATGTTGCACAGCACATGCAAATCTCCTACTGTTTCAGCACTTTCTCCAGTTTTTGCTAAGTACTTGAGCCTTTGGCCCCTGGTCACACTTACTTGGTGAAGCACAAGGCATGGGTTGGGAATGCTTTGGCAGCTTTGGCAACTGAGGGCTGGTAGGTGTTGGGAGCAGCCCAGAAGGTGAAGACCAAGAGGTGGAGGAGGAGAAACCTCCTGAGGTCGCATGTGTGTGCCAGCAGGACCAGCAGAGTGTGGGTGACCCAGGGTAACTGGAGGGCACAGTTGGGCTGGGCTTACACCTGCATCCTCAACTTAGGGTCAGTGCACATGTCTGTGGCATCGTATGACGTCACATACATGGCTTCAGAGGTGGAATGTCACACTTAAAATGCTTCTATCATGGTGCCCCTCTTACAGTTTGTGAGATCCTCAGTTGAACATTCATCCAGTGCCCATTCAATGAGCTTTGTGTCTGTTTGTATGGCAGCTGTGTATGGATTTTTTTGTGTTGGAGACTTTTTGGTTAGGGACCTCTGTTACTGATCACTAGACCAATATGAGCTCTGCAAGATCTTCTCTACCAAAGTGCTGATCAATTTACAAACTGAAGCCTTATTTGCACATCTGGCTGGTAAGCTTGCTTTGCTCTTTGGAAAACTCTCATTGCTCTTACAGAAGCAGAGGCAAAGTTCAGTTCAGGCTACATTAGGTGTACAAAGATACTCATAGCAATGTACTTACTGTCTAATACCCTAATGTTGCATGTCTTGTTGTGGTTCCTTTTTTTGTTTTGTTGTTTTGTTTTAAAGAACTGATGGATCTGTATATTGTAATTGTGGTGTTTTACATGTCAATTCGAAATTGTTAAACACACCAACAAGCATACCTGTTAATTAATGAAAATGAATGAGAGGTGATTTTTCTTTGATTTACCCACATGGTTTTTGTTTCGGATGCTGTTCCTTTGCACCATCAGGTTTTTAGATTCTGCTGAAACAGTATTTATATGATGTAGTACGCATAGAGCATTTTAATTAGTGATGTTTGAAGAAGGAAATCAGTTTTCTGGCCTGTCTCTCCCCACTGCCCTCCCCACCCCTCCCCATTTATATACGTATTTGTCAATCGGATTATTGTCAAGTTCTAATTACCAAACTTGTGCTTTTCATGAGGTCCAATACCATTTTCCAGTGTGAAAATTTGTATTCTTCTCTGTTCTTCTTTCTCACAGTGAAAAGTTGAAAAAAAACAAAGGGTGTGGGCAAAAAAAAAAAAAAGGAGAACTCTTTCTGTCTTCTAGGTGTGAGCGCTAAGCCTAGTGGAAGCATTTTTGGCATACCCCAGATAAACTTATGAAAAATGGTAAGCTTGAAAGGGAGGCACACGTACCCATTCTGTCAATTAATAACAGACCCTCCCTATGAGGGAAAATACTCCCTTTTGTACAGACCCCCTGGTATGTAAGTCCTGCAATTAATGTTGAAGAATGTAAAGTCTTTAAACGGGCTATATCTGTAATCAAATAATGAAGAAAGAAAGTAGTTAAATGAACATACCATTCAGGGTCGAATGCATTCAGCAAAAAGCAGTAGTGGGTCTTTGATCATGGTTAGATGCATAGTGATATCAAACAGTGGGTTCTCATGTAACAGCTAAATGTTTCAGATTTTGTTTTTATTAAATTTGGCAGTTTCACGCTGAGCTCTACTGTATTCTTAGTGAACAAAAGACAGCTCCTATGTTAGAAAGTACTCCATTTTCACAATTGCAGGGAACTAGGATGGTATTTTCAGAAACATGGGCCACAGAAATGTACTCCTTTCACAGTGTTCTCCTATTTCTGAACTGTGCAGTTATCTATTAAATTTTCTAATAGATATTTGTGTAAGGTGTATGTATGCTTGTGCAATTATGGAAAAAAAAAAAACCAGTTTTGGAAAACAGTGTATTTATGAAAAAATAATCACTTATGGGGCATGTACAAAACTGTATAAAAACATTCAATTTGCCCAGTAAAGTTGTTTTTGTGATATTTCTGTGTTGTTGAATAAAGGACTTTAGTATTCAAAATATCTCTCTTTTTCCATAAACAGGTCCTGTTTGTGGGATCTTAAACAAAGAAAACCTCTTTTACAGAATAACCCTCAAAATGAGCAAGAAGGTCCAAATGCTGACCTCAGTCTTGTGTATGGGAATGAATGCTTATGAAGTGTTGGTACAATAGCCACAGAGCTTATTCCTTCTCAATTGGCAATTGATGGAAACCCCATAAGTTGTGTAACTGAAGGTAACATTGTACTCTGGATTTTTTAAAATAGCAGAAAAAAAATACTGCCTTTTTTTCGACTAGGAATGTTACTTTGAGATTTTGAGGCTATGAAAGGTTAGTGAAGTAGGAGCAAGACTGATTACAGAACAGTCTTTAACCCATTAATGCAGACCTGTGTTGTATAAAAAGAGTGGACTAGTGAGGGTGGTGTGATAAATTAGCAGTTAGCTTTGTATGGAGAAGCATGCAAAGATGAAATCTCATCTGTAGCTCTTGCAACAAACAATAGTCCTGAGGATAGGTCATCCCATTGCTGTTGAAGTACTTGGAATTACAAAGCTAGTTTCTGAGAGAATGACAACATTATCTTCCTTTTTGTTTTACTCAGTTCAGCTTTTCAGTTCAAAGTTCAGCTCTCTATCTGTCTCAAAAACTATACATAGCTAAAGAAATGTTTTCCTCTTGACATTTTGTTTCCCCATACTACTTGCCAGCATTGAAGCAGCTTCAGATAGGTGGGAAGGTTCGTGACAAGCAAGTCATCTGATTTTGGTGAAATTTGGAATGTCATTTTTCTGCGAATATTCCTTTAATCAACAGAAAGTCTGCTCTTAGGTGCCAAAACAGAATTGTGAACAAGTTTGAAAAATGAGGTAGGTCCTTCAGTCTGTGAGATGCCTTCAATGCCAGCTGATTTTCCAGGGGGAGCCTTGGTGTATCCTTTTGTTTTTAAAGAAAGCAACAAAAGAAAAAGGAACAGAAGTGGATTTTCCACTGATCCTGTCTGCTCTCATCGAAATCCGTAAGGATATATGTTCTTGGGAGACGTAGACTGCTCATTAGACAAGAGTGAATCTTGAGGTCTGTTTGAAGAGGAGGAAAAGGGCTGCCAGGTTGCTCAGGCATACTCAGTGATCTCTCTGGATTAAATATAGAATTCACAGGGAGGAAATACACTCATTTCATGAGACGGTCGATTTGGAAGCAGGAAGAGGTCTCTGAGTTCCTATTCTTTTAATGCTTTCTCTTTCAACATTTTTTCCCCTCAAGTATTGTTTTATACTGGTCTGAATGAAAACCGTCCCTCAGCTCCGAAGAAATACTCGCCCCAGATATGAACCTTGCAGTTTAAAACTACCTCTAGTTTTTTTTATAGCTTTTACTTTTTTAATTAAAAAAACAAACAAACAAACACCAAAACCAAGCAACTAAAAATAAAAACCCAGTCAAGAAGCAGGTAATTCTTCAAAGCCAAAACTGACAAACTTATTACTGAGCCTGTTAAAGGAAGGAAGGAAAATACCCTTTTGTGTGGAAACTCAATTCTTCTAGGCTGTGTTGGGCTCAATTTGGTTTTGCCACTAGCCATGTCAGTGCTGTCTTATATATTTCCAAGGAACAAGACTGAAATTATGAACAGTCTAGTGAAACAGGGCAGTGTGCCTTCTGGGAGGCTCCAGTCCTCCCCATGTTCCCATGGGCTTTACCAGATAGCTCAAGGCATTGGAGGATATTATATAGCTGGCTTAGTTACAAGTTTGGTCTTACCTCACTGTAAGGGTCTACTCAGTTACCAGTGTGCACTGAGCATGGATAGATGGTCCCAAAATCTATAAAGGAAAGAAATTCTTCTTCTCAGTAATAATTGCAGAACATACAATGATGTTTGAAACCCCTGTATCTATCTGAGGAAAGAATGATGAAGTGCTGAAGGGATCTGCTCCTCCTGTAGGATTGCCTTGGTTTGCTGTTTGGTTTTTAGGGTGGACACACTCAGCTGGGTCACTGGGTGCTTCAGCAGAGCTGTTTTACCCAAGGCAGGAGGAATGAAGGAAACACAGGTAGCAAAATGTTATTCTTGCAAGACAAGGATCTAGATTGCCTAAAGAAGCTGTGATGTTCTGGAAGATTTTCACTGCTCTTCTAAGTTCTCAGATGATATTAAAGGATTGTCACGTTATTATTAACGTAATAATCAGGAAGAATTTTTCATGCTACCACCCATTCCTGAAGAACAGGTTTTAGAAATTGGCCTTAATGGGTTAATTTCCCAACCAACTCTGAAGGTGCCTCTTAGTGTAATATGACTTCCCTGTAACAGAAGATGCTGCGATTGTGGGTTCATTGGCCTGTACAGGGCCTTGACTTGCAGAGTCAATGATCTTTGATAGAAAATAATTCAGAATTCTGGTAGAAGGATCTGCAGGTGTCATCATGTCAGCCAGAGCCTGGATTAATTATTCGGTGCAGTTCTCCTCAGCTTGGTTTATGATGTGTATAAGCATCCTATATTTGAAAAGAAAGCACCTTTCTTCCCTTGCTCCTTTAAGTCCGCTCTCTTTACAGAGTTAGTAAGACTGACCCTCTGCACTTCTTCAGGAAAGCCCAAAGCATTAGAAGAAATACATCTCTTTTTGGCTGGACATTTTCCTTTGGGAAGAGACAGAAGAGTTAGTCTAGGTCAGAAACTCCTGGTGCTTACTCGAATCTCCTAACAGGGGTCTTCTCTGCATTGGATGTAGATTGTGAGCAAAGTCCATACATCAGCTTGGCAGCTGGACACAACCCTACAGAACATCAGCACTAAAGCAAACAGGACCCAGTGGGGGATGTTCCCACTGCCCTCTCCCTGGTACGTGTGACACACACGAGTTTATGCCAGGTGTCCAACACCTTTCCCATGCAGGGGGTCAGGTTTGCTGTGCCCAGAGGAGAGGTGAACTGCCCCAGATCTGAGGAGCCTGTAGCACACTGGAGGTTTTTAAGAGGAGAGAAGGTTTTTACATGTCCAGACAGGGGCTAGAACATCTCAACTCACTTGTCTTGTGCTAGCTTTTGACTTACAGCTGTGAGTGTTGGTGGCCACCAGGCTGTAGGAAAAGGAGCTGGGCTATTGAGTGTACCTAGTCTCTTACATGCCTGCATTTTAATGGTCATACCTAGAGAGTGGTAGTGAATTTGAGTGGCTGATATGTTGACCGAGATTAATTATTACAACTGGCTTTCAACCTTTTGTTGGAGAATTAGTGAGTAAATAACCTGATCTAGCAAAATTTGTCACCCACACTGGGAACTGTGAACTAATTATTGCTTTCTGATACTCTGCTCTTACTTGTTTTGCCTTTTTGTCTTGATTGTTTGCATTCCTAGGACTGATTTGCCTTTCTGATGCAATGCCATGTGATCTGCTGATTAATTTTTGTGAGCAATCATAAACTCCAACCTATGGCTGACTCCGTATATTTTTATGCTACGCTCCATAAACATTCATTCATTTATTATGATTACTGTGTGGAAACAGACTTTTACAGGCTAATAAACTTGGATTTGAACTGGATGAAGCGTTTCCTGGTGTCACTTCTTTCCTCTTTTTAAAGAAAAAAAACCAACAAAACCACACACAACAAAAAAGAAGAAATAAAGGTGCAAACCTTGACTTGATTTACCAGGTCTCTGTAACTATCTCCACAACTGCTGTCAGTATTAGGCTTTGGAAATACCAACAGCAAAACCTTATTCTCAAGTTGATTTCATTAACAGTGAGAAACACTCCTAAAAAAATACAACAAACTTCCAGGGCTTAGGGCTGGGAAAGAGGGGGAAGGGAAATCAGGTTTTTTTCTTTAATTGGTTACTCTGGTGTCTTCTCTCCTGTAGAACTGCTTTCTTAAACACGCTGACATGCACAGGGCAGCTTCCAGCTGAGACCAATTAAGCAGAGCATTTGCCTCCAGTGTGGCTCAGTGGCTGTGGCCGGGTGATGCTCATTGCGGGCTGCGTGTCAGCGCAGGCACAGCTGGAGCACGCGCGGGCAGGCGACCTCTCAGCACACAGAGGTCCAGGGCCAGCATCTTCTCACGCTCCTGGGGTCTGATGCTCCCTGACCTGCTGTGCCTGGCAAATGTCTGGTCAGAAATGACTCTGCAGGTGGTGGAGTATTTTCTTTCTTAGGTGGTTAGTTCAAACTCAAACAGCTTGGCAATACCAAGTGTAGTACACCGAAGGAACACAAATTCCCATGTCATAGCTGTTTTAAGACATATCAATGGACAAGGAAGCTGGCAGTAATTGATAACCCTTTACAAGGTCTCTGCAAGGAGGCCATTGGGATGGAATGGCACTTTGTGCAGAGAGAGGCAGCAAAGATAAAATAGGTTGGCCTGATGTCTGCACACAACTACATGTAGTCCTCTATGTAAAGAAGTTGTCGTCCTTTCCATATGTTCATCTGAAGTGTGTCACAAACATTATGCATAAAAGTTATATTTTTCAGTCCATTAGAGGCCCAGTCACACAGGTAATCTTAATCTTACCAAAGAGCAAATGGGAATTTAAGAGCTGAAGGAGGGCTCATGTTTTGTCAGCTTTCAGGCCTTGAACGCAAGCAGTGAGATGAAGTGTCACTGAATGGCGCAGCTGGACTGGACTGGACCCAGGCTCTGTGTACAGTGACCCTGCCAGTGGCACAGCTGTCCTCGACAGGGATCCTTAGGGCCCATTGCTCTGGTCCCTGCCTTTCCTAGTTCTGCTGGAATGACTTTTAGAAGGTGGGGATGATCCTGAAGCAGTCTCACCACAAAGATGAAGCACAAGCAGGATTATTAGCTGATGATTTTTTTTTTCCTGTTGTGACCCAGCACATCTTACTTCAATAACATAAGATAGAATTGCAGCAGCCAGAGAAAACTGCAGCTCCCCAGCAAGGCAGAGGAAAAAGCTCATTTGCTCACTCTTGCTTTCTCATTCTTTGTTCCCCTTTCCCCTGTATTTCCTTTCTTTAACTCCTCTCTTCCCTAGAGGAAGGCAGATATGGCAGATGCTGTGGCTCCTGTCAGCAGCTCCATGCTTTTTGTCCTGGGAAGGTGATGGGAGTGCAGCTGCACCGTGGCTTGGGTTCCCAGAGGCTGGAGCACCTGCAAGGTAGATAGGTACTTGGTGTGTGGGTGGTGCTCTTCTGCTTGTGCCACTGGATTCCACAGGGAAATGGTGGCAGATACTGGGCTGAAGCAATTGAAATTAAACTTTTTACATCCCCATCGTGGCAGGGTCAGGAAGCTGATGCAGATTGCAGTGACAGCAGTGAATATGTAGGTTACAAGTGCCCTAAAATGCTGGTGCTGAGAAAATCTAGGGGTACTTCTGTGGGGCAGTGAGTACATCACTGGTATGTCCTAAACTTTCTCTGGCCACAGTGAGGGTTCTGGAAAAGAGGTTGTAGAAAGCCAGGTCTTAGCTATTTTCTTCCCTAATTATTTTCTTGGAAACAGCTGAGTTGGTTTTGCTAAGAATTTGAAAGCACACCTAGCTCAAGGCAGGCACTGAGTTAGAGGCAGATGTCTTGCCTGAAAGGTTTCAGCCTGCAGGATTAAAGGTCTGAGTAAAGCTGTGAAACGCCAAAAATGGGACCTTGTAATAGGCACTTTAGGTGATGTGAACTGCAGATGTTGCCACCAGCTTTGCTAGGAGTAAAGGAAAGAGTGAGAAGGGCATTAATTCTGGAGCTCTCTGTGGGCAGACTCAGTCTGGTTCGCTACCAGCAAGGCTGGAAGCAGCTGAGGTGGGTCAGGGATTTTTGGGTGGGCATCCCCTTAACATAAAATACCACTTGTATGATGGCAAGGAAAAGCTGGGCAAGGAAGGCAGATGGCTGTGGCACTGCCAGCCAAAATGCTTCCCAGAAATGCCAAACTGTGCCCCAGGGAGCAGGCAGAAGAGATGCTCTCCTGGCACATGCACTGTGAGGGCTACAATTCCTGTCTCTTGGTCCACTGAAAGGAACCAGCAACCCGGTTTGGCAGCTTCCTGGCCCGGTGTGCTGAGCGCAGAGGCAGGTTATAGCCAGGGTGGTTGTTAATAGGAATGTGCTGGGAGTGATGCTGATGCCAGGGCAGTGCCATTCCAGGGGGTGGGGTGGCCCCCTCCCTGCTCCCTGCTGGTGGGGTGTGAGCCTCTGCCGTGTTTTGATCCAACACTCCACGCTGCTGTTCTGACACTTCACCGCTCCCACCGCGATTGCTACATTTCTCTTCTGCTTTATGTTAAAACAAGGGAGGTGTTTAAATATTTATTATCGCTAGAAACTCCACAAGCCAACGTTCATTTGTATAGGCAACTGGGATTTTTTTTTTTCCAATTGTCAGTAATAATTCATTAATTATTATTTTAAAGTTGTTGTTCTGCCTGCGATGTGTCACCTTCCCACCACTTTGGCAGCAATCTGCACAAGATGTGGGATGTACAGCACCATGGTTCTTCCTACTGTGGGTTGTTGCTGCTCCTTCAAATATCTTCCCCTTAAACAAAGTGGGCGTTGGAGTTCCTGGTGTCTGTTCAGCTAAAGGGAGAATTTTTTTCCTTGCTCTTCCCTCACATTATTTTTTGGGGGGCTAAGTGCCTTCTGCTGCCATTACCACACCTCTGGAACTGGGGTCTGCTCCTGCCCCTTTGCAGGTGCAGGAGAAAAAACTCGTGGCATTTGGCACCTGGGGATGCTGTATTCGGCTGTTGCTGCTGGAGGAGCATTTCCGCTTGCTGCAGTGGCTGCACTGAGCTGTGCCAAGCCTCAGTGGTCCTTCAGGCTCTGAGCAGCGAAGTGGCACGGTCTGGAATCCAGAGCCATGCAAAAGCAATCTTGTCTGGCCGTGGCAGGTCGGCATTTTTTCTTAGATTACTCTAAATGCAGAGTGTTGCTTGCTTACCCCTGCTTCTGCCTGCAAATGAGTGGGGAGGTGGCTGGGGAGTGGCAGACTTCATCTGCAGGGAGATGGAAATGGGGAACCTGTGCTGGGAAATGCTTTTTGTTTTCAGCCCAGAACATGATGTTTGACTTCTGAATTCCCTTTTTGCAATGCCTTTCCCTTCAACAATTTTGTCACCACTTGTGTGTTTGTCGCTTTTGCAGGAGAGGACAGTCTCAGGGAGCAAAGCCATTCCCCATCTGAGCCTACCAGGGACATGCCTGTGCCTAATGCCACCACTGCGTTCCATAGGTCACAGCTGAGCTGGGTACCAGAGCTGCCAGTAGCCATGGAAAACAGCAGCAGGCTGCTCAAGGCTGTGTCCTAACTGGGCTGCCCAAAACTTCCTAGGGAGCTGGGGAGGAGACGGGGAAGAAGGCTCTGGGGCTGGTAGTTCTGAGACATAACCACAAGAGCTGAGCATCCCTGGTGCAGCCCATGGGGCTGAAAGAAGAAACTGCTCCTCTGGGCTGAAACGTGCCTTACGCTTCAAATGCAGCTGGCTGGCCCCTGGCTTGCCTGGGAAGGGCAGCAGCTGCTCTGCTGGGCTGTCCTGGTCTGTACAGATGGGGCTTCTCTGCTTCTGGAGCCTGGGGCCAGGGACACCTCCAGGCAGAGAAGCAGGGGCAGAACTGTGGGCACGTTTTGCTGCACATGCCTGCAGCCACCTCTGTGCCTGTGTTCCAGCCAGCCCGAGCACACCTGGCACAGCCCAAAGACCATCTCTGCTGGTGAACCCATCGGTGCCACCATGTCCCAGAGCATTGGCATTTGCTTGTCATCCCTGTGGACATGTGAGTGGTAACAGGCAGTGCTGGGCTGGAGATTGGGTTTGTTAGGCTAACTCTACTTTTTACTTCTTTAAAGACATGCGGTCCAATTTGGCTCTGTTCCCACTCTATCTCTTTCTCTCCCCTCCTTCCCCTTTCCTTCCTTCCCTTGCCACTGAATGGCTCTGCAACCCCCACTTCCTTATGGGGGGAAAAGAGGGAAAACAGACCTCGATTAGTGCAGCTGAGCAATTCCATGAGATCTGGCCTCGCTCCCCCTGGAAACCCACACAGCAGTGAGCAGTGCAGGAAGCCCCTTCCTGGCGTATTTCAGCTGGCACCTCCAGCTTGCAGCTGGAGCAGCTGGGAGTGAATGCAAGTGTGGCAGCACCTGCGCTTATAATTTTTTGGGGGGAGTTGGGAGATGTAAAACTTTGCCTGCTTTCCACTGGAATGGGTTTTCCCTTTGCCACAGTAGCGGCTGTTGGGAGCTGCCTTCTGGGAGGCAGGGCGAGCAGCGGGAGCGGGGCTGAGATGCCAGGCTCAGCGGGATTCGCCGTCTGGATAATGCACGGCTGGAGCTCAGCCTGAATGGCCGGCTCGCGTTGTGTGGTCACAGGAGTAATTTGCGGGGAAGGGCTGAGATGAATTGCTCCGGCTCCCGAGAGGCCCAGGAGCAGGGGGAGCCCAGCCCCGGGCCAGCGCTGCCTGCGGCTCCCGCCGCCCCTCAGCCCCGCGGGGGCTGCCCCGGGGGGACCAGCTCCCGGCAGGTCTTTAATGGGAACCCAGGCTCGGGACAGGATGGTCAGCGCTGCCAGAGCTGGGGCAGGACCGAGACCTTTTGGTGAGGGTGCTTTAGCCAGGGAAGGAGTGATGAAACACTGCTTAGAACACGCACCTCCACAAGTAAAGGTGCTACCGCTCTGGAGTGGTATTAAAAAAAAAAAAAACAACAAAAAGAAATATTATTATTATAATATATTATATTATATATTATTATAATATTATATTATAATACGCTGGGGAATGTGCTGTCAGTCAGCCCCCCACCCCTTCATCGGAGGAAGGTGGCAGTGCTGCAAGGAGAGGCAATGGGAGAGGGAGAAAAAGCCCAACAGGAGCTGTCTGGGTGTGCAGAGGAAGCCAGCATGGCCGTGACTCTGTAGGTGCACTTGGGCTCTTGGCCCTGCCTGTGGCCCCTGCTGTTCTCTCCTCCCACGCTGCA
This sequence comes from Cyanistes caeruleus, assembly GCF_971803275.1. Taxonomy (NCBI): domain Eukaryota; kingdom Metazoa; phylum Chordata; class Aves; order Passeriformes; family Paridae; genus Cyanistes; species Cyanistes caeruleus. The sequence goes on from NC_141705.1 coordinate 48,128,314, forward strand.
TGAGAGCATTTGCCTCCCCCTGGCCCCTCCAGAGAGGAACTTGCTCCTCAAAGCCCTTCCCAGTGTCTGAGGTGCCTGGCAGTGTAAGGCACATGGCCACATTTCCAGGAAATGCCCTGCTCTGGCCATGGGCATGGCATGGGAGAGATGTGGTGTGACACAACTCCTGCACCGACCCCAAGGCTCTTATCAATCTCACTGTCTGGTGCTGCTCTGGGCTCTTTGTTTCACATTTGAATGACATTTTTGCTTCATTCATACTCTAATGGACACCTGTCACAAGCAGCTTTCAAGGCTGTTTTTACTCTGGCTCTTAATTGGCCCACAGAGGTGTAGGCAGCACCTCGGTAGCACATCAGAGGAGGAATTCAGGGAGCTGCCATGGTGTCCAAGTGGTGTGGCAGGAACTCCCTGGAACACTGTGGAACAAAAGATCTCAACATCCACCAGGAAGTGATAGCTTTTTCCCCCAGGACATGCAAAGAAAGCCCAAAGCTGTGCCACATTAAACGGGGGTTGCTCGGGGTGGTGGCTGCCTCCTACGGTGGTGCCTCATCTACAACATGGGCTTGCCTTTCAGCTTCATTGCCAGGCCAGCACACCTCTCCCACTCCCTTCCCAGACCCTTGGGCACTGGTTGCTGTGGTTGCCAGCCGAGCTGTGGGTGGCAGAGTGCCTGTGCCCCACTGTGCAGCAGAAGGGGCCATGAGCCACTCCCGGCGTGGAACTAGCAACCTGTGTGGAGGGAGAGCACAAGTGGGCTGATCAGCCTGCACTGGTGTGACTTCCCTTACAGCCACCAGCTGCTTTCTATAGAGTTGATTTAATTGCGTTTCCCTTCACAGCATGGCTGTGGAATGCCCACCTTCAAAAAAGGTCGTGCTTACTGCAAAAGTGATTTTTTTACTTGGGTGTTGTTGGTACCTGCATTGCATGTGCGTATCGCAGGGTGGACCTGTAGTCTGGGTTTACTTCTGGTTGTGCCTTTATCCAGGAGTGTCTCCAAACCAGCTGTATTTCCAATGCTGGCAGCAACTAGGGTAGGAGTAATTTGCTGGGCTGGGGTGTCACTCAGCCATGAGCCTGTGTGACAGCCATGATCGAAAGGGACATTTATTTGCCTTTAGGATGGAAGAGACGTGACACTTGTTGTCAAATCCCGTCTCTGCAGATGTGGTCCGTGAGGCAGTAAGGCAGAGGTCATGGCAAAAGGTCAGACAAAGCAGCGCTCTGCCTCGGCGGGCGTTTGTCCTGGTGCTGCGGTGGCGTCAACACGGCACAGGATAGTGGCAAGCGTGAGGAGCAGCTGGTCCACCTTCTGCAGGCTGCCCCCCTAACAGCTCCAGTGTTTTTGTCAGGAATGGCTCACAAGCTGCTTTGATACGTGCACAGGTGATTTTACACGTTGGTTTACACCACGAGAGTTACTCAGAAGACCGAGGGGTGCTTCATGTGTCACTCACTGGCTTGGTGGAGCCCCACGTGGACTTTTACTGCTTTGGAGGCCTCTTTGAGAAATGGAGGTGTGCAACCTCTCTGAAGTATAGGTGTGAGTGTGGGTTTAAAGAATGTATTAAAGGAATCCTTTTGTTTAAGTATGGACTCGGGTGTCTGTAGTTGAGCTCTGGTGGTCAGCATGGACTAAAGCACAGCAAACTAGAAGTGACCATCGGCTGTGGACTGTAGGGGACTTCCATGGCCTACTCTGCTGCCATGAACATAAAGACATGAGACTAAACGAGTCAGGAAAACAGACATGAAGGATTTCCACACCCAGGGAGGGGGATTTTTCTGGGCTACAGCCTGATGCCTTCCCCATCTGGGGTATCAGGATTAGGTTCTGGGTCTCATTCCCACCACTCCTGCTACTGGCAACACCATGGCCACTCTGCAAAGCTGTGGCAAGCATGCAAGCCCTTCCCCTGCCTTTTCCTTCTCCAGCACTCACTGTGCTGCTGAAAGCTGCTCTTTTTCAGCATTCATGGAAAAACCAAACCTGCCCGTTTGCAAAGACCCACTCTGCTCCTCTGTTCCCATTAGTAAACGCACATAACCAGCACTTCGCCCCATTACACCTCCTCAGAGATGCAGAAAACACATAGGTTGTTTGTTTTCACATATACCTACCTAATTGATGGTTTGGGAAAGGGGAGGCGGGAAGGGAACTTCAGCCCTATTAAACTGTTGGGAATTGAGTTCCTTAGATTAGAAGTGTTTGTATTATAAATACTGTGAGAAGCTGAGGCAGAGAGGGAGCTGGCTCTCGGCATCTGGGATGAAACCACCAGCAATGGTGGAGCCCTTCATAAACATTTGTGTTTTCCCAGATGCAAGGGATAGTTAATCCAAACTAGACACATGGAATTTAGTTCCCATGGCCATCAATGTGCTGGACCAGGACCTCAGGCAGCAGAGCCGAGATGTGCACGCATCCCTGCCTGGTCCTGTTTTCCAGAGGAGCTGCTGGAAAGCTGCTCCCTGGGTGTAAATACCTGCAATCTTTGCAGGTGGATTTTTAAATCTAGAATTGAGCTTTGCTGCTCTGATCTATTTATATACAGTGCGTGGGGCAGAAGCATATTCAGGTGAAATTTTTCAGGGACTAGAGAGATTTGCGGCTTATTTATGGCTGAGCATAAGAAAAGAAAACAAACAAAAGAATAAACTCCAAAAACCACCCTGAGTATTATTTTTTGTTTGCTTGTTGTTTTGGGGTTTTTTTTTACTTTATATCTGTGCAACACACTAATGCTTAACCAGAAACTGAAGCAGACCCAGGAAAGTGTCTGAAAAGCCATGTTCATATTTCTCAGGTAACACTGATGGTTTTCTGTTTCTGGGAGCAGGGTTGCATCCTGCAGGGTCATGGCACCTGTGGAGAAAAGCACAGTTATTACGTAAAACAGAACAAAACGGATCCAATTCCATCTTCCTCTGATTTCAAGGGGTTGCTGTGAAATTCGAATGCTTAAAACCTTTTGGAGCCTTTTGCTTTTAGCCTGATGGACAGGCCTGACACAGTGTGAGAACTCCTAGGTTAGAGATTTCTCCCTGTGCTTCTCCCCTTATGCCCACATCCCCCTGCTGCCTCCAGCTCAGGCCAGACAAGCAGTCGAGGGCACACTGGAGAGTTGTCAGGTGGATTGGGCCATGCTAAGCGAAGTGTGCGAGGAGGAGAGAGGGGGAAAGAAAAATATCAGGGCCATGTGCCAGTTCTTCAACCTCTGGTAGGGTGACAACCTCGCAAGGGCAGCAGAGCTAAACATGACTAAAAAGGATCCTCTGGGGTGGTGACTCTCCACTTGTCATCTCCAGCACAGGGCTGAACTCAGCCTGGCCGCCTGCAAAGCTGGGGGAGCGGATGCATGGATTAGTGATTACCTTTCCCCTAATAAAAAGGGAAAAAAAAAGGGAGAGTGAGCGGTCCTTTAGCAAGTTATTGCTTTTATAGCCGCACCTCTGTGCACTGAGCTGAGACAGCTTCCTCTGTGCATTCAACTGAAAACAAAGAGTGAGAAGGAGAACTAAAGAGCAGGATGTAGCCTTCCCCTCAGCCTGCTCCCAGACCTGAGCCTTGCTCCGCTGCCTGGGGGGGACACCCTGCCCTGGAGGTGCAGGGGGCACCCCTCAACCTGTTCACTCCTGCCCACCTTCAACACCCTCAGAGGAGTGAGGGGAAAGCCGGGGGCAAGAATGCAAATAACTGGGAAAGGCTCCCCCCCATCATTGAGAAAACCCAACAACCCCCCCCTAACCCACTCCGGCTCACCCAGGCAATAACTCCACTGTGCACAAACCAGTCTAAAATGGAGAGCATTGCAGAGCCACAGTCTGGTGTCGCTTAGGTAAAATGGGTGCATTATCTGCAGTAATACAGCGATCTCGCTCTTTCACCTCCGCGGCTCCGCCAGCATGGAGGCAATTGCACAGACAATGTGCCATCCCTCATTCCCTCCACTTCTAATTCCTCCCCCCTCCTCCTGTGAATCTATGCAATTTTCCGTTAATAAAAAAATAAGAAAGAAACTAAAGCTGTTCCTCAGAAATCTAGACATTAACATACTCACCCTAATACCTTAATCCCCATCATTGTTTATAATCAGGCTACACGCCAGGTCACGCACGGTGCTGACTGATGTATGAACATATATCTATATATATATATATTTATATATATGTATATTTTGTTTTAATTGAAACGGCAACATTTGGGTTCCACCTTAACAGTGCACCTTAAAAGATTATCTCGGTTATTTCACAGGCACCGAGCCGGCACTAATAGTCCAAGGCAGATATTGAAAAGCAGCACAGGGCCAGGCAGATCTATTAGAAATTCCCATCCACGCGCCTCATACATATTGATTTCTGACACCAAGCAGCAGTGAAAGCCCCCGTGGGAATAATATATTTAGCAGGGTTCGCTGCGAGGAGGTCACAGAGTGCATACAGATTAGCTACAGAGGACCAAGGCACTAGTGTTGGAGCCAAATGCTAGATTTTATATCATTTTAATCTGAACTTTTATAATCCTTTTAGTTCTTCTTTCTCTGGATGGCAGAGGAAAGGCTTCTCCGCATGTATCATGCATCTTTTTTCTTTTCCTTCTTTATTCCTCCTATAAATGTGCAAATGCTGTTGTGATGGGGGGGGTGGAAATGTACCCTTAGCATTAGTAGGAATAGTCACAAACAGATTGGGGGTTTATATATAGGTATGTGTGCATGTGTATATATGCATTTTTATATATATATATATGTGCCTGCTTGTGGATAGTAATGGTCATTTTGGCTGGAGGCATCTTTATCTGAAGATTTATTTGAAGGTTTCCTTCATTGGGGGTGGTGGTGGGAGAGGGTCTCAGTAAATCTCAGGCTCCAGTTTTAATGTGCAGAAATAAAGAACTGCTCTAAGACCTTCTTTTCTTTTATTTTTATCCCAGAGTTTAATTGGGCAGAAGTCACATTTATGCTGTTGAGCCTCAGAAAGCAACAGCAACAACAACAACAAAAATACCTAAACAGTATTAATTACCTTTCTGCCTGTGCTGAGGGGGAGGAGGTGCCTGCTCGCCAGGCAGGGGGGTGTTGTGGCTGGCTGAGGCAACGGGGTTGGGGAGCTGGAGGGGTGCCAGTGGAGGGAAAGGTTAGAGTTGACACACTTTGACACGAGAGTGAAATGCGCTCCGACAACAAAGAAACCAGGAGATTGCAGATAAACAGACACAAAAGCTTCTGGACATCTTGCAGGGGAGAGAAACACACTGACTCCAAATTTTTCCCTTTTTTTTTTTTTTTTTCCCCTTAATTTATTTAAAGAAAAGTTCTCAATTCTTCACAATAAACAGTATTCCCATACTGATCAAACCTACCTGTCTCTGGCAGGGAAGTTATTCCTAAAAGCTGTGTGACATGTGGACCCAGTGCTTTCAGAGTTCCCAATCCTGGCATGGGGCAATGAGAGTCATGCACCCACCAGACCCCAGCCTGCCAGTTCCAGATGCTGCAGGATGAGTATGGGCCACTTCCTGCCTGGGAGGCAAAAAACAATTTGAGTCTTGTTTTCTAATTTTTAAAATGAAAGGGAGGATCAGCTTTTGACACTTATGTTGTCCCTCAGGCCAATGAGGTGCTCAGCCTTGGCCTAGGAGAGGCTGTGAAAACTGCTTGAGAGACATGAGTTGTCTTCTTTTCACTTTTTAGCTCTCTGAATGATGGTCTCCCTCTCGGCAGAGGTGCCCCCCTGTACCTCAGACAATGAAGCAGCAGTCAAGTTGTCATGACAGAGGAGACCCATAAACCTGCAAGAGGTGCTGGGGAAACGAGAGTATGGAGGCTCACCTTACTTGTGGTTGGGGTCCCTGCTGTCCTGGACCACCGGTGGGGTGGCCCCAGACTCTCAGTTACCTGTGGGACATTCTGGGGGCTGCCTGGCTGGGTCCCAGACCTCCACTGGAGGGCTGTGGTGGCACAGTCAGGGTGTCCTTGGGACATCCCAGGTAAGGAGAGAGGTGTTTGGTGCTGCACAGAGGGGCCACATCTGGGCTTGGTGTGGGGTCAGGCACCACTTTCCAGCTCACACGCTGTCCCCATGGACTCACTGCCAGTGTCATCATACCCGGCTGTCCGGTCGTGGCTCCAGCGAGAATGGCTGGAGCTGGTTGGGTATCCTGCCCAGCTGCAGCACAAAGAGCAGCTCAGCCTTTCCCACCCAAAACCTGAACTTATATGCATGTCAGTCCTTCACATGAAGGATTTGGATGCTGTTTGCAAAGCATTTCTGATATGAAGAGCAAGCAGCAGTACAGTCCTACCTACCTTCAGAGCCGACTACTTGAACATAGGATTTATTTCCAAGAACTGAGTGTCTGCTCTGTTCCTGAAGCGTGATACTATTCACCTCTTTGCTGCCCACCTGCAGTCTCCATAGGCACCCAGCTGCAAACTCTTTGGCAATGAGATCCTGATTCCACTGGTCCTACATGACCTCACTGTGGACTCCTTGCAGGCTCACTTTACTGTTGGTCTTGTCTTTGGGTGCCTCCTGAGAGCAAAGATAAATCTGCTTCTTCCTTCATTTCTGCAGTCAGAAGAGTCATAATCTACAAGGAACGTGCTGTGTCAACAGAGAAAGCTCTTCCTTGCTTGTCTTTTAAAAGTGCAATGGTTTCAAGCATCACAGCATCATGCTTTTGTCTTCTTCCCTGCCAAACCTTCTCATGCATCAGCCTTATGGGCCTCCCAGGGACTGATGGCTATCACCTATCTCTGTTGGCACAAGCACCCATTCAGAAATGGGGGCTGTGCTGAGCCTGAGTGTCACCAGAGGTCTGAAACTACAATGTCACACATCTCCCAGCTTACACAGATGCACTCTCTTGAAAAAACGCTTTCCATCACACTTGTGCTTTCCAGGGACACAAACTCTGTGGCAATGGGTGCTCCCAGTCCCAAGGCTGCTGTGCTGCAGTTAATGCACCTGCCTGTCCCAAAGGTGAGCCTTAAAAAATTTACACCAATGGTCAAGCCAAGAAGTTTGTCCACTTGATCATCAGGTTATGAACTTGGGGCTGCTTTCCCAAGGCTCTGGATAATGTGTCACATCAGTGCTGCTCTGTGATCCAGACAGGGCTTCAGCTGATGCCAATGCTTCTTAGGGAATATGGGGCTTATCTTCCCACCTAGGCACTTCATGGGCTGCTGGTGGTGGCCACTTGCAGTTCACCACTTTCTTGTGAGAACTTTGGGGGCATTAATAATTGTCTTGCTGTGGTTCTAGTAAAACACTGAAGTGGGGTACAGAAAAGAGGTCTCTTCATAACATTCAGTCTCCATTTCCATAAAACTCAGCACTTCTCCTGACTTGTGCTTGGTTGAGCCAAGTGTTGGCATTTTGCAGAAGAGTTTGGTGGGAACTGTCCAGCCCAGTCCTCTGACATTTGAAAAAGGGTAGGCGTATGTTACATCTGCACTGCTGGTGAGGTTATTCAATTGAGCAGCTGCCTGGAGCCAAGTTTCACCCACAAATTCTTTGTCTGGGTGGGAATTCAGTGCTTGGGCACAATGCAGGTCTTGCCAAGGACCTCCCTTGTCAACTAAAATTCCTAATTATTTTTGTCAATATAAAAGTTTGGTGTTCATCTTCTGTTGTTCGCTACTCTATACTATAAATTAAGTTAGAGGTGAAAAGTTAGAGGTCATGTTTGTTGACCTTAAGAATACGAAGTAAAGAGTGCCTGATGCAAAGCTTTACAGCAACCAGAGCTTGATCCGTATCAATAATGACACTGAACAGAAAAACATATTTTAGGTTTATATGCCACCTCAAGTACCTGACTGCAACTTTTTATTTTACCCAGTATTCCAGTCCAGCACTCACCAGTCAAACAAGGTTGCTACTGAGAACATGGGACCTGTCTTCTCAGATTTTGATGTTTTTTCTTCATTCATATTTGGAGATCTCAGTGGTAAACACACCCAATATACTGAGGTGAGGTCATTGCTGGCCCTGGGCCAGTCCCTTCCACACAAGTGCCCTGTTTCCTTCTGTATCTGGAGGAAATAGCTTTGTTCCTGTATTTTGGTTGACAGACTCCATGCTTTATCCTGCTGCCTTGATGCTCCTCTGGAGCACTATTTGTGGCACCTTAGAAAGAACCATGCAAATCCTTGAGGGTGGCAGCTGTCTCATCTCCTGCAAGCTTTCTGCCTCTGATGACACAAGCCCTATGCAATACTTCCCTGAGGCTGCTCTTAGAACTAGCAGCACCCCTGGAGAGGTGCCTCAGGAATGAAGGTGAAAGTAAGGACTGATGGTGGTGGGTATGGTCAGGAAGCCCCTGCTGCTGTAGCTGGGAATGGGTCCTTGTCAGTAATGAGAAAATCTGTATTCAGACCCATTATCTGATGCTATTTGTGAATTGAAGTCTGTTGAGGAGAAGAGATTGCTGAGGTCTAAGCAGGGTGGGAAGGCTGGGTGCATGCAGGTGTTTGGAGATGGGCAGCTTGGATGATGTTTGTTCTTGTTGTGTCACTGCTGCCTGCACAGCTGGTGGGTCGGAGGCAGGCGCTGGCTTTGGTATGTGCTGGTGCAGCCAGTTCTGCAGAGGGGGGCTGATAAGTCATCAAAAGAGCCAGAAGTGCTGGGCTCAAGGCCAGGTTGGATTGGGGATTTGAGCAACCTGGTCTAGTGGAAGGTGTCCCTGTCCATTGCAAAGGAGCTGGAAACAAAGTCTTTGAGGTCCTGTCTGATCCAAACCATTCTCTGATTCTGTGAACTTTAGTCTTCTTCCCTGCCAAACCTTCTCATGCATCAGCCTTATGGCCCTCCCAGGGACAGGAAGGGGAGTATGTGGTTTTGAGGTAATTCCAGTCAGCAGCCTTCGCACAGCTGCACCATGTGCTTGTGAGGTCACTTTTCCCCGAGAAGCTGGCTGCCAGCAGCAGACCCAGGACCAGAATAGGTGGTTCTGAGGTACCTTCTGGGGAGCAGCTCACGGGACACCCGATGGCAGGGTGTGAGCTGTGAAGTTAGGAAGTCACTCTTCCCAACACATCCCTGCAGTTCATGAGCTTACTCGTGACGGCAGCACCAGTGCACCGGCCAGCTGCAGCACTGTAGGTGCCAGGGTCTGCACCAGCTGCCTGCAGTGGTACAGGGTCATTTCTGGCACTGCAGTAGCTGTTGACATGCAGGTCAGTTTGGGATGGATGTCTGTCCTCCATCTCTGCCAGGCCCTCTTGGGGCTGTGCTTGCCAGTGCCTCACTGTGAACCCAGACATGCCAGCGGCAAAGAGGTCACTCCAAAATTCAGCTTTTTGATGCTGTTGTGCTTGGGGTGTGTCCACAGGCTGCAATGCATCTCTTTTTTCTCTCTCCTGTTCTCTTCCCCTTCCCCCCAGCTGACAGAACCCAGAGGTCTGTGGGCTGCACTGTGTGATGGGTGAGTATCAGTGACACTGCAGGATGTACCCAGGCCCTGCCGACGCAACACAGGGACCAGATGTGGCAGTGCCCTTTGGAGAGCGAGGCCAAGAAAAAATGGCAATAATTGGGGGATGCAAACTAGCCTTAAGCTCTCAGAGGTCTTTTCCTAGTGAGGCAAGAATTAATAAATTCTTCTTCATCTTTTCTGATGTGGTGAGAGTTTAATGGCTACTTCCTTAGACCAGTTCTTGGGTGACTGGTTTCAACTAAGATGGGCAAAATTCCCTCCACACTTGCACCGAGACAACATTTATTCTCTATCCAGTACTATAATTGATCTCAGACACAAGAGGCCTAAGCTTTTCTGACATATAGATAGGATCTTTTAAGAACCACATTCCTGAAAGATGCTTTTAATTGCCAGGGATATCCAATATTATCTGACAAAACCAGTCAGGTCACAGCTCAGGTCTTTGAGGGGCTGCATGCTTTTTGTTAGAGTTTTGTGGGGTTTGAGGGTTTTATTTTTGTATTTTTGATTTTTATAGTGCAGAATACTGTCTGTATTTTTCCCAATTAAACAGAATATCTTATTTTTCTATAAAGTGGTCTCCACTTGCTGTTTCATCCTGTTGGAGAGGGAGTCCCCAGCAAATACCATCAAAGTCTGTCAAGCTGATTTTTAATTTCAAAGTCGTAGGATAATGTAGAGATGGTCCTTCTTAATGCAGAGTGGTGTTGGTTGACATGAACACACCAGCCCGAGTTTGTGTGTTGAGGAGGGCAGCAGGGCAGACAGGTCTGGGTAAGTCCCTGCTCCTCAGATCCTGGCTGTGGAAGGGATGCACCACGGCTGGATCCACATCTGGCTTACACTTAAAAGACTGCACACACGCCAGCTTCCTCCTGTTTACACAGCTGAGTTTTAACAGACACTAAGTTTGTTCTGGGCTTTTGTTTCATCATGTGGTAAAAAGCTGCAGCTTGGTGGTATTTCTTTTGGCAAGCTACCTCGTGGGCTGGGATATTTGAAAATGAGTAGCGCTGGTGCTTGGGGGAATGCCCTGTCCACATGGACATCCTGCCCCTCCTGGTATCAAAGCACCAGCTTGTTTTATACCCATATTTTTATCTTTGTTATGTATTTATATACAACCATACATTTTTATACATCCAAATATATATATTCTAAGAGAGGACAAGGGAACATCTCATTCTGATGCAGATATGTTCCACAGGTATCTTATTTAGTTCCCATGATGACCAGGAAAGAGTGGCCCTCTGTTAAATGAGGTGGGAAAGCCAGCAATAGGTGATGTCAGGAAGAAAAAAAGCACACCATACCTTTCTTATTTTTCCTCCAGCTTTATTTTTTTAGGTTGACAGTGTTCATCTCAAAAGCAAGGAGGTGGAATTTAGGGTGGAAGAAGAATACAGCAGGATATTTTCCTCAGGACTGGATCCAAGGGAGCTCACAGAAACAGCCGTTTAGCTGTTGGCTATTTTATTTTTTTAGAACCGGTGGCAGCCAGGGGAGATTTCCAAAGCCTGGGAGAGGATAACAGGAATGCCCATCTTGGAAAAAAGGCAAAGCAAGGGGACCAAGGAGCCATAGACCAGTCAGCCTACTTAGTGCATGAAAAGTGCTGGAAGAAATAATCAAGCAAATTATTTATGAGCCTCTAGAATATAGCATGGAGATAAGTAACAGCCAACAGGGATTTGTCAGGAACAAATCATGTCAAACTCACCTTATTTCCTCCTATGACAGGGCAATAAGCCATGTGGAGAGGCAATGAATATCATCTATCTTCACTCAGCAAGGCTTCTGATGCTGTCTCAAGCCATGCTCCCCTGTAGATGCCACAAGGATTCAGAGCATGGAGGGGGAAAAGGCCACTGACAATGAACCATCATCTTTGTACCCCATCCCTATGGTTGGGTGCAAGGAAACAGGGACAGCTGGAGAAAAGGTGAGATTGTTCAATAAGGACAAGTTCAAAGGACTGCTTTTAGGTAGGAATAAATGGTGCACATCCCTGGTCAGGAGCGCTTAGCAAAACAGCAGATTGACAGGCAGAAAGGATCTGCTGGGGATGGAGAGCATCACAAGCTGAGGCACAGCTGTGGAAAAGCAGATGCTTCTCTGGGTGAAACAAGGGGTGAATCTCAGGTGAGAGAGACTTTCTGCATCACCCAGTGCTAGCGAGGGCTCAGGTGGCATTGACTGCCCCAGTTTGAGCACTACTGTTGGAGAAAAATACGGATTAATTGGCAAGAGTTCACCTGAGAGCACTGAGGATACTGAGGATGGTGTGTGGCGTTGGGAGCGCATCCTGCACAGGATAGTGGAAAGAGCAGGATCTGTTTATGCTGAGGCTAATTGGTAGGTGCAGGAAGGTGGGGGACGAGGTGGACAGCACCAGAAGACCAGGCTGTGTGGCAGGAAGGGACCAGGAGGCTGAAAACGAGTGAGATTGGTGATAAAGGTGGAAGGCGCTGGGAAGAAGACGTGTGACCTGAAGGGTGGTGGGCTTGCCTCTGCAGAGAGAAGTTTGGGCACAGCTGGTCCCACAAGTGAGCAGACAGGGTGGTCCCTCTGGCTCCTTCCAGCCCTCATCTCAGAGGGGGGGAGTTAGGGAGGGGTGTGTTTTTGTTTTCCTGGGCTTTGTGCCCGCATGGGGATGGATGCTCTCCTGAAATCAGAGCAGGCTACTGCTGCCTCGTCAGCATTCGGGATACGAGACCCGCGTTAATCAGCACAACGGGGACATAATTAATTATTCTCAGCACCTTCTCAATGGAAATGTTAGAAAGGAGGGCTAATCTGTCCCTGCTGCCCCCCTGTAATCCTATGCCACGGCTGGCTTTATTGGCTCTAAGGGGAAAAGAGGCGCATTTGCTTTCCCGCTGATACGGCGTTAAGCATGCTCACTTCACAGGCGCGTGCAGATGAAAGTGTAATTGCATGGAAGGTGAATTGATTGCAATTAACCTCGGGACTTGGCCTCGGGCTGGGGTGTCCCACCTTCCTCCCTGGGAAAGTGCCATCAGGGGCATGGCGCGCGGCTGATGAATATGTATATCGTGGCACGAAACACACGCGTTACAGGTGAAAGTACATAAATCATCTAGGAAAACACGTATTATACCGAAATGATCAAATTATAAATGAAGCACATAAATCATGAGATTACACCGTTGGATTGTATCAGGGACCATAAATTATATAGTGAAGCCCGAGGTTCACCGAGAGGTTCGCGGAATAATGAAATGGGACTCATATAACTTAAGGAAAATGTCGTTATCTCCATGAAATGGAAACGCAAATATCCAGCCCGACCTCCATGTATTTTTACAACATCTTCTATCAGGAAGGCTCCCAACAATAGGGCCAGTTAAGCACAATAAGCCCCAAGGAAGCCTCCCCTGCCGAAGCAAACAACGATTACACATTAAAAAGCATGTTCGAAAGATAAGTTTGTAAGGAAGATAAAAAGTCTCCAGCAGGGCTGATAGTTGGGCGGCAAAGCTGCTCCGAAGGTTGGTGACACGCGAGCAGGCTGAAAAAGCTTCGCTGCTAAGTGCGAAAAGTAGGAAGAGTTATTCTGTGAGCAGTCGCTTGATTTCCTATTGATGGAGAGCGCGGGGTGCTGGGGATGGTGGGGCGCTCGGGATGGCGGCTGGAAATGGGCTCAGCAAGGCACTGCCTGGCAGCTCTAGCAAGGCAATTAAAAGTTAACATGAAAAAAAATTCAAATCAATATGCTCCACAATCGGAAACCAATGGTGTGCAGGGGAAGAAAGGGGAAAGGGATATTGAATGCAGTCATTTCATACCTGATCTTCTGCCGGGTTTTGCTTTTATTGGTCTATTTTTCCTTCCTTGCTCGCTCCAAAAAACCAATTTTCTTTTTTGCCCCCTCCCCTAGGTTGGTTTTTCAAAAAGATACGATTCAGCAGAGGAAAGGCCAGTCCAATAAAATAGAAACCCCTCATTTATTTTTTTTTCGAAACACAGCTTTGTTGTTAATCAAGGCGGCCGTCGAGAAAGAGTCCGGCTGTCCTTTGGCTGCTGCCGGGATTCCGTGTAGCAGAATGGGTCAGGGCGCTGGGCTTTTTTCCCAGTCGGTCAGTGTGTCAGTGATGTCAGGGCCATAGCATGACTCTGGAATTTACATCTGTTCCCCAGCATTGCTGAGCTGGGGATATGGGTGGCACATGTATACCGAGGGATTCCTTAGTCGTAAACAAAGTGTTTGACCTGTTTCATTCCTCAGGGCACGAGGTGGAGCCAACTGAATTTATGTACTGGGAATGGCTGGTTTATGGCTGACCCTGGAGGGCCACTGACTCAACCTATTTCTGGCTGAAGATGTTAATAAGGATGCAGAAGATGTCTCAAGTGGGCAGCAAAGCTAACATTTAAGAGAGAATGCCTAAAATGTTTTGTAGTACACAGATATAATTGTTAATTAGCAGGCACACCAGATATAGTATCCACTAATACTCAGTGGTAAAATTCATCTTCAATAGCAAAACTGCCTTCAGCTCGCATGCTCAGCTCCTGTAAGAGAGGGCTCCGCTCTAATTTATTTTTCAGTGAGCTTGGGATGGAAACCTGGGTTTGTATGATGGGAAAATAAATACACTTTTGAAGAAAAAGATGGGGTTTGGGCTGCTAATCCCTGGGAGGGGGAGGGCCATGCTCAGCCTCCTAACCAAAATAAGTTGGTTAAAAATAAATAAATGGTTGAGCCTGCTAGGTGTGAGCATAATCATTTTACTATATGATCTATGCGTTTCATTAGTTGAGGTACACATTTCGCTATAATAAATGTGCTTCAGCAAATGATCTATGCATTTCTTTCTGGAATGTATGTGTTTCACTGGGAAAGGTATGTGTTCATCAGCTATGAGTAATGCTCCTGACGGCACTGCATTATATTGCTCAGCTGGTATCAGCTCAGCGCTGCACATCCATTCCCACTCGGCCGCAGGCGCCGATCCAGCAGGATGGCACCGGCCGGGCGCTGCCGCTCCTGGGCTGGAGGGAGCTGGCACCAGGGAGATGGAGCAGAGGAGGGAAGCGAGAGGGCAAACGTTAGAGGTGTGAAAAGCAGGGAAGGTTGTTGGCGAGGGCAGGCCAGGCTTTGGCAGTACTCCCAAGGGATAAACCCATTGGGAATGCAGTGGGGGATGCAGCTGGAGGTTTGCCCATCTGCTCTGTCCTCAAGTCCTCAGTGGTCCTTTCTAGTCAGCCCCCTAAGAGTAAGGTGATTTCTTTTGCTTCCAAAGCTCATCCAACAGAGTAACGTCTCCCAGGATTTCGGTGAGCCAGCCCTGCGGGGGCATCCCCATCACCACTCCAAATTTTGAGTTTTCTCCTTGTCTTCCTTGGCACTGCCACTGTGTTTTGGAAATTGTACCTGCCAGCACCTGAGGCGACTAAAGCTAAGTGAACAACTGAGAAAAGGTTTCTTAACTGCTTGATAATCAGTCCCCTCCCCCAGCAAAGCTCCTTGCCCATTACAGCATTGTTATTCACTTGTAATGACATCGCTTATTACCGCAGAATACATATTAGTCTTGGCCATGGGACTAATGATTTGTATCTGAGCCTTCATTTTAAAATCACTTTTCATCAATACATCCATTTTTATAGATACAGCTTTATATAATTCATTACACATATTTCCCTTTACTGACCTATTTTGCTGTACCCTGCATCTATCACTGTAGATGCTATTCTGCTCTCCTGAAAAAATCCTGCCTTTTCTACATTTCTCTTCATTAATATGCTCAGGAGCTGTGGTCACATGTATTTTTGTATTATCTTATAGTTTCCTCCCCTCTGTCTGAACAAAAATGGTGATTCTAAAAAGGACTGTAAAATGTGAATGAATCTGAATTAATTAGGAACTCTATTGATGTTACATAATGCCCATTTCAGTTTACCCGGTATATATTTTCTGATTAGTTCCACTCGCTTTCTCTTTCTCTCCTCAAAAAAAAAAACCAAAAAAAAAAACCCAACCAAAATCTAAATATTTTCATAGTGTGTCATTTGGTGGAAGCAGTTTTAAAGGAAACCATTTCTGATGGAACTAGTTCAGTGCTGAAATAGGGCTGAGCGTAGCTCACGCTCCAAACTGGGTCAGCCAGGAACACTGGAGACCATTAGGAGACCTGAAGTATCTGTTTTCCACGAGGGAATAAATATTTTGGGTCAGGCCCTCAGCAAGTCTGAGTTGGAATAGGTCACGGATTTATAAGCAGCTCTGGCTGTGTGTTGTTATATGCACCTGCCGGTAATGCGCCAGTCACCGAGCAACAGGATCATCATTAAGGGCCTCGTTAAGAGGGGATAATGATAGTCCCTTTTGCCTGTGAGTTTGAGAAGTGGAAATGTCATGGATGAGCCCGCTACTCTGCATGCTTTCATCACCCCTTGGTGTCTGTGTTGGTGTAGTGCCTGCAGGCTCATGGCAGGGAAAGAGCCCCCATGTGCTGGGCTCTGTGTGTGGTTCTGATGGACCCAAACCAGCCATCTGCCCTTCAGGGCTTCCAGGGGCCCTGGGAACGTGCCCCCAGGGCTGGAGCAATGAGCTTGGAGCCACAGTGGAGTATCCCACAGGGTGTCCCATCACTTTTGCCCACTGGCTGATGCTGGTGCAGCTGCCCCAGCAGGAATTTCTCCGTACTCTGCAGGTCTGTGCTGGTCTCCCTGGTGGAGCAGAGCCAGCTGGAGCAGAGCAGGCTTCCTCCATCCCAGTGTTATTTCTGAATGTGCCTGAGGGTAGGACATGCCCACGCCTAAGGGTGTCCTCAGGTCCCACACAACAGCTTTGGGCCCGTAGCTGCAGAGTTCAGTTTGGGTATGAGGGGAGAAGGGGCTGGAGGTGCTGCTGCTGCTGAACATTGATGGACACGCTGCTGGTCTGCAGCACCCACCTTCCCTCTCAAAAAAATGGTGCACAATGCACTTGTTTCTCACCAACACCACAACTCCTGTCTTATCTCCTCCTTCAGCTTTTTTCTCTGTCCTATTTTTTCTGGGCTTGCGGGGTACGTCAGAATACCTGCCAAATATTTGCTGAATCAAGACTACGATTTGTCTGTGATTCTCCACACTCATTTGCTGACTGTAAATTTTTGCTTAAACTCTGGGACATACTTTTTTAATTTGCTGCGAATTGCTGTATCCTTTTCAGATGTTTTTGCTACCATAGCATTATGGTTATGAAATGAAGTTCAAAGAACACTGGTGGGAAGAAGATAGACTGAAGCATTACTTTGGCTTGTAAAATAAGGTGGGGGGAAGGAATCAGTTTGTACAGATGACCACAAATCTTAAATTACTCTGATGTTTTGGTCATCACCAGCAACCTCACTGGGGAGATAAATCAATTTTTGGCAGCTGCAGGCAGCAATCTGACTCGGGGCCAGAACAGCTCCAGCTTGACTGGAGAGACACAATAAAAGTTAGGGGGCTGCTCTCACAGGAGGTTTCCTGAAGGTGCAGAGGGATGGGGAAGGACAGGGAGGAATTGAATCCATAAAACAATATTCCTGGTTAGCCTGTCATTTTCATGAATTCAAACATATATGCAGAACCTGACATTTGCAAAGTTGATGTGCTCCTGCCTGTTTCCAATCTCTAAAATAAACACAGCATGAAGGAGGTTGCAGTTGTTTGAATCCACTTTGTTTGTTGCTGTTTTTTATTAGAGTGTGATTTAATGTGCATGGCAGAAGTAGAAACTACTAGTTTTATATTCTTTTAATCTCAAATTGAAGCTAAACTTGATTTTCTAAAATGCTAAAACCAGCTCTGGTCTAATACAAGATTCTTGAAGGCTGTAATGTTGGGCTTTTGTCAGGGTAGAAAATCTCTGGTAATGGTATGCCAGATTGTCAAGCTAAAGTGTTTATAATGAGAATTATTTTGCTTTAAACCATGGTAAAAATATTGTGCAAACTATAGCTCATCTGCTTCTTTCTGCAGTTTCTTTTTTACCTTATATGCAGTTAATTTTGGAACTCATTTTCAGCGATTCTCAAAATAGCCTGAATTACTGGTGTGTTGCTCTTATCTTTGTTTCTTTGAATCTGCAAGGAACTGCCTCAAATGGTCAATGATTATCTAATATTTGTCACAGGCCATCTTTCCTGCAAATCCATTTTCCATGTGTGATAATCACACCCAGTTGCAGACCCACAGCCACAAAAGTGTTGAACAACATACTCGACACATCCATGTAATGGGTGATATTCTCATGCCAAACAATTTCAGAGTCCTGTCAGTGCCAAATATATTCCTGGCCTTAAATGCTGTTTTCCCCCTCGTTGCACATATAATCTCTGCTTTCCCTGCCATAACTCAGTGCTTGGAGTGGCTAATGACAGCTGATGATGGTGATGATGCATTTTAATACGTCTACCAGGCCAGTACATGTGTAAGATCCTCCCTGCTTCCTATTCTTTCCCCCACATCAAACAGAGGGAAGGCAAAGGCAGTGCTGCACTCTTATTTTTTTATCTCAGGATCAGTGACACAATATCAGACATTGGTGGGGTTAAGGCAGAAACCCATTGGGAGAATTTGTTTCTTGTGGAAATATCTGCGGAGCTCCTTTCCAGATACCTGTTCCAGGCATTCCCAGTGGGTTGGTGTCTCTCAGCAGAATTTTTGATTTTGAATCCTGTACAACAAAAAACAAGTGAAAATCTTGGAAATGGCATCAGCTCTAGGGCAGTTTCCATGTGGTATTTTTGAAACACAAGTACAGGCTGACCTTCATATACTTCAGTCATATGGGGGTGAGTGGATGGAGAAAGGGAGATGAAGAGACCAGAACAGTTCACTGGTCAAATCAACCATTTCCCTTCTGATATCACCGGTTTCTCTATTTTCTTCTACACTTAATGTTATGGAAAGTATGAGGTATTTCAGACCTCCTTTGTGAGCTACTCTAATACATCATTTATAAGGACTGCTTAGTAAAACTTTATTGATTGCACCTCAGATTTTGATAGACTGATATCACAGCTGAAAACTGTGATTTATGATTTTTTTTTAGCAGTAAGTAATAATAATAGGACAGGGTGTTGAGGGAACAAGTCCATAGAGGAGTAGAAAAAAAAAACCCAACCTGTGTTTTTGCCTGAATCAAGAGTATGTAGGAAACACATGTAGTTGTGATCTTTGTCACCAGAAGAGATTTGGCAGAGATTTGACAAGCACACATCTTGGTGCTAATTTGGGCTTCTCCACCACTAGGGGAAAAACTTCCATGTACAAAACTCTCCACTTGCTGCCAGAGCACGATAGTGTCTGAACAAGGAAGCACCTGTGAGTGGGAATTGTGCCCCTTTGAACTCCAGAGAGGGGTCCTATTGGGAAACCAGTCTATGCCCTCTCCTGGTAGTCTGCTGGATGGCTTCCCAAAGGGAAAATTGCTGGCAGATCACACAAGTTTGGGGGAAATGTCTGGAAATAGGTCATCCTGACAAAGAGTATTCCAGAATTTCAGGTTTTCCTGAGGGCAGTGGTGATTCCAGAGGGCTGAAGTGGGAGAGCTAAAGGGCTTCAGAGAGCAGGAGTTACGTCTTCACAGCTTAAGTTTCACCGTTATCCTAATTATCATCACTAAGGGATTACTCAAGCGAAACTTTATTATTATTATCATCATCATCATTAATTTTGAGGCAGGAATTGTAGACATTACGTGTATGTACCCTGCAATTAGAATTTTTACAAGATTTAAACCCTCATCAAGAGGACAAAGCAGAAAAATTTACTGGGTTGCTAATCTATAAAGCCTTTGGGACCTCATATCAAAAGTTCTCTTACACGTGATAACCAAGAGCCTTTAATTTCACAGTGTTTTTTAATGGTAGAAAAAAAATCCCAACAATCCACAGAGTCTGGTCAAAACCTTCAGGCTGCATATTCATGCATACAGGAGAGCTCTTACAACACCCCACTTGGTGTCTGAAATACTCTTCGGAGCATGGAGCTGCTCCAAAAAGATAGGGTTACATCACAGTAATCAAGCACAATCAAATCCAAGCTTCCACCTGCAGTTTGCCATTGCATTTGGATGGGGTTTTGTATAAGCAATTGTGTCACACCAGTAACGTGGGCTGATTAATGCAGGGAACAACATGATGCTCCCTTAGCCTTACAGCGCCGTTGCTGCCTGGGTTTGCTCCAAGAGAAACCCCACGTAATTAACATGACTCTCACCCTTTCACTTTTAACATGCTTCCTAATTAAGCTCTTCAGGATCTGAACTTCACTCTCTGGCTGCAGTGGCTGCAAAATGATTTATCCCCCCCATGATGGTCACTAGCGCCAACCTTGCTGTCAGGAAAGCACGCCGAAGCATTTAACACTTTGAATTATTTTATTCCTTCTCCTCTCCTGTTTGAGTAGGGAAGGCTGGTGCAAAACCTTGCATTTCAAAGCCAGCTCATCAATGTGCTAATGTGTCCATAGGCCATCTCTTACCCGTTTGTGTATAATGAACATACATACGTAAGGGATGATAAGGGTGCACATAAAAAGCCTTTGACCTGTAATTAGCCCATCTTGCTTTTTTTTTTTTTTTAAAAAAAAATCTTTATGTCACTCCATTTGCAGATTAATTAAACCTAATAGATGTAATGAAACGCAAAGAGAGCCGATCGCTTTGTAGAGATTTAATATTGATTTGTACGCTAAACCGGCTTCGGTGTATTTTAAACAATTATTGCCAATAGATAAATTTCTGCAACAACTCTTTTATGTAGAAACAGGTCCTGTTGAGGTACAAAGTCTACCTATGCATGTAGTTGATATCTAACCCTCCCCCCGCCCCCATTTGTATTTGCACAGCACCTCCAGCTCCTTAGCTGAAAGGTGCTGTTTACACAATATTATTTTAATTTCACATGACAAATGTGCTACCATGAAGCTAAACATTCATCATTACCCAGGCACGCTTTCCTCCTCTGTGGGGAGAAGCAGTGTCAACTACTGGCACAAGCTCTCAGCAGATAACACCAGCTGGGGAATAGCAGCAGTGTTCCACAGAAATCCCATTGCTGGCAAAAAATTCACAGTGGATGTGCCCGGGGGCCAGAGGGACCTCGGGTACCATGGCTCCTGGATTGGGCTGGGATTCTGCCTTCCAAAGCCGCGATTCCCTGACTGGTTCAAGTCTCAGCAGAGTGGGCTGCAAGGGCAGGCAGCCCCGCCTGCCTTCATCCATCGCCGTGCCAAAATGGGAAGGACGTGGAGCCGGCAATGATGATGAGAGCTCACATGAATCCCCCGGGCCTGCAAGCAGGGTTTCCTAATTGTCAGCTGTGCTGCGCCAGGCTTGTTTAAAATAATTAGAGTGCAGCGGCTTAAACAGACCGGGGAGGGTCGGGGTGGGCTTTTTTTCTTTTTTTTTTTTTTTTTTTTTTTTTTTTAATCCCTCCATATGGGTTTTTATCAGTTGCTATCAGCTCCCTGCTCATTTCTGACACCATCACTCTGCCAGGCAGGGGGATGGGGAGGGGGGAGGGGGAAGCAAGGTATTATATTTTAAGTACACGAACGCATTCAGAAAGAAAGAGGACGAACCAGCTCCAATGTATGCGATGGATGGAAACAATACCGCCAGCACACTCAAACTATATTATTAAAAAAAAAGGCGGGGGGGACGGGGGGACGGGGTGGGGGACGGGGGTGAAGAAAAATCTGCTTGCTCCTCTTCCTCCTCTCTTCCCTCCAAGAGGGCTAGCTGAAATCTTTCTTAATTACCGCTTATTTCAATGACAGAATTGTAATTTATCATTTAGTTGTAATTTGACATATGTTCACACCTTTGCCATTTCCAATTTCCTCCTTCACTCTAATTGTCTGCCTGGCTCGCCTGTCACGCGCGCCTCCTGGGATTAATTGGAGCTGTCTGTCTGCGGCGGGCTGGCGGCGCGCTCGGTGTCACCGTGTCACCGCGCGCTCGGTGTCACCGTGTCACCGCGCTCCGCCCGGCCCGGCCGTCACCCGCCCGCCCCGCCCCGACAGCGCTGTTTATTGTTTAGCCCGCTCTCGCTTTCCTGACTTTTCGGCGTTTCATTAGACGCTAATTACGCCGCGCGGCTGTCAGCTGAAAGGAGAGGAAGCCTCGCCGTAATTAGCGGGAGGGGGCCCCGGCGGCGGGGATGCGGGAGCCGGGGGATGTCTCTCCCTCTGCCTCGAAAATGCACACCGGCTTTAAATGCTCTGCCTTCGTTTGCCTCCGCTGTTTATGCTCCCCTGTCTCGCTGACGTGGCCTCAATAGAGCAGCCGCGGCCTCATTCCCCGGCTTTTGGCCTCCCCGACCCCGCTCTTCCCCTTTAACGCGCTGCATCCAGCTTCAGCATCCTCTGAAAGCGACCCCGCGGATGGGCGGGTGCTGCTCCAGCCGGGTGGAACTCCGCGCCCCGGGGATGGGTCTGCCGCAGGGTGTGTTTGTTTGCCGAGGATGGCAAATAGCGGGCGTACAGCGAGGCTCACGATTAACCTGCCAGCGGCTGCTTTGGCCACCAAGGAGATGTTCGGGCTGCTGTCCCCGTCGCTGGTCCCGCTGTGCTCATGCTGACCCTACTCCCTTGTCCATGTCCATCCGGAGCCTCAAGGCTGCCGCTGCCAGGCTGGAGAGGCTGCTTCCCCTCAGCAAGAGAAGAGATACTTCACCAGTGTTGTGAAGCAACACCTAGAACGAGATTTCTCAGCCACACTTTTCATGGGCAGCAGCTGAATTCACACTGTGACTTGTTACCTGGCCCCCTTTTCTCTGTCCTACCCAGATTACTCCCAGAGGCCGTCCTGCAGGCCTCCAAAGCACGTACGGGTGCTATATGCATCCATACATGGATGCTCTATGCATCATGCTCTGGCAGAGGATCTGACAGTGGCAGCACCCGAGGGGAACCACCCAAAGAACTCTTCCTATAGATAAAAATGACTGGAGAAAGCCGTTCAGTGTACTGCTGCTGTGGGGTTTTTAAAATTCTTTCAGCCTTTGCCTGAAAGGACAGAATACATCCATCCGTTTCCCCATTTTCCTAGGAGATTTTTTTCCAGAAGCATAGGTGCATGGTCTGTTTTTGCAGATGTTTCACAAAAGTGGTCCAGCCCTAGCCACCAAAGCAGGGGAAAACCTGGCTAACCAGCTGAGCAGATACTTGGAACAGTTTGAAGATGGAAAGCAACATCATCCTCTGGCTTGATTATCAGCATCTTGCAGCCCCCCAAGATCCCACATCTTTGCTGTGGTTTAACACTGCAGTGGGCACGCTACAGCCCACACAGCTGCTCACTCACTCCTGACCCCCGCTGGGATCAGATAGAGAACTGGATGGGTAAAAGTGAGACAACTCCTGGGTTGGGATAAAGACAGTTTAGTAGGGAAAGCAAAAGCTGTGCATGCAAGGAAGGCAAAACAAGGAACTCATTCACCACTTCCTGCTGGAAGTTCAGCCATGCCCAGGAAAGCAGGTCTCCATCACATGTAATGGTCACTTGGGTAGACAAATGCCATCACTCCAAACATCCCCCCACACTCCTTCTTCCCTCCACTCTATGTGCCAACATCGACACCATTTGGTGTGGGATATCCCTTGGGTCACTTGGGGTCAGCTGTCCCAGCTGTGTCCCCTCCCAGCTCCTTCTGCACCCCTTGCCTCCCTGCTGGTGGGATGGAGTGAGGAGCAGAAAAGAGCTTAACTCTGTGCAAGCTCTGCTCAGGAATAACAAAAATATTCCTCTGCTACCAAGACTCTTTCCAGCACTAACCCAAAATGCAGCCCCATACCAGCTAGTGTGAAGATAACTAACTCCCAGCCAAAACCAGTATACTATCCACTGTTTCCTCCACATTTCCTTTTCCTCCACATGCTACCCAAAAGATACAGAAATTGAGGCAAAGAGACAAACTGCCTATTCCAGCTGTTAGCTGAAACCTGAAAATGCTGAACAGTTTCAGACAGAAAAAAACTCCTTCACATACTTATAAATTTGTTAATTTTCCAATGACTTTAAATGTCCCATCCATCATTATCTGCATGAAAGAAAAACCCACAGGAGTAAGAGTAAGCTGGCCACCACTTTCCCCAGAACTGGACGTGTGGATGCTGGTGGAGGTGAATTTTGGAACAGGCTCCACTGTACTGCATCCTGCATGCCCTGTCCCCACACACAGCCTCTAGGAACGGTGAGTTCCATCACAACCTTAATTTCTATCTGCCCTTGTCAATGGTGTAGCCTTAGGTAAGCGCTTTAATCCCAGTCTTGATGGTTCAGGTGCCTTAACAGATCCCTTAAATGTTTAAAATAGAGCTAATGCCCTGAAAACACAAACCCATTCAACTGATACAATTCCTCCCTCCCTAAAATTAGCCTGAACCCCTTGCTCTGGGCTATCCTGAGCCTTTCTAGGCATCACCTCGGCAACACACCGCAAAACCAACCCAAGTGAGAGTGCAAGCTAGAGGTCAGTGCATCTTGGCACTTCCAAATCCCAGAGGAATTAATTTCAGAGCCAAGGGACACTGGGGAAAAAAAAATAAAAATCTAAACCACCATTCCAGTTTAGCTGGGGGCAAAAAAGGCAGTGGTTGGCAGCACTGTGAGAGGCTGGCAAGATGCTGCTGTTTGGAAATCCCTGGCTCAGGGCCATTTGCCTTCCCACAGTAGTGTGAGCGGGCAGAAATGCTCCTCCAAGCCTGAGAACACAGAGCAGCTAGCACAGCACTGCTGGGAAATATTTAATGACTTGTAGGAGGCAAGACTGAATGGATTTACATTTATTTAGATTTTTTTTCTCCCTTTTGATGTCTGCTTCCTACACCATTGACCTTTTAAAATTACTTCACTACTTACTGACTTTGTTTTCTCTGTGTTGCCATTTTTTTACCTTCCAGCTTCCTGCCTTTTGCCACCTAGGATGGCCAGTGTTCTCAGGCAGTTTTGTTTGAACACCAGGATTTTTCTGATGTTCCTGCAAACTTTTAAGAGCCAGCATTTCTGGCTCCCTTAGCTGCCAAATTGGGAGAAAACACAAAGTGCCTCGAGCTGAATCCTAAAAAAGATTTTCCAAATACTTACTCATATGCTCCAGCCTTGGTCTAAAGACTGGGGTGTGAGGTGCTTATGATTTAGTATTAGAGCATCTCTATATTTATGGTCTATTTAATATATCAGAGCTATTTAACTGGAAATGGTGTTGGAAATCAATGTACTCATTAGAAGTCAGTGCTAAGTGCTTTTGAAAATTCACTTTCTTTTGCATTTCTTCTAGCTATCAATTTTGTTGTTGTTTTAAACCTGACTTCCCGAGGCCTTATTCATTAATAGATAAGCAGTCATAAGTAGGTTATGAGCATACAGGAGGCTCATCTTCCACACTGGCATACCCAGTGCACTTCCCACCTAGAAATATATCTGATTTTTCAAGGTTGGCCATCTCCTTCAGCTCACAGAGGATCTCTGACAAAAACAACACTTTTTGCTGTGTAAGTGGTGAGAATGTCTCCAAGAGGAGAGGAAGGAGTCAGTCCAGCCCCCAGCTGGAAAACATCCTTACAGGTAGTTGTCCTCTACAGTACAGGCTGCAGTGCTCTCTATTGTCAGTGGGGAGGGTAAAGGGGATAAAACAGACAGGCTGAAACATGAAATTCTGGGGGAACAGAAGGAGTTACTGACTTCTATAGAGGGATTTTTTTCTTTTTTAATTATTACCCTACTTTTTGGGCATGTATTGTCTCATCAGTGCTAATTACTCATTTGTGTCACAGAAACACATGGATGCTGCAGAGCTGATTTGTCCTAAATGGTCTGTCCCACACTGTCACCACTAACTGAAGCCCCAAACCTTGCTAGTCATTCACAGTTCCCGTAAGGCTGGCAGTGTAGTTACACCAGCTACGCCCCACTGATGTTCCCAGAGCTGGCAGGAGCAGGCTCTGCTTGAGCAGTGCTCCCAGAGGGGTGGCACCAGTCCCCCGGCCTCTCAGGAGCAGTTCAGGTGTCATCACAGCCCCAGAACCACGCAGGAAGATTAGTAGCAGTGGAGGGCTACTGAAACCATGATGGGTGGGTTTTCTTAGGCTCTCCCTCAAGCCTCTCTTTAGATTTCAACAAAAACCTCTGTTAATTCTGATGCTACTAATGGAACAAAAGGAAGAGGAGGAGATAATGCTTGCCTGAGAGGCCTTACAAGCCCTTTGCTGTACCCTCCCTGAGCTGGTAGTGTTTAGTATTGCTCTAGCTCCTACTTGAACATGATACAGTGCTCTTCTTATAGATGCTTGATCAAGAAGAGGTGAGAAAACTCCTTGTCTGTCCTCAGTATGCAAGTTTAACTTGTTGCATCCCTAAAAATCAAATCCACTTTTGTTAAAAAAGAAAATCTCCAACCCAAGCAAACATAGTAGCTGTCTGCAAGAGTATGAAATACTTACAAATAACAGAGAAAAAAAGCTCATTCATTCCTGTATGGAGAAAGAGATGAATTAATTTTCCTTTGAAGAAAGAACTCTTGTCTATCCCTTAACTTTCATATAGAGAACACATACCAACATCTTGATTCCTAAATGTAATGGTCTGGGAAAATATAAATGGGAGAAATCAAGGCAGTGTCCTCATGGAATTTTTTTTTTTTGTGCACTAAAATATAGTGGTCGCCACTGGTGCCAGCTATAATATTTTTATATGTAGAAAGTGACAGGCTATCACACTTTTTATATATGCATATATAAAAGTGACAGGCGGAGGAATAGGATGCCTGAAGGTGTAAGATATGAGTGTTATAGGCCACAATCCTTTTATTTTTATTATTTTTATCTCAATGGGAAAAGTTTTCTGTCATTAGCTTAAAAATGCAATACAAATGTTCTCTTCTTTTGAGGCCTGACCCCATAGAGAAAGCCTTCTGCTTTCACATCCAGGTATTTAGCACTGCTGCTCTCTGCTTGTTAGCATTTCAGGGAGAGTTATGGCAAGCTGTGGGACTGGTTCTGCCTGCTAGGGCCACATGTTCCTGCTGTACAGCTCAAGCACCACAGGCAGCATGAGAACCTGCCAGGTAAAGCTTCACAATATTTGGGAACTGGCTGGAATGCTGTTTCTAGCCTTGCCATTTCTGTTCCTCAGCATCTTCCAAAATGTTGAGAAGGAATGAAGAAAAGGAGGCAAAAGGAGGTGATACACCAAGGGATGCAGAAGCAATACCAGCTGTCCTTGTCCAGAGCATTATCTCTGGCAGCAGCAGCACTGGAGGCTTTGGGAGAATAAATGGAAATGTCCCATGTAGGGAAACCTGCTGTACGAGCTCACCACCCACCTTCAAAGACAGCCATATTCCCATAAACCTTAAATCCAGCATCTGCCCATGGCTGGTGTGATGGCTGAAATGTCTGTGGTAGTCCTGGTATCCAGAGGTCTTTGTTCTTGCTCACCTCAGAGCTTGCAAGTGACTGTGGCTGTTACAATCAAAGAATCATTTATGTTGGAAAAGACTTCTAAGATCAAGTCCAACCACAAACCTAACACTGCCAAGCCCACCACTAAACCTCACCCCACAGTGCCACATCTGCACTGTCTTATAAATGGCCCCAGGGTTGGTGGCCACACCACTTCCCTGGGCAGCCTGTTAGTCCTTGCCCTGCTGTGGCACTGGACTGCGAGGTGCTGTCAGGGCTCCATGCCATGGAGAAGGAGATGTTTCCAGATACAGAGCTACTGAGCTTCGTCAGATTTTTCTTTTGGGCCTGGAAATTATATTTGCATGGAAGCTGAGTACTTCAGGCCAGGGGCAAAGGGGTTTAGCTTAGCAGAGACATCCCAGGGGTCCCACAGCACAGCTGCAGAGGTTTTACTGATGTTTCTGTGATGTGTTGGACTTGCCTTTGTGTGTTGTGCATACATTTCTGTGTCTGGGATACCCTAGTTAGAAATATGTGAGGTCTGCATGTGTGTTCCTCTCTGAGAGCATGGAAATAAGTATATTCCTTTACACTCACATTCAAATTGAAATGGTTTCCAGACACCTCCAAATGCTGTGAGCTGCAGCTCCACATCTCACCTTCGACAGCAGCTCATGACCTGCATTAGTGTATCCCCTGTCTGACAGGACCCTGCCCTTGAGCCCACCGTGGGACAGATTCTGCTGGGTGGGAAAAGCCTGCCTGGTCAAAGAAGGAAAGAAATGTCTGGGGGACAAAGAAAGAAGCTCTGGAGGATCTGCAAGGAGCATTCAGTTCCTCTGACATCTGTCACTGTAAGTGCTGGATTTACACCTTGCAATTTGTTTGGGGGGAAAAAAGGGAGGAATAAAGTAATAACCTGAGCAGAAAAAGAATTGTTACCTGAAAATTATTTGTAATGCAGCCCTTAAAATAAATGTTGCAGCTATTCCTGTGTTTTGCAGTGTCATTTCTAACTCTAAAAAGTCAGTGTGTAAATCTAATGGAGTAGCTATTCATAAAAGTTCAGCTTGAGTAATAAAAGTAACAATTTTCTGTAATGGTACTTCATAGATTTGAATAAGATATATAAAATTTTTTTTGCTTTTACCGCACATGTAAAGAGAGTAAGTATGCCATGCCTATAAAACAGGGATTACTCTTAAATTCTTAAAATATTTCTGGAACAAAGTAAATAATACTCATAATTTTTTCCTGAAAGACTGGTGAAAAGCCATATAGCAAACTTTTCAAATATTTTATATGAAAACAATTCTCCTGCAGTTTCAGAGAAGACATAACACACTTACCTCTCATCTTTTAATAAAGGAAATTCACAGGCGCTTTGCCCTTCCTATTGCATATCCTTCCCTCTGAGCCCCTTGGCCCAGTTCTTTGCCAGTGTGAGTGTGTTACACGTGAAGAGAAGTTGGGATTTTATCCCTGTGGTGTAGTTTTCACAAATGCCAACTGAATGTTGCAAAAAAAGAGTGTGGAGGAGGGAAAACACAAATCTGAAAGGTAAGAGGCCTGAACTTGTGATTTACTTTGTACTGAGTCGGTGTGGGGGGAAATGCTAGGTTTTAATGCGGTACTGTGGATTGTGCATGGAAGTAGGTGAGATCAGAGCCTATACCTCAGACCTGACAGTCCATCAGAGCCGGGCAGTGCTCGATGCCACCCTCCAGGTCAGAGGTACAGTGGTGGGTGTCACCATCCTGCATCCTCCAGGGTCCAGCTGCGCTGGCACAGGCACCTGGGACCCTGCTGGGCCAGCGTCCCAAGGCAGCTCTGCTGTGTTCCATGGTGGGGCCATGGAGCACCACTGTGGTCTCTGTCTGCTCAAGCCACACATCCAGCAGGGTGGGACTCTAGGAGGATGGGGCTTGCGGAGCAAGGGTGCTCATGAAAGGGGAATGGGTGGGCAGCTGGGCACACCTGGGCTTTACAGCCACAGGGGAGTTATCCCCAGCACAGAGCTGAAAGTGTAACCTGTAATCCTGGGAAAATGCAAACCCTTGTTAATGTAAATATCTCTGCTTTGAAAAGCTTTATGAAAAAGACCAGAAAATGTGTGGCATGCATGTGATTATTTCTAAGCCTACTTCTATTTGGCTTCTCTCAATAAAATGTTTCCAAATTGCTTTGTCTAAATGTGATTCGAGCTACCTTCAGTGAAAAGCCCAGGAGTGCAATTTGATTAAGTGGTTAAAATAAGCCACAGAAGGATGGCCCCGTGTGGGGCTGCAGCCTCCTGGCTGATGCTGGCTCTCAGGTGCTGCCCAGCACAGCCAGCCACATCCCCTGCAGCTCCAGCCTTTCCATAGGGAACCACATCCTGTTTGCTTTCAATCACAGCCCAGCAGGAGCTGAACAAGCCCATGCAGCCAGCAGGCTTGGCCTTGCCACCCACCAGCACCTACCCTGACGGCTTCTCTGCTGCGTTGATTTGCCCAGTCACTGCCCATTCACTGCCTGTGGAGCCAGCAGCTCTGGGCACAGCTCAGAATTGCACCCAGCAGCATGGATACACCCTTGCTGTTAGCATCCAGAACGTGGGATTGTGGATTGGCTGCTACCCTGCTCCGGCATCCCTGCGTGCGCACTGCTGGGTGTGCCAGCGGGAACGCACAAACACCCCTGCAGCCTCACACACACACACACACACACACACACACACACACACACACACTTTCAGATCTATTTGCTTCCTACAACTCCTTGTAGAGAACACTGAGAAAGGAGACTTAAGCAAAACTAATGTATATATTTTAATTCATGTGCTCACATATGCACACCCGCTAGCGATGGTGTACAGCCATGTCCATTTGCACACATACACTTGATGGTAAACCTTCAGGTGCACAGCATAGGATTCAGCCATAAATACTTGTATCTATAGGGAAATTAAACCAAATATGACTCAACACAGAGAGTTTGCACACATTTCTATTGACTTGTCAATGTATTTGCATCTGTAGCTTGGCTCCTGTACCCAGCTCTGAAGGAGTTGCTATCACTTCGCCTTCACGTAAGCACAAAATACAGAGTCTCTCCTGCTGGATATATCCATACATATGGGCAGGTCACTATACAACCAAAGCTATGGTTTTTGAAGGCTTTTTGAGTAGGAAAACCTATAAATACCTTGTACAGGACACACTCAAGGACTGCTGGAGTGTGTCAGCAGTAGGCTGGAAACAGATAATAACAATAAGCAAACTATCTTTTATGTTAAGCACCAGATCATATTTTTTGGCTAAATTGTAAACAATAAATATTGGGCAAGCTGCTGTGCTGTGACAGAGGCTTCAGTTCACAGTTGGTGCTACTGAAGACTTAACACCTTAAACATTGGCTAGGTCTGATTTTTAATTTTACTTTTTATTTGCCAGTTGGCATATTTCTAAAAAGTCAGTGCACATTTTTGAAATTTCATTGCACATCCATGCATCATTACCTGTTTTCTTAGAGCTCGAGGGAGAAGATATTGTTGGGGGTTTTCTCTCATGTGGGGAGGAGAGGCAACGAGGCATAACAGAAATGAAGGATGGCCTTTGGGAGAGCAGCATTGCTTTTCTGAAGCATAAGCCTTTGGTCCAAAGTTCAAAACAAAGGAGAATGTCTGTCTCTCTCCCTCTTTCCAGCTGTACCTTGGTAATGAAAAGGAAACAGCAAGGAAAGGGGAAAAAAAGCTAAAAAAAAAAAAAAAAAGTAGAAGCTTACTATTTTTAAAACCTGGTCCTAAGTTGAAGATTCTGCTGAACTGAAGCAAATGCTCTTCAGAAATGCCTGACTGCAGAGCCAAGCTGAAATGTTCCAGGAAAACAAGATAGAGGAATATTTTTACCAGTAAATATTGGAGTTAAACGAGCCTGGCTCATCTCAAAGAAAATGATGGACAAATGCTGCAGGGCATGCTGAAGAAAATAAAATGCTTATCCTTTTCCCAAACCCATACAGCTAGGGACCATTTTGGGAGCTGATGGAAGTTCTCTGAGGTTTTTCCTTTGCCCTTGTTCTTTCTTCTTTTCAATAGCAAACCAAAAACATATTAGTGTCTCTGTTGATGGTTCTTTCTTGCACTGGGAACTGCAGGTCTGGAAGACAGCAGCTTTTCTCTTGAAGGCTGAGCTTTATTGTGTCAAGGAGTGTAGATGGTACCAAGCTTGAGCCTTCATCAGTGGTGGGCATTAAAAGGTCATCAGTGACTGCGCCTAAAGGTGGGGAGACGAAGGAAAGCCCACTAAGCTGGGATCTCAGACAACTCTTGCAATTCCTTCTCCCAGGGCAGCTATTCCCGAAAACTGGTTCTAATTTAGTTGGTATTTTGGCAATACTCTTTCTCTTTAGGCAAGACTGAGTTAGGTGTGGGAGGTCTGGGTATAGGTTCAGACTCTAAACCAGGGTGGAGTTTTGAGGGGGCAAGGGAGTGTCATGTTAGCCAGCTTACCTCTAACCTATTTTCTTGTTCTGTGGTCTGGCCCCACATCCCCTACTCCTGACAAGGACAAAAGGTGCTGCGGTAGAAGATAAAAGACATCCTGCAGTATTCTACAACTGGGAAATGCTTTTGCCACATCCTTCTGAGTTCCCCAGACTTCAGGAAAGCTTAGCATAGATTGTTTTTTTCTTTCCTTTTGTACATCTGGGCTGAGAAGACACCATTAACCCTTTGAGATCTCCCCTTGCTGCCAATCAAGGGGAAAACAAATTACTCCATTTCCCCTACTCCTGGGTCCAGGTGTTTCCACCTGTGCATCACCAAAAGGCATCAGGTGGGGCAGCTCTCACCTGCTCCTGGTGGCTTTCCCGAGGACATGGCAGGCAGGTGGCAGATGCCCAGCAGCTCTGGAGCCTGCTGCTGCTGCCGCCCTGCTGAGGGAGGCTCATGGAGCGCGGCCTCCACGTGCCGCTGCCAACGTGTGAAGGTTAACACCAACCCGCGAGGCGCCCCATGGCATCTGGCCCTTGTGCGCGCACATCTGTCCTGCCACCCTCCCGATTTCCCTGCCGCTGCCAGGAGCAGCCACCCTGCCGTGCCCGCGCTCCCCCGGGGCACGGAGGTGCTGCAGGAGTTATGTCGCGCACATGCCGAAAGCCATTAATTAAATTAGAGCTCTCCGGCAGGGGTTGCAGAAGCAGCTGTGCCATCAATCATCGCGCCGCGGGCTGACACGCACGCAGCATCACACGGAGGGAAATTTTCTCTTTCTGAAGGCAGCTGAGGGCTGTAACCAGGGGTCCTGTGCAGGAAGGTGGCACCGTGGGGACCAGAGGCACCACTCCTCATGGACCCCTGCCAGCAGCCTGGTAGTGTGCTGTGAAATGGAGATTGGTGGATCCCAACCACACACAGGAAAAGCAAATTTCTGTTATTTATGGACTCTGGGCCACCCAATCAGGACCTTCCCACCTGCCTCCAAAAACTGGCTTTTAGACAGTTAATCAAAGAAAAACAGCTAAGGGTAGTCACTGTGCCCTTTGCAAATAGCAGTCCAGACACAAGAGCAAATAGTTTGTGTCAGCATGACAAGAGAAAATGGAATGTAAACTTGCTAAACAGCCAACATATATATACACACACACATATATGTTCTTCTGTTTCCGACCAAAGAAAGAACTCCAGCAGGTTTAAATTTGGGATCCATTTATAACATTAAGTGTTCCCCGCTTTCTTGCCCCGTGCTGGTGGGGAGAAACAGCCTTGCAATGTCAATATTCCCCATACCACTTTTTCCACATCTACCTCTCAGAATGCTACCTATAGAGGAAAGACAAAGCCTCAGCAATTTTATTCAGGCCTGTTTCACAGCATAGGTCATCTCAGCAGAGTGTGGAAACAATAGCACGTGCCAATCTCACAGCACAAATACTGACCCACGAATAATGAACGCTCCTAGCAACCGTGTACAGAAGCAGCAAAACTTTAAACAAATTTTTGTAAAAAATAATAATTAAAAAACAATTGTTTTTCCTCAGTGGAAGTGTCCTGCATGTAGATTATCTGCAAAGAGAAAATTGTTAGATAAATTATTTGTATTGAGTAATTTGATCGGCTCTCCTTGGAAGCCTAATGAATAGGTTATTTTCTGCCACAGCTGCTGTTCGAACTCTCAAGCTTGAGCCCACGTGGTCTGGCTGTTCAAAGGGAATTACTGTGCTGGCTTTTTTAAAGCAACTTTTAAAAAAGCAAAACTAGGCACAATCTATTTGTTGACAGGGAGGAAAGATGGACAGGAGAAGATTTAAGCAGGCAATAAAATTATTGTGAAGGCCTGAAAATTATTAGCAGAAAGGATAATTGTGTGTAGCCGCAAATAACTCGCCTGTCACTGGGACTGTAAGAGACCAAACCTTCATGGCTGTAATTCAGACACATCATCTGCATTTCATGTATGCTGCTGTGGAGAGGAAATGCCTCCCAGATGGGCTGAGGCTGGATGGCCCCAGGAACTCTGCTGCTGGGTGGGCTGTGGCCACATCAGCACCTTGGTCTGGGACTACTCCTCTCTGGTTGCCCACTTCATCTATATAAGGCCAAACACCAAGAGCAGACATGTGCCAGTGGAAGAATCTAGGAAAAGTAATGGGTTTTGGGGGTGTTTGGAAATGGTTAAATGCATTCTGAACTTGTGCAGCAATTTGCCAGACATGACATTTATTCCATGGTCTGCATTTGTCCAGAGGGAGCTAGATTTCCTTCTGCATTTGTTAGCGCATGCTTGTCTGCAGCAGGCAAAGGCTGACCTGAGCCTCTTTTATGGGTGATATTTGTTTGTGTTTTCCTCTGACTAGATCTAAGCAGGGTACAGTGTGATCTGTCAACCATAAAACCTGAATTCTTCCACCAGTGGAATGAAATAAAGGCAGATCTCTCTGTACCTGCCTTGCTCCTTTGCCCTGTCCTTGTGTTGCCTGTGTCTGCCCTGCACCATTCCTGTGGGGAACTTTGCTGGGATCATCTTGCAGTTCAGCACTCAGCTTCCACACACTGGACCTTTTTGCACTTGAAAAGTTAGATTGGAGTTTATTTCATTGTTCTCTGAATAATCTATTCAGAAACTCGGTGTTTTGCTCTTTTTTCCCCCCCTCTTCTTGCCAATGTAATCAAGAGGAGACTTGTTAGACATTATGTTAACAATATTAAGTGTGGAGCACACATTGAGGTGAAGTGAATGGTGCCTCAGGTAGGATTTGGCTGTGAGTTTTCTTTGCCTTGTGCTCTGTAGAAGTATATTTAAGCAAGCTGCTGCAATTGAAGACACTGAGGGTGAATGCATGCAGGCATGCATGGTTAAGGGAAAGAAATCTGCACTGAAAAACTGGAGGAAGCAGCCAAGGACACATTTTATAGTGCAGGATTTGCTGGCTAGCTCTCTGAGAGGTGCTCAACACTGCGAGGACCAGCTCGGTTAGGATGCTTCAGCACTGAGTCCAAGGCGGATGCTGCCCCTTTGTCAGGTCATCTCAATTTCCGCAGGTGGTTGAAGGACCTGGCGGGGTTAGGAGTGCAGGGAGGGAGACTTTGGGAACGATGCAATCCTCTCTTGTGTTCCAGAGCTGTAATCCTAGACTGTGGTGTCACCTTTCTTTTGGGACAGAGGCCAGGTCCCTGGCACTGTGCAAACCGAGGTGAACACGCTGGCTTTGTGCCTGCCGCCGCTGAGTGCCGGCTCTGACCTCTCGTGGCTCAGTCTGCTTAGATATTACATCTGTGGGAGGTGACACGTCCATCCCTCTTCTCACCTGGCCGGTGGGAACAAGCCCCAAATGGCTGCCAAATGGAGTTTACATGTATTTTGCTTTTGTGGTTCCTTGCATTGTTTGGGCTGAGCTGTGGAGAAAGCCATGTGCTTCCCAACTAAATGGCTGCAAAATGAAACCCTGCAATTTTGGGGGCAGAATCTACTTTGTTGCTTATAAAGGTAATTTGGCATTTTGCAAGAGTGTACAGAATGGTTCATGTATCATCTGAATTAGTGAAGTGTGCCCATTGATTTCATGTATATTGCTACTGAAAGCTTTCTTAATTATGAAAAACCCTAAATCTTTCATTTTTCTAAAAAGACATGAATTTTAGGGGGGGGTTATGTTGAATCTTGAGAATCTTAAGAAAAACACAGTTTTTGATGTCATTTGCAATTGTCTTCCTGTATCAGTGACTGCATTTTGGTTGAGCACAGCCTGCCACCAGCAGCTGAGGTTCTCCAAGGTCAGCAAGGAGCACAAGTCCTGCCCTACCTTCTCACTACATCATATCCATGAATAATATTTTTGGAAAAACAACCTCCCATCCCATCTCATCTTTTTTGTGCTCCTTCTGTTAAGTTGCTGCAGAAAGATAGTGAGGAAGGGCTTTGTGACTAGCAAACCACTGGGTCTCACCACCACCCCCCAGTCTGTGTAGGTTAATCATGAGCCACAGCACAGAAAATACTGCAGGAGTGGCTTGGCTTTTTAATGAGGCTAATACAAACTCAGAAACCATCCTTAAAGATGATCCACGCTCAGCTGGCTCTGCTGTGACACATTGCCAATCCAGGGATAGGTAAACCTTAAGGCTGAAGGCACAGGTGCTTAAAATTTAGAGTACAGCAGCATTGTGTCACTTGAGGGCGGATGTTGCCACAGGTAGGGTGGTCCTTGTCACCACCACCAATTAATGTATCCAGCCATGAAAAGGTGAGCTTCTGGGCAGTAGGTTAGGACAGGCAGCTGTAATAAATGTCAGAACTTGGAACCAAACAGGATGTATGAGATGCTCTCACAGATGGCATATTTAAATGGGTATTCATAAACAGGCTTCAACGTGGATTTTGGAGCTACTGCCCCTATTTGGTATCCACTAATACCTGCCCTCCAACTGATTGCAAGTGTAACATGCTGAATTTGAGATTCACGTGACTGAGTCACCAGTTTACAGACACTACCAGTTCTGGGTTGAAACAATATTCAGATCCAGAGGTCATTTACCCAAAATGAGCACCTGGGCATTAAAGCAGCATACACGTTATATTTATCATCACTGTTGGCACACGGGTGTGACACATCGTAATAGCAAAAGCAGGTTGTAACAGCAGGTGGCACCTGGCATACTCTGTCACATCAGTCAGATTTTGTTTTTTTCTGTGCATTTGGATTGATAGATATATTTTCTAGATAACTGGCATACTCTTTTTCAGAGAGGAAGCAATTTTTGCAATACCTTTCCTAGCCTGGTCTGTCTACAGCTCCCCTTTTTATCTGGGATGATTAAGATTCATGTTTCTTTCCTCTAAAATTGCTTTCTAAGGTCCCTATTTACACATGATATGAGATCAACAGGCTAATAATTAAGGCAGTGGTGTGATGCTATTTCAGGTCTGTTGCCTATTTATTTGAAGCAGCTGTCTATGAATGTGGGATGCATGGTACAGAGGTTGCCATGGTTGAAAACCATGTTTACTGATTGCTCAGTAAATAGTTACACAACTTTCTGTGTAAATGCCAGATAGCACACCAGAATTTTCTTTGGGCA
Organism: Cyanistes caeruleus; assembly: GCF_971803275.1. NCBI lineage: Eukaryota > Metazoa > Chordata > Aves > Passeriformes > Paridae > Cyanistes > Cyanistes caeruleus. The sequence goes on from NC_141705.1 coordinate 48,164,739, forward strand.
GTTTCACTTAGGCACAAGCCTCCTCCCCAATTCCTGTAACTGTGCTGATCTTATTTGCTTGTTTGCACACACCTTTATGGAGCGAGGAGAGAAGAGAAGGAAATGTGCCACCAAGAAAGGACTGAGTTTGTGTTTAGCCCAGACAGATGAGGACTGAGAGGAGGTGTGAAGGCAATCTTTGCAGAGATGAAAGGCCACCTCAAGGTAGCTGGGAATAATCTCTTCTCTCTAGTGGCTAGGAGAGGAGCACTGGTCTTCAATCGCTGCCAGGAAGAATCGAGTTAGGCATCAAGGAGAGACTTTGTAATGGTAATGATGGTGAGGCAGCAGCCTTCAGAGGCTGTCAAATCTCCATTGCTGAAGATCTCGAAGAGCAGATTAGATCTAGCTTTGGCAGGAATGATATACTGTAACTAATCCAGCCTTAAATCAAGGAAATGGGCTGGATGACCTCTTGAAGTACTTTGTGGCCCATGAGTCTCTTTATGCCATTAATATTTGGAGGCAGAATCTGATTAAACTGTGGTGTACACCAAATGCTGGAGCAGCTGCTGTTTCTTTCCCCCCTGACATGGTGAGAGGAGACCTAGCAGGGCTCTGTGGAAAACAGGTTGCTCTGAAGGAGGATGCTACTAATGTGCCAGTGCTATGCAAGCCTCAGTTTGGCTTTTCACAGATGGGCATAAAGTCAGCAAGGAATGACTGGGCTTTCCCAAAGTTGTATCCAAGTGCCCACTGGAAAATCCCTCTCCTGTCATCTACAGCAAGTCCTAACTTTGCAGAGCACTGGCTACCTGGCCAGTGCCAGCAGAATACTTATGCCCTCATCCTCCCCAGGGGAAAGCAGGTGCCCTGCATCCTGCTTTGTGTTCCCCTGTCCTGCACATCTCATCAAGGAGCAGGAAGAGTCTGGCCCTTAGCATGGCCATTCTTTGTTTTCCATGAACCCACTGAATAATTTATTAAAAAATGTAAAAATGTTAATGTGAAAAAGGTGTCTTTTTTTTACTTTCTCCCAAATGACATGTGCTTCTATTTTCAGGCATGTCTTATTTGCTTTTGGTTCTCCAGATGTAAAACAGACCCATGGGGTCAGGCAGTACAGGTTTTCTATTTTTCACATCACTGCACCCACAGAAGGACAGAATTTGGTATCACTCACATTATGTGGGAGAAGAGCCTTCCTATTCATGCTGTTTCCAAGAATGTAGACTTTCCTTGCAGGAATACTAAGAAACCCCTCTCATTTTCTGCTGCAAAGAGCTGCTGCAAGCTGGGGTAAAGATGCGGGCTGTGAATGGACACACTTCTCCACAACATGTTCTTCTCTTTAAAGAACATAACATGTTCTTCCCTTTAAAGGGAAAGCTGTGAAAAGCAAAAGTAACCAGTCAAGATTGCACACTGTAAAATGAATTAGCAGATAGCTGCCTGCTTGAAATGGAAAGGGCTTGCTTTTCACAGGGCCTGGATTTACTTATCTGCCATGCAAGTACTTGCATAATAATAGCCAATCTGCATATGATAAATTAATAAAATGCATCTAAGTGTTGAGGGTGCAAAGAAAAACACTAAACACTAGATATTTGGCTCTCTTTTATTTATCTCAATTGAAAACACCAGTTTGGAGGATCTGTGAAGAAATTCGTAACACTTACTGGAAGAGAAGTTTTTGCATGTATGATGGCTTCCCAGATCCTTCCTGTGGCAGCCACATTTTAGCCATACATCTCCTGAAATGAGAGCCTGTCCTGTTCCCAGTGCTTTGCAGAGCTGGGTTTATGTGCAGTCACCTTCCTTTCAAAATAATAATCCAAAGCTTACAGAGCTGCAAATAAAACAACAACCTGTGTAAGCCAGCATAGAATTTTTTCCTGAGTCCACAGATGATCAAAATGATATTGTTGGAGAGCATTATTTAAGCCCTTTCCTGTCAGCAGTTACTGTAATGCTCAGTAGCTGTGGTGTAAAAGATTTTAGGCAGATGTGTGTGCCATGGCACCGATGAGCTCATTTGTGCAGCATGGGGAGAAGGGCAGCAGGGCAGCCAGGGGAGGCTGGGGAAAAATCCATGCCCATTCCTATCTCCATGTTTCCCAGACTCCCCCAGCAAAAGGTTTTTATATTGCAGTCAGTGCTGGGTTACTAGATCTGACATCTCAGCTGGCTATTTTGTACCAGTGCAGTTGCACCGATTATGGCAGTAACTAGAGGCTTGTGGCTGGTTATAACCCTTGTTCTTCCTAAGTCTCTGTTGGGTTTTGGAATCTTTTTTAAGTCTTTGGAGCAAAGTGTGGCTGAGCTGCTCTCTGCATCACAGCCATGTAACCTGGATAGGTCCATCTCTAACGCTGCAGAGAAAGCTGAGCAGGAAAACACTGGGACTCTGTTTCTATCGCGGTAAGAGCCTCACCACCAGCTGGCTGCCCATTTCTAATCAACCAGTACACATGACAACGTGACATTTTCTGCCTTAGCTCCAGCTCTCATTCCACTCAGAAAACACCTCAAAATGTGGATTCTTCATACACTGATCTTGAAAGATGCAGCAATAATGATGCAAACTTCACATCAGCTGTACATTGTGTTGACTTTGTAGCAAAACAAAAGCAGTTTTATGTTTGACCAAAAGTGTTTTATGGGATACTTTCCCCTCATATCTCTAGCCAATATCCCAGGCTGGCCTGACAGTCCTAACTGAGCATGGTATTTTGTTTTGAGAGGTCACAAAATTCTGCCTCTGGGATCATAGGCTAGAAAGAAGAGCAGATAGAGGCAAGTGAAGTACAGAGAAGAAAATATTAGTAACTCTTGTAAATATCTGTACCTGAAAATCTGTGCTCACCCAGCCAGGGAACTGACAAACCAGGTGAGCTATGGGCCCAAGGAAAAACAGTTCAATTTTTCATATTGAATAATTGAAGTAGCAAATGAATAGCTTACCAGAAACTCAGTCTGGAGTTTGCATTGCTTTTCAGATAATTTTGAACTGTGGATATATTAATGGAAGTTGTGATCTGTTTCAGGACAATTTACAAACAGGCAAAAAGACTAAATTCAACTAATTGATTCTTCTCTGCAAATAGTCCAGACAGAACTAGTTATTCAAGATAAGGTTTTGAGCATTTCTCATTTCTGACTCAAATAAATGTGCTAGTGTGCTGTTGCATTGTTTATCACCAGAAAGTTTGACTTCATCAATATTGAATCATAAAATTGAGATTGCATAAAATCTTGTGCATGTGCAAAAGAAGAGTCATGTATCACCTGGACCCGTTCCCCCCCACCTTTAAAAGTTTTCCAACTTTTTCTTGGAAAGAGGACAACACTAGGTGAGCTCATCATAATTGAAACTATATCCTGTTCCACTTGGACTTCTTTCCAGTGAGGTAAATGCTGACATTCGTTGTGGGTCCCTTACTTTAATACTATGACAAAACTACTTTTTCAGATTCTGATTGCTTTGAGAAGACTGGGGGGATTGGATTTTTGCCCTACATGCACACTGAACACTGTTGTAGCACTGTTGGCACCCAAGTGGTAATTGATTATTAACCAAACGCTTATTTTGAGTTCATTGTCTCACAAGTCTGTAAGGACAGATGGGTTTTGCAGATGTGATTCCATGTGTGGTGGCACTTACCTGGTCTGTGGGGACTTGCACCACATTGAACCCATTGGGTGTTTCTGCTCAGCGGGCAGTTTTTGCCTTGAAGCTTTAAGGAGTAAGATCATTTGCTGGAGGGCAGTTGAGTAGTATTTGCGTGGGGTGAAAGCCTGGTTTGGGGAAATGTAGCTGGTTTGGTCAAAAGTGTGAAGAATTATTCTTGCCAGTAATGTCCTTCCCTGCAGTAGAGAGAAATGAACATTTAGACCCTGAAGGGGACAAAAGGTGCAGCCACTGAAGCCATAGATTTGTGCATCTAGGAGAGTCATAAAGTCACAGATTCAGCTTCCAAGTTCAGGAATTAAAACAGGGATGTCCTTTTTTTTCATATGCCAAAACTTCAAACCCCTTCGGACAATTTCAGTTTGATGGCAACATATTGTCTGACTTCTGTTGAACAGCATTTTAGCTGGGGAACATTATGTTTAGATATAACACTGACAATAATTGTCTTGGCTGGGTTAGTAATTACATAGAAATGCATTCACTCATGCTTCTCTAATATTTGCATGTCCCTGTTTGCACTGCTGGCTGTGTTCAAAGAGACCTTAGTGCTGCAGTATTGTGGGGAGGAATAGACTAGCCAGTTCTTACTCAAAGGTCAAGCTTAAGTCATGAAGGACTATGATTTTCACTTTTATCCCACTTGCTGTTCTCTTTTTTGGCAGCCTGTGCCCAGAACCAGGCCTGCTGATGTTCTGTGGGCCTGCTCTCAGCCCCAGCATCAGTTTTGGAAACAGTTCACATCCCTACAGAATTGTCACTTGGTGTTGGTTTGGGGTTTTTTTCCCTAGGCTCTCCAAATGTACTAAAGTGTCATTAAGACAAATGGCAAACATTTCTCTTTTTCTCACAATTGTCAAAACTTCAAAATCTACTTTCTTGACATTTCATATAGCATTTTTTTACATACCACTCAAAGGACAGGGAATCTTAATGAGCCTTGCTTCCATCATTTTCATCTGCCACGTTCTGCTGTCCCGGTATAATAAATTAACAAAAGTGGGGAGTGGGGGGGTTGTTATGTAATAAGTGATATAAACAGTTGTGGAGTGGAAGGAGAGGGAAAGAGAATTAGGCTGGTACCCACATAGGGTTTGAGGACACTTTTTGAAGGAAGTAACTATATATTCCTACCAGGAAGGCATGGTCCTTAGCCCCTGAGCAGAGCTATTCCTCAACCCATCGCTGAGGAGGCTGAGTTGCTCAATAGTAGAGAAACTATGTAAGACTGAGGAGTAGCTTTGCATTTCCAGTGTCAGGAATTGAAACAGGACTTTATTTTTGGTCATTAATTTAAAAAGTAATTTGTTGTTTCTGCAGTTACAGACTTGGCTTGCAAATGTTAGCTGATGTGCTTGCTTTCACTGTTTGTAAATGTGTTAATGGGAGATTGAGGATACTGCTTTTTCACATCAAACACAAAAGGAAAAATATACCAAAATTAGCTTAAGTGCCTCCTTTATGGCGGAAGAAAAGTGGACAGTAATTTTTTTAAATTCAAGGTTATGGAGTCAGTAGTGCTCATGTTCTTCCCTGTTAACCACTACAATGCAACAAATAGTAGTCACCTCCTCCCCGTCCTCTGGATTGGAGAAGGACAGCTTCAGATGGACTGGCTGACCTGTAATAGCTTGGATAACAGCAATGTAGTTAACAAGATTCTGAGCAAATATCTATCAGTTTGTTAAAAGCCATCCATGAGCAAAAGACTGACTTTTAATATGAGGCTCTCCAAGCAGCACTCTGAAAGCACTCAGGAATTATGTGGGATTTCTGTTGCCAGGAATTTTATCTTGATTACAGGATACCAGCAGCTATGGTTGTTGTAGGATGAACATGTTTCCATCTTCAGGATATTAACTAGTCCATTTGAATATAGACTGAATTTTTAATTTTGCAGAAAACATGGAACTCAGGGTTGGTACCACCCAAATTAACAGAAATAAACTGTTAGTGTTTATTTTCAGGTTAGAACACACAGGGAACAGCCCAGGGAATGGCCTTTAGGTGCTGGACAATCCTGTAGTGTTTCTGATGTAGACCAGAAGTACTATTAAAAAAAATAAAAATCAGAAATACCACTACTGTCCATGCTACCAAATCAACCAATAAAAAAGACTACATGTTGTTAGGTCCTTGTAAACTTTTCAGTTTTATCCTGGTGTGTCAGGACCTGTACACACACACACACACACACACACTTCTCTACGCTCATTTGTTATAGTTCTAAAGCACCATGTCCACCTGAGCAGTGCAATGTGCTGGGTGGGAACGTGGCACTTGCCCTTTGTGCTCCCTCACAGTAGGGCAGGAGGCCATCACCTCCAGGTGACTTCCAGCCTTGTGGGACTGTTGGGACCTCACAGTCCCTGCCTGAACCACCACAGCCATTGTACATGGCCTCACAGGTCTGCTTTATATGAGACCTGCAGCCTTTTTCCTGCCTGAGATGTGATACATAGACCAAATTACCTTTCGCTGCCTACCCTGAAGTCAAAGTTCAGCTTTCTCCCGCAGCATCAGCCAGCGGGAAGCCTGGATAATAGTTTGACATGGTAGGTGTCAGCACAGAGAAATGTGCTTCTGCTTCAGTACAGAACATTATACAGGTTTTCTAATATATTTTTCAGAAAGTTTCCAGATGAAGCAGACATGGCAAAAACTGATGAAAATTTGGTTTTACTTGCAGCAGGGGAACAGGAAGAGGAAGATGGGTTAATGTGCTTCACAGAAGAAGATCATCCAGGAGGAATATTGATGGGTAGTCACCTGCCCTACTTTTACCTTTCATGTTGGATACTCTTACTAGATTGCCAAAATCTTCATTCACTAAAATAGGAGCTTCAGAGCACTCAGACTTCAGCAAATCAGTCTGTATTTGGGGAGCCTAAATCTGAAGTTAGAAGAATAATTTTGTGCTTTTCATACCACTGGCAAAATGTAAATTTCATTGGTGCAACGTTCACTCATTATCGCTGAATCAAAGAGCAGTCTCAGTTCCTGCTGGCATCCTATTTAACAGAAAAATAAAAGTCTCTTCTGTTGCAGACATACATTGCTGTGTGAATGGATTATGCTGCCTCAATCTTCGTGTCTTACGTTTGTGTTGATTAGCTGCCCTATTTTAGAACTGTTTGCATTATGCAATAGGCTAGTAAAATCATTAGTGTGCAAATAAAAGTAGGTCTTTACCTTAAGAATTAAACACATGAAACACATGATTAAAATGACAGAGGTATATAGGAATGGGGGAAGCTGCATGAACTAGGTGAGACACCAGAGTTTGAGGTAGATGAGCTACACTGGCGATAAATGACAGGCTGAAGCACACAACTGAAAATAATCAGAACTCCTGTGTGAAGTGACGCTGATATATTCTGAATGTCACATTGCACTGCACAGTGCTATGCTCGCTCCATAAAGGCTCTTTAATTATAGTTGCTCAAGCCTTAAAATCACAAATCTCAAAGTGTAGAGGTGGGCACCATTTAAGCTACGTAAATCTTGTTGCTGAAGATGCAAATGGGAAGTTCAGCTCCTAGATAATTAGCAATACTTACCTCAGATTTAATTATCCATGCAGCTATCTAGGGCTAACAGTTTATTAATACCATTATCCTTTTAAAATACTACTTTCTGTTTTTCCTTGCCTTTCTAATGCTCATACTATTAAACTGCTTTTGGTTGGTTTTTTGCATATGAGCCAGTTACCTGTTCTTCCCATGCTGCTGTCAAGGGTGGCAAAATGTTCTGGAAATCTCCTAATTATCAGCCCTTCCCAAGGATCTGCAAATGAGGGCAGCACCTGCTAACTGAGGTCTGAGTTCAGCAGTCCCAGTGGAGCAGGAGCACCTCACATGGGGCCGAGGAGGCAGGAATGAGGGCACTTGGGAGGTTTTGCCACAGGGGTCGGGATGGCGGCGTATCAGCTGTCCGTTGTAATTTGGCTGGCAAAAATGACTTTGGCAGCTTTGTCCTCTCCTTGCCGTTGCCTGTCAGGAAGGGGACCCATCCCCTCAGGCATCACTAGAGAAATCCCTTACTTGGATACGGATAAACAGGGGAAATTTTCAAGCCAAAACTCAGTTCCTGAATTAAATGAGGGAATTCTGCCCATGGTAGTTTGAGTGTCCTGGAGAGTGCAACCTGGCCCTTTGTTGGCTTTGTAAACTGCTGGCCTAGCCACTTCAGCTAAAAATAAATCTTTCCTTGAGAGCTTTTCTCCCACACCTTTCTTTGCAAGAGCTGGCACTGAATAAAGTAGTTTAAGAAAGAAAACAAACCAAAATGGGGCAGAGTTTCAAGCGGAAAAACTGAAAAGCCCTCTGGAGCTGTGGCCACACACACAGTCGCAGGCTCTCAGCTGTCCTGGGATCCCGCCCCTGCCAAGTGTGCTTCCCTCTTGCTGTGGGTGTTTTCTTTATTTTAGACAATACCCATGCATTCATTAGTAGACCCCTGAAGAATGATTTTTCAATCTGATATCATTTCAGTTGCCAGTTCTCTTTCATACCCTCCTACGCTTTTTCTATGCCAGGCATTCCCAAATGAAATGGGTTAGTTGGTGTAGGGCTGGAGAGGCTTTGCTGTGCTGCCAAAAGTGCTTTGGTACTTTGCAGACAGAATCTCCGGGATCATCTGTCTGGGCTGCTCTCCCGGGATGCCTCCTTCGTCATTCTGCAATTCCCTGTTTTTCCACCATTCTTCAAAAGGCAGCTCACCCCTGTGCAACCGAGTTCTAGAAATTCATTGCCATTTTTAGGAATAGCCAAATTACTGTTGTCTTCAGCAAAACTCATCATCTGCTTAGGAGAGTTCAAGGGATGAGTATGTTGATTTAGAGGCATTTTGGATTAACAAAACATGTTTTGCAGTTATGAAGAAATTAATAGTTGTCACAAGTGATGATTTGGCCAACAAAAAGGTCTAATTTCCTTAAACAAACAATTAGCAAGAAAAATCTGTGACTGGCTCAATTCTGTGATTTCCCTCAATATTTATTGAGGGGAAAACATGAATTAAAAATTAAAATAATTTAGTTGTAAATGAAGCTAAACTAAACTGTTTTTTTGGCAGATTAAAAAAACATAATGGCAAAAATTAAAGTCATGAGTTAGTATTAGGAATTAGTAATTTTTTCTAAACAAAAATAACATATTGAAAAGTATGTGAAATGTGAGGAAAGAAATACTTTTTTATTTTGGTACTCTACCACATTCCCCACAAACAGAGGATGGAGTTCTCAAAGGCCTTTAGACTTACATTCTCAAGAACAGCTTAATGTGCATTCTACATTTACTATTAATGAGCAAGAATGTGGTATTTCAAATGTATTATGTTAAAGAGAGGTAGATGTTTTGAAAATTGTATTGTAGCTGTTCAAAAGTGGCTGGCTGTCCCCCCTGCACAAGGTAGAGGAACTGAACTGCTTAATCCGGTATTCCTTTACAGTGACACCCACTTCTTTGTGGCTTCTGACTTTTAGATGAGGCAGTTCTTTCATGGAGAGGGGAAAAAACAAAACTCTTCTTTGAATGTCTGCTTTGGTAAAGCATTGACACACTTGTCACTAGTGACAGGTGTTAAAAACTAAGGAGAATCATCTTGGATGATCAGCATCCCAGGATTCATTCACATCTCTGGCTCTGTGACCGATGCATAGTATTTTTTGAAATTTTTTTAAATTTAATTTTATTTAGCTACAAACCATCTCTGCACCCACACTTGGAGCATTGCACAGCAGAGTAACACAAGAAATGACTTCTCTCCTGGACAACCAACAGTTCCTTTTAGTTCAGACACCTGCAGCCATGCATAAGCTTATTCTCTCTCCTTCTCTCTCACTTCCTCTTTTTAAAATTTAAATATCTTTCTTCTCTTATAGTGCCAAAAGGAAAATTCAGTCAGAGATGAGTCTCCACACAAAATACAAGAGGTTTTCTGGAGTCTCCTGCTGTGCAGGGAAGAAGCATCAGCTGATTGATCCGCCATGTCATTTTACCTTCTCCCAAGATTTCACAGCCTTAAATGTCTTTTGTCTGTAAAGATCCTAAAGCAGGGGTAAATATGATTGAGGTTTTACACTGGAAAAGAAAAAAAAAAAAAAAAGCTTTAGGAGAAAGCTGTGCGTGTGTGAAAGAAGCATTAGCTGGATTCATAGATGTCATTTTTGGATTTGAGAACATACTAGCAATTTTGGAGGCCTGGGGGTGAGAGGCTTTGCATGTCTTCCGCCTTCTTTCCTATGAGTCTCAATCTAACACCTTTATGTACTTTTTATTTGGAAAATGCTTGCTGCTGTGTATGTTGCACATGCCACGCTGCATCCGTGCAGCCGGGGTTCTTTGTGCTCGGCGTTTGCAGATGGATGACTTTTTCCATCATACATCATGGCTGTGACAGCAGACTGATGATCTACAACTCCAAGCGCTGTAGCTCTGATGATGTGGCTGTGGCTGTAGTAATAACGTGGGCCCACTCCTGGGACAGAAATGCTGCATGGGGTGTTTTTAAAGGTGAGGCAAAAGGCTTAAATCCCCTCTTGTTTCCTATCTGTCTCCCTCCCCAAAGCTGCTTCAAGTCCCAGATCAATGGAAAAAAAAATAAAATTAATCTGTCTTCTGTGGAAATATCATCACTGGTATGAGAGAGCTCACTGATTTAGATGCTGGAGAGGATATCACAAAAGCAAGCTTTGTAAATACAGGTTTGGGCAGAAATGCAAAGGAAAGCCTGACTTTTGGATCTCTTACCATGGCAGGTAAATATTGTCATATTGGAAGCAGAACAAACTGTTCTTTTGTGTAGCTGCAGTTTGATTGACTCTTGCAGTTTTTCCATAGGCTCATATCTCTAGTGTTCATTAAAACTCCAGCTCCTGGAAGCCGGTGAGTTTCACATCTTGCCTTAGTAAATAAACATTACTTTCTTCGAAAGGAAAAGGAAATTCTTCAAATTGTGACATCAGTTACTCATGGAGGTTCAGAAATAAAAAGGTCACAGAAAGAAAGCACATTTTATTATTACAATATTTCCTGGGTTTTAAACAATTCTGCTGATTTAGGTTTGAGTCATGATGCTTGATCGCTTGGGGGTAGCAATAAAACTGAATTTGATCCTCACCTGGCACTGGCTCTCTGTCTCATTGTGGGCTGGCACCTGGAGGTGCCAAACTGGAAGCCAAACTCCTTTCTCTCCACCTCCCAAGTGCATTAACCTGTTTTTGGCAGGCTGGATGGCTCTAGGACTGCCTGTGTGCATAAAGACCCCTATCCTCACTGCTCTCCCTGCCAGCCAGGCTACATGTGAGAAGTGAAAGAAGACACATATTGACTTCAGCAAGGTTCAGTTCAAGCCCAAGCCTCACCCATCACACAAAAGTTGAGAGTACTGCCTGTGCACACTGATCAAAACAGTGCAATATGCTTTTTTTGTTTAGTTATTATTATTATTATTATTGTTGTTGTTGTTGTTGTTGTTGTTGTTGTTTCTGCTATATAGAGCATAGATTTCAGCTAGCACTGAAGGGTTTTAAAAAGTGAATTCATAATTGATCTCTGAATGAGTAAAGTAATTTCATATTTTCCCTGGGGTATGAAACAAAAACTGCACTGGTGGACAGATCTGCTAGTGTTAAGTGACAACTGTTTGCAGAGGACCTTATGCACATGTGGCACTGAAAAGGAAAAATCATCACAGGTGATCTGACCCCCATCTCTAGCTGAAGGAGAGAGGAACTCCTTGCATGTCCTATACACAAGCTCCTTCCTTTGGGAAGTTCCTGTCCTACTACTGTAGCAGGAATATAGAAAAGGTAAAAGATGGAGTTTATTTGCCCATGAAGCACATTGCATCTTGTGATAACTTACCTCAATAAACAGGGAGAGTTCACTGGACACCATTGCACTGGTTGCCTATGGTCAAGATGAAACTTGCTGTGTTGTGTGTCAACTCCACAGGAGTCAGATTTCTTCTGATCTATCTGGTTTACAGCCCCAAGGCTACTTCCCTGTAGCTGGTGTGGGTCAAGCCTTGTCCCAAATGTCCATGAACACCCTCAGTGAGTAATTTGGGATGCATAGCAGCCATATTATTTCCATGTGCCATCTGAGGACTAGACAGAAAGACCAGAAACTGCCCAAGTCTGTCAGTGGTCCCCAAGTGCATGTCACAGCCAGGCAGGAGGGGGACCAGCTGCAAGGCTGTCACTTTCCATCCCCGGTGAGAAAATGCAGTTGGGAAGCAAGGACAGAGTGCTTGGCAATACCCATTAATACTGACCCTGCCCTGTCACTGAACACTCATATCTGAATAGTTTCTAGCCCTCCCATGTAGTCTGCTCTTTCTGGGATGCCTTGTCGTAGCCATGAACCTTTCAGGAGAGAGGACACCCCCAATGGGTTATCCATGGTCTCCAGCCTGACTACCAGAGGATTTCCTGGGTGGTTTCCCCACTACCTCTGGGGGCCTGGTCACTCCTGGTATCTCTGCAGTGGTGGCCACTGTCTGTGCTTCTTTGGCAGATTGTTTCATTTGCTCTTTTATCATGGTGAGTTTTCCTTAATATTTGATCTCATTTTTGCCTACTGGACTTAAAATCCATTCCTTACAATTCTGTCCTCTCTGACTAATGAGAATTGGTCCCAGTCCTCTCTATAATACCCTTTAACATGATTCTGGACAGTTATGTGTCCCCTCAGCCCTCTCTTCTGCATTCTGAAAATGTCTTTCTCTCACAGGTCTTATTTTCCAAATCCTTTATCACCTCTGTTACTTTCCTGTGAGCTCTTTTGGATTATCCTTTAAAAAGAAAATGCTCCCCACAGCAAAGGCAGTGCTCTGTTGCTGTGTGCCATTGCCTCTGTTGCTGAAGGAGAGCAGCAGAAGTAGCATTACCATCTCACCTGGTTTCCCACATCTCCACTATTAACCATTTTATTGCTGGGCAGTTTGTTCAGCTGGCATCTTGTCCCACATACAGGTTCACGTAGGGTTTGACTGGCTGGGTGTTCAGCCAGGAGTCATATTTATGAGTTCCTGTGAGGCAGATATTGCTTTGTAGGCAGAGCCCAATCCCTGCCTTCAGGCTTTGGAGAACACTGGGGAAAACATTGCAATCTAGGAAAAATGCTGCCTGAAAGCAGCCTCCTCAAGGCAGCAGGTGGCTCCAGGAGTTGGTGGCCCTGCTCCTGCAGGGGGACACTGGCCACGTTGGATGCCAGCCCAGGCAAACCTGGCAGCTGTGCCAATGCCTCCCTGGCATGTCTCCAGGGTGGCAGGGCTGCAAGACATGACAAAACTTTCTGCCTGTGGCTGCTGGCAAGGAAGTTGGCTCCAAAAAGCGCTGTCTGCAAGGAGAGTTCCCATGCCTTGCAAAGCACTGCCACCCAGTCGCAGCCGCGGTGCCCAGCACAGCCCATCTCGGCTGCCTGGATGTTGTGCCTGTCGAAGAGCAGCACTGCTGGCACCTCTCTCAGGGGGTTACTGGTGACCTCTGGATACAACAGCAAAACAACTCTCTTCCCAGAATTTTCTATGGCCATTCTACTGCAGTGCATTTCATTATTCCCTGTGCAGAACACTGACTTTGTTGACTCTCAGCATATTTCTTCAATTTATCTCCTAAACACTGTCGTTATACTTTAATCCTGTCCTCCTTGATATTTGCATATCCTCATTGGTTTGAAGGATACCTAAACAGGGGCTTGCTCTTAAAAACACAGACAGATTTGCATGTCTGACTATGCCAAGGGTTGCTAATGAAAATACCAACGAGCATGGGGGAATAAACTTGCCACCTGTGGAGTCTTGTTTGGCATCCTCATTCAGCCTAATAAAGAATCATTCATGTTTAATTGCTACATTTGATTGTTTAATTACAGTTATTTTACATGCCATCTTGTAGTTTTGTCTTGCCTTTAGACACTATCTGCCACCTTGCTCTTTTTAAATAGCGAATTATACTATAATGGAAAATTATTTTGGTCAAATAATTAGAACTAGGTCTTTAAATTTTAATCAGAATATTTTAAAAAAATAATATGTTCATAAAATTCTTTTTGGTTGATGCTGCTATATAGATTCAAACCCAGGTTTTTTTCCTGTGTAACAGGAATTATATGAATAACACTCTCAAATGCTCTAGCATGGCTACAATATGAGTAGTCTCATCTTCTCACTGAAGTTTTATCAAATTATGTTTACTTTGTTTAAATGCCAATTCATTTTAACCAGTGTAAGATGTTTTTGTACAGGCTTAACTTGGCATAAAATTAGTTTATTGCAGGTTCACTTAGCTGGACAATGTTCTGACTTCAAATCAATACAAATCTGTCTGAAACTTCAATAAGATGTTCTGCTTGCAAACCTGGCACCTGTATAACTAAATGAATGGAAAGAATACCAGGAAAGCTCTTCAGTTTCTTCAGCTGTGCCTTTTTGATGTTCTCATCCTTTGTTAATTAATATAATTAGTTATATGTAATTAAACATAGAGGAAGTGCTTCCCAGTGCAGAACCCCAGGGCACACCCTTGCCTTGGTAGCTGGTGGGTTTCTCTCTGCAAGACAGCCTCCCTGAACTTTGTGGCCAGAGTTGATGGCTTTTTCTGGTTAATGATGGAATTGTCATGGGCAAACCTTTTTCCTGCACTCCCCAATGGCAGTCAGGCTCCAAACCACCTACCTCTGGTCTTTCTCTTACCTTTGAATAGGCTGAGCTCCATTTTAACTAATGTGCTTAAAGACTTCTTTCAGGAGCAATCAAACACCTCCAGTTTATTAATTTTGTTTGTGTAAACTGTACTGTGCTCCCCACGGGGCAAACATCACCAAATGGAGAGCAGGCCCCAGCTCCCTCTTTGCTATCCAAGCAGAGCGAGGTGTCACTACTCTGTCTTGAGCTCCTCTGGTTTTCTTTCTGATCTTATGCCTTGGCACATGTAGGCTCCCTGTTCCCAGACCGCCATCCATCTTGCTGGTACATGCACAATTATCCTTTTTGGTCTTTTTATGCTAAATTGCCTGGCACTTAGTCAGTCACCCTTTCCACTGGACTCTGAAAAATTTCTGTAGAAGTAGCTGAAGAGATGCCCAGGCCATTTGAAGGTCTGTGTTGTCTATTATCTTTGCCTTGAACCTTATGCTCTTTCCAAATCTTCGTCCCAACAGCTGACATCCTCAGACACTTTCCAGATCCTCTTCCCTTGGACAGCAGCATTCCTCACTGGGGCACTATCTTGTGTGCCACAGAACATAACCACACAGTGCTCCTCCCCTCCCACATTCAAAAATAAAAGACCAGGTGACTGCAAGTACCACACATTGTGTCTTGCTCACCAGAGAGAAATTTTCTCAATGCTTCAGCTCACCTCTTGGACAAATAAAGACAAGTGGCTCTTTGTATGCCCAAGTAGCAGCAAAGGCAAAGGCTGCACTGATCCCTCTTGGACTGGCCTACAATGAAACATGGCAGCCTGGGGAAAGATACCCATCACAGCACTCTGCCTTTTGATGCTTGTATCTCTTAATTTTAGGCAGCAGAGTGATTTTTTACCTGGGCCATTTCTATGTGACC
The DNA here is from genome assembly GCF_971803275.1 of Cyanistes caeruleus. Classification (NCBI taxonomy): domain Eukaryota; kingdom Metazoa; phylum Chordata; class Aves; order Passeriformes; family Paridae; genus Cyanistes; species Cyanistes caeruleus. Next base: position 48,179,983 of record NC_141705.1, read on the forward strand.
AATATAAGTACAAGAGGAGGGAGGTCTCCCTTTTACCCTGCTTTTATTCCCACTTTTCTGTTGCCTGAACCTGTCTTTGTGCTGGCTTCCCAAGTATTGTGCCCATCAAGAAGGGAGGCAACTTTCTCAGACTAGTCTTTAAATGTATTGTTTAATAGGAGAAAACTTTAGAATGACAACATTGGTGCCCAGAACTTAGTGGAAAAAAAATATGTAAAAGTCATCTATCAAAACATATAAAGAATTAATAAATTCAGGACACTGCACTGTGTGAGGGATCTCCACAAGAAAGTAAGAAAACAAAAAAAAAAGAAGGTAAGGGAGCCAAAGAGCTGCAGGTTGGTTTAATGATAGTTGTTTACCTCCTTGGAGGCCCTAAGGGATTTCCCTTTGGATGCCTCTTGAGCTTGTTCCCAAGAAACTCTTCCCTGCTTTTTTTTACCACTGTCTTGCCTTTCCGCTTCTCACCTCATACAGTTAAGAAATGATGAGCCACCTGAGTGCTTTTTTTCAGGATAATTTCAGCTACTTCTTTCTCAGTTAAGATTTTTGAAAAGATCAGGCTCATGTACTCAAATCAGTTTGAAGTGCTTTGCAAGGATGTGGCACAGGAATACTAAATCATTATTCAGCATTTGACCAGACATGAAAATAATCCGCATTTATAACTAGTTTCTTAAAATGGCCAGTGTAATTGCTGAAATACAGAATAAGAAGGTAGGAAACAACTACTATTTCCACAGACAAGGAGCATCTTACTGAGACAAAGCTACAGTGAAACAGGCAATTTTCAGTTCTTTTCAGCAAGCTTTCTACATCCTTTCTTGCCTTTGCACACACAGAAAGCCAATTTTCCATGTCCCTACTGCAGGCAAAATGGGGCAAGATTTTAAAGATACAGCTCCACTCCATTTGACTGCAGCAGACTAAAAGAAAAATGAAGTTCAGCACTTAACTGATCCCTCCGCAATATTTCAGAGTAAATTAAAACTCAAAATGTCAAGAGGTTCAATATGTCAGTGGGCCTTTTGACAGAGCAGCCACTTTGAAGCCTAAATGGGAAATGTGCTCTTTTTAAAAACTAAAACCAAATGTGTGCAGCTGCTGCTCTGTTTCAAAATTTGGGCCCTTCATCTTTGTATTTCTTTTGCACTAAAATTAGCAAAATATTTTGTTTGCTGTTTTACTTATTCTCAGAGAAGGAAGACTCTATTTCAAAGAACTGTTGTTTATTAGGATGGCTATTCTTCATTGTATGAATTAAGGTAAAATCTGGGGATCTCACAGTCTGCCTTCTTTCACTGAGCAATACTATATTTACTACCCACAATGTGTTTATCTTTGCCTGGCCATCAGCAAATCATTTTTTGTTTTGCCATCTCGGTTTGTATTTGTAGAACAGGAAAGATAATAAATGATAATACTTACCTTCTTCACAAAGATGTGGTGAAGATTAATTAGTTCTTGTTCATACAAAGATTGGCAATAGTGATCTGCAGGTTTGCAAAACCTGAAGTGATTGCTATCACTGCTGTGCTTGACAAAGAAGCACAGTCAAGGACAGGAGCTGGTGCCACTGCAATCATTTACAGGACAGATGATGTATGTGGCCTTGAAGAAAATTCCCCAAAAACATCTGCATCTTTACCTAAAACTGGAAGGAAATGCATATGAGGACACGCAGAAGCTGGGTTTGCAGCATGATGCTTGCAGGATGGCATGGCAGCCCTATCCCTTTGCATCACAGCAAAAGCAGTGTGACCATCTAGTTGTAAGGTCTCCTTGGAGCCTGCAAGTGCAGTTGGCTGACACAAGCAAGGATGTCTAGCTGTCATGAGAACACTTGCCACCCTGCAGGGCTCCCAGCCCCATCACTTGAGGCCACAAACATGAGGCTCAGCCCAGCATTAGGCTGGTGCTCTGCCCTGAGGCAGAATTTGGTGAAAGTCAGAACTTGCTCAGAACAATGCTGGGAGCAAACAGCTGGCTATGAAATGCTTCCTCCTGCCCAAGTCTGTTCCACACCTGGCCCATGCCCTCTGCTCTCACACAGGCAGTGTGGGCTGTGGACCTCACACTGGAACCCACCTCAAGCAAGGTGCTCCTTCACCACAGCACTCTGTTCTGGGTCTCCATTACCCAGCAGCAGGAACCCACTGCCCCTCACTGCAAACCCTTCAGCCTGCTGGAAAAGGCATGTGGATAAGCAATCCAAATTGCATATTCAGTGACCTCCTGGAGTGCATTAAACTTCTTCCCCCTGAACCTTGCATTGGAGGCAGTGATGGACTCAACTCCCGCTCACGTACATCTTCCCTGCCGGTCTCTGTACACACGTGCTGCGCTCTGGTAATTGACACCTTTGTTGCTCAGCCTGCTGCGTTAGTGAGATCTGCGCAGGCTGTCCAGTCAGCAGGTTGGGCTATTTTCATAGTGATGCATCTGCTGTGGAATGTATTTTCCCCACAGCTGCCCAATTTGTTCTGTAGGTGCTTTGGCACATGGCTGACTTTCAGTCTGAGCTTGCTGCAGATGGGGCTGTCTCTGCACAAAGGGGTTGAAGGTTGTGCCAGCCTTGTCCTACGCCTTCCCCCTGTTCTCTACAGTTTTCCATAGGTTCCCGCTGACACTTTTTGCTTTCCTCAGCCATTTCTTGCCACCCTGATAGCTGCCTCTGCCCTCCTGGGCTACTGCACTACCTGTGGATGTAGACGGAGGAGGAGACGTGTCCTAAATGCAATGAGATGATGCAGAAAACCTGGAACTCCCCCGATCATAGCATGAGCTGTGGTTGCTAATGCCAGTGACCAGCAGCTAGTGATGGCCAGGTTTAGGCACTGCAGGTTTCTGACATAGCAGATGGGATTTCTGTGGCTGAAGCTTCATTCCTCCTGCAGCCAAAGTGGCATAAGCCATCAGCTGGAGACAGCTGTGGAAGATGCTGGTCCTTGCATAACTGGTGACTGCTTTTGTCAAGAATCTGGTGGCACCTGGGTAAGTTTTGGAGGGTAATTTTTCTGATTTGCCTGACACCAAAGCATTCTGTCAAGGAGAGGTGAATTTAGCAGAACATGTGTGAGATCTGGAATATTGATACCACAGTTACCAGCCAACATGTCCCCAGAGCAGATGGTTGGCCCATCCTTGAACGACTGCATATTTCAGGGTGCCTCAAATCCCAAGACTTTACCCTGTGCTTCTTTACTTACAGCCCTTACTGCATAGCTATGTCAGCAGTGCACTTGCTCCTCTGTTAGCCCTGTACAGACTGCAGCCATCTGAAAAAAAAAAATGCAGCCAACTGGTTAGCAACTCCTTCCAGATTGTAACAAAAGCAGGATTGATAAAGGCTTCCATGTTCTGTACATATGTAATTCCTAGCAAGGTTTTTTCAACTGCAGAGATTCAGCTTGTGACCTCAAGTCTACAGGTCAGATTGTGCAAAGCCAAAAATTCAAGCTGTGGGGTTTCACCTCCATTTAGAGGTGTGGGCTGAAAGGAAGGACGTGTTTCAGGCAATTTGCATTGCAAAGTATATGCAGGTGGCATGCAATATGACGGGAGATGTTATAACTGAGATTAGAATTTACACTTATAGCCCAAATTGAGATTGTGTTTGTCTGAGAAATGATGGTACCCTGGAAAAAAAAATGCTAAACATCTGCTAATTTAATATAGACTGCGTCCAGTAAATGTCCTTTAGGTTTCCTATTTCTAACTAAGATTAATTTTCTGATCAAAGAAAATTTGATCAGAACTGCATAGAGAGCACAATAGCAGTGATATTACATGGCTTGAGGATATGTGTTGTACCTTTGAATCTCTACAGGAAAGGCAGCCAGGAGGGGATGATGATGGCTTGTGGTAGAAGCTCTGCAAGAAATAATAACTTCTCTTTGGTTTTGGAAAGGAGTTATTTTTATGTATTTCTTTCCTGTTGTCAATCAGAGAAATCCTTTCCTCACTTTGAAAGCACAGATAGTTTTATGCCTGTAAAACCCTTGGGTTGCCTTGGTTGAACCCTGTGCTAGTTACAATTATTAATATTTTGGTTTCTTTTATAAAGTCCAGTAGAGATGAACAGTACCACACCATCATTTTGGTATTATAAACTTCATTAACAAGATTAATCTCCATTCTCCCATGTTTCTGCCAAGGGATAGTCTCCTTCTTCTTCCTCTCCCACTTCCACCTATTCCTGCTAAATCAGCTTTTGCCACCACAGGTAGCATCCCACCCACACAAGTTCTGGAATGGTTTTCTGGTTAGCCTTTACCAGTCATTTTGCAATATTGCCTTCCTTGCTCTTCTACTACCATACATTAAATATTCACTGCTCCACAGTGCTTGTTAACTCCATGGTTTGATAGTAATATCTGGGTCTGAATGGAGACATCTTACTCTGAGTATTCCCAGCACCATCTGCTGCCTTTCTTTATTTCCATTTCTAGAAAGGGTTTTGCTGATATCTGAGAAGCAGGGGAGGAATCTGGATACAGTTGACACAAATCCCAGAAAACATTTGTCTGTTTGTCTTATGCGCTAATTAGTGCAGACTTGGTCAAAAGTGTTCTGAACTTTTTTTTATTTATTTTACTCATTTCTATAGCATCTATCACCATGACAGCAACGTGCTTCAATGGCAGGAAATTAAAACACATAATGCAGGCAGCTAATCAAATGCAGAAGCAAACAGAAGAATTTTGCACAGAGTCCTCAGTGTCGCTACGGTCCTGCTTTGACAGACAGTTTCTGTGGGGGGAAAAAAAGATGTTTTGTTTGTTTCAAATTCCCTTTTCCCTTGCAAGCGTAAACGTGAAATTATCTTCCTCTGTTGGGATGTCTTATTTATTTTCCTGCTAGTGTCTGCTAAAGCAGATGATGTTTAATTATTTGGGGGTTCTCATTCACAGCTTGGACAGTTCAGCATGGGGATTATGGGAGGACTGGTGCAGACAACTTGTGCTGTTGAGGTGCAGCCTGGTCTTAGTAGCTCAGTGTCCCCATGGCCAGACTCTGCCCCTCCACAGCTGCCCAGGCTCCACCAGATCTCTCCTCTGTGCCGTGTCAACAGATCTAGACTCACTTTGTCCTCTGGGGTTGTGCTGGAGTTAGGTCTCTGTGCAAGGACAAGGAGCTGAATGCCATCTCAAGGCATTCAAGAGTGCAGCACACTTCTCTGGCAGGAGCAGGTGGAAGGGCAACTGTCCAGCTTGTTCCCATGCACCTCAGCCAGGCAGCAGGGCTGGTAAGAGGTTTCAGCAGCCAGGAAAACCTGCTGAACAGAGAAGAGAGGCTAAACCTGCCCAGGTAAAGGGAGACACCATGCCAGCAAGGCTGCGCTTTATTGCTTTGCCTTTGGGGCAGCAGGTACCAGCAGGGAAGGACTGGGAGCTTGTTTTGCTGGATAGGAGTCACCAAACTAGTGAGCTCTTGAGATTAAATCATTTGCTTAATGAAGAAAGTCTGAGGGATTGAACCAGGACAAAAACAGGAGGGTTGCGCAATAGGACCCAATTCAATGGATGGATGATGGCCCACTTTGTGGGGTGAGGACAGGTGCAAGGGAAAGCCTAAGAGGAAAACAATTCCATGCAAATCTCTCAACTCTTGGAAATTTTATTTTTTTTTTCAAGATCCAAACTAGATCTCTTGTCTGAGCTTTATGAAGCTTTTTTATTTTAGCAGTGTTTGAACACAAGTTTTACTGTAGTTCATAGCATTTCATGAATTTTCTCTACTTCTCCCTTTTCAGGCTGCAGCCAGTTCATGACTCTACATGTTGCAACACTTTGCCATGAGCATTGTTCACATGCAAACCTAAATCCCTCCAACCAAAGGTTGTGGCAGTAATGAGTCCAGAATCATCAGCTCAGCTGGTCAATGGCAACATGTGAGTAGCAGAATTAGGGATAAAACTGCTCATCTGATGCCCTTCATTCTGGACACTGGGCTGTGTGCTGTGATGCTCACTTTTCAGCACATGAGGTTTTCCTGGTGTGAAGTGGCTAGCCTATCCTCAGGGCATATGTTTATGACTGTATCTACATGATGGGGTGAGGAGCAAAGTCATGTGATGGGAGCAGTGTTTTGAGCTTCAGGTGTTCAGATAATCGCTATACTTAAAATTATTGTTTAAAAAGGAAGCTTTTTAATAAAAAACATGAAAATAATGTATTTCAAAAAAGTGTAATGACTTGTTTGTAGTAACAAATAAAATTATTATAGGCTGTTTTTAATTTTGACAGGGACCCTTTGAGCTGTTCACATAAGGTATTGCATGACATCCTGGCTGCTGGTGGAGACTTCAATTTGAACTCTGCTAACTTCTCTTTTACAATTTCATCAAATCATGATCTATACTGGAGTTTTCAGATGATTTCTTTTGGGGGTAACAGAATTTTACCAAACCCAATATTTTTATTATTTCCCTCACACCTAAATAAGTTTTTATTGTATTTTAAGTCAAAAGTTTAAACAGGTTTTTTAGATTTGTAGGTTCCACACCTACAAAGGAGCATCCTAATGGGAAGCTTTCCTAATAAGCTTTCCTTAGTGTTAAAAATTGAGATGCATTTTTTTCTTGACCAGCACTGATAAAATGTCTGCCACATGACTTGCATGAATCATGCAAAGCTTGAGTTCTTCCCTGAACCCAGATTTTTTGTTTTGCTCCTGCAAGCTAAGTCTGGATTCCATGGAGCTATTAAGAAACTCATCTCTTAAATCCACATACTAGCATTAGCAGTCTAACTTATCTCAAAATAATTACATTGCTTCTACCTCAGGTTGTAAACTTGGGTGTGTTATTAAACAGCTGTTGGGTTTCATTGTCCAAATTAAAAGAATGATGCAATGTGCACAGCAATCAGATCTTCTCCCCAGTGTGAAATGCTCCACAAATCTAAGAGACTCATTATTTGCCCATCCATTCAGATACATATAGGAGAAAATAATTTACCATATTAATGAACACATTAATCTCTTTTTTAGTTCTTCATCCAGCTTTTTTGAGTTATTTACTTGATACTAGTTACTGGAAAACACTCAGGATTTGTGGTACTGTTGTACCCAAGTAGCATTATTTCCTGCCATAAAGGGTACAGCAAGGTTAAATACCAAATGCCACTTGATATGATTTTTACAGAGATTCTGGGCACATGGAGCCATGAAAGTGCCTGAGGCCGTCATCAGTTCCTCTTGGCATCCATAATCAGGACGAGTGAGCTGATTGTCTTTCCTTTTCATAACCCTGTGTTTGAGTAGGAACACTCCAAACTATTTTATGCGATAATGTCTTGGTGAAACTTTCATTTTGTGTACATAGCCAGGCAGTCTCTCCTTGCCTTGGAAACTGATTTTATATCATAGCATTTTTCTCTTGTCTCTATTTTATATTTCAGGTGTCAGTCTAGAGGCTGCTATTTTAGAGTTTTTTCTTTTCCTTGCATGCTTGCTTTAACATGCTTGCTTTTTATTTTGTGGATATTGAGTATTAAGTGTTTTAAACAGGTAAACAGGTAAAATAGAGTACATTGATGAAGATTCAATGGAAATGGATTTGAGACTGCAGCAACCATGGCAGTTTCACATGCTAATATTGGAAGGTACCATAGTTTCTGAAGTAGCCAATGTTAGCACCTGAGTAGTACTCACTATTGGTGAAGTTCAGACTAAAGTCTGTTTCAATTTTTTTCTTAATTCTCTTGGCTCCAGATACTTACAGTTTTCTGTTCTTGGAAGCAAATCAAAGTTTGTCTTCCAGTCGTCTGAGGAGAATAGCTTTATGAACCCTACAGCAAACCTGTATGAACATAATCACACAGCACTTTTTAAAAATTAAAGCAATCCCCAAAAGCTTTTTTCTTCATAGGGAATGGGTGGAGCTCACAAGTGCCTACTAAGGATAATGGGCTCTAAATTTCATCTCTATTCTTTGATCCACAGGGGCAATTCCTCTCAAGCTGATCCCAAACTCTGCAGCAAACTGTTGTATTCAAAAACCCTAGGGAGAGTATTTCATGGAACGGAGATTAGAAAGCAAGAACTGAGAATTGGAAAGTGCTTCTTGGTGTCTCTTTAGCAGCTTAGGATTGATTCATTTTAACATTTGTGTCTGGGTCGTATTCACTGCTGCCTCATAGATCAACGGTACGACGAAGTCCCAGCTCTTGTTGATGCAGCATATGGGAATGGGATCCATTATCTTTAGTTCTCAGGACTATAAAATGTCTAATAAACTCAGCAGCAAGAGTGCCAGATTTGTGCAGCACTGCCAGCTGCTCTAGCCTTGTTGTCTATCAAGCTATGTTTTTGGTTTCATTATTGATGGAGAATGCTGATTGTTGAGCAAATTATGTCACTTGCAGATTTGAGGCACTTCACTAATGCATCAAGGGAGGGTAGAACAAGGTTAAAGGTGAGGGAAAACCAGTCAGAAAAGAGTCCCTGCCACCTACAGGGTGAATTCATGGTTCACCTGACTTACTTCTCCTTTGGAAACTAGGAGGCCTCCAAAGTTGTGCCTATGGGAATGTTAAAATAATTCTTGCTGCAGCAGAGAGGGGAAAATAAAAATTGTGCATATCCAGAGCAAGAAGGAGACCCAGCTGTAAGAGGTTAAGGATCATAGGAAAAGCAAAGCCACTTGGTGGAATCCCATTCACCCTAGTGCTCTCCTACTCCATTCCAGTCCTGCCTCCTTCTTTTTCTTCTGCCAGCCAGGATCTGGAGCAGAAAACAGGAGAAATACTCAGTTCACCACTAATTAAAAAATATTTGCTCATTATCCCATAAGCCTCTTTCTCCCATTTAGCTTCTTTCTCCCATGTCAGCATGACTTGTAAAGGCGACTTCAGCTGCTGTGTCTTCTCTCACAGGGAGGGAGGGAAGGGAGGGATTCGTGCTGCAATGAGAAATCAATTTAAATTCACATGGGCACAGTCAATCCTTAATCAAATCAGCAAACTCAGGCTGGCTGCAGGAATCTGAGTAGGAAGTTCAAATACCTCAGTCCCAAATGTTCATTCTCTATCACAGAACTCACGTCAGGGTGTCCCTGAGCATTAATCTGCTGCTCTAGCACTTTTCTCAGTCTCTTCCCTAGCTACATTATAATTTGTTCCCTAGTTTACATTATAATTTGTCTCTCCTCTATCTTTCACATTCACCATTCTGTAGCTCTTGCTATACCTTTGGAATAAATTCCATAGTCACCCTAAAAACAGTGCAAAACATGATCTTGCACATGAGCATTATTATGGTGGGTTGGGGGAACAGCTTCCTACTCTGCTTTTCTTGCTCCCTGTGCACTGTCACTAGGGGCATGTTGCAGTTCCTGACAGTATTAGTTTTTATTGCTTTCTTTACTCCTCTGGGACATGGAGATCAAGCACAGCTAGGCAACATTTTCAGTTTCTAATGTCTTTACTTTAGGCACTTCAAACTCAGCAGCAGACACTCAATTGGAAGCTAATATAAGCCAGCATCCACAGCTCCCATTTAATCCACTGACTATGGATGCCTTTGATCATTCTCTAGATATTATATCTTGAAAAGAGAATCCTGTATCCCACAGGCAGGATCAGTTTCTGAATCTTGGATATCTTGGACAAGGGAAACCAAAATTTGTAGTATTAATGCTGGCATAAAAGCAGAAGGAAATGCTCCCTTGAGTCTTACCTGGGCTAAGGTCTGTAGGGGTGGTGATTAGAGTAGCTATCACACATGCTGCTCCTGGCTTGCAAGTCTGCCGTCACTGCCCGATGCCCGCTGGCTCCTGACAGCCTTCCTAGGGCATTTCCGAAGCCTCAGTCTTTGCCATCAAGAGCTTCAGCACTGGGAAAAACCTGATAAATGCTCTTGTGTTCCTGACAATGATTCTGCAAGGAGCAGAAAGAAAGAAGCTTGTGAGCCAGAAATTTCTTTTAAAGAATGAAGATCAGAGGTTTGGTGCAAACTAATTTCTTCAATTATTTAATACTTCCCGTAATTACTGAGTACTTAAAAATATTCTGGGGAATAATTTCTGGGCCCTTCTGTTGTTTCCTTCTATTTATTGCCACAAAAGGTCTCAGCCACTAGAATGCTAAAGGATGACTTTTATAAAAATGAGGGAGATAGCAATGGCATGTTTGACAAAAACAAATTCTGCTTGAAGTGCAGCTGTATGTCCTGATAAGAAGACACTAAGAGGTGGAGGATTCATTACTTCCATTGATACCTTGATGAGAGCTTTAGACCCTTCTTAAAAATGTATTCTTACCATGTCAATTTGTCTGTTTTGAGATTCCAGTTACTGGGTCCTATTACTTCCTGTGCTAAAACCCTTCATAGCTCCCACTGTTTTGCAAAGGTAATAGCACATAAAGGTAATGTTACCAAGTCACATTTCAGTCTTTTTTTAAATTTTTTTTTGGATAGGCTAAACAGATTGTGCTCTGGTTTTCACTTTAGAGCACTTTCTTCAGGTCCTAAGCCATTTTTGTGGCACTTGTTGTGGTGTTTCTTTCCTGTGCAGTCACCAATTTTGCTACACCCTTATTAAAAAAAGATAAACTCTGGAGCTGAGCATTGTCAGGAACTGGCCTCATCTCAACTATATACAACTTAAGAAGCCCATCCATGAATCTGCTCACATTCCTTTCTCTTAATATAGCAATTATTTTACCTCTTTTTAGTGCAGCTTTTCCCTCACAACCCATGCTCAGCTGCTTCTCCATTATGACCTTAAAGTCTTTGATGTTATTGTGGGATTACCCTGCTTGCCCATTTTGAGGAGTGGCTTGCACTTTGCCTCCCTACGGTTTACACAGGACTATATTTAGATACAATTTGAATGAGTTTACCTTACCAAATGTTGCACCATCTTCTACATGATTTACAGTTTCTCTGAAGCACATTTTTTCACTACCACAAATACAGGATGCTGATCTAGTGCCTCTTGTTCCAGCTCCACAGATCTCCACAGCCCTGGAAAGGGTCTATGGTCCATGGGAGATCATAGAGTGAATCCCCAGGGCCTGTCTCTTCCAGCCAATAAAATGGGTAAAAATTAACTCCGAGGCTTCATTAGCATATTTGGTGCTGTTTGCCCCATCCTTGAGGCAGACCTGTTGCTACATGTCACATCATTTAGGTGCATCTTAGGTAGAAAATGCTTTCAATGTCTTGGTCACTTCTGACCTACAGTGGGAACATCTCTGTTTGAATCCCACTCAAAAACACCTCACTTCTTCATTTAATGCAATTTTTTACTGATATTGTGGAGTGCTTATTTTTTAATCACCTTCCTGAATAGTATTAGGTAAAGCACCTGACAAGGAAGATCGCCGTATCACCAAATCCCTCATCAAAAATGGGAATACTTTTTGAGACAGGATTTCTATTTATAAGAATGCTGACTGACATTAATTATCACTTAAAATCTGTATCAGCATTCCTATTTGGCATAAGAATTATGCCAGACATCTCCTTCAGCAGTAAGAAAAATGCAATGTAACTTCCACATTAGCTCCCCAGCAGTTGCTCTGGTGCTATCTGCAGCCATATGTCAGTGCTGCCCTGTGGCAGAAATGGAAGGCATTGCCCTCCGCTTTTAGAATCCCTTGATTTTCCAATTGGGTTTGCATGCTCAGGCCTTTGCTTTGCTGTTCAACTCCACTTTATGAGAATAGCAGGATGATTTATTAAGGACTTCACGAGGGAGACATGAGGGTCACAAGCCACTCTGCTCGTGCAGGGATGGCCAAGCCCCCTCCCTGTCTGCTCTGAAGCCACGAAACTGCGATTTGTACAACACGCAGTGGTGGCACAGGAAGGCACTCACCCATTAAAATGCTTTCAGTGCTTGTCCTTGTGACTTAAATACAGGCTTTTGGTTTTCCAGGCAAGGGGTTTAGAGAAGTCCATCTCTTCATCTGTTGGTCTGGTTTGTTTTTCCTTCCTTTGCGCATTGTTATTCCTCACATTTCTTAAAGCTCCACAAATTGTAAGCTTACAGTGAAGGCATGCTGCTAAATGATTTATAGAGGGTCCTACAAATCATGTCACAGAGAGTGCAACCCCTTCCCCCACAGCAACAGTCATCATTTCAGAGTAGCACAGTCTTCAAGGAAGCTAAGCTGTCCTTTCCCTGCTGAGATTTAGGAAGCCAAACAATAAAATGCAGCTAGAAGTGAGAGTAAACAAGCCACAATAACAACCTGACATTTAAGTTTCAGCAGGGTTTAAGGTGGCCTCAAAGAAGCTCTTGCTTATCACTGGGATTCTATAATAGCATCAACACCCATCTGTACACTGTTTTACTGCTTTTAAGAATAAATAAATTTATAAATCCCCAATATGGACATATGTCAGCAAGGAGTTAAAACGACTTCAAGGATTATAAGTCAAGCAGAAATTTCTACCAGTTAAATGAACTGCAAAAATCCTCATTTTTAATTGTGGTCGTGGCTATATCCACCCAGTCAAACCTCAGAGTGGTTGGAGCAGACCTGAGAGAACAGATTGGCTCTGTGCACCAACCCCATGACTTTTCAGCCAGAGAGCTCTCAGCATCACTCCACAAAGACATCACATATGAGGCTCCAAAGGGCATGTGGCAATGCACACAGGTACGAAAAATATTAAAAATACCCTCAACCCTCCCAGGATCCCAAACATGGAGAAAGAATGTTCTTACCCAGCTGTCCCCTTCAGTAGATGGTATGGCTCGCAGGCATCCACACAAACTTTGGTAGAAGCTATCAGTGTAGGAAGTTTGGGGATCCAGCTTGGTCTTCTCTGGCTCTGGACTATGGTGAATATGAAGAGCTTGTAAATTTGCTTATGCTGCTGTCCCCTTTCCCTTGTTCTCTGTGTGGACAACAAAATCACAGAATAATTCAGGCTGGGAGGGACTCAGGGATCATGTAGGGCAACCCCTGCACAAAGCAGCACCAATTAAATGAGGTTGTGCCAAGCCTTGTCCATATAGGGTCCTAATGGATGAGGATGGAGACCACTGGTTCTGTGGGCTATTGACCCAGTGTTTTGACTTCCCTTCTTGTAGATAAAAAATAAATAATTCAAATATATAATCTAAATTTCTTGCATATCAGCTTGTATCCATTGTTGCTTCTCTTACTCCCCTGAACCTCTCAGAAGAGTCCAGCTCAGATTTTAATTTGTCCAACCTTCAGGCAGTGCTCCAGGTCAAAAAAAATCACAGACCCATATCCTTGACAGCTCTGTCATTTTTAGGGCTCCAAAAGAGTTAATGCAAGAGTTAAAGCCTCAAAAGAAAACCAGTTCTGGTGCCTAGAAAGGAATATTTTTTGTGCACTGAAACAACTGGATTCATACTGTAATTTTGACAAAAGATTTTACCAAGGCAGTTGCCAAATAGTAGAAATGAAGTTTGTTTGATTTTTTTTTTTATGAAATGATAAGTTCCTCTGGAGCTAGGAGGGTGAATGTTTATCACCAAGCTATGCCCTCTTATAACAATCAAAACATTTCTGAGCTATAGACAAATATCTTAGCAAGATGCATGTTCTCCTTAATGGAAAAGTGAATTCTAGCCACTGTGATGCTCCATCTGATGAGGATACTTAGCTGTGATGGTGTGGAATAAAGTGCTTTATTATACTACAGTGAACCACACTGCTAGTGCTGGGAATATGGTTAATGCAAGTATAGAGAAATTACACCGTGTCTGTTTTGACTTTCTGATTTCCTTTAATGGACACACAGCCTCCAGGCCAAGCGCTTAGAGTTTTGTGCCATGCCATTTTCTCCAATTATTAGCTAGGCTTTTCCTCCAAAGTACCTGGTGGCAGTGGTTCATTCTCAAAACCACCATTCACAGCAGGGAATTTAAGGGGCTTGCCTTCCACATCCAGAATCCTTCGTTTCAGTCCTGTTTTCCTTTAATAACACATTAGCCATTTGAACACATTAACATGTCACCTGCAAACGCAGGAAACTGCAAAGCCAACACCTCCCGGTGTGGGATTGCCTGTGGATTTTGTTAGCTCAGCGTTCATCCTCCAGTTGTGGCTCCTTTTCCCTCATTCAGATCCTCCTTAGCTCCTTGTGCAGACGCTGTGTCGCTGAAGGCAGCGCCTGGTTCTGCGGAGGGCAGGGCAGCGTGGACAAACTCTTCTTTCCGGGGTCAGTCTGCTGCAGGAGGCAGCAGGAGAGGCCAATTCCACAGGGAAGCACACAGTGCAGCCCCATGCATCCAATTCCAGCGCCCTTGAATGGCAGTTTATAAGAAAGCCTTGCTGTTTTTGTATTGCTGGTGCTCGCTTGGGGTTGGTTTGCCTTTTTGTTTTCCCAGTGGGACTGCCTCAGACAAAGGTATTTGAGGAAGCAGAGGGACTGTCAGAAGTCTTGGGTTCCAGTTATACACGTGTGCATTTTACGCATTGAATAAGGGGGGGTTAATCTAAATATTCAACATACATTCATATACACATGTATACATACACAGTCATGTAGAAAAGGACTGCTTTGTGCCACAGCCTCTCCTTCTGCTGTGTTGAAAACTTACTGAAACCCCAGACAGAGTACGATGCTCTACTTCACCCTTTAAATCTCTCTTCCTGTCAATCCCCAGCCTGTTTATTTTCCCCACCCCTACTGAACCTGGCTTGTTACGTGGAGCTGAGTTACTGCAATGGCCTGCCTTCAAATCTGTCTTAGTCTTGTCCAGGCAACGAGGAAATGCGTGCAAAAATAGTCTCCTAGGAAAACTGACCATGGAAAATTCAGCTTAAGGAGCATTAGAAGAATTTATTGCTGTCACGTGGAAACCAACGAGAGAAATTACATCTCCCACAGCAAGCTCCTTCTGGGGGCATTTCCATTCTGGGGAATGGAGGGAATGTCCACCTGAGCAAGGCCATCTCTGAAGCCAGGAGGTCCCTGCAGCATGTGGCCATCCTTGCCCACCCACCAAAGTCTCCCTTTGCTGAGCCCACTTGAGTGCTGTGGAAATCCAGATGAGGCAATCCAGCTCTGGGAAGAGAGTCAGCAGCTGTTCTTTGCCGGCAGCTGTCATCTCCCAGCCAGTGTGAGGGACATTTCCCTGGAAGGCAAGGTGCTTTGCCTCAACCCCACCCGTGTCTCCCGCAGCCACAGCACTCTGCATCCAGGGCTTTCTCAGTGTCCCCTCTGTTTCCTGACAGTTTTCTGGTTGTTGCCTTTTGTCAGGCAGAGTGCAGGATTTGCACTCCTCATTGACGCAGAGAAGGTCTTGGGGGCTGTTTTGTCTTCTTCACCCAGGCACTTCTGTTATTTCCTAGCTCCCAGCCCAAAACTCAGGGATAAACTCACACTCAGGACTACTGTCCTTGAGAACCACCTGAAAGACCTGAGCTGGCCTGCCCTGTGTGGGAAAGGGGTCTGAGCAAGACAGTGGGCAGAGCAGCCTCTGCCAGCTGCAGCCTCCCGTGGCTGTGTCCATGCTCTTTGAGCTGAAGTGAGGAGAAGACAGAAAGGTGCTCTGCAAGGATTCTTTTTGGCAGGGTTTTCCTAAGAAGGTTATTCCCACATGGTTCCAGGACTGTGTACTGCTCCTTGCAGAGCTGGCCGGGGCAGACAGTAGTTCACAGCCCAGAACACTTACGTTCCCTCTGGCTGGCATATAGGTGCCCTGAAGACTTGACAAGTTTGGATGCAGCCATCTTTTCCTGCTCCTCGTTACCCTTTGCAATTTTTGACTTTTTTTCAGTCTCGAGCTCTTTTTCAAGCTTTACGTCATGCTTTCCATTTTGGAGATGTCAGATGATCTGTGAGAAACTGACAGTATGTGCATGAGCAGTGAGGAGACGAGGTCCATTTTAATGAGATTAACTCTACTGGGTAGTGAAACTGTGCCTCAACAAGCCCCTAGATCTTGCTTCTTTTTGCAAAGCATGTTAATAGCACAAAAGGATTTTTACACAAGTAAGGAAAGGCAATTCACAAAACAGGTTTCTTTCACTAGCCATTCATAACAGAGATTTGTATGCTACTCTTTAAGAGGTAAGCACAATCAGAAATCAGTATTCTCTTGGCTCCTGAAAACAGCCGGAAATATTTCTGAATAAAAAGTGAATAAAATCTGAATAAATTCTGAATAAAAGCTTGGGGTTCACCATTCACCCAGCAGATCCTGCAAGCACTCTCCATTTCTTCTCTGGTCACCTGTAGGAGTCTAAACAACCAAATGCAGAGGGGTGGACTTCAGTAAACAGAACACTGCTAATAAATAGAGAAACACATTCTCAATATTATCATGCATGTTCCCTGACTATAAGTGGCATTTTACCATATCTTGAGAAGGCTGTTGGTACAAACCCTGCCCTTTGACACTGAGATTTAACCCCATGAGAACTCCTCCAGTAGCAAGGGCAGAGTTTGGATGCTCATGAGGCAGGATGTGTGGAGACACACAAAGGTTGAGCACCACAATGCTTTCCAGCCCATCGTCATTTCATGAAAGTACTAAGGCGCCTTTCATCACCTATATAAGTGTCATTATTCCCCATAGACGAAGAAGTCAAATCAAAACAAAAATTTTGGTACTGTTACCATCTTGGATCTAGCACACAGACAGGCAACTAAGTTCAAAGACAATTTGGTGTGCATTTGAGGGCTGTATTAATTTTCTGACTCCCTGTGGAAATTACTGCTCGTTCTTAACTTCAAGAGAGACTCGATTAACATGGCACCTGAAGCCAATCTTCATGGCTAAATTATTAGTCCTTAGGACAGACTGGCCTCATACTTCATGCTGGTTGCCAATACAATCTGGGTGAATTCTGGAGAAGTAATCACAGCTCAAACAGGGTCAGCTGCACAAGGCCAAGGCTATTTATGGCTATTTTCAGAGGCTTGCTGTGGTCAGGAATGCCAGTGATACCTATTTCAGTTCAGAATCCTGCAGAAATCAGAAAGACATCTTCACTTAGGTCTTTAGTTAAGGAATTTCTCACCATAGGATAGAATGTTGAACTGCAAAATGACTATGTACAAACATTCAGCAATTAAGCAACACACAAAATAATTTACGCATACTGGCTAAATGCAAAAAGACAGCCAGTCCAAGTGGCAGATAAAAGCACTCTTTCAGTGGTTTCTTTTTGACCTAGACGCCACTAATTTAATATGTTCTGTAGCATCTACAGCAAATAATTTTTATGGAATGTATTTTTTAAATCTTGCTTTCCAGTGAAGTACCTTTTTTTTTTCTTTTTTTTTTTTTTTTTTATCTGGTACTCCTTTCTAAGCTATTTTTGGACCCCAATTCATGAATTCTAAGATTTCTGGGCAACACTGTGAACGAGTGAATAGATGAATAAGAGATGTAAAATATCCCAGCCTGCATAAGAGTTATCCAGTCCAGTTTTCCTGTTCTCTATTGAAATGTGGATTTAGTGATGATTTGTTCAAGCCTGCAGGAAAGCTTATTTATTTATGTATTAAAAAAAAAAAAATTCAAATGTTCTAATCTTAACTCATATTTCTGACTACAAATAACTCCTGTATTTTTGAGCTAGGTCTGGAATATCTCTCCCAGGTACCTATGGTCTGTTCTTGAATTTGGTTTTTATTTGTAAAAGTCTGATTTGTTTAAATAGCTGTAGGAAATTCCATGTAATCAGTGGTGAGAGGATATTCACTAAGTTTTAAAGGCCTGATCTGAACAACAGCAGGAAAATGGTCAACATACCTTGATGGTCATTCCAAGTATTAATTTTGACTTCAGCAGTACTAGGTACTACCAGAAAAAAACTGTAGATCTTGCATTTAAGAAAAAGAAAGTGTGGTCCTAGAAAATAGACGCAGATTTCTCCACATCTCTGTGAGTGTCCAATCTTTACATATCTGATTGCTAGCTTTAGCAGTGGGACACATGTGTGATTTATTCACTTTCAGATCTTTAAGTAAGACAACAAAACAACACTAAAATCTCCTGTTGCTTGTCAGTGAGTAGATGGTATCCATTGTGGTGAGGGTGGCTTGCAAAGGCACAGACAGCTGTAGGTACAGGTACCTTTTCAGATTGAGGTGAATGGAGTAAGGCAACAACTAAAGCCTTGATTTCCATCCATCTGGACAGCAAACAAACAAAACAAGCAGAGCAGGTGGGCACACACAATGATACCAAGACAGGCCAGGGCAGTATCAGATCAGTGCCTCACCAAAGCAATCGCAGGGTAGCAGCAGAGGGATGGATGTGTTCCTTCAGTGCTCTGAGCTGACAGACCTCACACTCCTCTCCAGACAGCTCACACTGAAAACTGCAACAAGGGCTTCTTCTGCACTATGGACGGCCCTTGTTGCTCCTTTAAGGACCCAACCTGTTGCTAGCAGCAGCTTGAGGGCAAAAAAGCCCAGGGCCTTTGGATGACATAGATCTTCTCTACATCCATGAAACAGCAGGAAAATGCTACAGGCCATATGGAGTACAGCCAGTGAGAGCTGCTGCCCAGGCCCCTAGAAACAGCTGCATTAATGAGTTAACAGCACCACAAGAAACACTTGCTTGTGCTTTCTGTGCCTCAATGTGGGCACTGCAGCTACGTTTGTGCCACATTGTACAGTCAGGCACCAGAGACTGCAGTGAAACCAGGTATTTGTCCCCCTTCCAAGGCAGGTGCTTGCCTCACCAAAGCAGCAGAGCAGCCTGGACTGGCTTCCCAGCCCCTGCTTTAGTGGGGAGCCTCTACCATGTGCCCCCACTCCAACAGCTGACAAGATATGCAAAAAGCACCAGCTGCAGAGAGATTAGAAAGATGTGTCAAAAAAAGCTTCCGTCTCTGTCTCCTGCACAGTGGACCCAGCAGATCTTTGATGGGTTTGAAGCCCTAAAAGGAGTTCTCTGTGTTCTGGTATTGCTTGAGCCTCCACAAAGGAGATGAAAAGGAGGAATAAAACATCTGAACAGCTCAATCTGGTCTGAACTGCATGCATTCATTACGGCAAAGACGGATTTCTTCTGGTTCCTCCTCCGTATCCTCCTCTTCAGTGGTGGCAGCGAGAAGCTTGACACTCCAATTACAGGATATTCACATTAAACAGAGAAGAGGGACAGCTAGTTGGTGGCAGATATTTAGGCTATGGCATCCAAGGCTCCATGCAGCCAGCAGAAACCCGAAGGAACAGATTGAAACTACTCTAATGGCCCGGCTCCTCACAACGCTTTGGTATAGACTTAAATTAGCTCTGAGCTGTCAGTGTTACCCATGACTTAAATCAGGGTCCAAATGTACTCACTTTAATAAAGCTACTGCAAAATGGGACCAGTGTTCTGGAGGCTGGAAGGGGCCCTGTTGTGTGGGGCTGCTGTTGCAGTGTAGCATTGGGAAATGCTTTTTCCATTATTTTTTTTCCCCTCCAGGTTTGCCATTTGGCTGTACCTCAGTCTGGCAGCACAAGGTCTCAGGCCAGGAGTGGATGTTCACTCTACTCATTTAAAAAACCATGTGGATAAAATCCATTCAAAGGTTTGTGCAAAAGCAAATGATGTTTGTGGCTCAGAGACTGCTTTTTCCTTTCAAACTTGAGAAAAGGTTTTGTCTTTTTTCCCCTCCAATGAAAATGGTAGTGCAGGCTAAGAAAAATGTCATTAATAATACAAACTGAGGGCCTTTGGGAGGAAATTTTAGTTTTCAAAAGTGACTACTCTGCATGAATATGTCATGCCATCAGAAGTTTATCTGCATTGTCTTGACTCTTCACATATGTATATATTTCTTTTCTGTCAGACATGGTCCTTATCCTTATTTAAATAGGGTATAATTATAGATGCCTACTTAAATTACAAGAAATAAATATAAATTCATCTATTCAATAGGCATTTTCCTAGGAAAAAATGTTTTCCTTCAGATATTGGTTTTCTTCAGGGTTTTTTCCTCTCTATTTTTAATTTAAAGCTACTTCTCTTATGTTTTATTCACTTGTTTTCATTAGGTAAAGGAATGCCTTGGCATGAAAACCTGTCCTGAATCCACTGCCTGCTTGACAGATAGATATAAAGACTTGAAACATGAGAGGAAAAGCAGATGGTTGCAAGGGGAAAAAAAACCCAACCCTTAAACAAAAGTACAAAAGTATTAAAAGAATTAAACCTAGCACAGGCACATGTATTAATACTTCTGAGTTCCATTGCATGTGCTGGTAAGACTGACAGACCTCAACAATGGATCTCTACCACCTTTCTAAAAAGGCAGAAACCTCCTTTTTGTCTCCAAATTGATCTTGACCAGTTTGTTGCAAGTAGATACTGCTTGAATTTCAAATATTGAGTGCTGGTATCTGCGATTGGCCCCACAGTGTAAATCACATGCTAATGTTTCTCTGTCTTGACTGGATGAGAATAAACATAATAATCAGGAAGAGGCCTTGAAGAAGCCACTGTGGCTTTAAATCTCTCAGGGAGCAGCAGCCGTTTAGGGAGAAGCGTCTGATAAAGCGGATTAGGGAGTTCTAGAAAATTTAAAGCCCGTTCCTTTCTTGCCCACACAGGCTCTGCCCAAGGCGTCATTCCTAGGAAAATTAGGCTGCTGTGAAATTTATTGCCAGGGTGCAGAATTTACATTTCAATTTCTTCTGTCACAGCCTGGGCTGCGGTCAGATCCCCTCTGCCTGCCTCCCCTGGTGCTGCACCCTGCACCCCTCACCCTGCCACAGGCCCTGGCCCTGCACTTCCACTACACTCTTTGCAGGAGCTGGAGACAACTGCAAACCCCTTTTCCTAAATTTGAGGAGAGCAGGGCAGGCCAGGAGGCATTGCAGAGGATGGCTGCTGTTGCTTTTCACCATATTGCTGCCCTCGTGGCCAAGCAAGGGCTTATTTTCTTGCCCCTACAGAAATTCAGTGGAGTTGAATGTTTGCACTGTCCATAAACTGCTCTCAGGGATTGTCTGTGAAGAGGTAGTCACAAGCCAAGGCAGGTGATGACTGTATCTAGATCTTTAGAAAAGGACCCATAATCCTCTTCCAAGTGTCTGTGGGGCTCTACTGGGCTCCTCACTGAGGTATGGCTCAGGTGGTACCAAAATGCTTCCATCCTGTGGGGAGGGACAGGGGGCACAGCAAGTCCTGAAGGCATCATCTGAGAAACTGAAGGAGAAGAAAAAGAAAAGGAAATAGAACACGCGGAGGGAGAAGAATAGAAATAGTGAGAAATGGCAGAGTGCAAAATAATAAGATTGCTGCAGATAGATCAATTCTGGAGTATTTGGTTGAACTTTTCAACAGGGCACTCACTGCCCCTTCGTGCTCTACGTTATTCTCCTTGTCGAAGAGGTCACTAGCAGGCAGGTTTGCAGAAATGATGATTATTATCTGGATATTCATAAACATCCAGTATGCTGCCAATCACAGGACAGAAATAGGCTGTATCACCTCTGGGTCTGAATGGAATTGGCCAAGAAAGCTTGAAATTAGCAATTTGTTCTTTTGTGGCAAAGTCTAGGTCCTAACACTGATGTCATGACTAGCTGAAATTATGTCTAAATTAGAGAAGAAAAAAAGCCCAACTTCCTCAGAGGTGTTTTGCAACTGTAAATGAGGCATAATTGTATCACCTAGGAACTATGATAAACTGTTATTAGCATTTGTGTTGCATTTCCCACAGAAATCCAGGAGGGTTTTTTATCCCAGATTAAGGGTCCCTCCCAATACTTGAATAGGAACTGTGTATGGAAATGGAGTTGTCCAGGGTGTCACCACCTTGAGGTGAAGGATAGCCTGAGGTGCAAGGGTAGAGAATAAATGTTACTGCAAGAAAAGCTGCTGAATTTCCTTTTGAGAGACTGATAATCCCACTGGCTTCTGCAGAAGCAGCTTTTGATTATCATTGCTGATGATATTAGAAGACATCTCTGGAGTCTGTCCTTTAAAAAATGTTTCCCCAGTGCTACTTGAAAACATATGGGTTGGGAACTGAAGTGAAAAACTGATGTTTTACTAACTCTCTTGGCATGATGGAGGCTTAGAAAATGATGTGTCTGATACTGGGGATGCATTTTTAACAGTAAATGAAACCAGACTGCATAAAATTTCAAAATACTAGACCGATAAATGTAGATGAGAAAAGAATTTGAAACAAGAAAAAGGGACTTATTAGAGAACCAAATGAGAAAAGATGGATCAGACCTGGAGTTGGGGTGAATTGGAGCAGCTCCATGAATTTTAGTGGGTCTATTCTGAGCTGCATGAACTCATAGGAGATCTAGACATACACTAGCAGGGCTGGAGTAAAACAGATTATTTTCAAGTGCAGCAGCATCCTGAGTGCTTTATCAATTAATAGGATGGGCAAGCAATTTGGAAGGTAACAAATTTGAGGGAGAAAGAGCAGAGATGGAGTCAGTGCTGGGGTATTTTCCTAACTCCAGTTACTGCACCAGCAGTGCCTGGCTTCAAAGAAGGCACATCTCCACGGGTCATTGCAAGCAATCAGGAAGGGAAAAAAGTGAAAAAAGAGGAAAGAGGAAGGCTCCATGTCCTAGTTGACCAGGCTTTTTCAGTCTAGTATCTTGGGAAACTGGCCCACAGTTACATTATTTAAAACAGAACAGAACACCTGGAGAGAAGGTCATGCTTTTGTTCCAGTGCCTCTTCTCTGGACAACTTAAATTTCTTCCTGAACTACATGCACTAACCTCCAGAAGATGTTTTATACCAGAACAAGTGTGCTGTGTGCTTGAATTAGATTAGGTTACTTTTGCCTAAAAAAATAATAATTAAAGAGCATTACTCTGCTACTGCTTCAGAGTATACATTAGACAAACCTCTGGCCTTAAACAAAGTACAAAACTTCACCCCTTGAGCTCCACAATCTGTGAAAAAATTAATACATTTTGATTGCTGCAGGAGAACTTTTCAGAAAAAAACTACTTTGGTAAAGTGTAGAATCTCTTGACTGGGCTTGTGGCTCTGAGCTCCCTCCAGAAATTACTGATTTTGTAAATTTACTGAAATAAAAAAACATCCCGTTTCAGTGCCTTTCCCCTCTAATGCTCTCTTTTAGTTATAACACACATACCCACAGGAAAAATCAGACGACCAGCAGATTGTGTGCCAGACAGGTGCTACAAAATTCCTGGTGAACTTCAGGAGGCTTTGGTATGCTCTTAAGAAAAAAGTAAATTCTGCTGGGGCTGGCATCCTTCTGCGCCAGTACAGGCAAGCTCTCAATCTGCTCCTTTTCTGTTAATAGGTCAGATGTTTTGACCCCTGGAAAAGATTTTTTAAATGTCAGAACTTATATTTTTGCTATATATACTGTGGCTACAGTTTCCGTTGAAGCTGTGAGGTTCTCAGCACCCTATAGAAATGTTAGATCTTAAAGACAGCTTTCATCCTTAGCCACAATCAGTTAACCTAATCTATTTTTCAGTTTTCCCATGCCCTCTTTACACTCTCTAGCTAGTAGCATAACCTCTTTTCCAAAAACCAACATAGCTAAAAAACACTTTATATCACTTTCAGTTCTTATAGAAACCAGGATAGGTTTTGCATTTGCCTACACAAAGAAGTTTTATTTCAGTGACTTGAGGCGCTAGGGTTTTTCCAGATGCAACTCAAACCATGATTTCCCATTGAAATAAGCTTTTATCCTTTTTCTAAGGGAAAGATTGTGTTATGAGAAAATTCAAATTATTTTATTCTAGAAAATGTCTAATTAAATTGAACAATAAAAATTGTTATCCTTTTTGACCGCCAAGCAATTAAGTGACCTGGTGATAGGGAATTAAGTCAGTCTTCTTCCTTTGAAATGACAGCTGAAATAGGAGAGGCGCTGTTCTTTGTCTACTGTGTGCGTGCTGGAGAGGAGGCAGAGGGGGAAGGATGGAAACGGAATAATACACAATCAGAGAAATCTTATCCCTGTTGCAATTGCAGAATTTTTTCCCATTAACTTTCCTAAGGGCAGAATTTTCCTCATTGTGTCCCATCTTCTAGGATAGCCTCATAAACAAACAAACAAGAGAAAGCCCCGATAAACCTCCTTGCATCTACTACAATTTATATTATCCCCCAAACTGTTAATCTAAAATGCTCATTGAGTATATTGTGGTGCCTCTCTCTTTCTTTGACATCACTTGGTGTAAATGGCAGTATAGCAGGAAGAGTCCATGCTAGCTTATTGAAGGAATGTGCCAATTAACTTGTAATTCAAAAATTACACAGTGGGATGTAGATTGGGGACACTGGGTTTAAAACCAGAAGCATCTAAAGTACCAGAGCTGTGGCAAATTCACCAGCATTACAGACCACAGCCTCTCCATCAAAGACAAGAGATACAGCCTCAGAGCCTGGTGACAATGTGGCCACATAGAAAGTTTTCCCTTTTACATCACTGCAATTATCTTAATTATAGGAAGTTAATTCAACTGGCATACAGTAGCTTTCATTTTCAGTGATAAAAGCATCCAAGGTGACACAATCCAAGATGTAAAAAGGACATGCATAGGGAAATTAGTGATTCTGTTAGGGACATTATATTGGCATGACTATTTTTTTTGAATAATTGTGCCCCATCTAATGCTTTTTCCAGACCATCCAATCTTTGGGTGGCTGTTGATTATACAGCGCTGTGTGATAGGATCATTGTGTATTAAGCATCAGTGAGTGCTTGCCTATACGATAAAAGTGTATACAAAAATCAATTCTATACAAATTATCTCAATAAATTGGCTGAAAGCTTGTAAGAAGTAACAAACAGATAATAATAAAATAAAAGTATCTGTTTTGGTGTCACCAGTTAGAGTAAGATGTTTGTCACAAGATATCTCATTGCAGGGATGAACAGTGGTTTTGTTTCCTTTTCCCCAAACTGCTGTAACTGTGATCTTCCACTGGATGCCCTTTAGTAAGGAAGAAGTCATTACCAACTGCCCCTTGTTACATGGCAGCATCCAGCTGGAAAAATGTTTCTGCTAGCCTGCATAAATTTGGTCTAACTATTAATTACTGTAATTAATTAACCTCTATGAGTAGAAAAACATGAAAAGAGGCTAAAGAACAAGTCGGTTTCATGCCAAAGATGTTTCTACAGTAGCTGAATACTATGCTTTCACACCACAGTTGTAAAAGTTCCTGGGTTTGTAGTTCTCCTTGTTGATGGTGGCATTAATAATTTCCAACAGTGACAGATTTCAGAATGTCAAAAGAATTAGGGCTGTAGTGTCAGAAAATAGGAACGTAAGCCACGCAGCACAAATGCAGAGCTTTTTTAATGTGTTTAGATTTTAAATCCTTTTAAGGGATAGCATTGCAGGCTTCAAGTGCCCCAGCAAATCATTAATGAT
Organism: Cyanistes caeruleus; assembly: GCF_971803275.1. Classification (NCBI taxonomy): domain Eukaryota; kingdom Metazoa; phylum Chordata; class Aves; order Passeriformes; family Paridae; genus Cyanistes; species Cyanistes caeruleus. The sequence goes on from NC_141705.1 coordinate 48,205,279, forward strand.
AATATGAAATCCCAGCAGAATTACAGCAGCTATTTCACCATGAACTTGGCCATCCAGCCATGTAAAAGACTCCTTTCCACCTCTGAGTCATTACTCATTACAAAAAAAGCCCATCATCTTTCCACCAATCTAGCAGGGTAGCTGGAGAGACTAAAACTAGAAGAGTGACCCATATTGGCTGTATATCTTAACAAAAAGCAAGACTGGACAAATTCACACAAGAAAAATTCTTCAAGTACTATTAAATGTCTCAGGAAGTTGGTAAGATGCAAGTAGCTGCAACCTGGAAAAGTCCTTGGAGGGAGCATCTCTATGTGCTTGTCCTGTTCTCATGTCTGTTTCACAGGCATCCATTGCTGGCTGCTCTTAATTTCTTCTGGACTTGTGTTCAAGAGAGCAACTTTGGGGGAAAATTGTAATTACTGGTCTATTATTAGATACTGTAATTTTGCCAGAAAGCCAAAAGTTGCAATAAATCAACTTTAATACTATCTGTTGTCTCCAAACATGGAAAAGGGCCATGAATTCAGTGGAGGGACAGATAATGCAGTTATATTAGAATACATTATTATCCAAAGTGTTGCCTATTGACAATTTAATTTTTATTGCATGGCAAAGGTTAACATCTTTAGGTAGTTCAAAGGACCCAAAGGGTAAAAAATTACCAAGAATTCATCTATTCAGCATAGATATGAAATTATCAGAAAAGACAGTCAGTATGGTGCTAGCACCCTCTGATCTAGATGATAGATTTGATTTGGCAAAGATTTGGCTGTCATTAATGGTGGACAGACACTGAGGGCTGAAAAAAGGTGCCAGCTTATTATTCTGCAGCTGAAATGTAGCTCTTGGAAACAAGATTCATGAGTCTCAGATTCCTACTGGAAACTGAGCTGTGATTCATTTTGGGAAACTGTGAGAATATTTTTATTGCAGGTTATCTTACTGTTTTACCTAGAAATAATGCGCCCAGACTTCTTCTTTTCAATTAAAAAGAGGAAGAAAATTGAATGAAAAGAGCAATCAATTTGGAGAAAAAAAATGGGACATTCTTCCACAGCTTTTTCTTACAGGCACAGATCGCTCTTATGGACATCAGACTTGACAGTCTATGCTGGATCCTTCAGGACAATTTAATCTCAGAGGAGAGTGTGCCTACCCACTTACTTAGTGATGCTTAAATGAGCAAACTATTTGACTAGCACTGCAGTACATTTGCTTTTGGTTGGTCTGCAGGATTAATTAAAGTACTTTGGGTATATTTGAGACCACCTTCATGTTCTAGACCAGAGATAATCGTGGTGTCTGTCACATGATGGGAAAAGAGGAAAAGATACACCACACCAGACAAAGAGTTCCAACACTGTGAGTTTTCAGATAATGGTGCTCTGTCATTTTGGCCCTAAAGTTTTATTCTGACTAGGCTGATGTTCTATCATGTAATTCTACTATCTCACATTATATCACTTCATCACTGTTTAGTGTTTTATTCTTCATAAGGTTCAGTGGTATTCCATCCCATTCCCCAGCTTGGTTCTGCACTGCAGAAGAGGGCTTTAAGTCCACCACCATTTAAATATATTGAAGTTTCCTCTTCCTGTGGGATGAGAAGTGGTGGCTAGAAATGTCCAGCTGAGCTTCTCTTTTGCCTCTCTCACTTCTCATCTAATTCCTTTTTTGCATTGGTCTGACAGAGCCCGAGATAGTGGCACTTCAGGCCACATTGCAAGACCCATCTATTATTACGTCTTTTACCAAAGAGGCTGATTTGAAGGGGCATGAAGTTTTGTGAGGCTTCAGAAGTGTTGAATTGACTTTTCTGTCGCTTTTGCTACATTTTAGTTTCTGTGAGTTACAACACTGATGGAAATAGCCTTATAGTCTATGATGGGCAGATTATATAAATATCATGTTAAAGAAATTGAAATGTTTTAAAAAATTAAGTCAATCAAAAGTTTTTTAAAACCAGACAATATATGTAATAACAACAACAACAAAAAAACCTACTACAGTTTTATTTTTGGAAAAATATATATGGTAAGAAGGGAAACTATGCAGTTTAATTTTCTCCTTGGTATTAGTTCTCATAGTATTCGCCAGTAATGGCAACATTATAATTTGTAGAATTAATTAATGATCTGGCATCTGATTTTGATTCATTAATGCTTAAGCCAGCTAAGTCTCAATTATCCTCTGGACTATTTATTCCTTAACAAGCTTTTAGCTAATGTGATTTTAAAAATATGAAAATAGGTTTTAACTTGCCTTTAAGACGCAGCAATATTTTAATTCTCCTCTATAAAATAAAGGAACCTTCATATTTCTTATTCTATTATAGTTACATTCAAAATTAGACTAGGGGATTTGCAATGTATTCACTAAATATATATTGTATTTATATGTACCTGGAACCTGACTTCAATTTAGTCTTGATTAAAAAATGTACTGAATTGGAAACTGTGTAATAAAGGATGCCTAAATCATAGTGACCCAGAATATCTCACTCAGTCAGACAGTTAGCAAATAAGTGCACAAGCAAGCAGATGATACAAGCATTCAAAATTAATTCTATTCTCAGAGGATGCACAGACTAGGAGATAGCATCTGATTCTATCTGCAGAGGTGTAAATCCAGAGTAACACCTTGGCTAAAGTCTCCTTACCCTGAACTTGATTACTTATCCTGAAAATGATCAGAATTGGACTCTCCTGTGCCCAAGGCTAGGTTAAAGTAGCTGAAATATCCAGTTCTACTTCATGACATTTTTGTCATGCAACTGAAAGTATCTACCAATTTCCAGGTATTTACTATCTATAACTAATCCATTTACCAAATGTAAGGACTCCTGATATTTTCTCAATATTACTGATATTTTAAAAAGTTCAATCACCACATTGTTTAAGAAAACCTGCCCAATGCAGTTGTGACTAATGTTGCAATTGTGTTATGATAAGATTCATTCAGAAACCACATACCTTTGATTTCAGATTGTCAGGCACCAGTTCAGTGAAGATACTTCTGCTTCCCGGGCTCTGATGTGATGGACCTGCCTGTCATCGCTGCACCTTGTCCTTGCTCACATCAAAGCTGAAATGCATAATTACAAAGATGGATAAATAAATTAATTGTGTTTTAACCAAACAATCATCGTTAATTACTTTAGTTACTGAGATTTGTTTTCAAAGTACCTTCTGAAAAAATTTCAGGCATTATGCAAACAGTAGAAAATACCATTTTCTAAGCTATCAGTGTTGCAATACATGAATCAGAATCACTAAATTGGAAGAGACCTTCAAGATCATCAAGTCCAAACCATGCCCTAAAACCTCAACTAGACCATGGCACTGAGTGCCACATCTAGTCTTTTTTTAAACACATCCAGGGATGGTGGCTCCACCACTTCCCAGGGCAAACCATTCCAATATTTTTCTGTAAAAAACTTTTTCCTAATATCCAACCTATATTTCCCTTGGTGCAGCTTAAGACTGTTTCCTCTCGTTCTGTCAGATGCTGCCTGGTGAAAGAGACTCATCCCACCTGACCACAAACACCTTTCAGGAAGTTGTAGAAAGTGATGAGGTCACCCCTGAGTCTCCTTTGCTCCAGGTTGAACAACCCCAGCTCCCTCAGCCGTTCCTCACAGGGTTTGTGTTCCCAGCCCCTCACCGGCCTCGTTGCCTCCTCTGGATGCACTCGAGTGTCTCAATGGCCTTCCCAAACTGAGGGCCCAGAACTGGACACAGAACTCCAGGTGTGGCCTCACCAGTGCCCAGTACAGGGGGAGAATGACCTCCCTGCTCCTGCTGGCCACACTATTCCTGACACAGGCCAGGAGCCACTGGCCTTCTTGGTCACCAGGGCACACTGCTGGCTCATGCTCAGTTATGAAAAAACCCATCTTCTCCTGAAACTGTGTTTCCTTCTCCTAAGAAGTCATTCAATGGCTTTTCAATACCTGCCTGTCAATGTATACCATTGGTGTCAGTGTTTTTCCTTAGCTCATACTGCTGTGACAGCTAGAGCCTTCTGCACCCTTCTCATCAATAAACGCCTGAGATAAACATCCAAGAGCATCTTCCTTTCCACTTTCAGATCAAGATGTAAGTCTCTCTCCTGTTAGTCCAAGATGGGAAGTCAGTCCCGACTTTCAATGCATGAGCTGTAATGCCAGCTTCCCTTGAAACCCAAGGAGCCCTTAGCTCAGCCAGTTGCCACACAGGAATAGGGGGACTGCTGCCTATGGGTTAAAAAATCAAAACCCATTTGCTGAGTCAGATCCCGTGGCCCACTGAATCCACACTGCAATGCTCCAGGGACACAAGGCAGCTTACAAAAAGATAAATCCAGTTTATGTGACCAGCACAGAACTCCTGGGTGGTCACAAAAACAGCTACCAGAGTCATACCAGAGGCAACAAACAAAGGAATCAATCTCCAGTTACTGCTGGACGAGGAAAAGTTCAAGGTACCTGTGTTGTTATGGCAAGAGTTCACTTGGGCTAAGAGGTAAACAGAGACAGCTGAGCTTGATCTCTAAAGCTGGGGCTGGATGGCTGGAAGCACCAGCTTTCTCAATTGCTTAGAGTAAAGGATTGAGTTGATAAATCAGAGCAGCCCTGATCGCTTTTAATCAACTGAATGAGGAGGAAGGAGGGGACGTGGAGGCTTGGGAAGAAAAATATGTAAAGCTTAAAAAGTTCCAGCTGCTGCTCTCTAATGGAGTCTCGTTCCTCATGAACGGTGGAATGGTTAGGCCACCTGGTGGCAAATAGCAAACCAACAACGTTTGCAGTTTCTAAGCTACAATAAATGTCCTAAGGATCAGAGAGCTCTGGGAACTGTCAAAGGCTGGGAGCTTTTCACACCCAGGTGGCTGCTATGCAGCCTCTGCTGGGAGACAGCAGCCAGCAAAGGCTGCCATCAACCACTCCACAGGTGCAACACAGAACAGCTGACCTGGTGTCTGGCCAATTTCTGCTTGACACCTGTCTCCATCACCAAATCTTCCACCACAGCTAGCCTCTCCCTTACCCCAGGATGGAGGCAAAAGACAAAGGAGCTGAACTTAGCTTGTAGCTTGTGAGGAAGTAATCAATGGCTCAGCATTCCAGTGCACATTAGTGAAAAGTGGTGTTGTTCAAGGGTCAGTACTGGGACCAGTACTGTACAATAGCTTCATCAGCAATATTGACAAGGGGGTTCAAGTGCACCCTCAGAAAATTTGCAGATGACACCACACTGAGTGCTGTTGTTGACACACCTGAAGGACAAGATGCCATCCACATGGATCTTGACAAGTTTGAGAAGTGGACACATGGGAATCTCACGTGATTTAGCAAGACCAAGTGCAAGGTGATGCACTTGGATCAGGGCAGCTCCTGGTACCAACGAGGGATGAACAGATCAAGAGCAGCCCTACTGAGGAGGATTTGGTGCTGTTGGATGAAAAGCTGAAGCAATGTACATTCACAGCCCAGAAAGCCAAACCTGTCCTGGGCTGCATCCAAATCAGCGTGGCCAGCAGGGCAAGGGAGGGGATTCTGCCACTCTGCTCTGCTCTGGTGAGACGCCACCCGCAGGGCTGTGTCCAGCTCTGGAATAAAACATGGAGATGTTGGAGTGAGTTCAGCAGAGGGACACAAAAATTATCAGAATGCTGGAGCAGCTCTCTTAGGAGGAAAGGCTGAGAGCTGGGGTTGTTCAGCCTAGAGAAGAGAAGTCTCTGTAGAGACCTTGTTGTGGTCCTTGAGTACTTAAAGCGGCCGTATAAAAGGCTGGGGATAAACTTCTTACCAAGGTCTGTTGTGACAGGATAAGGGATAACTGTTTTAAGCTAAAAGACAGTAGATTTACACTAGCTATAAGGAAGAAGTGTTTTATAGTGAGTGTGGTAAAACTGGAACAGGTTTCCCAGTAACACAGGGTTGCCCAGGTGGATGACCCTTTCCTGGAAACACTTAAGCTCAGCTTGGACCAGGCTCTGAGCAACCTGATCTAGAACATGTCCCTACTCATTGCAAGAGAGTTGGACTAGATGACTTTTATAAAGATGACCTTCCAACACAAACCATTCAATGATTCTGATTCTAAGCAGGAGCTTGACATGATGTTTGTTGAGTCTGAATGAAGAGGTCTGTCCCCATGTGTAGCATCAGGTCTGTGCAAGTAAATCAAGTCAGGGTCATGTGAAAGACTGTGATTATACATTGCAGAGAGCTGTGCAGCCCTTCAGAAGGACCCTGAAAACTTGGAGAGATGGACAGAGAAGAAGCATCTGAAATTCAGCATAGGCAAATGCCACATCCTGCACTTGGAAAATAATAACCCCATGCACCAGACCAGGCTAGGGGTTGATCTTCTGGAAAGCAGCTCTGCAGAGAAAGACCTGGGTGTCCTGGTGGAGAACAAATTGTCCATGAGCCAGCAGTGTGTCCTTGTGGCCAAGAAGGCCATTGGTATCCTGGGGTGCATCAGGAAGATCAGTGCCACAGGTCAGGATGTGATCCTGCCCCTCTGCTCAGCCCTGGTGAGGCACATCTGGAGTGCTGAGCCCAGTTCTGGGCTCCTCAGCACAAGAGGGACATGGAGCTCCTGGAGCAGGCCCAGTGGAGAACACAAGGGCCATGAGGGGACTGGAGCATCTCTTATGAGGAAAGGCTGAGGGAGCTGGGCCTGTTCAGCCTCGACAAGAGACAACAGAGAGGGGAACTCAGTGTTTATAAACACCTGGAGGGAGAGTGTCAAGGGGATGGAGGCAGGCTCTGCTCAGTGATGCCCAGCAATAGGGCAAGAGGCAACAGGCAGAAACTGATGCACAGAAAGTTCCACCTGAACATGAGGAAGAACTTCTTTACTGTGCAGGTGACTGAGCACTGGAACTGACTGCCCAGAGAGACTGTGGGGTCTCCCTCACTGGAGATACTCAAGAACCCTCTGGTTCAAGCAATCCTGTGCCATGTGCTCTAGGATGACCCTGCTTGAGCAGGGAGGTTGGAACAGATAAGCCACTGTGGTCCCTTACAGCCTGACCCATTCAGTGATTCTGTTACCTGGAATTCATATTTTAACAAATATGCTATAATATAGTTTTTATTTCTGTGTCTGCATATTGTTTCTACAAGCAAATCAACTCACTAGAAGTACTGCAAAATATCAAACATAAAAAGGGAGTACATGGAAGATGTAAAATCTGTTGAAGGTTTCTTCTTCAAAAGCACTTCTAAGTACTCATCTTTAATATCTGAAAATTTAGCTGAGCTGGACAGCGGTTTACTGCTAGAGGGCATTCACAGATGGGTTCAGTACAGGCAAAAAATTATAAATGAAAATCTGTTTGAAAATGCAATAATTCTTAAATAAAGGACTGTCTGCTGTTTTCTCCAGTTTTGTCCACTGTACCTTTAGTCTAAGCCAAGTGAAAAGAATGCAAGTTTAGCAGCTGCTGCTTTACTGAGCCCTGCTTTTAGCTGCTCGCTCTGCTGTTCTTGCCTCATTCCTTCACTGCATTCCCTGACAGTTAAAAACTCACCAGACTTGTGACTCACATTTTAATCTTATCCAAGTCACAATGTTTATTTCACAGGATGTCCAATTAAACGTCAATTCAATCTGCTCTGGAGTTGTTTCCTTCCCCTCTGGTGATTAGTATAACCTGAATAATGTAGGAAATACAGGAAAAAAAAGGGCAGTAAACAACTCCAGTGACATCAAGAGACCAAGCTGAAACTTTTCCCACAGAAGACAAAGGAGGAAGGTGATGCACAAGAATGTTAACATGGGTCATACTTTCTAATGTTCTGACTATGAAGAATGGAAGGGAAAATTATGGTACCTTAGGGTGAGTTATGGGCTCCCTTTAAGCCTGGGGAAACATAAGTAGGTGTGGGGCTGTGCAAGCCACACAAAGTGAGAGAAAAATCTCTGTCCTCATTTTCCTTGTGCTTAGAAGGGCCCGCTGTTGCCCTTCATTGAAGCCAGTGTGAGTACACCACTTCCTTGCATCCTGCCTCCAATGCAAGTGCTGCAGCTCTGTGGTCTCAAAGTGAAGAAGCAAACCCCCACCTATCAGGTGCTGCACACTACTGTCCAGAAGCCCTAAAAAACTACCATCCATCAGCTCACTGACTGACTGAAGGGGAATCTTATCATGACAGAGACCTGCATACTTTCTTGGGGCTTTCTTTTCATCTTCATTCAGGCATGTCAAGTGCCGCATGATGAACGTAAATGTAATTCTACTTGTTGTTTGCTCCAGAAGTAGCCTTCTGCAGCATACCAGGCTTACACTGGAGGTTTGGAAATGGAGGTAGGGTTCTGCATAAAACAAGGGGCTGCTTTTCAAAATAAGAGAAAAAACTGAACTGAACTTTCAAATGTTACCTGGTATTTGAACAGCCACCAATGGAAAACCTCTTGGGAAACACCTAATTTTGGTGAAGCTGTGCAAGAACAGAGCTCAGAGTCACCTTTCTTCCCAACTTGTCTAGCTCCTAAGTCAATGCCAGCTGGAAGTTGAATACCACCAGTTACTCAGGGGAAATACACTGGTTTCAGGATGAAACTTTACTCACTGGAGAACACTCAACACAGATGCAAGTGTGGGCAACTCCATTGGAGAGATCTCCTCACAGCACAAGTGCTCAGAACAAGAAGTGCCACTGGTTCTTCTCTCTACAGAAGCTTCATGTGTAAGTTCCTGAGGAGAGGCCATGCTGTGTCTCTGGCTTTTCTGTGTGTGCACCAGGACAAATTGTGAGCAGGGACTTGCATGGGTAGCTGAGGGGTGCTGGGGTTCCTGCAGAGCCAAGCAAACTGTGCCAGGGACCCTGAGTCCACAGGCACATGGTGGGGCAGCTCTCTCAAAAGCCAGATGTTCTCTCCAGTTTGCAAAGGGAACAGTTTTGTGACTTAGGAAGAAATATTTCCATTTGAGCTCCTGCTGTGACAGTGCTCATTACTCTGAGTTGTGTCTAAGAGGCAATACAAGTTGATCCTCACAAAACATGCCCTGTGCCTGCCCACTTTTTTTTTTTTTTTACCTATGAGAGGTCTTGATATTTTTTTGGAAATAACATTGTAAAATTCTTTCCAAATAAATTTTCAGTGTGCCTTCCTGGGAGTTTTTTTTTAAAAATATAGATTAATTGTGATAATTAAATTTCCCTCTGAGTGATTTCTTTGATAAATGGGTCTAGTTAGGACTTTCAATTAAGCACCAAGCCCTGCTGTGAAGTCAGACTGAGCTTCATGTTGCAGGCATTTATTGCCTCATTTACACAGAGACAATCTGAATTATTTTACATTATACTGTTTTCTTTATCTGTCTTTTTTTTACACAGGTATTAGAATTCCTATTAACCCTTCTATCAGGGAGCCAATTAGAAAGGTATGGTCAAGCAACTTTTAATTATTTTGTTATGGTTTAAATAAGCCTCCAGGAAGCAGGGCACCTAAAATCTTTCTCTTGGCCATACTGCAACACACAAACCTACTGGTTTGTTACTGTGCAGATTCTCACAGTCTCCAAGTGATAAAAAAATATGAAAATAATATAAAGTGGGGAAGAAGAGACAACTACCACAATGTTTTGATGAATGGTGGTAATACACAACAATCCTGAGAACAGTAGCTTTTATGTCTTTGCATTGTCCAAAATGGTGAGTAAATGGTAACCACAGCTTGGAGAATTTCAGTTATCGGGTGTGCTCTCCACCCTCAAGGTCACTGTGTTTTAAGTTTTATATCCATGCACTCAAGCAGCGTTTTGTGGTCATTTTGGAAGCGGATTGAAGTATTTAAGATACACAGTTTCTACTTTTTATTATTCAGTTGGGACTATTTGCTTTTTTCTCTAGTCTCTGGTATTGATGGCCACAGAAAAAGCATCCATACGACTGTCAATCACTGCTATTAACCATGAAGAATGAAAGGTCCACTGATTTAACAAAATCCCGCCAAACTGAATCAAAAGAAGGTGTATTTTAAAAAAAAAATGTAAAATCCACATCTAGACACAGGATTCACTGTCATTGATAATAACAAAGAAGTGTACCATCCTTAGAAAATGGTTTTAAATTTTTATGAGTTTTCTGTAAAGCCATCCACAGCTGCACTAAGATGAAATTGCAAGGTTTAACAACTGATGTGCTTTAAGATATAAATCAGAAACTAATTGTCTGACATTAGGAAAAAAGATGTTTTTCTCTTTTCCCACACTACCCAACAAAATAATATTCCTGTTTCTTTTATACTATGTAGCATGTTGGAATCTGTGCAACGAGAGTATATCCATTTCTGACTATACTTTTGAGCTTGATTTTGATACGACCAGTGAAATTGGTATGTTTCTCAAATGACATTTAGTTACAGGCATATTTTAATTCATATCAAACTGAACCTCTTCCAGGAGGCAGAAGGATTTCCAAGGAATCTTCACAATCTCAAGAAATCATTCTGCCTGTTCATATACGAATTTTTATCACAGATCTCAAATTATCTATACAAAGTAATAAATGAGTTGTGACTATGCAGAGTTTAAATAATTGACAGAAAATTCAATGCAATTAATGTAAACAAAGGAAACCAGCTCACTGAAAAGAAATTAGGGTTTGTAGATCATTGAGGTATGACAGTAAATCCAAATGTCAGCCCCCACCCCCTTTCTTTTCTCCAACATAAACCACCAAACTCCATGCTTCTAATGCAGATTTGTTATGCTCTGGCATATCTAATTTCTTAAACTGGGAAGACAAAGATGACTGATACCAAATAAAATAAGTGCACATTTTAAAAATCCAAATGCTATTTTAAATGCAAGTTTAAATGAGAACACTATGCGGTTAATATTTATCTAGCCCTCTCTGTCTTTGAGGCACATTTCATCATCTAAGACTGTGCTGTTAAAGCAGTTCATGGGAATGATGTGCATGACTCCTTTTGCTAATGGGAGCTGGTTGCACAGAACAATCTAGCTGTTAGTGCTCTGAGGAGAAGGGAACTTGAATAGCAGGGGCTTGGAGAGCAAAATAAAAAGAAAGCTGCTAAGGGCATTTGAAAATACACTCGCTATTCTCTTCCCTCCTAAGCATTGCTGCAGTAAACAACAGCTTCAAGACTCCTCTTTAAATAAGTGACATGAAAATGAAAAGAGCACGACTTTGTATCAACAGCCATTCAAAATGCATCCAGGATCCCAAACTAACCTTGGGGATAGGAAAGGCTTGCAGGGGGAGGGTGCTGCTAGGATGGTTGGTTGGGCTTGTTTCTGTCTTTGCTGGCCAGTGGCTTAAAGAAATTATCCCTGGTGGGAGCATTCTATCCCAAAAACAGGGATGGTGTGTTTCCTACAGGAAGTATCTTTAGGCCTGGATTTTAAAAATACAACTGCCTAAAATTAGACTCCCAAATCCATGTAAAGTGCTAAAGAAATGCCTTGGTTTTCAAAAGAATCAAACATCCACAGTCTCCAGGTCAAGGTCCTGACACAGGAAAGCCGATGAATATTCTCCCCAACCCCCCACCCCGAGGCAATGTGATTGCTCAAGCATTTAAGGCTGAAGTGCTTAAGTGCTCCCGTAGGTAGGGGTTAGAGAACTTAAACATGGGGGGAGAATTGACTGGGCGCCATCCACCCTTTTAGATCTTGGCCGGAGGGAGGTTTTTTCATTTGATTGGTTTTTTATCACTTTGCCCGCGTAGAATTTTCCCAACCGAGCCATATGCAGCAAAGTGCTTTTTAAACACATTGCAAACCTTGGCCCCAAACCATGCCAGGACAATTTCCTTTGAGAGGTGGGCTTCAAATACACAAATTGTTGTAGGGCTATGTACAACCCCCTGAAGTCAGGACAAACGTACCCCAAGCTGGAGGGCAGCTTTTTTCAAAGGCAAACTCTTCCTGATGATTAGCCAGGACTAGAAGGACCTGGGATATTAAAAAGGGCCAACGAGTGTTATGCATCACACGGCCCTTTCCTAAATGCTGTGATGCAGATCTTTAGTGGGTGAAAAGATAGCTCAGGGTACTGGACCATGACACAGAAAACCTGACTCAAGCCCCACTTCCAGAAATAAATATAACCTTAGGCAAGTCCCTGACTATTCACTTCTTAAACTGAAAAAGCACAATGTACTTTTCTGCCTTTGGAGTGAAGGGAGACTAAAATCCATTAGTGATTGTGAGGTGCTCAGACACTAAGTTCTTAAGTGCTTAGAAACATCAGGAGAGGAATTTTCCAAAGAGACATTACTGAACAGATCTGTGCATGCTTTTTGGTACTATCTGTCATAATGTGTTGTTGTGTATCTTTATTCCTGATATTTTATTTATCACAAAGTATTAAAGGTTGGGTTTCTTTACCATAGTGGATTGACTTGGAGGAGTTCCATGGGGAAAGGAAATGTCTCACATGTTATAAGACTAATAATGTATGGGGGAAAAGAAGAACCTTATGTTACCATTTGATTGAGACAATAAATAAATGCTTTCACTTTGGCCCATAGCATACCATCTAACTACTATGTTCTTATGCCTGCTCAGTCTCATTAACTGCCTTGCTTTTCACCTATTGTGTTTCCTTTTCCTTCTAGAACAGTTTTACTAGATATTGAAGAAAAAATACCAACTCAACACAAAAAATACCTTCCAAAAACCGTTGAGGTCATAACAAAAAATAATTTCATGTCTCCCAAATTGAATGCCTCTGGAGGATGATCCCCATGACATGAACAGAAATGCTATATTACTGTTTAATTGTCAAGTCCTGACTAAGTCTGTCCATGAGTGACAGTAATAAGGAGAAAAAATGGAGCCAGCTTGCAGACACCAGGATCAGCTTAAAGCTGAAGAAAGATGGGCATGGGACAGGAAAAAAAACTTAAGAGCGACTTAAAGGAAGGTAAATGTTCTTCATCTAAGTCTGTATTTAAATGTTATACATAAGATCTCACAGAAAGATGATTTTTGTCTATTTTCTGTATTCTCATGCATTTGTGTTCTATCAGGCATGTAATTTCTGATTATACTCTGGCAATCAACACAAACCTAATGATCCTCTTAATACAGTTCAGAGTACATGACAAGAAGCTGCACTTCTTTCAGGTCTTTAATAATTTGGGTCTTGTTTCTCAGTATGACACCTTCCTTGGACTGCTGGCTCTGCAGGCATCAGTGCCAATGAGCAAAGCATTCCCATCAAGGACAAGCACAACTTTGCAATCCAGCATTTTGTTTCATGTCTACTGTGCTATATGTCCCATTACACAGCCTGGCTTCTCTTAGTTCATCAATAGTTGTTCCTGGGGGTCTTCTTTTGGGGCTTTTTTTGTCTACAACAGAAATCATGATTTTCTCAATCAGTACACTGAAAATGTATGGGGAACTTCCAAATTAAAAGACACCAAATATTGGGCTCTACTACCACCCTAAGCATAGCTCAGACTAAAATTTCATCCTTCTACAGCTTTCATACAGTTCCTTTATGCCTCACTTGATACTTGTCCTATTTATCCAATACTTCAATACAGAATTAACACTGAACTCTGGTTTATTACACCATCTAGTTCTTTTTTGTCTGCTCTTGGCTGGCCCTGTAAAACACACAGGCTGGGGTTCTATGTTGTACTGGTATTGAGAAAGTACTTTAACTCACTTTTGCACTATTTGGATTCAGATCTGATCCCAAAGATTGCTCACGTTATGATTTGTATCAGCCTAAAGACAGCTCTCTATGAATAACTTTGTAGTTCAGAGCCATAGAGAATTATTTTTTAATGTTTTGTAATAAAGCCATATCCCCTGCCCTCTCTAGCAAGCACTGGGCATTTCTGGAAGTTGGTAGGGCTCCAGAGCAGGCAGTAGAATCAAATAGTATTTAAACCCATTTTTCTAATATAACCAAATTCAAGTTATGATAGAATAATAATGGTTCATGATATCTCCCTATCATCAAAAGACTTACAAAAATAGGGTTATGGTTCCTATGTTAGTTAAAGCCAGAGATGCTCAATTTAGAAATTAGGAAACTCAGGCAAAGACACAGTTTCCTACTGGTTTTGAAAATAGCTGAGTATTAGAATTTTGATGCAGTTTTATACCAAAAAGGGAAAAGGGTGAGGTCTAAAGATCTTCAAATGTCTAGGTTTTTTTCTTCCTCCTGCCATTTATAGCCCTTCTGCTTTATTTTTCAGAAACAAAAGCCTGTAAATTTTGCCTTCTCCCCCCTGCCCTTTTCTAGAAAGAAATCACATGAAGCTAAATAGTTGTCCCTGGATCTGCTCAACAGCAACAACAAAGGAGGGGGAAGTAATTTGATTTGAGACATTTTGGCCAACATTTAGAATGGAACACAGAGCACTGTTCTTCTGTTTCTGCCCTTTTCTCAGTTACCCACAAGACCTAAACCACACTCATGCAATTTGCTCAACCCACAGCCTGAAATCAATGAGGTCTATGCAAGAAGAGAGCACCTGCCACAGGCTGTTACTGTTTTTATTTGTTTTCTGCACTATTGGACCACACAGGAACCCCAACAACAAATAGTGTCTGGAGCACTGCGTAAACATCAACCAAAATGATGGCCCTGTCCCAGAGTGGTTACAAACTAAACAGAGGAGAAGACACCACAGATGGATACAAACAGACAGAGGGAGAATAAAGGAAATGAATGCTCAGTGACAGCAGTATTACCTCACCAGCAGTCTAAGGGCTGTCAAAGCTTTCGTAGACCTCATGGCAAAGGAGACGTTTAAGGAAATTCTACAGAGCTACCAACATAAATCTGAGGGTATTTATGTAGGGTACTTTCCAAGTGTGACAGATACTACAGAGGAGAAAATGAAAGTGAGCTTGCTTGGAGATGAACACAGGAGGATGGTAACTCTGAACAAAAGGTGACGAATCATTTTAAGGCTATAACAGCATTTAAACATGGGAGTTGTCTTCATTCCTGACTGCCTTTAATAGTCACCCTTTTTTTTTTTTTTGCCCCTGACCAATTGTATTTACCCACATCCTCCTCCAAAAATGAATGTAAGGACCAAGCATGGCAGAGCTGGAAGTCTGCTCAGGCAGGGCAGTTACTGCAGCTGCTCTGTTCCCCGTTCCTGCCTCCTGACAATGAGAGATGATAGGTGGGGTCCCAGGGGACCTTGGAAATGAAGACAGACAGCTTATGTTGATGTGAGATAGGGGAGGGGGGAGGTAGCACAGTGCTGCCAAGAGAAAAGTGACATGTTCAAAGAGACAGGCCAGGGAAATGATCTTCGAAGCAAGAGCAGCCACATGCAGAATGATTAGGGCAAAGGCAAGCCTGCATGCATCAAGGCCAGAGAAAAGGAGGTTGCACCAACTCAGCTGCTAAATAATGTGAACTTAAGAAATAATTTAGCTGCATGAAGAGTGAGAAAGGTAGATCTTAAAAGCTAGAAGATCTAGAAATTAGAAGTGGGGTGGTATAAGCAGCTGAAAGGCTTTACCTGTATGTAAGAGAGGTCAGAGTGAATGCTCCCACACAGCTGTGAGTGACAGACAGCACAGCATGCTGTGCACAAGTGCAACAAGTGCAGGGAATGGTTGCAAGCAAGAAGTCGAGGTGTTTCCTCCCTCTCATCTCCTGTTCCACTCTTTTCTCTGCAGCTACTAAATACAGGCAACTACAGAGTAGATGCCCTGGATAAGACAACAGTTCAGCAAATAATTTCAGTCCCATCAATAATTCCTTTCTCGTGTGGTCCAGATCCTGTTCAATATACCCATGAGGTTGTGTCTCTCATCTAACTCAGAAAAAACTATGACACCCTTCCTCCCTGCTCAGTAATAAACTGCACAGCCCTTGTGCAGTTTTCTGCTGTATTCCTGGAATAAGATTACCAGCAAGATTAAGGCCTCTGGTTGTGAGAAGGGAGATTTCACAGGATTAAATGTTATCCAGTCTACTTCTGAAACAGAGGATAAAATACAGGAAAGGACTATGAATTATATTACTGAAAATATCACAGACCATAGTGGTGGTAAAAGGGATAATGAAAGATCGAAATTTTAAATTATATTCATAAATAAAAAGCAATAGGGGAAAGTACTGCAGGGACTACAGTCGTCATCTGTTGCCAGAAGAGGGCACTCCCGGCTTTTCTTTTTTTTATGACTTGAGAGATTTAAATCAAGATTTCCCTTGGTAGCATTTCCCAGGCATAAATCAAGCACAAATGAATAACCTTTGATTTATCATTCCTAATGGAGATGTACATCATATTGGCGTGTCATCACATTTCAACATTGGCCATTATGATGCCAATCATATAGTAATTTTCTTCCGTGTCATAATCAGTGATGAAGATGTACGTTTCCATTCAGCACAATTAGATTTTCATGTTTCTTAATGGTAGCTGAGGGCATTAGGCAGAATACCTGCTTTTGCTCTAACTCTTTTGTACTCATATTTTTCTGAAATTGTATCCAAACCATTACCCAATCACCACTCTTCTCTAGTTAAACACCACCTCTGCTCATATGGGAAAAGGTGAGAAAGATTTAAACTATTATTCCAAGCTGCAGAGAAACAGGCATTAAAATCCTGGGCAAATGCACGGGGTTGAAAAATACCTGGCCTTAATTATTGGAGAGTTTCTTAGTATGCTCCATGACATCAGCTTGGGCTTGTCACTACTGATCACAAACAGCAGTGAAGGTGTTTGGCTGGGCCCAATGTCTGGTTGGCCAAATCCAGTGGTATTGCTAGGAATAACCAACCTGGGAAAACCCAAGCTACAGCTGTGGGCACTGAAACTCTTCTTTGAGCAGAGGCATCCTACTGCTTGGCTGGATAGATGGATAGGGGATAGATAAGACGTGTTACTGTCATTTAGAACAACTCCTGGCTCCCCTGCTCATGGCCAGTCTATGATGGGTTTGTACAAACTAAAAAAAAAAGAAACAGAAGTCACAGCATTTTCAAAAGCACCTGAGCCTGTCTGAAAAATCCCATTATACATCTATAGTGTATATTTTGCCATTCAAACATTTTACTTAAAGGATGCCTTAGTTTTTTGTCACCTTTGCTCTCCGCCCAGATGCAGCGGGGTGATGCTTAATCGCGGGGCAGACCGATGCGCTGGGGCTGAGGACGGTGAAATTGCGTGGCATCGCTCCGGTCTTGTCACTACGCCCCAGGCTCGCCAAGTGAGCCAGCAGAGCACATCCCACGAGAAGGACGGCCGTGCCTCAGAGCCAGGCGCTCCCCGAGTCCCAGCGCGGAGCCTGGGCGGGTCGTGGCACCGAGGCCCGCCGGTGACCGGGGAGCGCTCGGATCAGCAGCATCCCCAGGGCGGGCCCCGGCGTCACCTGCCGCCGCCTCCTGCCTCCGGCTGTGAGCGCAGGGGGCCCCGCGGCCCCGCACAGCCCGGGAATGGAGCGCCGGGGGAAGATGGCTTCGGCGGGCTGCAGGGGCACTGCGGCAGGGGACCAGCGCTCCCGCGGCGCCGCCGGCAGGGGCAGGGATGCGGCGCCTCGAGAGGCGACCCCGCCCGCGGGAGCCGGAGTCGCGCCGTCCCCGCCTCTCGCACCGCCTTCCCCTTCCCATCGGCAGCGCGCTCGCTGCCCTCCAGGCCCTCCCCCGGGGGCGTTCGCGGCCGCCAGAGCTGCTCGGGGCGGAGGGATGAGCGGCGGGAGCGGGGGATGAGCGGCGGGAGCGGAGTGAGGGATGAGTGGCGGGAGCGGAGTGAGGGATGAGTGGCGCGGGGCCTGGCGGGGCCGGCGCGCCCTCTCGCGGCCATGGCCGGGAGAGGCGCGGGGCCTGCCCGGGTGCCCTCAGCAGGGAGAGGCGGAGGCCGCCGGCGTCGGGCACACGAACTCAGCGCCCATCGCAGCCGCTCTCTTCTCCTCCAAATGAAAGCACCGCCGCTGGCCCTCTGGCGCTAAGCTCTCACTATACCAACAGGAATTCTGTGACAAACCTGACCTTCACCTGGCTGAACATGAGCCAGCAGTGCCCAGGGGGCCAAGAAGGCCAAGGGCATCCTGGCCCGGATCAGCAATGGTGTGGCCAGCAGGAGCAGGGCAGGGATTGTCCCCTGTACTCGGCACTGGTGAGGCCACACCTCGAGAGCTGTGTCCAGTTCTGGGCCACTCACTACAAGAAAGGCATTGCAGTGCTGGAGCGTGTCCAGAGGAGGACAACAGAGCTGGGGAATGGTCTGGAGCACAAGTCCTGTGAGGAGCAGCTGAGGGGAGCTGTTTATCCTGAAGGAAAGGAAGCTCAGGGGAGTCTTAGCACTTCCTACAACTACCTGAAAGGAGGTTGTAGCCAGATGTAGCTCAGCATCTTCTCCCAAAGAACAAGACAGAATGAGAGGACATTTCACCAGAGGGGTTTATGTGGATATTAGGAAAGGTTTCCTCCCCAAAAGGATAGTCTAGCATTGAAAAAGGATGCTCAGGGAAGTGGTAGAATTACTATCCCTGTAAGCATTCAAAAAAGGTGTAAATGTGGTGCTTAGGGAGATGTTCTCATGGTGGACCTGGCAGTATTGGGTTAATAGTTGTAATCAAGAGCCTTGGAGGTCTTTTCTAGTCTTAATGATTTTATGATTGGGATTGTGTTTGTCTCATCTCTCTAGTGTGTAAGACAACTTCTTTCTTAAAAAGGTTAAGGGTAAATAATTTTCTGGGATCAGAAAATTCGTAGAAAAAAGTATCTCACCTTTTAATGGGAGCTGTGGAAAGACCAAGCAGCCCCTTCTGGTGCACACCAAAGACAGTCCATGCCCACAAGGGTAGCTCACTGTTGCCAGAAGGCACCTAGAGCACTGTGAGGGCATCAAGCCTTTGTGCTAATAACAACAATGTTCTAAACATAGAAAACCTGAATTCCTGTCAAGGAAATCAGTCTGCATCTTAGCAAAACAAAATGTGAGTTTTTTTCTTGATATGGGAAAAGTTCCCAATTATGCTGCTATCAGGCAAGCCTGGAGGTTTTACCTAGGTACAGCGTCTTTCTTCCCAGGTATAGCAGAACTAAACTGTAAAGCCATGTTGAACTGAAAAGTTTCTGGTTTGTGCCTGGGTTAAAATTACTGTTTTTAAATGCAACTCTTGATGTGTTGCAATATGTTTTTTAAATGCATGTGTTGATGTTGATATGGCAAACATCTCAACCTTTTCTACCTCTCTGTCCAAAAGCTGTGCAGGTTCATAGCTTGCCCTCACAGCAGACCAACCCAGGCACCCCAGCTGTAAATTCACTTACCTGAGTCAGATGGCCTTGAAAACTGATGTGTCACTTCTAACTGCCCATGTCCTGTGGCTGGCTGCAGAGTCACATTTGACCTGCTTGTGGCTGAAAGAAGCTTTAGTTAGTGAACTTGAAAATATGCTCAATTTCAAACTGCATCACAGCAATGTCTAAAAGTTCTGATGGTAATCCCATTTCATTTCCTAATAAAAGTTGTTCTACAAAACCAGGATGTCTTATGATGGCAAATATAAACCAGAAAATGTACTCAGTAACCAAAAACCCAGTCCTCGTTGAGGATGACTTGTGCAAATAATTACTGTAAGATAAAGCTTGGGAATAAATAAAAAGTACCTTTTTTTTCAAAGAACTGAGAGGAAATTAAAATTAATGCTGTCTACATAAGGCCATGTTGGTTCCTCTATTGAAGATGGAACCTTTTTCCACTTACATGGGAGTGAGTTAGGGATAGCTCCACTGAAATTAGTAGTCACAATAGTGCAGAAGCAGACTGAGGGAAAAATGAGGTTCTTTAAATGCCTGCTTGAGTGTTACTAATGGGTGGCAGTAGCTGCAAATGTCACTCTTAGCTTCCTATTTTCACTTTCAAATATGTCAGTAGTGTCCTGGTTAAAACTGTATAGTTCTGTAGCTGAGGTTTGGATTAAGTTAAAATTATTAGGATTAGAAATGGTGCAAAACCAGAACCTCAGATCTGATCCTCTTTGAATTTCTGTGGAAAGGAGTTTGGATTTAAATCCCCAGATGTGAACCTGCTTGCATGTTTAATTCTGGGTCAGTAGGAGTCTAAATTCCTCATCTGGTGGGTGTAATCCTGCAGAAGCATTTGATTGTGGGATTTTGTGAGGTTTATGAATGAAAGTGAGAGAAAGGAGGCATTTCATGACTGGTGATGAGACTAGTTTCCTATGCAAAGAGTATAAGGAAATAAAAGACAGTTACTACAACAGCTTTTATAAATTGTTGGGAATACAACACATGGGAGGAAAAGTGGAATAAAGGAAGTTTCTGTAAAGTCAGCACAATGGTACTTCACTTTCGGTTAGTTTTAGTCATCGTTATAACAAACACGATTAATACTGAAAATGGAAGTCAGGGTTTTAGTTGTCACCATTCAAATCTAAACAAATTATCAACATAAATTAATTTCAATTTTGTTACTTTACCTGAGTCCAGGATTTGGCTTACTATGGAATGGTGCATTTAATTCAGCTGGAGAAGATAGAGTCCAGGCTCTTTCATTTGTTTACACTGGAAAAAGCTTCTGGTCTGCTGGCCTAGGAGTATTCTGAGCACAAACCTTGTGTAAGATACAGTTACCATGCTCAGCATGTTAGCTGATCCTAAATTACTAAACCCTTATTCAGCTTTTCCTTTGTGCATGCAGAATTGCTTTTTCAAAAAGTGAAGTTGGAGATTGCTTAGTCAATACTGTAATTAATTTGTGTGATTCTGCAAGAACATCTCTGTTGTGTGGTGAGTAAAATTATTGTGCATTCTCTTTTTCACAGTTTTGGAAATGTGTGTTTTCTCCTTGCTGGGCAAAAGCACATCTAGAAGCATTCCTTTCCCTCACTACATCTCCCACCACTGACTAAAAACATTGCCATTATCCTGGGGCAGGAAGAATATTGGGTTGGATCAGCCATTTCACTGCCTGTGTGTGTCTGTGAGATAAGGACACAGTATTCAGTCTTTGAAAAGATGTTCTTCCAAGTAGCTTCTGTCTGTGTCTCTGTGCCTTTCATTTATTAACTCTCACATGTGACACATATGTCTAAAAGCCAATATGCTGTATTAGGGCTCAATCCCACAGCACTGACGTCAGTGAGAGTTTTATCAATTACTTTAATGAGCATAGGATTAGGCCTTTGTGATTACACAAAGAACCAATTATTGGATTTTTCTATGAACCTACATTAAAACCTCCTTACAAATGTGACTTGCAGGGTGGGAATCAGAGAAAACATTGCTTTTCTGTTTCAGTTTAAGCTCTACTTCAGTACTAAGCATATAGTATTTAGGTTTGAAATGCAGTACATTGGCAGAAACAGACACATTTTGCCCTCTGCTCCATCTCCCAGTAATGCATGGTTTAATCTCTTCCTAGGCATTCCTTGACTAAGGACCCAGTATTTTCACAGTCTCTATATTAAAAAAGACTTCTAGCATCTTGTAGAGTGAGACACTCTTCCCAGTATACAAACAAGCAAGCAAACAATTTTAAAAAACAACCAAAATAACCCCCCCCAATCAAACCCAAACAAAAAACCCCTCAAAACCAACCAACCAAAAAAAACCACCCACCCAAATCTAAGAAAAAAGCCTGAGCCTGTGATTTATTGGTCTTGGTTTCATTCACCAATTCATTCATCTTGCAAGTATGCCAGCTGTGCTGTAATGACCTGGCCTACATTTTGCCCAACAGAATGCTTCAGATATTTTTATTTTCCTTTTGCTCCTAATCATTATTTATTATCTGAAATTATTATCAATCACTTCTTGTACAACCCCAAAGAGAGCAAGCACATCCTCCAATCCTCATGATCTTTTATATCTAAAGCTCAAAGAGTGCCTGACTTCATTTTAACTTTCTGAAATCCATTAATCCACAGTGCAGGTGAATGCAATTTTCATGTAACTATGGTCTCTGCATCAGTAATTTATGCTTAAAATCAGAAACACCAAAAGTGAACGTCTGCCTCTCAGGCACAACTTGTGATGGAATTGATGCAGAGCTAATGTTTTATCCTTTACTCCACCATAAATTCACCCTGGCATTTCACTATGTTCCTGCACATCCACATAAAAAGATGGTTATAATAATTATTACTTTTGTGTTGTCTTTGGAAGTACTCTGCACAAGGTAGATAGAAACTGCATCATGTTTTCTTGGAGTAAACATTTGCAGTGTTATTATGCTGGGGTGATTGGAACTGAACTTTCCTGGGGCAGGTTATTTTTATTTATTGGCATGATAAGAAAATACTATTTATAAGTTATAAAAATCACTAAAAGATGCAGTAACAGAATCTTAGTGTATGACACATACAAACTAGAAGTAGTGTTGTGTTCACCCTGAAAAATACTGTTTCCTAGAGCATCCATTCTGTGCTTGTGCAGGAACATATAGATCTTATTTTAAGCTGAGGAAACATTAAATAAAAAGGGCTTTATATTTGGGGTCATTAGGATTCAGTGTAAAGCTCCAGAGTAATCTCATGAAAGTAGTGGTATGATCTAGGGGAGAGACACTGGCTTAGGAATCAGGGAGCTTGTGTTTCATTCCTAGCTATCTGTCTCACTTGATAGTTCTGGCCTCTTCATCTCAGCTCTTAGTAATGCCATTTTTCACTTGTTGTCTGTCTTCACTATTTAAACTGTAAAATTGTTGTGACTGGCATTATTCCTTGGTGGGCATTTTTAAGGTGCTTACTGCAGTGGAGCTCTGTGGAGTAGATCAGGCATTTTTAGATCTGTTCTACCATAAAAATAAAGGAGCCTCCTCTTTAACTGGACAAAAGGAGCAACATTTGATGATGTCAGAAAAAATACGGGAAGAAACTCATACCTGAATTTCTGATACAAATCTTAAATAGAACAAAGTTTTCTTTATTTAACTGCATAGTTCTAATGGAGGAATTAGACAAAAAATATTCATAAAGTGAATGAAGCAAATTTATCATAGCTCAGAATATCTGTAAGTCTATTTGTGCTTTTCTCTACCTGCTAGAATATGTTACTTAGATTTATACCTGTCATTCATTTATGGGTTAATGACAAATAAGCCCAAATAATTTGCTTTGGCTGCAAGAGATCAGACAGGATGCCTGATACCACCTCAGTTCTTTTCTCTAGCAAGCCCACCAGCCCCTCTGATGTGAGTATGCTGTCCTCAACAAACAAAATCTGGTGCCCTGAAACACCTCAAGTTGCAATTAAAGAATTGCTTTTGTATTTCTTTTCCAAAAGTATTTTCATGTAGAAAACAGTTTCAATCACAGACAAAAATGAAGCAGGAATGTAGCTGAAGGTGATTGACTTGGGACTGTAACTATTCAAATGAAAGCATTCTTCATTGTTTTGATACCTCTAGATTTAAGTTGATGATTTCACAAAATGTTTGCTGAAGAACTTGTTCTATTGACAAACAAATAGAGTTACTTGTGTTCTACTGTGCGTTAGCCTTAATGATTTCTTCTTCCTTCTCTTTAATTTTCAACTTTTTATTTCTTTCTTTACTTTTTCCTTTAATTATCTCTGACTATTTTTATTTTTGCATTCTTGCAATTTACCTCAAACATCTATTTTTGCATTTATAAATTTTAGCATTAATCTCTGCTCTTAAGACATAATTGTTTTCCAGGAGGGCTACATCTACTCGTGCTTTTCACTACTTTGTGCTGTTCAGCTGATGCAAAGGATCTATAAAGCCATCTTAATCAGTTAAGCCTGATTTATGATAATGAGAACTTGGCCTCTATGCTTCTGTTCTTGTTTCCCTTCTTTTTTAATATTCTTTTTTTCTGTTTCTCTTGAGAAGATTCCCTTATTCTTCCATAATATGTAGCCAAGTGATTAAAGAGTATTCATGAGTTGGAAATAATTTCTTCAGTTAATCAATAATGCATTCAATTAGTATTTCTCTTCATTACTCAAACATCCCAATTACTACTGTATTATTTTCTCTAAGATTCTCTTGTCATACTCTACAAATGATTTTCTTACCTTCTTCCACAAAAATCTTCTTACTCTTTAAAACCTCTAATGTGGAAGCAAAAACTATCATAACAATCATAATCTGAGTAAGTCAATATAGATACTCTATTTGCCAAATTAACAACTGATTTCTTACCCTTTGCAGTATAAAAATACTTATACCAGAAATCTTTGCCTTCTATTTAAAAGCTGTTGCTAGATAAATTCAGATCTTCAGAGCCCAAACAGCTCACACAAAATCTTGGAAGTGCCTGAATTTTGTCTCAGAGTTTTGTCAGTGAGATCCTGCTGGGGTGAGTGTCTGTGTGTGTATTCTGTGGGACTTGAAGTCCCACAGTGCAACTCTGGTGGAAATGCCATCACCAGCAATTGATGCCACCTCAGTGATGCCTTCATTCCCAGCCCACAGAATGTTTAACCAGCACCTGGGATACCTCCATGATCTTCAGGGGATCTCAGCCATCACAAGGACTATGTAAGAATGCTGATGTGCAAAGCATGTTGGGATAAAAGAGAAGGGATTATCTTCTTCAAAAGGCTCTCAGGCTTCATAATAATTATACAGAAACTGATGACAGTAAAAGCCTAATGGATTGAATACGTAACTGAGAGAAGGCAATGTGAGCTTCTAGCTTCCAGCTCTGCTCCACTGCATATGTTTTATATTAGATTTTCAGCAGAGCAAGGAAAACCGAATCTTCCCTCTTCAGCCGAGCACTCCAGCCTTTCATTATATCATAGTTCTTGTTCTGCATTTATACTCAGCCCATGAGAGTTGGAATACCTTCAAAAGGCAGGTTAAAACTGGTTCTTTTCTAAACCTGGAAAAATGCACAATCTCATAGGAAAAGTATTCCCGTGCAAACCATAGGATTCAGCACACATATACTGAATCTAGCCTTAATTCTCTTAATTTTCAGTACTACTTGGTTTTAAGAACCACCAAGTTTAAAGAAGAAAGGAACCTAGCTCTAAACTAGTCTGTGGGTATAGGAACATCAAGAAGGAATCACCTGCACAGATCATGAAGACTACTTGGTGTCCTTATCTTGGCACCAGTACAATGAACAATAGTTGTTCCTGAATTACTACTTCAAGGATGTCTTCCTTAGCAGACAAGGCTGGATTCAGTAAAAAATTATTTCTTGGTGACTATTTTAAAATGGGAATCTTTTCCATAGTGCACTGATAAACATTCTTCTTTGTATGGATAACATGGATGCCATTTTAGGGACAATGAAATGATTCCATCATACTCATTTTTCTGCAATACCATCAGTTCTGATATCTTTTTTCAGACACAGTTTATCAGCCTCTTAATTCCAAGTCAGTGATCTATATCTGGAGCTATCTGAATGTTTCTTTTTATATTGTTTCTTTCTCATAATGACTCACAAAAAAAAATCACCATTACCATTTTTTTCATTATCCACCTATGCTGTGCAGCTTGCACACAAGATTTTGATGTACAGTGCAACCTTTTATCATTTTTTTCTCTTTGTCCTTTTCTGCACAGATTGCATACATCAATATTAACATTTCAGGTCTCTGATTTATCTCATTACAGTTCTACATTACCAGCTAAGCCATAATTTCCTTTCTGTAATGTCACTTTGAGCTCATTTCCTATACACTCTGCATGTGTATATAGACAATTATGGGGTTTATTGCTTCCTTCCTACTGGCCTTGGCTTTTCTCCTTTGTCTTCATCTTCCAGCATTCAATATTTATAGAAAGAACTCTTCACTGAATTGTAACATCCCAGTCTAAGTTCACAGCTGCCTGAAATAGCATGGCAGCACTAGTGTCCTGTATTTTCTTGTTCTCAGGTGGATGGCTTTTAAATATGAATTGAATTGCCTCCCCTTTCCACAAACCTCAGGGTGTGGCCATGCTTCCAGTCCCACTGGAGTCATAGACGTGAGTGACAGCTATAGTCCACCAGTTAAAGGCTCACTCATTTTGCAAAGCAAGAACAAGGGGGTTTGCACTGACTTTGCATTGATCATTTGTGAGCAGAAATTCTTCATAAAGAGTGACTTCCCATCATTAGAAAGGAAATAGGTTGCAAGAAGGACTCCTTTTACCAGTACAGCAAACCTTTGTCTTTCACAAACCACATGCATCACTGAGGTTCCCTGTAAGAAAACCACTCTCAACACCTTATGACCAGGAGTGCAAATGTGGCCCAACACCAGCTGAAGTGTCTAAGGGAATGAATAACTCTCTCATGCCTGGAAGCCAAGCATGTATGGACACACACAAGAGATACCAGGTCTCCTTTTCTCTCCTACCTGGAGGCAATTCTAACCATGCAGCTGGACTAACACACATGTCCAGGCTGCCCTGACAAGGATGGCCTTTCAAACCTTGGCTCTATACTTTGTCTCAGTGTTCATATAAAACTTTGGCCCTTCACATAGTCCCCATCTTCAGCTGAACTTCCCCCAGGAAACTGCACTGCCAGAGCTCCACTCAGTGAAAATAAAGGCTGAAAACTTGCAGACCCTCTTTTCCAAAAAGTGGAGCTGCTTGTAGGTATTTCTTTGTCCACTGGAGGGCAACATTGGCTTAAAGAAAAAAAGTTTTTCTCGGTTACATAGAAAGGTGAGTGAGGTGACAAAAACACACACAGAGAAAACACGTTAAGAAATTCCCAGGATGCTGCTGGACAAAAAACCGAAAATGTCTGCTGCAATGCTAAGGAAGTATCTCAGACTGCAACAGAAATCAGTGACTATGGAACGGAGATGACAGGTGAAAGAAAGTTTGTAGAAACTTTCGTTGTCTTTCTAGAAACTCATTCACAGAGGGATTTAAATGTGCTTTATTAATCGGAAGCGGGGCATTAGCTCTGTTGTTCTCAATCAGACTAGACAGTATACAGACAGATATATAGTAATAAGGCTTTGCTGAAGGATAAGGACTCAGAAATTGTTCCTCCCCTGGATGAGCCGTTCAAATCAAAAGGAAACTGTAGATGGGCTGCTACTATTCTTGGGAAGACCAAGAGGGAAGGGAGGGATGTGTGGCGGGCCCTGGAGAAGTAGACTCTTGAGATAGGAACCTTCGAAATGGAAAAGAGAGACTGTAGCAAATCTGGTGGAAGAGGAGCTAAGCAAGAGTTTCTTGCTAAGAAGAAATTTGCAGGTGTGATTAGATCCAACAGTGGTCTAGAGTCCTCCTTGGACTGATGTGACAGCTAGCACAGAAGGGAATTTCTTCTGCTTTTGTCTGTCATTTTTCTTCTTATCTGTCATCCCTGCTGCGGGAGACGTTTATTACCTCTCTCGTTTATTACCTCTGCTGCCACAGTAGGATTGTTATTCCTATCCCTCCTGACGGTGATGTAATTATGTCCCCAGAGAGCCGTGCCTGCAGGCAGCAGTGCGAGCCTGCTGAGCCTCTCCCGGTCGGGCTGTGCACTCTGGCGGCTGCAAACTGTGCTGCTGCCCACTCGGTGCCTATTTCAGATATTCCTGCTGGGGCCCACAGGGGAAACAACAGGCTGCATGCCCACTTAGCAGCTGCATGCTGGTAAATGAATTGGTGTTAGAAGTACCTGAAGACTTTTGCTAACAATAACATGGCTTGCTAGAGATTTATAATACAGTTTTATAATTGGATTTGAAAAAAAAGGCCAGATTCACACTGTGCTCTGTGGGGAGCATCCCTTTGTGCTAGTCTGGGTTGCTGAAGAGAAGTGGGATGTGTGTGCACACTGGTTCAGGTGGCATTGGTTAGATAAGCAGCAGTTGTGCCTCATCTGTGGCCTCATTTGATCCTGCTGCAGGGCTGCAGTGGCTGTGATGAGCACTGCTCAGGAACCCAGACAAGGCAAGTATGTCAAGTCTCACATATCCCATGTGAAAATCCATACTTGGCCTTTGCCTTCTTGTGCCTCATCTCACACCAGTTGTCTCGCCTGCTAAAACCTGCAAGGTTCAGAGCTGCTCAGAGCTTTCCCAGAGGTGGTGGTGCTGTGCCTGCTCTGCGAGGGCTGTGCATGCAAGGGCCTGCTGGTGCTCCCTGACTGCTGCCTGCCTGCTACACCACCCCATGTATGTCCCATCTGCAGCACTGCATCGCCAAACACCTCAAACCCCTCCCTGCATACCCCTGGCACTCAGAAATGGCGGTATTTGGGGTAGGGTGAAACTGTAAGCATTACTGAATGTGATGCTGGCTTAACTGCTAAGCCAGCTTTCCCATTTAAAGAGCCCCTCAAATCAGAAGTCCCCAAAACTTCCAAATCTGGAAATAATTCTGCTCTCTTTCCTTAAGAATATATAGCTATGTATCTTTCCACAAATAGCTCAGAAATTCTGTGTTGGCAAGTGTTTTGCACAGTCAAAGCATGCCTTGTCCCATGTAGAAACCAGAAAAGGCCCCCAAGATAATACAAATAGATTTATCAAAATCTGACTATACCCTGTATTGTCTCTCTACTCCATCTGTGCTCCTTTGCATTCTTTATCTTTCATTTTGCAGACTAGAAAATGTAGAAATATATATCTTAAAGCTAAAAGCTCATGGTTTTCCCACCGATGAGGAAAGATAAATGCACAAATCTAACAAGTACCCTGCTGTTTTTGTTCTGGAAATGCAGAGTGAGAGTATTACTCCATTCTGCCAAGACAGACATCAGGGCTCAAGCCTGTGGGAACTGTAACATCCAGGAGTAGAAAATTTAATAGGAAAATGTAGCAAAGAAACTGCTTTTGGGACAAACAGATTGGGTACTTCCTTGCCTGTTAGCAATTCACAACCTGTACAGGATTTTGAATGCTATGTACCCACTTATTATCTCAGGACTGCCAGCAAGATATTCAGTCAATAAACACATCAAAATGCAGTTTGTCAGGACAGAGTTTCCCAGGGCATGAAACTTGTGGGAGGTTGCTGCTTGCTGCAGGTACCCACAGCCTTGTGCTCTGTATGTCATTGGAAGGGGCATCCTCAAAGGCAGGTTTGGCTTCTCCCACTGTCCCTGGGGACTGAAGGTACAAATGGTGCTGCCACAGAAGAAGTGTGATTGCTGTTGCACTTCATTAAAAGCCCAGGGTTTGAGTGGCCAGTAACACTGCATTGAAAGGAACACTGAGAAAAATCACACTGGCTCTGAGGCTTTTTTCAAAAAGAAGCAGTAGTAAAGCAACCCAAGGAGTTTCCCATGCCCTGCTTGTAAGCAGTGTGGGAATGGCGTAAGATACGCAGCTAATTTTTTATGCTATCTGCTGCCCAACTGTTGTGGCTAATACCAAGCACTTCCAGAGTATAATTTATGGGTCAGACAGCCTGTTTAATAGCCTATCCAAAATGTTTGATCATGTCATCACTGCTTAGAGAGACTAAGGCGTAGAGCTTGCTTCTAGAGCCAATACATTGGGCTCTTCCGATTTGCATGCATAATATCTCTGGGCTAATAGCTGCCAACATACATTTATCCCAGTAATACTGCCTGCTTACTGTTCTGCAATTCCATAGCAATACTAAGATTGACTTGTTCAACTACCGTGGTGATTTCTTCAAAAATCAGAAGCCTAAAAATATAAATGGTATCATAAAAAGGGCCAGGATCTTTAGTTAGTAGCAGACTACTGTGAAATAGCACCTTAATTTATTATACTTCTCAATTTCTTCTTACTTATAGTTCTTTGCTTATGGCTGAAGTAAAACTGTACCATCAGGAGCCTGAAATCTTCTCTTTTGTTCTCCTCAAAGGCCAGCGCACATTACACAGTGCAAGTGTCCATGAAGAGTTCCCAGAAGCTAACTGAACATAAGATCCCAGGGTGTCAGGGCCAGATTCATCTGGGGACAAGGGAGCAGCTGGTGAGAAGCTCCCTCCACATCCCTCTTCCTCCCCACTTCCATCATCACTCTTCTCTCCAGCATAACCTTTTTGCTGTCTGCCTTGGATGTGGCAAAGCTTTGTAGTTTCAGTCAACTCTTTCAAGGGGGCTCAGGGGGACAGAAACCAGTGAAGCCAGAAGGGAGGCATCACCTATGGCAACCAAAGTGACAGCTGCCGCAGCCTTTCATGTCACAGTTTTACAGACTCCAGAGGGGAAACATCTCATAAAAGATAACCATGTATGTATATGTCCAGAAGGTTTTGGGGTGTTTGTGTTCCAGGCAAGATATCCTCATCTTCTTTAGTGACAGATGAAAACAAAATTAATTTACAGAAGCTGTAATGAACAGAAAGTCATCTCATGCTTTGCTCTGGTGCCAAAATGCGTGACAAGGCCAGTAAGGGACAGAGACACACCCCCCTGTTCCTGAAGAAAGTCAGTTTCAATTAATACTAGTTCTTATTTCAGGTCGGCACAGATGCCTCATGAAATTATATGCAATTCCTTTGAAACATAGAACTTATGCTGCATGCGATCAAAAAAGTAATTTAAAAATGCTATGCGTACTCTGGGATGAATTCCTTACTTTCCATTTGAAACTTACTTCTGTCCAGTTCAGATAAAGTGGATGCAAGTCACTTACAGAACAAAACCTTTTTCATTTTTAGTTTTCACTGGAAAAATAGCAAGGTTTTTTAAGAGGACATAGAGCTATTTTTTGTATTAGTGTTACACAGAACAAATCTGTTTGCCATAATGCCTACTTTTTCATATCATTCATTACACAGTGAGACAACAATGACTGAAGTGTCCCCTGCCGCAGGCAGAGATTGACAAGGCATATATCTGCTGAATCCAAGAAAAGAGTGCTTTATATCATTTACTGTACTCTAAAACTAGACTCATATATTTTGTCAAATACCACACTGGAGGTCTGTTTAGCAATTTTGTCTGTAAGCCTCAGTTTCTAAGTATACTTTAGTCTGGGTGGTGCATTTAAGCTTTTCTTTTTTCTTTTAACCAGTTGTTAGGTATTCAAGGCAAGAGTTATTAAGAGGATAAACTGATTGTATCTCTTCTAACATCTGTGACTGTCACCAGTGGGCTTTGAGTCAATTCTGCACAACAGACCCAACACCCATAGTAGGGGTACCTAAGTGGGGATACAATATAGATTGGAATATTTTTACATTTCCAAGTGCACTTTCCTTTATTGATAATTTAACATTGTCATTTCATTCCTGAGGTTACGTGCAGGCAGAGGGAAAGCTTCGTGGGCAGCAAGGTACTGGCAAGGACACACTGTGGGCCCTCCAAGGCTTTCACATTTGTGTGACCCTTTATGACTGAAATGAAACAAATTCATTTGTGAGAGTCAAAAATACATAGGTGAAGGAACCAGGTTTTTGAAGAAGCGTGCATTTCAAACTTATATTTCTCCAACAGCATCAGAGGAAAAGTGAAACAAAAAAGCTGATTTCTTTTTATGAAACTTCATTTTGCTGTGAAAGCTTCTATTTAAAAAGCCAGTGCTAAGCTACATTCATGGAGCAAGGAGGAGAGTCTGAACATCATGTTTTCTGCCCCCTCCAACAGCTTGTTTTTCTGTGATATAGCAAGTAGGGTGTGGGTTTACAGAAGGTTTCTAGCTGTTTTTGCACTCCCCTCTGTCTGAGCCTAGTGCCTTCCTTGGAGGCACCCCAGCTGTGCCCCAAGTGGCCTTTCAGTCACCATGCTCTGCCACCCTGGTTTTGGCACAGTCTGAAAAACACAATCCTCCTCAGCCTCCATGGGGATGTCCCTGAACCTCCACCCTGCTCACAGTGGAGCTCACGGTGGGCCTCTCCCATGGCCTGAGGGGCAGGATAACAGACCTGATACATTTTGAAGCATGGTTATTGGGACCGCTGATCTTTACAACATGCCTTTTAAAATGCACCAGAGGATCCAAAATCTATAGAACAAAATCAAGACTTTCCTTGATGTTTGCTTTCCCAGGCAAACACAGGCTGTTGAACCTCCCTCTCAACAGTGGCTTTAGCGAAGCAATGACTGTGATGGATCATTAGAGTAAAGGGATTGTACTGCTCCTGCAGAGAGCTCCATCTCACCTTTGCTGCTGATTTGGAACAAGTAGAACAAGATTTTCCTGGGCTGTAGCTCACTCAGCACGAAATCACCCACCAAGTTCAACAAGCAACCGCCAGCAAGACTTTCTGCACCCTCATCAAAGCTCTTTCTGTTTCTTCATTGTCCAACAGCTTTTCCATGGGGAATACAGTTAGTAGTTTTTTGAACTAATTTTATTAATTTAAGCACACTTACAAAATACATTCACATACAAAACAAAACCCACCACACTGACCTATGCCTACTTACTTGTCTCATTATTTATCTATACAAATGTTTGTTAGAATAAAAATAAACATAATGAAAATGAATTAAATATAGTTTGGCAAAATTCACTGGTGTTTATCACTACTAAGAGTTTTCTGGATGCTCTGTGGGGAATTTATATGAAATTACCATTATCTTCCCATCCTGAGACGAAAATTTTGAGTGACTTGTTTTTCAGATCCCAGAGGAATGAAGGACACTTGGGCAAAAGTAGTCATGAAGCAGATTAATTCTATTCCCCCCATGAGTGATACACTCAACTTAGAAATGATTGATAATGTTTTGTATTTCAGAGGTTTGTGTTTCCCACCCAAATGAGTTAATTACTACATTTAACAACAACAGAAATATCTTTTCTTAAATGTTCAGCTATCATTGTAGCAACTTTAAAAATAAGTGGCACGTAGTCATCAGCTGAATTCAGTTAGCAATATTAATTGGAAGTGTCACTGATTTTTCTCACTTACACAGTCAAATAACTGGAGTGAAAAAACACCTAGGAGGCATCACAAGACTGAAGGTAAAAACAGATCAGAAATGATGGAAACACAACACTGGGATTTGAGTTTCACTTGGAAAATGTTTGATGTACACTACCATCTTGCTCAAAGCGAGACATCTAAGAGAAATAGTGGTAACAACTAAAGCAAAATATCTTCTGCAAATGTTTGTGCCAAAGTTTTGCACTGACTCTCAGAGCTGGTCTGCCAAGGGTACAGGGTGAGCCAGTCTTGGTTTGTTGGTTCCAGTTCACTGTGGGAGTCAACTACAGGATGCAGAGCTGAAGACAAAATGAGCTCCCTGAAGTGCGGAGGGCTCCATGATGCCCAATACACCCTCCTGTTCTGTCAGCATGAGATCCCCTTCCCCACACCAGCCTAGCTCCCTGTCCTCCCGCTGGTCCCTGCTCAGGAATCGAGGCAGCCACAAGTCTCCACTGAGTGCAGAGATGTCACTAAAGGACCTTCAGTGTTAGAACAAAAACCCATGACTTTATTTTCTAACTCCAGTATTTATAGATTCTCGACAATGACCAGGGATTGGATAATTAAGTTACCACCTTCCCAAGCACGCTGCTCACGCGAAATGTCCATCAAAAGACGTTTCTTAGAAGGAATGTGGTAAGCAACTTATGTTTATAGAACTTTCATGGGAAAGTAACTAAAACTATGAAAACATTATCAGAAGGTTTAATTTAAAGGTGTCTAAACCAAAGTGTTCGCTCTATGTCTGCAGATTCCAGAAATAATTTAGGGCAATAAACATGGCTACAGAAGTTGCAATTTCTGAGTATCATTTTTTTTAAATGTTCATGGCTCTATTCACAATGTATTTGTGCACCCACAGATCTTACCAAAGCATACCAAAACAGGATTTTATTTTGCTTGTCACTTTGACAAGCAAGCAGATAAAAAGCAAAAGGAGACTAAGCTGTCAGTAGATGACCAACTCTGTTTATCTTTGCCCCTTACTCAGAATTATAGGGAAATACATTGCATTTAGAATGTTTTCACTACTTTTAGTTAGCAGAAAACAAAGGTAGGAGACATTAACTGCTTTAAAAGGTAAAAAGCAAGCCTTTAAGCACTGTGCTGTATTTGCCAGGAAACTGTTGCCTGCTTTTAAATTATACACTACTCCACTGTATTCTTAGTTTTACTCATAACATTAAGAAATATTTTTCCCAGATCTTACTAAATACATATCAGTAAGTCCCTGCGCATATTTGACAAGAATATTGGAAGATTAAATTTACAGGCCTTCACTCTTGCTGTGCTTACATCTCTCTTTCTCCACTCCTAACACTGTGTGCACAGTGTATTCCTTACACATTTATTTCCTCAGGGCTCAGGCAGTACACACAGGACAACAATTCCTTCAGCAAGTGCCAGGTAAGGAGAGATGCCCTGTGCAAATGCCCAGTTACACTGGGTGCAAGGTGCTTGTACTGGAGGAATTGCAGTCACTTAGTTTAGCTTGAACCATTTAAGCAACCATTTAAGTATGCTGAACCCTGCACTATGGTGACCCTTGCTCTGACCCAGCAGCTTTGTCTCTGCTGAGCTTCAGAAGCAGATGCCATCCCATAGAACCAATGGTTTAAGTCCCAGCAGAGGATTTTCAGTAAGAGCCATCCCTACCCTGTTTATTCCTTCCATTGACCACCTGCAGCCAGGTGAGTGAGAACAGAACCCAACCCTTTAATAGCTTTTGTTACCATCAGCAAAGCAAGTAAACAAGAAGTGTTTTCTTTTAACAAGAGCTGCCAAATCACTCTTCCTATCTTAATGCCACCCGAGATTAATTAAATTAGAACTATCCCTCTTACACTGAAGCTCCTAAAGACAAAAAGTACTTCATTTGTTCCTTGAAAAACTTCAAGAGAGTTAAATACAAGGTATGGAGCAGTGACCCATTGGTATGATAGATGAGATCTGTAATGTGTTTATAAACAGGTTAAAATAACACATTCATTATAGAAATGGAATGTACAAAATAAGCTAACTTGTATGTTTCTACTCTTTGAAAATAGTGCTAGTTTTTATTTTTGGAGTGTTTTTCTTCATCTCTCTTCATTTGGTTCTCTTTTACAAATTCAAAGTAAATTGGACGTTTGAAAACTGTGGGAAACCTGTTAAAGGCCATACTGAACTATCCAGGAGGCTGGAGGACAGAAAAGAAAGGAAAAGCTTCCAAGGTACATAATCTAAATACATTGTTTTAAGCATTTTGTTAATACCAAGAAGTAACAGACAATTGAAATAGAATAAAACTTCAATACATCAGTTGGGATATCATAAAACACATGCTCAGCAGTATCCAAATGATCTTCCAGAAAGAAACTGGAAATGACCAGCAGTGATGTTTTACTGTCCTACTGGACAATTCAGGGGCAGCAAATCCCCTTTTTAAGATACTTTTTACACACTGTAAGCAACTAATACAGTGACAGGTTCTATTAATCAGAAGTCTTTGCAAATCAACTCACGTTATACTTTTGCGTTCATGCTATTTGTTCAATGATGTCATGAAAAAATTAGGACAAGTAGAACAAAAGAAGTCCAAGCTAGCCTCCTTTACTACAACTTTATGCATTTTTAATTTTCCTTGGCAAAGAAAAAATAAACTTGAATTGGTGGGCTTAAAAATATCAAAAATAAGCATATAAACATAAAGTGACCAGCAATACATTTAAACTGGGAGATCATATAATTTCTAACTACAAGAACTGTGAAGTTATGGAGCAGTGTTCCAAGACAAGTAGGGTAAAGAGCCAAATTGTGGTGGTGTTTAGCTGGTCTGTGAAAAGGATGATGTGTCAGGCTTGCCTGTTAGGGTCAGGATTTGATAATTCAGGAGATAATTCAGGAGATTCCTACAGTGAATGATTATTGTCTTTCTGTTTCCCAGCCAGTTGTTCAGTCTGCTATCACCACATGACAACTACTGCTAGAAACAGCCAGCTTCCTTTGGTGAGCAGGGGGGTGGGAAACATGGCAAGAGAGAGGACTTCAGATGCTGGCCAGGTCCAGAAGAGCCCTGCTAAGCTTTGCCGTGAGAAACAATGTAAGGCTTGTCAGGGACTGAAGTGCCCAACACCAGGAAAGAAATGGGAAAACACTCCCTGCTTAATTTGGCCACTTAACACTCCAAGACACCCAGAAAGGTTTGGAAAGCACTCAGTGTTACAGTTCTTGTTCCAGTAAACAGACTTTTCTTTCTGTAGGCCTGATATTTTCAGTTTTCTTCATACTGAATAGCTCCTTAGGGTCAGCTCTTGACCTTTTTACTGTATTTGAATATTATTTTCCTGCAGAAGCAGCTTTACCATGTTACTGAGCCTACTTCTGCCCTGTATACTAATATAACACTAATTATTTATAATGAGTGTATACTAATTATATAGTATACTAATATACTAATGACCATTATATATTAATATCCAACTCAAAGGCAAGTGTCTGAATGAACCTCTAATATTTAATTTGTTTGACCAAGGACCAAAATCTGCCAAAGCAAATGCAGCCGTACCAGTTTGCCTCAGAGGGAAGAGTCAAGCAAACCTCTGAACCACAACAAAACTCATCTCAGAGTACTGTGCTAAGAGCAGCAGCAAGAGATAACACTGAAATATATTCCATATACTGTGAAATACTTCAGGAACAAGTACTAAACAGCCTACTAAACTACAATACACTATGATTTTGTTTGAGACTGATTCATCTGATAGTTGCAGTAGATTGCGAAAGTCTTGTTCACCTCACAGCCAGTCCTGGGGAGGTATTCAGCCATGAAAGCAGTGATTATAAAAGAGTCAGATAATATAAACAGGAATTTTTCAGGCCAGAAACAATAACATACACAACTTCCTTAATATCACTTAGTTAGGGCCTTACTTTCCCTGATTCCCAAAGAAGTTAATGTAATTACTTAAATCCAAGATTATGTCCTGGGATCCTCAGTTACCAGAGATGATGCAAAGGGACCATCCATCCTGATGGTTTGGGCCTGGCTAATTTACGAGCTTGGCTTTTGTTCATGAGGTTCTTTTTATAAGACCTGGATACTAAAATGTCATTTTTCCTCTCCTACCTCCTTAATTAATGGTGAAATTTGAACACTTGAGAAGTCAAGTTAGAAAGAGCTAATTACAAATCTTGAGTGCGCAACCCAATTTAGAGTTTGGTATGGATCATAGTCCACATGTGCACTTCTCCAAAGGCGCATTTTATATTCTAGTTCTGTAACTCAGAGTTTAGAGCTAGAAAGTTTCTTTAGTATTACCCAGTTAGGCTTTAAGTCTAATAATGCCTCAGCTATGGATATCTGCCATAACACCCCACACTTCTATTCCAGCTCTTCTTAATTACAAACAGATTATTTCTTCCAGTGGAGCTACTGAGAGAAATCTGTTTTCACTTAGCACTTAGGCCAGAAATGTTATCGCCACTCCTGCTGTAATTGTCTGCTGGCCTTTATTAGCTTGTATCGATCTGAGAATCCATATTTTTGGATGCTTTCTAAATCTTTCTGTTTGAATTCAGCCTAAAGTGGAGCAAATGAAATAGATTTTACCCCATCTATTTTTCCTCCAGTACACTCCTGAACCATATAAAAATAGTTTCAGCTCTTTTACAGTTCAGATTTCTCACTCTGACAGACTTAATATTAGTTCACTGCCACACACCTCCAGAGCCAAGCCCCTGCAGCACAGCTCAACAGAATAATAAATACTGAAGGAACGAAAAATAATCATAGTACAGCTACAACTCATTACAAATTTATCTCTGGTGCTGTTTATCTACTGGTTCCAGCCTTCTGCCCCATCCCAGCCAAACCTTCTGCATGCATAGCAACAGAAATCACCCCAAACCCTTGGCTGCTGTGAGTGCTGTGATGAGCTCTGAACCACACACTCCTACATGACGCCTCATGAGTCAGTGGCCACCTTGCTTTATAGACTGCTTGCTTTCCTCCCTGGTAGTCTTCAAGGGGATAAACAGGCAACTGGCAAACTGCAGGGCAGATAGAGGCTGTGCTCAGTTATCAAACTCCCTTAGGCTTTTGACTGCTGCTGCTTTGCTGTCCCTCTCAGAGGTGTCAGTGGCATACATCTGCAGGCACAGCACTGGCTGGCAATCAGGAGACATAAGCTTTGCCAGCAGTCTGCTGCACGACCTTGGGGAGCCACTTCAGCTTATTTGACTTTTATTTCTACTTCAGCCCTTTGTTGATCTGTTTTTGATGAGAATATAAATTTTGGACAGACATAGTCTCCTGCTATACTGATAGATGGCATCAAATACAACATGACCAGCTCTTTCTTGTGTTTCTAGATATTAATGTAATATTAAAAAGGAGCAACTAAACCAATCTTCTGTCCTATCAGTACCATTAGATCCTTTAAATCAAGAAACAGTTGGTGGTCTGATGATGTTGAGCTGTGTGATATTAGTCTAAGGTGATTATCCTCAGAATAGCCTAAACTGCACATCTGAACTCAGAAGTACTTTTAACTTCTGGCGGCTTGAGCCAAGAGAG
Organism: Cyanistes caeruleus; assembly: GCF_971803275.1. NCBI lineage: Eukaryota > Metazoa > Chordata > Aves > Passeriformes > Paridae > Cyanistes > Cyanistes caeruleus. Next base: position 48,243,542 of record NC_141705.1, read on the forward strand.
CTGGAAACCTCTTAGTGCTTCTCAAGAGACCTTCAGTGCTATGCAATGACTGGTTCTCTCAAGAAGCATTACTAGACAAGAAGAAAATGACTACTAGGAGAGAGATGTAGTTGAGCTTTCTGGAGCCATTTCATAGCAGAGTATCTCAGAGCCATCTGGACTTTGTCAGTGGCAGATCTGACATGACTGTGCTGCCTTGCACAGCATTTCCTTTCTCAGTTCCTTGCAGGGACCATGGATTGCCAAGCCCATCTCTGAGGCAAGCTGGCTTCTTTGGCTGACCAGAAAACAAGGCCAGTGCATAAATGCCTGTCTACATAGGTTTTTGTGGAAAACATCTCATAATTTGTCTCTCTTAATCCTCTAAGCCCCAAATGATGAGGCCATACACTCTGTAGGACTCAGGGGGTAACCCTGGGCAAACTGAGGGCTGTTAAATCATTTCCAGCTGAAATACTTTTTCCAGCCAGTCAGGAAAGAAGCAGTACATGCTAATTTCTACCAGCAGGCTCCTGGTATTGTTAATTAGACCACTTGTGTGTTTGCCCAAGGCTCCCACATGCTGTGCTGTCTATATGATTTCATATGGGCTTAGTTTTGTGCACATATGAGGCTGACAATTATGTTATGTCTTGTTGTTTGGGTGGTTTTTTTCCCTGAAAACCTACTTGGTTTCTTTTGTATTTGTTTCTGTTCTATCTAAACTGCTTTTGCTAATTGCAAACACACAATATGTGTTATATTTGGGCTCACTGAGTTATAGACTTAACTTTGATTCTTCCATTCAGCAGCTTGTCCCAGATTCTATGTATTTATAAAGGAGGCCAAAGACCACTGGCACACCACTGTCAATGCCTGAACTGCCTAAAAATACGTTTTTCTTTTAGAAGTAAACGTCTTTCTAAGTGCTAACGTTTAAGGATGTGTGTTATCAAGTGTAAAAGCTCATTCCTTCTATAGAAAGGCCACTCAGTCCACAAGCACATCAATGACAAAAATGCTTTATGAAGCTGTTCCCCAGAAAAACTGGCTCATAAAGCCTCTGTGCCAGTCTCCTGCCATCAGCAGGTTCCCCAGCCTGTGTAGGGCTGATTTGCTCATTTTATGGGAGTTCTCCCCCCGGCCTCTCACATCCTGTTTCAATGCTGGTACATGAAGGCAAAGCAGAAGGCAGTACTCCCTGGCTGCTTATCCCAGCCTAATAGCAGTGAGCTGCTGGACACAGCTGTGAGAGTGGAGCTGGGAGTTCACTCAGTACCTGGCAGCTGGCAGATGCTCCAGCCAAGCTTTAATCCAAAAGCAGCTGGGGACATATTTCACTGAAAGAAAGCTTTTTTAAGAAAAAAGCATCAGAGGTAATACTGAAGTGAGGTTCCTCGCTCAATTTTTAAGTTTTGCATTTGCCTGGGGGCCTTTTGTGTCAGAGAAGCACAATTCTTTTTAAAAGCAACAACACATATAGAAGGTGTTTTCAGCTATTATGGTGTTACCATTGCAAACGTGTCTTAGCAACATGCAACAAGTTCTGAGCAAAAATGTGCTGATCTCTCCCTGCCTTCTGCTGCTGTATTTGCAATTTAATGGCTGAATTGCAATGTCCAGGCTCAGAAACAAGGGTGCTTAAGTTTTCTGCCTGTTGAATGAGGGCAAAGACTTGATTTTTACCTGTACATGTTTTCTCCATGCAGTGTTATGTAAAAAATATTGGCATAATTTGTATCATGTATGTAATAAACTAGCAAGGTTGATGTGATACAGTGAGAGAGCAATAGTTGCTTTGTGTATGTTAACTTGACAATGTCAGGAACTGACTCCAGGGGCCATTAACCCTCATTGACCTGACACAAAAACTGTTACTAATGTTCAATTCCTTCCCTGAACTATGCTGGGCTCAGCAGCAGACACATGACCATTTCATGTTCAAGTCAACCCAAGCTGAGACAGCTTTGCCAAATGAACTTAAAGGGCACACCAGAAAATGCAAACTGGCTGTAAGCTAGGAGTGGAGACAGACACCAAAAATGAGGGGAGAAAATTAAGAGTGGATTCCTGACAACAGGGCTGGACTTAGCGCTCTGAGAGCTTTCCAAGTGTAATTGCTTGTGTGCCATTTGGACCACCACACCCCTGTTTAAAGAAGTTTGGTGTACATTGTGAACACATTATCCTAGAGTATGTGCTGGGTCATCTCTCAGGCCAATGGCAAAAAGAGCCATATGTCAAATGTCTTCCTGCTTGACAAAGGAGAGATTTGGTTCTGCTACAGGTGGTAATGCATTACCCACAGTATTATTCCACAGTAATTAGGAATCCAGAAACAGCAGCTGAGATGGAGCCCTATTGTGCTAGCTGTTTGCCAAAGCACAAACCAAGAGGAAGTCACCCTTTGCATGACTTTACATTAGTAAGTGCATCCTTGTGTTTGCAAAAAAATACCCACAAAACAAAACAAAAACAAAAAAACCCACCAAATAAAACAAAACCACACCAAATCTCAAAGTAAGAAGGGTTCAGATAAAAAAACATCTAATCAACTTTCTCAGAGGTACCCAGGCAAAGCAGATAGAAACTGAAGACTGTTTTAGTGCAGTTCTTAACCCAAGGTCAAGTTTCCACTCTTTTTTTGATAAACATTTGACTTCATTTGCACAAAAGAAGTCTTTCACTGCCTCAGCTCTATGGACAAGGCTGTATACAATCACATGCTATCTGCTGCTGTGCTTTCTGGTTACTGTCAGGAGCAGAGCTGGCACCTTGCTCTAGATTTTTCCTCTCTGTGCAATTTTTTTACTCTCTCAGCAATTAAGTGCTGCCTGTGGAACAAGCACACAAACTGCAAAGTCTGTCAAGCTTCTGCGCTTTAATTTAACTTGAATTGTGTATCTGGAACTACAAAAAATGTTTCTAGCAAAGTCCACTCTCCAGGAGTCAGCTGCTTTTTCTGCATTTTTTAGCTTACACAAATGCTGAACTCTGTACGTTTTCTAAACCCATGTTTTCATTAGTCATCTGTTAGGAATAAGTCTCACATAACCATTTCTACTTCTAGTCTTAATGTAGATGTCAAAATCATTTTATAATTATTTGATTAAAAGATTTTGCCTTTCAAAACTTCTGAATTTTTATATGGTAAGGGTGATCTACATTTGAAAGCTGAAACAGAATAATATAGGGTGCAAGTGTAAAATACAACAGTTTTTCCTAAAGTAATCCATTTGGTTTTTGCAGTTTGGAAATTTTACTGCAGGATATCTTATTCTGGTATAATTAGGAAACAGGTTGAACTTAATCAAACTGGCATGAAGAGCAAAAATTATGAAATAGAAGCATGTAGACATGATGTGAGTTACTCTGAACAGCAATTCCAAACTACTTCCAATGCCTCTAGCTGGTGTCTAAATGAGCTCACTCACCAGGAGCCAAATAACACAGCTAATAAACCCAGCTGAGTAGCAGAGCACTGTATTAACACAGCAGTCTTGCTTTTAGAACTAAAGCAAGCTCAGGTATTTCTGGTTTCAGACATTACTCTGTGAAGGGAAACACTTCATAGACCAGGAGCAAAAATAAATCCAAGCATCAAACCAGTAAAAAGCTTTAGGAGTGCCCCAATGGGAGGTCACTGTATCCCTGAGTGAGGCAAGGGAACCGGCTTTACCTGCACCTCTAATCTCTACAGGGCTAAGTCAGGTGAGAACAGCCATCATCACTCCAAAGAAAAGTTGTTTTGCTGCTGTTTGTGTGGTCCACCCTACATAAAGCTCCCAATGTCAAGCATCCTGCAACCTAACCCCAGACTTTCCTGACATGGCTTTTGCAAATCATCTTCTATCACAGCCAGTGGTCAATGGTGTGAATCCATTCTATTTTGCATTGCAAGAGATTAAGGTTGCACACACACAGAGTGAGCTAACTTCCACAGAGGGATCGACAGCAGGATAACAAATTGCTAAATTACTACAAATAACTCCCTAGTGCTTAATAATCATGGCATATCTATGCTGTGGATCCAAATACTTGGCAGAGGTTTTATATCAGAAATGAGCAACTTAAATGGCTTCTAAAGAAACGTATTTCTAGGTGATTTTTCAAGGGGAATTATAAACACCTGCCAGTTTCTGGTGTTAATTGTCCTGCTCAAATCTTGCTAATTAGCAGTTAGTTGAAAAATGTCGGACTGCGTGATAGAATTATTTAGTGCTTAGATTCTGAACACTAGCTAAGCAGTATTAGAATGAAATCTACTGATTAATTTTGAATTATAAATCCATAAATCTTTCATGCATCCATAACTTTCTGTTTAATGTTTATTTTCCTGATTGTTCCATCAACACAAATACTCTACCACTTTATCTATTTTTAAAAATAAGGAACTGACAATTGCCACTTTTTGTTTCTTTCACCTCTAAAAAGACTTGCTTGTAATACAAGGAATGAGATGAGGAGTTTGGGAATGGGCACGGGGTGTGTGTATGACCAGAACCCAGAACTCAAACATTGAGTGACTGGTTCTCAATGGTTACTGAACAATATCCATCTCAGATTTGACTCTGTGAACTTTGTCCTGTGAAGCCCAGAAGTTGTGACCCACAAACAACAGTGGAAGAAAGACAGGAAACAAAATATATCCCATCTAAATTTTAATGTCAGTAACAGCCCATCAGATAAAAAGGATGAGCTGTGAGAGTCACAACACATCGTCTCAATGCTAACTCTGCTGGTTTCTGCAACATCAGCTGATTAGACCAATCTAATTTTTCCCCAGAGCTGACCAAAATTTGGAACACCAAGTAGTGTTTTGAAGTATGAAAAATGCTTTAGTACTCAATAGTTAGTGCTAGAACTAATTTGTTCCAGTAAAAAAGCTTAAAATTATTTAAGCCAAATTTCCCTCCAGTTACTGGAAGGTTCAAGCACAGCTTAAATTCCTGCTAAAAAAAAATTATTAACAGCTGCTCTCTAATTACATTTATTTCCTTTTGGAACTAACAGACTGTGGGCTTTGATGTATTGGTATCAGTTAATCACACATCTTGAAAATCCCACGCAACACAGAATTTCCTCCTGATGTTTGGTTGTTAATAAATTAGACCAAGGTTGCCATCAATAAATTAATTTAGTGTCATCATCCAAATTTCACAGCAAAAAGCAAGTACTCTGTGAGTTACAATTCAATAACTTTAGAGAAAACTCATAAGTAGAAGTTCTAATTTATAAATAAACCTTTTTTTTTAGCACAGAAATGTGTCTTCTGGTGGAATGAGGGCCTAGGCTATAACACTCTATATGAAAAGTAAAGAAGCTTACAGACATGACTAATTTTTTCTCAGATTCACAATTCAATAGATTCTTGGTAAACAGACTGCTGGTTACTCATAAATTCAAAAGGCCCTTTAATGGGACCCAGAAATAAAGATTAAGTTTATTAAACAAAGCAAACCAAAATTTTTGGCTTAAGCAGCTTGCCTTTCCTGTAGTACAAACACCACTGAAATGCAGTCGCTCATACAACTTTGAAAACTCCCTCAAATCATGACAAAAAACAAACAGAAAATATCCAACGTTATTAGACAGACAAACTAGCAATTAAGCATCCAGAAACACACAAACACTGGGTTGGGCTCACAAAGCCCACTGATGATCTGCTGTCACATACAACATACGCTGCTCTGCCTCCTCTGCTGTCACAGCACTTTGCAAAGGCTCAGGAAAAACAGCCCAGGCAAGGCAGAAAACACTTCTCACACTGTAGTTACAGACTACCCACTTGTGCAAAGGATGAACAACAGGTAGATGTACTTTCATACTTCCATATGCTGGCTAAATTAAAAGAGGTTTTCATTCTCACAAGACAAAACTGTTCAGCTGATTAGAAAGTAATGTTACAATTGGAGCTTTTAGTGTAGGCATATATTTCCCCAATGACTTTCTTAGGCCCTCGCAACGTGGTGTTTTCCTCTTTGAGTCCCATTTTGGTTTACAGAAGGGGAGGCCATTTCTATAAACCTTGTAATTGAGGTGACAAAAAAAAGCACTTGGATATTTTCTTCCTGATTGTAGATGACTGATGCACACTACCAAGGGCTGCTTGTCCTCTGTCTTGTGAAGCTATAAATCAGCCAAAGAGATAACCCAGAAAACCTACCTGAAAGGTTTAAATAGAACAATAAATTTGCTCAGCTGCATTATTGCAGAACGTTCACCAAACCCAAGCATCTGCTTTAGGGCAGTGCTCTGCCTTTAAGAGCAGAATTGCACTAGACACACACATAATTGCATTGACAATTGATAATTACAGTGTAATTACTCTTTTAGCTTTTCAAATTACATTCAATTCTCATCAAGTGAGAAAATATTAGCAACCTAGTCCAATCTGATCTGGTTTCTACTGACATAAAATTCACCTCAGCATTGTGTCTGTTGTGGTTTAACCCCAGCCCTCAACTAAGCACCACACAGCCACTTCCTCACTGCCAGTGCCACTGCCAGTGGCTGGGCAGAAGAAGCAGATAACAGGTGAAACCCATGGGTTGAGATAAGAACAATTTAATAATTTAAATAAAATAATAAACAATCAATATCAGTAAGGGGGGAAAAAAGAGGAACAAAACCCAAGAAATGCTAGTGATTCCCAATAAAATTGATTGCTCACCACCCACTGACCAGTGGCCAGCTTTTTCCTGGGCCACAATCAGCACCTCCTGGCCAACTCCTTCCATTTTATACATCAACCAGGATGCTCCATGGCATGGAATATCCCTTTGGCCAGTTCAGGCCAGCTGTCCTGATCATACTTCCTCACAGCTTCTTGGGCAGCTGCTCACTGCCAGAGCACTTGGAACTTCTTAGTCCTTGACTTGTGGCAAGCACTACTGAGTAACAGCCAAAACATCAGTCTGGTAGCTACATTACTGTCATACTAAACTCAAAACACAGCAATGTGCCAGCTACAGGGAGGAAATTAATTCTATCCCAGGTGAAACCAGGAGAGTCACTGACCAAAAGGCCCATCTCATCACAAAATACAGCATCATGCAGAACTAATTTTCCCACTAAGTAAAGTCTCTTACACCTATTGACATAGAATATAAAAACAGTGCTCTGACATATTCAAAATAACTGGGTACATAAAATAATACCAAAAAAATCATACTGTTAAGTGTCTCACAAAAAACACCCCGTATCTGGTCTTGCACAGCGTATCTTCAGTAGAGTTTATTCACCTGTAACTTCCTAGGAATTTCTACCTCCATGATTGCAGGTGCTTCAGGATTTGGCAAGCTCTAGAATTGCTAGATCCTACAAACCCTTAACCTTGTTAGCAAGGAAAACAGTTTTCCATATGATAAATTTAGGACTTACACAATTTCATTTATACCTGAAGATCCCCCACTGTTGCCTCTCCTGCTCACCTTTCTTACCCAATTCATGCTCCTTTCCAAATTTCTCCTTTTAAAGCTTTACCCTGTACATTTGAAATGGGTTCTTTTGGGTCTCTGACACATTTGTTGATCCTCAAGGCAGGTAAGTCCCTTCCTCACTGCTCCTTGAGCTCATAGTTTCAGGTGGACAGTCAGCTATCGGCCACTACCAGAGGTACACAAACTGGCAGCCAGGCAGTCACTGGCACCAAGGGGAGTACTTTGGATATTGTGGCCTGTGACATCATAGGAAAAACAAAAAATGCAAGGCCAAGCAAAAATACCTTTAAAAAACAAGGTATAAACCTACTTCAAATTGTTGCTGTATTCACCTCAGACATCAAATCAAACTGCTTTAATGTGAGAAGACGGCTTCTGGCTAAGTGTAGCAAATTTATGCACATTTGTTGTTGTGACAGTATTATCTTTAATACAGAATGTTGTTCTTGCACTCCAGCAGTCATACAGGTCTCCTTTCAGCCAGAGGGACAGACATATACATCATTTCCAACAGATGGCACTTTTTAGCCTCTTCATGTGCGCAGGTGAGTGCGTGTGTACAAACATGTTTCCATAGAAACTGGAAACTGCTTTTACAGAGCACTGCCTACCATAAAGCAGAGAAATTATAGTTGGGTTGAAATTACATCATCTTGTATTTTAAAGACACTTTTTTTTTTAAAGCCACAGTGAAAATAACATGATCGTTTCCTTTTCTTTATTACCTTGTGGTAAGAATTGCATCCTCATGCAGCAAGAAAAACACTTAAGGGTAAATATAAAATACATCAGGTGTAGGGGGTTTGGTGGAGAAAAAAAAAATCAATACGACCTTTCTGATAGAATTCTATAGGAGGCCTTTATCATAGATTAATATAGCCTTCATACAAGTACAAATTGAAGTTATCAAAAGTTAATTCCTGGTTTCATGGAAGGTACTGTAAAGGGCAGGCAGCCACAATTCTCAGGGGACAGGCAGAGCAGTGCAGCAAGGCTGTGCAGTCCTTCCTCACAGCCTCCAAGATGAAAAGACTGAGACCTTTGCTTCTCTAATAAAGCTTCTGGAATGGAAAGGCTGTAAATTCAAGCCACTGGGTAATCAAGGTCTAAAATACTCCTCCTGCATCTGGGTTCCAGAACATTTACTTCAATTTCTTTTTCTGTCATGAAACTGCTGTCTCATCTTTGTGAATAATTTTGAGGTGTTTTTTTCCAAGTCTTTTTGTATTTATTTTAAGCTTGTTTTACTTCTAAGGAAATGATCTGTTTCGTAATCAGGGGATTTGGGATTTGTTATTCAGTAGTCCCCTTTGGTCCATTGGTCCACTATAGAGTTCTCCAAGTCCTCTCCATGCTCTGTGCATCAATTTTATGGCAGTTCCAATTATGCAGGCATAAAAAGGGACAAAATGTAATTTCTCTGTTATTTTGGTTCACATTTTCTGGTGATGATATTCCTCAGCTACCCCTACCTCAACTTTGTCATTATCCCTGGTTTCTCTCTCTCACTCAGATCCAAGCCAATGCACCTTGTCTTCTAGTCTTTCCTGCGCTTGCTTTATTCTCTCTCTCTCTCACCCTGTCATTGTCAAGATTTCCTTGTGGGAAATTAGAAAGTGCTAAGAACATAAAGAAAATATGAACTGGTATTAATTTCTAATGTCATGGCAACAGCACTGGCTATTCTTTGGGTAGTCTTTTCTACCTGATTTCAAGGAGGAAATACTGAAAGTGGAGAGGTTACCCTGTACTTCTATGAGCAATATGCAGTGTGTGCTGTGCTTGGGAAATTAATATTCAGTCATCAGAACCCCGGTATTTTAGATTTCCAAAGTCAGCAACTTTTGAGATGCTTCACCTGAAGTGATGCACTGCACTTGGAGTTGACAGAATGAAGTGCACCTGCTGTCTACTATAAAACATCTCTGCTCCTAATGAAAAAAAAAAAGACATTGGAGAGGGGTGATCTCACTGTTCACTCAGCAGAGCTCAGTCTGACATGGTGCAGGGAGACCAGCCCGGCCCTGTGCAAGAATGGAGAAGCTACTTAGGTGCTGGGAAAGGGAAGAGCACACAAGGTTCTGCTACAGAATGCCCACAACACAATCCTGGAAAGATGGAATGCAGTGACGCAAAAATATGATTATGAAAATCAACACATCATCACTGCTTCTTTATTCTGTGATGGAAAATTTGGTTGGCAGGTTTTGTCAGAGGACAACCTCCAAGTCTCTTATCTCTGTTGTTTCAGCACACATGCCAAGATAACCCAGACCTTGGTGTTTTGGGCAAAAATACATCCCAACATGAAGTTTGCCAGTGTGTTTTAAATTGCATGCTGTACAATGAACATAGAAAGGAGCAGCTGGATTTGTTAAATAACTGTTAAACTATTAATTTACTATTAACTTACTTATTAACTCTATTTAGGGTCTTCATGACTCCACCATATGGACAATTTCTAGAATATTTTACAATTGGTGTTTTCTTAAATGTGAGATTAAAGGATCAAAAAGAAAATGGTCAAGTAACCAAACTGAGGAAGAGGGTGCAAGCTTCAAGTTCTGAACCAGAAATGAAACAGTCTTGAAGACAAGAAATAAGACAGACTCATAGAATGGTTTGGGTTGGAAGAGACCTTAAAGGTCATCTACTTTCAACCCTCCACCATGGGCAGGGACACCTTCCACTAGACCAGGTTGCTCAAAGCCCCATTCATCCTGGCCTTGAACACTTCCAGGGATGGGCATCCACAGCTGCTCTGGGAAACCTGTGCCAGTGCCTCACCACCCTCATAGCAAAGAATTTCTTCCTAATATCTTACCTAAACCTGCCCTCTTTTAGTCTAAAGCCATTTACCCTGGTCCTGTCACTACATGCCCAAGTAAAACAAATCCCTCTCCAGCTTTCTTGTCCATGCCCTGTAGGTACTGAAAGGCTGCCAGTAGGACCCTAATAGACTCTATGTGAGTGGGAATGTCAGCTATTAACAGGAGGAAGACAAAAGAGGAGATGCCAGACTAAGTGCTGTACTTCCTACTATCACAAGAGTTAGCCTCATCTTTTCAGTGATCCTTGTAGTTGTTAAGGATGTATGTAAGTGTTTTTCCTTCTTAAATGTAATGAATTTCACATCCTTTGGACTCCTCTAATAATTTGGAAGCTTTCCTCTAACCATTGTACTAGGTCTCATCCTTCCATTTTCCAACTCTTTTCAGAGAAAACCCAAGATATTCCACCTCTTTAAATTTATTATGTTCTTCTTCAAACAAGCCTAACAAAGACAGCAGTTTGGCTCAGGCTGTTATTAGCAAAATGTCTTATGGAAGTTATCACCAAGGAATTAATGTGCACCACCAGACTTCTCTGAAATAATGTTTAATGGAAAATTAACTAGTTTAATTAATAAATACAGACATTTATATAAATATATATAAATATTACCTGCCGTTCAGGACATATTTTCATACATTTATAACTTCTGTTTAGACTCATACGTTAAAAAATCCCCAGTGGTCAGGCAGTATTTGCATACTGTGCTGTAGGACAGCACAGTATTTTGCTCTCTCCCAACCCAAATTACCCCATACAACTGCAACTAAGGACTCTTTTCAGAGAATCTCCATTGCATCCAATTTGCTAAAATACCTTGAACCCTTTTTACAAGAGACTAGAAGAACACCTTGGCACCACACTGTCATCTCTTAAGGTAAATAAAGGTCCTTCCTCCTCTCCTGCTTATTAAAAACCCCTTTAGAGTCAGAAATTCCACGTGGTCCCAAAGAAAACTGCCTGGAGACTCTTGACCTCTGAACAGCAGCACAGGTGCTTGCAATAGCATCTCAAAATCTCTCAACACAGCTGCATTTTAAAGGAACAACACTCAGAAACAAAGTACATTTCAAGAGTACTTGGTGAGTGAAACCAGGTGCTATCCAAACTAATGGTGTTCCTGAAGTCCTGAAACCTTTCTGGATTAAGTGTCCAAGCTCTGTCTGGCTCCCAAAAGGCAAATGCCCTTGTGCTTGGGCAGTACTTACAGTTTAGCTATGGTTGTTGCCTTCAGAGAAGTTGTGCTTCAGCAAAGAAGAATCAAATGTTTAAACACTTCATGCAGTCATAAGATCTTCCATCTTCACATGAGACTTATACACAGTATCATATTCCCAAAAGACATGATTCATGTTTAAATTAACTGATTTTGGCTTTGCCACTTCCACAGCCTAACAAACTCTGAAAACATAATTACAGTTTTTCCCTCCATCATTAAAAATCTCATGTTCTAAGCATGACCTGTCTGTATTATTGTATTTGGAAGGAAATATACCAATAGGTCTGTTTATCAACATGCCTACTTGAATGTAGAAACCCTGTAATATTCTTCCTGAAACAGTACTTCTCTTCAATGAAAGCATCATATCTTAAATATTAAAGGAAGTACTTTTTTTTTTACTGTCAAAATGTACCATATATCCTTTCACTATTCCCAAGGAATATAAGAGAGGAAAGGAATATGCCAGGCAAAACCATGAAGTGAACTGCCAGTTCAGCATTCAAAAAGGAGCTGCCAAGAGCATTAATAATAATCTCTTTAAGTGCTGTCCAAAATGGGAGCTATTGAAGTGAGGAAATTAAAGGCCCTGAACAAAACACACTGGCCAACCTGAACAACAGAAGTTCTGCATTACAGAGCTCTAAATTAAGTGCTGTCTAGGTGTGGGGTAAATCATTAGCACACATGTTAAATCTGTTTGGACACAACTTTCTTTTTTTTTTCCATTTACCATGTTACTAATTTCTATGATAGACCTCCACAAAACATGGGACCAAGCTTTAAAAAGTTACCATAGATGTCACTTCAGCAGTAAGATATTCTATATCAGCTCTGTTGTCTTTGTAAGCAAGTTGATAAATGCACTAACGGGAATTTTTAAATGTGGGGTTTATTTTCATTAGATTTAATGACAGCACCACTTCGTTCCTTGCTATAGAGAGGTGGCTGCTGCTAGATTAAGTGTGAAGAGGACAAAACACTATGATTTCCAGCATGTCTCTAGCATCTGTTATGTCACAAGCTGCCTTACAGTATTTCATAGGAGTATCTATTGACTTTAAAAATGAAAAGAAAAAAAAAAAAAAAAAAGGAACAAAGGTGATACTTCACCCAGCAATCTTTCAGACTATATAAGGATGTCTTTGTCAGTGCTGCCAACACAGGAATCTCAATGGACCCTAGGTTAAAGAGACCTATCTGTAAAAAAGCACAGACAGGCAGATAAAAGCCAAGCATTTTAAAATGCCAATCCAGGTGTGGAGACAAAAAAAAATTGGAAGGGTCAAAACACTTCATCAACAGCTTTTGAATGACAACAGAAGAGTTGTTTCCCCAGTAAAAGAGCTGTGGAAGGTCCACAGGCTGAGCTGCCAAGTTCCAGCTGTCCTGAGAGGAAGGCAACAGCAGAACTGGAACTGAACTCTCCTGGCAGGAACCTGAGCCATTTTCAGCCTCTGCAGGCTATGAGTTTTTTGGTTCAGTAGCAGTGCAACTATACCTGTGCAGCTTTGGGTTTTCCTGCAATTCCAATGGCATGATGCAAAGGGCAAATGGCTCCAACTACCAATTATTTCCCTTAATTTGCCAAGCACAAGGGTACATCAAATTGTAATTGGGGCACTGAGTAAATCCTAGGAAGGTGTGATGGATTTACTCAAGCCCCTTATCCAAATGAGCAATGATGTGGAACAGATTCCAAAGGAGACTCAGCTTGAGCTGTAGCTGGGCCAAGAACTCCTCCAGAAAACTCACAGAGGGGCAGAGTAATCCAGCGAGCATTGATGCACATGAGCTTGGAACACCAATCGTGATTAATGGCATATATTTTTTCCAGGACTGTTTTTCATGGACCTGAATGTAGTCAGGATGGAAATTTATGGATGAATAGGCCAAATCATCCTGTGATGCTATAAACAATGGTCCTAAATGAGGCACTTTGAGCTCTGCTGGACTGCAGAGGGCTATACCAGCACCTCCCTCTGAGCAGGATGTCTCTCACAATTCCTGATTTATATCCAAAACCTCACAAATTCTCACTTTTACAAAGTTAAAAGGACCATTGCCAAAATCTGACGATGGAGTCTGGGCCATGATTTTTAGTCATTAGACTCTAGATAGTTCAAGTTTAAAAAAAAAGAGTGAGTTTTGGGACAATCCCCCTTCAGTCACTCACCTCAAGTTAGATGTGCTGCTTTGCCCTTTGATGTAGGGTCTCATAAGGAATTAAGATTTACAGCATCTTCTGGAAGCCCTGGTAACAGAAGTGGCAAGGAGCATTGACTACCTGGTGAATGTCTTCTGAGAAATATTAACACTTGTCTAGTTCTTCCTACATGGAAGCTTCATACTTTTTGGAAGCTTTCCTTTGGCTCAAAAGCCATCCCAGTGAGCATATACTCCCTGTGGAATTGCTGCAGATTTTTGCTCAAATATAGACTGCTCATCACTACTTCTGTTTCAATGCTTTATCTCTGGGTTGGACTAGGGAAGTAATTTTACATCAAAAAAGACCTGCAGGAAAAGCAGATAGTGGAAGGAAAATACCATTTAGCCCTCATAAGAAGGAATCCAAGTACATACAGTACAATGGAAAATTATAATTTTTTAGATCAGTCTGCTTGAGAAGCAACTGGAGAGATCATTAAAATCACCCCTGTAGTTCTTTGATCACTGGTGTTATTTGCATTTCAAAGGAGCAAGTTCGACAGAGTTTATGGCAGTTCTCTACTCCTACCTTGTAGCAGTCTGGTTCCCTGTTATCACATTGCCTCCTTCCTGACCCTGACCAAAGCCACAGATTTCTCCTTTTGGACAATAAAAATTAACCTTCAAACGTGAAGCACGTTTATAATTCAGGATTGCTTAAGAGCAAGCTGGCATGAGTTGGCTCAGTAAAAAGACACTTCAGTATCAAGCCCTTGTTGCAGCCCATGCTCTATTTCAGTGCTGTCATTGTGCTCTCCTAGATCTTGCTGACCACTACAGAGTTCAAAGTGAGATCACGATGTGTAACTTGATATTCTGTGTGCATCCTCCCCTCTCCCATATACACACCAGAGTTTATTTGTAAGGCAGAAAGCAAGAGTTTAAATTGATCTGCTCACACTTCACCTGTACCTCTCAGGGTCTCCTTTTATTTAAAAGGAAAATAAATTAAAATAAAAATCCAACAATCCAGTATTTTGCCTGCAATTCAAACAATTCTTGCATTTATTCCACTGGGTTTCATCAACAGGTGGGGGCAGTTTGTTGACAGCATTGTTTCCTTCTCATTCCTCTTGTTTCTCCTCTAGTGCCTTAATGAAGCACTGCTGATGGCACATTGTGAAAGAATCTAGCACAGAAATGGTACAGAAGGAAGGTGCTCACACAAAGATTCATGTCTGCTGTGGTTCTCAGTCTGCTTCAGGATGCAAAAATTCCTAGTAAAGGAGTCAGGAGAGCTGACCTAGGCTAGAGAGACTGAGCTGGACTCTTACAAGGAGATAAGCTAATGGGACCAAAGAGAACAGTATTTTTCACCCCAGAATAACAGCTCTACCATCAGCAATACTTAAAGGAGGTGGTGACTTACAGGAAACATGAGTGGGAGGGGAAAGAGTTTTGAATTATGAGATCTGGAATATCTGAGAGCTGCTACCAACATGGTCCTTTCCCAAAACCAGGCAGAACTTGGCTCTGCTTGTAGAGGCCAAGAAGGCTGCACCATCAATCAGTCTGCTACAGGAGTAGCTGACATGCCCTGCTTTGTTTTCTTTCCTTGCTATGGACACTGATTCCTGCCAAGGACACCCTCCCCACTCTATCCAGAGGTACACGGTATGCCCTACAGGCACCAAGACATTTAACTCCAGAAAAACCCATGCTTTGCTCTAAGGTAGAGGAACTCCAGACACGAAGAACCACTGGGTTATAAAACTGGCTAAGCTTTAGCTCCCAAAAATGTTTAATCTGATTACTTGCTTTCTCAAGAAGTGGGAGTGACAGCATTAGGGAGGACTTTCATACCAATACAATGGATAGCAACTAATGTTCTTAAGAACAATTCTTGAAGGTATCTTTTTCAAACCATGACTTTATTAATCAGATAATGCATAGACAAATATATGAGAGAAATCAGAGAGCCAGAGGTGTTACATGAAAGTTTTATCTCCAATAGCTTTCCTAGTTAAAGGAACAGCTGAATCATTCATCTTATTACATATAAGATCCTTGGTTTTTCAGGTCTGCTCTTGCTAGGTGGAAAAGAGGAAAAAAAAAAAAAAAAAAGCTGTAGCAAGCTTGTTAAGCTTAAATCCAAGTAAAATTCTGGATTTAAAATTAATGTGCATTGTGAAGCTCAATTATTTTATTAATAAAACTGCATATTTTCTTTAAATCTGCTACTCAATGCCCTTAACTTTCAGCACTGTATTTCCATGGGGATTCCTCTGGTATAGCTTGACATTTAAAAGGACCTCAGTAGTAAACTGTCTTTTGTTGCTAATATCTGACTGGGTGTTTACATCAAGCTGTCAGTGCCCTTGAGTACAATTAAATATCACCCCAGTGGGTCCTGTAGATTAATTCCTAGTGGTTCTGCAGAGCACTGATGTTCCCAGACCAAGTTCTCCAATTGGACCACAGCAGAATTTTCAAGACATGCAGGTATTTCAGCCTACTTCATAGCAGCATTTTAAGACATGTAACATATTTTACTAGAAGGATGTGAATGGAGAAGTGTCAGAAGGTTGAGAGATTTGCCCAAGCTCAGAGCCTGGGCACAGAGTAGATCTGCAGAGTGCTCACACAAGTTAATCCCTGGCAAGGCTGTATTCACATGTAAAGGAGTGCTTCCCAAAGTGGCACTGCTCACATATATGAGGCCTCTCCTGCACTTAGACTGGAGAGGAAGGAATGCTGGTGACAGGATATTAAACTGTTTGGGGACTGGCCTGCCACAATGCTAAGCTGTGATTACCCCCAGCAGTGTGAGCAGAGCCAGGCCTCTTTGCTGAGGCAAAACCCACAGAGGAAAGGAGCAGCCCTCCTAGTGCCAGCCTGGCCAAGAAGACAAATGCCCCTGTGCCTAGGGAAGGAGCTTGCAGCTGGCAGCCTGAGGTGTTTCCTCTTCACCTCATAGAACATACCAAACCAGCTTTTTTAAAAACACCAACTCCCCCTCTATAATAAATTCTCATCCAGAAGCCAAGTTCTTTTTCCTGTGCGCCTCGTTCATAGTGAGCAACAGCACAGCAGCAGACAGAGGCCATTAGAGAGCTATTATATTTTACTGCTAGGCAATCACTGATTGCACACAGGACAAACTAATATCAGAAAAGTTCCTACCAACAGCTGCTGGAAAGAAACGTCACAGTCATGGTGTCTAGACAGTGTCAGGGTGCCCTAAATCAGACTGCAAGTGCAGGTCAGCACTGTACCAACAAAAGTCTTACCAAAGCGGCTCAGATATTGGCTTGCCATTAAAGGGACTTCAGCAACAGCCAGTCTGCCAGCACTGAGCACAGCTCAGTTAGCATGGCTTTGGGGATTGCCACCAGAAAGGCAGATTGAAAAACTCAAGGGCAGAACAGGAGCTCCACGGCTTCAGTGGAGCTGAAGTGGCCTTGGAATGGGCACACAGAGGAAAATCTGAAAGGCTGAGAGTTTGTCTCCTTCTTGTCTCTGTGAAACAAGGGCCACCTCCTTGTGGGAGGGTACTACTGCCATCACCACACCTCCAAGCAGGTTTCCACCCTTTCTCCTCAGGGGCCCTAAAGCCAACCAAAGTGCACTGTTAAAAGGAGGGGACAACAGGTGCAACTGAGTGTGGGTAAAATCCACCAAGCTGTTTCCATGCCTGCTTGCTGCAGGAGTCATCCTGACTCACAGCTCCCCTTCATTAAATCTGACAAAGGGTATTGCAAAGAGGTAAGGTGGCACTAGGACAACACAAGTGAAAAGGAGCTGCTCTAACAGGCATGGATAAAGACAGAGGTTTAAAGGTTTCCTGAGCTGGTAACAGTGCACACAGCTCCCTTTCTCTCCTGCTGTGCCACCTGTGGGGCTGCCAGCCAAACAGTGGTTCCCCAGGGGCTGGGAGCAAAGCACAGTGTGGTGTGAGGATGGCTGCTGGCAGCACATGGCTCAGCAGGGACCAGCCACCTCCACACAGAGAGGCAGCAACTGGAAGTGTGTAATAGCTACCTGCAGGGAGGGATGTTCCTCCAGGGAATTTGTCTTGTAGTCTGCTTTACAAGACTTACCTGCAGTAGGAAGCAAACATACTGAAAGATTTCAGACAGCTGTGAGGAATTAATAGGTATTGGAGTTTGTCAAGTCTTTGCATATTACAGGGTCAGCAGTGAGCTCCTCCCTCTCCCAGCTGAAAGCATAGTGATGCTGAGCACCTACACGTCAGCCCAAGGCCACAAAAGTCTTTTCACAGGGTTTATAGGTTCAACAGGACCTATGGACTTGCTGCTTAACTCATTTTTCAACCACCATAACCATGTAAAAATGCACCTCAGCACACAGCCAAAGTCACTCTGTGCAAATATGTATTTTTCTAAAATACAGCACTTGAGCTCCATCCTGTTGTGCTCACTGGGCTACATAAACACAGACTAAAAGAAGCTAAAGGAGAACAGCAGCCTTTGACAGAGAAGCTTTATGATGTGTAAACTCATTTTTACACCTTACACAAATATTATAAAGAAAAGGACAACACCCCTAATATCAGTGACCTATAATCTAAGCCAAGAACCTGCTTGAAGGCTTCTGATACCTGTTCTCATAGTGCCATGTACAAGAACTGCAGATGAATTAAATCAGTGTATGACAGTTCATATTAGCAAATCTAAAGGAACTTTTGGTGTGAAACTATACAATTGTTCATATTCCACAACCCAAATCACCTTACCACCTTTTCAGATTTCTTTCTGTTATTTAACTAAATAAATAACCCTCCTAAATTGCGATGGGTCAGTTCAAAACAGGCTATATCCAAACTTAACTAACAAGTTACTTTGGCAGCCTGAAGTTGCAACAGCAGTACGTAAAAGACTGTTCCTGCCAGCTAAAACTTCTACAGTAGCTATGAAAATCATCAGCTGCAGCTGCATTTCCAGAACCCTAAAGTCCACAACTTCATAATAAATGAAATGTCACCAAATAGTGAAGATCGTTATAATCAACTCTGCTGGACCTGTTGCTTAATCATTGTGCTTTAGTTGCACACAACACATAAAAAGCTGGTTTTCTCTGCTATGGATCCACATAATTTATGCCTACAAGTCAAAGTTCCAGCATTAGCATGGACTCCTGTTTTCTACTGAAATCAGTCATTAAGAATTTCATTTATTTAGTCGCCTGGCACATCCCTTCAATAATTTCTCCATGGAAGTACCACCCAGAGCAATGATTAAAACCTACCGAACACAGAAGTTTTGGAAAAGGTGGGTTGTGGGAAGTAGATACCAGGGACCCTTGTGTTTTATTACCAGTCAGAAAGGGGAAGGAAGAAAATATTCTGACAGGAATAAATAGAATTTCAAGAGAACATTACAGGCCATGGCAACTGAAAAACAGTTTGCCTCCCATCTTCACCAAGCCACCTTGATATCTGGCTTCTTTTTGTAATACTTCTGTTAGCAGAATGTTGCTGTTCTGGGAAGTCAGCCTCACACACAGCTGTGCCAGAAAGGCTGACAGCTGTTATTTGTGACAGACAGAGCTAATGATCACTTGAAAAGAAAGTAGTGTTGGGGTTTTTTTCATAGTTCTGAAAGGTAGCAAAACAGAACAGTTCAAGGACCTTTCTGATTTATCTTCTGCTGGTGAGGAAATTACCTAATATCCTGGAATGACATTTTAATAAGGAGAAACACAGTCAAGTGTCAGAGGGTGTAGTGAACTGTGCTCTCTCTAAAGACATGCTGGCATCTGAAACTATTTCTAAATACCTTGAAAACAGAAATACTTTAGTTTTACCTTTCGATTGCCAGGTCAGGTGAGGAAATTTAAGCCCTTACTAATAAAATAGATTAAAAAGTGTTTAGTGCTGTTTGATTAAATTAAATTTACTAATCAAGAGGCCATTTGGTTACTTTTGAATAATCAGTAATACATAATCATCATTAAAGACTACACACAAGTGGGATTGATTAAGGTTAAGGATCATTACCATTTCATAACTTCTGAGAATATGATTTTGTACACTTAGTCATCTTCTATTTTTGGACATTTACATACATACAGACATATTTTATGTATGTGTATATATATATATATATATATATATATATATATATATATATACACACACACACAGGCATCTCATTATTTCCTCACAGCTTTCTTGTAGTTTACCTGTGAGAACAACAACAAAAATACCCTTAGAAAGCCAGAGTCAGTAGTTGGTACATAATAGTGTCTCTTTCCTTTTCCAAGCATTTTGTTCCATCCTCTATGCTCTCCTATACTCTTTCCATATATTCATGGTTATTTTCTGTTCTCACTTTTATTCTCTTCTTCCTTCTTGCTTTCTAATAATGGCTTCTCATT
This sequence comes from Cyanistes caeruleus, assembly GCF_971803275.1. Lineage (NCBI taxonomy): Eukaryota > Metazoa > Chordata > Aves > Passeriformes > Paridae > Cyanistes > Cyanistes caeruleus. The sequence continues at coordinate 48,263,561 of NC_141705.1, forward strand.
TCTCTTTCTATATATCCTATTTTCCTTTCTTCAAGATTTCACACCTCCCTTCTCAAACATGCAGACTTCTTCACCTTTCCCACTAGGCCAGGTACTCACCTTTACATAACAATTTAGGATTGTTCCAGACATGGTTTCTGTCTGATGATAACATTGGACATCAGACTGTATCGTGTGTCTACTACAGGCACAGTAAACTCTACAAATTCAGACTCCTTTTAATCTGTGGCATACGTTGCTAAGGTCACTTTTACAACCATGACATTGGCAGTATCAAGGTATTAGGATGGAGATGTTTACACAAAGATAATCCCAGTGAAGAAAAAAATAAAAGTGCTTCTGCAGTAATACATGATTATAACTGATACAAAACTCATACCCCATTAATTAGAGCATTAGTTAGACTGCACAATGAAAGAGCAATTATTTCTTTTCTAGCTATACCTCCTCCTGAAGTGACTCCAAAATCCTCTACAAAGATAACTTCAGCAGAAGTGGGAATTACACTTGAACATGAAGGCTCCAAAGTAGCAAAATTTGATCATTCATGTATACAGACTGTTAAATTAGCCACGGAATTTTGAAAAATATCTACTCCAACTTATTCATTAAATTAATGCCAAAGGAGCTGGACTGTGCAAGAGGTGATTACACAGTGGAAGACACAATGTTCAATACTTATTACAATACCAATAGGATGAAACAACAGTACAGAAAGAAATACGTGACATCTTGACACAGTTTAACCATGAAGTCATTTCTTATACCGGAGGAAAATGATAAGCAGTGATGATTGCAAGAGCAGTTAGAGACTGTCATTATGTTATTTGAAATTTAAATAAATAATAAATAAATAACAACCACTTTTATTTCCAAAACCCAGTCCGTTATAAGATTCAGAAAGAGTTTATGAAATAGAGAGCCAGCTTGAGACTTGCATTTAAAAAAATCATTTATCATTTGACACATGTTTGAGTTCAAACTTTAAAAATAGTTAATGAGCAAAAAAGACTTGGCGGAGATCAAAGAACTTGCCTCAGTTTTCTTTTTTTTCCACTATTTGCAGGGACTTGAAATGAGAATAAAGTTGGGGAACTAAGAAAGCATTCTCACTTAGGAAAGTTACATCTGAAAATAGATAGTGCATTTTTATTTTTAAAAGGATTACTCAATGTATTGGTATTCATAGTTGCATTTTCACTGGATCATCCCTGTATAACAAGATATCTGAGCAAAGTCCTGGGAACAAAGTCCAGATCAATAATCTCAGCTCTGTGCTGATTTCCCCTGCAGGAAGACATTTCTTCTGCAATGATTTTCTTATCCACAAAAAGCAGACACAACACATAGATCTATGGGTAGGCAAAGCCTTTTCCAGTGGTTCTTTAATTAGTGTTTGTGATGTGCTCTGAAGGCAAGCTCTCAGAAAACCATTATCAGCAGTAGCAGCAGCATCTCTCATTTGACATGCTCATTTAGCTCACTTGAAATTACAGAACAGCACTATTGCAGCTGACCCCAAAGGCAGGGCTGAAGGTGGATGCTCCTCAGCCCATCTATCTTTCTCTCAGTATAATTAATTGACATCTGGTCTGATCTCAGTCAAGAGCCAGCAAGGAGCTACTTGCTCTAATCACAGTTAATATAATCATACCTGCATAATTAGAAAGTTAAAACAAGTACAAAGAAAAACAAGATTTAACTTGTAAAGAGGCTTTATGGTGCATTTTAAGTGTCAAGCAGCCTGATCAGAAGCCATGCAATGCCCACAGTCAAAGCCAGGCACAGGACTGGCACAGGCCGGTGTCCATGGCTTGGCAGCTCCGTGTAGTAGGTATCTATGTTTGTTTACAGTGCAGAGAGGCAGCAGCAGTTAACAGCAGCTTGGCAGGAGCAATGCTTCACACCTTTCACATTTGTATTTTGGGCTGCTGAGGAGGCTGAACACCACAAGGAACTGTGATACCCCAAGATGCTGTGGAATGCTGTGAATAGAACCTGAAAGTACAGTGTGAAGTAATGACTGGTACCTTCTACTAAGCTTAGAAGCTTGCTTATCATTTGGTACTAATGAACCAAGCACGTGAGTAACACAAATTCCGATGTGTATATGGCTCTCCTTCCCCATTGCTTCCTGCCTGTGCATTGAAACAGAGACCTTATGCAGGTTGTACCTTCCCAACTTTTCTTTGTCCATGCTTAGACAACAGGTATTTTGTTAAAACACTTCCTGAAGTTTGTTCTCATTAATTTTCCGTTTAATTTTTATTAAATTAATTCCATTAATTTAATAAAAATTAATTAATTTTGATTTGGTCAGAATCTGTGACCAAAAGGTAGCACTACAAGATAACACCTCTAAAAACACTTCACAGATTATGAAAGAAGTGAAACAAGTATGCAGTGAAGTTTAAAAACACTTTAACACTTCCCCCCCCTCCCCACTTTTTGCAGCATCCTTTGCATGATCAAATATACTTTGAGCCTGAAGAAGTCTATGACACAGCTCTGAGACTTCCCATATATGATTTCCTGTGATAATTTTGTCTAGGTATACAAAGACAACTTTTCATTGATAAATTACATATAAGAATTTCTGTTAATTACTACACAACCTTTGGGTAAATGAAAAGAACAAAACCAAAAATAAACAAAGCTTGTGAACTTAATCATCACATAAGCTCATAGCTACAGTAATAATTGGTACAACTGAAGAGTAAACTAATTGATAGCTGTGGGTATCATCTTTGTAATTAAAGTTAGCCAGAAAAAGAAAAAAAAAAGTCTTAAACCCTGCTATTTTCTAATTATTCAGTGACTGCTTCAGAGTCAAATTACCCTCACTACTAGAAAACAATTTCTGTTGCCTGGTGAGAAGTTAAGGCAGGTGGATACATGGTGTTTGCATGGGACACAAAACTCCACAGCACCAGTAGGAAAACTTTAAAGTGTTAACATGCAATGGACAGCATAGTTGGGCACCAAACCTCTACAAATAAAGATTCCATAGCAGAATTTGTAAGTCATCAGTCCACAGGGACACCTCCGCAGCACTGGCATTATTCAAGGAAGCAGCAGAATTCAGCTGCAGGTGGCTTAACTTGAGCATTTCTAGGCCTGACCATGACCACATTCCGAGCTACAAAGACCTTTCAGCAAAAAACTTTCTTAAACTCTCTAATTACCACCAATAATTGATTAGTATCAAACCAAAGTGGTTAAGCAGAAAAAGTAAGCTTAAAAAAAAAAAAAGCTGCTTTAGTAGACCATAGTATTGGAACAGTTAAATATCTCTTTTAAAAAAGAAACTTTTTAACTTTAAACAGTTTAATTTCTTCTGTTTTCTCTTTGGATTACATTTACTGGTAATATAAATACAAAAGCCTAAGACAAAGTTTACAGTAAGTTCTCATTGTTTTTAACAAGCTTCTTTCTTAATTGATAAGGGTGTTTTAAATGCAATTATGCAGTGGATAAAGCTAGTTTTACTTGTACATGTAAAACATAACCAGAATTTTCCAGCATGCATATGGTACAGCTTAAACAGATATGAATTACACAGGATGTGCAAAGAGTCAGTTCTAAATGTCAGAACAGTGTTCACCTCAAAGAACATATTTCTGATCTCTCCATTCCGGAGCTGTGTTTTCACTACTGAGTAACATGCTTTAAGTACCCCAGTTTTTTCACAGCTACTTTAAAAGCTCTTGCTAGCCAGAACATTAATGAAAGCAGGCTACCCCAACTTCAGTTATTTGTACCCCCTAAATGCTTTATAAGGTATTCCCCTTCAAAGGCCTCACCACTGATAGGAATAAAGCTGCTCAGAGCTGCCATGGTTCTTCTGACAATGGTCAGAAGAAATCATGAAAAAAAAAGGTAACTATTGACTCAGAATCTTTAATGCCAGATAGGAACATGACTCTTTTCTCCATATGCTTCTTGCATAGAAAGTATTTAAAGCATTTCCTTTGCACTGTATACATATTGCTTTTTCAAACTTTTTAGTACTGATTTACCACTCTGCTGGTCCCCAAAGCAGGTTACTTGAACCATATAGCCTGCCCTAAGAAATGCCTTCTCACCCTTGCCCCTCTCAGGGCCATCCCTCCTGACCCCAGCAGCAGTCCCTCCAAGAGCCCCCAGTAACCTCCAGCCACACAGCCCAGATTGCTATCAGTCCTGCTCTCCATCCCACTGTATCATACTGAATTCCACAGTAAGGTAAATATAAAGAGGAAGAAAACGCTTTTCACTTTTGTTAAAATAAAGTTCCTGCTTTTACCAGCTCAGAGTTGCCAATGCTCAGGTCAGATTCCCTGCTCCTTGCAAATTTTTCATTACTCTGAATACTATTCCTTTTAAGATCGCATTGAGGAATTACATTTTGTCATAAAGAGAGAAAAGGGAGCTTCAACTGAATTGGCTTCATTTATTAATCTCACTATTAAACTAGCAAATGAATTTGCAGTGTTTCAATTAATATAATCTAAGGAAGGATGGGAGACAAAAGTCATACACAGCCAAATTTGTGTTACTCACTTGTTTGACTTATTAGTACCAGCTGATAAGCAAGTTTCTAGGCTTCTAGCCCAGCTGTAAAACCTGTCATATAATCACAGAATGGATTGGAAGGGAATTAGCTTGGAAGGGACCTCAGTGATCCAACAACCCTGTTCGATCCAGGGTCATGAGGATTGTGTCCAGATGGTTCTTGAATATCTCCAGTGAGAAGAGATCCCTAGGTATGCCAGAGTTACCAGGTATGCCAGGTTTGGTTACACATACTCAGGCAGCACTCCCTGTGAATCAGTATCTGCCTTTTGTCCCTACTGCCTGGCACCAAGGAGAAGAGCCAGTGAGGGAGACTTCACAGCCTCTCTGGGGGATCTGTCCCACTGCTCAGACACCTGCATAGCCAGTGAGAAACTTGCATAAAAAATGAAACCCAGGAGATTAAGTTTGAAACTGATGTTCTTAAAAATGTTCTTCGTTTCATGTTCTTTCTCTCTCAGTCACCTCTCCAGCGCATTCCTATCCAGATGTGTCTAGATTTTCTGTGTTTCTGTTTCACATGATATAAGAGGGTCTTGGTTAAAGAGAAACTTCCAGCAAAACAACAGTTTGTATTTTGTACTACGCCTCTCTGCCCTTCTCCATACTGTCACTGGATCAAAGCAAGTCACCTAGTTTTTCAGACTTTTCAAAGAAGACACCTTGTCTTCCAAAAACAAGACAGGTCTTTCTCCTTCTTTACTGATATCCTTCTGAAGTATTGTTTGCTTGTTCCCCAGGTTTAACTTCCACTTCCCTCCATCCTCTCACACCCCCAGTGTGCCATTACAGAGGGTCCCATGGAAACAGCTTGCAGGGAGATCCCTGTGCTAATTGTTGAAGATATCCTGATTTTTATTAATCTCATACAATCATTTGGCACTTGAAAATTTATCAACAACACACTATCCTCCAGCAAGAACTCCACTGCTCTGTGCCAATTCACTTTGTACTCCCACAGCTCCAGCATCCTCAGGACATATGCTGATTTAAAGGACTAGGGGACACTCTGGCAGTTGAGGAGTCACCACCAGTGGGAGAAATGCTGAGATAAATGAGATGACAAGAGCTCTGTATGGCTGCTTGTCTCTCAGACAGCAAATTAACTCTGGGTTGGGACAAACAACGTCTCAACACTGAGGAAGAGGTACTTTTGTTTGAGATACTTCTTCAGCAGAGGAGCCTAACCTTACTCTTGATATAGCAATTGATAGCTAAATTTTTAGCCATATATTTCCCCTTAACAAAGAGAAAAAAATAGACATTTACGTGATGTTAGAAACAAAGAACAAAACAAGAGCAAAATTCAGTATTTTTCTATAATTCCAGTTTACACTTCCACATTCACTCATTTCATACCAGTGGCTGGTATGAAATACACAACAATGACATGGTGACTGCTTTACAGTTATTGTAGACTCTCACAGTGATGGACAGCCACACCAGGTACACAGGGGAGAAAAATGACAGCCTAGGGATGCTCTAATACTGCACTGAAAACAGTGTGGAAAAGTTATCTTCCACCTACTATTTATTCTGTATTTGCTTCCACATACAATCAGTGGTTCCCAAGAATTTTTAATTTCACACAAAAGCAACTTATTAGTTAACAATATCATCTTTAAATGACAGCTCTGTGCTTCCAGATGCTCTGGCCACATGACAAAAAAAGCTCTGGGTGTCACAAGGCCACATTCTGATTGCAGACCAACACACCACATGTGAGTGTATTCCAATCATTCAAATCTTTGCCAATTTGTTTTTCCTCAGATGTAATTGAAATCCTAACTGATCACTTATCATTGCAAAATTATTCTATGTATTATGTCTGATTTAGGTTTTGAATACATATGAATTAAATGTCATAAGATCAATTATCACTCCTCATATAGAAACCAGTAAAAATTCATTTTGCCCTTTTCTGAAATTAAAAATAACTTCCCTTCAACTAATCACCATTCTGCAGTTTTCAAAGTCTGTTACTCTTCTTATTGTTTTGACTTGTTATTATGTATGATGGTGGCACTAAGACATGTTGCAGGCTGAAAGTCCATTGTCATTTATCTTGTGCACTGGTTGGAGACAGCTACATTTCTTACTGAACTAGTGAATATAAATGGCACTATAAACAGACAGCAAATCTTTAAAATATTTTACTGCTTTGGGGCAGTCTAATGGAAAGTCAAATGCTTTTGTTTTTTTTGTCACTTCATTGTTGATTTAGGAAGCTTTTCCATCAGACCATGTAGGAACTGTCACAGAGGGGAAAGATGGCCTTTGAAGATTTTAATCTCAACTATATTAAAAGAATGATGACAATGACCTGCAATCCCTATATCCATCTTTGTCCAAAGAAATGGGAATTTTACATATTTGTTTTCTTTAAAGAGGAAGTAAAATCTACACATACTTTGTCCCATTTTTCTCATAAATATGAGCACAGCAATATGCCTGACTACTTGGTGAAGCAGTTTACACCGATTTATGGTCACAGGAAGGTAAAGGTGGATTTACTCAACTTCTGTAACTGCTTGTTGTCATAGCTAGCTTTCCATCTGAGAGGACAGACTGGCTCAGCATCTGTAGCCTTCTTCTAGATCCACTCCCAGTGGCAGGAGAAGGGGCAGTTAGTTTTAACATGTTTCAGCTGTGAAGGAAATGAGTGTCTGGGTTCATGCAAGAATCTGTCCTTGCAGCATCCACCCTAGGAAGCAGGAAGTTTTGTTCCTGTCATCAGATCTGTTCCCTGTTAGCTGCTCTCACCTCTGTGCACAGCCCATATGAAACACGGCTCTGGGAGGAGCTGTAGCCTGCAGGGTCAATCCCGTTTGCCTCTTGCCTGGTGCTCCTGCAACATCTCACTCCACTCTGTTCCTGTCCCTCTGGCCCCCTCCTCCTCCCACTGCCCAGAAGCTGGGGAGCACCTTGTAACTCTCCTTTGTCAGGAGGAGGAAACTTGGCTTGAGAAAGTCAGGCAGAGGCTGTCCCCAGGGAATAACAAGGTGCAGCACACTAATTCAGAGAATAGAACTGCAAATAGAAGAGATGGCAGAGGAGACCATTCAGGTCAAGATTACCAGGGAGCAATGACAGACCTTGCTGGGCTGATAAGTACTTAATTTATTTGCATATACACTGACTTTACTATTATTACACTACTATTACTGATACATTCTTAATGAAAAATACCAGAATTTTACTGGCATTAGGAATTCAGCAACTGAGAGATTTCAACATTTAGTTTCGAGAGCTCTTCTATTAATGCTGTAATAATCCTAACAATGTTACTTACAAATTCTATAGGTTCTAACAATGGTGATTATTATCCTTACTTGATAAAATATATGAACTGAAATTAAAAGCATGGTGTTTGGCTTCTGTTTGAAGTAAAGGCTCCAGGTGACTGCAAATGAAGCAAGAAACAGGAGTGTCCCACTACAGGTTAAAGCAAAATAAGGAAAAAACTCCAAACCCCTGAGATAAGCTCCCTCCCCTCTCGTGCTCTTTATTTAGACTGGTAAGTTCCCACTCAAGCTCTCTGTTCTCTCCAAGTTGGCCACAAACTTTCACCAAGTTTAGTGGGAGTAGAATCCTTTTCAGCTTCCCAGTCACACAGGTGACCCTCTTTACTGTGTCCTGTGCTTGGGACCTGCAGGTACTATTGGAAAACACACTGAAAAAAATGGGTGAATACATTGCAGCTACCAAAGAACACAATACATCTTTAATTGGGACACCAGTCAGCAACAAGCAGAGTGTTTCAAAACTCCTGTGAGTCAGTGGTCCATTTTTCCTTCATCATTATATAAACCATAGTGATTTAATCCCATGCAATCAAGTAAAAACCTTTTTGTATTTTAATTTTTCTCCCTATGGAAGAGGTTAAAATTAAGCTGTTTTGGTGGATGTCAAAGAGCATCTAAAAAGTACACAATCTTATTTTTCATTATCAAAATGTGATGCTGGCTATGATTACTAACTGGCAATATTTCATATTTGTTATGAGATAAAAAACTGTTTTATCACCACTCTATTCCCATTTATATTTGTCAGCTTTATAGAAAAACGCTAAGATTCTCCAGCAATTTAAGCTCTCCTACTTGGGAGAGCAATTGTTATAGGTTTTACTGGAGTTGTCAGTATTTCTGAGGTTAAAGGTGCTAAGCAACATTCTACTTTTACATTTCTATGTTTTTATCCTTATGCAATTTTACTTTATGTAAAATCCAAGTTGCCTCTCAAGGAGGAACTGTAAAGCTATTTCTTCTATTCCTTGCAAGTATGGTAAAAGCCTTTTTTTCTTTAGGAATGGTACATCTTGCTCTTGCTACTTGTTGAATAAGTAATTTTCAGCTCAAGGAGAACAAGTGAAAGCAATTTGAACTAACAAAGCCACACTATGGTAAAATACACTCATGTGGCTAGACCATGACAAGGACTGAAAAGATTACAGCTGTTTCTGAATAGTTAGGAAACTTGGATATCAGTTTTGACTTGCCTGAGACATTTAGGGAATATTTGGGGTTCTTTTAATTGAATGGGGGGTAGTGCAGAGACAAGCTCAAGAGGAGCCTCATCTCTTGCTACTTGCAAATTAAACTTCTCTAGAAAAAATTGCAGGATTGGACCTCAGAGAATTTGTACCAAAAAATAAGTGGGAAAATCCTGAGCTGAATGTAACCTTACTTCTTTCCAGAACAGTTCAAACAGTTGTGTAGCTGGGCTATGCTTTCACACACACATGAAAAACCCCACAAGAATTTCTGTGTTTGCCCTCCTCTTGTGTTTGCAATGGACAATTTAATATAACCCCTAAATAAAAGCATGTGAGAGTGAAAAAAACTACCTTACAACACCCTAACCATTATGTATCAGAAATCTAATAGAGTACATATTTTAAAAGGATATTTACTTAAAACATTAAAGGAAGAAGATATAGTGGGAATGTATAACATATTGATTTAAAAAGTTGTCTGGTAATGTAAAGCAACTTTAAATTAAATAAACATTGAAAATGCAGCACTCCATATATAAATAAAAAATACTGGAGACATTAGGTATTATCCACTGTTTTGTAAGCAGTACTTCTCGAAGTGTTTTACCACATGTGGTGAGGAATGAAACAGAATTTGACAACTACATTTATATTCTGAGACAACATTATTGACAATAGATAAGATTGGCACATTATGTGTCTTCACAAGAAAAGGACAAGGAAAAATATTCTAAAGTTTAAGCAAGGGAAATTCTGCCTGCATAAATTGAAAAACAAAATTCATTTTGATAATGGTCAGGCTCTGGATTAGAGCCCAGAGAAACTGCATTCAACACTCAATTAGACAAAGCCCTGGGCACTTCCCTTGTAATTTAAAGTTTGCCCTGGATTGCACAAGGGGTTAGACTAGATGCTTAAAAATTTCTAATCTACCAAAGGTTGTCCTTATGCTAAATATTAATTTTTACATTCTGAAAAATAACTGGGTGTTTCTTACATATACAACCATGCACACAATTTCTCAATCCTATCCCAGAGACTAACAAATTATAAATGCAAAGAATAATTTTTCTATTTGGAAACATATCCACACCAATTTAAAGGCAGAGCAAACATAAGTGAGGCAAAAACTACACAGGATTAGTTAGTTCAGTCTTTACATAACTATTTGGATTAAGAAAAATACAGACCTGAGGAAACATGAAACAGCACTTTATATTTCAATATTTTTCTCTCTGCCTTTTCTAATTCACAATTACTATTACAAAAGTCACAGAAGAAGACATAAGACCTACAGGCAATAAAAATAATTTCTACCAGTTCTAAATATTTTAAAGCAAAATAAAACAAGCTAGGAGGGAACACAAGTAAGGTATTTGCAAATAAGTCAGTTACAGTTTCTTTTAGATCTTTCCACAGAAAGTTTTTAGAATGGGCTCTGTCTGAGATAATGTCAGCTGTGCAGAAGCCCTCCTTTCTAGACAGCCTTACACTGAAACTGATTATTTCTTAAACCATCTAAAACAGTGAAACTAAACTTCTCCCTTCATTGGACATTGATAAATCCTGCTGCTTAGGTGTAAGTTTTCAAGGGAATAACAGATACTCTTGAGTAAGGATGTGGCCATGCTTTAGTCCCTAATGTAAACAATGGTAAAGATTTATTGCTTTTGTAGCTCTAGGTGTTTAAAATCAGCACAAGCAGCAAAATCTAGTTTAGAAACTGTATGACATGTAAAAAAAATCCTCCCAGGGTAAAGATTAGTAGAAGGATTACATTATACAAGGCAGAATGGACCAACACAATGGAAGGAGGAAAGAAAGAAGTAGCTGCAAATTAAAGCTACATCACACAGAAAGTTAATCTTCCTTTTTCTTATAAGCAGCTTTCATGTTTGCAGCTACAGATGCAAAATGAAAGAGGAGAATACTAAAGCAAACCATTTCTAGCAAATTAAATAGCCAACATGTCCACAAGTATTTATGAATGTTTACATAAATAATACAGGAAAATGTCAAAGCAAGCAATAAGAAAGATTAATAGTACAATCAACTAATTTAAAAAAATAATCACCTGGGTTTTGGTCCTCTCAGTTACTTTTGTCATTAAAACAGTTGAAATTATATTGCTTTCAAAAAATATTGCAAGAATACAGTCTGAATTTTCTCTGAATGAGGTATGTGTTTTATTATTTTCAAAATTAAATCATGTACATGATATATTAATCACTTGAATTATTAGTAAAAAAAATGGGAAGATATTATACTTTTTCAATGAAGAGGTGTTCTCACATTCACATTCTGTATTGCTGAGAATGCATAATCCTGCTAATAGATCTTGCTAGTGTACATGTCTCCATTAAACATTAAAAGTTCTACAATAAAAATAAAAAAACTTTTGGTATTATCTAAATAAGTATTATGCACATGACTGAGTTATTGCAAGACTAGTACAATACAACAAACTTGAGCAATGAGGTAGAAGATTCCCTTCTGTCAGAGGAATACAAACAGTAATATGTATTTGAGTTCAGATCATTTAGTCCCCACCTGACCATAGCTATTTACAAAGCTGCTCATCGAAATTCTCTGGAATCAGACTGGAGCAACAAGATCCTCTTGAGAATGATTCAGCTTCATTGAGAGAACAAAAAGTCTTAATATGGCATTCTGTACAGTTTGTCACCTACAGTTTGCAGTTGGGAAGGACTGACCAGAGTGTATATGCATGACTGGTAAAGTACTTTCATGTCAATGTGTGTTGCAATGTTTGCATAAACACTTTACCTCTCAAAATAAGAAGGTGAGCACCTCTCCAGCATGGGTTGTGTTGCACACTGTTGTATTTGCTCAGGTATTTTCGATTGTGTATTTCACAAGATCATTAGCAGGCACTGCACAGAAACAATTAATGAACTTACTATGAAATTCAGTTTTAGTAACTAAGTTCATGACTAAAAGTTTACTTCTGTTTAGGAAATAGATATATATTATTTCTGTTTGAATTGGATAAAGGCCAGGTTGGAACTGGACAATCTTTGAGGTCCCATCCAACCCAAACCATTCTGTGATTCTATGAAATGTTTCAACAGCAGAAATATTTCATGGTACCTTCATTTTTTCCTTTTAGGAAATAAAAATGCTATAAACATTTGAAATTAATTCCCCTCATTGGATATAAAATGCAGGACATCATCCTGGAAGTTGTTAAAATAAAAGTTACTTTTCAGTAAATTATAGCACAATTATGCTTGTTTCATGCTTTATTGAACAATGGTTCTTATAACAGTATATGCAACTAAGAGATTACTTCTTTTTAGTATTCAGTTGATCTAGAGATACTGCAGATGGATTAAGTTGGTTTAGATTTACACCAAAATAATAAAGTAGCTTACATGAATTCAGTATCACAAAAGCTCCAGCCAAATCTCCTGGTGTTAATTAGACACAATCAGTTAAATACGTCCTTGTAATTACATCTAAAATTAACTTAGACTCTGCAGGGAGTCTTGTAAATTTGTCACTGTGTCAAATCAAAAACATTTACAGCATTCAGAGTTTCACTCAAATCTTCTGTGACTATTTTAGGAATGCAAGATTTGAACACGAGCAGAATGGAATCAATCAGAACACCTGCCAAACTTAATTTCTCATGATCTTCATTGATATAAAAAATAGTTTTAAAAATAGTTCAGAATGTCAAGCAGACAGGATATTTGCTCCTTCCAATAATTCTGCAATGCACCCAATTTTAAGCTAAGAGATACCTACTGGAGAGCAGAATACTGAAATAATTTTACAATTCCATTTATCTGAAATGTTTGGAAGGTACACCAGCATTGTTAGAAATCACTGCAGACTACCCCTGTCAGTTTGCAAGAGAAAACACAATTTTGATTAGACCATGTGAAACTTTGTTCAATTCACCCTTAAACTTGTCAAAAAACTGTTTTTTGAAGTGCAGATGCTAGACCACAGTAGGGAAAAGCCTTTGAAAGTTCTCTTACTTTTAGAAATAACTGCACAGTTATTCATAAATGAATATACATGCATGTAAATATAATGTATTTGCAACAGCAGCTTCAACCTTAAGAAACAAATAAAAGGTGTGTGCAGAAAAGAGAACTTCTAAGTGATTTTATAATTATTTATTCATATTACAGTATGTTTTTCTTCATGCCTAATACCAAGGTTAACAGTATTAATGAAATGTGTGCAGCATTTTAATAACTGTTTATATTTGTATGTCAAAGATAGCCAGAACATTCTCCTGGGACAAAATATAAATGTGACTTTAGTTAGACAACTTTCTCTCCCTGAGTACTTTATCATTTTCTAAAGGAGGCAAATAGTGGTGAATAACTTAAATCTTCTTAACAACATTGTAGTATATTAAAGGAGGGGAAAAAATTGAAATAATTTAATCTCAATTTTAAGATTGATTTCTTGAGGAAATTACAAAATTTGTGTCTACAGTATAAATGAAAAAAGAGGGACCAATTACATATATCTGAAAAACGGTTTCATGAAGTGCTCTGTACATGCAAGGCACAAATGGCCTCTGGCATCAGTAGAAATCAAATGCAGAGACCTGGGTTTCTCTTCTCTTTTTCACTGTACCATCTACTTTCGTAGCAACCCAACCCTGCAGATGGGTTTCATACTGCAGGCATGATTGCACAGAACTGTCAGAAGTGGACTGTGACGTACATTTTACAGCAGGTAGCAGAAAAAGGAGAGGGGAAAGATAAGCTATTTAGAGATCAAAAATTTGTGTGACAAAAGTTCATCTGAGTTATCTAATTCCCTCCACCATGTTGGTTCAAGAATTGAATCTTTATTTGATATAAACATATGCAAGGCAGTTTGAAATTAAACAATTTCCTGTACCTTTGCATAGAAATGAAAATAGGAGGAAAACTTCCTAATTCAAAGCTACCAAGTGCTCTCAGCATTGCCAAGTAGTCAGATTTAGAAGAAATATAACACTAGAGTATCAACAGTACTGCTAAGGCATAGGTGGGAAGCAATTTTTCTAATAGAAAGAAAAGTAGCAATCAATACAGCAGAAATCAAAATCAGATTTCTCCAATAATTAGCTGGAAAGCTGGTAGGTGTCTGAATGTGGTTCATTACTTTGCAACTTAGGACACTGCATATCTAATAAATATAATGAATTAAAAGTTCATCAAAATATTTGTCTGTGTAAAAACAGAAGATGCCAACCTTGTAGGCTTTCGACAGAAATTTTACTGGCAGCTTTCTAGAATCTTGACACGTGTGAATGAAGTCAAACCAGAGGAAAAAAGCAACAGCTGAGCTTTCTGTTTAAGCAGCAGCATGCTTACTGACCTTGCAAAATGTCAGTAAGTGCAAAGATTACTTCATGCACTAGTAGTCCCAAAATTTTTTTCACTCCCTCCTAGCTAAAGTTAAGAGTAGTTCATCTCCTCTTAATGCTCTCCCAAAATCCCACATACATGATCTGAGGGGCTGCAGTCACAGACACACCAGGACAGAACTACAGCATATCAAAGATCACTGAAGCTATAATGAATATTTCATTAATTTTGTTACAGTTTAGAGATTTGAGTTCACCATAAGAAATCTCTATTAGGGGAAGGGCTTAGTTTGCACAGTGACAGCCTCACCCAACATCCAGCTGTTCTGACATTCCCACAGTACTTAAATGGTTTTTGTATCCCAGACACATGCAGTGAGGAGGTCCTACCTGTATTGCAGCACAGGATCCTTAGTTAAGATGGTAAGCTCAGATAAAATCAGGCACAATTTCACTAGCACCTCACGTCCTTTGATTGGAAGTATCCCTAGGGTGTAACCATTGATGGTTTGCTCAAATAAAAGTTTTCTGATCAAGCAAACACTGGGCCTGCAGCACCTTCAGGGCTGGACAGTGTCTTTATCTGCCATGCAGGGTAAATTGTAACTTATCAGCACAGACAGAACAACGTTTATGAATGGCAGGTGACCATCCAACAAAAATGCTGCTTGTTAACTTTCTATAATTGTTCATTTCATGCAGTTGTCATCCTGAGACCAGTGGTGAAGGAAAGATGCTTGGGATGATGCTTGTTCCTAAGCACAAAGGAACTAGACAGTCTTCATTTCCCCTCATACATATTCAGTTCTTCCCTGTGCTCCATGCTTTTGCAAATCAGTGCACAGTTCACTCCACACCAAGGAATCCACTCCTCTGTACTCAGCAGGACCTGCATCCTGGGTCACTCACAGTGGGCATTCAAAAGCAGTCACCTTGGCAAGGGGGAGAGGAAGGAGTCTGACAACAAATGGAAGGAATAATTTCCTCTAATAGCTCCTTTTGACAGCCCAAGTGTGTTTTTTTATTACTAGCAATTTTCCACGAAATATACAACTCACGATTCATATTCTCCACTAACTACTGCCACTGACTGGATTGAAAAGCTACAGATAGAACATACTCACCACATTCAGGCAGATCTCTTGGTTTTCTGACTGGAGTGGACTGTCCTTGAAAAATCAATTTGGTCTTTAGGGATTTTATTCCAATCTCCCCATGGTTCTTTAATGGACACTTGAGATACCTTTAGAGATTCAGACTCCATTAGAGAAACATTTCTCCCCGCTTGCCCCTACACCCGGTCTTTGTTTGAAACACTCGACCGTAGAAACTTATTTTTGCAGTGTTTCAAAGGATCAGAATGGCACAAACTCTGCTCCAGTACACAGCAATAAGGAGGTGGGAGTTTGGAATGCCAGATCAGAATATTGATCCCTCTAAACCTCTGTTCTTTCTCTGATTAACATCAGATTTTTTGTCTGTGTGAAAACTCTCCTACCTGGATAGAAACGTGTTTTTTATCCACTAACTGGAAAGTGAGATATACCCTAATCAAATGCTGCCTCCAGCAAACAAAAAATATTTTCACTCTCAACTCTTTCAACCCTCTCACTACTGGACTGATTTTTAAATACATATTCTTTAATGTTTGACACTAGTATTCATTCATTAATTTTCTGTACACATAATGGATTCTAGATTTCATTTAAATTTAGTTTCAGAGTATCATATAAAAGGAGAATACTATTTTTTCCCTGATGATTCTGGAAGTAATCCTACCACTAAGCTATTAAAAATTAGTGAATCTCCTATTAAGATAAAAGTCAACCTCATAATAGAAAACATTAGAATTTATCTCTTAAACCAAAAGTGTACTGAGGCAATCATTGTTTCAGCAACATATTTCTTTTCAGGAAATTCAGTCTGATTATCAATGAAAATATAGCAGATCACAGCCCTTTTTATCCACCCCAATGAAGCCTTTTCATTCTTTCCATTTCAGGAAGAAACAGAAAGCTTTGCAAACACACAGGAGTTTAGGCTAAGAAATTTAAGAAAACATACACACAAAAGGACATGAAATGTTAGCAAAGAATTTACAGTCTATCATTTGCACCACTGAGTGTGCCATTTCTATCAGATGAGCCACCACTAAGTGTTCAGTTCAGCTCACTTTAGCACAGTTCATTCTTGTAAATGAAGATCATATTATATTAAGAAACCAGAAAGGCAGGTCACTGGTAAGATCCCACACAATAACATTTCACAACATTCCAGGAAGGACCACCAGAGTTAACCTGAAGTTTACCAGCTTTATTTTTTGTTTTGAAAGTCCTGGAGACATAATGCCACAAGCTTTTCTCACTGTAGCAATATAGATGGAATTGATAAAAAATAAGCTTGTCAACTGCAACGAAGTACTGTCTATGCAGTAATTCTGCCAAAGATTAAAGGACACTTGTGCTGTACAACAGGACTAAAAATAAATTAGTTTTCCTAGGAAATTGTCTACATCAGATGCTTTTAAATTTATCCAGAAAAGCAGAATGTTCTTTGCATGACAAGAATTCATAGGCATTCATCACAGCTATTTTATTCAAAATAAAGCATACTATTCCTCAAGCAATATTAAGGCCCTATAAACCAGGAGCTTTTTTCTAAGTTTAGTAATTTACAGAATCACACTGAATCAGAGAATAGGTTGGAAGAGACCTTCAAGATCATCCAGTCCAACCCAGCCTTAACACCTCAACTAAACCATGGCACCGAGTGCCACATCCAGTCTTTTTTTAAACACATCCAGGGAGGGTGACTCCACCACCTCCCCAGGCAGGCAATTCCAATACTTTAGCACTCTTTCTGCAAAAAACCTTTTCCTAATATCCAACCTATATTTCCCTTTGTGCAGCTTAAGACTGTTCCTTCTCTGTTGTAGTTAGGGCCTGGCACTGCGGAAGAATTCGGGATGTAACGGAAAGTTAGCAGACCCCCTCTCTGTCAGGGTAGTAAGTTCTCTTGCAATTAGCCAATAGCACCCAGGTGTGACATATGCAGATGGGAGTAACACAGTGAACCTAGGCTATAAAATGCTAAGTTTCCCTGTAATAAATCGCCATATTTGCCTTCCATCACATTGATGCAGTGGAATATGGTCCGCGCGGCTGGGATAGCCGCCTGTGCTGGAGCGAGTCAGGGTGCTTATCTTGCTTTAAACCCAACACCTCTCGTTCTGTCAGATGCTGCCTGGAGAAAGAGACCAACCCCCACCTGACCACAAACACCTTTCAGGAAGTTGTAGAAAGTGATGAGGTCACCTCTGAGTCTCCTTTTCTCCAGGTTGAACAACCCCAGCTCCCTCAGCCGTTCCTCACAGGGTTTGTGTTCCCAGCCCCTCACCGGCCTCGTTGCCTCCTCTGGATGCACTCGAGTGTCTCAATGGCCTTCCCAAACTGAGGGGCCAGAACTGGACACAGCACTCCAGGTGTGGCCTCACCAGTGCCCAGTACAGGGGGAGAATGACCTCCCTGCTCCTGCTGGCCACACCATTCCTGACACAGGCCAGGAGCCACTGGCCTTCTTGGCCACCAGGGCACACTGCTGGCTCATGTTCAGTTGCTGTCACCAGCACCCCCAGGTCCCTTTCTGCCTGGGCACTGTCCAGCCACGCCATCCCCAGCCCGTAACATTGCAGGGAGTTATTGTGGCCAAAATGCAGGGCTCAGCACTTGGACTAATTAAACTTCATCTTATTGGACTCTGCCCACCCATCCAACAGTTCCAGGTCTCTCTGCAGAGCCCTTCTACCTTCCAACAGATCGACACACGCTCCCAGCTTAGTGTCATCCTCAAATTTACTAATGAAAGACTCAATACCCTCATCCATGTCATCAATAAAAATACTGAGCAGAGCTGGCCCCAGCAGAGACCCCTGGGGGACACCACTGGTGTCTGGCCCCCAGCTGGATGCAGCACCATTCACCACCACTCTCTGGGCCATCCAGCCAGTTCCTAACCCAGCACAGAGTGCTCCTGTCCAAGCCGTGGGCTGCAGCTTCTCCAGGAGTGTGCTGTGGGAGACAGAGTCAAAGCCTTGCTGAAGTCCAAATAGACACATCCACAGCCTTCCCCTCATCCATCTGGCAGGTCATCTGGTCATAAAAGGAGATCAGGTTGGTCAAACACGACCTGTCCCTCCTAAACCCACGCTGGCTGGGTCTGGTACCCTGGCCATGCTCTAAGTGCTGTGTGATGACACTCGGTACAAACTGCTCCATTACCTTACGGGTACTGAGCTCAGGCTGGCTGGCCTATGATTACCAGGATCCTCCTTGCCACCCTTTTTGTGAATGGGTGTCACATTGGCCAGCTTCCAGTCATCTGGAACCTCACCAGTGAGCCAGGACTGTTGGTGATGGGGAGTGGCTTCACAAGCTCATCTGCCAGCTCCCTCATCCCCCTGGGGTGGATCCCATCTGGTCCCATAGATTTATGAGCATCCAGGAGGCTCAGCAGTTCTCTGACTGTCTCCTCTGGGGTATCAGGGCACCATTCTGCTCCCTAACACCATGTACCAGCCCAGGAGGACAGCTGTCCTGAGGACAAGCTGTCTTCTCACCAAAGACTGAGGCAAAGAAGACATTAAGCACTTCCACCTTCACCTCATCTGCAGTTTGTAAAACTAGTTCCAGTACAGTAATTTATGTCAATTTTTAAGCAATCAGGAGCATAGGAAATAAGAAGCTTGCAAGGAAGGGATGCGTGACATACTAGAATAATATATTTTTTCCCAATTGTTGCAAAAAAATGCATATTAAAGTAAGGCTATTTTTGATTACTTATAGTCTCATTCTTCCCAGAAAATGTCTTCATTTTAAATGAGACTATTTAGTGAAAAACTGGTGTCTCATTTTTTAATGGACCACGTGGACTCTGTAACCACTTCTATGAGCTCTGGGAGGTAAAGAGAAAGATTTGCAATATGAGGATCACTTAATGAGTTTAGATAAGGTACAGCTTTAGGTTTAAGATTTAAAGAGAAAATGGAACCAACCCTAAAATGTCAGACAGAAGGTCTCAGTCTCAGTATACTGTACTCAGTAACACCAGTAAAGGAGTCCTTGGGAAAAGTAGAAAGAAAATGAGAAATATATTTCTCAAGAACTGACACCTAGCTTTTAGTTTATTATTCTAAAATTTCTGGACCACAGCTGACATCTTTCTTTTAATAGCCTAGATAATTTTTTCTTCTATTAATGTATCAAATCAGTTCTGAACACCAGAAACATTTTAGTATCTGCAATAGCCTTTGGCAAGGAATTACACAGCTTAGCTCTGTATATGGGACATTTTTCTTTTTTATTTTCAACCTGCCATAAGCAATTTCAATATATGTACATCAGTATTAGAGTAGCTATGGAGAACAGTCCTGACAGCTTAATTTTTTTTATTTTTTTATTTTTTGCCAAAACTTTTAAAATTCACCCCAATTTTGCGCTCTCTTGAATTTACCAACACAGAATGTAGTGGCACAGGATGGTTTCCAGTCTTTGAAATGCCTATGTTTTGTTATTTCTCTGATAATAACTTGTTCTGAGTTGTCACCTCAGTGCCATAAAAAGAGTTTCCTACCTTAGATGCTGTTGCACAGCAAGCCAGCTTTGAATGGATTATCCTTGCAGCATCACTGTAAGCCATCATTGTTTTCTACCACATTTCTGTCACCTGAGATCTCCTTTGTTAAACTGCTTTTCATGTGAGTCTCTTTGTATATGTGAGTTTTTGTAAGTCATTGCTGAGGTCCACCTCAGCTATATAAATTACCTCCTCTTTTGTTTTTGCCAACATTCACCTTTTTATTTTCTTATATTATAAATTTGTATTTTCCTAAAATTAATATTTTATTATCTGCTTCAGCTACTGTGAGCACCTCTTTCATAATTTCACTACTATCTTCAGATTTCATTAAATTATTATCAATACCTTCACTGAGTGCTTACATAAGGAGACATTTAATAAAACTGTTCCTAATACTAATTTCCAGACAGACTGATGTTACTTGTTGCCTGTTGTATTAACTGTTCTGGCTGACTTATTATTGTAGCCCTATTCAAGCTACTTCATACTCAGTTTCAGCTGAGATTTTATAGGAATTTCAATAAAATACCAAGCAGTGAAATTTTTTTTATCCCTACCTTCTCTCCATCTTTCATATTTTTATGAAGAAGTAATAGAATTTCTATTGGCAAAGTACAATCCTATTTATGAAAAGATGCAAAACAATGGTTATTTCTGGTTTCCAGAAGAACTATCAGACATATCCTATGATATTTTTCACATGCTGAAACACACTGAAAATCAGTACCACAGAAAATTCATGGAGGGTACGGTATCATTCCTGTCTAGATCTTGAAATATCTTGCCTGAGCCTAAATGTTAGACCAACTAAACCTAAATCAGCCTTAAAGCTGATTTAGTTGAATCAATACCTACTATTGACTAACAACCTTAAGCATCAATTGCAAATGAAATGCAATTTCACATTTATCTCCTAACTAATAAACTGATACAGAACAGAATTGAACCATAGTAGGTAACCTGTGTGGCTATGAACCCATTTCATGACAATACTTTAAAATTCTGTTGTAATTGTAATCATGTTATCAGCTACTCTTTCCCCTTTCTCCTCTCTATTGTACATAGATATCTAGTCCTTCCCTTCCTCCCCTAGGACCAACCATCTGATTCGTGCACTCTTGGATCAGACACATACCACTTGCCCGATGTCAATTCATCTGAGCTCTCTTCTTTCCTAGCAGACTGATTCAGTCAACCTGTTTAGTGGAAGGGAACCCATTAACACTCATAAATCAATTAATTTTCTTGTCAGTTTTGATCCTATATACCAGATTCCACTGTCTTCCAATACCTGATTTCCTCATTTGTACGTAGTCATATGAAACCTCTTTCTACTTCCAGAGTGGATGTTCACACAAAGAAGAATTATCTACAGGGAATTTTGTGTAAAAAGGTTCTCCTCACTCTTGATAGCTCAGAAGTCACAGGTCCCTTCAGAGCATCAAATTGGTGATTCAGTGTATGAGAAAAAAAATCATGGAGATTTGACTCATCGTGGCAAAAGGGTGACTTCAGACCACTTCAGTTCGTCTTCAACCCTCATCTCTAACCCTACACTCTACACTAGTCACTCAATCCAATTCTTTTCACTAATTCCTGAAGCAAGACCCCTACATCTTGAAACTCCTAAACCATATTCCTGTGCACTAACCTCCTAGCTCTGACTCAGTTCTGTAGCTCTACCTCCAGCCTGTTTGGCCATTGGGAGGCAGAAGAAGTGCAGGGATTTTAAGGTCATGGGGAAATCCCTGCTGCCCAATTCATTTTTACACAAAATGGCCTTATTCTTTTTGGATGTGTGAACAACAGTGATGTAGGGTTCAAGTCACTTTTCTTAAATTGCAGAAAAAGTGGGATCCCAGCACTTAATTTCTCAAACTGAAGTTAATGTTTTCAGATCCCTTAGCTTTCAGTCTGTCACATGGGACTATACTAACTACTTATCCAGTGTTGATGGAAAAAGAGGCATGACTGAGTTCAGTGCTACAGAAAAGGCAAAATGTTTGGGAAATAGCTGCTAATCCCATATAATACACTCATCTTAAAGTCAGTGATTAATACACATGTGGATGAAGTGATCACTAATGTTATACATTAAATTAATGCAGCTTATTTTTTAAATTTTTTTACACCTATATATGGTCTGACTTGTGATGTGAAATTATTATAAAGAACTAGTTGTTCTTTCCAAACCCCTGCATCTACTTTCAATGCCAAAAAATATTCTTTTCCCTTTCTAAGAGATTTGAACTTCAGAGCATAATTTCAAAATATAACTAAGTTAATGGACAATGGTCTCAACATAGTGAGCTACCTTAGTCAAGAAATAGCCCCACATGGGCATATAGGAGATATGCAGATATGGGGCTTAGGGACATGGTTTAGTGGTGGACCTGGAAGGTCTGGTTAAAGAGTTAGATTCAATGATCTTAGAGGTCTTTTCCAACCTAAACAATTCTATGTCCTCACTAGCAAAGTTAGATTATTTTCATAGAAACTTTCATATTGATTTTGAGAGTTGCAGGGTGCACAGGGGAATTTTTCAAATGTTCTGCAGAAGATGGCTTTGGAAAATATGACATTTTGCCTAAGCTGTTTACTAAAATTCACTTGCATGTCATGATGCAGAACAATGCTGTGAAATTCAGCAGCATTTGAACCTTGCTGTAGCTCCTCAGGGCCACAGGTCCCACATGCTCCTTGAACACTTGGCTGAATTTGACAACAAATGTATCCAAATATTGTCCCAGAACTTTTCAGGTGTTACTCCTGGCTGTATCAAATCACCAAGACTGATGATAGAACGATGAGAAGAAAGCTCTCGTTTCTCATATAGGAAACATAATGCAAATAAGCCATACAAGTAGAAGAGGCAATTGGACAGATGGAAATCAGTTTACAAGGCAGAGAAGTATCAAGGATTTCAGTCTGAAAGGACTAAAATCACTAAAATGCTTTAAAGACTGTGCATAGGCTTTGAGAATGGTAATAAAAGAGGGAACAGTTTGATCAGGCAGGGAACAAAAGCAAGGACAAAAGGAGGGACATTAAGAGGGATGTTGTGTATTTAACAATCTCACAGATTTCTGTTGGTAGAGGATACTACAAATTGCAATCCTGACTGGAAGACAGGAACAGACTTTTTTGAGAGGCTATAACTAGGTAATGGGACCACCAATAGGAGTGGTCAAGGAAACAAATATCTGTAGTAGGTTACCAGAGGATGTAGTTGGACTTGGAGTTATTGGAGTGAAACAATATTTTTCAAAATGTGGTCCTGTCTTGGAGGGAGCTCATCTCCTTTCTTGAATTCCTGGGTACAACTCTGTCGTTTGAGATACTCTGAAAAAGGACAGACCAGTTAATCACAACTCTTCCATCTGGCCTACTGGCTATTAGGAAATAAAAATTTAAAAAAATAATAATAATAAAAAAAAAAATAAAAAAAGAGTGAATAGTGCCAGTAAGAATTTAGGCAGTTTTTTTCAAAGTATTACAAGGAACAGCAAAAGGCTGAAACATACTTAGGAAGCAAAAAAAACCTTGTAAATGGCTCATTGGGAAACATCAATTAACATCACCCTTTGAATATGCTTTTGGCTGTATTTATAAAAGTACCACCAATTAGATTTTAACAGCAATATGGAATATTACCAAAATATTAACATCTAATAAATACTGATCACAGCAGGAGTTTTCTATTGCATAATTACTCAAGTAAAGAGTATTAGCACTGCTTCCTCCCAGCTAAAACATCAAAGCATGTTTTACTTAATTTCATTTCCTTCAGACACTAGTGTCAGCATCTTAATTAATTTTAATTTATCCTTTTCTTTGTCCAATTTTAAATTGTTCGTTCTTTCCACAAACGAATGCTGTATCTTCCTAACTACACTTGTTAAATCTCAGAACAGCAATGCATGCAGCTGCAGAGTGTTAAAGACAGAAAGTTTGGGAGAATACTCAAAGAAAGTACAAACATCAAAATTTCATTCTTTCACAGTCTCTCTGGGCCACCTGTCAACCCCTGTCAATTTCCCCCCTTATATCAGGTCAGTTTTAGATCCAAAGATTGCTTTGGTCCTTGAAGTCTTAAAGGCACAAATACATAAGTAGTGTTAGTGTCATGGACTGATGATTGAATTGAAACTGTAGTTTATTTGAACTCTGAGTGAGGCCAGAATTTTTTTCATAAAAAAACTTTTTTCACTCTCTTGAAGGTAGTAGTGTTAGTTTATTTCAGGAACAACCATGTAAAAATGTTTCAAGATCTTCAGCAAGTGACACCTTTGGAGGAATTGTTCTGTGTATGAAATGCTTCAGTCTTGACACTTGCAAGGGTTCAGTTGTATGCTTACTTCAAGGAAAGAATAATCCCTAGTGCTGCTACAGACCAGGCCAGAAGAAGGGGGGGGAAAAAGATTACTGAGTAAAGGCACTAATTTTTTCTTTCCTATTGTAACACAAACTTATTTATTTTTAAAAAATATTTTTGTTTGTTTAAAATCAGTTATCAAACCTAAATACCTGGAAATGCATGAAATGTCAGAAATTGCTGCTAGTCTTTCAGGGGTTGTCAAGGGTGGTAAAGACTTACTCCTCTCAATGGTCACGTACAAAGAATTACTGTCTGCGGTTGGAATTACATGGAATAAAACAAGACATAAGCTAACTTTCTTGATTTGAAAGCAGTTCTAACAACAAACTAGTTCTTACACATAGGCAGCATGGCAAATACAAGGTGAGCAGTATAATTTATGAATGGGAATTTATGAATTCTTCAAAATCCTTTTTGTCTTCAAGGTAGTGATCATGCACAGTAATCATTGAGAACACACATAAGGCACAAGAAGGTGTCAGAAGAAGTGAGGTGCATCCACATCACTTTCCAGGACACCAGTCCTCAGCTTTGCACAGAAATATTTATGTAAGTAGGTGTTTTATCAAACCTTATCGCATGTTTTCCTTCCTGCTCAATCATGTTCCAGTCCTAGGGAGCAAACGCTTCAAAAGGTGTATTCTCCAAATACCAAAATGTATATTCAATATCTCCAGGGCTGACCACTCTCTTTCATGACCTCAACATATGTTAAGACACTAACCTGTTGCATTGCAACCTCTTCCATTCCAAGCAACACTTGTTCCTGTGATACATATTAAATTGAGCATTGAATGAAATGCAGAGATGAACCCTGAGGTGTGTGACACAGATCATTCAAACAGGTGCTCTTATCTCTCACAAGCCCACCCTGTTCCAAGTTTGCTTCTTCTTCAGCCCTTTAGTGGACACAGGCGCAGTTTCAACAGAAGAATGGAAGTCCAGAGCAGCATCATGATCCAGATTTTAAGGAAGCTGGAGACAGGCTCAATTCACTACAGCTCCCACCAAGACACAGGATTTCACAGCAATTGCACACTGTAGATTAGGCCTCTTAGCCAGCTGGCTAGTACATGATCAGCATTAACAGCAATGAGACTGACTGAAAAGCATAAATTCTGTCATAGAATTAGAAATTAGAAGCATTGTTTATCATACACCAGCTCTCAGGATAATATTGGGTTGTAGATCCAAGTAGAAAAGGTTACCTCTCTGAAATTCTAAGGTAGTTGTATAATTCCTACACAAAAGTCCACACCTATAACTCTTAGAATTAATTTTATTCTCCCTCTGCTCTTATTAACAACTTTCTAGACCTATTTGTATTTTTAACCACAAATCACATTTGCATTTGATGCAAATGATATTTGCATCATGTAGCTGTTTTCGTTGACCCTTGTAATAAGTGTCGTGGAAATGCACAAGAAATCTTGAAAATCACACTGGCAGTAATTTTGGATTAGTTACATAGGAGTCTCCTAATCTTCCCAACTGGAAAAGCAGATGAGATGACCACCTTATCTTTACTAGTATAAGGAGCACTACAAATGCAGTGCCTTTTTTTACTGAAATTGCTTCTAAATCTAGTCAATTCAATATCAAAGCATTGTGGAAATTACCAGACACACACTTTTTAAAAAGCTCACCATCTATTACCTTTGACCCTTCAAAAATGAGTAAATAAAACTCAGATGCAGATGCACACATAAATTAAGAGACCAATTAAATTTTTACAGCACCCAAAAGGTGAGAAGGGATAAATTGAATTCAGATACTCTCTGAATGGAAAATAAAAATGTTCCCATTCAGGAAATATCTACATTCAGTATTTTTTTAAGAATAAAAACTGTAATAAATCATCATTAATATAATAACAAGATATTATAAAGTAAACTGAACAGAAAGGTCTCAGCACCAGAAAGGAGATACTTCTGGTGCAATTTTTGCAGAAAAATCTGTAGAATAAAAAGGATTCAGTTAATAAATTATGTTTAAATTTCACTTAGTTTTTTTCTTTAAGAGACAAAAACTTCAAGCACTGTGTAGCCATTAGACAAAAACAGCTAGTGCATGTGAGCATTAAGTTCATGCAGAGAATGACTTCTGTCTGCAGCAGGGATGGCAGTAGAGTGCACATCACACTCTATTCTAGGAATTGTTACAATACAGCCTCCATGCTCTCCCTTGAAAGGAAACTAAGACACATAAAGAGATGGCACTGATGTAACTCTTTTAACAGAATACATCAGGAATAATGTTAATTTAAATTTCTTTTTTTTTTTTTTTTTTGTGGTTCAGCTTTGATACTGAGCATAGATAAAGAAAAGCGTCAAAGAGAAGTACCTGCAAGTGGTGAAGTTTTCAGCACTACACTGGGCTCCAAGCTCTGCCTAGGCAATGAATTTGGGGCCACTCTATTCTTACATACTTGCTAAATGTGGACTGCTGATACTCTTGCCCCTCTTCTTGAACACCAAGTTGCTCAGCTGATGCCCATTTACTTCCCTGGCAGCTCTTACATTGCTCACCCTTTTCCATTGGAGTCATTACTATTTCTTACCTCTGGAGTGGAACTAGGGACCTATCAAGGCCTCTGCTGACAAAAGCAGAAAAACTCATCTTGATCTTTGCCAGAATAAGACCTGAATGCAAATTAACAGACAGTTATTCTGCTGTAGTTCATTCCAAAGGAACTACATGAAAAATGGTACTGAACAGAAAAGAAACTAGGTCTTATTATGACTGTGTATTCTCAAGACCTTAGTAGGGCACTCAGGAATCAGAAGACCACTGATTGCAGCTATTTTTCTTTTCACTTATCCCTCACAACCATCTTCCATCCACACTTATAGCTGCTCACAAGGCTGTGTGGTGTAGAGAGTGGATTGGTGCCAAGGGTTAAGTAGGACGCATAAGGTAGCACCTCTGAATTATCTCCAGGCTGTGATTCTTTAACTCCTTAGCAGCACTGACAGCTGTCTTGTGCTGTGCTTCAAGTTCCCTGCTCCTTTTTCAAGCTCCTATTTACCAGGAACTTCTCAGCCAATCAACTCAAGGAATGAAAGCTGTGAAAAGCCTGTCACTTCAGCCCTAACCGCAACACACTGTGATGTTTCCATTGGCCAACATGACAGGGATGGAAATTAATTTAAATTATGTTTATTTCTTAAATTATAGAAAGGTACTTTATTGTCGGTTCCACTTTCACTCCATGTTTCCAAATCCTGCCACAGTATTTGTTGTTAGCTGTTTTTCTCTAAACAAATCTAACAAAAATTTCTGCAAGTAGTTCTGTAAGTTGTGTTTGCACAGATCTCCACCCAACAAACTAAACACAAGTGATCACCTTTGGCTGAAATAAGGGCAGATTCTAACAATGTATTTGATAACTTATAACCACTGCATGGCTGAAACAAGGTGAACAGCTACCATCATTTCATCCCCTTGTAGAAAAAGAGCTTCATAAATCATTCTTTGACTCTAACTTCAAACAAGGAAATTTTATTAGTAATTTCTACAGCTGTGTATGGTTGTCACAGTTGGCAGATCAGCATGACTTCATTTGCATTAGTTACCAAATATTATTTTTTCTGTCCAATAATTTAACTCATTGCTTTTCTGCACTGCCCTCTATTCCTTACTAATTATCTATCTGTGGAGACAGAAATGCAGTTTCCATTTGATCCTGTGATACCCTGTAATGTGTGGCTTCAAATGCAAGACACAAGCTCTTTTCTTTAAATACAAATGTATCTTCTGAAAATTTTTATCTTGAACATGAAAGGGAGCAAAAACACTGCCCAAGCAATCAATGACTCCTAAAAGTCTAAGGTCCTGTTATCTTGACTGGACACATACATGAATAGCTGCTATTCCATAAAAGATACTTCTTTTCAAAAATGTTGAAAGATTCTATATTCTAAAAAATTGTAAGAATTCTTTAAATGTACACTGAATTGAAAATATCTTTAATCTACAAGAAATCATTATAACTTTTAAAAATGCATACTTAAAAAAAAAAAAGGCTTTAATTCAATTTCCTGCAATTTTCTGTGGATTAAGTTAAGAAAATATAAAGCCCTATATATTCAGTGTCCAGTTTTTTATGGTCCAGAAATTAAGGGGGTTTAGTGTTCTTCCATGATCTTTGTTCAGAGCAAACTGAAGTGAAAACTAGGCTTCACAAACAACAGAGAAGTGGATTCAGATACTGTATGGATCTCATAACTGGAAGTTTATGCCTTTCATGTCATGTACAGAGATGTGGAGAGAGGCCTGAGGAGAGATAAATGAACTGTACAATACAAGTTAAAATAAAATTTCTATCACCATTGCCACCAGCCTAGGTCTGAGTTTTCCAAGCTGATGTTTCTGTCTGGCCTCCCCACTGTATCTAGCATGGGGCTGTTCCAGGCAACAATGGTACAAGAAAGGTGAACAAAGGACAGACTCCAACGCTCTACATGACAAAACATGTCAGATAAGTAACTTCAGACAAGCAAGGCAAATGTTCCCATGTGCACACAAAGATTCTTTGCTCAGCCCACAGCTCTCTGTGCCACATGCCTGAATCTCCTGTTCAGCCTGACAAGTTTCACAGGAAGGATCTGGGTGCTCATTGATATTGTTGTACTTGAGTAAAACAGGCAGCTGAGTATTCTTAATACTTTTGTACAGTAACACCATGAGGGAAAAAGACACCTCATGCTCCTGAAGCACAAGCCTAGGTCACAGCCATTTTGAATGATTTTGACATAGGGCTGAATTATTGCCACTGAACTTTCCTGTATATGAATACTAAAAATGCTGGAACTAAGAGACATCTGATTGATGGCATATCTACACAGGAAAAATAATGTCTGCTAAGAAAATTACAGAGGAAGAAGGAAATTACATAGCACAGTGATATCTAGCAAACTTCAATAAAAAGTTGTTGCACATAACAGACTGGTAAAGTCAGAGGGGCACTCTGCTAGCTTTGGTAAAACAATCACAAGAGATGTCAGTGCAGCCAGAATGCAACACCTTAAAAAGCCTCTTTAAAGCAGTGGATTTTTAACAAACATTAAGTGTGGGGTGACAAAAATTCTAAAACAAAGTGACTAAAGTGAAATCAATTGTGATGAAATGAGGAGCAGTGAAATGGACAGAGCCTTGCTAAATTGACTCTCATTGAAGTTTCAAGATGTAACTTCCTCTCATGAAATGAAGGCTTTCCTTTCATGAAAGAAAATGAAATCTTGAAATCAGAGATTAAAGTCTAACAAAAAACTCTGGAAAGGAGATATGATGAAATAAATGCAATTTAAAAAAGAAAAAAAGAAGAAAATTTTGAAAAGAAGTGACTACAACCAAATGGACTGCAATGAAATGAGGTTCAGTGAAAAGGACCCACACTTGCCAAATTATACTCACTGAAATCTTGAAGTCAGGAAGACAGAAGAAACTGATAAAAGGAAATGCTGAGAAAAGAAAAAAATTCTGCACCAAAGTGAAAACAATAAAAGGGAAAAGAGCAACATGAAGCACAGGGAAATGGACTGAACCTTGCTGAATTGATCTGCATTTAAATGGCAAGATTTCACTTCCTATCATGAAATGAATCATTTCCTTTCATGAAAGGAAATGAAATCTTGAAATCAGGGAACAAAGTCAAATGAAAAGACAGGAGGAGAAATTGATGAAAGGAAATTGTAAAAAAACCAAAACCAAAAAACCTATACAAGTAATGTCCAACTGGACTTACACTATCAATAGGTACTCCAGGCAGTGTGAGTAAAATGGACAATTTAAGATCTTAGTACTTTTTTCTTTGTTAATGTCAGTTTCCTTAAATATTTCTTCAGTGGTCCATTTTCACTCACTTCCAGCATGTATTAAAATTTTCTTAAGTCATGATGCTGAAGATGGTTCTGTATTACAGTCTGTTCTGTACTGTTACAACAGCTGGCAGAAGAGACAAAAAACAAGCTCTGTTAGAGTAAGTTTCCATAGCAGTTTCTCTCACTACAGGAACAGCTGGGAAATGGGGTGATGCAGGCTCCATATGCTACCCTTTAAGCAGAATTGGAAATGGAGATAGATAAGAAATTGTAACCAAAAGTCCCAAATTGCAGGCATTCCTATTTAGCCTCTGTCAAGAAGCAATGGCTGTCAAAACTGTCATTTCAATACTCTGAAACAACAATGTGAACTGGCTGATGAATTTACTTTTGAGGACACATTGTCACTCCCAAGCTATTCCTCTGTACTGGAAAGTCTTGTCTTTCAGCTGTTTTTTCAATACTATTTTGTAGCATTTGAACAATTCATGTTTACGGGAATCACTATTACGCATAAAGAAAAAAACTCGCAGGATTTCTATTAGAGTCTCTATGTTGGAAAAAAGAATTTGTTTTCCTCCCTAAATGATGTGAAAAAGTCAACTACTTGGGCCTCCTCATTAGCCTAAAGGAAATGCATCCTATCAAACCCAGTGTGAGATGGATTGGGTCCATGCCTGAGACAAGTCATTGCTTTTGTTAATACAATGATTCATGTGGAATAATAACAGTGAGCACTTGCATGCTGTTTATATTTGTATTTTCCAAAAAGCTTTATAAACATTAGTCATTTGCATTACAAAACAAGCATCCAAAAGGAAATGATTATTAGATAAACGCCTGAAGAACACAACCTAGAGGTATTTTTTTTAACCTTTTGCCATGCTTTGACTTTCACATGCTTCTACCAGAAAATCATTCAGAAAATTACTGTGAATTACTGCTTACAAGTTTATTTTTCTACTTCAGCTGCAGAAGTGAACCATTTAAAAGACAGGCTGTATTACCCCTTTTCAAAAAATCTTCCTATGAACAAGAGTCATTGCATTTAAACAGCATCAAAGGACAAACAATGGGAGGCTTTGTGAAAGGTGGCCCTTGTTCATTCAGAATGCTGTTGCTGTCCTAGATAGCCCGTCCATCTCCAAGAACAGCCAATTAGACACCATGGTAATTTTTATTAACAACAAAACAGGATGTTTCTGCTCTATGTTTCTCACTTCTCTCAGGCAGCTATTTTCAAAATATTCATATTTAGAGAAAAAAAATATTACCAGCTTTTACAAAGGAGAATAAGTAGCTAGACTGACATCTAATAAAAGTTTTACTATCATTTGTAAGAGTTTGGTGGTGGATGATCCTTCTTTGAAATTAATTCTGCTACTTTTCCAGGGGCTTGCTTTAGTGGACAGTAGCTACACAGTGAGCTCTGTCATTTGTGCTGCTATATATCCATCAGCTGCTTCTTCCTCAAGCCTAGCACCTTTACATTTCCCCAGCTCTCCTTCTCTCTAATTAGCACCAATCTCACAAGTGTCTTCAAAGAGCTGGAAGTGTGGCCTTCAGCAAGGAAGTGCCACACACAAGTCACTATTAGATCAATGGGGAACCCTCCCACACTGCACAATTTATTCACAGATATCCGTATCAGAGGCTTTGAAAGGAATGACTAGGGTGTGTTTTCCCAAAGTGTAAAAACAGACTAACAAAACCAGAACATTTCCTCGCCAAAAATGCAATACTCTCTTCCAAGAAGGCTGTACCTCAATTTAGATGCTTTTGAGATTATCTGAATAACTGCTAATGATTTTGTTAATTCCAGGCTCACAAAAAAGAGCTCCTGAGCAATTCCTTACACAGTTTTGTTAGCTTCCCTGGACTAATTGGGCTGATAAAGGGCTCACGTCAGCTGCTAAATCAAAATTCAGACCCAAATGTCTGAAATGAATGCCATTACTGAACTGCAAATACTGTCACTCTCCTGAAAATATCACTAACACTTATTAATGTTTGAAAATACATAATTTTCCCTCTTCAGTGTTTTCCATTGACTCCCCCAACATCTCTTGCAAAATGTCAGCATTCTTCTTCAATGACAGTATATATATTTTTACAGTGTTTGATGTCTTATTGCTGTATTACTTAATTGATTGTTTTCTTAAAAAAGAAACTGTACTGACCTTTAAGAATTAGGTATGACAGACAAATGTAAACAGCCTCCTGCCCTTCTGAAGCAAATGCTATTTTTTCACCTTGTCATTTAGGCTGTCTTCAATTTTCTTTTGTCAGTGTAATTTTTAGATTCTTATCCCAAGAGAATAACAGTTACTCAGTCAAGGTGTTTCTGGCACAGACTTTGTTTTTCAGGTACAAGGCAGATTAAAAGATTAAATTAATCAAGCAGCCTGATTACCATAGAATCATAAAGTTTGATGGTGTACAATATCTAATGTCAAGTCCAACTGTTAACCCAGCACCACTAACCTATGTACCCAAGTGCCACATCTACCCATCTTGCAAATACCTCCAGAGTTTGCAGTTAGGTACATTTATCCATTTCTAATCCATTGTCCTACCAGTCTGGAGACTTAATACTTCAAGCTGTTGCTTGATTTTCATCGACTATAATGCATATTCCTTATAGAAGAATTACATTTTACTCATCATTTAGCATTTTACTCATCATTTAGAATGCATATTCCTTATAGAAGAATTACATTTTACTCATCATTTAGCATTTTACTCATCATTTAGCATTTTACTCATTATGATCATCCTCCAGAAACTTTAAATTACCAACAAAAGGCTGAGACTTGGGGTTGTTCAGCCTGGAGAAGGCTCCAGGGATATCTTATAGAAACCTTCAAGTACTTAAAAGGGGCTTATAGGAAAGCTCAAGACAGACTTCTAGCAAGAGCATGTAGTGATAGGATAAGAGGGAATGCCTTCAAGCTAAGAGTGTAGGTTTAGACTGGATACTAAGAAGAAACCTTTTAATGTGAGGGTGATGGAGAACTGAAAAAGGTTGCCCAAGAAAGCTGCAGATACCCCACCCCTGGCTTTGCTCAAGGCCAGGTGGATGGGGCTTTGAGCCACCTGGTCAAGTAAAGGGTGACAACCCTGCCCATGGTGGGAGGATGGCACTAGATGATCTTTAGGATCCCTTCCAACCCAAGCCATTCTATGATTATTCAGTAGTTTTCTTCTACATTTTGTACTTTCTATAATTCTGAAAGGCACTGCTAAAATTGCTAGCTAAGGCCTACTAAGAATCTAATTGAAAAATTCAGCCCAGCGAAAAATCTTAGGACTTAGAAGAAATCATCTTATTTTTACACACTGTAAAAAAGCCTGTGATAGGGAGTGATATTTCTCTACAGGTTTTGACAATCTATTGATGTTCCTTTTCTTTTTTAAAGTCCTACAAGAATGCCTATATTTTGTCTCAATAATCCAAGAAAAAACAAACAGGTGAAGTCCTGTTACTGCCTCAGTTATAAATGACTGACTCATCGTACAACAAAAACCTGCCCTTCCCTATTCATTAGCTGATACATAGGTAATTCTAAAAGAAATTTAGGTGCCCCAGCCTTCTCTCAGGGCAATTCCTGTGTCTCACTTATCCTAATCTATAACCTCTCCCAAGGGATGGCTGCTTCAAAGATTTCTACAGCCAGACTCCTTTCCTCTCTCTCTTTCTCTGGACACCCATCCTTTGCAATTCCCTAACACAAGAATAATGATACCAAGAATCCAGAAGGATTTTGAAGGCAAAAGTGGTCCAGTGAAAATCCTTCTCATTTGCATTCTGGTTTCTCATGGTACGTTTGCAGTTCTTCAAATTGCCTTATGTGAGATTTTATTTTTATCTTATTTTAATGAAAGAATTTTTAAATCCTGCAAATAACAACACGTTATTTCCAAGAGCTTTTACTACCAAAAGAGTCAGTAACAACTTTCACAGAATAAGCAGCTTTTTCCTGTGGCCATGGGCCCACCATGTTAGGCTTTAAATGGCTGCTTGACTTTCAGAAAGCATTGGCTTATAGCAATGAAATTCACATATTAACTATTAATGTTAATTCACATATTAACTACCAGAAAGGGTATAAAGAACAAAACACAATTATACTGCTCTATTAATATAAAATGCAACTATAAATACTCAGAAAAAACATACAGGTAACTACAAGATTTACAGATAAAGGCAACAATATTTAGCAGAAATGAGACTTACGGTGTCGTTTACAATTGGGAAAGTTTAAAAATATTATAAATCCTCTACTTGCAAAAGAAACACATCTAATACATCTTATCAGGGTTTGGAGAATATAGAAAATGGCTATTTCTTGAGTTTTATAAACAACAGTATTAAGAAGAGTCCGAAGAAATTAACAGGCCACAAATTTAAGAGACAAGATGTAATATGTTCTTGAAGCCGGATATTATTTCCTTTTGGATTTATCAAAAGTATTATTAAAAATGAGATTCATTTAATAAATTATAAAAAGTTTAATATAAACAAAAAGACAATTAGGAGACAAAGGAAATAAAGCAAAGGGTTAAAACGGCCGGGTGCCCTGGCGGGTTGCCAGGAACACATCTGGTGTCTTAGGAACACTCTTTTTATCCCCTCCTGCTGTGAGGGTTTGATGCATATTCAAACTTTTTCAAGAAGTGTTTAGCATATCCCCACCCTGGTTCCGCCTATTTAGAACATGCTCTGTTTGATTTCTATTTCTGCTGTTCAGCACTATTTTTGCTGATCATCATTATTCTTGCTGATGAGCATTATTTTGAGTTTGGTTTCCTTTCTTCTGCAAATGGTCAGTGTTGATAACAGTCTGGGCCCCTCATCCTTCCTCTGAGGGCAGCTGGGCTTCATATCTTTCCCCCCTGCACACGTCCTGGTACTGGCTTTTTGATAACAGTTTGCTCTCCATTTCCTGCTGCTGATAATAGCCTGTTTTCCACTGTCCTTCTGTTGGAAACAGCTTGATCCTCTCATTGTCTTGCCCGTTGGAGTTTCCTTGCTTGTACTTAGGAGTACAAGTTTAAGCTTTAAGCTTAAAACTTGTTAGCAAGAAAAAAAGTACATACATAGCTAAAAAGTATTTAACATATAATAGTCATCTTAATACTTGCTAAAGCAAATATCACAATACAGATTTATAACAGTATAAATAAAACCACTTTTGCTAGGTCTCATCATGACTATTAAGAATGGTACCCCAAATCTGATCTCCTCAGCAAGTTCTCAGGACACCATAAAACAAAGGGCTGATCGGTACACTGACAGAAAGACCATAATACACTTCTTCAGTTCTCTGTATCTCTGACATAGAAAACTACAGCTAATTGTCATGTAGAGGGTTCAGCTTTATCCATCTTTGTAGTGGAAAACACCTGGTGGCCAGCTCTTCACCCAGAAGCTCGCCTTTCAAGAGTCATCCTGTACTTACCTGGAACTACTGAGGCCTCCTTGACTGGATAAAAAAACAGCAGCAGCATCATTCTATTTGAAATTCTCAATGACTGTTGAATAATATTTTCATTGCAGCAGAAATTCAGGAGAGTAATTTACTTCACTGAGCTTCCTTTCTTTTAAAATTGAAGGTTTTTATCTCTAAATCTAGTATCACACATTCTGTGCCAACAAGGAAATACTATATACAAATTTTGGAATTAGAACTTTTGGATACATGTGCTTTTCAAGACTTAACATCGTAGGATTGAAGGAGAGATTTCCACTGGACCAATTGCTCAGTGAAGCCAATGGTAAAAATAGAAAAGCTGAGATATAGAGATATGGATATAGATATATTAGCACCTTTGCATGGGATTTGGAGCTAGGGCTGATAAAAATTTAAAACGATAAAATACATCCCAGCTGTAGCTATGAGTCGATGATTCCACCATAGACAAAAGATGCAGAGTATATACAGCAGAAAAGATTATGTCCGTTTTCTGTTCCAGGAGATGATTTCCTGGATTAGATGATTAATTGCATTAGCAAAGCATTTTGCAAAAAAAAAACAAAGCCTGTGGGACAAAGAGCCATTCTGACAGCAAAGAGCTCAGTACAAAGGTGACAACATACATTGATTAGCATAAGAATATGAATTTGTCAATCATATAAACCTGCAATGCCAGGTTGCACTTAGCTTTACAAAAAGAACAGTTTGCTCTTTTCAAACAAGAGATGACAGCAGTGAAAAACACAGTTGATTGCTACAGATTAATGGCAGTTGTGATAAGGGAGTTGCAACTGGATAAAGAAAATCCTTTTTTTATGTCCACATTATCAAAGCACAATTTCCTGGCATTATGACTTTGGGCTGCTGGTAAAGAGATTCCACAAGCTGTATACTAAGCAAAAAAAGTCAGCCTCCAGTGTACATGAGAAATTTCAATATGTACTCTGGTCCTGAATCTAGACAAAAATAACAACACAGAGCTGGAGATTTTCTTCCCCAAGAGGAAATTCTCAAAAGTTTAGATTTAAAAAAAAAATATAAAAACCAAAACATAAAAACCCCACCCCCATGCAAAATGCTTTGCAGTATTTCACAAAAGAAACCATTTCCACAGTCTGCAAGTTGAATGCTTTCATCTGAAGTCTGGAGACATGAGAAGCATCTGGACTCTGGTAATGGAGGATGAATAAAATTCTGCTGCTGAAAGACAGGGGTCTAAACAAGACTGCTCTGTGGTGACAGATAAAGCTGCATCCATCACTGTGGATGTCTATTGAAATTCATTGGTATACAAGCCCGAATATAACCACAGAAAAAAGCAGTGTTTCATTCCTCCCTCCTCTTCCTCATCCCCCAAACAATTTGGTTCAGTTTCCAATCACCTTCAGTGTTTTCCTTCCAATCACCTATTCCAATCTGCTACTCACTGATTTTTCTTTTACCCTTTAGTCCTTTCTTTGGATTCCTTCTCTCCAGTTTTCTCTCTTTTTGTAGTGAATGTAAATTTGTTTTAGTAGCTGTCATTGTCTACTTCCACAGGTTCAGACTTCAATTGCTCCTTGCTTTTCCTTCTTGGGCAGCCCACACACTTACTCAATAAGGAACAAGAACATGAAGGAAAAACACTGCTTTGCAGCATGGAATATTAGTTCACCTTCGAAGACAGCAGTATTTCATTAGGGCAGTGCTGGAATTTGTACACCAGCCCAAGATTTCCCTATCTTTATCATCCATAAAAGAAAATGTGTGCTCTACAGCAGGAGAGATGGAGGGCCCTTTTCCCACCACATAAATCTGGAAATAAATCCATTAGATAACACTCTGAATACAAGAAGTCAGACACAAGAAATTAGTTTCTTCAGCCTACAAATGCTACCTCTACACATAATTCCTACCACTACAAATTCTACTCAATAAAATTAGATTATCTGAACAATTTAGGGAGACAACAAACATTTTATCAACACCCACCATCTGGTTTTAAAGGAGAAAAAGATCTATAAAATAGCTTCAATCTCCAGTTCTTGCTACATGAGAACAAATTCTTTTTAGACAATAGCCTGAAGGAAATGTAAGAGATATAATCAAAAGGTTTTTTTTTTCTCTCTGCCTCAGGAAAAGTAGGGAAGACTTACATTTTAATTTTTATAATTCCACTTCCTTTAGCTCCTTTTATAGTCTTTTTATCAGCTACTGTCTTACAAGAGCCACTGCACCAGGCAAGGGTAATTGCATCTGTTTTTCTACAGTGAGGCTTAGTTTGTAAGTTTATAATTCCATAGAACTCATTTTCATTTGTCACCTGTTGGAGTCAAACTTCTTATTCAACAATAAGACACAAAAATCGTCTTCAAAACATCCTTGTCTGTATTTGTTTATGTGAACAGTGGTGTGCACATGTGTGAAAAATTCAGGCTGTGAGCCTCCTCCTTTGCTGTTTACCTAGACAGGAAAGGCTGTTCATGTATTTTAATAGAAATCCAGTAAAGCTAGAAAGCATTTTTAGCAAGATACTGCTACCTGCTGTCAGCCCTAAATGAATGGTATTCTTTAAAGAGAACAGTGTTGTTGCCAGATTAATATAAGAAATCACCAGAGGGCACATTACAGGTGTCACTGTCAATCCATCTGCCTTGAATCTGGGATCAGGAAAGCAGTAGCAAGGCTATCTACTGATTTTTTATCACTTCCACATAAAAGTTGGGTTCTTGTTCCAAAACCAACAATGAGGATCAGAAGTGGCTGGTTACTTGAGAATTAATAAAACTAATCTTAAAAGAACATGACTATAAAAATAATCTTAAAAGAACATGATGATAAAAATCTAAGTATCTTCTACGATGTTCAAAAGTTATTAGTCACCAAATAAATCTAAATGCTAATTCTTGGAGCCAAATTAATAAGATGCATTCTTTACAAATTATATTTAGTTACTACATTTTGCTTTTGTGCTTCTCCCTCCCTCTTTGCTACTGCTTGTTCAAAACTCATCTAGTGATATATGTCATATCCACAAAAAATAAATTAGCCTAAGCCATTTCACCTTAGAAAATTAATTGCCTTCCTTTCTGCTGCCTTACAATACCGCTGGAACTTGCTGAATTATTGAGAAAGGTTAGGTCACTTGAACTCTTGTTCTCACTTAAATAATCTCTTTCAACATGAATATAGAAAATCGAATTAATAGGAACTCCTTTGTAAATAGAAGTCATAGCAGAAATAGGAATAAGTGCAATGGTTTGCAGAAAAGGTGCGAGAGGCTGAATGACTTCTTGAAGACACAAATTGAATTTCACTGATACGGCAGTAGTTGCTTTTTCTTTCATTCCAATTCCAAGGGAAGAAGGAAGGTCACACGACAGACAAACAGAACCTTGATATTAGGGAGAATGTAGGAAAACATTTTAACAGAACAAGGGCATGATATTTTAGTCAAAGCCTGTCTTCACAACCCAGCTTTCAATCCAGGTGACAATTCTAAGGACAGTGTCCTTGAACCTCTCCTGGAACAGCGAGAATAAAGAAAAACAATGGTACTGTGTATAAGAAAAAGAATGTTAAACACAATGTATTAACCAATAGTAGCATTTTTAAGTAATGCAAACCCTGTCAGACCTGATAAAAGTGTGCTAAAGATAGAAGTTCACTATACCTCTATGAGGACTCAGTGAATATTCTGAGCGGTTTTCAATTAGGAGATCAAAAAAATACGTTTTGCAACAGATGAACTTTCAGTTTATCTAAACTACCTTCTAGTCAAGATGCTAAGTCAGGAGCTTTGCTTCTGCTATGGCTAAGTAGGAACCATCAGTAAAAGATAGACACAATCATTTATTTAGTTGAAATTTCAGTAATAGACTCCATAAAAGTTTACATAGGTGATTCACATGGGATTTTGGACAAATAAATGAATTATTTTGCTGAACACTAACTAGCAGAACTTTTGGCTTAAGAAACTTTATAGTTTAGAAATAGAAGGTGTGTGGTAAAATGTCATAAGAATACCATAATCCTTGTGCATCAGTTTTGACAGTCATTTCTTTTCCACTGACAGTCACACAGGTAAATGCACAAGATATGACAAGACTTTGTCACCAGTTAGGCGACAACGTGGTTTAGGATTTGGAAAAGCTAAGTTCAGATCTCCTTTCCACTTTTATCTCAGATGAAAAAACTGGATTCTAAAAAAGGCAGGGCACAAATCAGATTACAAAATATAGAACAGAACACAAGTGGTTTTGCACATATGAGAGAACAGCTGAAAATATTTTCATTTTACCCTTTACTTCCCATGAAAAATAGATATATTTCAAGATAAAAGTTTGCTACGTTGCCAATATTTATTACACATTGACAGATACAGCTTTTCTAAATTATCATATCATTATCATATCACAAGCAATTACAAAATCCACTTTACTTCAATTCTGCTTTAGCACTTAGAATGTAAAATAATTTCTGGTCAAAATTCATAAGAATGTAGTAACATCATGTGCAAATTTGGGCTTTTATTTTACTTTTATTTCTTGTACAACAAAGAGCAAACAACTATTTCTGTGCTGACAGAACCAATTTCATACAAACAGTCCAATTAGTCTTCTAAAGTAGATGAGAAGATACTTTTTTTAAAAAAAAAATACTGTCTAGATAGTATTTTAAATATGTGAATTGCCTGTAGTACTTTATATGAAGACCAATCCATAAAAATTTTATTTTAGTTAAAAAAAAAATATATCGACTATTCTCTTGATACCACAGTGATAAGACAGTATCCCCTGTTATTAAAAAAAACAAGTCAAAAAGCCTATCTGCTTTACTTTTCAGGTAACAGTGAAACACAGATGTGTCACTGATGCTCTATAAATAATATGGGTAAAACTATCAGAAAATCTTACTTTCTGATTTTACTCAGCACTGAATTACTGCAGTTCCATTCATGCCTTTTTAACTTACTCAAGACCTCAAAATATGTATTTTATTATGTAAGAGTATGTATGTAAATTTATTTTATACATGTATATAACTGAGTAAGTAGCTTCAAGAGTCAGAAAAATCACCAATAAAATCCCCCTTAATTTGGATGTTTGTAAGCAAACAAATAGCTGGAAAGAGGCTGGTAGGAGACAAAGGAAATGATTTTGCCAGTAGGCATCTTTTCGAATGATTTTGGTGGACTTGCACTTTCAGGTGGCTGGAGCAGCTACCCATTAATTTTAAGGCTGTAGGTTCTGAACCTACAAGATCCAATCAAACACATTTTGACTTATGTATAATTCTGTTGTTAAATGTAACTTTTTTAAAAGTCATTACAGCAATTTAAAAGACAAGAAGAACATGGGCAAACATAGAAGTCAGTTGCTAATTCATCTTACCTATGACATTAGACAGGCACTTGAGAGGTTGGAGAAAGATGAAAAGGAAGAAGTTCCTGGATTTAAAATTGCAAATAAATTGTCTTCCACTAGAGAAAATAGAGAATGCACAGCAGTTAGGAAAAAAAATAGTATCAGTGAAGGTCCCCCACTAATTTGTGTCAAGGGCTGCCACAAGGAATGTAAAGAGGAAAACAATAATAGCAGGAAAGAAGACTAATCACAATTACCCAAGAATATGTTTATTATACCATGGTCCATTTCACTTTGGCTTTGCCTCCTCTCCAGATATACTGCTGTCAGGTAGAAGAACCACTTGAATCAATTCACTTTATTTCTTCTAAAAAATTGCTAGTATCGCACTTTGTATAATGTATTTTCCTCTCAAAGCCCAAGCTGACCAGGAAAGCAAATGAATAAGAATTACTTTTCACAGAACGACTGTGCCCTTCAAATTACATTTTGGCACAGGCACCTCACCATGCCAGCAATTTAGCACCCTCAGTCATGTCCTGTGTGTAGCAGCTAAGGAACTGAAGGATCAACTATGCTGATGGCAATGGAAAACACATAAATTTAGCTTTTCAGGAGGATCAGAACATCAAACTCGCAATAGCTGAAGAAATCTTTCATCCAGGAAGAAAAAAGTTTTCTCGTACAAACTAATTTGTAAGTATTATCTGAAATTCAAAATAGTCTTAATTTCTACTTACTGTTTGTTTCTCACAATTCATCTCTAGACACATTGAGTTTTACTTTATTCTAAAAATAGTTCCAGTGGAGTTGCATCTCAGCATCAGCTTCCAGAAGAAAACCTGTCTTTAATCAGTTCTTTGGCTCTGATTTTCCTCACTCTTTGGCCCCCTCTAGCCATGATGAAGAGCCACACACTACATTTCTGGTTTTGGTCTTTCCCCTTTGCTGCAACATCCTTATTTGTATGCTTGTGAAGCTGCTAAATATCCTACTGAGTCATTTGCAGTTGGTGACAGGAATAAGACTTTTGCATTCATAAACAATTATCAGAAACCAAGTTCAAACTGAGTTTTCTAGCTGTGTTTTAAGCTACACAAATAAAAGCAAACTGCTCAAAATCTAGGTGGTTTGGCACTGTCATAACAGCAGCACAATGCAAGTGCACAGCCATGATAAATAGGACAGTGCTGAGCATCCTTAAATTGCATAAATTCTGCTGCCCTACCTAAACCTTTTCATGACTGACTGATGAACAGGAGATATCAAAGCTGAAGAATAAAAAGAAGCTCCTGCTGAAGGATCATTTCTTCCAGCTGGGCACTGGAGGAACGAGGCAGGGAAAGAGGTTATTAGGCTAAGCCTAATTAAGCAAGCAATCCAAAACCAAATGTAAACTTCACAATGCCCTCTGTTCTATATACAAAAGAAAGGACAGAGGACAGGCTTTGTAAAACCTCTTAATGATGCAGTTATCGCTCATGCTAAATAGAGATACTGTGCAGGCTGCTATTTTACCACAAATCCCTACTTGTGCAATAACAATGATATTCTCTGTCTCTCATTCCCATAGCACACAGAAAAAATTAGTGGAAGAACAATTTCCAACAAAAACTTCACATACACCAGAAGATCTGTAGTAAATTAAATCATAATCTCATAAATATCTAAGAAAATAATAACTTCTAAATCTACCTTCTAGTCAAGATGCTAAGTCAGGAGCTTAGCTTCCACTCTGGCTAAGTAGGAGCCAGCTAAGCTGGAACTGTGAAAAAACAGCTTCAAACTATGTAACACAAAGGAAGAAGTAGAGACAATCACAGCTAGTTTTCTATTCACACTTTGGATATTTTTTTTTTAGATTTCCTAGTGTTTCTGTGAAGCTGGGGAGCTGCTAATAGTGACAAGTTTAACCACAATTTAAAAGTACAACATGCTTTCACACAAGCACAAAGTAGCAGTCAGTGGAAAAGCAAAAGAGCAAATGACCATCAGGAAATAACAGATGACCAGAAGAAAGTCACTCTAAAATTGAGTAATAGCCTTAAAGAGTGGGAAATTAAACATTCCCACTGCAAATATACATAAGCTGGAATGGCGAAAAGTTAGCCTAAGAAATCACATACCTGTAACAGTTCCGGAAGAAAACAAAGTTACTCTCTATTTTCTATGAGAGACTGAGAAAAAACACTGATCCATGTGTTAGCATTCAGGAAGACATAATCACAGGATGATTATATGAAGGTGCTTTATGAAAGAGCTCTGGGTGTCAGGGGTACACATACCCAGATCTGACCCGACTTGGTTTTGAGCTGAACATGTTTTTATACTGTATTGTTATATAACTTACATATTAATTATTAAACTTACATTGTTCTATTGTATGCATTGATTTTACCCAAGCATGGATTTCTCGTGATTCCCCTCAAACCCCTAACATAGTTTCTCATGATTCTTTAAACAATAATTATATCTGATCACATCTAACAATTATATTATTTATCATATACTGACTACACAGGTGCAGTTTCACATGATCTTAGCAAGCATGAGGTTTAACATTTCCCAGGGCCTACTTTTTCCAGGGCTTGCCAAGCCTTTCTTTCTAACTCCCTGAATTTTCTATGATTTTAAAATCTTTTACTATCACTTGTCTTTTGTACTACTTGTTTGCATCAAGTGCATCCCAGTCAGGCAGATTACGCTACTCAGAAGTTATTAATACGAATGTTTTCACCAAAGCTATTGTGGAACTTTTTTAAGAAACTCAATGCTGATTACCCTCAGCTGACTAAACTTCAATCAGTACATGTGTAATCAATACAAATTTTGATGGTGAAGCACAGCTGACGTCACTATATATGTGAATTTCCTCTATAAGTAAGATCCAATTAATGACTGGCTGCCTAAAATCTTTTCTTACTTAGTTGAGTAAAATGTTATCAAGGCAGACCACCCTATTTTTTTTTGCTGTAGTCCTTCAGATGTAGGAGAATCTGGTTTTTCTCCAATTGATTGTACCAAACTACTTCTCTGTGGTTTCAGTAAGAATGAAAGCCAGAACTACACAATTTATTCTAGAAAATTTTTACAGTCATCTCCAAAAGGACTCATAAATATACACCATGGGAGACTGATCCAGCTGCCCAACATTTGTCCTGTGCTGTTCATTTTTCCACTTCTCAAAACAAAACAACTCCAGATACTCAGCCACCTCATCTGCCAGATACATGCTGCAGGCTGATACCATCCATCTTACTGAGCTAATAAAAAAATCTAGGTTGTCCTTTTATGCTAATGGTACCCCACAGTTTTTCTTCTCACGTATGGGGGAGAGGGGATGGAGAAGAGCATAGTGTATAACAATTTCCCTACAAGGATGGCTTATTTCCTCAGGGTGCCTCTGAAGAGGAAGACAGAATCAATGACATTTTGATTTCTACACTGCAAAGCTGACGCTCCTGTGCTGGTGGCCTGGCTGACATCGCACAAACACAGACTACAAAAAGCTCCCTGATTTGTGTTTAAAGTAAGTCGCAAGGACTCAGTTTACCTATACTTCTGCTAGCATAAGATGTTGCCTTGTTCTGTCTTCTCACATTGTGACTAGG
Organism: Cyanistes caeruleus; assembly: GCF_971803275.1. Classification (NCBI taxonomy): domain Eukaryota; kingdom Metazoa; phylum Chordata; class Aves; order Passeriformes; family Paridae; genus Cyanistes; species Cyanistes caeruleus. Next base: position 48,308,218 of record NC_141705.1, read on the forward strand.
AATGCATTGAGAACAAATTCCCTTGGGGGCGCTACAGATGATTAGGGCAAGACACATGGGAATGGTCTCTCCTCAACACCTGGCATGCAAAGGCAAGCAATTTTTCATGACAAAGTTAGAACAAGCTTCATTCCAGAACAAGAAATTAGACTTCTGCTTTCAAACTCAAAATCCAGCCCCCAGTTTACAGCACTACTGGATATTGCATATTTTTCAGGGAAACCTGAGACAGAATTTACACGTGACCAGAATGTGATTCCATGAACTACAGCAAGTGGTTTGAACACAGATCCTTTATGTTCCTATACAGGGGAAGTCACCACAGTGCTCTACAGGACTCTGCTCCTGTATGTTTGCACTCTACTGCACACTTGTCAGTACTTTATGCTAGAAATAAGGTACCTGTGTCTCTGCTGAAATGAAGGAAAAATATAGCTGAGGTTGGGAGAGATGGATAGAAGCAACAGAAGCATGTGGGACATCTGTGCAACTGGTGTGAGAACATGAAAAACACATCAGCTTAGTAAAAGGACAGTCTGGAGTTCCTAGTTTGGGCATAAAGGTGGAAAGGTATAGGGCACAGGGCTGGGTTTGTACTCTGGCTTTCAGCCATATGAAAATCTTGAGTGAAGCTGCTAGAATCAAAAGTTGAGTGTCCAACTCTCTATTATAACTAGTCATTGTTCCTGACTCTTTGGAACCACCATTTAAATTTTTCATCTCTCAAACTGTCGGAGATTGTCTGCAATGGCTTTCTTCAGGCTCGCCTCCAGGGAGAGGAAGAAAGAAGAGGCAGGTGCAAGATTTAGAATTCAAAATGGAACTGTGGGATTAACTCCAGTGACTTTCCTGTTACAAGCACCTGCAGTGCATGGGTGGGTTCTAGACGTGCTGTAGCACCAGGTGATTTACAGCAGAGCTTCTGTGGTTTTCAGCAAAGCTTCTAAGCCTGACATGGGCAACTGCTTAGGCTGGGGTAAATTGGTAAAAGCTCATATGGAAACAGCCACAATTACATTCATTCGAATTAAAACTGCAATGAAGACCTGACAATTAAAGTGCAGGCACTGCTTCCACTGGGTAAATACATCAGGGAGAAGTGGTACACAGGAGTATTCGATTTTTGTTTGAAGCTTTTGTTTAAAAAGTACTGAATGTGTCATTGCTGATAGGGACATTGAATAGCTTCCACTGCTGTGATACAATTGAAACCTCTGCTGATGACAAGTAGTAGCTCTAAACTGTTGAAACATGGAAGATTGGCACTAAAAGACATTTTCTCCCTTAAGACTGCAGCCTATTGAATAACAAAGGTTTGTTAGTTGAAGTCCCTTGCAATCAATCCTTGCATTCCTAATGCCAGCTGTTGTTAACATATTAACAAGAAAACTGATTTTGGATGTGAAAACACTGAGTGTTAAATTTCCTCATTTACCCTTTTCGACCATTATAGGAATCACTGCATATTAAAATATTGGTTGCTCAAAATAATAATAGCACTAAGTGTGAAATAAATGCAAATCAGGAACAAGAACTGAACTATTTTTTTTTTCCAAAGACACAAATGAAACAAAACCCTATTATTTTGCCCATAACTAGGGACACCTATGGGCTGCATACTGTTTCAGTAAACATGCAGTAAACAGGCTATTTAAATGTTTCTTGATATCAATTACATGTTACAGAATGAAAAATGAAATTAGAGAGCAGCAGAATGTATTTGTTTGTCTGAAAGAGTCACTATTCTAAATCTGTAGGTAACAGAACGGTTTAAAAGAAAGTGTATACTAAATGAAAATAGAGCAACAAAACAGCAGCTCTGAATTGATCTGGAATAAATTCATCTGGAAAGAGCTTTAATAAAAAGACAGCCTCAGTCCTGGGAATTTCAACTAAGCCAGCTGATTAGCCCTACAAATACAGGGCAAAAAGGCTATTTAAAAAAGGAAGCACAATAATGAAACTTTAAGAAAGACAATATAAAACAAATCTCTCAACATAAACGAGATGAGAATTCATTTTCCCTGTGATGCTTTCCACAGCTCCTGAAAGTGCCTGCTGCTGGCAACGAATGAAATGCAAGGGGAGGGAGAGCAGAGGCAAAGAGGTGTTAGCTTACCAGCCGATGGAGCTTATCGCTCCACTCCCTTTGTGACGCTGGGAACTCACAAGCCTATAAAATGTGCCTTGGCTCCCAGTCCCCTTCTCCTTGAGCAAAATCAAAAGCAGGAGGCTGTACAGAGGAGAAACAGGATACTGTCAACTCTGTCTCCTGACGTGTCTGTTAGAGCATTTCTAACAGTTTGAACAGCATAGCCAAAGATCTCTTCTAACAGCTCTCCTCCCCAGTACCTGCTGTGCTGCCTTACTTCCCCCTTCTTATCTGTTAGTGGGGTTTTGGGAGGGTTGGGAGAGGGAGGTTGGAGAGGTACATCATTCCTGGAGGAGAGGAGAGAAACACCCAAGATGACTTCGGACCCCACAGCCAAGTGGAACATGAGCAGCAGGTGGAATGTGAGCATTGCTGAAGCAGGTGATCCCTGGGGAAAGGCTCTGGAGGCACCAGCTGTAAATGCTTCTGCCCCTGTAGCCTCCTCAGCAGGCAACTTCTCCAATCAGTTCGTACAACCTTCTTGGCGCATTGCCCTGTGGTCTCTGGCTTATGGTGGTGTGGTGGCAGTGGCCGTTTTTGGAAATCTTATTGTCATCTGGATTATCCTGGCTCACAAGCGCATGAGGACGGTGACAAATTACTTCCTGGTGAATCTGGCCTTCTCTGATGCCTCCATGGCTGCTTTCAATACTCTAATCAACTTCATCTATGCGCTGCACAGCGAGTGGTACTTTGGAGAGGCTTACTGCCGCTTCCACAACTTCTTCCCAATCACAGCTGTCTTCGCCAGCATCTACTCCATGACAGCAATCGCTGTGGACAGGTGAGAAAAGAGAAAGGTTTAGGGGTGAGAGATTGAGATCAGATTCTCTGCCAAAATAAAAATACGGAGATAATAATCATAGTGATGAGATGTGAAGATCTCAATAGTTCATTCATTGTGCTCCTCTGCACTTCTTTAGGATCTCTCCCTAACACACATTTTTTCCTGGTCTTTGGTCTTTCTTCTTCAGTATTCCATTGTTTTTATTCTGCTTTCTTTTATAACAAGCGTTTCCTCTCTCTGTTTGACTTCAGCTGCTTTCTGTGTTCCATCTTTCAATACTTACTCTGTAACAGCAGCTCAGGGTTTTGCTTCCCGCTGTGAAAACAGTATCTCTCAGCCAGTCTTCTAATGCATAGTGATAAGGAGTTGTAGAGATTATGTGTAAAGGGAGAGGATTTCAAATTTCCCTCTTCTCTGTATTTCTGCAGATGGCAGAGGCATTTGCCTCCTCTTCAGAAATCACTCCAGACCCTGTTTTTAACAGCTTTTCTCACAGTCAGCTCTGAGATGCTTTGTTCCTGCTGATTTTAACTAATGAGACTATTTACATTGCCATCTGTGCATATCTGGAAGTCTGGTAAGAACACAGTTTCAAAGTGCTCAGGTTTTTTTCTGATTTCTTGAAGCAAAATAAAGCTTTGTGACTGTCAAAGAAAAAAGATCACAAAAAACTTTACCTTTGTATTCCTGATAACAATGGAATAGGACAGCTGTAGTGTCTATACGGCAAAGGAGAAATGTAGTTGCTGGGTTTCCTACACAGATGCATTGATGGACTCTGCTTTTCAGAGACTGCTGTGTGTCTCCCCTGGAAAATGCTTCTTTCTTTATTATTGCTTTCATGCTTTCTGTGCTGGAGATATAACTTACTGATTTTTTTCTTTTTAGAAAAACAGACTGATTTGTATTTCAGATATTTTATGCCTTTTATCAATGCACTGAAATTACTCACTAAATTACTTTTTACGTATTCAAATCACATTATATATCTTACTGAACTGACTTGTCAGAACTGCAGTATTTCCAAGTGATAGTAGCTAAGATTTTACAAGGTTCAATCCACCCTCTGAAACGTTATTTCTCATTTACAGGTACAAAGATTGGGGAACACTGTTGTGCCTTTTGTGCTTGTGGACAAGTTCATAATAGTACTCTTCTGTTTGCCCTACTAATTGCAAATTTTCAGTGGCATTCTCAGTGGACACATTTCTGTTCTGTAAAGCTAGAAATGAAAGAGCAAATGAGATTCTTGGCAACTCTTTTACTTTTCTGCTCTGAGGATGGGAGAAGACATGAGGAAATCAGAGCACTTTCGTCCTATCAGTGATGTATCTTCTCAACTGTTAATCCCCATTAAAAATTTAAAAGGTAGTGTAACACCAGTGCGACTACCTTTTACCAGGCACAGATTTCTTTTATTGTCTTTTGGAGTTTCACTTAAAACACGCATCTAGCTTGAGATTTTCAGAAATATAAAAGGGTTTTAGTTGAAGTACTTAAGCAGTTCGAGCTGTGCATTTAATAGCTACTGCTGCAGCTCATCAAGTCATTAGCTGAGCAGTTACTTGGATGCTCTGAGTAATATCTTATTTAATTTTTCCTGACAAAATTACCCACAGAGATGTAGTACTTGCTACTTTGGCAGTTTCTACATGTATGCTAGGAAACTGGGAACAAAAGTGAATACTCAGTTCCTTAGCAATGTATACTGCATTTCCAGGGTGAGAGAAAATAGCTCTGTTCCACACTGATTAAAGTGCAATGGACAGATACATATAGTGGAAATGTATTCCTTGGTTTAGCAATGCAAAATGCCGGTGGCTCAGGAGTAAATAACTAGTTACTTATTCTGATCTAGTTCTTATCTGAAAATCCCCTAAAGAAATCACAGTTTGCACCCCCATCCCATCCCCCAAGTTCACCCGTCTCCAAAGGTAAATTAAAATCTTCCCAATGAACAATGCCATAGCTGTGTTTAGGTAAGCTCTTTGTAGTACCGTGCAGCATCATGTAAAACAAATGGAAGAGCAGTGTATCCCTCCTTCCCTATTCTCACTGCTGTTCCTTTTCCTTTTATGCCAAATCACACCTGATGCATTCAGCGCCTTTAAACATTCCATGGCTACCTCTGCTAAACAACTCTGCCAAGTTAAAGAAACCTAAGACTTAAAATAAATCCCAAGGAATGTCCTTGGATGTACAGACTGCCCTATTCCAGAGCAAAGATCTGCTGGGTGGATGTATTTTAAAACTTTGGTACTCATTTACCTTTTGTAAAAGTTCAGTCATTTTAACCCAGTAAACATCCTTACATGTTCATTTAATAAAAAAAAAATTAAACCAACAAAAGCTACAAATTAGGTTAAAAGCTGCTGAGGGAACTGAAATTATGGGATCAGATTATTTTCCTTTAGAAATTGTTACCATCCCAAAATACTAAAGGTTATGGGTTATAACTCACTAAAAAGAATGTTGTAATATGCTCCACTGGTTGCTTTAGAGCATCCAAATGTTCATAAAGCATAAATGTGTGACTGTGAACCCGGGCATCACTGAGCAGAGGTCATGTACAGTCGTACATGTTTCCTTTCACATCTGATTCTGTAGAACATTCTAAGCTGTGTGAACTGTGAGATTACTGGACTGACAGAGTTTTGTGGACTAGGCGCTTCCTGCAGTGTGGGTGAACTGCGGCTGGAGTTGAGGATGAAAGTATCCAAGACTGGATATCCTGGTCACTGAACACAGACTCAGATTTATGTGGGTTTATTTATACTTCTGACCATCCCTTCCTGGTGTGGGTTGTTGGTTTTCCCCCCTGCTTTCTCCTTTTCCAAAAGGCTCTTTGCAGTCTACTGCAGAGATGCCACAGGTAGCTCAAACCCAGTTGTTTCAGGCACCAGAAGCAGCAGAGATTTTACACTGTGCTGCTTCATGGGCATTCACTCCTGCATGCTTCTGTAGCTTGTGCTGCACAATTCCACAGTTCCATTCCTTCCAGTGCAACAGCTCCTTTAGCAATGTTATGGGGATAAACTGGTAAACAGCCCAAGACAAACTGAATAAGAGATAATTCTGGAGCCAATATGCCCTTGGCACTGACCAGTGCATGATCCTAAAGGGTACATCCAAGATCCTAAACTCCACCTATGATCATGACACTACAATATGTGACTGCAGTACAGTTCCTGAACATACTAATGACAGTACATTATGCAGAATTTAGTCCACCCAGCCATTGAAGACCTGCTGTCCTTTTCTACAAGATCTTAGCATGCGAAGAAGGTGGTTCAGGTGTGCCACTAATTAATTTTGAGTCTAAAGATTGCTTCATTACACCAGTTCTGTGTGTAGGCATAAAAATTCTCTGCAGATACTTGATAATTACAGTGTAAGTTTGGAGATATAGCAATATAGCACAAAATAAGGTGCCTTCAGTGGAGCACTTAGTACTGTGCATTTTTTCCTGGTTTTAGCACATTTACTGTATTACTTTCTCAGTTACTTTTCTCTCTGCAATTCCATAATGATTTTCTCACCTCAATTAATTTAATTCTTTATAAAAGCAACTCCTCTGGACTTAGAAGTATTCTAATAGTGATGGTGAGTAGTTGCCGATCCTATTCATACCTTGGCATTTCTTTTCTTTCTAGTACGCCAGCAAGTTTTTGGTCTTTGAAGGTAAAAACCATTTGTTTCATTTTATGTGACTTTATATTTAATATTTGGTTTTATTTCTCCTCTTGCACAGTCTTTTCTCTTTTTTATGAACCCTAGTATTACCTAGTTTCTAGCATGCATATGTATGTCCTTATTCAGTATCTGTCATTCTAGTTTCCCACCTTATTTTCTCACTTCTAATATATCTACAGAAGCACACATATACTGGGTCAGTTTTCTTTTTTTCTGTGACACTGTTCAGTTACTGATGGCTGGTAATAATCCCTCTACACACTCAGACTCAAGCAAAAGTAATAGGATACAAGCTTGTAACAGAAGACAGATATGAGACATAAACGCATGATTCACCTTATAAAATAAAAACCAAACTCATCATATATACACACATCCTCAAAATATCACTTAAGCTCTTCAATCTCTCCATGTGTATTCTGTATGAGCAGTTATTATTGTCACAAATAGTACCACAAGCCCTATAAATTAACGCTACTGAAATTATGAAGTAGGCAGCTGGCACACTGTAAAACGTCTTATCTTAGCAGTAGAATACATTTTGGTATCAGTCTCTGCCTGATTTCCCATTCCTGGTACAAATTGCTCAAGGTCTTCATGGACCATAAACATTATAAACCGATATTCCTTCCAAACGATCCATTATCTATTATTAAATATCTGTTACCTGCCTTGTGTGCTCCGAAATACTGAAGTACAGGGAAATGTGTATGTGTGAAAATGATCTCAAACATTTCTAGCAGGTTAAGATATGGAGTGCACAGGGCATGGAATGTGTTGTGGTAATATGGTAGCAGTGTCAGCAGAAGATGCACATGAAGAAGGTCTATTGGTGCTTGCATTCTTGAACACGAGCTTGGCACCAAGTGTTTTGTGTTTGGCTCACTGGTGAGTGGAGGAGGCTGAAGCAGTGACAGACAGGCAACCTGCACTGCCAAGCCAGCTGCCAGACCTGGCATGGAGCTCAGCTCAAACAGAACTGTAGCCTTTGGCCCCTCTTCCATTCTCTTTCCCTTAGATTCAGAGGTCTCAAAGTAAATGGCTTTCATGTAAAAGAAGTGAGAATTTGCACTGAAGACTTGTGAGAGAGGAGCATCAGAACAGGAAAAATAAAAAAGGAGATGGAGTATTTTTTCAGGTTTCTTGTGCTTCACAGGCTAGAGATCTCCCCCTTATATCTGAGAATATTTTCACCAGAAGAAATGGTGAAAAGAAATGCCACTCTACTGTCAGCTGGCTTTTCCTAAAGCCTCCAGTGCCACATAACTACAGAAGACACTGCCTGCCATACCCCTACTACCACACTAAAGTGCAATACAATGGGTTTTTTTCAAACTAATGGATGACTTGAAAATCACGACTTCAAGAATCAGCCTTGGTCACTGACATCCTGAAGGGAAAAAATGCAAGATATGCTTTAGAAATTGTCACTATTATTTCTATTCTTAGTTTGCCAGTCAAACTATAGAATTCAAAGAGGAAATCCCTTCCCCATCTTCCTGTCTTCCTCAAAAAGTGTTTGAAGGTGAAGCACATCTTATTTGTGGGTTCCAGTATCTGGGCTGCCCCCTGAAAAATACTAGTTCTCAGAATTGGAGAGAAAGTTCAAATATAATGAGCTGAAACATTAAAGGCTATCTATTATCTGGGGGTCTAAAAATATTTTGAAAATTTGACAATTCTCTTTCTTTCTCTCTTAGTAAAGAGGTGAAATAGTTTCTGCAGAACATTTTGATGCAATGGCTACAGGATTCAGCATGCAGAGGCCTAGGAAAAATAAACCTTTTCTTGAAATGGTACAATTTCATAGTGATTGGGCAAAATAACAGGATTTCTTTTGCAGTTTTGGTCAATTTATGTCAATTACATTATTAATAACATGCTGGGGCAGTCTGGGAAAGAGATACATGCATAACAGTTATTTTCTCCTTTTTGTTTTGTACTGAGTAAATATTCTATTTAATAAGCTGTTTTCAAAAGGTGCTGTAAAAGAAAGGTTGATATACCAGTACCTTAAATATAAGCAACATTTGCAACAGCAGCAATCCCCCAGACTTCTTGGTCCAGACAGGAAATATCCAATAAGTTTGAACCTTATGTTCAAACAAGAAGTTTGTTTTAGAGTCTTAGCCTTAAATACATACTCTTATTAATAATTTAATGAAAGCTATTAAAATATGTTCTGTGGTTTATGCAATGTAGCCTCTGTTACTTTTAAAAGTTAGTCAAGGGTTGGGGTGATGAGTTTTTTTGCAGAGAGAAGTTTGTTTTATTTATTTATTTTCTTAAATATTATTGCCTAAATGCATGTTTTTCTGACTAATTTACCAACCAGGAGAGAAAGTTGTATCCTTCACATATTTGTGTTTCCCTAAAATAAAATTATTTCAAGGTAACTGCAGAAACAAGAAGGAAGCTACCTAGATGACAGGGGCAGAAACATAAACACTAACAGTGGTTTTATGCAGCTGGAGCTGTTTCTACAGACTTCACACTGATACTCATCCTTGATAGCCCAGGTAGATAATATTAAAAGAAAAGGAGAAACAGGAAAGAGGAAGTCAATCTATCATTTTATGAGACAGACCAAAGAAAACTCTTATCCCTTTTCTATCAATATTCATAACTATAGAATACATTGTGTAAAATCACTTACACACCCATAAAAATCTATCCCATTGTCAGTTACCAGATCCTCCCCAAGCAAAAGGCCCTATTTATGAGAGCTCAGCCATCCTGACAACTTTCAATATTACTGGTTTTAGGTAAGAGGTACTTGGAAGCAAGGCATTGGAAGCTACTCCTAATTTCAAAAAAACTTCAGTGTTTCCCTATGCTCAAAGCACAAATAGCCATTCACCCAGAGCAACACACATTCCTCTGAGTAAATCAAGGCCAAGTTATACCATGGGATATTGTCCACTGATCTCTCAAATGTACCATGTGTTTATCATATTGTCACACACTTCCTTGATGGCATTAGCACTGCACAACAGACCCTTCCAGGCATCAAAACCAGTCTTTCTCAACAGTGAATTATAGGCCTAAAGAAATGGCCACAGCCACTCTACCTGCAGAGAAAGTCAGACCAAATAAATTAATGCAAAACAGTCCCTAAAGAAAAGAAGGAGCCTTGCTCTAGTAGGTTGCAGATAGAGATTAAAGAATACAAAAGTCAGAGATTTGGTTTTTGTCATACAAAAAATGCCTTTTAAATCTAAGTTCATTCCATCATAGTCTACTCTATATAGCTTACCTTTTGGAGCATTTTCCACAGCAATGTTCTAAACAAGAGCAGGGAATGATAGCAATTTCCCTAAGTTTTTAAAATACCAATTGATTCAAAATACAAAGTCTTGAAATCAGCTTCTGTCTTGAGGGAATGACAGCTTCTGTGTACTCATGAAAGAAGCACGCTCTTCTATCTCCTGTTGACAAGCCACTTACATACAACCATTATGATTTTTCACTCAGTCTCTTCCTTTGTCAAGTTCCAATTTCCTGTTACAATCTGGGATTATTACATTTTGACCCATGTGAGTTTATCAACACACTGTAAACAGGTGAAACAAATCAATTAGGATGATTAAAGGCTTCCAACTGTGTCTCCAGATGGGCATTTGTAGGATCCAATTTTGAACATCATTTTGTTTTAATAACATCTTGTGTATTTTTGACACAATTTTCTAAATGATGTGTTAAAGATGAAAGGCTTTCCTGGCTGTGTTAGCCAGTGTATGCTGTTTTACAAAAAGACAAATTAGGTTTGTTTTTTTTTCTCTTTTCTATTGTTGGGACGATAATACACAAACTTTGTAAGCTTTTACAGTATGTAGAAGCTATTTGGCTCATGTTACTTGAAAACTGTAAGAGAGATACATAATTATGAGGCCATTAAAACTACTGGCTTAAAGAGTTTATCAGTGTTATTCAAAACAAAACTGTTTCTACTTTTGTTTCAGAGAAAACAGGTTTTCTTGATTTGGTGAACCCAAGACACAAGAAGAGAAGAGTTTACAATATAGACTCTAGACAAACAGAGCAGTTCAGAAGGGAACTGGATCTATTCTGACCCCAGCAGCTAAGAAATGAGTGCAGTAGCAAGTACACCGTGATGCACCAGCCATTATACCATGCAGCCTGAATGATTTCTCATTAAGCTCAGTGGAAAGACTCTTGCTGCTTTCAGTAGTAATCAGTTAAGGACAAAGATTAACACAAGATAAAGCTGTAAGAAAAGTGATGACAGTGGGATGTCATATGGTCACAAACCACAAAATCATGTGCTAATGATGTGCATATGAAACTGCAGTGCTACCTAAAAATGCTTTAGAATCATACACGGAAGAAAATGGTGCAGCTGTTGAGCAATACACATTCTTGGAAGTGCTGGCTTGAGTCTACCTGCACATACTTCTATCCCTGCATAGCAAAATGTGTATATTCCATCTTATAATTATTTTCCAAGTATAAATGTTTTGTTGGGTGGGGTAATAATGATTTTTGCTTGTTGTGATAAATGATTATCAGTTCATTCCTTTCAGGAATGTATAATTTATATCCCTGATTTGTTGTGTGGAATAAGTTATCTGTGGCACTATCAGCAGCTCCCACTGGAGTGAGAAAGCATTAGAAGTCCCATCTTTAAATCAAGCCACCACAGTGGGAGTTCAGAGCCCTTTATTCAGCACGAAGTCACACTGCTCAAGCCTGGTGATAGACTGAACATTAAATGTCCAAAGACAGCAAAGCAAATTGGCACAGCACCCCACTGAAAAAATGTCTGCGTGGCTCCAGAATGCTTTTCAGTGGTGTAACAAGGCTTCAGTTGCTTGTAGCCATTAGAAATCCTCCTTCAGCTCAAATATCTACCATCTTCTACTGTCCTTGGAGATGAGGTGTGGAGAGGTACAAGGTCTGTGTATAAATATCACAGAACATGGTGAACCTATGAGGGCTTCTGCATTTGTCACTGGCTTCAGAACAAGTGCATAAATTTAGGCACTACATACATAAAGAAGGCATTAATCTACCTAGAGAGCAGCTAGAGGAGGACTACAAGGCTGCTAAAGGGTCTGGAGGGAAAGCCTTATGAGGAGCAGCTGAGGTCACTTGGCTTGTTCAGCCTAGAGAAGAGGAAACTTAAGGGGAGACCTCATTTCAGTCTCACAAGAGAAACCAGAGGGATGGGCAGTGATTTCTTCACTTTCTTGGCTAGTGATGACCCAAGAGACGGCATGAAGCTGAGTCAGGGGAGGTTCAGGTCAGGTATTAGGAAAAGATTTTTCAACCAGAGGGTGTTTGGGCACTGGAAAAGTCTCCCCAGTGCAGTGGTCACAGCACCACTGTCTCAGTTCATCAAGTGTTTGGATAATGCTCTCAGGCACACAGTGTGATTCTTGGGAATGCTCCTCTGCAGGGTCAAGAGTTGGACTCAATGATCCTCATGGGTCATTTCCAACTCAGCTTACTCTATGATGAATTTCAGACCACTTGAAAGAACTGTGGAGTAGCAAAACAGCCTGTAAGACAGACAACATCAGAGCATCCATGAAGTCCTGCTGTTCCCCTTGCATGCTATTCATGGTTGGCTGATTACACAGAGGAAAAACTCTGGGAGTTCTCTCCCATACACTTGCAGAGGCAGAAGGGATTGCCACCACGTAGCCACACTGCCAAAATTATCTTGTTTTATATCAGTTCTACTTACCTTGGAATCTCTGGTACGCTAGGGCTGATTTTTGTCATGTCTTTTGCTCTTACACAACCCCCAGTTTCCTTTCTTATTCTCTCCTCTCTCAACACAATTTCTGTATGCTGTTATTCTACAATTCTCCTTTCTTTGCTTCTCCTAAAAAAGTTTCTCATTTTTCTCTTTTCACTTCTATTTTTTCATTTAGCAAACTGCTCCCCAGTCTCAGTTCTTTTGCTAGATCCTTTATCTCATCATTTTCACTCCTTTCACTCCTGGCCTACTCAAGCATTCCTATTACCTCTACACCATGTTCAGCACCATTCAGTAAACAATGCAGACAGCATATCTACTCTTCCCCCTTGTAACTGGAATTTTACCATCCTTAATATATGTAAGAATATCATCTAGAGTAAAAAAATTCTCCATAATGACAGAGCTACACCATGAAACACAACAGATAGTTGTCAGCCATGGGGAATTGTAATATACAGGGGCAATATGCTCATCATACATTCACATTAGCCCATTCTTAGCCTCCTTATCTCACCGATTTTCTGAGCAACACCAAAGCATGGAGAACCTCTAGCCTGTGCTAGCAGGAGCTTTCATTCCTTCTGGAAACACCCTTGCTGAATGGAGAGAGATCAAAAGCCAACTGAAAAATTAGCTACTGCTACTTCAAATTGAGCCTAAAGAGATGCAAACTACCCTTTGATACCCATAATGGCAAGATAACATTTACAGAAAACTAAATCTTAAGCAAGAGCATGTGTGTCTCCTTTGCAAATGACAGCTAACAGTGCAGGAAGAACTCAGGTCTTTTACAGGCTTCTTTTGGCTATGGAGATAGAATCCAGATTCTGTTCAAATGTGGAGATAGTTTTTGACCTGCAATGAATGACCATTCCACATTTTCTACTTTACTTGCGTCAATGAAGGCTTCTCTACTAAAATGCTACCAAACATGTATGACAAGTGAGTGAATGTAACAATTGCCATTATAAAGCAATATCTCACTACATTACTTAAGCAATTTTGTTTCTAAGGAATGTCACTTAGAGAACTTAAGCTTACACTGTAATTGTTAGTGTACTGGCAAAGTAGAATAACTTAGATTTGTTATCAAAGGCTCTGTAACAGAGCTGTCAAACTCTCTTCAGCTACATCTATCCTCCACAAAGATATTATTGAGGGAATAGTCAAAGTTCCCTTACTTCCTTCCCATTTTGCTGATTAGAATGACTGCCTGCTACATATTTGTAATCGATCTTGTGCAATAGCTAGGCTGTTGGCTTATCACTCAAATTCGAACTCAAGAGATAAATAGCCCGCTTTTCATCTGATCCTTGTCCTTTGACTTACCTTACTCAGACAGCCAATTGTTAAAATTTCCATCAGTACAGCTGTATGAGTCATTTCACCCAAACAATCCATGTCTTTAAAGGGCAGACAGGAAGATAAAACAACCAAATTTTATCTTAGGCAACAAGAACTACTGTTGGTATCTACTGGGAGTAAGAATAATATAACTGGGAATAAGAATAATGTGAATGTAATAGAAATCTGACAATAGCACATAAAATAATAGCAATGTGCAATCTGCAGAAAAGTAGCAATTGGAAGGAATAATTCCAGGCTAGGAGGAGATGCCCTAAGAGTCTCACAAGCATGTGAAAATGATTATTTGTTTATGGCTTATCACTTACTACAAGTAAAGACCATCAAACACTTGGACAGTGGCTGGCAGTCCACACAAAATCCAGCTCAATTTGAAAGACAGGGTTCATGACTACCTGACTTCTTTATCAAGTGCTACTTACTCTTCAGAGGAGAAAGGAGCTAGGTGGTAGGGGGGCAACAACCCAACTGCTGTTCTCAACAAACAGAAGACACCCAGCACTCAAATAAAACTATTTCATAGCATAATAAATAATACCAAAAGCACCAGTTTAACTGAAATAAAAAAGCAAAAGGCACATAAAGGAGAGGGGAACTAATTCTTACTCTGTGGAGAAAAAATATCAAAGTGCAGTAAAAGCAAAAAATGAACAAGCTTAAAATACTATATATGGAAATTGATGATTCAGAACTGAAACTTTTTTAGATCACTCCCTGTTTCTGACAGCATTTAGGTGTTTTAAGATACTAGGGCACTTATCATGTCTACTAGAGAAGGCATAGCACTATTGTGACCACTGTTGGATTTATCACAGATTTTATCAATAACTATAAACAGAGATAGCTTTGCTAAAACAAACATCTGTTCTGTAATTGTTCATCTGTCAAGTATAAAATTTTCAAAAAAATAAGACTACCTTGGGTGAAATTCGTGTACCACTGCAGGTAAATATGGATGCAGAAGATTCTTGCACAAATTCTTATCAGGAACATTAACTTACCAATATTTTTGTTATTGTCTCGTGGTTAATGTTTGTACCTAAAATTCTTGGGCAAGTCTGCCAATGTGTACTGTAACAATTAAAATATATCACTCCTTCTTTCACTTGAAGTGAGTACAAGACTTTCAACTGCAGCAAATACAACTCACCAAAAAATGATTGATACAAATTTTGTGTCTCACTTGTTCCTTGTTTCTATAAGAAAGATTAAAAGACAGAAAATAGGACTTGTTTTTCTATTACTGTCTGTCTAGATGCTCTCTCTCGTTTCTTTTTTCCACTAAGCTTCTACATTGTAATTACTTAGAGGGAAATTTTTTGATTATTTTTTGCATGTTCTTCTAAGGTTACCAGCATACATGAATTGCAAACACAGTTATGGGGCAGCACAAAAAATGCTATCCTACCTGGGAGCATGGGAACTGAGAAGGCAAATGAGATGTTTTCTTGCTTTATACATCTATTTTCCTTAGTGCTTTTACCAGTTCTGAACCGGCCCTTCCCTCAGCCTCTGTATGAATCACTTGCTCCAGTGTTCTTTGAAATAAATGCATGTGGACTTGTCAGGTTCCTGTAGCTTTGGGACAGATGACTAATAATCCTGACAGCTTGGCTGTAAATTTTTGTACTAGAAATAAACGCTGTATGACCTAGCAGAGTAACAGAGGATCCAGCTGCATTGTTGCTTTTCAGTCAGGCTGTACAGTAACAGAATGGTCCTACTCTTAACAAAATAGTTTTTCTACTGGTATATGTATGACTAACTGGGTGTCCCATGGCTGTAAAATAATATCCAACGAAACTTCTTCATTGGAGCTGAACCACACAAAGAGCACAATGACATCAGAACTGCAGGAAGAAAAATATCTCTGCTTTTACCCTTCTCTTTTATCCTAAGCTTTGGGTGATTATAGATACATATGAATCTCTGAAAAGTTCTTACTTTTTACTTTCTTTTACAGATATATGGCCATTATTGATCCCTTGAAACCTAGGCTCTCTGCAACTGCTACCAAGGTGGTCATTGGGAGCATATGGATTTTGGCATTCCTGTTGGCCTTTCCCCAGTGCCTATACTCCATAACCAAGGTGATGCCTGGGAGAACACTTTGCTATGTAGCATGGCCAGGTGGCCCAAACCAGCATTTTACGTAAGCTTTTGTTCTTTCAAACTTGTGCATGATGGTGTCTAGACTTGCAATGGACTTGGCAAAATCCCTAGCGTCCTGCAGATACTCTACACACAGAATAACTAACAGTTTTGATCACTGAGAAATGCAGAGCCAATTCTCTAAGTAAAGATGGTAAAGCATTATATGTGATGAACTGAACAAATTTATTCTCTTCCACGTCTCTGAGTGGACTCCCTCCTATGCTGCACGTTTACTGTCATTGCTCCACCTAAGATGGGTACTTCTATAGAAACACAGATGGTCAGAATTGGGAACATAACATGCAATCCAAAGCAAGCTTCCTCTTTATCCTAACCAGGAAAACAAGGATTTCTAGTCTCTCCTTAGAATTCCTTAGGTTGGAAAAGACCTCTAAGGTCATCAAGTCCAGCCACTAACCTTACACTACAAAGTCCACCACTAGACCACGTCTCTATGTGCCATATATGCATATTTTAAATATATCCAGGGATGGTGAATCAATTGCTCCTCTGGGCAGCCTGTACCAATGCTGGACAACCCTTGCCATTTAAAAAAAGTTTCCTAATATTCAGTCTAAACCTCCCCTGGCACAGCCTACAGCCATTTCTTCTCTTGTAACTAGGGAGAAGAGACAAACACCCACCTTACTACAATGTCCTTTCAAGTAATTGTAGACAATGAGAAGGTCCTAACCAGATTTTTTCTCTGGATCTCTTCACAGAAGGGCTGGATTTTGCAGCTTCATTCTGTTACACTATAACAGTTACTTAAGTCAGATATTAGTCCAAAAGAGAAAACTGGATAACCTGCAACTGGTTCCACTTTCTGAAAGTGAGAATATCAGTCAATTAAATTAAATATATCCTGTTGGTCCCTCCAGTAGAATTAGGAATAAGTGGCTGCTTAGGCATCTGTCCTTTCATGTCTGCACTGACATTTAAGAAAAACATTGTGTTCAAGGCTGAAAGCCTGTGTAACCATCTAGAATCAAATTTGACCTTTTGCTCTTTTTAAGGCAAGTGAAAGAAGTCCTGGTCATGTGCAATTTTTATCACTTTAGGAACTGTACACAGACATTTCTCTTTAGGGCAGGAAGGTCACACTCAGTGACAGCTGGGGATTCTTCACTAATCATTCACTAGGATTTTATCTGAAGTTGGCATTTAACCAGGAACTAAAAGGAGGCAAAAGAAATTCTCTTTGTTTTAGCAGAGTTTACATCAGCAGTGGTGACTATACTGCACACAAGTCACACATCTGTGTTGTCTACGTGGAACAGATTTGCCATATGAAGAACAGTGGGTGACAGGACTCTTATCAGGGGTTCTGCATCAATATATGACTAAAATATTTATTTTCCTCTTCCATTTTATGGTCCAGAATAGAACTCCAAATGCCTAGATTGCCCTCATGATACTTGGCTGTGCAATTATATGCACCAGCTCAGCTGGTTATGGACAAACATATCTTATTCTGCAGTCACTAATCATGATAACTATAGAGTCATTCATAATACATACTAGTGTAGGCTCAGCATCAGACACCCCACAAATCACATGCATTAAAATGCACATAAATTTACAGTGCAATCCAAGACTTTCAAAAAGACAGTGAAAACACCAAGGACTAGCTAGTTAATACAAAACATGCTTTGTGTTAAAGTAGCAGTCTTGACTTCTAGCAGCCCATTCCATTGGTATAGCTCCTCAGAAAGCACTTACCACCTTAATACCTTCTCGTTGCAGGTATCATGTTATTGTGATTGTGCTGGTCTACTGCTTTCCACTGCTTGTCATGGGCATCACTTATTCCATGGTGGGAATTACCCTCTGGGGAGGAGAAATACCAGGTGACACATCCAACAAATACCATGAGCAGCTCAAAGCTAAGAGAAAGGTACTGTACCGGTAAATCCCGCTAAGTGGATACTTATAAAATCATCTGCAATTGTGTTGCAACATATCACAGTAAATTCTTTCAGAAATACCAAATCACTTGAAATAGCAGTAATGAGAAACCTGCTTCAATACAAAATTTGATTATGTTTGACAAGTTGTCTTCTCTGTTCACTGGCTGTTCTTTTTGTAACTTTAATGCTTGTCATTAAATAAAAGAAACATTTGGGTTTTAACTTCTTACTCCACATGTAGCAGCACATACTGTGTCTGCTACATCTAAATGAAGGCAAAAAGTTTAGCCTTCACAGTTAAGATACTGAGTTTTGAACAATGGGCTAGCAAACCATTAGCTCGTTAGGTAAGATTCTCATCCTACTGAAACAAAAGTGAATCTTGCAGTAATTCTTAGGTGATTAAGGTCCATGCATATTTGAGATAAGCACTGATCAGCCTGCTTGTAATAAATCAGATTTTTAAACACTAACTTTTTTGTGAGAAATGCAAACAAGTTTTCCCAGATATTTTCTTTCAATCTCTTTCACTGTAGGTATTGCTTAAACTAACTAGACTTAGGATTGTTTATAAACTAAGTATTTTACTATCTCCTATAGTATATAGGAGATATATATATAGTATATAGGAGATATATTTTAGTATATAATAAAGATAGTATTTTACTATCTTTACTTGATCAGTTTTCCTAATGTTGCAGTGCAATGAAGGTTTCTCTCCCATAACATTTTTTCTTAACCTAACTTTTCTTGTTTAGTAAAGTGGCCTTCTGCTTTGTAGTTCAGATTTTTTTTTTATACTAAAATGTATTGAACCTTTCAGATTTGAAAAAATGGTACCCTAATACAAACTTCTAATTCACAATGATGAGCACACTTTCAGTTGCTTGATTTGCTTCCTGATACTGTATGTTTGAACAGTGGAATATGCTACTGTGCTGCAGCAATAACAGAGTGGGGCGTATTGGATCCTGAGACAAGACGAGATCTCCTGAAAATTCTGGAGAACACCAACATTTTCATTTCTTTCAGGACACTTCAGAAATAACTTTCTGTAACAGACACAATTTGCAAAAGCAAATGTGGAAGGGAAATTATTAAATTATTGCAAAACCAGGACATGCCAGAAATTCAGGACTTTTTATCATAATGACTAAGTAAAATAATCATCTTGTGACATAGAAAATAGAAGTTTCTGAAAAGAAGATCTGGCTTTTACTATATGAAATAGAAGGCCCAATTAAATCTCTTGAATACTTTAAAAACAGTACCTGTTTAGAATTCTAAATATATACAGGAGACAAGGAAGAGCATCCTTAATTAAAGGATTTTAAATGTGAGAGTATGGGAATGCATACCTTCATGGCATGCAAGAAGGGAATTAAATTATGTGCAGATATATTATAACTGCATCAGTGACTTTATGGGTAGAGCTCCATGACAGCACTTTAGCTACACTGCTGTGCTCTCCAGCAGGATTTATGAAATAACTGGTATTTGGAAAGATGAATCATAATTGGTTATTCACAGAGAGGAACTAACAGACTGGAATCCAAATAAAGCCATAACTCAGCCTGTCTCTGATAACAGAGCTTGTGCTTTGCCTTTTCAGGCAAAGAAATAATCTATTTTTCTTGCTATTTAGTATATAGGTATCTAGACATATGGAAAATCTGTGCACTTATAATGAAGGAGAAATATAAAATAGCTGACTATGTTTCATATCAGGCAATGTTACAGTGCAAAGGTGTCTGATTCGGGCTGTTTGAAATTATATTTAATATTAAGAATGTAGTGAAGAGTTCATGTAAGACCTTTAAAAGAAACAATGTTTGCTAACAAAAGATTTGAAGCTTGACAAAGTTGTCAACAAATGGTCTTACCATTTCATATATATGATTGGGCAATACAGTCCTGAATCCTCTTGAAAGCAACATTAAGGGATGAAGGATACCAAGAATAGACTGAACATTGTAGGTTGGACAACACAAAGTCATGCTCAGTATCTTTAAGGTCAAAGACAAAGTATTTAGAAATTCAGGACTGGATTAAACTACAAAACTACTTTTGCCTTTTTTTTTTTTTTTTTTTGACAGACAGCTGAAATATCTCAGGGACTGACCCATTTAAATCTGCCAGACATCAGTCTTTTGAACTTTTGAACATTTGCTACATGAGGGGACTTTGCAGCCATTATCCCTTCTTCTTAAAGCTCCCAGCATGAGACTGACTGATATTCAGCTGAACATCATTTATTCTCCTGCAATTCCCATTTTCACATTATGGAATTATAGTCTCAATGGTGTCATATATAACAAGTTTATACAAGTGTCTCATAATGTTAATGTAAGATTTACTAGGTCAAAATGTTCAAAATGTTCTTTATATTCACTGCAAATACTTGCTCTCAGATGTTGTCTCCACGCCCTGCTTTTGCTATGTAACAAATTCCAATCACTCTTTCAGCATTACTTAACCCATAAGAGGGAATAATCATGTACTGCAAGTAAAATCAGTATTGTTTTTATCAAGAGATAGAGTTCTGATACAAATGTTTTCTGTCAAAAAGAACATTTATCTCAACAGAAGATGCTATTGCCTGGCTACAATGTGAAGAATACAGAGGAACAGAAAATATTCTCCATAACTTCTGTATTTCCTTTACTGTTCCTTTTACTTATGACTGTTAACTTTGTGATAATAAGTCACCAGGCATCTTTTTCAGTAATTTTCATTCCTCCACTCCTATGCTTCTGCTTGTATTTTCTGTTTCTCCTAGCACAGCTTGAGGTATCATCTCAACTTCTTTTAGCAATGAAGATTGATTAAAAGCCACACTGTTTCAATATATTTTTTTTTCTCAAATTTGAGTATAAAACAAGAAAAAAAGTCCTACATGTTTGCTAGCAAATCACAGTCTCTGAGATTTCCTGTAAGAACACTTCATACATATTTCTTTGGTTTGCTCTCTTTCTTTCCTCTCCTTTTCCTAGATTTAGAGAAAGTCCAGAGAAGGGCAGCTAAAACTGATCAAAGGACTTATGAAGAGATTAAAATGACCTGAACTTTTAAGTGTGGAGATAAGGACATTAAAAGACAAGATGTCAGGGTTTAGGGAAACACAAAGGTGGTGGATAAAGTGACTGAAGAGCTGTTGGTGACCAAATCCTGAAATACAAGAATTGATAGGAGAGCAGCATAAGGCTGGTAGAAGAGAGAGCACTTTAAGAAAGCATAATTTAAAGGTTGGTAAAGGGCATCTGATATGCTCTCTTGCCAGATGTTTATGATCTCAGAGGATCCAGAAAGGTTTTAGGCAGATTAACAAAAAATAAATTCATAAATCATAGTTTTTTTAAGGTTGGAAAAGACCACCAAGGTCAACAAGTCCAACCTCTGACTGGTCTCCATGGTCAACCAGACCACAACGCCAGGTACCACGCCCATTCATTTCTTGAACACTTTCAGATATAATGACTCCACCACTTCCCTGAGCAGCCTTTTCCAATGGCTGACAATCCTTTCAGTGAAGAAATGCTTCTTGATGTCCAAAAATTTGCCTTAAGGTCCAAGTAGATACTGAAAGGATGAATCAGAGATGCACTTCTCTTTAACAAAATCATGGGTGCCAGGGCAGTATTAGGAAAATAGAACATGAAAAATGGCCAGGTTCATGAGATTTCCATAAACAGGACCTCCTACTGCCTCCATGACAGATTAGTAGGAGAGATGGGCAACTGTCTGATTCAGAAGGAACTGTCCTATGTCTTTATGCTCCTGTTTTTACAGAGCAGTAAAAAATAGGAGTATAAAAATACTCCTGACTTCTCATTGGCTTTCAGTGCAACTAAAAATGCAACTAAAAATTTCCTTTTTTATTTCTTTACTACATATGAATAAGTAACATGAAAACACATTAATATATATTTTATACCACACATTACAAAGAAAAGTACTAATTAGAAATAATGATACTTTTTCTGGCATCAAAAGGTAGCCATCCACGTCAGACAAAAAAAAAAAAAAAAAAAAGATAGTTTCCCAGTTTCCCTATGCAGTAGTTTATTGTGGAGCAGAGGCAGGGAGAAAAAGAGAAAAGGAAAAAAAATCGAGAGAGTCAAAGCCTAAAATATTGCATTATGGCATCAAAAGTCTTGAAATACTGAATTAATTATGGGCTGACAGATTTGAAAAAACAAGACTATACTCATAATACAAAGCTTATTCAACATAAATAGGTGATGAGAGTACTACACTATGAACTCACAGATCAGATAACCAATAATTAACTCTGAAATCAAAGACCCTCCTAGTTCACAAGCAACCACTAAGTCTAGACAGACAGACTAGAGTTAGATATTGCTCCACTCATAAAACCTTTCGTGAAAGTTTGCATCCAGCCATGTGAAACAAAATGTTTTGACACTCTGGGTCCAAGGATTTGTCTTGCACATGACTTCCTACACCATCTTGAAACTTCACTTTTATCCTACATATTTGTTCAGACTTCTTCCAGATTGGAAAGTAATTGCTTCCTCATGGGACTACATAAAGACATGGGAAGTTTAAAATCTTCCCAGTTATTTAAGCAATCCATCTTCTCCTGGTTTATCCCAGCATGAGAACCAGCACTGCAATCTCCACTAATTTATATATTATATGCCATTTTCAAAATGACATAAGGGAATAGAAGTTTAATACAGCAGTAAGTAAATATAACTTGATTAACCTAAATTTAGTTAAAAACACTCCCTGCAATCAACTACTCTACACAAATTTGTACCACAGACTTCAAGGGAAAGCCCATCCTTCACAGCTGATGCCCTTATCTACACTGAATCAACACATGTGACTAGTTTTGAAAAGTCAGACAGTAAGAAACAGAATTTTTTGGTCTTTTTTCAGGAAATGGTATGCCAGGGCTACACATACATCAAAATATTCACTAGACATGTTTAGATGTCCAAAGAGAACCAAATCCTAGAACACAGTGTATGTAAGGTGAAGGCATCTGGACTGCACCTCACCCAAACCTACCACGCAACAGCAGTCTGCTGAAGAGTACTTATATTGCCATTGTGCTGTTCCCATAATTTATTTATTCATGGGGCATGAGTGTTTCCACCTTGAAGATTCATTTGTGCTTGTGCACCATGGACAGAAACAACTTCTAGGGTGGTGTTGGAGCACTTTGCTCACACTGAGCAGCTGTCCACTCCAGAATGGAACAAACACACACAGAGGGCCGCGGGCACTTTCCCCTGGGAAGGCACCTCTTCCCTTTGGCTGATCTTACATTTCTGGGAGTGATATGTGAAACAGCCTACCCAGCCTGTTGTGGGGTAATGAGGTGCAGAAGCTCAGTTTGCTATGAATACTGTGTATCTCCTGCCAAAAATAGGGGCCTGTATAATTTATTGATCCATCAACACTCATCTTCTTTAAGGGGGTCTGCTCCTGGACTTTGCAGAGATTGACAATGAAAAGAAAATGCAAAACAGAATAAATAAATACTAGAAGAGAATTAACACAGAAGATTAAGCTTGAGAAATAAACACTTTTTAAAGAAGAGGTGATCTCACTGATCTAAGAGTCATAGCACTATGGCTTATATTATAATGTGTGGGTGGCTGTGTTGCTTGACTAGCTGAAATTTCATACAGCTACAGTGAAATTATCATTTATCCAAAATGCTGATGCATTGTGAGCACCTTGCAGGCCAAAGCTCTATCATGATTGAAAACCACAGGTGCACTTCGGTGCAGCCACATTCACAAATTTAGCAATCATTGTTCAGCACATTCAAAAAGAAAAAAGACTTGGTAACAAGAGGTTGAAGAACAACTTAGGCCAGGTAGCACCACTTCTGTGCACTCCACTGCTCTGTTATCTGCCAACAATTAAGAGAAACAGAGATGCTTTTTAAAGATTGCAGTCCTTACACAGTAATGTCCACTGATTAATTCCTCAGGCAACTAAAGGTGTAACAAAAATACCAAAGTAGCAGCTCGTTATGCCCGTAGACTGTTTCTTCTATGCAAAATACCAAGAAGTGTCCCAAAAGTCTCTGAAGTGATTAGTCCAAATTTATGATTTCATACTTTTAAGTCAGTCTCTTCCAAGGTAATAATCACACAGTAATGTATCTCAGACTTTGTGAAACTACTCTAGAAATTAAAACTTTTTGAAGAATTTCATATCAATGAGTCATGCAAAGTTTTAAACATCAACTGGTTCTGTTCAACAATGTCACATTTCTTACTCTATGTAAAGAAAAAAAAACAAAAAAATAAATCAGGAAGAAAGATTCTCAGATGCTTTTAAAGGTTCTTCAGAAAACAAACTTATCCCTTCCTTGCCAGACACTGGAAGATGATGAACTGCATCCAGTGGTTTCTCTACTTCCTCACTGAGTGCCAGTTTGTGTCTTTCAATATTAAAATGTTAAATGAAAACAGGACAGGAACCATCCTTCAGGCCTGTCGCCACAGACAACTCTAACAGAATTCCTCCGATGTCATCTTAAACCTCCATCTTCTAAAAAACCTTACCAATCCTAGAGTTCAGTTTTCCAGGCTAAATTTTTTTATAGACAGCTCTATCTATGCCATTATTTTTAGTTAGTTTCATTAATTACTTAACATGCCTCACTGGTATCACCTCTACAGATATTTTTACTCCTATTTCTTCTTTCAATCTTTGTTTACATTTGGTACATAAATGAAACAAGCGCTTCTGATCTTCTTTTATATAATATCATTATGCAACAAGTGACCAAAACCAGAGAAGGAATGAAACAAAGTAGTGTCACCATGGTCCTATTCAGGCATAACTCCCTGTTCTCCACTGAGAATGCCTCATCTGGAACATCCTAATCTCTCATTTTTTTCTTTCATTAAACAGATGACCTGGTGCTACAATGAGTCTATAACATCTGTCTCCTCCTCATTTGTTCACAACAGGTAAACAAATTCACAGCAGTTAGTTTTATTAGTCCTTAATTGAGCAAATCCCATAACTCTTCTGAGTTTGATCCCCACCTACCACAGTACCAGTCCAGCAGTTCCTATCTGTCACTGCCACCGCCCCACCTAGGGACACAATCACTACTGGTACCATACAACATATGACCAGCACTGTGAAATTGCATTTCTGCTCCCACAGTTCTTCCACATCCCAGTTCTTTCTTGGCCTTGCTTCTGTAGCAGCAGAGTTGCCTAGAAGTGTCTTGTCATCAAACTTACCTGACATGCCTTTACTTTACTGTACAAAACTCCTCAGTAAATACATTAAATGAGGCAGATCTCAAGACTGATACTTAGAGAATATATCCCAGAGTGGAGGGAGATAAGTATTAAATACTTTCTAATAAAAATATTTTTTCTCTCAACTACCTTCCCAGTGCAAAGTGCTCTCCAAATCATGCTCAGTAATGAAATGTAAACAGGCAAAATTACTTACAAAAATTAATAACTGAAGATGGCTTTCCTCTCATTCTGCCCCAGGGCACCTCTTACTATGATATCCTTAACTCTGACTATTTATAGGAAGTATGAAATAGCCTTGTTAATCTGGTTGATTCAAATCAACCTTAATGAAACTAGAGCCTGACTTCACAAATTGATACATGTGCCTAAAACTGGGTTTGTAACCCTGTAGAGATGGAGCTAGTTAAACAATGATGACATGATGCTTAGTATGCTTCCTACAGAGCACAGATGCTTACCCTGCCTGCTGCTCTTCTCCATGGCTCTGCATCTGAGAGTCAGGACTGGCCATTAAGAAGGTTGTTGGACCAGACTGCAGATTTAGTGTTCCACTAACATTCTGAGCAATTGTTCCATAACTGTAGACAAAAAAAAAACAAATACCCTGCCATACTCACCAGATTGCTATTAATACAACAGTCAAAGTCTCTACTTGCAAGTAATTGCTATTACAGCCAAATGCTTGCATACTAGAATTTTTAAGCTTATTTTCTCTTAAGTTTAAGAAAAACTTCAAAAGGGTAGTGAGGGTCAGAATATTTGAATATCTTTCTGGTGAAAATACTAGTGGAATAATTTTCCAGTTTTGATCAGTAATACATTCCCATAATTACCTAAAGTCTCCACAAGAATACAGAATACTGACAGGAAAGCCTGATTTAGGCATTTTCATTTACATTTAATTAAGTTCTTGCACAATTACCATGTTGATTACAACGTATGACCCCCTTCCTAAACACATACACACAAAGAGGCACACTTTTTTTTCCAGGAGATGAGGCAGAATAACCAATAATTTTTGGTTTTAAGTTGTAAAGAGTTCTGTTAACTCTTTCTATTACCAAGTGTATGGACTGAAAACCTACTGAAAATGTAGGGAATGAGCAAATTAATTATCTTGTGAATCATGATTTTTATTTCACAGTCTCACTCTTCACATGTTTAGAAATTGCCTAGGGAAAGACTGGGGCATGAGGGAATTACTGTAATTTCATGTTAAATCCAAAATATTTTTTTACAGAGCTATTTTATGATCTTAGAACTTCAGAAAATAAAGGGTTCACTTGTTCTCCTTTTCAGGAAATCTTTTTCTAGCAATTTGTCCTCTTTTTAATGATCTGCCCATAATTTTGAACAAGATTTTGTATTGAGGTAAAAATAAAGGCAGACCTCCTCCTGATCATTCTCTGAACATGACTGACACAATAAAATATAACAAAATTACTGGAAGCTGCTCTTCTCTGCTATCTCCAAATAGCTACAGAACACTCAGCAGCTGTATCAGCTTCCATTCACTGCCTCAAGTTCCTAAAACTCAGGAACTGTGAACTATGAACAAGTGCATCTTTCCACACCCATCGTCCTTGCTTCAAGCAGCAATCACAGAGAAATAAAAGCAGATTAAATACTAAAAACAGCTTTATACTGTGCATAAACCTTGCCAGTTTAAGTATTTATGTACAAACCGATGGAAGTTTTCTGGTCAATACTTTTTTATAGAACAGCTGGCATCATCTCCAGGTCAGGGGCAGATTTAAGAGACTGGCTCTGCATGGTCAGTGATTAGGCTCAGAATTGTGCTCTTACAGTTGCTGTGATATTTCTCCTTGTTATTTTTATATTTCTGATCACTGCTGGCAAAAAATTAAGTGAAATGTAAAGTCTATGCACAGTCCTAGGGCAAAAATTTCTTATTAATGGCTCATATTTTTAAGAATGGAAGAAACACTATGTTAACAGACAAAAAGTTTCAACAATGCTTCACTTCAATGTTAGTGAGCTCGGGGTGTTTTCAAATGCATTGCTTAATTCAAGTACACATGTTTGTTAATAATAAAACCAAGATACCTACGAGAAAGACAAATGAAAGCCAAGTGTCTCTTTTTCAGCATTCAGATTTTCAGAATGGAGATTATGATCTCCATGTTTCAAACTGTGGAATTGGGGTTTTTAAGACAGACTTCATTTTCTCTGTGCAATTGTCCCCAAGTTCAAGTTTGGGACTTGGCCCTCCAGACTGACAACCTTAACATCCCATATTCAGGACAAAGTGTGTTCTTTAAGTTGTTGCAAATTTTTTCACCAGCATATAAAAAAACTTGGAAACTCCAGAAGTTTTTGTTGCATCATCTAATTAGCAGCCAAAGTTATCCCATTACATATCCTAAATTTTGACTACATGAACAGTCCTGTGTGTGCATGGGTGTGTAAAAACAGATATATATATATATATATTTACACACAGATAGAAGCGAGTGCATAAGAAGCCCCTTCCTCATCAAGTCCCTCTAGGGAAGTCATGAACAAATTGATTTTAGCATGAGTTTTCAGTTTACTGAGCTCTCTGGAATACTGCCAAGCATCTGTGTGGTGAAAAGCACAGGAAATCTGATGCAGAACACTCATTTTGGAGGACTGCAGAGCCAAGGCCTGTATATTCAGCACTACAGAACTGCAGTTCCAGTATTACACTTACACACTTCCACATTCATTACGGGTTGCTCTTAATGTCAAAACAAAATAATTTCAGCACAGTTTTTTTCTGAGTTAAAGCAGAAATCTACACACCTACACACAGAGGGGTGTCTTATGTTTATTAATGCCTTCACCTAACAAATCTAATCCTTTAAACTCAAGCATTGAATTATTTAGAAATTTCTCTACTGAAACACTGTAAATAACCTCTTCAAAGAACCTTTATCTTATTACTCATTTTCTGAGGCGGAGAGAAGTAGTTTTTTTATTTCTCCAGGTTTTAAAGCAGGTTTCCTAGGAAATAGTTTCAGCCACCCTGACATGGGTCGGCTTATTCCATGAACTGGGATATCACAGGAGTATCAAGCCAATACAATAACGGCCATGTGTTGACCATTATGGCCAAGCCATGTGGCTGCTTTAATACTTGAAGCATTGCTTGTCTGTACAAAAGTAGATGCTGTCAGGAGAATGACACTCCTGATACTTTTCATCAATAATTGACCAGAGCATGTACCACTTTATTGACCAAGTATTTCCAAAACGTTCTGTATGCGAGTTACAAGTCTACTTCTAATAAATTCACAACCTTGTACAGTCATTTGGAGAATGACAAAAATAAACTAGGTGCATGAAATGCAAAACATAAACCTTAACATCACTGACATTAATAGTTTCCTTTGAAGTCCATTTAAATGAAAATAGACTGGGGGACAATATTAAATTTTTTTGCTTTTTTTTTTCCTTAGGTGGTAATAAACATTTTTTCTTCAAACTTTGACAGGGGGGTTGCTACTACCACTGTAAATACGTAACTATGATGGCAATTTAAAAATAGCTTTAACTGTGCTTTTTTTCCTAACAGAACTTTGCTATGCAATTTAAACAAGTACAGTCTAGGAATAATTCATAGTTATTTTCTTAACAGAAAATAGTAGAGCTTTTTCAAACTATGTAGTAAGCAATCTGCACTCCTTCCCATTATGTTCTTGAGCCAAAATTCTAGAGAAATATGGTAAACATTCAGATGGCTACTAATTATATAAATCACTTATTTAATCCTCCTAGGTGAATAAGCTGGAAATAAAACAACTCAAAACAGTCTTTCCATATGAAATAAGAGTCTATGCTCCTGTTTTGAAGACAACCAAAGGTACCCATCTCATTTTAGGTTCAGGAGGACAGTTTTCATAAGGAGTCCACATAAAGTAAAACACAGATAGGATGCTTTGCAACTTTTGCATAATTCATTGCCATAATTAATCATAGCATTAGTTGTTTATTGCAGTGTCCAATATATAATATCTAGTTTTCAAAAGAAAACATTCACTAATGCCATTTCTTCAGAAGTCTTATATGGAAAATTAATTTAAACATTGAGCCTACAACGAAGATTAAAGTTCTAGAACACTTTCAGAATTGTATAAGTAAGTGGACTTCAGAATTAACTACCCCTATTAGCAAAACAAAAGAAGATATGATTATTTTATTTCTTCCCGTATCAAAACTTATATTTGGTTGGAGGCATGGAAATTAATTATGCCCCATCATTCATTCCAGGTAAGGAAGGAAAGTATTGTAAAATAAGTGGTGGTATGAACCCTAAGTACAAAAGCACTAGATCAGCTTTTTCACTTTTTTCCCCAAACTAGATCTCAGGTGGATCATGCCCAATAATACCAATCTCACAACAGCCATTCAGAGTAGTTTTCTAAAGAACATAAACTTCTTATGCTACTCAATGGTTAAGACCAAGATAATGATACAAGGCCACCTACTTTTACTTGCTGTCCAGCTTACAGAAAAAAACTCTTAGTCTGAGCAGCAGACATTAGCATATTGCCTAATATCCAGCAATCTCTTGTGAGAAATTGAGACATCTTTTATTAGATAAAGTAACATAAAACTTGTGGAAACTTCTCCTTCTTGCCCCCAACCAGCTTGTAAAATCATTTGTTCTCCAGGAAAATAAAAGTCTGAGCAAAATATTTACCCCTTTTTTTGCAATGGAACACATATTGCTTGACACGTTGAGAGAAACTCTCAAAGTCTCAAACTCTTAAAGTGGCTCAAAGTCACTGTCAAACCTGTGTTCTATGCAACTTTGGGGAAACATAATTTAAAAATGGCAGTAGCTATGACCACCCAAAAATATCGAAATAGTTACTTTTATTTTAGGGGAATCCCACATTTTAGCATTTGGAAGAAAGCAAACTATTTAAAAACTACTTCACACTAGAAGATAATGTATTTTTGAACTTTAGAGCTTAACTAACAAAGTAAATGATTATGAATTCTGTTGGCAGGGATTATGCAAACTGAAATGAAAAACAGTTTCTTTATTTCAAGTAATTGAGAAAAACAGATGGAAAGCGCAAAACGGAAGACTAAAATTATCTGGAGCACTGGAATTGGCAAATACTTTACCTGGCTGAAAGACTTCCAAGCTCTCATACTATCTCCTCCTAAATGTGCAGCTATTAAGAATCCATCCTTTCCTATGGGCTGAAAGAATACAGAAAATCCCCGAGTCTGTCAAAGCACCTGAAGTGTACCTTAGAAGTCAGTTCCATCTCTATTGTCAGGAGAACTACCTTTGAATCCTAACTTTCTTGCAGAAGAGAGATAGTTTACTCCAAATAAGCACTGTGAAGAAGCAAAGGCATACTGGTGTTCCTTTCTCTCTGGTGTTTCACGTATAAGTGCCATGTAGTCCACAGGACTGGGAAGTGGATTTACTGGCTGCATCCCAACATGCTGGGAAAAACACTTTGTGAAATG
Organism: Cyanistes caeruleus; assembly: GCF_971803275.1. NCBI lineage: Eukaryota > Metazoa > Chordata > Aves > Passeriformes > Paridae > Cyanistes > Cyanistes caeruleus. The sequence goes on from NC_141705.1 coordinate 48,338,750, forward strand.
TTAGTGTGGCATTTTACTTCTCCCAAAAGAGCTCAGGACACAAGTTATGATCCCAGGGATTATCTCTGAACTGTGTTTAAGCTGTATTCATGAATAAATAACACCCAGGAGAGGGTAAACAAAGACATTCTTACACTCCATGAGTTCTTAAATAATTTCCTTCTCATTTATATCTGCATAACACCCAGGAGTAAAAGTTCTGAAAGTAATTAAATTGTTCTGTGTGATATAAGTGCAAATGAAATCAAAAGCCAAACTCCTGTACTTGTTGAAGCAGCAGTATCAAAGATGACTTAGAAAGGCAATAAGGAGCTGCAGAGAAGATTGAAAAGGAAATGATTGCATGGTCCAAGTCTTAGGTATTGCTGGCAAATCAATGCCTTGCAATGAGAATTGCTGTATTCCTCCAGCAGCAACTGAGTCTCCAGAAAAGCATACCTAATCTTTCAAGAGCTGCTCTCAATGCTACATGTTAAATCAGACTACATTTCTAGCTGTTCTTCATGCAAAATGAAAACAGGATGGAAAAATAAATGTACTTCTGTTTTTTCTGAGTGTAGCAGAATCTGTTTAGTTTGTTTTCACTTTTACTGTTCCAAATGTTTCACAGCAAACTTGCAAATTCCAATTCCAATGAACTTATATTGCTTTTGCTCTTTTAAATACATTTTTCTCTCATTGCATCCATTAATGGAAGAATGCCTCTTACTCAGACAAAGGATTTAAAGGAATGAACAAGACAAAGCACATAAATTAATTATCTTTTCTAAACATAGTTTTTCTTAGACACAGGCAGCAGTGAATCAATATCAGCAGAACAGGTTGATGAAAATCAATGTATAAAATAAATACTTTGATTTTCCATTTACAAATCTAGCCTCAAGACTTGCATGAAGGTTGCACAACTGGGAGACTCAGTACAACTCATTTAACAAAAGTATTGCCTAGAACAGAAAAAACCCTCTTTTCTCCAGTCATGCTGCCCACAATAAACACAGAGGGAGACTGAATAGAACACCAGGGGAAAATGGTGCCACTGGGATAAAAGGTTTTCACTGCAATTCACATTTTGGAAAGCTCCATGGTGAAATGGTGGCAGGAGCAGAGCTAGACTTTAAGCTAAGCAACTGAATTCAGTCATTTTCTTGCTTTAGAAATGTTTCCTAATGCACAAGAGCAAACCCTTATTAATGAATTCTATGCAACTCAGAACAGAAGGGAAAAGCAACTAAAAAATGGTAATATCTGAAAAAAATGGAACATAACAGACCTATTAAAAAGAACTTTTTTTTTCCAGCCACAGGTTTAAATAGTCAAAAAACAACCCCAGTGCTGAAGCTGTCTTTTATACTCTGCAGTTGGACCTGTAAAGTGTCACTGGGGTTTCTTCAGTGAAACATCACACTACTGGGAAAAGACAATCATGTTTTTGTGATAAATTCATACTGGACCTGTTTCATTTCTTTTCTCTGTTGGTTTACGGGCATCTGTTCATCAGAATTTATTCCAAATACATTCAGGGTGCCCTGGGCTTATAGTTCTTGAAGTCACTTTCTCTTCATAATTATTGATCTAATCAAGAAATGAAACTTTATACTGTAAAGACAAACATTAGGGACAAGAACCTCAGATATAAACTGCAAGGTATGGCCTTGCACAGTATGTGCCTCTCTCAGAAAGGGAAAAGGACATTGGGGATAAGCTCCTTCCTTCCTTTTCCTTGGATTCTTTTTTTTTCCTTCATTTCTGCCAACACATTCTTAGACTATGACATGAGAACAGACTAGGGTTTTTTGATTCCACTCATGACTTCTGCATTTGACTTCAAATTTAACCTTAATTGCCCTGTGTTTACAACAATCTTACACCACACAGACTTGGAACATCTCACTTATCTTCTCCTAGGAAATATTTCAATAATTGCACTGTACTATATAAATATTCAAAATGACATGCAAACCTGAATTATTAAGAATGTAATGCGCTTCGCTGTCTGTCATTCAAGTGACCTGTTACTTCACAAATTAAATCAAACACTAATGTCCATCTAAAATCATCTGTACTTTATTGTCTAGTTTGACTATTTGCTCCAGAAATTTCTGCTTTCAGGATGATGATGACTTACTATTTAATCATGGATTTCCAGACAAACAGCAACAAGAAAACCTTATACTAATCGCACTCTTTTAAAAGATGATGTTTGGTTTTTTTTAAACAAAAGAGTAACCTTGCAGGAAAAGATGCAATTCTCTGGGAGTGATTTGGCATTTTTCATTTCAAAACATAAAAAAGTAAACATTCAAAATTAGAGTTTAATTGCCTGAAACTGTGACAAGAAAAATTGTGGATTTTCTTTGCAGGGTAAAAAGTTAGTTGGGGATTTCTGGCCCCTTGAAGAAAACCTGAAATATTATATTTAATAGTGATTTAAATCAAAGCTTCATTCTGCCATGGTAATTTCTGCAGCACCTGAAATCTAAAGGCTATTTTTTGTACAGATCATGAAGATTTATTAGCTTTAGGAGACCTTTAAGTAGACTCCGGAAGCACTTCTTGTCTTCCCTTCAACTTCGCACAGAAAACTAGACAATGAGCATTTGGATGTCAGAAAAAAGACAACTTTCTTTTGGAAAAAATTAACACAACTGAGTATGCCAAACAGGCAACCTGGACTATTCCTGTGTTCCTAGCATCTCTGGGGCATGAATGACAGTGTTCAAACATATTAAGCTACATTAGTTCCTGGGAAGCTCTACTATTTTGGTCCTCAAGCACTGCACAGATGAAATGTACACTGTAAAAATCCAGATTTACCTGTTTACACTTTGAAAATTTGGACACAAAAGTCCTTTCATTATGTACCTATGATATTCCAATGATGACTAATTCTAGGAACAGTTTCACATGCACAGCTGGTCCTGCAAGACTTGCTAATTAAATATCAAGGTAAGTAATTAGACTCTCAAGGGTTCTGAAATTATAGAAGTCCTGAAAGGTGCTGAGGTAATACTTATCATTCCTGACAGATCTAAAAACACAGCAACAAGCACAGTGCACCTGTAAATGAATGACTAATGAAATGGTAAAACTATGGACATAAGGCTTCTATCTCTATCTATACAATGTGTGCAGGGCAGAGGTGTAAGTCCCCAGCAGAACAGCAGAAGTTATGTCAAAAGCAGTGAAACAGCAAGGCCATTTAATGATAGGCAGTGATTTGACAACATATTTTATGCATCACTTCACATACATAGTTTAGTCCAGATATGTCTGTCCACATAAAATCATAACCTCTTCCCCCCCACCACCCCAAAAAATTGCATATATAGTCACATAAACTTCTGTATATGCCTAGATGTAGACACACAGATGTATATGTGAAAGGTAAAAGTGATACTATGTTTTGGTGTGTTGCCTTCCTTTAATAATACTGATCTTCCTGATCACAGATGCTTTTATAGTTAACTGATGAAAAGTACTTCAGAAGAATCAAGCTATTATTAATGTTGTATATGTGGCCAGATACCTCTTTTTTACCTTAAAGTGGTAATCAGTGCATATATGTCAGCAATAATAAGTATTCTTATAAGCCAAATCTTGCACATTACAGTCCCGTCCAGCAGGCAAGGTTGTTAATTGGTGCCAGCTATTAAATGAAAAAAAGCTTTATATTTCTCATGGGAAGATGCAATGTGAGTAAAGGAGGACACCATAACACTTATATGTAAAACTTATGCTAGTTGGAATTTTATAAAAACATTAACCAAAGACATATAAGTACAGACAATTTCAGCTCTTTGGATTTTTCCCCTGGTAAAACTAGAAACAGTATAAAATGTCACCTTGTACAGAGAAAAAAGAAAAAGAACTGTTCATAGAGATCCTTGTTATTCCTCAGTATTCACAAGTACAAATGAACAAGAGAGTTCTCAATATAGATCTATCATGTCTGGTTTCATTTTAGCTACAAAATAAAACCTGTGGTGTAAACATGTGACATATTGTGCTGAAAATGGCAGCTGGACTAGTATTTGACATAGGTGAAAAGAGAAAGATGGGAGTGAAAATTTTACATTAGTTGCGAGGTTTCTTCATGTGTTTGGAGCACAAAGCAAAGCTTCTCTTCATTTATGCTTACTGGAAACTATGGTAGCTACCAGATGTTGTGATGCCTCAGAAAACAACAAATAAGGATCACCAGCCAAGGGAATTGTTAGGCCCTGAAATTGAACAGGATGCTGTAGTTGTTCATTTCCTACAACCTAGTGTTATGCAAATCACATCTAAAAACTGAGGACAAGAAATGGACTTGCAGACCACAGTAAAAATAGACGCCAAGGTGAATAAAGGCCAAAATGAGGTGTCCGAATAAAACACTCTGTAACCTTATGCCATGATTAGATGTACAGAAAAGTGATATTTTATATAGCCAAATATAAGTAAGTAAATACATAACTTGTAAAAATCAATACAAATAAAGGGAAAATATTCATGCTATTTTTCTTTGGAAAAAGAAGATCTCCATTCAAGAAAAAAATAATTAAGAGAGTGAGATTAAAAGGAAAAACTATACAAAAGCATATTCAGCTTTCCTTTGACTGACTTTTAAAATTAATTACAAGAATGTTATTAATAGATGTTGAAATGCTAGTCCACATAAAAAAGGCTAAATATCATTATTACTTCTTTCAGGTGGTAAAAATGATGATTGTGGTTGTGCTGACATTTGCTGTCTGCTGGCTGCCCTACCACATTTACTTCATAGTTACTGGGATTTATCAACAATTAAATCGGTGGAAATACATTCAGCAAATCTATTTAGCCAGTTTCTGGCTTGCCATGAGTTCTACAATGTACAATCCCATCATCTACTGCTGTCTTAATAAGAGGTAAGAGCTGGTTATGAAACAAGGTGCGTAACTTCACCGAGAACAAATTGCTTAAATGGAAAAAAAAAGGAATAGAATTTTCACTTAAGTAGTTTTCAGTTAGTGGGAAAGAAAACAAAATGCAAAAAACCCAATCAACTTTCTTTAGGTTTGTAGTTGAAAAGAATCCCCAAAATCCCAAAGGAGGACTTGCAGTAAATATTTCGGTCTACTTAAAATTTCAGAGCAAAATTCAGCTTTCAAAAACCAGTCCTTTCCATGTCCACCTGCAAAATGAAAAAAAAAAAAACCATAGCAGTTTAATGTCTTTTGGTTTCCAAAATATTAAAATAAAGAAGACAGTAATTAACAATATAGATTGCAAGCAGTATGTTCACTAATTGTAGCCCAAATTTTGTTTTGCTGGAAGAATTTAATATAAAATGTGATTTACTGTGTTTTGTATATCTCAGCATGAGATTTCTTCTGTGCTCTAAGATCTGCAACAGGCTGACAAATATTATACAAATGTTTATATTCTCATTACTGAATACGAAATTACAGTATTGTTTGATAGCAACACATTATGTTCTGAATTTCAAAGGTACTGCATCTGCTGAGTTTGGTGATGTTTTACAGATACTTGCTATTCTGAGACTACTGCATTGCAGAATGGACTCAGTCTTTGATTTCAGTTTATAGGACCAGGATCTACACAATCATCATCCTGGCCACCCGCTTTGCTAGTATTTCTTCTAACACTATTGGATAAAGATCACCAAGAACAATTAGTTACTTCACAAATCAGTCAGTATGAATAAATATTGAATAAGCAATCTTAAATACTGTTTCAAATCTCCTAACTTAGCAGCAGGTGCCAAGTTTAATTACTGTCAAACCTTATACCAACAGTGCAAGGTATTTCTAAACCCCCACTAAAGATCATACAGTACCTGACAAAAGGAGTCTAATCAAAAATAAGTAAACAAATCCTAACGAGTTTTTATTGGTGTAAAAACACTGGCATCTTCCTCCTTGATGAGAATAACTTACAGTGATTAACATTCATGATCTTTTAAAAAAACAAGGTAATGACTAAATTCGTAGAGGCTTTTGCCTCTTTTCATCATTTACAACTGTTTAAAGATGAGGTAAAGTTTTAGCATGCCAGAACAAAATCATAACTCAAATGGCAAATTTTCATTAATTTCATTAATTATTAATTAATTAATCACATTAATTTCAGCAGAAGCCAGATTTCAGTAAGTGTCCACAGTCTGCAAAATCAAAGCAAGGAAGAATGAGGCCTCATATTTTTCAATTGCTACTACAAAACTTCTAAACCAATCCTATTTTCTTCAAAAACTTTTTATGCCACAGTTACAAAAGTATTCATAAAAAAATAATATCTCTGATATGGCTTATGTTGACACTTGCAAACTTAAAAATTAAATGTCTGTATTAAAGAATACAGCCAAAGAAAAATTACTATTTTGAGACATACTAAAGATCACCTTGTTCAGAATTTGATGCAAGAATGAAATCCTGGTGACAGTTATCTTATAATTAAGTTCCATATTGAAATGGAGATACCAGAATGTCTGCTTCCTTTTCATTAAGTAGGAAAATAGATCTTGTTGCTGGGAGTCAGATCAATTCATGCCTCTGCTGGATTTAGTATCAGACAGAGAACATCTATCCCCAGCCTCATCTTCCAGGCTAATTAGGATATTACGTATCTAGATAAAGAGAGCATTATTTCAAGATGAAGAAATAAACATGCCCTGAATTAGAAAGAGGATGGAAGGTACCAAGAAAAGTAATACAGTTTAAAGATGTTTTGGTTTTACAATTCCTATCACTAAATCCATTTCCATTAGAGGTTCTTTCAGTATTTTTCCAAAATATGAACTTGTAAACAGAGGATGCTAAATAGCAACCTACTTGCTCGGTTGTCATCATGTGAGAACTCCACAGCAAACTTAAAAATTTGAGGAAAGAAAAGTCACTTCTGTGAGATCCATTAACTTTAACTGAACACCTTATCTGCATTTTTACCTGCAGTCTACATGTGGTAGCTGATTGCTTAAAAAAACTTACAGACAGGATAAACCGCAGAGCTGATTGTTAAAACAAAACAAGAGAAGCAAGACAAGTGAGAAAGTCAGATAAGCTTTAGGTCTAGGTGAAAAGGTGTTCTTTTTCCAGTTAGACACAGATACAATAGGGAATTGCTTTTCTAATATGTTAAACTTTTATTCTGGAAATGCATACATACAAAACATAACAATGGTCTTTAAGGTGAATCCCTGCCTCTGTATGTGTATTGCAAACACTGATGCTCAAGCCTCAAAATGCCTGTTTGTATATTGCTCAAATTCAGATTTCAGCTTTCTAGGAGCCTCATAATAATTAAAAAATTATTTTCCATATATTTTAAATGAATTTATTATGAATTAATTATTAACCATTACAACATTCCCATACAGGTATCTGTAGGGAATATGGAAAGGGATATGGAAATTTGGCAACTGGGATGATGTTTTAGACAAAAGAATATTACAAAGTTTCTTGCTGAAGTAAGATGAAAATATATGTGCAGATTTCATTAGAGGTCAAATCAAAACAATTTCTGTGGAGACAGTTCTATGAAAATTAGTGTTTGTTTATTATGCACAGACAAAGGACAGGAAATTCATTCTAAGGAAAATACCACTGTTAAAATGCAGGGAGAGTATATAGAAAATCGGAAACCGAAATGAGTTGTTACCACTATCTTTTTTGCCCTACTCAGACTTCAGTCAAGTAAATTCCCACTGACTTCACCATATCCAGACTGAAGGGCAGGATAATTGGCCAAGTCAGTGTCCTGCCAGCAGTGTGTATGTTTTCAGATGAAGGTCTAGGGCTGCCTCTCTCAAGCACAGGCTTTCACCAGGCTTCTTTCCTCCTAGGTTCCGAGCTGGCTTCAAGCGAGCCTTCCGCTGGTGCCCTTTCATTGAGGTGTCCAGCTATGATGAGCTGGAGCTAAAGGCAGCCAGGTTCCACCCCACCCGGCAAAGCAGCCTCTATGCTGTGTCCAGGATGGACTCCAGCATGACAGTGGTGTTTGACACTAATGATGGGGACAGCATGCACACCAGCCATAAGAAAAGAGCAGCTCCAAGGGACCTGAACATCAATGGTTGTTCACAAAGGAATTCCAAGACTGTCTCCACGGCCTCAAGCCTCATCAGCTCACTGCACACATCAGCAGATGTTTATTCTTAAACATATCATGTTGCTAGAAGGGCAACGGTGGACAACGTTCTATTACTTTGGGACTTGGTATTCATACCACAGGAAAGCAAACCAGATTCCACCAATAAACCCCAATTACAAATATTGTGAGACTTTTGTGAATCTCTTACTTTTTTTGGTTTGGAAATAAAGGGGAGTTTAAAGACACATGTACGTCTCAGTCCAAAAGCATAGTTGCACCTTATGCACAACAATGTTTGTAGGAATTAGCCAAAATAAACCAATGGCATAAAAAACTTTGTTTTAGTTGTCTCTGACCCGTGGCATTTATGTCTGACTTACTGAAATGTAACAGGCTCCTTTACTTATTGAAACAGAAATGCCCAGTGTTTTCCATTATGAGTGTATTAATTCCACAGTAACAAAATTACATGAGATTTGATTACAAAAATGCATTTATAATGAGTACCTAATGAGCCCCAAGTCTATTAAACTGGTTTACAATTTAGCCCCATTCCCAGACAAATAGATAAAATTAAGTTCACGTGAATACAGTACAGCTCTGTCTGCAACAGTAAAATTTTGCAAATATATGAGAACAGGAGAACATGACAAAGAGCCTAAGTTAAATTCTACCAAAGTTTGCATATTAGTAAACATTAGACACTAATGGGATCTCTAATACTTCCAGAGGAATATATTGCTTTGATGAACGTCTCATAGCTTTGTATCTTAGTATTAAGGGCAAGGTCTGTCTCCAGTGACCTTAACAGATTCTTTCTGATTGACTTTAGAAAGGCCAAAAGATTAAAAACTGGAAATTCATATATGAAAAAAAATACCACTGTGGCAATGAACTCTTCTCTGCGGAAGATTAAGTAACAAGATGCATGATGAAAAACTTCCACTGGAAAAAAAAATATTTGGGCTCTTCAAGAATTTTCCACAACTTAATGCATGTAAAAATAATCCTGCTCCTGCCTCTGAAAATACACTAGGCATTCTTACACAGATATGTTCCCACTGAATTCAGACAAAATCCACTTACCAACACTGTTGCAGAGAAAGCTGAATGTAACAAAAAAGGGAAAAGGGACTAGAGAGCAGAATTTTAATTAAATGACTGTATGATTTGCATGGATAGACTGGCTACATAAATGTTTGTTGTCAAACAGTTAACAAAAGCATAAGCAAAAGAATGTGAATGTCTTCCTGAGTTAGCCAAACCAGCACACAACAGTGTGTATCTGGCTGAACCCAACACAGTACCAAAGCTAACAAATTGAAAAAGAGAAGTTTCAAGAGACAAAGGCTTGAGCTGGCTTTAGTCCACATTCCTTCCCAGCAACTGGGGATGATCAGCATTGTGACAGTGAGTATATCAAACAAGACTTGTAAAACACAAATCTTATTTGTATTGTGATTCATGTATATAGTCAGTTGTTATCTTCTGCTAAGTGTAACTTGTACTTGTATAGTGATTTCAGTGCACTGTGGTATCACTTACTAAATCAAGATCCTGCATAAGGTAAAATATCCTCAAATACATAAACCTGATACATTAAACTATCCATGTATGGAATAACTAAAGAGCCTGGTCACAGACTATTATACTCTTATAGAAGCATATCACAATTCCAGACTCACACCTTTTCTATCTATGGCCTGATCTTAAATCCACTGAAACAAACAGCTCTGTTCCTTAATGACTTTCCTTTTAAATGTCAGTCCATGCTTTTCAACATTCTGTTCCTCTAAAAAAACAAGTATTTTCCAACATTGTAATTGTTATACTCTCACTTCTGCTTCTTTGTAATTTTTTTAGGTGTGTAGTAATCCAGAAAGTGTTATGCAATGCCTACAAAATACTTTTAATTTTTTTCCCCTGAAATATTGTTTTAAGAACTTAAAAATCTTCACAGGTTTTTAACAACTCTGTTGAGAGGATCCAGGATAGCCACACACAAACAAAAACATGACCCTAAGTATACTGACCTAAAGGTCATGTACTACAAACACATGCTGTAAAGCTGCTCATGTACAACGTCTAAGAAACATACATAGAAAAAATGTATACTTGTTAAATAAAGTCTTTTCTAACTATGGCTATTAGAAAATCAGTGTTGATAAATTTATTGTTTTTAAATGTAGAGTATAAAAAAAATGAAAAAGCTGTATATAAAAATACAGCAGCATAAATGTTTAAAACATCATCTTCATGTAACTTTTAGGATTCCTCATTGACAAATATCAATAAAGCAATGGTGGCTTCCCCACGCTTGTACCTCTAGTGAAACAATTTCACTTGAAGTGTTTTACAATGTGACCCCCTGGACAACTACTCCATTGATAATTTCGCTATATTTTGGTGGGTTAGAGGCATCAACAACACACTCACCATTCCTGTAGTTCTCTGAAGTCACAGGATATTCCTGTACAACAAATGAAGAAATCTGTGCTTGTAATTACAGCATTGCTTTAACAAAACATTACAGTGATACATGGTGCAAATCAAACTCTGTCTCAGCCCTCAAGAACATGCAGAGTTACACAGTTAAAAAGCAGCACAGCAAAAGCTGTGACTGACAGCAGCTTTCATATGAATTACTAATTCAGAACAAATATTTTCAGCAAGTGGCCTAGTCACTAAAAATTCCTTATAGGCCTACTGACATCCCTCAATGAGTGTAGAGGAAATCAGGTCATCCTCATCCTTGAGTCAATAGGACTGCTCAAAGCAGTAGCAGGCATGCAGAGCACATGCTCTTGTGTGATTGCTGGTGAAGCACTGAGGCTGTCTCGTGTCTGCAACCTTCAACACACGTTCTTAAATTTTGCTAGGAGTGAGTTAAGGAAAACAGACAGATACACAGCTAGCTTCTTACCAAGAAGGATACAAATAATACTCCAAAACAGCATCAGGAAAGATCTTCTGACCTTGAAATCTTCTGAAACATGTTAGTCCTTCTCACTATAACAGTTCATAGTACTTCAGCCCAGGCTCCTACTGGAGTCTGCCTCTAAAATGTATTTGTGATGAAGAGGTATCATTGCTCACTGAACAGCCATTTTGCAGGGAGACACCCTTGGTAGTGAACAGGTTTAACTTTCACATCACCAAAGACAAAAAAATCATCATCAGTTTACTTACTCTGTCATTCCCTTGACATTGGATAAACCTAAAAAAAAAAGAAAAAAAGAAAAAATATAAAAGAAAATAAAACACAGTCAAACCATTTTATAAAGTTAAACACAACTATTTAAACAATAAAAAACCCCCTCATTTCTTGTCTCAAGTCTTTGTGTTGGTGCATTCTCCTCCCCACACTCTTCCTTGGAACCACTCTACAACCTCAGAAATCCCCACTGGGTCTTGGTCTTTGCATGAGGAGATGGGTGGTCAAGGTTCCCTTGACCATATGGGAACTCTTGTGTGGTTAAGCTTGGAACATCCCTGAGATAAAGGACAAGAGCACAGTCAGTCTCCCACTTACAGCCTTGAGACTTGCCCTGGACCATAACCTAAGGGGAGAAGTACCATTGTGATTGGAGTTTTGAAAATAATTTGAAATTGTATTGGAAACAATTTGGAATTGTTTTGGAAACTCCCATGCTTACTGATCTGAGGAGGGAAATTTTAAAGATAACATCTTGCTACCCTATAAATAGGGGTCCTAAGTGAGGCCCTTTGAGCTTCCCTGGACTTCAGTGGGATACACCAGAATCTCCCTGTGGGTGGGATGGCTCTCAGAGCTTGCAAACTCTCATGTTTGTGAGAAAGATGACATGGCATAGGCTGATAAAGACTCTCTCCTTGAGCCTCAACCCTCATCCACTGAGAACAGCCAAAGCACTCGACATGGGTATTTTTCACAGGTACTTCTGTACACATTTCATTATGTCTGTGTGCATGCATGTGTGTGACTTGATTTAAATACCCTATAGCAAGTAAAGCATAAATACTGACATATCAGAACTATAATTAAGTAACTGCTGCAATTTTAGTCAATTTTATTGAATTACTTTACAAATGCTGGATTAGTCAATGGATTAAGTACTACTTAAATCCTTTAAGCATGAAATGTTGATCAGGTCTAAGGCTAAGTTTGTCAATGGGGTCCACTCTGAACCTTGTGACTCTATGAGAAAGTCTTTCTTACCCTTTGCACCCTTACCACTTGCATCCCTGGCCTCCATGCAAAGCATTCTAACGATTTTAAAACAACATTCCTTTGTATGCTTCACTTACATAGTAAATAATAGAGAATATTGCCATTAAAATTTGTTGCACTTGCACACATTTATATTAAAACTCACTTCTGTCAATACCTGTGATAGTGATTCTTTAAGCTACCTACACCACTCAATTCTAACAAATTGGCGTAGTCAGTAGAATACAAAATCAGGATTTGCAACAGTCTTCCACATAAAAGCATGATCTTGAGAGGAAAAATGAACTCCAGGCAAGCTCAGGGTACTCAGACAGGATGCATTCAGCAGATTGCAGCCTGGATCTCTTTGGCAGGAATCCCTTGACAGCCTGCCTTCCAGTTCACTTACAGCACATTTTCAAGGTTGGGAGGCACTGGCAGACCTGCACAGTGTGAGCTATTTGCAGCATGTTTATGTCTGGCAACTAAATGCATCACTGAGGAAGGTCACTGATCAATACCAGCATATATTTTCAAAAATAACATACAGAATGAACAGATAAAAAAACAAAAAAAAAAAAATAGCAAAACAGGTTTTAGAAGTTGGTGCTTTTATCTAAAAAAAAAATTCAGGTAATTTGGAGGTGGAAGTTTCTCCTTTAATACTGGGGAATTTTTTTCACACCAGTGAAGAGAACCTATTTCACTGATATGAATTTCAAAACCTTTCAGGCTATGCCCACCAGGATACAGAATTTAGAGAAACTCTTGTTCCTTTTGCATTTATTTCAAGGCTTTTGAAGTGCCTATTTCAAGTAGAAATTTACTGCTGAACTTCCTCCTCTAACTCAAGATGAGTTTAGAGTCCCAAATATTATGGGCTGTTTGTTAAAGGATACCTCCAAAGACTGCTACAAAAGATGCAGAAGGTACTACTAGGGATATATCTGGATACACAGGCTATACCATTTACAAACGTCTTGTGAGTTTCCTGTATAAAATAATACATCCAGTTAAATTTGTGTCTTCCTGTTCATGAACAGATTCAAGTGCTTCTATGTTCATAAATCAAAATGATCTGTTGAGACCAGTCAAAGACAATTCTTTATCAGTCCATGAGTAGTTGCTGTGGGTATTTAAATACAAATTGTATTTAGATGGGCTTATATATCACATGGGATGTAGTTACTGGCTAATTCAATTGCTTCTCTCTCATCAATAAAACTGAAGCATGCATGTTGTATTACAACTGGAATCATATTTCCCAAAGCAAAGGTTTAAGCTTACAAATACCAAACCTGTCTGAGTACTCTGTAGCAGCCCCTGGAATCACTATTCCTAAGTTTCACAACAATGAGTTTTTCATTGCAATATTTGTGATGCAAACGGAAAAAGGGACACCATGAACAATTGCATGAATTGTACTTCCCAAGCACACTTACTATGAAAATTCATGTTTCCCAGTTTGCTTGGATTTACACACTTTAAATTTTAAAAAGCCCAAAACCAACCAAGTAATAATTTAATCAGTAGGCATTCACCAATTAAATCCTACAAATCTGCCAAAACTTGAAATGCTCAGCAGCTCTTCTACGACATTGCCCACAAATTCATATGCAAATGAAAGTAACAAATGAAGTCTGTAGATATTATACACATCAAGACTTCAGCCAAGCTCCTTCTTGAATGAAAGGGAAAACATTCTGGACAGCCTCTCCAGATCTGCAGAGTTTCTGCCAGATGAGGTCTGACCAAGGACAGCAAAATGTTCCAGTATCAAAGGACTTCACAGAGCAGCCCAGCCAGCAGCTCTTTCCTGTTTGCAATACTGAAATCTGTATCTTGTATGACAACTGAAAAACTTAAGGCATCCAGGAACACCTCCAAGATCAAAGGTACATCTTTGCCTCAACCTGAAGTTCTACTCAGTAGTATCTTATACTAAGCAAAGTAAGCTTTTATTCATAATAAAATACTGTAATTCTAGTATATTCACAGCCATCATTTGTTTGAATGAGTTTGGAACCTTGAAAACATTTAGACAAATTCATTACCAAGAAGGCGTGGGACAGGTGAGGTGGCCCATTTGGAGCAGTTCTCGTGAGGACTGGTAACTTCAACAAGGAATAAACAAGTGATCATAGAAGCATTATGATCTTCACTTCTCATCCTGTGTATGCCCTGCACCACAGCACCCTCATGGCTACTAAGTCATGTGATTGCTGCCACCCAGCCAGGCTAATGTGTATGGGGTAGGAGGACCAGTACTAACAGAGGAAGGAGAAAGCAGTCAAACAGCTTACCCCTGGCCCCAAAACCCCTTTTCATAGCTTCTAAGACCCTGAGACTAATGGGATGTAGAGATACTTCAGAGCTAGAAGCAGATAAGCTGAAGTACAAAAATCAGCATAGAGCTCTGTGAGGGCTAAATTTTACCTTACTACTACAAGTAAACTTGCCCATGCTGGCATTTGGCTAGACCATTTCTACTATCCCTAATCATACACATCCCACTCATAGTACATGTAGCTACCTCCACATTCCAAAGCAATTCTTATTCTAATGTGTACAAGGGATTTAAAAAAAATAAATAAAAAATCAGTCTAACCATCTGCCAAGCTCTCAAAGAAATGACAGAACTTTTCTCACCCTACACACTTCCCATCTTACTTCCAAAACAAGAGCCTTCTTTCAACCTGAGAGAAGCCTGACCCTAAGGCCATGAGGGAGCTGTGGTGCAACCTGATGGATTTCCCAGCATGGCTGCAAGGCTGCAAGCTCTGAGAGAGTTCCACACCTTATCTCAAAATAGACTTAAATACCTGAAAGAGCCAGGAGTGATAATCCTAATTGCCTTCTACCAAGTAATTCCATTTGCCTTTCTTGCCACCATGAAATACCAGGATGGGTGTTTCACATAAATTCTTTGAAATAGAGCAAATAAGGCACATATAAACACACAAGTTCCAGGGAAGGAAATTGACCCTGAATGAAATCCACAAGTTTCATACACAGAAAAGACCTATGCAATTCCCCAATGCACCTTGGAATCTGAGCAGTGGTTTTGGGGCCCATTCACAGAGCTCAGATGCCTGCAAGAATTTTTAAGTAATATAAATAAACATCCAACAGGAATTCAGAAATGAGATATTGGGACTACCAAATAGTTGAATGCTAATAATCTTCCCACCTTCTTCCACTGGCAGGTGAGTATTTCAACAGAAACCCATATGGATGTGTCAGAGGCTGATATGATAGAGAAAAGTGTGCTAATCATATCATTTTGAGATACAGCTTTGAGGTGATCTGGATGACCATTTGCCTAATCAACATAATGTGACCTTCAGCCTGAAGCACATGTTCCTGTTCTACTTAAAAACTTTGCCTGGGAACTAATAATTGCATAAGGGCCTTAACTCTTTTGAGGCCTCTGAGGAGGTGACAAAGGAACTTGGAGTTCAGGTACCAAAATACTCAGGAGCCATTGGCTTTAGGGGTAATTGGAAACAGAAAAAAACTCCTCTTACACAGGGCACCGTATGTTTCTGGATATATTCAAACAGCTGTCCATGTTTTAATTGACAAAGCCCTGCTAACGTTTTTCTGTCTTTCCAATCACTGCAAAGGCTCCTAATTAAACACTAAATAAACTTTGCTAAAGAGGTAGAGTACATATCAGGGCTGTTAATTCTGCAAGATCCACAGTTCCTGCCTGAACCTAAGGGTTCAGAGAAAAATGGAATAGATTAGAACAAGAAGCTAATCTTTTGCCTGACAAATTTGACAAATTTTCCTGACAAATTGACAATTTGCCTGTGAATTTGAAATTCTGAAAAGCATTGTCTCTGGAGGGATGTTCACCAGTATTGGGGAACACCAGAGGCAGCAATTCTAATGCATATCTTAGGCCACAGAAGAAGGAGCTTGCATACTGATGTTCTGCAGAGCACTAAATCATGAGGAAAAGAGCCAGGAAGCTCACCTGGAGTTACTTGTGTCTACCTGGCAGGGACCCAGCAAGCACACTACTCTAGATGCACTGGTGCTACTGACTCTCAAACCCTTTTCCCAGTTTGTATCATGCCTTTTCTCTCTTTTGGCGTTTCGGAGTTTTTTTAAATGTGATATAGTTTCCTCTCAAACTAAGAAGAAACTTCATCTGCTCTCTCTTCATGGGGCATATTTAGTCATACTACAGAGGAAGGCACAGAATTCTGTTGTCTATGCTGGGATTATACACCAATCAACCTCCGAAGAAGCAGCATAACTATCCTGAGAGCAGCTGACACTTGTAACAACTGAGCATCAGCTGGATGCTTTTAAAAACCCAGGACTATGAACACAGATGAAATTAGCATACATAAGTAACTTGTTATCACAAGTTATTGATAGACAGGGTCAGACTTGACTATGATATGAGCAAAAATGGATTTTGCTCTCTTCTAACACAGCTTTTCTGAATGCTTCACAAAAATCACACTACTGCAGCATAACACACTGATGAAATTCAATCTCTTGAAAATACTTGGAGCTTGCCATATTTCTCCAGTAGATTAAATAGTGTTACAGATGTCAGTTTCACTATCTGCTTCTGCCCATATTTGTAAATTCCACTACTTTTCTCTTGCTCCTCTAGCAAGACTATTAAGACAATTATGTATAGCCTGTATAGTACTTGTAAGGCAGCCTGGAAATGGTCCCGTTTATTATTGTGACCTCCATAAGAGAAGTGTGTTAGAGTTAGGCCACTAAAGCTGAGAAACACAAGTCTCCAGCTCTTTCTCCTCTTTTGTTAGGAGGGTTGTCCCAAATTCTGTAGATTGAAAGGGGTTAGCTAGGTTTGTTCATAACCTTAAAGATGAGAAATGCAGAAAATGCTTTGGCGCTCCACAAGAAAAAAGCATTACTCTGTAACAGAGATTCAAAGCAGTAAATATCAAGCTCAAGACTATAGTTATATATTGTGACCTTAAATAATTAATACAAATACTTTTAAATAACACCCTTGGAAATAGCTGGTTATTCATTCTATTTCGAAAAATTTCAGGGGGAAAAAGAAAAGAGGAAAAGATAATGGGAAAAGAGAAAAGAATAGAAATAAAAGTAGGTTAATATTGTCTACTCTGAGGGAAAGCAGTCAGTCTCTAAGCTATATAAATCATTAAATGTATCTTTTTAAAGCTCAGCATTTTCCTCAATGAACACACCAGAAAAGCTTTTACTGCAAATAGAGGGGAGGGGGGGGAAGAGAAAGCAAAGGTAATTCCTTAGAACTAGCTTTCCCACAAATGTTAAGAGAGCTTTTTTTAAACTTTATTTCCCACTACCAGATAAAGTACAAACATGTCTGTACCATTCTAATATGAAAAAGCAATAGCTCATTTTATATATCAAACTGTGTACCTGAGGAAGGCACTGGGTAAATACAGCACTGCACACTGTGACAGGGCATAGGTATGTCTCATCTCATAGATATTAGTACGATAAAATAAATTCTTATTTTATAATCCTAATATATAAGCACTGTACTTCTCTCACATTAGTAATATTATACAGACTAAGGTCTTGCCATGGAGTAAGACCCACTGTGCTGTGTATCTCACACAACAGAAAACAAAACCACTGCTTCAATGCGCTTAGAATTAAAATGTAACACAAAGAATGACTGACAGATGAAAAAAAGGTTTGCTAATAATATTAGTCAACTCGATTAGGAAAGGTTCTCAAAATGTCTCCTGGTTCTCTCAATAGAAAAGTACAATGCCTCCCTTTCCTGGCAAGGTTAGCACTGAATTCACAAGATGGTCTGAGAGAGTATTTGGGACCAAATACAGTATTCTTTTAACTGCATGCAACAAAGTTAATTAAGTCACACAAGGTTCACTATGATATAACTGAGAAAAAAACAACTCATATTTTCATTGTAATGTTTCATTTGTATTCATTCAGGTAGAAAAAAGAAAACATAAATCACTATTTTTCTTAGCTTTGCACCTAACATATCCATTTACACAGAAATTGAGAACTTGTTAAAATTACAGAGCTATAAATGACAAGATTTGTTGAAATCATAAGAGTCATAGAATATGCTGAGTTACAAGAGCCCCACTAAGTTTATCAAAGTCCCACTCCTGATCCTGCACAGGACAGCCCCAAGAATCACACCAGGTGCCTGAGAGCGTTGTCCAAACACTTCTTACTCTGTCAGGCTTGGTGCTGGAACCACTTCCCTGGGGAGCCCAATGCCCAACCACTATCTGGTGAAAAATCTTTTCCTAATATCTAATCACTTGGCTTTCTGGGCTTCAAGTTCACACTGCTGGATCATATCCAGCCACTCACCCACCAGCACCCTCAGGCCCTTCTTGGCAAGGCTGCTCTCTGTCTGTCCGTCCCCAGCCTGTGTCGGTACCGGGGGTCATCCCAACCCAGGTGCAGCACCTTGCACGTGGCCTTGTTAAACCTCATGAGATTCCCATAGACCCACTTCTTAAGCTTGTCCAGGTCCCTCTGGATGGCATCCCAACCTTCATGTGTGGCAACAGCACCACTCAACCTGGTGTCATCTGCAGATATGCTAAAGATGCACTCAACATCTTCATCTATTTCATTAATGAAGATGTGAAATAACTCCGGTCCAAATACAGACCTCTGAGGGACTTCACTTCTCGCTGATGTCCATTGGAGCTCTGAGACATTGACCACTACACCCTCTGGATGTGATCATCCAACAACTTTCAGATTCATCTGACAGTCAACTCAAAATCCACCTCTTCCTAATTTAGAGAGAAGGATTCTGGAGAACCATGTCATGTTTATGGAAGTCTAGATAAATGAAATGTGTAGCCTCCCTTTGTCCACTGACATAGCAACTCAGTCATAAAGGGCCACCGTGTTGGTCAGGCAGGAGTCACCCATGTGGAAGTGAAAGAAAAAAAGCACTTATCCATACATTAAAGAGATCTTAGTATTTCCACTAAGCTATTCAAACTCTTTGATTTACTGAATGTAAGAAAAGCCTTTCCTGCTGTACAACAGTGGGTGTTTGCAAAGAAATCTTAGAATTATACGAAATGTAACAGCCAGGGTCTGTTCCCAGAACCTCATGACTTTTGAAAGCACCATGTTGGTGAAATAAAATCCTTACCTGTGGACATGCAGCATCCAAAAGAGGCAGCAGGTTGCACAGCAGTCTTGGGCTTCTGCTAGAAGAATTTTATCTTTCTTTCATCCTAAGTCCCTTGGAGCTACCAGCTTTTAATGCTCTTGTTTACTATATTGACATAGGGTTTGTGATCTGTCCCAAGTGACATTTCCTCCACAGCTGATACTTATCTTTTAGTTCTTAACTAATCCATCATGCATAGAAATCTTAAGAGCAGAGCAACCCAGCCACAGTCCTAATCTTTGAAAAGCACAAATCCTGCTTTCTAGCTGCATAAAAGCAAGAACTTGTAATAGGCAAAAATCACTTAAAAAGACAAAATCATTTTAAAAATTGAACATATTAAAAAGCAAGAGTTGTTTTTATACATATTTTAAGAGATATTAATAGGGGTTATTCTACAATTGGTCTACAGTAATCTGAGTTCAGGATGTCACTGGTGTTATTAAGAAAATACAGAACATCGCAAAGTACTCGCAGTACCACACCTGACATGGGAGGACATTTTAGTGAATTGAGTGATGTGGATTTACTACAGCTGAATAGAATTTCCCACCACTATCTGGAACTCATTAGGTCCTCCTCAGTTGAGAAACCAAAGGATGAAACAGTCTAAACCATCACAGTTTCTCTTCTGTATTTGAGTCATTTAGTTCACATCAAGCAAGGTCTTTTCACAGTGCAGAAGAGCATCTTTCTCTGAAGTACTGAGAAATTCTGATTCCAGACAGTCAAAGGAGATCTTTTTGAAATAGTTCAGCATCTTGCCAAAGATGCTTGACAGTGCACATACTAGATCTTATAATGCTGTGAGTTGTGACGTTATAAAGTGGAGATGAAAAGAGCACATTTCAGATCAATGTCTTTTTTTCAAATATGAAGCAAATGCACAGAAAACAAGCTATTACCTCAATGACAGCTATAGACTCAAAAGTCACAACTTAGCTGCTTTAGCCTCTGTGAAACAGGTTTCAGGTGCATGTGTCAGAAATTGGAACTCAGGGAGCTGGTTGTCCTTTTTTCTTATCCACACAATTTTTACTCTGCAAAAGTATCTAAATAGAAATGGGCCTGACTGAGAGGTTTGTTAGAATATGTATTAAAGTCTAAGAAATGGCTTGCCTGAATGACTGTCATAAGTGGAATATTCTGTTCCAGGGGAAGAAAAAAAACCCCACAATAAACCTCCACAACATGTGATAAAAGCCCCAGCAACACAGTAAGAAACAAAGAGAAACTTCTAATTTAATGCTACAAACTGACACAAATATATGTGTGTGTATTAAATTATGTGGAACTTAAGCTTGCTGCAGACCATACAGAATAAAGGGTGGAGATTGTATTGTGCCTGAATACTGGAGTCACTTTTCCCCACAACTGCCCTCACAGTGCTATGATTTGAATTCATGGCTAGAAATGTGTTGATAATATACCAGTGTGTAGGTATAAATTACAGAAATCACTGTATCACTCAAGGCAGAAAGCTCTCTTAATATAAACATGAAACTTGTAGGCTGAAAGTGTATTGCACATTCTCTGAGCAACCCAGGGACTGAAATGGATCAATCACAGACACAAAGGAAAAAAGCTAACAAAAGCATCAGTGAAAATTATTCTTGGGCAGGTATCTTACAAAATGCACACACACCACCATTACAAGAAAAATAAGCACAGCAATCACTCACTTCCCTTGTGTACCAAGAGTTATTTGACACCTCACATGTGTGGGACATACTACTCTTTCTTACAACCTTCACAAAAAGCACATATTCAGCCTCAGCTACTCCCTTGCTATTGCTAGTGTTCAGTGTTCACCATTGAGGCCAGGGCATCATTTCACAGCTAAACTAAAGCTAAATGAATTATCATTCGAGAATATTATGTAGCACAACACCTTAAAATTACAAAGCAACTGAAAGTACATTTAAAAAATATAGGGATCAAATCACAAACCAGCTTAGAGAAGAAAATACCTCCAAGGAATCAGAAACTAAGGTTAAGAGGGCTTTTTAAGAGAGCTTCAACTCAATTACTAGATAAATGCATGTGCCTGTGTAGGTATTTGGGCACATAGTTGGGTTCCCCAAGACACAATCAAGTAGTTTGATACCTAACCAGAGTATCATTGTCCCTCTTCCCATTGCAACCAAAATTTTTTCATCTTGATGAACTTGGGACAGAATTTAAGAACACATGCTAAAAGTCAATCCCTTTCCCCTTAGGAACTGGTGAAGCTTACTGAATTTGTAATTAAAATGACCCACCTCAGGCACATGCAGAAGTTGCATAGGCCTCCAACCAGAAACTTCAGTGGCACCCATTAGAAGTTTTGCCAAAAGTTCTGTTTTAGCAAGTAAAGTACTTTCTCATAACCTCTGATTAAAGCAGTACAGGGAACATCAGGCCTTGTAGGTGCGCATTACTTTCACAGATATCTGTAAGTTTAACCCATGCAAGATGACAGACCAAGAAATCTGACACCATAAAGCTTGTAGGTGAGACAGAGTGCTATAAACCACCCTTCTCACAACTAGACTCTTCATCAGTCACCCTGCAAAATTATGACTATGGGAAAGAATACATTGGTAGGCTTTATAGGAACAACAAGTACTGTAGTGTCATCTTCAGTGCATTAAAGATGACCACTGCTGGTTTTCTACCACAGAAATGTGTTGTGTCTAAATTTTCCATCTGATAGCTTCTCTAGAGAAAAAAAAAATATTTCTTACAACATGTTTTACAAGATTTTTCCTACCATCCTTTAAAGAATTTAAATTAACAGAAAAGAAACAGAAAGGTCTGTTATTTGTTCTGTCATATGATACTTCTGAGGAAAGCACAGATCTTCCTTGGTTTTTGCAGATGGTCTGTTTCATTACACTTCATATTTATATCAACATTCACAGCAGTAGCCCTTTCTTAAAAAATGAAATTCAGTTTTCAATAATGTATTATTTTCTCTTTCATTATTGATCAACTTTTAGTTTTCTTGTTTTTTAATTCCACTTTTCTCCTTATATGTTTGTAAAGATCCTTACTCTCTCTAGTTTCTTTGCCCAATAGTAAATTACTGTTTATGATTGCTTGTCTGTACCAAGTAGAAGAATGGTAAAGAAAAATCTTCTGAGGCTTGACCTTCTGCTAGAGCACAAGTCATAGCAGACTCTAAAATGCACAGGAATGGGTGACAAACACCATTGCAGTAACAGAGCAGTTCTCCTAATGTATAGTGAGCTATACATTAATGCCCTCCCCATCCTCACATACACTTTGTGGTGCATTCAGTTTTGCAGTTGTGTCAGTACAAAGTCTCACAGGCAGATCTGTTGTCATACAGAATCTTTTGGAGGAATGAAGCTGACTCTTGTCCTTAAATGTTTAAACGCTTTTGTGGAATATAACATAAGACAAAGTCCTGCAAACTTATTACACCAATTATTTAATTTTATTTCTAACAAATCTCTAGGTTGATTTTCAATTTTACAAAAAATGCACACTTTTTTAAAAGTAAAGAATGATGCTTCAGCAAATTGAGAAATAAACTATGTCTACATGTCACAGATTATTAGATCTGTCATCAAGCTGTTCTCATTATTTTGCAACAGGTAAAAAAGACAATAGTTGGATTTGACAGTGGTTTACTTGCTGAGATGTCTTAAATTGTTAATGTGATGGATTTCAAATTATCATTGATGGTTGCTAAGATATCATTCAGAAGTCAGCACTGAACTTGGAAGTGTGTTCTGCCATTCAGCTACTACCACTGGAAAATTTCCCATCTTTACATATTTACCTTAATATCAGCTTAACACAACTTGCAGCAACAGAAAGCTTTGCTTGAATCCCTAGTCTCATTAATTCACTGGCTAATGCTACAGCAAACACACACTACTGTAAAAAGCAGTAACAAAAATAGCAGTATCCAGGACAGTCATTCTATTGTGATAAAGAAACTTAGACTAAATAAACTAAACCACATTGAGCAATTAAGAGGTACAACTGTATCAAACAGAGTATGAGGCAAGAATACACACCATGAAGATTCTAAAAGAAAATGGGAACACCCTTGAGAGTAAGAACTCCAGCTGAACTGTCCTTTTCCCATCAGTGTGTATTCCCATTTTTACCAGCAGTATTTGCTTTCCATCTAGCCAGTAGAGTGCCTGTCTTTAGAGACTAGGCAGACTAAAGAGAGACTGAACTTACCTTCACTATAAGCTAGACAGTAAAGTAAGACATTTGGTGCCCAAAGGCTGATTCAGATAATCCCAGTAGGTCTCTCACACAGCTCTCATCAGTTCTGTGCACTTGCTTACTTCTTCAAAAAACCTTCTGCAAACTACATTAAATCTATCCCATACTCACACCTGAGTATCATAAAAAGATATTGACAGAAAGCTTATACAGTACCTAAGCTTTGTATAAAGTGGTATCTGTACAGCAACTTCCATTAAATCCATATAGGAAGAATGTCACTTCTTCCTGTGGGAGCTGAAATATTCCAAATGGGAAAAACACAATTATGGTTTGTTGCTTGTTTTTCATACCTAAGAGAGAAAGGGCAGATGTTTTAAGTTTACTAATCTTCCAATTTTTGAGAGGGTTTGTGTGTCACTCATCAAGCTGACCTAGACACATGAGAAAAAAAAATGGTCAGGAACAAGAATAGTTAAAGATGTTGAAGCAAATATCTGTGATAGACAGAAAGGATTGGTGTGTACAGAAGGCAATTTTTTCTCAGGCCGATTTCTAAGGGCCATCACTCTGGTGTTGTGCATTATTGTCGTACGTTGTACCTATTTTAACTTCAGTAACTGCACTATGACTGCCAAGGAATGAAACTAATACAATGTGGGGTTTCTTTGATGTTTTTGCCATTATGCACTTTTGTTTCATGTGACCCAAAACACACAAGAAAAGTGCTTTGAGTACAAGAAAATTATTCCTTTCAAGTGACTTCAAGGTACGTATATGTGAAGGAGAGCAGGAACTGAGTCTGAGTAAAAGACAAATTAATTAAAGACATAATAACAGTGTAAAGAATACAGAAGGGCAGGTCCCCAGTAGATACAGGAGCCAATTCTAGCTACTAATTCCACTGCTAAGCCAAATCACTTTTGCAAAATAAATAGCTCACTTCACAGGCAATAATAAAGATTTCAAGACAGCTTTGGTCAGACACGTTATAAAGGGAAAGAAATTGCACAGGTAAAGAATCTTACCCCTATAAAAGACCTGTCTGTATTTGCTCCTTTAGAAACCAGGAAAACTATTCTTGTTGAAATAAACTTCTGCTGAGTCAGGTGTTAAAGCACACCTTAATGTTATTCAATAAGGACACAAAAAATGAAGTGCTACAAATGACAGTCTGAAATTGTCCTATATGTCCAGTCTTCAGGCTTTCCTATGCCAATATACAGCTTTGTGCTTAGTTATACATGCAACAAATGCACTTGGGATATCTTTCCACACAATCACTGAACAACTGCTTTGAGAAACAACAAATATGCACAAACATAAAAGCACTAAAGAAATCCTAGAAAAAATTAGCTACCTGCAGATACCCAGACTACATTCCAACAAATATCAGAAAATATCAGAAGCAGTTTTGGAGCAGAAATGAAAGAAGAAAGTCAGAATTTCTGATCTGGTGTCAATGTTTTATATGAATTAACTGCCTGTCTCTCTGTAATAGAAATGCAATTTGTTTGTAACAAAAAGGAAAAAAAAAAAAGCTATTCATGTCTCATGGTTACTGGGAGCAGGAATATGAATGAACTTTCTACCTACTGCAACAAATTCAGTGTAGTCTACAGAGGACTTTTAAATTTTTTTATACAGTTCATATGATGATTTTCCAGCCTTCTACTTGCCTGGATGAATACACAGTCCAGTTTGCAAAAGGAGAAAAATTTTTTTCCCAAACAGATTGTTAACAAGAATCTATTTACTCTTCCATAAGCTCTTCTTATCTAGCTTTCAGCTATTAGAACAAATGAAGAATATGTGTAAAATAATTCATTTAAAAATGGCAACTTATATACCAAACTTTATCTACCAAAATTCATTTAAAAATGGCAACTTAACCAAAATCATAGAAAAATAACCATTAGCTAGTCCACAAAAATCTGCACACCAGAAAGTCCTAAACATGGACAAAATACTAAGCTGTTTTGCATTTTTTTCTCCCCTTGAATTCCCTTTTTTGCTTAAATATAAAGTGGATCTTGAGCCAGCAAAAATGAAGATGATTCTTTCTCTACTGACTCTGTCAAAAACACTAACCAACAAAATCATATTTAAAAGTTTAATTTCATAAAGTTTATTTTGCTATTCCAATCATATCAAGAAGACCTACACGGCATTATCTGAAAAAAATACAAACAGAGCAGCTGACTGGCATAATTTATATGACACATACTCAATAGGAATAATAATTCTTTCACAAAACAAGTTTATTGTATTTCAATACTATCTCTCATGCTTTTGGAATTTTACTCCATTTTCCCCCATATGTCAGGGATTCCATATCATTGCTCTAAAAGACCAGATTTTTTATCAGTTTCAACCTCTTGTTGATTCAAACATTCTATTAGTGGTAAACAGATTAGTAGAATAACAAGGAGTTCAAAGTATCACTGTGATAGTAGGAAAAGTTGTAACACTGATGTGAGAGCAATATCTTGGCAATTTTGACTCAATGTAAAGCAGATGCATGAAAAATTTCCCAGAATAAATAACTGCAGTCACAACAGAGCAGAAATTCTGTAAAATCATAACCACGTTGAAGAAGGAGAAAGTACCTTGACTTACAAAAAGGAGGAGCTGAGTCCTAATGATCACATCACATCCAAGATAAGAGAGGCTGGGAGGATGCAAAGGAATTTGTATTCAATTCTCAGCTTGAGGAACAATTTCAGCAAACAATTCACCATATTTTTTGTGAACAAGTGTCTCCCCAGAGAATGTGTCTAACCAAGTTTCCACATCTTTACACAGTGGGCAGTAATGATTCCTAGTTCCCATTTCCACACTTGTGATACAGAATACTCTTGCATTCTGATTAAAGGAGATCTACATGAATAAGATGCAGTGCAAGATAGGAGGTCTAGCTAACACGTTTTCCAAAGAAATGGAAAGAATACTGCTAAATACTGCCACAGGAGTATTCTGTTCTAAAAAGTAATATTACTACCAAATAAAAATACTTAAGAGTTACAAGAAACCTACACAACAGGAGTAGCTACAGGACAGGAAATAAAAATGGTAACTTCCAACCAAGAAATAACTTGTGTCATTCACATCATATGCTTGACTTGCACTTAAGCATCCATACTGACAAAAAAAAGGGGTTCTGTCTCTAGATACTTTTGTTGCTGGTGAGAAGACTTGTGAAGGTATCCAAAATACAGCAGTACTAGAGAACTGATTGGGAAAAAAAAAATTAAATAAAATTTAAAAAGAAAAAGGAAAAAAAAAATTGAGCAGGATTTATTATCCAAGGAGAAGTTTGAATCACTGCCAGAAGATTAGTTCCACTAATGAGTAGGTAAAGGAACAGAGATAAGAATAAAAGCCATGGAGCAGCAAACACAGGATTAAGACAGTTCAAATAACTCTGTTGTCCAAACTCAATTTAATAGCTCCCAAGTCAATGTTCCTGTCAACCTGGGATAGCCACTGTCTGAATCTCCTCATAGTTACATTCTAAGTTCCATTAAATCCCAAACATTTTCTTTCTCCAGATTGTTTTCCAGGTAAAAAAATCACATCTTTCAGACATGAGAGACAGAACAAGCAATCTTTCACACCTAAATCTAGTATTTGCCATAATCATTCAGTTGAGTGCACTTTTTCTCTGCATGGTTATTAGAAATGTCCCCTCTCTATATTTATTGTATCATTTTTAAACATGCATTTCTACTTCAGAGGTTACTCTCCTCTTGTTCAGTTCGGTAGGCTTTCATGCACTAACCACTGAAAAAGACTACAAAGTAGGAAAGAATTCTGGTAAGTCAGTTACCAGTAAGTGAGTAGTAACCAGACTCACTGGCTACATATTTATTATTGACAACCTGCTTGCTTTTGAAAACCAAAGCTGGACTATATTTAAAAACCAATTAATTGTCTGCTAGAAAATTGTGTTGGTGCACCAGCCACGTATGTACCCCCTTATATGTAAAGGCCTGTCTGGTTTGCTCCTAGATCTCACAGTTCAGCATGAAGCCTCCATAGGACTCATACCCTTCAAGAACATAGTATGAAAAAAAGATACCAGGTTAAAGCACAGGCAGGACTACAGTGAGATCAAGAGCTACGAACCAGGTGCTGGCAGGGCAGAAATGGGTAAAAGATATGAGGAAATGGTACTGGAATGGAGATTGCTGGTGAATGGCACCATATGAGTCCACAGGTATACCACAAATATAAGGAAACTGCAGGAGAAGTTGACAAGGACAGCTGGAGTAGCTGAACACTGCCAGGACACTTGCGGGAAAGAAGTTCCTTGAGCTCTAGCTCATCAACACAAAATCATTTTGTGCTGCAAAGCACAGAAGCTTTGCAGGTAGCTTGAGTTACTGTGGTAGCCTTGTATCACCATGAACCACACACTGAACAGAGGTAAGACTTCTCCCTTGCAGCATCAAATGGGGTTGGCATTGCAGCCTCCTGTCAGCACTTTGCTGATATTACAGAGGTGGGCAGAACAAAAACTGTAACTTTGCTTTACAACATACACATCCTCACACGTTGCTTGGCTTCACAAATAACACCCTGTTTACATTTCCTTGGAAAACAGTTCATAAGATGGTGACACTCCTATCTTCTTTTGAAGAAAACTATTTTGAGTCTTTGAGCACTGAGTTTGGCCTGTGCCCTTGTCTCAGGCTACTTTTTCCTTTACAAAATTTCAGTAACTACTTTACTAGGCCTGCTCCATATCATAGCACGATCTACTTACATTTTTCTTGCCTGCTTCACAGCTTAGTTTCTGGATTAGACTCCCTAGAGAACTAAAGTGTTCTTCCCTCCTATGACCTGACAGAATTATTTACATTACAGACTTACGCATGCTCAAGGAATTGATATTGGTACATTACTATTCTGAATGAATACAGACATTTATAGAAGAGACAGATATTTAGCAACTTGTCTGCAAAAATATTCTAAGAAAAAAAAAAACAGTAAAGAAATTACTTTATATGTCTCCTGAATAATGTACAGGATAAAAAAAGTATATAAAGTATCTCCATGAAAATAAATAATTGCCATAAATTTAAAGCCACTTTTCAGGAAAACCACATTTTCATTGACAAAAAGAGTATGAAGTTCTGTCTTGCTCTACAATCCCCTGGCTTGACAAAAAAATTGAACAAATGCATTACCTTGACAAAAAACTTCTCTAGGATATGCCACCTTCCAGCAGTAAAAAGGCAGAATTTAGTTGCAATGCTTTTATAATTTAAATTATGAAGAAATCTGAACCTCCACTAGGCTGGTAAAAGAGATAAAGCTTGAAATATTTAAGTCAAGATGAAGTCAAAAACTAAGTCTGTCTTTAGGCTCATCATAGCACAGCACAAGGGCTAAAGGATTGTCAAAAAATCAGCTTAGACAGAACCTGCACTAACAATTATTTTGTGTTTTCACCAGTTGCTAACTCAAGTCTTTCAGACAAAAGAGTAGAGTGTAACTGCAAAAGTAAAAATAGCAGAAACCTCTTTCTCTCAATGGACTACAGAAAAGATCCTGGCAGCAAATATGATAACATTTCACATGGAATAATTGAATATAACAAAAATAATGAGCAGAAAATAAAAATGCATCTTATGTGAGGTGCTCCATAGTAGTATACTTCAAAGAGTGTGATTAGTTTCTGTCTGCATTCTGCAATATTAAAAAGTCCTTCTGCAAGCAATGCTCATCAAATAGAAGCCATCTTCAATTAACACAGATTCCTTGTAACCAAAGAAATATCATTGTTTCACCCTGCGAAATAACAAAGAAGTAGCTCTGAAGACACAGCAGTTTCAGGATTCTTTGAGTATGCAATCTGGTCACAAAGAAATGTATGTATCTAAAGTTTGCAAGATGCTTGGTACAATAGGTTAAACATTGTAACTTCTTATCTTTATGCTGGAGAACAACGTAAAGATAAGTTTGCACTTATCTTTAAAGGAAGTTGCACTATCCTCCAGCAGATTTCCACTTACAACCAAATCATTACAATGAAAATTCTCTTCTCACACAGCAATGGATGAACATTATGATGTTAGGGAACTTCTCCCACCTTAAATTATTCTATGATTCTATATCAATTTTTAGTCAAAACCTCCTGAGAGTTCCATTCCATTGATTCTGAAGAGATGAAAAGGGTTCTATTTTACTATTCCCTACACAATTATGTAATATAGTTTAAAATCAACAGATGCCTTGAAAAGAGACACTATCATCTCACTGTTATCCCTAGAAGCCAGTTCTGTGTAGACACAGTTTCATGTTAGCATTAAAGTGGGCAAGGAAAATTTGACATAAAAATGCCATTGCTAAATAAAGAAGAAAACTACTCTGTCTTCTGGAATGTGTCTTCCTCTCTTTCTCAGGGAAGTTAGGATTCCCACTAAATTAGATCAGTTGGTAACTGAGATACTTGAATTAAGATACTATCATTCTGCCTTCTTCCTGAAGAATTCTGGTAAGATTTGAATTACTTTGCTTGAACAGCCATCATTTTCTTTGCATACATTGCCTTTGAAAATTATTCAGCACAGTTGCCTATGAACATTTTAAACCTCCCCTCCAGTGTATAATTTTAAATTTTACGATTTCAAAAAAATCTTACCTTTAATCATTATGATTCATTTTCTGTCAAGTTGAGTTTTATTATTCAAAAATACCATTTCTAGTTTTGATGAATTAGTGTCTAAAGGCTGAAATGACACATTTATATTCAAAAGCAGTTCAGAAAAAAATTTCTTATCCAACAACAGTAAAACTGTTGCTATTACATTATCTGAAATCTATAGCCTACCTCTTAGCTTTATAAAGTTTTTCTCTATTCCCACTTTCTTACTTGCTCAATTTTACTTAGATCTTACAGATGCAAATATACCAAAAAGCTGAAAATGAGAAGTAAACTCATTACAATTTCTTATGAAGGACTTCTTGCTGATATTGATAAATGTCTGCTGAGAAGTTCTGTGTTACCAGTATAGATTTCAACCAGTACACCATGTTCCCTTCTATGCTGGTAAAGTAACCTAAAGACTAAAATTAGGACAGGAGGTGGGGATGAGAGCCACATACAAGTGCAAGAAAAATCAAAAAGAAGAAAAGGCTTTTTGTATTAAGCTTGTTATTAATAATTATTAATGCATAGTAATACAATTCTCAATAGATTTCAGATGTGAGCAGGCTCTGTATTTTAAAAATCTATAGGCCACATGCCTTCTGTTTGGATCCACATACAGGCACTAATTCAAACCTCTATTTATAAAGACAGTTTATCTCCTATGTACACTCAGTTAAATGAATTATTTTCACAGATTGAATTTATTGCCAGTGGGAAGCAATGCTGCCTGTACTACTAGCAACTCTTCTGTTGCCCAGTTAGGCAGCAACAATAAACCACATAATATACCTCTACTCATAATTACTAAGCTTTAGCAGGGAAAGTTCACAGACAAGGTAAATTTGGGTGCTGCTGTGGGTCTCAGCTAAGCCATTGTACTTTCTCTCAGTCCAAGATCTGTCCTTACTCAAGTGAAAAAGCTAGAACAAGCAATAGCTCAGGGTGAAATTTAACATAAACCAGGAAGCAGTCCTTAAGGCACAAAGCTTTATTTTAAACAGGCCTTCAAATTTCAGTACAAATGACCAGACTTGGTTTTTAAGGATTTGACTAATAGGGCTGCAAACAATGGAACAACCATCAGCTTTTGTGCTCCAGCACCTACTCCTTGTAAACCAGGTAACAAACAAAAGGTCTATTCCTTCACAAGTATGTTGGACAAGGGTCAATCAGAAAATTATGACCCTGATCTGAGCTGCCAAACTAAGATTTAATTACAGTTGTACATTTGTTTTGAACTCAAGAAAAGTAGAGTGCTCATAAGTATCTCATTTAATGACTAACTCAAGCCCTTTTTTCATCATAAAAACAGAAAATAAGAAATGGCATTCCCTTTGGCTTCATCTGGAGTGCTGCTAGAAAACCACCCTTAGATATTTTGTAAATCTGAAATATGATCAGTCCTGTGCTGTTCTGTAAATTAACATAATTAAGCAGTTAGTGATGCTAGAGGCTGACCTGTCACTGAGGCTGTAACTCAGTGCCTGCTATCATGAAGTCATTATTCAATAGTTACAGATTCAGGCAGAGAATATTACACCAGTGACTCACATCCTGAAGATTTACGCCTAATCACAGTCATACAATTGGTTAAATAATGACTAAACTCATCACAAAATATTCACTTATGTGTGATAATTATGTAATTATTAATTATATAATGATGACTTAATTATATAATTACAAATTATTTAATAATTCACTTGTCAATAATAATTTTGTCCTTTTTTCCCATCTTCTCAGAAAAATTTGCATTCAAGCATTCCATTACATCTTGAATTGGAATGGACAGCTGTTCTTCATGCACAATAGAGCTATGGTACTTTAAATGTATGGCTAAGCTTTCAGCCCTCTCTCCAGCCTTCATAAAAGAAAAGCACCTTGAAAGACAGGCATGAAACTTTTCCTGAAGACAGCATCACTCAAACTACTAAAAAGACAAAATATATTGATACACTATCAATAACCATGAGAAGGACAGGAAATTTAAGCGTTCATGAGACAGCAGAAACAAAGAAAAAATTTTCTTAAGCATCATCCCTTGCCTCACTCCCCAAACCCAAGTTCAGGGACTTCTAACCCCAATGACAAAAAAATGCACATTTCCCTTGCTTTCTTCAAAATAGTTTAAGTGCATTCTTCCAAGTTTTAATGTGGGGAGAAGATATGTGCTAAAGCTTTTACTTCAGAAGTAAAGAATAAATAATGGACAAATGGATTCAGAAAGCAGAGAAACAGCTGGCTATAATCTATGTCTTTACACATGATGCTATGCTGGTACATTTAGTTAAGGATTTAGCTCAAGGCTGTCTTGATGCAGAACAAAGGCAAAATTCCTACCACAGAATGCTCAGGCATGAGGTATTGTAGCATTTCTTTCGTTTTAATTTTATATCCTTCTAATTCACCTGTCTTAAAAATGTTCTGCCTCAAACTGTCAGCATTGCATTACAGCAATAATTAAGTGACTTATTGCTAACCTGTTATCTTTGAAGTTCCAGAATGTCAAGAAGGGCTGAAAAATGGATTGTATGACATCCATTTCCCTTCCGTGAGAATGGATCAGACTTCTCAGATTTATTGATTCTTTTTTCCAACAAACCAATCATCATCTAACTTATCTGTTCATAAATCACTTATGACTGTTTCACATTACTATCCATGTATGACAAAAAAAGTCTATAAAAATAATAAGAAAAATTATTCAAAATGTGTATCGCACAAACCACAAAACTGTTTAGCTACAGAAAAGTAGAAACTGAGTTAGAATAGAATAAATTAAAGAAAAAAAACCAGGAATTAATTTATAAATGCAAAATCCAGAAAAACAGATTTCCACTCTAAATCAAAATGACAAATCCAAATTATTTCTATGTTGATATAAACTTTACTTACTGAATCTTAGGTATTTAAATGGCGACTCAATACAACATAACTTCAACCATAGCTTGTTCCTGTTGAGACTGAGCAATTCATTCTACACAGCAGCATAAGGAACATCACACAGCTTGAGCTTACAAGGGTTTTTCCAGGTGATTAGTGACAATTTGTCAATCTTTTTGATAAGTAACCCTTCATATATACTTCACATGTAGTGCATTTGAGAAAAATTTAAATGATTGAGGTTTACACGGTTTTAAAACCCAGTTATAGAAGCAACAGGTCTAGACTAAAACAATGGCTTTTGTTTCAGCTTTCATATATGCATTCATCTGATAAATTTTCCAAATGCGCTCAAAGAACTTCCTCCTTACTCTCATAAAGTGTTTCACAGCTTCACTTGTGACAGCCATTACTTTGCTAGCTTTGCATATAACAGCAAGGTTCCCTGCATGATAATATTGTCCAGGATTTTAGTGGCCTTGTGACCCAGATGGACCTTTTCAGCAGCAGAATGTTACAGTTTGTCCAAAGTTTTAGTTGTTCTGGTACTGTTAATCAAAATATTGAATCCCCAAGCATTCCACAAAGCCAAGCTCTGTTTTCATCACCCTATTCTATCAATCTTTTTACTAATCTCTTCTATATGGATTATTTTTCCATTTTGCCATTTCCTCTGTCATCTTACTTTACCTTCACATCACTTGAATATTTCATCCTATCATCAAGCACTGGTAATACCACTGTCATTTATAAACATTACAGGAATAAAAATTACTTCTCAGTCTCCCACTGAGACTGCTGCTTATTTTCCATTGTTAATTACCTTATGATATTTCAAAAAAAAAATCTTATGAGGATGACAGTTACAATTAAGCCTTACCATATAAACAAGTTTCCTAGAACTCTATCACAAGGTAATTTTACACTTTATGGATAATTATCTCATCATGCAAGGAAACATGGTCAGCAGTGTTCAGGGGAAATAAATGCCAAGAAAGCAAACCTCAGCTGTCATCACAAACCATGAAACCTGACATCATCCATTATGCTTTTAACTTTTCTAGTGCGGATTTCTTTTGTATACTATTACCCTATTTCTACATAAATGAATTTCTGCATTAATTGTCAGATTGCAGTATCATGCTGTTTGTGTCTTAAAGCTAAAGTTCACACAGAGACACACATCTCAAAGGAATATTAAGTTTGTTGATGACACTAAACTGGGAGGAGCTGTTGACTGTCTCAAGGGAGGAAAGGCCCTGCAAAAAGACCTTGAAAATTAGAGATGGAGAGTCAGCAAGTGTATGAAGTTTAAAAAGGGCAAATATCAGATTCTGCACCTGGGACAGGACAGCCCTGGTGGTGTGTAGAGACTGAGGAACAAGAGGCTGGAGAGCAGTGCTGCAGAAAGGGAGCTGGCAGTCCTGGTTGAAGAAACCTGAATGTGAGTCATTGTGCCCTGGCAGCCAGGAGGGCCAAGCTAGGGGGATCAGGCACAGCATTGCCAGCCAAGCAACTTGCTGCTCTGCACTGGAGTAGCCTCACCTTGAGTACTGTCTGCAGTTTTGGGCTCCATGATACAAAAAAAGATGCTGAACTATTAGAGAGCCTAAAAAGAAGAGCCACAAGGAAGGTGAAGGGTCTGAAGGGGAAGCCATATGAGGAACAGCTGAGGTCACTTGGCTTGTTCAGCCTGGAGGAGACTGACGGGAAACAGAGGGACAGACACTGATCTCTTCCATCTTGTGACCAGTGACAGGACTCAAGAGAATGGCCTGAAGCTGTGTCAGAGGAGACTCAGATCACATATCAGGAAAAAGTCCTCCACCCAGAGGATGGTTGAGCACTGGAACAGGCTCCCCAGGGAAGCAGGCACAGCACAGCCTGCCCAAACTCAAGATGCATTTGGACAATGCTCTCAAGCACATGGGGTGACTCATGGAACATCCTGTGCAGGGCCAGGAGGTGGACCCAGTAATCCTCATGAGTCCCTTCCAACTCTGCATATTTGGTTTCTGTGTTGAGTTGCACTGGAGTCATTGTCCACTTTCTTTTCCAAAGCAATGTTCATACTAATTTTATAAGCAAAAACTATATTCTGCTTTTTCTGTAAGAAAGTAATCAATTTAAGAGAATGGTCTCACCAGTAAGTAATATGCAATTAGCCCAAACACAGCCAGTGTCTCTGCTAAAAGACTATAGTAATATATGTCAGATATTGCCTCATTGCATTTAATTGGAACATTACATTTCATTAAAACATTACTTCCATTGAGGTATTTACTTCTACTCAATATGTGGAAATAAACATAGGCCAAGCTGCTAGAACATAACATTGACAGAATGATTGCTTAATCATTAGTTTAGTTCACAGACCCCATAGCTTCAGGCTAGAAGTTCCTTCTCATTACACCTGTGTTCATAATTCAGAAAACATTTACCCCTACACTTCCACAGGAAATATTAGTTTACACTACATGAACAAAACTTGTAGCAAATAAGTTTATTACCATAGATTCAGACCTGAATTAGAAAATTGTCTTGCAACATTTCCCACAAAATAATATTCAGCAATGCAAAAGAGAAATGCTCTTTGTCTTTAGTTACTAGTTCAGGGGATTAAGTTGCTACTTGCTTTTTCTATTGGCTTGTTCATAAACTACAGACAGAAAAGAAAATATTCCTCTTCCCTCAAACAAAGTCACACAATGCATCTGTCGGCATTCACAACATTGCTACACAGTTAGTGTACAGCAGCAGCCAACCAGGCTTCAGAAGCTCATCTGGTAACCATTTGGACAGTCTTTGAGGTATGTGGACATGCTGGCAACCCAGAAATTGATGAATTTATGCTTTTTTTTCTATACACAACTTTATTTACATGTATTGACATCAATTACCCATTCCAGGAAATGCTGGCCAAGACCACTGCAATGAATCTATCATCTCTCAGGTATTTTTTCACTCTGACAAGCAACCAACAACGCTTTTTATAAATCCAGATTCATTGTATAAAATGTGTTGGCCACTGGACAAAAACCTGAACTGCAATTTAAGTTTCTCTTATACTTTCAAGCTGGGCTCCTGACTACTCATCTTCAATTGCCGCTTCATATCATGGTTGGTTTTCAACAGTTTTTCTCTCAGTATTTTGTGAGGAACATCTAGAGAGCTGGCAACACTAAGTGCTGAAGAAGCAGCAAGCCTAAGGCCAGACCCTGTGCTTTGTCTGTAGGATGGTACAAATGATCGTCAGCAACAGAATTTGAAAAGTAACTATCAGCCTACTACATAAAGGCAGAGATGGACAGGGTTTCATACCAAGAAATAGGGATTGTGGGAAACAATCTATCCTTTTAACTTGCCAAAAAATTGTGAAGAGTTTAAAGGGAAGTGGCAAAAAGATTAATTCTTCTTTTGCTTACTTAATCTCCTTCAGTCGCCTGACCAGGGTCTGTATACTCTTAATTAAGAACTTGGATCTAACTCCAGGTTAAGAGACTATAGGCATACGAAGTGAATACAAATCAGATAATTTCATTCAGAATTTGCTTTGGCAAGAGACAAACAAAAAGCCTTAAATGTCCTAATCATTACCCAAGAAACACTTAGCTTCAGTTTTCAATAATTTAGTGGACTCAGTATCAAGTCAGGCTGTGATGGACCCAGAAGCTAATGGGACTTTGAGAAAGAAAAGTGAATCCATTGGCTAGGTGGGACATAAGTTCAAGCTTTAGACTTCTTTTCTGCCTTTGAATAGTAATTTCAGATTTTACCTAGGATTCACTGCCATATTTAAAAGCAGAAATTCAAACAGGAACTTGAAATCCTTCAGAAGACTAAAGAAACCTGAGACTTCTAAGCCAGTGTCCAAAAATACAGCGGTCTATCTGCTGTCTGTGAACACAGGAGGACTGATTTGCCTACTGTGGAACTCAAATGTCAACTCAAGGTTTTTCCAGTACCACATGGCTTGGTGCAATCTTCTTAGAGTACTGTTACTCTTATTTTTTGGTTAGGTATGAGAAATTAATGACTGAGAAGTGAAAGACTCTGAACCTTATTCTGTGTTCCCCAACTGTACAAAGAAAGACTGTCATCCATAATTATTATAGGGATATATGTCTATATCCCCTGTACACTTTTATAGAATAAATTATTTCTTAAGATAAAAAAGGCAACAAAGTCAGCATCCCAGGGAAGAAGAGAATTGGCATATAAAATACAAATATAATATATATATATATAAACATATAAAAATTATATAATATATATAAATACACTACATATAAAATCATGAAGTTTTCCCTTCAAAGATCTAAAATCCTACATTCATATATATATACATGCAATTTGGGAAACTATAGCATTCAACAGAACACAATCATTTAGGCAATGACCTCTTTAAATAAATGTTACAGATGTAAGATTGCTGCAGCTATTTGGGGGAATAGCCATCCAAAGACTGAGTGTGCCTTTAGGACTCAGATCTTGTTATAATTCCCTCTTCAGTCAGAGGGTCTCTGTAAACAGATACATAAAATTATTTATATAATCAAAATTAATGGAATAAAGACATTTAAAGCATCTCAGCTT
Organism: Cyanistes caeruleus; assembly: GCF_971803275.1. Lineage (NCBI taxonomy): Eukaryota > Metazoa > Chordata > Aves > Passeriformes > Paridae > Cyanistes > Cyanistes caeruleus. The sequence continues at coordinate 48,376,505 of NC_141705.1, forward strand.
CAGTGCCTCATTTTTTCAGTGCTCTGTCATCTAAGCATTCTCATGGAAGGGAATAAATATATCAGGGAGAGTAAAATGTTCATATCATTGTGAATGCATTATTTTTATGTATAATAATAGTAATAGGCATTAAATATAATTTGAAGTCTTACACATATTCCAATTCAGAGTAAATACTAATTTGAGCCTTAATGAAACACTGTAAACAGAACAATATGGTTCTCTATTAGAGAATTCACAGTGCCAGATGATGATCCTGCCATTATTTATGCACAGACATAACTCCAAGGACATAAGTAGTCCATTGACTGATTTATGACTCCAACAAGTGTTCCCGCAATCAAACTCAAACTATTCAATGACAGGCAACAAGTGAATTACCACCCAGACAGGGAAAAATAATTTCTGAATCACTTCTGAGCTGAAGCACATTAATCAATTCCCCTTTAAAATATTTTCATTTTGATTTCCCAAGAGACTACAAAGTATCTATGCACCCAGATTTTGATTTAACAGGATTCTACTAACTAGCAGTCTCCCAAATGTAATCGTGGAATTTTCTAGCACAGAAGCTAATTATCCAAAATACTGCTAATTGTGACATTTATGCTATGCTAGGCAAAGAGTTCTAATTAATTTGTATTGCCCTGGAACTTATCTACACACAAGCAACGAAGGAAGAAAGATGCCATGTTGCACCAATAGGTATGAAAGGAGAGCTAAAGCACCCCCAGTACTCATCCCCAGACAAGCTCTGATCTCAGGACACAAAATTTCATGGGGGCTCATCTGCCGACACTTTGTTGACACCAATATAACCTTTATGTTCCATAACTGATGTTCAGATGTCAAAGCCTAGCAACTTTCCCAATGAGGAAAGAGGTTAGGAGTTTCATTAATAAGACTCTTTATTCACTATTTATAGTCATCAAAAATGATGTAATCTCTAAGTTTCAGAGCAAACTTTTTCAGCAAGATCATTTTAAAACTAAGACAAGTTCACATCATATAAATTACAGTCAGTCATTTTTCATAACCTTTTTAATGTGTATATATTTTAGCACTTGTCACAGGGAACTTTATTAGTATATTGGTTCTGTGTCTGATAATGCTTCAGAGTCAACTCAAGAAATTCTATAACACACAGTTATCTGGTAGCATCCATATACAGATGCTTACTTCAGGTTAGTTTACGTCATCAGGCACAAGACTTTGAATTTAAGCCAATTCAACTGGCCTTTCCACAGCTTTTCATCACCAACCCCATATGCCTGACTTTCACTACCTTTTCAAAGTGTAATTTACACAAAGCCCTAACTCAGCCTACCACAGTGAGGCATTTCCTTGCTTTCCTTCCTGTCTTTCAAGTCACCATTTAATCCTATTCATTCAAAACACATCCTTTATTAATTCCAGAGAACACAACAGAACTACCCTAAAATAAGGCTTCCATCTTCAAGTGTGATATTTTTGAAATACAAGCTTACTCAATTTCTGTTGCAAGATGAAACCAGTTTGTGTATACGATGACCCACTGAAGATTTTCTCAGTAATACTTTTCATACTGTTTCTGGTTTTTGTGTAGATCATTATTCTGCTGTTTTTCTAGTATTTACTTCCCAAATAACCTCTTTTCAATTAAAAAAAAATACTGAAAGAAAAGGAACCAGAAATGGAGAATCATCATACATCTGCATATACTACTTTAAGGGTGCATTTGTGTAAAAAATAAGAGAACAATTAAATGTAAATAGTTTACTTCAGAGTTGTTAAGTGTTTGACAACACAAACACATCAGGCCTTCCTTTTCCTATGTTTTCCCTCTCCCTGCTTGGCAATTGTAATCTACAGACAGCTGCAGAGCCACATGAATATGCAGTATTGTCACTACAGTGGCTGCATAGGTCAGTAGAGAGGATCCCAGAACCATGATTTCAGGACTCTCAGATGATTCAGGACTAACATCCCTGGAGTTCAATCTCACGGCTTCTGCTGCACCATGAGCTACAGCTCAGTGAATCCAGTCTCTGCTTTACTGGGAGACCAATTAAGCACAATTCTGTGCTTACCCAAACCTTACTGTGACTGACACGCTTGTTCTTTTATCCACCCCAAACACAGAGCTGAGATATTTGAGTGTCTGTGGCTAACAGTCCTCCAGATTCCAGATTCCTTAGTAGCATACTTGAGTTGAGGAAAACACTGCCATGTGCAGAGCACAGAATTTTAGGGCACTCAGTGGGAGAATGTAGTTAGGAATAGGGATCTACATCTCAAACAAATTTGGAGTGTGGAAAAGTCTGCAGCTCACTTTGGATCTGTTGATAGAAGACTAGAAAGTCATGGAGAGACCATTCTCTTCAACCTCAAGTTAAAGCAAAACCTTTGTGCATTTAAGCAGCAACAGCTTAAATGTTGCTATGTTTTAATGTGTTAAAATAATTACACTCAAAAGTATCAAATCTATAGTCTCTTGATAAGACAGCACGTTTACCACATCAAAAATATTCACAGTAGTTTTTCCAAAGAATGTTCTTGAAAACATTATGAATTAAATACGTTTACAGAAAAAAAGTGTCAGAAAGCAAAACAGAGCAGAAAGGTTATAAAAGACTAGCAAAATAAAGTTCTACCAAGTATAGCTAATGGAACCTCATTATTTATTTCACAATTTTAATCAGATTTCTGAGCTTTCTAGTAGGGAAACAGAAACCACTATCAGATGTGGATGTTTCAGAGAGCTCCTTGTTTAGTTCAGAACTGATTCCTACTACTTGTAATTATTCCATCCAAAAATCTCAGTAAAATGTACATTGGAAATGTTCTCAATATGCCTCCCCCCATTTCCCAGGCAGGCAGAAAACCATGAACTTCAGTAATCAGTTACATGTAATGATCTTGCTGCATTTTAAATTTACTCCTTGCAACTAACCCTAATAAACCCTACCTTTCAGTAAGGTCAAACCACAGTCAGCTCCAACTTCTGTCTGCTATCCAACCTCCCCATGCATGATCATCCAAAAACATTTTAAATTCCATCCTTGCGCATTAACCAAGTGAGAAATAGGTTACACAAAGCCACAAAAACTGAAACTATATTCAGTACTAACATTACCAAATAATCATTTACCAAGACAAACACAAGACTTCCACCTTGTTTTATCCATGGACAAATACAAATAAACACACTAAATATACGCTATTTTACCTGCCTGCTGGTACCCCACAGTCAATAATATACCACTATGCACAACATTCAACACATACTCTGGAGCAACCAATGCCAAGCTCCACCCAAGTATTTGGCATAATCTGACTGCTGTGTTGATCAAGCTGAACTGAAACTAAAAAATGTGAGAGGAAAGCCTACCTGTTACGTTTTTAAACACTTCATTTTCTTTGCATATTTATTAAAGTCAAGATGTGTCAGGTAGCCATTCAAATGTGGAAATGAAATATGCAAGAAAACCTGAGCAGCAGAGTAGGTGCACTCTGCTTTGCCCTCATCTTACGGGGCATCCTGCTGAAGGAATACAGGTTGATTTTATTTAGCTTAAAACTTGATAAATCTGGTAATCAGGTGATGCAATTCTATTTCTTACACAAAATAAAACTAAATTGAAAAAATCAGAGGCCAAATTTGTGTATTGGCTTTATGTTCATGCTTCGAAGCATAATACAACCTGAAGCTGACAGTGCTTATCTGACATCCCTTTAACATGCCCAGGGGAGCACAGAAAAATACATTATTATATTGATTTTTCAAAATGTGTTAAATACCTGTCCACTCTGAATAACTTAACTTCATGCGGCATTTTAGCTGCTGATAAACAGCGTTCCACTCTCCTCTCCCTTTGCACTGCAAGGGACTTCACAAAGACAGCATAAAGGAAAAGACTACTAACTTTTCACAAGTCTGGATCAAAGCTTACTAAACTTTCACAGTCTTCTACTACCAAGTTGATATCTTTAAAAGAACAGATATCTTTAGGAAGCTAAGAAACAGCAATAAAGCCGTTTTTCCAAGTCACTGATAGTCAAACACAACAACACTGGAGAAACAAAAAACCAGTAAATCAGACTCTGTGGCTGAGAAAAAACACCTGAGTGTAACACCACTTGAGCACAACTACGGACATCTCATTCTTTGCTTTCAGCAGCATGTACCATTTTAAAGAACCAGAACCTAAGCCAAGGATAATGACAAAATGCTGTCACACCAATCACATTTTGGCAGGAGGTTTTCACACCTTTTTTTCTCAACTTAGCCCAAATTCTTGGCACACTCATTTCATATTACACTTTTCAACTTGTACACTATTATTATAAAGAATCATCACAACTACATGCTCCAGCTGAAGGTCTCATTGAGATATATTTGCTTTACACCACCATTGGACATGAATTTATTAACAGCAGGGATGAGAACACAACTTGTATGTAATCATCAGTACTAACTGTATCTTGCAACACTTCCATGTTCTAACGACAAATGACACCACTAAGGTATGACTTAATAACACTTTTACCTTGTAGCAAGTCCAAAACTACACAGCTAAGAGGAAGAAGCAAAGCAACAGGTTTTTTTTTCTAAGCTATATGTATAGAGAAGTACTAATAAATTTAAAAGGCTCTAGTCTACAGACCAAAAAAAAAAAAAAAAAATCCAAACAAAAAAAAACCACCAAAACTCTGTTTGTGTCTGTATATGTTCTTTTGCTAAAATGCATTTCTAAATTTGAAGATCTGATCAAATATCCTGCCAGCTTTACACAACATGATTTGGAAAGTATAGAGCCTAAAAGCTGACAGCAGATAAAATGGTATTTTGTTATTTCATATTTTATTGCTCTTCTGAGAAAACTCAGTTTGCATCTTCCTTGGCTGCAAACTACCAAAACCCATTAAGTCTCTTCAGGAGACTCCTCCTGGAAAACAAAACATTCTTTTTCAGAGTAGTAGAGTACTTTGGCAGTGGGGCAGGGAAGAAATTGGATGAAAGGTGTGTTATTTTGAAGTTTTTTATTGCTACCTAAGTTCTAGTCAAAACTATGTTCCGATTTGCTAGCAATTAAGAAATTGAGGATATCTTTTCCTTCCTTTTCCTCCTCCCCAAGACACTATGTGGCTAGTTTTCTTCAAGCTTCCAAGTCCTCAGCTGAGTGGCTATGCTATGCTATGATAAGTAAACTGCACGTACATGTTTTATGCAACTCAAAAGCAGTGAGGTGACCTATCTTCCCTATTCTGTAGGAAAAAACTAAATACAACGTATGATGGCCAACAAGCAAATTTTCCCTACAGCATTTCTATCTCAACACAAGAAACAACAAAAACAATGATCAAGGATTGACCACAACTCCCGGTAACATAGGAAATATATTACCATAGACTATATTTGAATAGGTAGACTAGCAACCAAGTATTGGTTATATTTTTACCTCATTTGTCCTTTTGAAGAATAAGCAGTTCCAGCAAAAAGGCTGGTTTATTTACAAAAGAGAAGGAAGGAGTAAAAGCTACACAAAAAATGAGGCAGTCGCCAGAGAATAACCTTACTGGGTCTAGCGTTCTTTATGACCACACTAGTGAAAACCAAAACCCGTATTCATGGCAGTACACTATCTGTTCATTGCAGCATGCTGCTTCAGTGGAATTATTTTCATACTTAAATTTGGATGAGGTGATTTCTGCCTGATTTCGCACAAGCTGACATCCTACCTGCTCTCTGGACAGTTCTGCTCACATTCAGCCAATTGTGGTATGAGGAGTTGTGTGAGAGCAGCTTTCAGCCATAGGCTGTGTACTCCTGAATGAGGGCTGTTAGCTCAGGCTCAGAGACACACTCATTGAAGGATATTGTTTTGGACAGCTCGAAGGGCACATGGGGTGAGATTATATCTCCAGGCAAATAACACCATGGACAGAGTATTATGTTAGATTGAGACCAGAGATCTGGCAGATCTAAACTCTAGTTTTCATACATCTTGCCCAACAGGCAAAACTGTACATACATCTAGAAATTAGAGATGAAAAGCCTTCCTTGAAAGTCTTAGAAAGTTACCTGTCACTCCTAGGACAAAACTCATGATTGTCTTAACTTTCTTGGTGAAAATACTAACAATCCTTTGGCTATGAATTATATTTTTTTAAATTGCTACCTATCAGTTAATGTTCAGTGCTATTGTGTGCTATCAGAACTACAGCCCTACCCTATGAGGAGCATTACAACAGAGATATACAACTGTACATATCTCATATTCAAGGAGAGCAGCCAGAAGAATGATAAGCTTATGAGCTGCTTGGCTAAATCACTGTGATCCACCACCACTGAAAAACTGCTTATGTTGTTTAGGGAAAATTTGAACTCTGAAGGTTTACATCCATTTCTCTAAATTAAAAAGACAACATAATGCACACAAGCAAAGATTTTGTCATTTGAAAAAAAAAATCAAGAGGTTTAATTTAGCAAAAATTTTGAAATCATACAACAATTAAAATAATTAAGGACCTAAAAGACTGCATTAGTGAACCTCAGAATCTCAGGAAAATTTGAGAACTGGTTTCTTTCAGGTTGCATTCTAAGAAATCCAGTGTGTCCATAAAGAAAGTCAGGATCCATAATATAAAAAGAACATATTAAAAGAAAAAAGCTCAGAATTACAGTGTGCACAGAAAGAGTTTAAACTGTAGGTGTAAAAAAAAAAAAAAAAAAATCACAGCAATCACCTAATGCTACTACTGCCATTTCTCAGAGTGACTTTCAGGTTGATGTCCCACACATGCAGAGAACTGAGCAAAGCAGTTCAAAATTTACCTCTTCCCAAACCAAACCAATAACTGTGCTTTTTCCCACCACTAAAGTCCTCCATGAAGTCTTGTGGGGAAAAGTATGAAAAAAAAGAGAAGATACATTAAATAGACTCTTTTAAAATTATAGGGAGAGGGTGCTTTCTTCTATATTGATCTTCATTAGTGTTCTTTTATTCTACACTAATTTAGAATCAGAATCAGTTCTTAACCATGCCAGAGCTGACTATAAGGGAGACACATTAAATTCATTGCTGAGATTTATAGGCACAGATGGGGCCTGACATTTTAAAAGCAAAACAAAAGTTAAGTGTGTTCAAATGCAAAGGCTTCAGACAAGCTTAGACTTCAGTTTACACACCAATCACCCATCAAAAATACAGCAAAAAAATTCCTCTCGTCCCCAGCAGAATTAGGGCTCTAAATTATGTTAAGAGACTATAACCAACACAGATAAGAACAGAAAATAATCACATAATTCAAACTCAAATCAATTGAAAATGTTAGAAGGCAGATATTATCGAACCAGAGGACAGCTGTGGACCAAAGAAAGGAAGATTAGGATGAATCATCAAATGAATTCTCACATCATAATGTTACAAATAATATCTGGCCACCCCCACATCTCTAATTTTTGTGAAAGAAAAGCATTTTCCTTCCCAAAGCTCTCCCCAGAAAGAATAGTGTTCATATCTCTTTTAATGCATCCTTTATGTTCTGTGATGGTATTCAATATTTGTACAGCAAACCAAATATCCTCAATATTGGATTAAGGGATTACGTGCAGTGGGTTTTGCAACCATTTTCATTTTCTCACTCCTATCACACCAGTATTTGCCAAGCTGAAGTGGGCTGGAGGCAAGTTCAATTTCCATCTCTGCTCAGGGGAGTGATTAAATTTAGCTGATGCTGAGAAAAGGAAATTCAGTGTGATGAACATAGCAAGACTTGACTTGCAAGCCTGTGAGACAGGATTAATACCACAAGCAAAACAGAGCTACCAAAATACCTGCAGAAAATATGGGGACTTACACTTACAAATAGGAGGGGGAAAAGTAGGAAGGAAATGGAAATTTAATTTTTTTTTTAAAAACCAAAAACACAAAACAAAAGCAAAAAACACCCAAATTCTATCTGCCCAGGACTTAAGCACATTAAACTCCATTTTGTATTTCAATATCCAAGAGCACTAAAATTTTACTTTCATGAGAATCACCTTTAATTTTGAGACACCTTGGAATACAATTTGAGGATTGGATTGAGTGGCTAATATGCATCTTTTAACAGAACTGAAATGGAAACCTAAGTGAGTTCAACTCATGTTTGGAGTGGATTCAAATTTTACAGGAGCTCTTCATTCCTGGCTCTTCATTCATTAAACGGCTGCCTCTGTTAGGAAGAATTATTCAAACATTTGCTTGTGGCAAACTGGAATAACCTTTCCTATAAACTGAAACTTTCCCACCAACTGCAACAGCAGGCATCTCTTCCCTCAAGGAGATCAATGAACACTTCAAAATTAACCATTGAACAAAAAGGATAATTTCTACTCATATAGCAAATTAAACACCTTGTTTTGGAGTTATTAGTCCTTTTTTTATATTTTTTGGTAACTTAATTAGATTCAACTGAGAGCACCACCTTGTTGAGACTGGCAAAAATGTATTGACCCAGCACAACTATATTCAAAAATTATCACAATTTTTACTATTGAGAAAGAGCATGGTGTCATCTTAAGAGCATAATGTTATCCCTTGTGTCAGAATGAAGGATTAGAATGTATTATCTAGGACTGAATCAAACATACGCAATGAAGTGATTTTTTTTTTAAACCCTGCTTTTCCTCAAGAAGGAAAACACAAAGGTGTTTAGGGATTCTTTTGCTTTTTTCTAAGAAAGCAAGCAGATCCTCTGGAGTTAAGGCCTGTTAACTTGAGTAAAAGCTAAAGAATAAAATAGTTTCAAAATTATTTAATTCAATTTTCATTAACTGTTAATTTTGAAAGCCTTTTCAGTTTTGAATTATGAAAAAATATAGTAATATTTATATTAAAAATATTATATATTTTAATTATGCTGAACTATTCATAACAACTATATCAGATACCAGCATATTAATATCAACAAAATAACCCCGTTCAACACCAAGTGCACAGAACCATTCATAAAAGCAGCTCAATTTGATAAATTACCATCCATAATATGTGTGTGGATTCATATGTGCTTTAAAGAATGATCATATCCACAACTAATTGGCTAGTGTACTAGTTTAAGTAATTTTACTAATAAAACTGTACTACTGTATGGCCCACCTGCCTAAAGCAGTGCTATGTGTTGTCTTTTCATTTATTCATTTTGGTGTGGGAAAAAACGATTAGCAGAGAAAAGGGTTCCATTCAGATGTGACTTCCAGATGGTTAATGTTAATATCAGCATATTGATACTACCTGCTCTTCACATATGACTCAAGAATTAGACTTGAAGATGCTGAAACACTGACCATTAATTGACCATAAATCAATTCTTGCTACTATTTTGAGAACCTTTCACTCAAGACTAAAGCCGTTTCATCAGAAACTAACAGATGAGTGACAGAAATTATATATATCAAGTATAAAATGTCTTCTACAACACAAGCTGAGTATATTAGATTATCTGTACGCTATGTCATATTAAGAGTGTTCCTGCCATGACTACACAACCACAATGCAAAAAAATGCCCCATACTAACACAGATGCCAGTTGGCCCAGCAGCAGTTGCAAGAATGAGTTCCTACCTTCTACAGGTAAGATGTTGGCTGCTGCTCCCATCTGCCTGCACATCACCACAAAAAAATAAAGTGAATACACTTGTAATCACAAGACAAAACTACTTAATGATGAAAGGATAAGAGGTCCTTAATTTTGCACAGAGTCATCTTGAGAAATAATGTTTGTTCTTGTAGCTCCCACAAAGCTACAGAGTTTTCCTAACTGCCCTCTATATGAAATTCAGAAATACATCTCCAGAGAAATGTCTCTAATTTCTGAAATTCATCTTATTGGAAAAGAATAAAATATTTCAATAGTGAATTCTTTAATTGCAAACAGCACCACCACCCAGATCTTTCTCTCCGTATTTTATCTCACCTGTGTCTCACCAGATAGCATATAGATTATATGCCATAAATACATATGTCTCAAGTAATATAAGGAAATATCTTCCACTTTTCCCAAGAGGTTGAGTGAACTGTCCACTTGTGAGGTTTTTGCAGCATAAACATTTGTGACACCAAACGCTGTCCTGGTGAGTGCTATTTACAAGTTGGTGAAGGACAGAAAACATTCATTTAGTGTCAGATTTGCTTTCAAGATACAAAACTCATTCAGTCACAGTAGAATCAGTCCACACTTTTAAATGTGGAACTAAAGCTAATTCTCTACAAGGCTTCAGTCTTTTTGGGGATTCAAATCTCCCATGTAAGTAAGGCATAAGATTTGCTACCCTAGCTACTGCTCCACATTAAGCAAATGGGCAGTGCCCAATTTCAGAGAAACACAGAATGAAGTCAAGAGGGGAACTTCAGGGGCAAACATCCTAAGTGGCTAAAAATCTAGATTAAATAAAAACTAAAATACAGGCTGACATAAAAACCATAACAAATAAACATTCTCACACATAGCTATTTCCTATTATATTTACTCCTGTGTATATTAAAAGAAGATACAATACTTCCAAGCAGCTGATTTGTGGGGTTTGAGTTTTAGGAATCAAATAAGTTATTTACCATGCATTTGTTAAAATATTTTCCACTCTTTCCCTAAAGATATTAGCAGAAAAGTCTTTCAAGATTTGCTTTTCAAAGGCCTTTCTTCATATGAGATGTAAAAGTTCCACTAGGACAAGTATTTGATACACAGAAACTAATGAGCTATTATTTAACTTCATCCTAAGTGTCAGAAGCCTAAAGCAACAAGGCTTAATTAAGATGATGTGTGCCCCAAGTCTTCTCCCAGGAAACTGGTGACTCACAGCAGATTCCCTTCATTGCCAGATAGATGCACAGAATTATCTGAACACATCTGTTATAAATATATGAATGGCATGAAGTCTCCTGCTGTTAATTCAGATTGATTACATGTTAAACACATTTAATTGAGGCAGGAGGGAGCTTAACTGATGTTTACATAAATATATTTAAAATAATGGAGAAAAAGTACTTGTGGCATTTCAAGAGAGATTGAAGGACTGTTTCAACATCAGATCTTATACGTGTTCAAATGTAACACATGGAAAACCGTGAAAAAATATTTTTATCTTTTACTCTTGTATATCTACTAGTTTAACAGATTTCAAAGTTTGAATAATATAAACTAGACATGGTAGACCCTTTATTGTTCCTAACAACAAATAAATTATATGCCTTCATCAGGCAATGAATACTTCTAAATCCTAATTAATTCACAGGCTGTTTACAGAAACAAATGCATTACTAGACAAAACTTCTGCTCCTGAAAGTACATTATACCTAACTAGAGAAATGTTTTCTATAAATTTTTGTCCTGTGTTCATTGCCCTTCCATTGAATCTCAGAACCAGAAGGGTTCTAAGCCAGCTGAAACTGAAAGACTGCAAACATTCAGTGAGAGCCAAACCAATTTCTTCATTTTTGTAAACTCACCATGATTTTGTCTTGATCCCTCCGGGCTAGATCTTGGGAAACCTACCAGAAAAGTCTCAGCTTCTTCTCTGTTATTTTTTTATACAGAAAGGTCTGATTCAGGAAATCCATTTTAGGAGGACAGCTATTGTCACTGCAACCCCAACTTCTTTCAAGAATGTCACCTCTACAAGTAAAATAACTATTGCCTTTATCTGCTGTATTAGGCCTCTCAATGTCTTCTGGAATATTATTGCCCAAATCTGTTTGCCTTTCTTGAGACTAATCAGCTTGTTGATTAGTAAAAACATTCATCACCTTGATACTTTAATCTTATCTGCTCTTCTCAAAACACTCCTGATCCTTCACTTTGGAATTAAAAGAGGTAGAGAAAGTTGGAAGGGAAAAAACAGCAAGATAATATGAAGAATAGCACAGATACCACAAGAGAGATTTTCATCTGCCAAAGGGATGCAGTTTTATGGATTGCAATAGAGCTGTTCTGATTCAAACCTGTTGAAAATAGCTTTCTAATTACAACTGTATCCATGTAGAAATTATGACTATTTCTCTTCCTCTCTCCATCTTTGTCCAAAATGAAATATAAAAACTAATTTCAGTTCCAAATGGGGTTTATTTAAATACAGTATCTTCAAAGAGTGGCACATTTAGTGTTCTTTTGATTAAAAAAAATCATCCTCTCTTTTCCCCATAATTCAGGCAGTAACTTTTGTATAACTAAACTCAAATGAAAAGAGGCAAGCTCTCTGAATGATTTTTCTGCTAAAACCAGACAGAAAATCTCAAATCAGGGCTAAAGGTAATTTGTGACCTTATTGCACTTGCTCAAGGTAAACATGAGAGAGGACAAACTCCACAACATAGTAACTGAGTTCTCCCTAGCAGGAAATTAATTAATAAACTTCCATTCCTCTCCCCACACACCCCAGGTGAATGGAGCTCATAGACCCTAAGTTATGAGCTCTCAGACTCACTCAAGGGCAAGATCCACAGTCAGGAATCAAAAATGGAATGGAAGATAGTTGTGGTAAATTAATTTATAGCACATGCTTAGAGGAAATGAACACCATGTCAGCTGCATGGAAAGATACACTTAGGTCAACAGAGGCAGCTTTCAAGAAATGACTCGGACCACAACTAAAAATGAGAGAAGGTAAGGCTTGGGAAAGAAATACAACTTCTGGAAGAAATCAGAATTTCAGACACTAGTTTCCCCAAAAAAAGACACATGGCAATTCTTGCCATTACTGTGTCTTGATCTTTATTATATTTGAATCTCTGTGTTTCTCATAATACAGCCAGAAACGTGTAAAAATGTTAGGATTAAGAGATGTAAAATTCAAAGTACTAATACTTCTATTTAGAAGCCTTTCCCCCCCCATTTTTGCATTTTGATTTTAATATTGTACTTTGATATTAAGCAAATGAAGGAAAGGCAACATGAACTATACAATTTAAAACTGGACCTGATTTTTTTTAAGTATCATGTCAAAATAATCCAGTTTTATTACTGCTTAGTTATCAAAGGTTAACTTCCTGATCACAAAATTATTTAATACACAGAGTGAAAGGTTGATTAAGACAACATGGCAAGAATTGTTCAATTAATCATCATACGGAGATCAATACAAAATCTATACCTCATTCAAATAAATTTCAAACTCTGGATTACACGTTAAAAGAAGCTTTGAGTCTCTAAGATCTCAGGCTGAAGAAGTGCCTCTTAAAAACATGTAAAGCATTCACAAACCTGGTAATGAAACCAACTAGATGCTAATTTAATCTCAACAGAAAGAAGAATATTAATACACTGTGTCTTCAGGCACTGGGTAAGCTAATTCAGAGTCATATGGTGCATAATTAAACCTGTTAATTCAGAATTCCATAGCCATGATATTCTTTTGAATACAAATAAAGTGTCTAAACCTATTCAAAAAGGTTTTGATGCTTGTCTCAAAGCAGCAGGTAAAGCAGTACCTCACAACACCCAGTAGTATTTATCAATAATACTCTCAACCTAAAGCATCAATTACCATGACTTGTCAAGAAGAGTGGAAATGCAACACAGGGAGTAGGCATGTTAAGACTGCTGAAAGTTTTCCTGTTATGATTTATTTTCATCTGTAAATACGCCGCCTTGTAAGTAAAAGGCTTGGCTTTCTTCTTTTAAAAAAGAAGCATTATTCTAATTGCTTCACACTTATTTATATCTGTGCAAAAAATTAGGGGTTTTTTTAATGCATGGGTTTAGTATGCCCTTCTGTGAAATATCATAAATGAAAAAATGATAATGCAGATTACTTTCAGACAAGATTTGGAGCCATAACTGTCTCTCTGAGACAACTAAGAAACTCTACAAAGCATTTTGGCCCTCTGAATGAAATCATGGTCACTTCAGGAAGTAAATCACTGTAGGACTAACAGATCATACTTGGACCTAAATTCCTTACAGAGAAGTATAAGCTCTTCTGTGAATTATTTTAATGCCTGGACTTTTTGCTCCCCATGTTTGTTCTCTTTACAGTTATGACTGTATCCTGGAAAACCACTGTTGGCTGTGAAGTACTAGCACTCATTGTTTTCATCTTCTCACTGATGGTACTGGATTCTCATAAGAATTTACGCACACCTGTAGTCCAAGGTCACGGTTTTGTTTTATAAAAGATTAAAAGAACAGCTTTGAATATTAAGCTAGGGAATTTTGTAGCCTACTCAAGTCCCCACAGAGCCAGTTCCCTTACTCAGATGAGACAAATATGGTTTGAGTCTTAGCCTGAAGGGAGTTGAATTCAGGTCTCTCCCCTAGTGAGATCTCTCCAGGCAAATATAAAGGGTTTGTGCCCCATCACCTGCCCTTCAGAAAATAAGCCCTACTCATTTCTTTGTACAATAAAGAATGAGGCAGAAAGTTGCCTTCTCCTTCAGTCGAAGATGAATAAATTTGGAGTCATAAACAGATAATCATGACCCCTTTCCGTTACAAGAAAGGTGACAAAAGCCTGAAGAGATGCATAATTTATAGCATATGATGACAGAATTTCCCAGTCATTCACTTTACAATCCATGAATTGAGCCAAGTTTGGTTAAGTCTTTTTAAATTCCAAACATTTTACCCTATGCATATTAACTCCAAGCATCAAAGAGTTCTCAATCTCACTCCAGACAGTTATAAGTGAAAAGTTATAGCCCCAAGGTTTTATATACTTAAGGGCACATCTTCAGATGCTCTTACATTTTCTTACCTAGAAACAATATTTTTTTCATATTTTGACAAAGGAATGCAAAAAAAAAATGGTTTAATATTAATGCTTTGAACACTTATTAACACTGACAGCAAAAGAAGCTGTTTTTTCATCAGCAGAGCATAGATGGAAACAAGTTTGAAATGTAGGTGAGCAAGATATTGTTTAGAATGGTTCTATAAATATTTTGCAAGAAAAACAGACTAACAGAATCTGTTATACTATCTAAATTCATACTATATTTTTTAAGGAAAACATATACATGTAAAACAGGATGGAAAGTCAAGGCATTGCATAGTTGTTAATATAAATTAAGGAGAAACATCTGAGACACTTCATAAGTACTCCTGCTTACTTCCCCTAAATATAGTATTTTGAATGCTCATGCAGATGTTTGCTTTGTTTATCTTGTGCTTTTCATAGAGGAGAAAAAGGACACACAGTGACTAAACAACTAACTGAAAATAAAAGCTCTATTCAACATAATAAAAAGTAAAACAGAAGAAAAAAATCTGTTTTTAAGTGAGTATGTTTTTACTAGGAGAAGATTGTTTTCAGGAGTTCTACAAGTTTGGAAAAAGAAAATGGGACAAAATTGTCTGCAACAATGGATACTGATCATAGACATCAAATTTAAAATGAAAGAATGTTTGAACTTGTAGAAATTATTTCCAGATAAAATGACTGATCTAACAGCATGTCATGAAAGCTCAAGGATAGAGATTGATTTCCAATAAAGAGAAATCTAAGTGAACATTTTAGGCTTACTTCCCCATTACACTTTGAGTATCATTTCCAATTAAAAATGCAATTGCATTATTAACTCAGTGGATACAATTTAAACACACTATTTTGAGTATACTGCTATCCTCAAACATGTCCATTATTACATATCACACAGTCAAAGCACCATAATATAGGACAATTTGATTGGGTGTTGTTGAAAAACAACATGGCCTGAAAACTTGAATTTTTTAAAAGTCATATTCAGTAGCATGAATTTCATAACAGGACTGCAATACAAAAATGGATTTTTGAGCAGAATTTCATATTCATGAAGTCTAACATGACAAGCTCCTCCTGTAAAGAATTCGGTTTTACTTACATGCATGACTAATGCTAGTGAAATACTTAAACCTCTTCTTTATATCCCTAAGTTCCACAAAGCCCCATGGCCATTTCCAGTTTCTAATAGAAAGAATTCCATCTACACGTCTGAAGGATTTTGATTTTAGAATAATTATTTTATAATTATTTGAAAAATAGCAAAGAATATGCTTCTATCTACCTCATAAGTATTTGAAAGGGCAAAGTGTCAGGACTGGTTCCCTATTTCTGCATGTTTTAGTCAGCTTTGGTAAAATACTGCTGAATACCCTTTTTTACATCGCTGCTGTGGACTAGAGGGCTTACTATAATAGAGGGGAAAATGAAAGAATCCATCCTTTCTAAAATGAGAGTGCTGTGACACACACAGCTACAAAAAACCCAAATAAAGACTGAAATTTTAATCATCTTTAAGTATTTGCCCTTGCTCAGCTTCATGAAAGAATAAAACCTTTGTATGTAATCATTGTAAATTGAATGCAGTATCTAATAAATATAAAAGATGACTCAGAAATGCAGCAAAAGTTCCAGATCTGCCAAGCAAAAAGTGAACCTCCCTTCTGTTAATGACAATAAATCATCGCTCCATTTTAACTGTTATTTAATTGACTCTTCATGGAAACGAAATCCCCAAGAATTTCCATAGTGAACAAAACCTCCCCTCCCCTAACCCAACCCCTCAAAAAGGAGAAATTTACATGTACAGCAAGGAAAAAACAAGCCTGGTAAGGTTTTACAAACCTTCAAGCACCCAATGCAGAGGAGGGTATTTGAAGCTAATTCCACCACACTGGTGCAGCAAAGATCCTCAGCTCCCATAGACCCATTTTGCACTGTTGCAACACAACAATCACCAGGTTCTCTACTACTCTGAGGAACAAATTGAGTGTCTTCATCATGAACCACAGGATCATTGATGAGAATTGTGCTGCAACACACTATTTATTATGCATAGTCAGAACTTTCTGAGGGAAGACCCCATCCCACCAAGAAATTCAGATTTCTCTGCACACCAGCTGACAAAACCATGTAGCAGAAGCTAAGCTGGCACTATGTGGATCCAAAACAGGCCCACTTGAACCCCGTACCACATCTGTGACATGCTAGCAAGAGTCACTCTGCCTTTCTTCCCACCCCAGAAACTGTCACACAACTCCAAAATCTGCAGTTGTGATCTAAGAGACTTGTAGGAAATGGATGGTTCTGAGCACCAGCACAAACCACCTCAGCAGGCAGTGGTTAAACTCAGCATTTACTTAAAAGACGCACAACTGCTATATCCTCTTTTCCAGAAAATTCAGCTTTCTCCTCTAAAGTATCAAAATCCACTGTTTTGATCCATTGCTAGCAGGTCAGAAATAATATATCAACATCAATGAAAATTATTATAAATTAGAGATTCAGCACCCAGAAAGCACTAATGCTGTCCAGTGCAATTTTTTGCCAGTTACACAGTGACCAAAGCCAGAGAAATACCATCACCTTTAGAAATAGAAATCACATGCACAAAGACATTACATCTCAGAGCCTAAAAAACTATCAGTTCTATCAATTTCTTTCACTTCTCCTAACAAAAATCCTCACATATCACTGTAATAATATAGTTTGAACAAAAGCTTAGTTTACAACAAAGCTTTAGAACTCAGATTACCAGGCGATAAAAAAATGTTTTCCCCCTTGTAACATTACGGGTCCATGCCTATGCTGCTGCCACTGCACCATTACCTGTAACTCATGGTGATTTTCTGAACTCAGGGAATGTAAAACACAGAATTCTCACATGAGCATGCAAAGTCACACTCTGCATTAGCCACAGAAACTCTCTACCAAAAGCTAGAATTAAAACCAGTTTGTGTCCCAGCATATATCCTCACCTATGTCAAAACATGAAAATGAAATGACAAAGGACCTAATCTCACTTTCACAGAAGTCAGTAGCAAAGCTCCTGCTGACTTCAATAAGAGCAAAAGCCAGCACTAGATCTCCAAAAATCATTATTATTTCCTTCAGAGCACCAAATGCATTTCCTATCAGCCCCCTGAAGAAGGATGATGGTCTCTCAGCTTTCCAATAATATTGCCTCATATAGAAAGGCATCTCAGACTGCCAGTGCTAATCTAATGTCTATGACCACCTGAGGAATACAGTTTAACTTCAACATATAGCCTAGAGAAGAGGAATCAGTCTCCCTATGGGAGATGAAAGATACATACCTGCAGTAACAACCCAGTGAAAACTTTGGAACCAACAGAAAAAAGTCTGCCATGTTTTAAGGAGAACTTTTATGAGTATCTCTTCCTCTCTGCACAATAAACAGTTAAGATTCAGGTAATAATATTTACTTCTATATGTACAAGAACTTCCTTAGATATTTAGCAGGAAATTTCTATCAGAAGTGACATACAAAGAACTTTGACCAGATAGAAAACTATATCCTGAAAGTGATGCAGAAACACATTTTTATCCTCTATGGGTTTAAAAAATGGATAAAAGTGGAAACTCCATTACACAACTAAAAACACTTACTGTATGTTTAACCAAGCATATAAATTGCATTTTTGGAACTGCAGGAGAAACAAATGTCACTGGCTTCTAAACTGAATGTATTTATGAAAAAGAGATGAAAAGATAGTAACATAGTTCATTGTCTTTCAACAAGACTTAATAAAGGAAGCAAGACAAAATCTGTGCTTTTCAAGTACCTTTCCTCTTGAAGTCATTTGGAAACAGTCAGAGCAAGCATAAGTATTTAATCCATGAACACAGCAAAAAAAAAAGCTAAAGATCATCTTCAGACCCTCAGGATCTAGAGTCTTGACCACAGCATGTCATTTAAAACCAAGGCCATAGAAAATCCAACAAGAACCTACTAATTACACCCTCCTCTTAAGAGAGCTGCCAGCACACCTGCAACTACTTGATGGAACAAGCTCTGAGCAGAAAGTAACAGCAGCTGCTTCCTATTGTATAGGCTGGAATTAAGTTAAATTTGCCTTGCCAGCTACGCAGGAGAGATCAGCTTCACCTCATTAGTTACAGGTGCTACTTACTGACGTGGAGATGAAGGCATTCGTCTGGGAAAACACAGTTGGGACCTGAATCTGGGCTTTCCAATTCAACACTTGTTTGCAAAGAAATCAATAGAGCACAGAAGGATTATCAGCTGAAAAGGGAAGCTTTCTTTATGTTGCCTGTCATTCCCTTCCCAGTGCAAAATTCACATGTTCAAAATTCACAAATGAAGGTGTATAGAAATGCAACAGATGTCCAGTTCTATCTGCAACATTTTATACCATCTTTGGATCTCCATCTCAAAGCCAGTAACAGGTTCAGTTTAAAAATAAAAAAAAATACTGAAAAGCAGAATTGATTCCACAGGATAAGAGATAATAGCTACCTGGCCACAGCAGAGAAAATACAAACCTCCCTTGGAAAGGCAAAACATTAATACTTTAGTTACTGTTCAGCTAATTAACCCATACTACTGACAATGATCAGAGAATGATTATTCTGGAATATTGCACATATCCATTTCCTACTTTTTGGTATCAACAAAAGACCATCATAGCACCTTGGTGAAACATCCTTCTGCAATGATGTATCATTTTTACTGAGCCCTTGCATATTTTACATGTGTCCTAACTTAACGGCAATATAGGTGCCCCCAGTTTTCTTTCTTTGCTGAATTAAATTGAAAAGACAAAGCATTTGCCCTTGCTTGAGCAGCTACTTCACTCAACACACAAACGTAAAGGTAACTTAGTTCATACAGTTTTAATAGAAGTGAATTACTAAACAAGTTTTCTCTCCTAATATGAGATATGGAAATCAAATAAAAGGGAATCCACAAGTAATTTGCAAGTACTGTATCGCCCTCTGCAGTCAATGGGTAAGCTCTGCAAAATGAACCTGGGCACATCCCTTGCAAAGATCAATAAAAACCCTCCACAAGTAGAAACTCAGCAGAACTAACTTCTTTTATGAAAATGTCTTACTTGTTGGAATCATAGGAACACAATGCAGAAACTTATTAGTCCTTGATATAAATGTTCCACCTGTTAAGGATGTGGAAAAGTATGTTCTGCTGCTCCTTCACAATGGATTAAATATTCCTTAATGAGACTTCCAGCATTTACTCTCTTGGAATGCGACAGAAGTTAGCCATAGCCATTACATAACTTTTTTGTGGTTGCTTCTAATAAATATCCAAAATAAACCACACTTTTTAAAAGTTAGATTAGCTGATCCATCAACAACAGAGAAGTATATTTTACAGTTCAGGTATTGAACTACTTTATTTAACACAACTTATAACTTTAATAGGGCTTTTTGCTGAGATTTTTACAGCACTGTAGTGGTTTCACTCTGGCTGGATGCCAGGCACCCACCAAAGTTGGTTTTCTATCACTCCCTCCCTTGAACCAGAGGGGGGAAGAAAAACACAACAGGTGAGCAGGAAGGTCATTCATCTATTACTGTCACAGGCAAAGCAGACTTGCCCTGGAGAAACAGACCAAATCCTTTACCAATGAAATCAGACTAGGATAATGGGAAAGAAAAACAAATCTTTAAACAACGTAGTGTTTGAATAGTGTTGCAAAAGAAAGTTAATTAAGACCACCTGTCTCCCTAATTCTTCACTTTCTCAACCTGTGATAGTACTCGAGGAAATGGCATGAACCTGAGTCAGGGGAGGTTTAGGTCAGATATCAAGAAAATATCTTCCACCCAGAGGGTGCTTGGACACTGGAACTAGCTCCCTGGGGAAGTGGTCACAGCACCAAATGTGTCTGAGTTTGCAAAGCATTTGGACAATGCTCTGGGGCACATGGTTATGACTCTTGGGGTGCCCTGTGCAGGGCCAAGAGTTGGACTAAGTGATTTTCATGGGTCACTTCTAACTCATCAGATTCTGTAATTCTCTTATTAACACTGATTGCACTGCATGACAAAACTACTTTCTATACAAGCACCTTCATTCCAACTCAGCTTATAACTGCTTGGGTTTTCTCCCCCTTGGATCCATGAATAGAAACTTTTTAAGCAAATACCAGATTTTACAGTATTTTTTTCTCTTAAAAACCTTTGAACTTCATGAACAGCATATCACCACTAAAACACATATGAAAGCAATGAAGATAAATTAACTCTTTTAAAATAAGATTAAACTTTTGAAGACCCATTCTTTTGCTCTCAGCAGACGGCTGAAAGACTCATACCACAAACATTCAAAGAAAAGTATTAAAAGCATTTGATGGTCTCACAGGACTGGTTTGGGTTGGAAGGGACATTAGACATCACCTATTTCTCACCTGATACCATAGGCAATAACGCAAATCACTATAGCACATTGCTCAGACACCCATACAACTCAGCCTCAACCACCTTCCTTTTACTATCACTCCCTAAGTGCCACTGAAAGTAATAAAGAAGGGCTTAAAAGCCCCACTGGAAAGGGGAGTAGCAGCTGGGGCGGGTCACTGGGGCTGTCCTCCCTCCCCGCGGCCTCGTTCCCCCGGCGACGCCCCGCCCGCCGCCGCCGTTGTTGCTCAGGGGCTGCGCGGTGTCCCCAGGCCGGGCCGGGCCCCAGCGAGCCCCCACCCGGGTCCCCAGCGAGCCCCAGGCCGGGCCCCAGCGAGCCCCCGCCCCAGGCCGGGCCCCAGCGAGCCCCCGCCCCAGGCCGGCCCGCGGGCAGGGCAGGAGCGAGCCCGCCTGTGGGCCGGACACAGCCCCGCGCTGCTCGCCCGCCCCAGCGGGGCCCCGGGCAGCCGCCCTCTGGGACCCTCCTCAGCCCCAGACGTCGGAACCGGGACCGGCTCCCTGGGAATACCCAGAAGATAAGGCAAGGGTCCGAGCAGCCACGAGGACTGAGGAGAAGCATCTCTCAGCCGCAGCAGGACCCCCAGCGAGCACAGGACCAAAGGAGAAGTGTCGGCCACACGGGTGCAGCAGGACAAGCACGGTGTCGGTCACAGAGGCCAGTTCAACACCTCGGCAGCGCCAGCCGCTGCAGGTGCCACAGCTAAACATCAGCCAGGGACAAGGCTCTCCAGGCACCGGGGACAAGGCACAGCATGGACGAGTCACTGGGTTTAGACCCTTCGGAGGAACCACAAAGTGCCGACCCGCAAGATGCCTATGAACGTGGGCATGGCCCTTACCAGCCACACGAACCGGGCTATGGTCTTGACCAGCCCGGATACAGCCCATATGAGGATGAGATTCCCGATCCCCAAGCCCAGATGCTGGCAATCAAGAATGCAAAAGCCTATTTACTGAAGACCAGCACAAAATCTGGCCTGAATTTGTAAGTCTGAAAAAGGATCGCAGTCAAAAAGGGTAGGAAGTATGAGTGGAGAGAAAGGTAAAAGGACAACAGGAGATATAGAATATAGAACGGGATGTTATACACGCAGTATCTCATCACTGGTGATATTTGCATATGTCCAACATATTTCAGAACCAAAATTCCTAATGGAATTTTATAGAGAGTTCAAAAAGGAATTGATATGATTGAGAGTAAGTTTAAGTTCAGATTCAGCTCATAGATAGATGAGGTATATATTAGAAATGGAAGATGGGAATGCTCTTAATAAGACTAGCATTAACTCTAATTTGCCTTAACGCTCCATGATTTCCTCTCTTCTAACTATTCCAATGATTTCTACAAAGATCCAGATTATTATCCTTTACCTTTTTTTACTAGAATAATATTCTAAGACTTTTGTATAGTAAGCCAACAATATTTACATTTATATGACAGATATGATCATTTTGCTAATATACTAACAAAGATCCTGGATGAACAGCCCACAAATGCAGTAGACATAATTGAGAATATCAGCAAGGATGTGAAGTGGGCTCAGTTTCGGAAAAAAATGGACACTCTCCGAGATGAACATCTGATTCCTCCAACATTTGAAGCTGCAGAAAAGTGTAAAGCTCTGTTTGTCAAGGAAGGTGGAGAAGAAGAACATGAAGAAGTAGAAGAAGAGATGGTGAGTTTTTATCGGAGTGAAACAGGTACCAAATATACCAGGGAAGGGGTGGGTGGATGGTGGGAAGGGAAAGGGGAAAGGGAGGAAGTTGTGGTTTCTTCTGTAGGACTGCCCCTCCTGACCATACAAATAACTGCAGTCACAGCACCATGTACCCTCTTCACAGCTGACCTCGTCCCATATCTAGTTCTGAAGAAAAAAAACTATCTGTTTACTTAGTTGTGATTTTTTTCCTGTAGTAAATCTAATATCCTGAGCCTTTATAACCAGGGATGTTCTAGAGATGAGGAACAGAAAGTAAGGTTTATAATATCTCCCATATGCCAGTTCAGCACAGAATATTGCATCCAAGTTTATTTTCTTTATATAAAAGGGATGTTTCTTTACCTAAAGTGACCATAATTCTTGATGCCAGTTAGACAATATTGTGCACAGCTGCTACTGTAAAATAGTAGAATGCAGAATTTTGTGATTCTTCCAGCTCCTGGTTGGTTCCAGTCTGTCCTTCTCCAACTGAAACAATATATAGTTTTAATGAAGAACTAATAGCACTGAAAAACACTTCCTAAAACGGGATTTTTCATTATTCACTTGTTTATATGCAGAATCATTCTCATCTTATAATGGGAAATACAAGAATATAAATGAGAATTATAACAGCCAAGGAAAATCATTCAACAAGATGTTGATTTTCATATGAAGTTAAACAGCATGTTCAAATTAATTACCATCACAGACTACAAATACCAACCACAGAAGAGATAATCCTTCATATTTTCTATAGCCTCTTGTGTATCTTACATTAACAGTATAGGATGCTGAAAATGGACAAAAATGTAGGACAAAAATTTCAGAAAGGAATTCTGAATTTTTCATACTCCTGTCAATTTTCCTTTGATATAAGAAACCTGTCAGATTGAAAGAAATTCCATATGAAACTAGCACTCATTCTTCCAAATTCCTCCCCCTGTCATATCCAACTTCTGACAACTCTGTCGGTGTTGTATGATCACCTATCCTCTATTTAATGAGGGTGGTAGAGCAACTGGAAATATTTAATTATTGGCCTTGTTCTGCTTCCACTGAAGCCAGATGGAGTCTAAAAGTGGACTTAGATAAGAGCAGGGGGCAATATTTTAAAAACTGCAAGGAGCTGTATGCCAAGCAACATTCACCCCAGTGAAGTGTTGTTGGTCTGGTGCCAGAATATATAAAATCTCTATTATCTACAGCACAAGGGGCAGCAGTGTCACTGTTTGGCATCAAGGCCTCTTAGCTGACATGTCCTAGCACTGAATCCCTTGTAGATCTTCTGTAAGTATGCTGACTTTTCCTTATTTTGCAGTAATTAGGAGCTGAATTTTGAACTCCTGGGTTCTAAGAGCTGCAGTTCATCTGTGTTCTCTTCTTTACCACTAAAAGATTTTCAGTTTTTCTAAATGATAGTAAAAATAATAGTGAACGAATGTCTGTGTCTTGGTTTGAAAAGACAGGTGTCTGCTAAGGAAGGCAGGAGCCTCCCTTGAAATGGAAAATGTAAACCCCCTCCCTCTGAATTATAATCATTTTGAAATGAAGGTTTCTTAGGCAAAGATATGGGAGTAGGAATAACTGAGTTCTTTACTAGTATGTATAAATAAAGAAAAAACCGACAACTTAATAGGAAAATGAAAATAAAATGCAGTAGTACAAGAAACACTGGCAGAATACAACCTGACACCCTGTTGGTCAGGGTGTTGGTAGCAGTCCGTTTAAGCAATGGCTGCAGCCCTCCTGGAGTGACAGATGTGCTTCTGTTGAAGCAATGATCCCATAGAACGGTGCAGTTTTCTTCTGAAGGTCTGGTGGTGATGTAGAACAGTCTGGTCTTCTGGGAATCCAGTGGAGAAAGGCTGCCTGTGGTGTTCCAAGTCTCAGATTATATCCAGGTAGGAATGCTTGGCTCCTCCCCTGGGTGGAGCAGCTCCCAATGGGATGATGTCATTTTATCAGTCATGCAGTGAGACTCAATGGAGCATTAACAGAAGAGATCCCCCTGGAGGGAGGATGGGTCATGGAAGAGATAAAGAACAGTGCCCCACCTGGTTTTAACAGATGGTAATAAAATACATACTTTTGGTTACATCTTGCATTGCAACTTAGGACAGTCTGCAAAGCACTTTGAGATGATGAGTGGCACTACAGGAAATGAAGTATAATGTCCAATAAATAACGTGTTCAGTTTTTAAAAGAAATAATTATCCTATTCTTTAGCTCTAACTCTGAATCTTCTTTCCTAGGGACAGCCCTCTCTACCAAATGTGATGGAAACAGCCTTTTATTTTGAACAGGCTGGAATTGGCTTGAACAAAGATGAATCCTATTACATATTCCTTGCTCTTAAAAATCTAATTAATCTTCATCCAATCCAGACCTGTCGCTTCTGGGGCAAAATTTTGGGCCTGGAAATGAACTATATTATAGCTGAAGTACAGTTACGGGAAGGGGAAGAGGAGGAAGAAATAGAAGAGGAAGGAGAGGAAAGTATTGCGGAAGGAGAGAAAGAGTTGGGTGAGGGTGAAGAAGAAGAAGAGCAGAAAGAAAAAGAAGCTGAACCACCAAAGTCCACCTATAAACCCCCACCTGAGATCCCAAGAGAAGCAAATGGGACTGGGACTAATAAATATGTCTACTTTGTCTGTAATGAGCCAGGCAAACCCTGGATGAAGTTGCCTCCGGTGACACCAGCCCAGATTGTCTGTGCCAGGAAAATCAAGAAGTTCTTCACTGGTCGGCTGGACGCTCCTGTTGTGACCTTTCCTCCTTTTCCTGGAAATGAGGCCAATTACCTGCGCGCACAGATAGCTCGAATCTCAGCAGGAACCCATGTCTCTCCCACTGGATTTTACCAGTTTGCAGAAGAGGACGAAGAAGAAGAAGGAGCAGATACATATGAAGAAAATCCCGAGTTTGAGCCTCCTCCTGTGGTTGAAATGGTGGAGTCCCTCACAATGTGGGCACACCATGTCAAGGGCATTCTAAATCAGGTGTGTGCCAGCATAGCTCCCATGGACCTCGGATACCACTCACATTGCAGTGCTTGTAGGGTTACAGAATGTGGATGACATTCCTCACCTGCACATGCAAACTATTCACCAGAAATTATATTGGATGGAAAGATTTTTATACAGAAAATATATTTTATATCGTGTATAATACCAAAATATCTTGCATATAAAACATTTATTTTATATGGTATATAATATGTAAATATCTTGCATGTATTTACATATACCAGATATATATATGTATTTAGGGAAGTTCTAGGTTTAGTACTTTTTCCAGTGATGTGTTCTTTGAAACCTATTGATTGAAACCCGTCTTTAAATAACAGTATGGAGCTAGGCCCTGATAGATAACAATCATTTCTTGCAGTCTTCTGTATTAGGTTTTCTGCTTTGAGATCCTTATTTGACAAAAATGTTTAAAAATATCTTTTCTTGGGTAGGGTGCTAAAAAGCAGATAGTTTATGTTTGTATGCCAGATGGAACTTATTTGGTGTTTTCTTGTGTTTAATTTTTTGTTTTATACTTTCTGCTTTTAAGCATTCAAATGAAAGAAACTTAAAAACATGTTCTATCAGACAAGTGCTAGAAAGAGGTATTACTAGTTAGGTTTTCATTGCTGGATGGTTTGATGGCCAGTCTTATCAATTCAAGGATGCTAGTGTAAAGTAACAGCAAATGATAGGAAATAAGGTTTAGAGTGACTACCAGCCAAACAATAGTTGTAAGAAATAAAATTTATATGCATTAGAATCTTAAGAGCATTCTGTTGTGTTTCTCAGACTCATAACCAAATAACAAAGTGGATTTTAAGAAGAATGGGTAAACCCATAGTTTGTAGTAACTGTTAATCCAAACTGGCCAGGAACTGAAGAATACAAAATTACAAAAGGCTGATTACAGAGGTATAAGGTTATTCTCAAACAGTAAGCAGGAATGAATGAGGGGAGGAGTGAGGGGAGCATTCTGCCAAGAGAATACAATATTCTGTTAACAATGTATCAGTTATGGGATACTTACTTTTCTTCTCCCCATCCCTTAACTGTGTGTGTGTCTGAGCCAATTGTTTTAACTAGTTTTAACCTGTATTCTTTAAATGATTGTTACATGTATTTATTACTTTTCCACATCAATTATAGGGTCGCTGTTCTTGGATTAATCCTTCTCAAAAATCAGAGGAAAATGAAGAAGAAGATGAAGAGGAGGAAGAGGAGGAGGGAGAAGAGCAACAGGAAGAAAGAGGACCACCCCTTCTTACTGTAATCTCTGAAGATGAAGGTATTCTTCATGGAATATGAAGTTTTTGACAGAGAGTCACTAGGAATATTGTCATTTTGCAGTAAATATTTGAAGTTACAGAACTCTGACACTTCTTGGAGGAATATACCTTGTCACTGTAGGGTAAACACATTATTTTACAAAATCAATCAAAAGCAAAATGTTTAATAGTATTGACATTAAAACTGAAATAATCAGGTTTACTAGGTAACCATCTTATTGAGATTAAAAGGAAAAAATAACTTAGACTTTTCATTTATTGCAAGTTCAAAACTTGAAATACATTCAGCTTTTTATCTCTTCTTTTTAGGAAAAAAGATAAGGGTCTGTATATGTGTAAATAAATATAATGTTTAATATATACACACATGCACTGATATACATTAGTTGTATAAGAATTTAGATCTCTTAGCATACCACTGCAGCAAATCATCGGAATAAGGGAGCCTGAATATTAGATTACATCAATATTTGATTATTTTCCTACTCTGTTCTTTAATCAAGGTGAAATATAGCTATAGAATTTATCTATAAGTGATTCAAAGTCCTTGACAAAAGAACCAGGGGTGAGTGCTACTGAATTTTTTCTGTATGTGGGGGGGTCTACCAGCATTCCTGTGCTACTCAATTTTTTCTGTATGTGGGGGGGGTCTACCAGCATTCCTGTGCTACCTACCCATGCATGCAAACTACCTGTTTGAAAACAGTGCCTACACTTACTGTTTCTGACTTCTGGCTCTTCTGTTGTGCAACTTAATATAAACCTTGCTTGAATTCTGTGCAAGTCTTTTAGCTCAGTCTAAAATACTTTTTTAGATGCTCATCAAGTCCATCTTTTCATAGACAATGTGTGTTTGGCTGTCTCCAGGCATGAAAGACATCCCTGCTTGGACAGCTCAGGCTTCTACAAACCTGATCCCGCAATATTCTATTGCAATCCTGCAGTCTAACCGATGGCCTGGAGCTTATGCCTTTGCTTCTGGCAGGTGAGAGTCCACCTGACAAGGTTACAGCACTGACTGTATATGCTACACACAGGTGCCTCTCTAATGCAGGCAGAGTTACTTTATTATTAATTCATGGACTGAATTCTAACTATTCCAGAGACTGGTGGAGAAGGCCACTTAAATGTGCACAGCAACAGTAAATATGTATTTAAGACTGAAAACAAATAATCATTGGAAAGACTAGCATGAAGTTAATGGATGTAAATGCTGAGTTAGTATTTGAGCACAGTCCTTGATTTAAAACATATTCTTGTGTCTGTGGGACATTTTACAAAACTAGCTATATTCTGTAGTTATAATGTTAATTTGTTTCCACTACACGTGGTTCTTACCTCCATGTTTATTTCCACTACATAGTCATTCCACTACACTGTATTGCAGTGCAGTGACACTTCATAATTTTAAATAGATGTATTGATAAACATTAGAGCAGTTAAAAAGAGGTACCATGTTTAAAATTCTTCTGCTATAGGATATCTGCACCACAGTGACTTCTTGCGCAGCAGAGTAAGGATGCCTGACAGTGTCTCTGCTACTATTTTGTCAGGGGATGAATGTGTGATCTTTCACTTCTCTTTCCCAGGAAATTTGAGAACATCTACTTTGGCTGGGGTCACAAATACAGTTCAGAAAGTCACACTCCTGCACTGCCCCTGCCAGCACAAACAGAATTCCCCACCGGGCCAGAAATCACTGAGACCGTAGACCCCACTGTGGAAGAGGAAATGGCTTTCAAGGTTGCGCAGGAAGAAGCCTTAGCCGAAGCTGAGGAAGAGGAAGATGAGGAAGGGGAGGATGATTAAATTATGGAAGAAAACAGATTGTTTTAAAAGTTTGAACATAATCAGCATTTAATGTAGTCATTTATTTGCTGACCTCAAAAGAAATGCATTTGGAGTGTGCCTTCTTTTTTGATTTCTGTAGGCTTTTCTTTGCAGCTATCTTCCTCTCCTTCCCTACCCCTCAAACCTGCCCACGCTGGCATGAAGGCTTTTTCTATGTTTGTTTGACTAAGCAAACACAGTCTGCTTCCTAAAATGATACCTTTGAACTAAGAACTACCACCCAGCAGATGCTCACACTTTCTAGTCAATGCATATATACATTTTACTTAAATAAATTTTTAAAAAATCCCATGAGTGTCACTTTTACACGTAAAAGCGTGCTATCCAGATTCGGTAGGCAGCTTATTGAGGTACGGGCTGAGTGCAGGGCAGTGACACTGCTCATCATTGGCACTCTGGGGGCTGCGCCTCCACTCCCGTGCTCAGTTTTGGGACTCTCAGTGCAAGACGTGGAGATGCTCGAGAGCATCCCGAGAAGGGCGGTGGAGCTGGGGAAGGGTCTGGAGCACAAGTCCTGTGAGGAGCGGCTGCAGAAGCGGGGAGTGTTGAGCCTGGAGAAAAGGAGGCTCAAGGGAAGCCTTATCGCTGTCTACAGCTGCCTGACAGGAGCGGGTAGCCAGGTGGGGGTCGGCTTCTTCTCCCCAGTTACAAGCGACATGACAAAAGGAAACAGCCTCAGGTTGCACCCGGTTCACATGGTATATTAGGGAAAAAATCCTTAATGGAAAGGGTTGTCAGCCTCGGGACAGCTGCCCAGGGAAGCGGGGGAGTCAGCATCGCCAGGGGTGTTTAAAACACCCGAGTATGGGGACGTGAGGATACACCCCGAGCGGTACCACCTGGGCGCTGCCGGCAGGCGAGGGGGGTGGGGCGGGGAAGGTGTCGCGGGAGCCCTCAGGGCCTGACAGTCCCTGACCGTGGCCGCCCGCCCACATCTCCCCGCCAGCTTGTGCGAGTGGTGCGCTCCGCGCACGGCGTGCGTCCCTCGCGGGCCAATAGGGAGCGGCTGCGGGCGCAGTTCAAACTGCGGCGGCGGTTGGGGCGGGCGCTCCCTGCTCCCGGCGCTCCCGGGCCCGTCCCTTGTCCCGGTTCCGCTCCTTCTGTCCCGGGCGGGTATGGCGGACGAGGGCGCCGTGACGGTGTGCGTGCGTGTTCGGCCGCTCATCGCCAGGTGAGCCGCCGGGCGGGCGGCAGGGGGAGGCTCCCTCCGCCCCCCTGGGTGCTGCCGTGCTCCCGCACCTGGGGCAGGGAGGCGGACGGGGGGGGCCGGAGCGAGGGGCTGGCACCCCTCGCAGGGAAGAGGGGGTCGCGGTAAGGGGCCGTGTTTTGGGAGCAAAATCCTCGCCCAATAAAGGTAACAGAATGTCTCTTCTTTTAGAGAAAATGCCTCAGGAGATAAAGTGTCCCTGCACTGGAGAAGTGAGAATAATACTGTTTCCGACGTGAATGGTACCAAAATATTTAGTTACGGTAAGAATGCGAAAGTAGTTGCTTTACTTAGATGCTTACGCGGAACTTTGCTATTGTACTCATGAGCGTGTCGGCTGTGGTGAATGCCGTGAGCTTCTTTAAATGCCCCGCAAGCCTCCCAGCTTCGTATTTCCGAAGGAGTGTCATGGGGGGACACAGGATTTCTGGTGGAGGCAGTACTGGGATGCGCTTTTGGGATCAGCTTCCTGAGGGACGTTGCTTTCTCTGTTCTGGTTCATGCCGTAGTGGCTTTGGAACATGTTTGTTTGCTCTGAAATCCAGTTACGAGTGGACTGAACAAGGGCTAGTCCAGAGCATTTAGGGAGAAGGGTATGGGAGAACACAATCCCAGAAGTGACTAGTGTGAGTGTTGGATCCTCATAACTAACTGGATCCCTTTGAGCCTTCTCATACTGATCGACTTTACTTGTTAGTGTGAATGTAGCCACTACAAATATTTTTCCCAAAATACAGATTCAATGAAAGCATGCACCAGGCTAGGAGTTTAACAATTAACGTGTCCTGTCAGGCTTCATCCTTGTAGATAAATTAGCCAAAATTTTGTAGGATTAAATGGGATGACCATTTAACTGTTCATCATTCTTAGGGTTTTGTTTTTTTTTAACTTGTCTATCATCTGTGCATTGTGTCTTTCTTGATTTTGTGTTTAATATTTATTTTAAAATAAAACTCTAAAAGCTTTGTGTTAATGATGTTGTAATTATATTTATATTTTAATTAACCTATAAACAATTATGCAAATTTACTGGATTTGAAGCCAGAAATACTAAAAGACAGCTTGTTTTGGTTTGCAATAGAGTGGATTCACATGCTTTGTATTTTTTTTGTTTCAAGATCGTGTCTTTCACTCAAGTGACAACACTCAGCAGTTGTATGATGGTGTAGCTGTTCCAATTATACAGTCAGCTGTGCGAGGCTATAATGGTAAGTTTTAAAACTGTGTTTAAATCCTTTTTGTAATGTATTTCAAAGATAGTCTGTAAAGCTTAACTGTCTTTCTAGGCACGATTTTTGCTTATGGACAGACTGCTTCAGGGAAGACTTACACAATGATGGGGAATGAAGATTCCATGGGTATTATCCCTAAGGCAATTCAACATGTGTTCAAAATTATTTGTGAGGTGAGCAATTCTATTAAATTGAAATGACTGAAAGGACTAGTCATATTTGTGATGGTTACATTAAAGTTAATTTTAGTATCAAGAGGCTTATGAAGGAAATTAATTTATATTGAACTATATGTTGCAGTTACTTTGCTAGCCTGGCAAAGATGAGTGTTTCAAACAAAAAACCTAATGGGACTCTATTAGTTGAAATCAAATCAGAAAAAAACTGAGGAGCAAAACATGTGACGTGTGGAATATGAACAAAACATATTCCAAATATATTAAACTGATTACAAATAAAAATAGGTACTCACTTGTTAATGTGGTAGATAAGATAATGTGAAGCTTTGTGTTTATTCTGCTATTTTAAAAGTCAAAAAAATTAACAGTTAAAGACTGCTTTTTAGCAGGAAGAATATGACACAGTATTTACTTATTTCAGGCTTACAAAAGAATTGCTAATTCTTTTGTAAGAATTAATATTCTCAATATTAATAAAAGTAAGGACAAAGTGTACATTAAAACACTGATTCCCAAAACAGAGTGCTTGCTTCTGCCTTGAGCATTTCAGGTAATTGTGAAGTGAAATGGTCTCTGCTCTTTTAAGGAGGTGCAGAGTACCCTTAGAGGGTTTATAGAAGTAAACTAAAAGCAAGAAAATTTTCCTTGAGTCTGTTGTGCTGCCTTTCCTCACCCCAACATTCTCTACCAAGGAGGCAGGGGAAGAAGGAGCAGCAGCAAAGTAAATCTACGTAAGCAAAGAGAGAAGACAAGGTATACAGAGAAGAAGGAGCCTAAGCAGGAGGAAATTGGTTATGGAAATGGCATTTCAGTAGGAGAATTATTGTCATGCTTCCGTAGGGCTGTTATCTTAATTTTGTAGCCTTGTAGAAGTGGTATACCATTAATACAGGTGGAAAGAGGTGGGATAGAAGAAAAATTATTCTATATTGGTAGATGCTAATGTACAGAAAGAATGAAGGGAAAGAGATCTGTGGAACAATGTTCAAACCTTTATCTCCAATATAAGAATACTTGCATTAAAAGATGTACATCAGTCTGGTTTTTATTTGGTTTTTTGTTTGTTTTGGTTTTTTTTTCCTTTCAACATTAGATTCCAGATAGAGAATTCCTGCTAAGGGTTTCTTACATGGAAATCTACAATGAGACAATTACTGATTTGCTTTGCGATAATAGGAAAAAGAAGCCTCTGGGAATTCGTGAGGATGTTAATGTAAGTGGCTGTTATGTATAAGTATTGTATCTGCTTGGAGTAAAAGAAGTTGGGGAAGAAAACGCCCTCAGAAGCATCCAGTAGAAAACTTTTCTGCGACAATCTGTGTAACTGTATCTTCAGCATTAGGAAACTTTTTTAATCTGTTGTTTGTTTCTTGTGCTCTTAGGCCACAATTGTGGTCAGAGTCTAAACTTTACCCATCCCTTGCATTTGGAGTAAAA
The DNA here is from genome assembly GCF_971803275.1 of Cyanistes caeruleus. NCBI lineage: Eukaryota > Metazoa > Chordata > Aves > Passeriformes > Paridae > Cyanistes > Cyanistes caeruleus. The sequence continues at coordinate 48,409,553 of NC_141705.1, forward strand.
AGACATTCAGCTGTTGAATAAATGCCATAATAATTGCTGGTAAAGTTAACTTTATGTATTGAAGTGTGTTTTGGAGTTCAGCAAAATTTATTACTCTGTTTATTCTATAGAGGAATACATATGTAGAAGATCTGATTGAAGAAGTGGTGGTTTCCCCAGAACAAGTTATGGAATGGATCAAAAAAGGAGAAAGTAAGTATTTAGACAATGTCAGCTGATAGCTTAAAAAAGTGTGTGTAATCAGGTATATTTAGAACCATGGAGTATCCCTTTTGGTTTATATTAATAAACCAAAGTTTTTCAGGAAGTTTTAAAATTGTGCTTTTTGTCTATTTATCCCCAGTTTATCAGATAAGCAGAAGTATTCTAATACTGTTTTTGACAGGAAATCGCCATTATGGAGAAACAAAAATGAATGAACACAGCAGCCGTTCTCACACTATCTTCAGAATGGTAAAAACTGTTTCACTACTGGGAGCAGTTTTATTGTTTTCAAAGTAACAAAAACTTCATTGTACTTCATTGCATTTCTAGATCATTGAAAGCAGAGAACGAAGTGACCTTGCAAATGCAAACTGTGATGGAGCAGTCATGGTTTCCCACTTGGTAAATGTCTATTTAATATGGGGTACAGCTTAACTAGAGAATTTACTGTTACTGGTTGTTTGAGACACTAATGGTACTTCATCATGACTTACAAGAATTCTTTGTTGTTAACTCTGACAGATGTTTCTTAAGTATAGAGGGAGACTACTGTGGCATTATCTAGGGAAGATGTTCCCACCAGAGGGAATTCTACATGAGAATTATTCATGCTGGACTGGGGAGTGTCATGATCTTCTAGGAGCATAAGGGACTATGTCAGAGAGCTCTTGCATTTTGTTAAATATATCTTCCTTACAATTGTTTCTGACAATTGCCAAGTCCTGTGAAATATCTTGTAGAATGGGTAACCTTAAGACTTCCCTTATCCTCAAATTTAGCTGTTGTTAAAATAACATATGGCCTACATCTGCAATGGCCAAAAGATTGGTTTTTTTCCAGAAGTAACCCCACTTAGCATCTTTTTGGTGGATTACTGGTATATGAAATACTGTAAACTGGGGGGAATACCATTGGACATCTCTAGGGAAATATTAAGGTTTCAGAAACCTTTTCTACGGCCTTTCCTTGAATCTCAGAAAATTATCTGAAACTACTGCAGGAATGGAACCAATGTGAAACTATTTTGCTTTTTTTTTGTGAAACAATGTTAAAATCTGATGAGCACTCTTACTCAGAATTGGAAATAGCATTAAGTTATTCACATGCTTTATGGAAAGAGCCTTCTGTTCTGGTTTCACATGGAAAAGCTCTGAATGTAGGTGCTGCTCATGCAATATCTCAAGAAACTAACACATGCTTTTTGTGCTTACCATAACTTCTGGTATCCACTCTTCCTACACCACCCCCTCCATCCCATCTCAGTTCCAACTGACTTTAGAGTAACCACGAGTAACAGGGGTGAGGGGAGAGGGATTTTGGCCCTCTTGGTTTGTTACTGTTCAGTGGAGTTAATACAGGATTTTACTCCTCTGAATCACTAAACTAAGGGTTACTTGCTCAGGCAAATCATTATGGGATGCCGTAATGTTCTAGTTGGCTTTGAACCAGGTCCAGAACCCAGAGGTTTTTCTTCTGGTAGTTCATTTCTTTTCCTTATCTCCACAATGACAGCAAGGAGAGATATACAGCCAGCTTTGGACAGGACACCAGATAATCTCACGTAGACTCTTTCCCATGAAAGATTCCTACAGCTGAAATCAGTAGTTAACACTTCTGTATTGAGAAACTGTGCTTATCTTCTTGTGACTGAGGGTAGAGGTTGTTGTACTGCGAGTTTGAAACACTATTTGGGGTAGAATAATAGAGTTCATACAAAACTTACCCCACACCCTTGTGTACCAATATTTGAAAATATTGGTTGTGTGTAGTAGCTGTGCATTAATTCCAGTAATGACAGACCCTTTGCTTTTTTTTTTTTTCCCCTTGAAGTTTAAATTTAGTTTATGGAATTCTCAGCAGAGATTTAGAATTATGATGACTTAAAGTAAATTGCCTCAGAACTAACCTGTGAAATATTTAATGAATTTGCAGAACCTGGTAGATCTGGCAGGCAGTGAAAGAGCTAGTCAAACAGGAGCTGAAGGTGAGTGTTAAACGAGGCTCCACTGACAACAACTTCTGTTAATTAACCCTTATGAGAAACTATGATAGAAAGGAAATAATTTGATCCATGTGCTATTGTGTTATTTATTGTTTATAAATAAGGCCTTTTCCCCTTGGTAGGACAGGATCTACTCAGGAAAAGACTGTAAATGCTGTGAAGTGCAAACAGTTAAGTAGTAATATGCCTTTTCTAGAATTGCAGACCCAGCAACAGTCCTCCACTGAACTAATAGAATGGAGGTGACTCAGTGGAGATGCACTTGTAATAACAAAATCACAAGAAGCTTTTTAGGGACTTGTGTGTAAAGGTGAAGAGTGAAAAGATGGCTCACTCTTTAGTTCAGAGGAAGCTTGTCTGTTAATAGTGACAGCATGAAGCTGCACAAAAGTGCCTTGATCACAATAAAGTGATCTGAGAGGGTCACAAGTAAGTCTCTCTTACAAAGAATTACTAACCTAAAACTTTTATCTAAGACTGGTTTGTTATATGTGTAAATGTGGGCATTTGCAAAATTTAAACAGGAAGCAAAATTGTAATTCTTATGGGCTCAGGTGCTTATTGTGTAAAGGTTCTAAATGTTTACTTTTGATTACTGTTTTATTTCAGTGCAGTTTGGCTATCATAAAGGATTGGGTACTGCCTGCTGATGGATAAATAGGGCATTGTGGCACTTAAGGTTTAACTCTTGTACAATCAATCCCTCTGAGCATAACATAGCACAAAACCTTGACAGGTTGAAAATGTATCTTAATATTGTTTGAAATTTAAAATAATGATAAAATGTGTGGTACCTAGGTGTTCGACTGAAAGAAGGCTGCAATATAAATCGGAGCTTGTTCATTCTGGGCCAAGTTATCAAAAAACTTTGTGATGACCCTTCTGGGTAAGCAACTGTTTTTATACCTGTTCTAAGATAAAGCACTGCTAAACTAAGAAATTAAAATCCTTTATTTATGAACTTATGTAGGTAACTGTTTCAAATAACCTATTACCTCTAGAAAATATATTTATGATGTTTATGCAGAAATCTAATTTTTTTGTTGTTGTTGCCTCTTTTTTGTTAGCTTCATAAATTACAGAGATAGCAAGCTGACTCGAATTCTGCAGAACTCCCTTGGAGGAAATGCTAAAACAGTTATTATTTGTACAATTACTCCTGTTTCTTTTGATGAGACACTCAGCACTCTTCAGGTAAAGCTTCTAACCTCTTCTCCAGCACTAGTCATTGTAGACAGGTTTGAGGGGTGGAAAACATCATCTGCTGGATCTTTAATGACTTGGATCTTCTGAAGGACTTCTGTAAACTCAGAACTTGAAATATTTTTTTGTACACAGCATCTTTTCCCAGTCCTTGTGCTAGGTTGTCTACTTGGAGTTTTTTGGAAGTTGGAACAAAGCTCCTTCTCTCACTTTGCAGGCAGGAGACAACCACTCTTGTCTTGTTTGCCTTTTCCAAACATAGTTAGAGAAGTCTTTGCTAGCACAAGATGTTAGGCACTACAGGAATTGAACTGTTAATGAGCAGTATATTTTCTTTAGGTAGGATTGTCTCCCTTTTAGATGATCTTTCGAGCTTTTTATTAAATAAAAAACAACTTGGGATGCTCTTACTTAAATGTTATGCTTCATGTTTTAGGTATTAATATCAAGCAAGGAAAACTTAACTTTTTCAAAGCTTAGAATACATTAAAAATAAGCTAATTCACATATTTGTGTGCTATTATATGCTGTTATTTTTCTAATAAACTCTCCCTTTAATTCTGTTGGGAAATATGGGATAAAATAAGTCTTTTTAGATTTTTGTTCTTCAACTATTGCCCATGAAAGCCTGTTCTTCCAGTTTGCCAATACAGCCAAAGGAATGAAGAATACACCAAAAGTCAATGAAGTACTTGATGATGATGCCCTCCTGAAGAGATACCGCAAAGAAATTCTGGATTTGAAAAAGCAGCTGGAGGAAGTATGTAATAAATTCAAATAAATCAGTCCTTAGTACTGATAGCTGTTTGGAGACCATCCAATTTAAACCAAAAGCAGTTAAATTTGGAGGGGTAGGTGAACTCTTTAAAGTGATAGCTACCATTTTTATTGAGAGAATAGAAACTGAATGAATAGTCTAGAACACCTAATGGTAGTCAACATCTCTGTGTGCAAGCTAATGCTGAATGAGATCAACTGACAGAATTGTTAATTAGCTACACATAATCAGTAGGTTAACATAATTAAGAAATAGAATTTTTTGTTGCTTACAGCACACTTTATTGATCAAAAGAAACAATTAATATAAGTAATTAATCTAAGAAGTGATTAAATGTCTGTTAAAGATCCCAACTTCATATTATTTCCTCCCTCAATGTCTAACTTCAGTTTGAGTTTCAGGAAATTGCAACTGCATGAGTATCACTGGCAAAACTTAGGTCATGTATAGGTGGAAATGCATTCAGAAAATGAACAATAGTAACTTCTCACCAAACATTGTAGTCTCTGATGTTTTTCCTTCTTAAAAATCTCTGGAGCTGTGGAACAATCTTGGAGATCTTGTTAGACCACAGATGATTAAACATAAAGCACAGGAAAATAACAATGAACATACTGCTCTAGTGCAGTATCAAATCAAATCAAAGAATGCACATATTTTATTGAAAATTATAAATATCCTTAGAGAAAATTTTTAGAAAAATTATTTCTTATTTTTAATGATAATGAATTTGCAGCATGAACTTGGGAGTATGTTTTCTGTTTTCTTTGATAGCAGGTAGTGAGTTATAGTTGAAGAACCTGAGAAAAGAATCTCTTTTCTAGAGAAACAGAACCTGTTTCTGGGAGTTTGGACCACTTTCAAATACTAAGTCTGCAGTCAAATTGTAGACTAAATTCCTTCAGTTTCATTAGGAAGGATTAAAGATTTTTCTTCCAGACTTAAGAGTGTATGTGTGTAGCTGTTTTTAAGTATCAGCAATTGCGTATTTTCTCTAGGAGTGGTTTCTGTTCTTAAAACATCAGTTTGATTAATATTCTCTTTATGGAAGGTGTCTTCAAAAACTCAGATTCATGCAATGGAAAAGGACCAATTGGCCCAGCTGTTGGAAGAAAAAAATTCCCTTCAAAAAGTACAGGAGGACAGAATACGAAACTTAACTGAGATGCTGGTGACTTCTGCTTCCTTTGCCTCAAAACAGAACGTTAAAGTAAGCACCTGTTCCAGATCTTGCCTGATAACTCTGAAATACTCTGCAAAAGGTAACATTAAATACATAGGGAAATTTTCACCTTTTTTTTTTTTTTCATATTTTTAAAGGGCTAACTTTTTAATTAACTTCTGACTGTCAATATTTCCTTGTGGTGAACAGACTGCAGGGACTTTTTTGCTTTCCAAGTAATTTTGAGGAAACTGCAAAATACTGTCTAGTTAACTGCTGATACAGGTACTGATACAGAACTAGTCTGAGCCAGCATTTACTCTTTACCTAGTGGTTTGGTTTTATCACTTTTTCTGTAAATCCTTTTTTAAAGGCCAAGAGAAGAAGAAGAGTTACTTGGGCTCCTGGTAAAATAAACCAGGCAAATGTGAATTTTTTTGAAGACTTTGAAAATGCAATGCCGACTGAAACAAAAAAAATGAAGTTGTCTCTGCCATCAGTAGGAGATGCGGAGGATTGTAAGTAACTAGATGATCTTTGATGTCCTTTCCAATGCTGTTCCATGGTCTATCCAATGACTGTTCTATGGTCTATTTAATTTTCTGTGAAATTCTTGGTAAAAACTTTGCAAGCATTGCATTATATTTTGCAAATTACATTTTGATCCTTTGATAGCACAAATTAAAAAACAAATGAAAAAGACTCCAAATGTTCCTGTAAACACTTTTCAATGAAAAGTGCTGCTTCCATCCCAACTTCCCTGGATGTTGAGGTTTTAATTTCTTAAAACCAAAGGGGAGAGCTTTGAGGTAAATGGCAGGGTCTACAAACACTTGCCATGCAGCCTACCCACACCCCATAGTTTTTTGGGAAAGTGTTCTTCAACACAGACTACCCATTTCAACCCATGTTCTCTCCCCAAAAATGGCGAGGTGTGTGTGTGTGTAAAATCCCCAAATCCTCAACAAGAATAGGAAGTCATTACTCAAAGATCAGATTGAGACAGAGAAATTTAAGGATTCATAAGTGGAGTGAACTGAAAATTATAAAAGAAATTTTCTAAGAAAATTGAACTGAAGTCAAGAGTACAATTTAGCAGTATTGTTGCTGATTTACATCTTCCATCCTTATTACCTCTCCTGTCAAACATATTTGCTTGCAGGTTAATTGTTCTGGGCTTTTTTTTCTGTATGGGGGTGGGGTGCTTTTTTCTCCTTGAATCTTGTAGGTTACTGTTGAGTGGTTCTTTCCTTGACACTCAAACTTTTCCTAGTCTGTAGTTAAGTATATATTCTGGATTTGGTTTAGAATTCATTAACGTGTGATAAGGTCATCAGCATAAGTATAGGGACTGGACTTAGGTGGTGTTCCCTTTTATAACAGAAAATCATTAGAGTCATAAGTCTTAGTCAGTGTGCTGTTTTTTGCCATTGAACGATTGTTTCCAATGTGGTAAAATTATTTTAGGAGAAAATTCTTGATGCTCAGTTTTAAATCAACTGGTACTTTTGTTAATATACCTTTCTTTTCAGCTACCTTAGAGAATTCTGAGTATGACAGCACTATCCTGATGGTTCCTGATCAAGTTTCAGAAGCAGAATGGATTGCTGGTCCAAACATGAATTGGGTAACATCATAATCCATTTTGACTTTCTGATACTGTGCATATGCATAACATGCTTCTCTGTAAGACTGGCCTTACTCTTCTGCAGAACACCAGTATTCTGTGTCTGCAGAATTATTGAAACTGGCTAGAAAGTCTCTTGGACATCTCATTGAAGTTGTAGTATGGTTCTGTACTTCTATGGGTTTATGGCAAATGATTCCGACCTAAACTTTGGTCTTTAAACAGGGCTAGCTGTGGAAAGACAAGCTTTAAGGAATATAATGTTCAGCTTGCTTGATCTTGTAGCTCTGCTGAGAATGTTTCTTTTTCTAGACCCAGAAAGACTTTGAAGAATCCGTGCAACTCTGTGAAGCATTAGCACTAGAAAAGGTAGGTCTGTTCTGAATTTTCTAGAAATAAGGCAGACATTACTGAAACAGCTTCTAAAGTTTCTTGTGCTGCTTCTTTAGGACATCGCTGTAAATGAGGTCAACATCCTGCAAGCAAACTTCAATAACCTAGTGCTGGAAAATGAGCAGCTGAAGTCAGAAATAAATGAAATGAAAGAGAGACTGAAGGAAAAAACAGAAATAGATGAATTTGAAGCACTGGAAAAGCAAACACAAAAAGATCATGAGGTAAGGTGCATTAAAGTAGATACCAACTCTCGATGCTCAAATGCTTTCAGTGTACGTAGCCTTGAATGTTGATTCACAAGCAGATGGTGTTATAAGCTGAAGTCAACAACAGAATGAATGAACCCAGGATTTAAACTGGATTTACTTGGAGTGTAGAATTCAGACAAATTTTTGGACAGTTACATAGTGAAGCCTGGTTAAACATGTATTTATGTGTATATAAGTATCTGTATGCTATTTTTATAAATACGTAATCTGAATTTCAGTCTAAATTTCTGTGAGGCAGTTGTTTTGCTGTTTAAATACATTTAGACCTGTTTTGAAGTTAAAGTAAGGTAGCTAAACCATATTTCCTGTATTTCTTGTGCAAAAGATCTTGTCTTACTTCCAAGATAGCTCATTTTGGTAATCCATGGACTACATAAGCATTACCTTTTAACATACTATTTAGCTTAGTCATTAAATTATTTTAAAATAATACTTGGAATAGTAATGGTAAAAGCAAAACATTGTATTTTGTGCCAGGAAATCACAAAAATGTGAAGTTACCTATTGGATAACTTAGAATATAGGAAATGCTGACTTTCAGTTCTCTTTACCTCTTTGTGTGGTTATTGGAGATGTTCCTTGTTTGTCCAAATGTTTATGCTCTGATTCTGTAGTATAAAATACTTACTACTTGTATTAGGTTCAACCTGCCTAAAGGCTAGACTGTGAAATAAGTTATGGCAAAAAAACCCCCAACAAAACCAGTAACTTGAGGTATTGAGACGTGGATGTATTATTCCATTTCTTTCCTGATACCTTTGCTGGACATTATTGTGTAATATCTTCTGATCATGACACCAGTTTGAAGTTTGTTACATCCTTTTGCATTTTTATTTCAGGTAACAATTTAACAATGTCAGTGCTTATTTGCGTTGTGTTCCCTTGCAATGATCTATGGATCTTCAAGTAAATGGATCCATAAAATATTACCATTTACCTCATATTTAAGATTCTTTTTAGAAGACCCTTTGTATGCTAGACTGAATGTGCTATCTCCCCTAGCTAATTTTTAACAAATCCTAAGTTACAGTTTTCCTGCAGAGTTTTTTGGTGTCTAGTAACAAATGTAATGTCTTAAGTAGTTTCTATTGCAAGAATTGCTTTTTGAATTATTTGTTTTCAGATATCTGAAGACAGTTCATAAAATGGAAGCATTTATTGATAGCCATGTAGTTGATTAATTATAGCAATACTGAAAGGCCCCATATTTCACCAAATATATTGGATGAAATATATCGGTTTTTATAGGTAAACTACTTAGGAATACTCACAGGAGGGTGCCTGTTTGAAAGCTTTTCACTCATCTTAAATTTACAGATTGCATTTTCTTACCTTTGCTTGTGACTATACATAAGTACTTGTGGATGAGTGCTTATTGTAAAACTTTTATAACAAAGACAAAAAGAAAGGAGTTTTTCAATTTCTATCTGGTCTTCTACTTGTGACTTCTTTCAGAGAATGCCACTAAATGTGTTCATGGTTTATTTTACTTCCATTTTGGCACCTTCTTATTCCTGTTATTGAATAGATAAAATCATAAATATCTGCTCTGTGTCATAAAAGCTACTTAAGATGACTACAATTTGAAGTGTCGTATCAGTACAATTCCTGCATTAATTGCTTTGATCACGTTGCTCTTGCTTTAAAACTATTGCAGATTAAATTGCACTTGATTTCTTTCTAATTGTGGGGAAGCTAAAACAAAGCTCTGCATCTCACGTATCCATTTTGAAAGAGTATGCAGCATCTTGCTTTGTAGCTGTTTAAGTAGATGTGTGAGTATATACTAATAAAAAAGAAAACACAAGATAGACCTGGCTTGTTTTCATGGTGTTGGCAACTAAAACTACTGGTGTGGGTGCTTTCTAACATCCTCTGCAATTTTGCTTTAATTTGCTCCACAGATTCAACTAATGCATGAAATTACCAAGTTAAAGAATCTAGTTTCAAATGCTGAAGTGTACAATGAGGAACTTGAGGTGAGCCTCTCCATGAATTTACAGTAGTAAGACTTGTATGAAATAACATATCTGCTGATGACAAGCTAGACATCATTGTGCTTGGGTTAATCTTACCAGCTAAGAGGAGGATATGTCTAAAAACCATGAATGCCTTCTGTGTAAGTTTTGATAAAAATACTAACCTGAATATCCAAACTGACTACTAGAATCTTCTTTCCCCCTTTTTTTCCTCCAACTTTTAGGCAGAAATAAATGCCAAACTGGAACAGCTAAAAGAGAAAGAGAACAAAATAAAAATATTACAGAATCGTGTGGAAGAATTACAAAAAGCAGGAGTGGAAAAAAAGGAGACATCTTTTTCAGTGGTAAACTTGAGTTTTCTACTGAGTTTGGAGATGACTTTGTGTTTTCTGAGTTGGATTAAATTTAGGTATAGCGTTGGTATGATGAACATCTGTTTCCCTTCCGATCCTGGGAAATTTTGTTTTACAAAGATTAAAATGTTAATTACTACATATCATACAGCATTACTCTGGGGAAGTCAACCTATGAGAAATGCTGCTGTTTATCCCATCTCTCAAACAACCTGCCACTCTTAAAGTTTTCTAAGCCTGCATTTACATTTTTACCACATTAAAATGAGCACATTTGCTTTATTATGGCTCTATAGTTTTTCACTTCTTTGAGTGTTGTCTTTTCCAGGGAGATTCTGATAAACTGATTGAAGAAATTCAGCAGCTGAATAAATCCTTCTTAGATAGCGAAGCCATAGCCTTGGATGCCAAAAAGGAATCTGCTTTTCTCAGAAGTGAAAATTTGGAGTTGAAGGAGAAGATGGCAAGTAACTTTTATTATGCCATTTGTGGAAAATGGGTCTTCAGGAAAGAGATAAAAACAAAGTGAAGGCTTTTTCCATAGGAGTGGGTTGTTAGTTTTAGGTTTACCAGGAGCAAGAGAGACCAAAGCCGCAGTCTTTAGGGCATTATTAGGACATAATACTTCAGACCTAATTTTACCAGAGAACAAAGGAGGATAAGAGAATGAGGACTCAGAAATGGGATGGAGCTTACCTTGAGCTTTGAAAGAGTAAAGACAAAATAGTAGTAGCAGTTATGGCCCTGCCATATGGCCATGCCTCTAAGGCATGTTTTGTTAGAAAACTGACAGGAATGTAGTTAGGTTGTGCCTTATTCTGCTGTACGTGTTAAGGTCAAGCTGGTCAGAGTGAGAACAGAAAATGTACCAGATGCATTATTTAAATGTCAAGTGCATAGACTTTTATTCTGTGTGTGACTTGTGTGTTGTATTGTTTTCCTGAAGAATGAACTCTTAAATAACCACAACCAAATGGAAAAGGATGTTCAATTATATCAAAGCCAAATAGAAGCGGGAAAAGCCAGTTACCGAAAAATGCAAGCTGACTTGCAGAGAGAGCTGCAATTTTTATTTCAAGAAAACTCAAGACTAACTTCCCTGATGGAGGGTAAAGTTCCAAAAGGTACTGTTCCAGGTAGTGCCTTTTCCCTGCTCCTCTCCTCCCTTTTCCCTGTAATAGTGGGAGGACAGGCAAAGCTTTGGCTCTTGTCTTCCTCAATACATGGAGACTCCATCAGTATAAAGCAATATACCAGAGTATCTAGTATTGCTGGCATGGAGTAACTATTTGAGCACTTTCTTGAACATTCTGGAAAATTGCAGCTTACAGAATATTTTGCATTTTGCACAGTCAAGTTAATGAAAATTGTTGGAGAGACTCTAAAACTGGATATAAGCCTAACAAATGCTGACAGAATTCAGACCAGGAGCTTAGTCTTTTATTTGCTGGCAGCAGTAAATTGTACTTTTCTGTAATTATAAAGATAGGACATCTTGAATGCATTATAAATCTGCTTAATTTAAAACATGCTTTTTTTTTTCTCTTGCACTTGCTTATTAGTCTACACTTAATTTTCTAGATTTGCTTTCTCATGTGGAGCTGGAAAAAAAGGCAGCTGACTTAAAAGGAGAACTAGAAAATGCTTTGAAAGAGAATGAGCTTCTACAAAAACAAGTAAACGAGCTATCAGAATTCCAATCTCTACCAACTACTGTTGAGATGCAAAAGAAAGAGGTAAAAAAAGTAACCTTTTTTCTTGGTTTTGTATTGTACTTCACTGGTAGTATATTAATGGAGGCCCATTGGATATGAAGTTTTAATGCCAAAAGTTGTTATGTGTCAACCTGAGACTTTACAGTTAAGTTTGTTAAATTGTTGCTTCTCAGATATTTAATATTTGTACCTAGGAATAAGTTTATGTTTAGTTCAGTGTGTTTAGTCACTGACTACTATAATGAATCATGATTTTCTGGCCCAACATTTGCATGCCTATTTGCTATGGTCACCAGTGACAGCTGAATGTATAGATATAATGGTGTTTGATCCTGGACACTATTCTAAAACTGATTTTTTTGTCTAACTGAACAAAAGAAAATGTCAAGATATCTTAGCAAAAATTCTACTTGAGAAATGAGAGATTTACCTTGCAAATTCTGGAAAACTTGTTAGGAAACTTTTATTTCCTGGAAGGTAAGGGATTAGTAGACTTAGTATGTTATAAATATTTTAAAGGGTTTGTTTGCAAGCACTTTCTAGGTTTCTTTGTTGTAAGAACCACTTGCTACTAAGTTATGTGCAGTGAAAATATTCAGGGCAAATAATCTACAAACTTATTAATGCTTTGTAAAGAGTTCCAAACCCTCCAAGGGTCTACTTCCACTAATCAACAAAATGTAATTAGATGTTAATGACTTCATCTCTGTATTGATGTCTTAAAATTTTTAGCTTTTACAGTTTTCAGATTCTGGACTGCATTAGTGTATAACTCTGAACTCTATATAAAATGCTAGTTAGCTTTCTTCATATTTGGGTCAGACTAAACAATCCTTCTGGGCCTGGGAACCAAGGTCACACCATTTGCCTCAGGCCCTGGAAAGCATAAACAAAAGTGAACGGTGGGCAGGGGAAAAGCAAACTGGGGAAATGTGACTTCATTACTTGAAGCTATAATTAGACAATTAACCTCTGATGTGCAAATAGACCAAATTTATATCCATCTGAGAAAACTTGTGACTGTTGTGCATCTTGGGTGTGGCCTCTGCCAGGCTTTTGCACTGCCCAAGGTGCCCTTTGAAGGCCTTTTAATAAATACCTACTTTATTCTCCAACTCTGTCTATCCTCTGTTCTAGGTAGCCAGTCCAAGGCATCAGTATCATAAAGTATTGGTACATGTGAATATTCAGTTAAGGAGTCCAGTCTTAGCTCAAACATAGGAACTATTGAAGAACATCTAAAGTGTTAGAAGCAGGATTTCAGGGAAGGGGCTTGACTGCCTTCCTTATCTTTTAAAGAGTCTTTTCTAGATGATTCCCTCCCAACACAGCAAAACCCAATGTATTGTGGTGTATGTTTGTCTGTACTTTATTTCCTGTGTCTTCATATGTACCTGTTTTTTATTGTGTAGTTTTGACAAATACTGATTTAGAAACCACTATATATTAGTATTGTTTTTCTGTTTGCAGATTCTTGAAAAATGTGAGGAGTTGCGCTTATTAAAATTGGAAAATGAAAAACTGCTTTCTGAAGTATCTGATAATGAAATGAGACTTAAACATATGTCTGAAGAAATTGAAAAATCAAAAGATAATCTCACAGATGCACAACTGAAATATGTGAAGTCTGATGAGGAATATGTAGCACTTAAAAAGCTCCATGAAGAAATAGAAAAAAAATACATAGCTGCATCAGAAACCAATGAACAAATGAAGCTCCAAATAGAATGCCTATCTAAAGAAGCACAAGAGTCTAAAGCAATTTTGGATGAAGTCAAATTAGAGGTCAGTGTCAGCTTACTCCATTTTACATATGAGACTTGAGGAATTAATTCATAGTTTTAAAAAAGAAAGTTTTGGGAGAAATACTCCTAAAGGTGTAAATGGCAATACCACTGACTTCCTCTGGCATGAGTGGGTATTACTTTTTGTGTGCCAGGAGTATATTGAAGGATTGGTCAGCTCAATGGTCTCTTTTTGTAGGCAAAGAAATACATCTTGATCCAGATTCTCCTGGGATTGACCATTTAATTTTTTTTTCCCCATTCTTAAGAAATATCTTTATTATGTAAGTTTTTTTTCCCATCAATGCTGCTCTCACTTACTCTATATAAAATCATAAAAACAAAGTTTCCTGATTAGCAGCTGGAGACCTTTTAGAAGGTTTCATCAAAAAAGAGAAAATTGCCACAGAAATTGGCCACTAGAATGAAAAAATAAAAAATTTCAAAAAGAAAAGGAAGTTAAACAGACATATTTTTGACAAAGCTTTGCGCAGTGCTCCAGCTATCATATTCCAGCTATGGTTTTGATAATTTCTAAACTATGCTGCAGTTTCACATGTATGTTTTAGTGCTATGTCTTAGAAAGATTTCTCTGCTAAGGAGTCATCACAGGAAGGTTCCACAAACAAATGCTTATTTATTGTGGGCAAGAGTATAAGCAGTGACTTAAAGAGAAATTACGAACTTCCTAGCTAGCATCTTTTGTCATTTCTAAGGTCATAAAAGAATCTGTGAGAACATGTCCATATAATGGAGTTCTGCATTACAATGAAAGTGTCTGTCCTTTTCCTTTGCAACCTTAAGCTCTCTAGCAAAATGAAAGAACTGGAAGAGAAAACAGCAGAGCAAAACCAACTTCTTGAGCTAAGAGAAAATCTTATTCGGACTCAGCAGAAGTTAAACGAAATGGAGCAATTAAAAGAGGAAGAAAGGATTAATGAAGTGAGACAGGAGGCCAAAGATCTGGAGATCCAGGCAGTTTTGCAGCAGCTTACAGAATGTCGGGAAGAAATAAAAATTCTAATCCAGGAAAGAGATGACCTGAAGCAAAAAGGGGAGTCTCTCCAAGCTGAGGCAGAGCAACTCAGAGAGGATATAAAGGACACTGTTTCAATGGTAGGAATTTTGCATTTTTTGAAACAGACCATATGTGTTAGGAGAAAGACTTATAAACTATATTAAAATGTTTAGGAGAACATAGGAGTGTGATGTTTTTAATCAAGGAATGCTTACCAGTATTACAAAATATAAGTATTTTCTTTGTGGATTTTCTCTGTTGTATTCTAAAGAACATCTTGGCACATGAAGATCTGAGAAATACACAAAGTTCTCTGCAGGAATCCCAGAAAACTGTCAAGAGGTTGGAAAAAAGTATTTCTGAAAAAGAATCTCAGATTCTGAGTGTTGAAGAGGCATTAGGGAAAACCATTAAAGAACTCCAAATACAGGTAAAACTTCATGCAGTAATTAAAACAAGCACAGTTAATCTGCTTGTAGTCTCTTCTGCATGTCCTTAAAAAACTTTCTGGGCCCTTGGTAGCAAGTGGGCAAGAAAACAGTACTGACTAATCCAAGTCTTTACCAGCTGCTGCTGTTTCTGTAGAGCTTCAAAGCGTAATGTGCAGTTTAATAAAACTTTGCTTAACCTGTGTGCCCCATGGTTGTGGATTTGAGTGGTTGGTGGCATTAGATGGGAATGAAGAGGAGATGAGTGTTACTTAAGTGCAGAAATGAGGCTGATTTATATTCAAAATATAAATAATATCACGATTTATAATAGTCTCAGTGAGAAGTGTAGCACATGATTGTCAGTGGCAGCTCAGATCCCAGCATACTGCAGAAGGCTGTTATAAATACTGTAGGAGAGTGAATCAAACAAAACTTGGGCATTTAATTTTATACTGAATTGATGAAAAAGCTGTCTTTGTGTGTTTTTTAACAGATCTCAGAAATGACAGAAGAAATGAAAATCATCACATCAGAGAGAGATCAGCTTGCTGAGGAGAAATTGGAAAGTAATAGCTGTAAAGAAAGTGATCACCTTCAGGTGCAAAAGGAACAAATCATTTTGCTTACACAAGAGAACCGTTCATTGCAGGAGAAGCTGGACAGCTTACTTTTGAAAAAAGAGGAATTTGGGGAAGGAACTTTGGTAATTATGCTAAAGCTGTAATGGGAGGCTTGCCTATTTAAACTTTCACTTGAGTGAAATAATTGCAGAACACGCTGCAGAAAGGGTCGTTGTACTTGGCTGTACCTCATTGAACTCTAGGTTTATTATGGTTTACTTATATATATATTATAACATTATAATAATAAATATTGCTGTAATAAATATAGATATATATATGTAAATAGTAGGAGAATGATTATAAATAGAATATTAACTTGATACAGGATAGTGATGATCTGTAGTGATCTGGACAAGAATGTTCAAGTAAATAGATGAAGCTAAAAACTCATCTGAAAAGGGTGGTTTGACTCTTTTAAAGCATAAGTGGAACTGACTTATTTTCCTGACAGTGGAAGGGACATTGCAACCAATACTTCCTGTAATTGGATGTGTTGATTGCACTCCTGTGTGTGTGTTTTTATAGCAGTGCCTCTGATTGTTGTACGTAATCAATCTGTCAAAGGTGTCAGATAAGTTTTCCCTAAAGCTACTTCCTGAATGTGTTTACTTTACTCTCCTACAAAACAGGTATCACCAATGCAAGGACGATCTATGGAGCAAGAGTTAATTCTTCTGAGAGAAGAGCTGAGCCAGGCACAAAGGAAATTGCATGAAATGGAGGAAGCAAAGGCCAGTGAATATCAAGGAGAATCTGAAGAAATGGAGAGAACAAACGTCATTCCAAAACCACAGGACTCCCAGGAAGTCAGCACCCAGACAGAAAGAGATGATGATGATGATGAATTTAAAATGCAACTGGAAAATCTCCAGAATGAGAAGGAGCAGCTGAGGGAAACTCTACAGGAGACAATTAGCAAGGTAATAAAAGTAGTCCCCTTCCTGTAGGAGAAGAGCTTCAGTAGATTTCTGTCTTAGATTTGGAAGTGTTGTTCAGGTGTTAATGTACTTTAATTGTGTCCAAAGAACTCGGAGATGCAGGAGGAGTTGAGATGTACTCGTGAATCTCTTGGACAACATCAGGAGACGATTGCAGAGCTGAAGGGCAGTATTTCAGAGAAAGAAAATCAGCTCTCAAAGGCACAAGAGGCGTTGAAGGAAAAAACTGATGAACTGCAGCAGAAGGTGAGAAGCAGTTTTGTCCAGAAAACCAGAAGCTCTGTTGGCTCTGGCAGCCTGTGTCCTCTGCAAACCTCAGTTTGCAGGGGCTCCAGTAGATGTAATAAAGAAACTGAATATTTATAACTAAATTTGTCATGGTGCTGAATGACCGAGTATTTTTTGGAAGCAACAATGCACTTTGACTTCTGTCCATTTGCCGAGTCCTAGATTTTTTTATATTCCAATAATGTAAATTAGATAGGTAATTCTGAAGATCCTTGAGTACTTTTAGGACACCTTAACTCATTCTTGAATTTCTTACACTACTATAAATTTGTTTTCTACATTTATTTTCATGTCTGAAAGCCAGTGTGGCTTGTAGGCTTCATTTTAGCATATAGTTAACATCTATCCTGTGGATACAGCAATTTGGGGCATTTTTATGGATTTAGAATGTCTTACACCTTTTTCTACATTTTACTTTTGCCTACTGCTAAGACACAGGCACTGACATTTGGTTGGCTTTTAAACAAAATTGCTGTATCTTTTTTGTTTACTATAGCAAACTAAGAAACCATTGAGGATGTCTTCTTAAAACAGTCCATTTATAACAAGCCATGTGTACACACAGTGCTTCTGAGTGATGATCCAATAACACTCTTCAGTCCAATCCTCATTGCTGGGACACAAAAATTTAGGAACTTTGACTGTTATTACGATTGTTTTTTCTCCCAAGTACCAAATTATTTTTGCTCATGCAAGAGTTGATTGTCAGTACCAATACTGTTTGGGATTTGTTCTTTCCAGCTCACTGAAGTCACTGCAAACCTGACTCGTGTCTCAGCTGAGTATGGCAACCTTGTGGCAGAAAAGGAGCAAACTGAAAGGGCAATGAATGAGCAAGTGTGTCAGCAGCTTGAGAGAATCACTTTACTTAACCAGGAGAGAGATGAGCTACAGCAAATGGTAGAGACTTGTAAAGAAAGGGAAGAACATTTGTTAAAGGTTCAGAGGCAGTCAGAGATCTTGAAGGACAGCCTAACAAGCAAGGTGAGGAGTGTTGGTGTTTAGTCACTATTATGTATTCTGTTGGACCAAACTTGCTCAACAGAAATCTTATTTATTTTTTTAATTCTCAGCACATCATTTTTATGGTTGGTAAATGAACAAAGGATTTTGTCTAAGTTTCTTTACTGATATTTAGTAATAACGTCCTCAACTTGTCTCAGCCTTGTAATCCATTTGATTGGTCCGTCTTTGGAATGAATGTAAATTTATCATATGTGTGCATATTTAATATAATTATCAGTATTTGAACATGTATTCCAACTTTGAAAAGACATTTTGTAGACAGCATGAACTTAACTGGGTTTTGAATCCTCGGTGTTTTTCATGCTTTCTCAGTAACAGGTTTGGTTTGGAAGATTTTCTACTTTGGTTATAGTGGTTTGATGTTAAGAACACTGTAGGAGAATGAATCACACAAAATTTGGCCTTTAATTTTGTTTCAAATTGATGAAAATAGTGTCCTTGCATTTTTTTAATAGATCTCAGAAATGACAGAAGAAATGAAAATCATCACATCAGAGAGAGATCAGCTTGCTGAGGAGAAATTGGAAAGTAATAGCTGTAGAGAAAGTGATCAGCTTCAGGTGCAAAAGGAACAAATCATTTTGCTTACACAAGAGAACCGTTCATTGCAGGAGAAGCTGGACAGCTTACTTTTGAAAAAAGAGGAGTTTGGGGAAGGAACTTTGGTAATTATGCTAAAGCTGTAATGGGAGGCTTGCCTATTTAAACTTTCACTTGAGTGAAATAATTTGCAAAACACACTCCAGAAAAGCTGTTTTACTTGACTGCAGACCATTAAACCGCAGATTCATTGTTTATTTGAGCATATATAGACCTGTATACATATGTGTGTATATATAGATATACACACATATATACATATGTACTATGTGTATGTATATGTGTGTGTATATATGTATCTGTGTATGTATATATATCGACATTTGGTACCAGAATGTACAAATGTGTTTTTCTGTAAGTAAAATACTGATACAGGATGGTGATGATCTGCATGGATGTAGTTCTTATAACCAAGTAAGCTGAAGCTAAAAGTTGCTCATCTGGAAATGATAATTTTGCTTTTTTAAAATATATGTAGAACTGAGGGACATCACAATCAACACTTTGTATAACTTCATGTGCTGATTGTACCTCTCTGTATGGGTATGTATATATATAGATAGATAGATATAGATGAACTCTTCAAAAGAAAATTAATGTATGTGCATTTATTTTAATATTGAAAGGGTAGCAGACAAACTTTAAGTAAATAATTAGTATTCAGGCCTACCTAGCATTATGTACTGCAGAGACTAGAAATACAGATAAAGTCTTAAGGTTTGAGACGGGAGAGATTTGTTGTTGGGCTTTTTTGTTTTGCTATATTCTCCTCTGTGCTTAAACTATGGCAGTGAAATTCTACTTCTGATGACTTATTTTAGAAGTTCTTCAAGTTTTATTTTTACATGTTTCTTATTTCATGAAACTTAAAATGAATATGGGGTGTGGTCAAATTTTGATATACTAAAAAAGTAATATCCTCGCTAAAGTAGTGTTGCTGTCTGTTATACATAATCAATCTGTCAAAGGTGTCAGATAAGTTTTCCCTAAAGCTACTTCCTGAATGCGTTTACTTTACTCTCCTACAAAACAGATATCACCAATGCAAGGACAATCTATGGAGCAAGAGTTAATTCTTCTGAGAGAAGAGCTGAGCCAGGCACAAAGGAAATTGCATGAAATGGAGGAAGCAAAGGCCAGTGAATATCAAGGAGAATCTGAAGAAATGGAGAGAACAAACGTTATTCCAAAACCACAGGACTCCCAGGAAGTCAGCACCCAGACAGAAAGAGATGATGATGATGATGAATTTAAAATGCAACTGGAAAATCTCCAGAATGAGAAGGAGCAGCTGAGGGAAACTCTACAGGAGACAATTAGCAAGGTAATAAAAGTAGTCCCCTTCCTGTAGGAGAAGAGCTTCAGTAGATTTCTGTCTTAGATTTGGAAGTGTTGTTCAGGTGTTAATGTACTTTAATTGTGTCCAAAGAACTCGGAGATGCAGGAGGAGTTGAGATGTACTCGTGAATCTCTTGGACAACATCAGGAGACGATTGCAGAGCTGAAGGGCAGTATTTCAGAGAAAGAAAATCAGCTCTCAAAGGCACAAGAGGCGTTGAAGGAAAAAACTGATGAACTGCAGCAGAAGGTGAGAAGCAGTTTTGTCCAGAAAACCAGAAGCTCTGTTGGCTCTGGCAGCCTGTGTCCTCTGCAAACCTCAGTTTGCAGGGGCTCCAGTAGATGTAATAAAGAAACTGAATATTTATAACTAAATTTGTCATGGTGCTGAATGACCGAGTATTTTTTGGAAGCAACAATGCACTTTGACTTCTGTCCATTTGCCGAGTCCTAGATTTTTTTATATTCCAATAATGTAAATTAGATAGGTAATTCTGAAGATCCTCGAGCACTTTTAGGACACCTTAACTCATTCTTGAATTTCTTACACTACTATAAATTTGTTTTCTACATTTATTTTCATGTCTGAAGCCAGTGTGGCTTGCAGGCTTCACTTTAGCATACAGTAACCTCTCCTGTCTACTGTGGATACAGCAATTGGGGCATTTTTATGGATTTAGAATGTCTTACACCTTTTTCTACATTTTACTTTTGCCTACTGCTAAGACACAGGCACTGACATTTGGTTGGCTTTTAAACAAAATTGTTGTATCTTTTTTGTTTACTATAGCAAACTAAGAAACCATTGAGGATGTCTTCTTAAAACAGTCCATTTATAACAAGCCATATGTACATACAGTGCTTCTGAATGATGATCCAATAACATTCTTCAGTCCAATCCTCATTGCTGGGATAAGAAAATTTAGGAACTTTGACTGTTATTGCGATTGTTTTTTCTCCCAAGTACCAAATTATTTTTGCCCATGCAAGAGGTGATTATTAATACCAATACTGTTTGGGATTTGTTCTTTCCAGCTCACTGAAGTCACTGCAAACCTGACTTGTGTCTCAGCTGAGTATGGCAACCTCGTGGCAGAAAAGGAGCAAACTGAAAGGGCAATGAATGAGCAAGTGTGTCAGCAGCTTGAGAGAATCACTTTACTTAACCAGGAGAGAGATGAGCTACAGCAAATGGTAGAGACTTGTAAAGAAAGGGAAGAACATTTGTTAAAGGTTCAGAGGCAGTCAGAGATCTTGAAGGACAGCCTAACAAGCAAGGTGAGGAGTGTTGGCGTTTAGTCACTATTATGTATTCTGACATTTTGTCACTGATGTACTGAACTTGCTCAACAGAAATCCTATTTAATTTTTAATTTTGCATACTACTAAGAAGCACTGGCATCTGATTGGCTTTTAAACAAAATTGGTTTTTTTGCAGTTTTTTTGCTTTCTGTAGCAGGAAATCATTGAGGATATCCTCTTAAAACAGTCCATTTATAACAAGCCATATGTACACACAGTGCTTCTGAGTGATGATCCAATAACACTCTTCAGTCCAATCCTCATTGCTGGGATAAGAAAATTTAGAAACTTCAACCGTTACTGGTTGTTTTTTTTTCTCAGGTACCAAATTATTTTTGCCCATGCAAGAGGTGATTATTAATACCAATACTGTTTGGGATTTGTTCTTTCCAGCTCACTGAAGTCACTGCAAACCTGACTCGTGTCTCAGCTGAGTATGGCAACCTCGTGGCAGAAAAGGAGCAAACTGAAAGGGCAATGAATGAGCAAGTGTGTCAGCAGCTTGAGAGAATCACTTTACTTAACCAGGAGAGAGATGAGCTACAGCAAATGGTAGAGACTTGTAAAGAAAGGGAAGAACATTTGTTAAAGGTTCAGAGGAAGTCAGAGATTTTGGAGCACAGTCTAACAAGCAAGGTGAGGAGTTTTGGTGTTTATTCACTGTTTTGTATTTTGATGTTTTATTACTGATATGCTTAACATTTGCTCAAACTATGTAATTTTTAATTCTCAACACATTATTTTTATGGCTGGTAAATGAACATGAAGATAGGCAAAGGGTTTTGTGTAAGTTTCTTTAGTGATGTTTAGTAATAACAGTGTCTACTGGTCTCAGCTTTGTAACCTATTGGATTAGTCAAGCTTTGGAATGAATGTAAATTTATCATATATGTGCATGTTTAATAGAATAATCAGTACTTGAACACATATTCCAGCTTCTTAAAAGGCATTGTGTAGACATGAACTTAACTGGGTTTTGAATCCTTGGTGCTTTGCACTCTTTCTGAATACCAGACAATGTCTGAAAGTCTTGGACTTAGTTCTTGCCAACTCATTCTTTTCGTATGTTTGCTTTTAGGCCTTTCACCTGTCAAATTCTTCTTTTGTAAATCAATGAGTATAATTGAGGATTGCTTCAGTTTAGCAAATATTACTCTTCAGTAAAGATATTGGCCATTTTTATGCTCATCTTGTATTTATTTTAATTTTCTTTTGATATAGAGTTGGGTTGATTGATTTTTGCTCTGATTCATTTTGCTTTATGGAAGACCAAAGTTGACTGATGTGGGCTTTTTTTGGGTGTCATGCTATTCCTCTTCCTTGTAATTTTTTTTTCTATGTTATTAAAACACCAAATTATTTTTTTTTTACTTTTCTTCCTGCTAGTGTCAGTAATAGTAATTAAGAATTGTGATTTTTGTATTTGACTCAACTGATATGACTACTTCATAGGGTATATGAAGACCATGACCATCAAACTGTGATTTGTGTTTTTCTCCACTCTTCATTGTAGATTCAACAGTTAACTGAGACACTAAATAGCATATCATGTGAGAAGGACCAGTTATTAGCTGAAAGAGCTAGTCACTCTTTACAACTTAAAGAACAAATCTCATCAGTTAATCAAGAAAAAGATGAGCTACAAAAACTTCTTCAGGGTGTCAGGTCTGAGCGGGACCAGCTCAAGACAGAATTGCAAAGAAATTCTGAGATGGTGAGTGTTGTAATTTGCATACCTGAGTTACTCATAACTTCTCATCTTGAATGGTACTTAAATATGTGTGCTTTTATTTCAGTGTGTTGAAACAAAGGCAAAACTAGAAGATGCTTTAGAACAACTGAAGCAGAGAAAAAACTTGAATAATATGTCCATTCAGGTACACCCAGTGGATATTGCAGAGCAGGTGGCTGATGACAGCTTGAAAGAAAAAACCTTGAAAATTAAGGTAAGCTTATTTTTTTGCTTGTTTTAAGGATGTACACAGGAACTTAATGACACTTGTCATGGAGCATATGCCTCTGTTCATTATGTATAAAATGGTTTGCGTATCCTGCTGCATACCATGGGCTCAGTTGATTTGCTGTTGTTCAGTGATTGCACATCTCATGCAAACTGAGAAGTTCAGTTTAATGTTCACAGAACATCTCACCTGCTTTCATTACCAGCCACCCCAATTAAAATAACTAGTCATGGAGGATCACAGAATCATTTAGGTTGGAAAAGACCTCTTAGATTATAGATTTCAACCCTTAAACCGGTACTGCTATGGTCACTACTAAACCATGTCCCTAACTGTTGGATGTACACATCTTTGAAGTAGCTCCAGGGATGGTGATTGCACCACTTCACTGGGCAGCTTGTTCCAGTACTTGACAGCCTTTTCAACTGAGAATTTTTTCCTAATAACCAGTCTAAACCTCCCCCAGTGCAACTTATCACGTGTTACTGGAGAGAAGAGGCCAACCCTCACCCTCCTTTCAGGCAGTTCTAGAGCAGTAAGGTCTTCCTGTGGTCCAGGAAAACACCAGGCCAAACACCCCGCACTCCCTCACCAACTCCTCACAGGACTTGTGCTCCAAGCCCTTCCCCAGCACCATTGTCCTTCTCTGGACATTTCCCAGCACCGCAATATTCTTCTCGTAGTGAGGTGTGGCCTTGCTAGTGCTGATCCCTTTCCTAGCCCTGCTGGCCACACTATTCCTGCCACAGCCAGGATGCCATTGGCCTTCTTGGCCCCTGGGGCACACACTTGCTCATGTTCTGCTAGCTGTTGACCAGCACCCCCAGGTCCTTTCCTGCTGGGAAGTTTTCCAGACACTTTCCCCCAGCCTGCAGAATTGCAATGGGGAGTGTTGTGACCTGGCAGCTCCCCTTGTTGAATGTCAAACAAAAGCACTTTGCCACTTTGGTTTTGTTAAATCCCGCCAAATTCTCCCTTCCAGTATTCCCCATCAAATACTAAATTGGTATTAAATAAATTTGTTCCACTGAAGCGCTTCTGCCCTCAAACTAGGAATTCCTCAGACCTTTTGTTAGTTAGCTATCCTGAGTGTATTTTCATACAGACGTGAGAAGTGCTAGTAACCTACTGAAAGCCAAAATAAACCAGTATTTATGACTGTGTATTGTTGCATATAGGTAAAGCCTTATATAATAAGGGCCTTGTTACCCCTGTAAAATCATGGCTCAGGTGTGCCACTTCAGCTAAGTAGAAGGGAACTATGAGAGAACAGTTCAGCTAGAATAGGGGTAGAGAGATGTGAGAGACATGGTGTGTAACTGCTGCATGTCCACATCGTGGTGTACGGTGGTTGGTTGATTTGGGTTTGTTGTGCCTTAAAAGTGTGTAAACTGATAACTGGCTAACTGCTTAAAAAGGCCTGCTTTTTGCAAGAAAGGGCTCTCCTTCACACTGCCTGGGCACTCTGTGTTGTTACGTCTGGCACCCAAGTAGCAAGAAATAAAATTACAATGAAAAAGGAAACTACAACCAACAACAAAGCCCTGCAAACCCATAATACCAAATTACAATGAAGTAATAAATTACAACTCAACAAAACAAACCCTTACAACCCTCAAGCTACAAAGTGCAGAGCTCAAACCCTACAACATAGAACTTCCTTTACAAACCACAATCCAACGGAAAACAAAATTACCAGCACAATTGATAAAGTTGAAGCATAATGAAGGAGGGTAACATCAGCTGATCCCTTTTAAGAGCACTCTCCCCTTCTGACTTCTGTAATAGATAGGATCTTGTCTGCTTCTTCCCAGTGTTCCAGTGTTTTTACTGTGAGGTGAAGAGTTAAGAAAACTGGTTAAGAGTTAAGAAATCTTAGTTCTTTCAACTAAGAACCATACATGGAGAGAGTATGTCAGGGGGGTTTTATACTTACTTTAAAATGTATAACATAGACATAATTAAACATGATACTGGAGTTGGAGTTTACTGGGTCTTCAAGCCTGTAGCACTACTGAGCCTCACTGCTTGTTCAACCTTTCTTTTCATGGCAGAGTGCTAGGACCCACTTCATGAGTCCTTTTCCTTCAAGAAAGGAGAAGCAGATAAAATTTGGAGTCCATCCTGAGGGAAGGCTAGCTGGCAGACTTGTGTTAGCCAATGAACAGCCAATATTTTTTTTTATGCCTGTTTTACAAGTCTTGATGTGGCCAGGCAATCTAAACCACAAACACAGCTGGAGCTTGTGAAATGACTTGCTGGAAAACTAAGAAATTATCTGGGTTTGTGCCTGGATTAGTGATTTTGTCATATCCCTATGGCAACTCAAAACTGAAGTCTTAATCATAATAACTTTTTCTGTTGTAAAACCACACTGTACTAGGGGTTAGTCCTAGAGTAAGGTAATTTATTTTACTTTTCTGTTTATAGCTAATCACGCTTTTCCTTATTGTGAACAAACTAATTTGTTTCACTTGCATTTAGGAGCTCCTTGAGAAATTCCTAAATATGGGGAAGAGATACGAATGTCTCTCTACAGTGTCTCTTAAGCTAAAGAGTGAACTGAAGAGTCAAAAAGCACTGATAGCTGTGATACTGCCTCAGCTTACATTGGAGCAGAGTAAACAAGTCAAAACTCTTCAAACTAAAAATGAGGAAATGAACAGTCATCTCCAGAAGTTATTGACCAAATTGAAGGTACCAACTTAAAATGCTGGATATGTGGATGCTTCATATATATATGCTTGGATTTGGGTTTTGGGTTTTTTTAAATAAGCTCTCAATGGTAACAGCTAGGATTTTAAATATACTCTAGCTTTGGGTTTTGAGAATCCATACATTGGAGAAAATAAGTTGATAGTAATTGCTTTGCAATCTTAGAAAACTGGAACTACTTAGTTTTGTAAATCAAGCTTTGTTTTTTAACTGTAGTTCAGCTACTTTGCACGGAATTATTTCATTATTATTATTCTATTTTAATTGGAAAATGCTATTTTCTTTCTGTAGTCTATAAATCAAATAATAGATGACTAAGTAGGTATTCCTCTGTCAAGGAAGGAGACATGCAAGGTGAATTGGATATGTTTGCTTACTCTGCAAAACTACCCAAGTAGTTCAATGATTTTACAGCCTTGCAGATCTTCCCCAGTTTGGAATCAGTTTCCCCATTGGACTAAAATTTTCAGCAAAAAGGTTAAGGGTAGTTGGGAAAGAATTCCTGTTAACATATGCAGAAGTACAGTAAATGATAAAGTTTCTTGCTTTTCTTTATTTACCGTGAAATATTAAAGGCTGAGGGTTTTTTGATTGGAGCATAGAAACATGCACAGGCTTGGAGAGAGAGTGTGAGGTTCTTGAGAGTCAGGCACGTCCATAAATATCATAAATTAACATGGAATTTGATCTAATACTCCAAAGAGCCTCATTTTATAATTTAACTCAGCTATTTTAGGTTTATTAATTTTTTCCATAGGTGGCTTTTAACTTTGATGGTTAAAGATGTTTAAGATTCAACTAGCAAGCTCAGCTAGAATAAAGTTTTAAATCAGCATGGTGATTTTATTATTGTAGATCATCTGTACCTTTCACAGCTCCAAGAGAAAATAATTATAACCAAGAACACTTTGCTTTGTTTTTCAAAGTTTAGATTTGTGGAAGGCTGTCTAGAGCCTTTTAGACTTCTTGGCTTTTTGTGGAGTCTACAAAAAACAGTATCCTGGAAAAGTGCTGTCTCAGCTAAAAGGCTTAAATGCCATTACTATAATGCACATGTGAACCTGATTTTCTTAGTCAAGGGTTAGCTATAGTGGACATTTAGAGGCTCAGAGAGTAAACAGATTTAATTATAAAATACTGTATTTTAGCTGGATGCAGGGTACGGCTTTAAAAAAGGCTTACTGACACATCCTGTGCTTCTGCAATAGCTTCTGTTCAGTTCTGTTTGCACTAAGAAAAGAGAATATCACTCTACTGTTCACAAGTATGAAATGGAATTGCTTGAGGAAAAAAGAAAACAAAATCACCTACAATCCCAGATTCAATGTCTCAGGAAGATTGATTTGAAGCAGAATGAAGTATCATCTCAAGAGTTAAACAGCAGTGAAGGGCTGCAGAGTTTCCACTTACATGAAGAGGTAATATTTGGGAACAAAAATAGACATAAAGACCTATTCCAAGGCACAGAATCATGTGGTGGTGGGAATCTTCTGGCATTGGGTTTATCTGTTAAAACTTCACTTAAAGGGGGTGAAGGAGTAGAGTTATTTTATTATGCTACTAGTTCTGTAATAAGGGGATTTTGCTTGGTAAAGCAGCAGAAAATAAAATTAATAGGTTAGAAAACAGTGGGAATGTTACTTCTTTGCCCTCTACAATACCTACTATCCAATACCAAGATTGTTCTAAAACAATGAAATAAACTTTTGCTAATAAGCACTTTTTTTCCCCTTTCCACCTGCCCCAAGAATGTAGGTTGTCTTCTTGCTTTCCTAATAGGGTGTAATTTTAAGTCCAGCAAAACTCCTTTTATATGATAATTAGATGCTAACACA
Source organism: Cyanistes caeruleus (assembly GCF_971803275.1). Taxonomy (NCBI): domain Eukaryota; kingdom Metazoa; phylum Chordata; class Aves; order Passeriformes; family Paridae; genus Cyanistes; species Cyanistes caeruleus. Next base: position 48,437,103 of record NC_141705.1, read on the forward strand.
GACTTACTGCTGTGCCGATAGCTGAGAGGACAGAAGGTATATTTAGACATGTGATAATCAAACCAGTATTTAAATTTTAATTCCTTTTTATTTTTTTTTTTAAGAGCATTCTTAAAGATGTATCAGAAATGGAACATGAACTTCTCTGCATAGAAGCAGAGTTACAGAACGAAGAAAGTGCTAGAAAAGAAACAATACAGTTCTGGGAAGCTTGTTCAGGAACTCACTGGGATGCAGAGGAACTGAAAGAAGAACTAAAGAAAGATAATGAAAGGCTCATGCAAGTCCTTAAATTCTGGACTCCGAAAGTAAAGGTAAAATTAAATGTTATAGAATCAGAAATGTATTTTGTGTAAGCAGTCTGCAAATGCTTATGATGGAAAACAGAAGACAAAAGAGGCTCTTAAATGATCATTAATTTATTATCAGCACTTACTCATACTTTAGCTGTAAGACATAGGAATACTTAAAAGACTTTTAAAGATTCCTCATGCATCCAAACTTGGAAACTTGCTTTCTAAAAGATTTTCCAGGTAATGAGAGGGGGTGTGGGGTTGTTGATTTGGGGTTTTATTAGTCTGAATTCTGGAAAATGTGATTTTTCTTGCCCAACATTATCAAAGCTACTACAGCCATTTGTAAGTCTCAGTTAAATTTATATTTACACTCATTTCTTTCTCATGCTTACCTCTTGCCTCTTTTGGAAACCTGGACAGCATTTTTCAGGGTTTAGTGCATCATGAACAGGATTTCACGAGATTTCACCTTGCTGATTAAATCTGAAGTTTAGCTTACTTTGAATAGTTTCTTTTGTAGTCAATAGTGAGTCTTGACTTCTTTGGAATTTTGCAGTGTTGGCAAGGTTTTTGGAAGAATTCCCTGACCCTAATATTATGTGGATCAAAGCTTTAAACAAACAAACAAAAATCTAGTAAACATTGTCATTTCCTGACAATTGTTAAGTTTTTATTTATCTGACATGTTAAATATTTGGGTTTCTAGAATAGTCCAAGATGTAGGTTTAATTTCCTTTAGTCAGTGAATACATACTAGTAAAAAAAAAATCTGTGAATAATTACGGTTTTCTGTGGCTGACATTCAGAAAGTCTTTCCAATATAATTCCTTTGTTTCTCTAATATGAGAATTTGAGTTAATGCAGAAATACTGGTAAACATGCAATACACTATCATCTCTTGTGCCCCTTCCTGCCTCCCTCTCTTCTGGAAATGCAACTGTTCTGAGTGATAATGGTACTATTTCTGACAGTAAGCATTTTCAAATGGGGCATTGAAACAACAATGTGAAAATAATACAGGCTAATGTACTTTCTGTTTCTTCACTTGCCATATTTCTAGCAGATTAAAAAATTATTTTAAATTATTCTGTATGATTTTCAGATACTCCTTGAACTTTCTTCAGAGCTGGATGCCAGAACTGCTAATTATAGTAAAAATGCTGATGTTGAATTAAAACAGAGAAAAGAGAAAAATGAAGAGTTGCTTCAGCATCTAAACACTCTAAAAGAAAAACTGGCCTCTGGTGGCTCTGCCAGTCTGGCATTACAAGAAGAAAATTATGGGCTTCATAATAAATTAAAGGCTGCAGAACAAGATAAAAAGGTACCAATACTTGTTTCGAAGGCAAACTTCTTGATGCTTGCTTTCTAAAGGAGAGTACTCCAAACTGAAAATAAGAATTGGTGGCAACTGTAAATCTATGCCACCACAATACAAATAGAGTACACTTTATCTTAGTAGCTCTTTTATTTCCAAAGTGGAATTTTGAGCTTTTGCCTGTGACATGATTATTCTAATTGCCTAATTTCTGTACACAAAGAGATGTTTAGTTTAGAAATTCCCATGAAATGTTTTTATTTGCTTTTGAAGTATTGATTTTAATAGGGTGATACTCTTGATGCTTCCTGTAAGTACATGGTATTCACTATGTCAGACATGAAGCTCGAAAAGAATTCTCTGTTTAATCACAGGAATTGAGGACTCATTTTCTCTCCGATTTTTTATGTCACAGTTACCATTCTCCAAAGCACTTTTTCTTTTCTTAGACTTGAGTGTTCTAGAATATTAAAAGATGACACAAAACAGTGAGCTGGACATGAGGAGTTACCATAGAGCCTGTAGTGTTGGTTGTTTTTTTTTGTGTGGTTTGGGTTTTTGCTAGTTCATGCTAAAAATATGACCATATGCTGTTACTGTTGCTGCCTTTTGACATATCTCAGGCTATGGAAGTAAAAATTCGGAAGTTAGAAAATGTAATAAATGAAGTAGGAGAAAGTGTCAAAGAAAAAGACAACAAGATAAACAAGTTACAAGCACAGATCAGAGTAAGAACAGAGACAAGTGAGCTCACCCAACTTCAAGCCAAACTGAATGAGATGGATAATTGCCTTAGGACTGCCTTAACAGAGAAGCAGACTCTTCAGGTAAGAGCAAAATACTTCACTCTTCTCTTTCTCCTCTAATGAAAGACACAAGGAATGCTTGACAACAGTTGTAGGTGAAATATAGCTCTCTATAGTCAATGTATTTGTTCCTAGAGTAAAACACTCCATTTGACTGTTTTGCAGGCAATTTCACATTCTACCACTGCAACCTTCAGTGGCAACATTTAGACCCCATATTTAGAAAGGAAATGTTTCACTTGTATGTGATGCATTTCTGGAACATTTTAAAACCTTTACACCGAAGCATGAACTATTTACTCAATGTGATATGTTTGCACCAGATTTATATCTGCACAGAAGTCAGCAAAACTTTCTAAAATATGGTTGCATGTCATACACCAGAGTAGGATACCAACTGCTACTGTAGTGCTAGTTGGTAATGTGAGCCACCTTAGTGAAAAATAATTTTCTGCTCCTGGTCTTGTCCCACAAAATCTAGCAGATCAAAGTAAAGATACAAGGTAAACAACCCTTCATTTCATTGCTAAGTAAAAAGCCCTTACTTGTACTAAATATTTTCTTTTCAGGCAAAATTAGATAAAGGTGCTGAGCTGTACAAAGAAGAAATTGACCATCTCAAAACACAATTGGTAAAGTGTAATCTGGAAAGAATGAAACAAACCAACTCCTTTGAGGTGAAGTAAGTTCAAATTTTATCTTCTTACAGTTCTCAACTACTTCATTCTTATCTTCTACTTCTGCCTTTATTTTTCTCACACAGTAAGAAGTAAGCATTCATCTTGAGGTGCTCTAAGTTCTTATGGTTGTTACAAAAAGTAAAATCTATACGCACCTTGGGTTGCTTACAAAAATTCTTCCCTGTACACCCACCAAAATTTCTCAATTAACCATGTTCAACTATAGATGAAATAAATGCTCTGATATGTTTATGTAGTTTTTCTTGTATAATTTGGGTGTGTCTTGTATTTGATAGCTATTTGGAATTAAACTGAAACAACTATTAAACTGAGGTTTTCTGGGTATTTTTCCCTCCTTTCCTGCCTCATATAGACTTGCTAATTATAAAGCCCTTGCAGAACACCGAGAAGAACAGTTAACAAAGCTAAAAGAAGAACTGAGAAGAGCACACCAAGAGCAAGATGTTACTGGTAAACTCAAGATTAACATGAAAGAGTCCTTTCTATTTAACATTGAGTTTTGAGGTTATATGGGTAGAGACCAGATTGAGATGCAGGCCCTGTACTCAAAGGGTATGAGGAGAATTGGGTGCACTGGAAGATGAGATGGAAAGTAGATTCCATTAGCTGCATGTGGATGGCATTTAAAATCACTGTAGTTCTTGTGTTTTTCTCCAGCCACGTTTGCCCTTGTGGAGGGATCAGCTGCAGTGCTGGTAGCTCATGTTGCCACTTTTCCCTTGACATATGAATATTTATTTCTCATCACAGCTATGACACGCCTGGAACAATAACTATTTCACCTCTAAATGGCCCATTGAAGAATAAGTCATGTTTCTTAATATCTCCCTGGCAGTGTGAATACTGGGAGGTGTATTTAGTGTAGAAAAAAGAGTAACTGTTATAATGGTACTTGTGACCCAGTGAGATTTCGCATGTTAGACCACAAGACCAAAGAATAGGCTAAAAAATGTATTGGCTTGATTTTAACCACTCTCCAGATAATGCACACACGTATGTGTAAATGTGTTTTCTAGTGCTGAAAGAAGCAGATCCTCAGCAATCCCAAATGCCCTTTACTTGTGGTGGTGGCAGTGGTATTGTGCAGAGCACACAAATACTTGTTCTAAAATCTGAACAAGCTAAGCTACAGAAAGAGAACTTGCAGCTGAAGAAACAAAATGACCTTCTGCTGAGGTAAGTGGACAGCTGACTTAGCAACATGTCAAATCATTTGTTGTATTTATGTATATCATTAGTGTTTCTGGAAGACCTATGGAAGTAAGCATTTATTTTAGATTTCACATCATAAACTTGTATTTAAAGCTAGTTTTATGGCTTATAATGTTATAAAGGCCTTTTGAACTTTAAATTGCTTGCTTCCTTAAGAATCTTTTAAATGCTGGAAGATACACTTGAATTATGTGTTGGAAGGAATTTCAGCTTTAAAAAAAAATCCTCTGAGACCAAGATATACAGCTATTGTACTGCCATGTCTGTGATATGTCATCTGAAAGTACAGGAACTGTCTGTTCTTCAGGAATTTTTCCTTAAAGAAACTGCTTTAAACTTTTCTTAATTGAATGCTGAGGTTCTTTTCTTTGTAGTGATGAACTTCAATTGAAAGAGGAACTCAGGAAATGGAAGGAAAGAGCACTAAAATGGAGAGAACGATCCTCAAGAGAAACTACTCGAGAGACAATACCCAAGTCTCCTAAGAAGGCAGTGTCGTATTTCTTTAAAGAGCAAATGCCTTCACCCTCCAAAGAAACTGTTTCTCAGGAAATAGTAACTCAGGACATAGCAAAGCCACTGCCTCTGACTTGTCCAACAAATTTCTTTGATAATTCCAACTTGGGTGTGCTAACAGGTACGTAATGCAGTGGTAGTGTCCTGCAAGATTTGAAGATGCAAAATGTAAGGGATGGCCTGAGATCTGAAACTTGCATGATAACAATTTTCCCTAATGGTTTGTCATCTGTCTATCGAAAAGCTGACCAGCTGAGCTGTGAAGCTTCTTTCTGTATGCTCTACAGAATTGAAATACCAAAATGAATCCTTCACCCACTGAAGAATATACAAACTTTTTTTCCCTTTTCTGAGTGGAAATGTTGAGTAAAAGTGAATCAACAAAATATTTTACTTAGCTAGCTGGTGCTCTAAAATGTCTTGCTTTTTAACTTTACCTTGGTTAAGCACAAATTTCTGATAAAACTATATAAAATTAAGTGCTGGTTAACTTCTTTCTGAAGTTTTTCAAGATGGTAGACTAGTCTTTGATGTTGCATCTGCTACTCTGCCTGGCTCCAGCTGCAATAATAACTGTTCTGATGATGATAACTTTTGTTCCTCAGCTTCACTTCAGATTTCTTATATCTGGCTTGCTGACTTTTAGTGACCTTTCTCCCATCATGCTTCTCACAGCTTTCAGAAGGCCCCAGCAGACATGTTGAAGAATAGCCAGTTTTTGAGGTATTACTAGCAGGCTTACAGAATGAACATGGGCTCATTGGTGGCCAGCTTGGTAATAGCACAGCTTTCCTCACAACACAAAGCTCCACAGAGGGAAGCTTTCATAGCTGACGTACAAAACACTAATCAAGATTAAATCACTGTATTCCTGCTGCTTATCTAACTGAGAAAGGCTTTAATGTTCTTGTCTTCTTTACAGATACTCGACCTGCAGGCACAGAGTCTACAGAAGAACATCTTAAGCACTTGTTTGGGACTTCAGACAAAGATAAAGCCCCTGATTGCAGCACCCAGTAAAGATAGTCTTAAGCTGCCCTTACAGTGACTACAGCCAGGATCTGCATATACAAAAGAAAATTGCTTCAGGTTAAAAACCATCAGCCTCTTCCATCTTTTCTGTCTTGGAGTTTCTACTTCCCACAACTGGGAAAGCTGGAATATGAGGACAAAAATGGAAAACCAGATGTTGCACCACAACCTGCTAATGTTCTGCTTTGGTGTTTTGATGTGGATTTTTTTGATGGCAAAGAGAAACTACTGTATTGAAGAAAGAAATGGAAAAAGTAATGGATCACAAACTAATCTACAGTGAAACTTCTCAGTCTTAAACTTCTCATTCTGTCATTTCTAAACCAGCCCTTTTCTGGGGTGTTGATATTTGTATCTTCAGACTGCTGCTGACTTGGCAAGAAATATTCTTTTTGTTTCTTAGCATGTGGTTTTTATACAAAGCTTTCTTTAAGCCAGCAGAAACTGCATTTTCACCACAATCTTGACCTCTTTGGACACTGCAACCAGAGTTACTGATCTTCTGTTTGTAAAGCACACAATCAAGGGTTCCTCTTAAACTCCTTAGAAGTTTCTGCAGCTCAGCCAATTATGGTACCATGAGTAACTTTGAATTTTGCATCATTTTTCAATATACTTGTCTGAGGTTTTTGTTGGTTTTTTTTTTAATAGTAAGCAATGGACTTAACACACTTCTGCTTCTCCAGTGAAGGGAAAACAAACCAGATCACTGGGGTAAGATGACTCTTATTAACTTACTTATCTGTATTGTGAGACCTACATTTTGTATGTTTTATATAAGGAGTTTTAACTTGACAATAAAACTTAATATTTTAAATATGTAAAAATGGTTTTGCTGTTCACTTGTGCTATGATCCAAGGATGCCGATTACAACATTCAGTGTGTAAATGTTACCAAATTACTCTTTTATACTGATACTTTATATTTTATCATTTCCATCATTATTCTTGTTGTCTCCATCCTCTATAACCTTCTGCAGCAATTACTTGTGCAGAAGTTTACTGTTGTCAGAGTTTTATTTAATTCTTTAGTCTGTCAGAAAATGGTTGAAAAAATCTACACCATTCTAAAACATAGATCCTCCTCCCTTTCCTCCCCTCCATGCTCTCCACTGCCAACTAAATGGGAATTGGGCACTCAGAACCTGATGTCAACTCCATTAAGGATGGAATCATCATCATGAGATGAGAAGGTCACACCTAAGAAAGATCCCTGCATCAAAAGCATCATCCTTATTTTATAGGAATAAATCTCTCAGTGATGCTAGGTCCTGTTTGGGTCACTGTGGTGGTTTGACATTGACATTTGGGGAAAGAAGTAAGAAAACCCCACAGAAGTGATTTCTTTGAGAGAAGCTGCTGGGAGCTTCCTCTGTGCCTAGGACAGGCCAATAGCTGGATAGTTCTGAGAGCTGACAACATTTTGCACCATTTAGAAACTAGGTCTGCCTCCGTGAATTCCACCTTTTAAAAACCACAAGCCCAGGAGCTCTCTCTCTCTCTGGCTCTGGCCTTGAAAGGTAGCAGAGCTCTGGTGGGGCTGGCCCTGCTCCCCTGCAGCCTGGGGGAGGCCAGGCTGGACCCCAGTGGCTCCCAGGTGGTGGATGGGGACTGCAGAGCTCCGACAGCTCCAGGCCAAGGACTGCCCGCCCCCCACCAGTGGCTGCGGGACAGAGGGACGGGACCAGCGTGGCCTGAAATCCAAGTTTGTGATTGCTGTGGCCACTGGGCAAGAATTAACCCTTTAACTACATAGATGAGACCTGCAGACCTTGTTCCTCTCTCCAGGGAGAGAAAAGGATAGAGTAACAACATGTAGAAAGACAATATGAAAATACCAAGGTCAGTAAAGACAGAGTCAAGCCTTAGGTGAAAGGAGGATAACAGGATGCTGAATGGGGCTGAAATATTCTTCTGGTAGGGTCATGGAGATGGACAATGATATACTGAAGTATCTCCTTTAATTCATGAGTATGGGGGGATGAAGTATTCAAACTGTAGATCTGAGCAGAGGCATCTACTGATGAAGCCAAGCAGATGTTGGAGTAGCTGTGATCCCATAAGAAGCTTGAACAGAGAGAGAGAGAGAGAGAGATGAGATTGATGAAGACCCTTTGGCCCTAGAGAGAGAAGAAAACTTCTGTTCCCAGAGATGATCACAGATGCAGATGAAGAGAACCTTTGCCTTTGAATAACTCATCTTTGAAATAATATCCCATGAGTTCATGGCCCATGGACACACCTCTAGGAGGGCTGTGACAATGGGAGGAATGTCATGATGTACAACTTTTCCCGGGCAGCTGCTATTAGTGGAAATGAAAAGCCACGAGAAAACTTTCTTGTGGAGAAGTCTCCATGGCATGACAAGAGAAAACTACTCTCCCTATGAGGACTGATGAAAGACTATTGTATAGTTGGTACTGCTCTAACATCCCAGGTTTTGTCTCTATGTGGTCAGTTGGGAAAGGAAAAGGTTGGGCAGGGGAAGGAAAGGTGTTCTGGAGGTTTTACTTCGATGCTTCTTATTCTTGTAGTCCTGTTAATAAAATTCTTTATACCTTTTAAGTTTTAAGCCTGCTTTGCCCTTCCTCTAATCCGTATCTCACGGCAAGAAATGAGTAAGTGCACTGGTGATTTTAGCTAGTGCTAAAACCCACCACATTATTTGGTATGTTGGCCAGGAAACTCAAATTGGCGAATCTAAACCACTAAAGTCACTCAAACTGACAAGCAAATGGCTACACTGATACATTCCTGAGCATTCAGCAGTAACAGGAATTGGGGGAGTCACACAAGGATTATGTGATAGAGGTACTTCTTTAATAAAGAACCAGCCTTCTATTTACTTTGAATGGCTGAAAACTGCCAACTACTGTACCTACTAAGAAGTTCCAAGGATTTATCTCAATCTCTGGACTGGAATGTGTTTTGGAAAGTTTTTAAAAGTATGACAAGCCAAAAATATACAGGTTCTAAATACCATTACAGAGTTGGGCACCGCCATGTCTTCTTTCTGGCCACAGGTATTTGTTTTCTGACAGGGATGAATGCAAAGTGCTGGTGTGTTTATGGTGTTTTCTTTTTGGGTTTTTTTTTTTTTTTTAGGTTGGTTGGATGTTTCATGGGTTTGTTTTGCGTTACTGTTTTTGTCTGGTTTGTTACTCTTTTTGTTTCCCAGTGTGATGAAAGTGATTTCTTTTGGCTACCAGCATTTTGGTGTTCTAATAGATGAATTAGACTAACTTCTTTTCTTCCAGAAAGGGGAAGGAAGATGTGTATATATAGATCTACTTCTTCTATATACAATTCCCAGTGGGTTTTTTTGTTAATTATAGTTTGCTTGGAACTACTAGATTTGGTGATTTTTCTGGTAATTGAACTAAAAAAAAGCAGAAAGTTACTGCAATAGGTCTGTGTCTGAATTCAGGTGGCAAAAAGTTTAGGGGCAGAAGGATAAATGCTTTTAGCAAATAAAGACATTAAAGATTTCATTTACTGGGGTGCTGATTTAGAAAGCCTTAAAAGCTGTAGTTTAGCAGAAAGACAGGATAAACAACTTTTGTGTATTTGTGTCCCAGTTTATCCGTAGAAGTGGCTTTTCTGAAAACAAACTAACTGAAGTTTAGGCAGGACACCAAATTCCTTAATACTGTCAGGTAGTTTTTAATCTGTTGTGAGCTTATAGCTAAATGCATTTGTCCTAGAATTTTTCAGTCTAATGATACTAGTTCTGCTTTAACATATGCAAGCTAAACCACTAGAAACAAAAGATATCAGCTTAACAACAAAAAAAATAATCACATAAGTTTTGTCCTGGTTTGGAATTTGATAGTTTATATTGCAAAAAGACATTGCTTGGAAAAACATGTTTGTGGCCTTTTGGTGGGAATCCTCCTGATACCTTGAATTTGCATGGTAAGAGAGTCAGCTAATGCTGGTGATACTTTTGTGTCCTTTCCTGTGCATGAGAAAAATCACACATTTTAAAAACCCTGAGTTTCACTAGATGGCAGCATCTCAATGTTTCAACAGGAAATTACGTTTGTATAGAGAAACTTAGCAGTTGGACTACAAATCCCAACAAGCACAGTTAAAAAAAAGAAAACTAGAACTTCCTTTTGTACAAGGGTCGGTAAATATAACAAAGCTGTTTGAGATCTCTTGGTGAGTGACTATATTAATATTTGTTTGTAAATGCTTCATAGAATCACTATGGCAAAAATTCATAAAACCTGATTGTTAGATTGAAAAGGGTATTTATAATGCATTTTGCTTCCCATGTTTTAAGGTGATTTGGGGAAGTACTTGAACTGATCCAGGTGGCTTTTGGAAAGAAAATTATTTTCCATTACATTGCTTCAGAAGTTGAATCTGTAATTTGCTGAATTTGTAACCTTCAGGAAAACAGTTTTGCTGCAACTTTTGCCAGGAAAATCACCTAAAAAAACAGAATTTCTGATCAAAATAAGAGAAATTAATAATTGATTCAAAAAGTAGGATACTAAATTTGAGTCAGTAATCTTGAGTCACGGCATGGGTTTGAGTTTCTCTAGAGGATAACATTGGCTGCTAGCAAAGGGAAGGTTATGGCACCTGTATTTTAATTTCCAGGTGAAGTACTTGGTGTGTTGGATTTATGTACATATTTAAAGACTTTGTTCTTATGACACCTTTCTACACTCATATCTGCACAGACAAAGTTGGTTGGAGGATTATGAAAATGCAGTGGGTTTGCTTATGGGGAACTCAATTAAATAACTCCAGATACTACGCTCTGGCACACAGTAACCTCACTTTTTTAGGAAGTTCTTTGAGACTTGGCATTTGTTTTTACTTGTTTGTCTGCATTTTTGCATGCTGTATTTCATTAAACCTAACACAGCAGCTGAACAGGGCTGTATTTTGCCTTTTGGCTGCTCCATCCAGACTAAGGTAGCAATGCCTAGATGTTCCCTACTGCCCCAAGCACAGTCAGTGCCCTAAGAACAGGGACTAAGAGGCAAGATCAGCAGTTTCATTAACCCCCACACTTTCCTGCTTCACTGGGGCTGGGAACCTGCTGCACTGGAAGATTCCTAAGACAGCTGAGGGCAGATATCAAGGCCAGGGCATTGTGTAGAATGTATTGCAGTCTAGGACATGAAGAGTCGGTAGGGAAACAAAAGACAATATGCTTTCTGAGAATACCATGAACAGTGGAAACACTAGTTTACAAATTATTGTACTGCTGTTTCATCTTGGCTTTTTGCCTGTTTAAGAAAAATAAAATCCAGTTTCTGTTATAATTAAGTTTAGCTTCTGAGATCAAATGCCTTTTGACTTCTTGAGGTCCTTTATGTACAACTGGAAAAAAAAAAAAAGGAAAAAAAAAGGTGGGGCAGCCCTGCCTCTCAGAACCCTGGATAACTGAGGGTCACACAGCAGCCAAACAGGACAATTGTGATGGCAGAGGTACACCCTGGATCAAGTCTAGTTTTGGGAATATATTTGCATCTGATTCCCAGAGGTGGTGTTGGCTTATCTTTGTTGAATTTCTGTGCCATCCTGTGCCTGCACAGGTCAGCACCATGGGGCGTCTGGATGGGAAGATCATCCTGTTGTCTGCGGCAGCACAGGGCATTGGCCGAGCAGCTGCTATTGTAAGTTGGAAAATGTTTGTTCTGCTGTGCCTTAGCAAGGTCTCTCATTCTAGCTTGTCCAAAGACACCTGCACCAAACCAGTTCTTGAGTCGATACACCATAGATGAAGCCAGACTATGCAGTGAAAAAATCAGGGAATAATGTAGCCACTATGCTGTATCATGCAGGCTTTGTGCTGTTTCAATTTATGAAAATCTTCAACTCTGAATGGAGATGTTAGATAAGGGTAAAAGCAAGATTTGAGGACAGCTGCAATTCTTTTTCTAACAATATATGTTTGGTACTGTTTGTAACTTTTATCCAGTATCTCTGTTGCTTTGTTCTGGGAGAAAATAGAGATGATCGAGGGAATATTTCCTGGTCTAAGGCTGGATACTGTGGGGATCCCCTACAGTAAAGCCAAGGTATTTTACCTATATTCATGACTGACATAATCAAGTTCACGTGATACTAACACATTGTTCAAAATGAGCAAATGTAAGAAACCCTTTACAAATTTTGTTTGATTACTGTTAAACAGAATTCAAGGTACCTATTAACTTACAAGTTAGCTTCTAACTCCTTTTGTCCAGTTCTTCTCCTGCTACTTCTCTTTTCCATGGCAAATAAAGAATTCAGTAGAGTTATCTTGTTACCTCTGTAATGTAATCAACAACTCAGGAAAAGCTCCTGTAGCATTTTTTGCCAGGCTAATTAGTTTCTCACGCATGTGGTTGAGAACACAGAAGCCTGCTGATCTCGGCTCTTATATAAATCACTCAGTCCAAGGAGCAGGTAATCTTCCTGATGGTTTCACTTTGTAAATACCCAACAACCCATAGAAGGCTGGTATGATTAATGTCACTGTCCTCTTAAGCTGCACTTGGGACACTTATTTTGAAGATTAGTGGCTACAGTACAAGATGTCAGAATACTTGTGACAGACTACTTTGTTAGCTGTTGATTTATCAGTAATCACAATAAAAGGAAAGAGGCTTTTGAGGAGACTGTCAAGAATGAAGCAATGTCTCTGGTTAAATATCAAAAGTCATGCTGCTTTTAATATTGTTCTATTCCAATCATTTGCATACAAAGGATTTCGTTTTAAAAATCCTGGTTTACGACTTCTACCTTTACCTGTCAAATTTCATAATTTTATTTAAATCAAACAATACAGATATTTCTAGCCCTATTGCTTACTAATGCGGCTAATAAGGGCAATAAGAATATCCATTATCTTTGCCTAGTTTCTGTTCTTATACTTTATTTATGGATTCCTTCCTTTAGGGAAAACACCTTAAATCTGTTTTATCACACAAAGTTACATAGTTGTGTGCTGATATTACCAGAATCAACTCTGAGAAATCAGCTGCCTTCAGCCAACTTCTATTTCAAGCCAAAAAGCACCTGGAAAGAAAACATTTTATTCCTGGTACAATCTGGAATATCTAAATATAAACTGCTTCTCTTGTATTCTCCAGGCTTTTGCTAAAGAAGGAGCCAAAGTCATTGCTACAGACATCAATGAGTCTAAACTGCAAGAACTGAGGAAATATCCAGGTAAATGGCCCTACAGCAGGCCATTAGTTCAGCTCTTAAAAGTTTTATGTAGGCTGTCAGAGATACATTTTGAGGATAGGAAAGCTTGAAAAAGACACAAAAATGAAAATATCCAGACTGATTCTTTCAGTGTTTGCATTGCTTTATTCTGTGGTGTGAAGAGATTTAGCATGCAACATTGCAACATCAGCGTATCAGAATATTATTCTAGACACGTGGAATAACTGATTTTCTTGTGTCACAGAAGAAGCTGATATTTGTTTGCTAGAATAGCACCCATTTCAGTTACCTTTTGGCATCACTGGGCTAATTATCAAGTGCATCACTCTGGAAAGCATGGGATGCTTTTCTCTGATCAAGAGAACATCCCACTATACAAAAAGGTAGACCTAGTGTCTTGCATTTCTATGGTCCATACTTGGCTTATCCTTTTAATGCATTCCTTACTCTCTTGTAGAATTTATATGTCTTCAGAAATCTAATTATAGCAACACTAGATTCACTTATTCTATTTGTACAAATGATCAGGCCTGAAGGTTGTTTTCCTACTGACACCACAGGAACATGCTTCAAGGAGCAGGTTTTGCACAGATGTGTCTCTAATCACAAGTGACACAAGTGGGACAGTATGTTAAAAAGTATTTTTTCAATATTGAAATAAAAAATAAGACTTGGATATAGTTTACAGCTGAAAATGCTTCTAACCTGATTTGAGAGAAGAAAGTGGATTTAATGAATTCCTACTAAAGGTTGACAGTAAAATACACAAAATCACAGCTGGCACATCTTTTAGCATGAGAATTAGTCTCTGCCAACTGGAGTTCACTGCAAGCAATCCCTTTGTAATTGTTTGGGAACTTGAGGGCTTTTCAGGTTCCTTCTGAGGGTGTTTGGGAAAGTGCTACAGTTTTTCCCTCTGTTAGTATACTCACAAGGAAAGAAATAATTTTCCATCTACTCAGAGCTATTTCCATCCTTTAAACCTATTAGTCAACCTATAATTCATCAAGATTTGGCACGTTGAGGTCTTTGAATTTTATCCAGGAGAGGTAATTCCAATGTCATGTCAATCACCAGCCTGTAGTCTGATCAAATACACAAATCTCTTCAAAAGGGTCTCTATCATTAACCTAAAGCACAGAAAGCCTATTCATGGGCTTGTCGCTTTGGTTTCTTAAAAAAAACCAATTTTTATCCATTTCAAATCAAATTCTCCTTTAAGTTTGGCAACATTCAGATATTTTACAGTATTTAATGGAATCATATCTGCTGGGTGAGACTTCTGGAGGCCATGTAGTTCCATCTAGTGCTCAAAGTACCACTGGTTAGAGCAGATTGCTCAGGGCTGTGTTTAATCGAGTTCTCTAAGGTTGAAATTTCCTCAATAACCTCTGCAGGATCCTGTTCCAGTGTGACTGCCCTCATTATTTTAATAATTTATGCATAATCATTTTTTATTATTAATTAAATTATATAAAGCTCATTGATAATATCATCAACTACACATGAGAATGTGACATGTAATGATACTGTAAGACACATATAACTATTTCCAAGTGTTATTCTATGATAATTAGCATGAAAGTTCATTATTATTATATAGATTATATAATTCTTCTGTGTAAGAGTATAGTAGAATTCAAATGTATTTGGAATGTTTTTTATGGTAAATTAAGCTAGCTCATCTGCTTGTGTCATGCTGTATAACAATTAAAACAGTTGATCATTTCAATTCTCTCCTGAAATTTTAAATAGCATGATATGCTGTTCCAGATTAACCATTGCACTAACTTAATCAATGAGTGAATTGAATTGTGCTATCCTCAGCTCATCAGGAAAGTAATCAACTAATCTTTAGTCAAATACATAGAAACAAATGCCATGTTGTATTTTTCTAGGCATTCAAATACGGGTTCTGGATGTCACCAAAAGGGAGCAAATAGAAAATCTGGCCAAGGAGATTGAAAAGATTGATGTCCTCTGTAACATTGCAGGGTAACCAGATTCTCTTTGCTACTACTGTTTTTCCAGTTTTCCCTGTCCTCCAGAACTACTTTCTATTACTTCAATGCATTTTATTTATTATGTTTGAATGGATTTTGTACTTTTAATACAAACCTTTGTTTGTTTTTATCAAAACTGAACTTCTTTTTCGCAGCAATATAACCCAGACCAAGATAGAACAGCTCTGGAACTTGTGTTTTCCTCACTCTATGGGTAGCCTGTACTGATGGCTTTGACCCTTCTAGCACAACAGTGAACAAAGTTTGACAGTCTGTTACTGTGCTTTTTTTTGTCTTCTATTGCCATTTATTTTGTTGCACGTATTGAGTCTGCTTTGTGTCCTTGGTACTTATCAGAAGAAATACACTGCTTGCATTCTTCAAAAGAACTCTTATCCCCCTCTTTTCAAGGTTGGAAAAATTAATTGCTAAAAAACAGTGGTGGGAAAAGGGCCATAGAACTGTAAACCACAGACAGTAATCTGCTTCATGCACTCATGCTAGGTTTGTTCATCATGGAACCATTCTGGAGTGTGAGGAGCAAGACTGGGACTTCACGATGAACCTCAATGTTCGCAGCATGTACCTAATGATCAAGACGTTCCTTCCAAAGGCAAGGCTTGGCTACCCATGACTTTTAGTCTCTGCTGCATTGTTGAAGTGTGAGAGATCAGAGTTGTTGCCACTTTGCCACTGTGACAGCATACAAAATACAAGTGTGCTGCTTTGGATAGGGGACCCCTTACATTACAGTGATCCTACTGTAAAACATTCTCTGCATTGCATAAGACAGACAATTTCTCTAAAGGATATGGTAAAGAAGATTTGTTTGGGGAGTTGACCTATGTAAACTAGCTAAAATACTTCAGACTTTATGCAGAGCAGTGAGGGAGCCATTGCAATACAGTGCTAACATATTATACTACAGCACATAGCTGCGCAATACCACTGCTACAAAATATTTATAAATAATGTATATTAAGATTAATTTTATACAGCTTTGGAGACTATCTTGTGAAGAAATTCAAGGATGCTGATGCTAACATGCTGATTAGAGCTAGCATGAATTAGCTAACATGCTAATTCAATGAATGTAGCAGCTCAAAGATGCTTCTTGGTTTTACATAATCACTAGGTTTGGGCCTACAAAATCTTTTGGACTGAATAAGGTGTTTGCATCTCCATAAATGCAAAGGCCAGACACGAAAGCTGTGACCATGACTGGATGACAACTACTCTTTTCAGTATTGTTCCAGTTCTTTTTGCTTGGCTGGTTTGGCTTTTAGCTTGGGGGTGGGTTTTTTTCTTAGTTGAACTAAATTTTCGAAGTTTGGGGTTTTTTAACAACTTCAGGCATATCAGGTTTTAGGATGCCTAAAAAAGGTTATAGCTTAAAGAAAATTAGCTACAATTCATAGATGCTAGGGTATTGTGCTTTAGTCTTCTCCAAAACAAGAAGAGTTTGAGTGGGCTCAATGAGTTGCTGCATTGGTAGATGGTACGAGCAGATGTCTGTGTGATGTAACTTCCTGTCATGACAAGAGGGCAGTGACTGAGAGGTGGCAACCAAGGAAAAAAATCCTTTCCTGCCATAGTTTTGAATCCTGACATGGCTCAAGGGAACTGAGTGAGTATTTCAGATTCTGCTTTACTGCTTCAGCCAACAGCACCTACGCATACCAATTAAGCTTTGTTGCCCTGTGTATCAAGTGCATGTAGAGCTGTTCTGTGAGTTGCTGTGGGCTATTTTGCTGAACCTGCAGATGACAAAATAGCTTGCATTTAAGTGACAAAAGTACTCTTTTGCAGATGCTTAAACAGAAATCTGGAAATATTATTAATATGTCTTCTGTGGCATCCAGCATCAAAGGTCAGTAGCTTGCTAGAATTACTTATATAAATCTTTAAGATGATGGATATACAATATAAATATTGCACAACTTTGAACTTAGAGGACATTCTAAATTCAAAGCTATTTCTAAATCCTGTGGAGGTATCAGTTAGGAAAAGAAAAGTGAACCCATTCCACTCAAATACAAATTCAAGGACACAGATGGAAAATTGTAGAAACTACAAGATTCTTATCTCTGAGCTTTTTCAATGTTTTATTGCATCCTTTTTACCAGTATTTAGTAATTACTTCCAGTGATATCTTGGTACATCATGACAATTACCTAAGTGCTGTAACTATGCTATCCAAAGAAGCTTGATCATGACTGACAGATGGATTTCTGCTGTTCCTAAATCTTTGCTGCTTCTTACATTTTCAAGACTAGTCCCCAGACTTACACTATTGAAAGATTGTGTACTTTCCTCTGGTGTATACCTGAGTAGAATTCTGGCAATCGGCATTCTAGCTAGCCTGCCCTTCTGGAGAGGCTACAGATGCTACAGGAAATGCTGGAGTTCAGAAGCAGGTGCATATTGAACAGTCTTGTCTCTTTTTTTCTTTTTCTTTCTTTTTGACTATGTTTCTGTGCTGCCTTAACACGACCTTCTGTTAGGAGTTGTGAATAGATGTGTCTACAGTACTTCAAAGGCAGCAGTTATTGGGCTAACTAAGGCTGTGGCTGCTGATTTCATTGAACAAGGCATCAGATGCAACTGCATATGTCCTGGTAAGTGTTCTTACATTATTCTGTGAGCTAGCAACAGATACTAGAAGGCCAGATTGAGTTTGGCTTTTTTAAGAATAGACTTGCAAGTGGTAACTGAAGTTACAAGCAGTCTATAAGAACAGAGCATGCTTGAAAGGCTTAATATAGAAAAGTTGTTATTTTGTGGTTAAACTGGATGTTTAGTCTGATTAACCTAGTATCTGCACTTTATACATACATTACACACTATCTGAGTGGTTATTTTCAAAGATGCAGTCTAAGAAGTTAGAAGCAGGCAAGAGCTAGCTAACATTCTCACCATTGCTTAACCATCCAAAAAGTGTTGAATCTAATTCTCAAAACTCTTGCCTTACTACTGAAATGTGCTCTGTTGGTAGCTTTGCAGTCTTTCTCCTGAATTACAGTACAAAGTTACATAAAGACATACCAATAGAACAAATAAACTTTTGTTGTGATTGCTGATGCCATTGATTTTTAACATTGAATTTAAAATTTTGCTTAGGAACTGTTGACACACCATCTTTACAGGAAAGAATCCAAGCCCGGCCTAACCCAGAACAGGTGAGAAAGCAATTTATTAGCTTGGTCACACATGTATATATGCTTAACTCTCTTTAAAAAAAGAATACATAGCTGCACTTCTGCCCATATTCAACAATGTCCTCAATTTCAGAGTACTGTGGACAACATTGCTGTCTCCTTTGAAAGTGTGGTCAGCTTGAACTCAAGACAGAAGATTTAAGGCCAGACTAGAAATGAAGCATAATACGGCTTAATGTAGAGAGTCTCTCATCCATGGAATCAACTCCGAGTGTTGGTTACAGTATCCAGTGCAAAATCAGGGGACATTTTCTATTGTGGCATGTGTCAGCCACAAGGTAGTGCAAAAATAGTACAGACAGGGCATTCTGGCCTATCCATTTCAACATTATTTGGGATGCTTCACCATCCCTATTATATAATGGCAAGTTCTCATTTGGAGGACATGGGAATATCTACCACCAAAGGAAGAAGGATTTTATACTGGCTTTATTCTGGAACCAGAGATTTAAGTGCTTTCTAAAAATCTAATTTTTTTCAACCTGAAGTTCCCATTCCTGTTGATTTTGTTTTTCTAGCTTTAATTCCCTACTTAGTGCAAGTAAGTTATGACTTATAAAGGAAGTTATGACTAGAGGCCTGTTTCCACTATTGCTTTTTACATGTCAATAGGCTGAAATAATTGCTTCTTTATTTCTGATATACAAAATGCTCTTGTATATCCAGGCATTGAAAGACTTTCTAGCCAGACAGAAAACTGGAAGGATGGCTACTGCTGAAGAAGTGGCTCATCTCTTTGTGTACTTGGCCTCTGATGAAGTAAGTATAGACAACAAAATATCCTGTCACAGAATCCCATGCTACTTTGCTGCTTCACAGTAGAGAGGGTGTTTGTTTTGGGACAATTTATGTTCTCTTTGAGGTGGATTATTACAAAAATAAAAAACAAACTATGTTCTTTTACTGAGTTCATCCTGCAATACAAAAGGCGTTCTGAATGTTGACAGTGATTGCAAGGCATTATGTATTTGGTGTCATAGCCCGGTGGTTTCATGTCACCTGAGAAAATTGACAGACCCCCAGATCATCCTGAATGGTGAAGAGAAATGAGCTTGTCAGCTTTACCAAGCTTCATCATGTTTTAAGGAGGTAGAATTAGTAGAGCTGCTGGATATTTTAGCTAATGCTCAGGGTGATTCTGCCATTCCAGCATAAGGAAAACAACAGACCCACTGTGGCTGTTACACACCAGACTCTTGATGATCACTGCAAACAGCACCAACACTAACGAGCACACACCAATGTTATTTTTAAATATAAATTTACTGAGACTCTAAAACTGGACTGCATTTGTCTGGATGTGTGCAGCAGTCCTAATGTTCACGTAAAAATACTTCAATGGATTTAGTCCAGTATTAATGCTGCTATCCATCAGTAGTCTGTTTCTCAGTTTCATCTTGGTTTTAGTATTTCCATAACACTAGAAATTTTTTCCAGTCTGCTCACAGGGTTTTAAACCACGTGTAAATAGAATTCCACTTTCTCAATATATTCAGCATGTTTCAGCACTGACATAGGGAAGAATGTCAACAGCTCAGTTGCTTACCCCACTATCTGTATAATCTAAGTTTTTAGTAAGGTCCCATTAACTGGCTGACCTGGTCAGATTCTGCTTAGCTGGACAGACCTAATAACATCATAGTTATGTTTATTCCTATGTGTTTATTCCTGCAGGTAAGATATCTGAAGTCCAGCTTTTGTAAATTTGTACTCTGAGGTATTTTTGAAAAACAAAAAAAAAGTGTATAAAAAGAAAGCAGATTTTTTTCATTTAAAGGAAAAGTGTTTCTCTGTAATTAAAAGCCATGGAAAGTTACTTGAAATCATTGTTTATTTTATGTAATTTCAGTCTGCCTATGTGACTGGTAATGAACTAATCATCGATGGAGGATGGAGCTTGTGATTCACTCTACCTGCAAATGGAAATTCATACTATGATGGGCAAAAAATGAGGATGGTGTTTCTTGCAAAGATTGAGATCATGCATGTGATATCTTTCCAAAGAAATTTGCTGCTATTTCTCTCTAGACTGATCTTACTGATTAACTTTTCCTTAAATAGAGAAATACTGGAGCAAAACATACTTCATGTGGCTTCAATTTATGGCGACTCAAAAAACATGAAAGAACAGCAGTTTAATGTTTAAGATTTCAGGAGGCCAGAAATATTATTCAAGTTCCAAAATCTGAGTTGTGTTTTCAGCAAAATCTGAGTGAAAGGAATTAACTATTATCTTTTTTCTGGTTTTACAAGGTATTTGGAAATTAAATACTCCCAATTAGATTTACATGTACAAGAACCACTATATAAGTGCAGTACTCTATCAGGTATGGATAGGGGTATATGTGAGAGGAGTATTCTTAAATACATGGCTGGACCTTCATGAATATGCTTGTCTTGTAGACCAAAAGCAAAAGGAGTGGATTTTACCACTCTAGATAGAGCTGATATATTCCTCTCCAAAATTATACACCAATATTGGACAAATTCTGTAAAATCTGTTGCTAGGTGCTACACTTTGGTGCTCTATGCCTTATTATCAAGTACCAATACAGCTCACACTAAAGCACAAAGCAAAATTTCCCTGAAAGGGACTGTTTCTATAAGAGTATGTGCTGATGTTTTTGTTGTGATAGCACATGGTATCTTTCATTCATGAAACAGAAACCTATTATTGTCAAATTTCATACTCTGGGAAAAAAAACAGGTCCTGACCCAGAGATCTAAGGCGATGAATAATCTGAATTCACAAAGCATTTGTTTTGCTAACATACTGCTTAAAACCAACATGAATTATATGGTCTGTCTGCCTGTAAATATGGTTACCTTTAACATAGCTCCATTTATCCAGTTCATAAATGAAACTCTATGTAATTTAATACATATCTATGTGAGGGAGGAATTAAGGACTAAATGCTACTGAATATGATTCATCAGTTATCAAAGCACAGGAGAAATGTACAATATTGTGTGTGTTTTTCTGTAACAACAACTGCCATGTTCATAAAATTATTGCTTAAGCTTTTCAATATCAGCTGAAGCATTAATTTAAATTATTTGATTTGAAAGATAATGAAACACATCTAGTTAAAATCTGGCCTCTTATTTTAAAATAATTGTATGTAAATGTAAATTTTACAGATGAGAAAACTATTGTGGATGTTGACTTCTTTTGGCTCATTATGTGTTTAACGTTTACCTTTATTCATGGCTGGAGCATTCTGACCTTGTCTAGTTTATAGGGTTTTAGAGAATCTAATATTTCAATCAAGTGACCCTGGCAGCCAAGCAGGATCAAGTTGGGGCACAAATCCAAAGTTATCCAAAATGGCTCCAAAACTGTTCACTGACATAAATTCAAACATTAAAAATCATCCTGACAGGACACAGTTTCAATGGTTTCAGAGTTTAATACGAAGGCTAAAATCCTTCTTCTGTAGTAGATGCAGGAGGCTAACCTTGAAAAGGGAAAATTTCCCCACTGCAGTAACACAGGGAACATGTACTGTGTCTTCTGAAAATAAATAATAAGAAAATAAGGATCTGGGACAAATTTCATTATACTTATTGCATATTGGCCATCATTACTTAGTGTTTGTAAGCTCACTTAGAAGTGATTATAGTTGATTGTAGTATACTTTTGCTGCTCAGAAATGGTTGCTGCCGTTGTTGTCAAAGCACTTGTGCAAGAACATAAGTACCACCTGCCTCTAAATTGCACTAAAGGCACAAAGGGCTGTTTTAGTGGTAGACCAAGAATCTGGTGGACCAGAAAAGTAAATATCAGCAGAGCTTGCTGCCTCTTGCCTTATTAGCGATGCTTTTCGTGGAGGTGTTAACAATTGCAACTCTGAAATGTGTTCCAATGTCATGAGGTTTTCCAGCAGACTTGCAGGAATTATTAAAGGAAAGTGCTTCTTAATGCTCTCATGACCTAATTCCCCGGCCTGTTTTTAATGGAACTGGGTAATTCTCTTTGTTTTCCTTCCACCCCAGTGGTAATAAAAAGAGGCTTTTTGACTTTTCAGATTTTCGGTCAAACTTTTCTCTTGTGAGGGAGGGAGGAATAGACTTCCCTGATTCTGAGTCCTTCTGGAAAATTTAATCTGATCAAAAAATTCTTAGGTTCTCTCTTGGATTTGTAGTCAGTTTAGTTCTGTGCGATGGTATCAGGAGCAAAGTAGCAACATGTGGCATTTGACTCTGCTTTCACATGCACTCAGGGCAGCTTGCAAATTCAGGGCTGAGAAAGGGAAAGTCTGTCTCATTACCTCATGTGCACTTACAAATGAGGCGGATGAACTTGCTTTATCTTTAAGAAGTCGAAATGCCAGGAAGGGAACAACATAAATATGCGAGTTGTGTTTGTTCGGGGTAGTTTTGGAGATTGGTTGGTTGTGTTTTTTTTCAATTCTCCTCCCCGCTCCAGTGCATTTTGCCTGTGGGCACCCAGAGCAGAATCAGCAACATCTCCTCACCCTTTCCAACTCCTCCAGCGCTGGAGCCTGGCTTAAAGGACCGCGTGTAGCTTCCCCGTGCATCTTCCCACAGCCATGGGAAAAGCAGCACTGAAAACCTTCTCGTGTGTACCGGATGCAGCGAATGCCACGGGGGCCTGGCTATGAAAGACACAAAAATCTTCCTGCTGGGTGTCCTGATGGGTATCCAGGGCCTTGGATGGACTCAGGTCTGGTCCATCGCTCCCACCGGCCTGACAGCTCGGACCACGGCGTGGCTCCTGCCGCCTTTCCCGCGGTGTCCATTCAGCAGAGGCATGCGGGAAGACCCTTGGAGCATCCCCAGCCGCAGCTGCGGGCCTGTGGAAGCCGTGGAGCTGTGGAGGAGGCCCTGTTGCGCCGGCAGCAGCGGCGCGGGGAGGAGCCGGAGCCGTTCCCGCGCTGTCCCCTCACGGAGCCGGCGGGAGGCCGCGGGCAGCGGGGCCCCGCTCCGGGCCCGCCGTGCCCCAGGTGAGTTTTCCGCCGCTCTTGTGGCGCTGCATCCCCATCCCCTGCAGCAGGAGGGGTGACGGGGGTGGGAACTGAGAGCAGGCTTGGCAGGCAGGAGGCTGCTCCCGGGTTTACTTGGCGCCTTTTTGTGGATAATGATGGTTTGGGTGTTTTAATCGTTATTTATTCAGAGCGCCAGTCGCTCTGGTGGTGTTTGTGATATTTCGTTTGCATGGCTGTCTGTGAGAGCAGAGCAGAGTGCTGAGAATCACCGAGGCAGCAGCAGAGCTCATGCCATAGGCGTGCACGCAGTGCCCCTGTCAGCCAGCTCTCCCTCGCTACCCATTCAAAAACAGCTGAAATGAGAGGATCTAACACAAACCTTGCTGCTTTCGAAACGAGAAAAGTGTATTTTACAGGGAGGTACTAAAATATGTCTGTTACTTGTGCCCTCAATGATTTCTCAATCACTGATTTTTGTTGGCATAGAAGGTGAAATTGAAAAATCAAAATAACACATCCCCCCACTCCCCCCCCCCCCAAAAAAAATCCCCCAAACCTTTGAACTTCTGACAGACCCATGCTGATGTAGGTATACTAACTACTCACTTTGGTCCTGTTGATCCGAAGGACAGTTCTTGAAAGCAGGTTCTTGATCCTGCCAACAGGGTGAAGATCTGCTGCAGAACAGATAAGGACAGTACTACTAGATTCCCCTCATTCACTCCTGAAAGCGTTCCTGTTAAACAGAACATTCAATATCCCTGCTTAGTGAATCTTTCCTGTCCCACATGCTGCTGTGAACAGCACTTTCGGGAGCTGAAGTTGTGGCAACGTGGACTTGCCTTTCTCAGAAGTATTAATGTATTTTGTGTCAACAGCTACATGACTGATCTGGGATGTTGCCCCTGCAAAGCTGGATGCAGAACAATATCCTTCTGTCCTTTGCTTGCACACAAACCAAGTGAAAAATTAAGTACATAAATCCACCCTGGGAAAGTGGTCAGTGAAAGGAAGGAGGGAGGCCCTGGTAGGTTGCTGTTACTTTCTATTCTAGTTAGGAGGACTGGCATTTGTGTATTCCCCGCCCTGATGAAAGGATAAAAAAAAACCCCAAAGTATCACTGATGTCATTTAAAAAACCCTAAAAACATAACTATTTGGTTCCACAAGTACTAATTAAAAATACAGAAAAGTACTGAAAATTGAGTAAATAAACAATTTACCTTTAAAAAGGAAAGGGAAAAAAGCAAAACTATTAATGTAGAACACACTGAAAATGTTTGCATATGCCTCTGTAGTCTTCTTTAATGCTTTGGTCATGCCTCAGACCAGTTTCATATCAGAACAGCTCAAACAAAACGTCATAGGTATTAGAATGGTCCTTCTCTCTATGGTATCAGCCATTCCCAAATATGAAATATTTCATTTTAAACTTGAGGCTTGATAATTGTGAGAATCAGCTTTGACTTATTTCCAGACATCTAGCAAGGAAGGAATTTCTTGGCTCAGAGGTTCTGGCTTAACTTCACTGGTGTTTTATATGGCTAGAGCAAAGTAAAAGACTTGAAAAACTTGAAATTTAGCTGAGGGAGAATATATACCAACCTTTGCTGTAAGAGAGAACACTATCAAGCCTTGTTTCCAAATATTTGCCTGCCCCCCTCGGCAGCTCACACTTGTGAAACTACAGTAAATATGTGCACCAAAAAATATCTGACATACAAAGCAGTGCACTGCCATATCTCTTGTTAGAATCTGTGGGACAAAAAGTGGACCAGTTAGAATGAGCAAAGACAATGATAATTATCCACAAATTACTTGGATCTTATTTCCCACTCAAAGAACTATCTCTGTGGGATATAATTAGTAAAATAGACCCATCTTTAATCAGGCTGCAAGCTGTGAAAAGTCGTGATCTTTATTCAAACAGGCATCTTCACTTTCTTAGATACTCAATGTGTTTGTAACTAGTAGCATCTAACAGAAACACGTTCTTAAAATTCCTCTGAAAATCAATCTGGATCAGTCAGGATTAAGTTAGGGAAAGTGTCCCCTCCTGAAACTTTAGAAACTCAGAGTTTTAGAAACTATAGTTGTTCTAACTTTATTGGATGGTCACTTGCACTTGCATGTACACAGGGCCTGTGACACTTTCAGAACCAATGGTCCTGCTAACTGGTGCTGACAGCAAATAATCTTTATTATGTGCTGAAAGGAGGCACAAATAGATAAAGATGTATTACAGCCATACTTTTAAGAAGGAATGAAGAGGTTAGCACAGATAATTTTGATTCTAAAACTCAGATTTTTTTTTATTTTTTTTTTGTGCTTGAATTGTGCTTGTGATTTCTAAGCTTAATACTGTTCTTTGGTTAGTTTCTGTCTCTTGTTCTTAGGTACAGCCTACAGAGGGACACAAAAACCATTAAACTTGAAATTGGGCTGAGAGGATTTTTCCACCTGATCTGTGAGGAAGAGGTAACATCACTGAGAAGTCATCCATTTGGAAAACAGTGATTATTTGCCTCTATTTAACTTTTCCATCTTTATTTCCTTCTTTAGGTTTGCAGCAATGGTAGAGGAAGATGTAAATCACTGTGAAGGTTCTGAACCATCAGTATGTGAGAGAAATGGCATGATTCCTTTGCATGAGCAAAGTGAGGTAATTAACTATGATCTCAAAGTATTGTTCTAGTCAGAAAGAACCCTCCTCCTCCTTTTTCCCTCTTTTAAGAATAAAATTCTTAATGTAAAAGGCACTTAAAAGTGAGCATACAGCATTGAGTGTATCTCATATAGATGTTTATATGGCACATCTTTATGCACATGGTGATCATGGAATCATGGGGTAAGCAAGTAACTCCGTGCTGAAAGCTCATGAGATTTGTGTTCCAGTCATGACTCTGAGTAAGGAAGATATATATATATATATATGTAGAGAGAGAGGGAAGAGACAGAAAAATAATCAGAAATGTGGAACTATTGCTGGAGAAGG
The DNA here is from genome assembly GCF_971803275.1 of Cyanistes caeruleus. Classification (NCBI taxonomy): domain Eukaryota; kingdom Metazoa; phylum Chordata; class Aves; order Passeriformes; family Paridae; genus Cyanistes; species Cyanistes caeruleus. Next base: position 48,463,328 of record NC_141705.1, read on the forward strand.
GCCAAACCACATTATAAGCAGAATTCCATGTCTACAGTATGACAATAAGCTGATATGAATAGTCATACAGGAAGGCAGATGATTAACTTGTCAAAAATAATGCTAAAATTAAGTGAGACATATCCAAAAATGGTCAAAAAGTGCTTTGGTTATGAATATGGATAAGTTGATGTACCAGTATAAGAGACCAGCTTCAAGGAACGTCAAGGGAGTAACTCCCAGGGTAGTATTTCTCCATCTCTACTTTGATTTACCAGCTTGAGCCTTCCAGCAATGGATCATGTGAGTAAAGCTTGTGCTGGCCAGCTGTGCTGTTTCTTTCATCCTTGTGTAGTTATTTTCGTTCAAGGCTTTGCAACAGAAGTTATTTAGTTGTTATATTAAAAGCACGATCTCACTGGAATGATGCTGAGCATTGACTGTATTGTGAAATCCATTCTAGAAACAGAATCTTATCAAATTGTGGAAAATATTAATAAATGTTTAGTTTTGTACACAAGACAAGCTGAGCCTGGCCTGCTATTATTGTTTCTTCATCAAATATGCAAATATTGCTACTGCACAGGTGCTATATCTATTGGGACAGGAGCCCTCTCAGTTGCAGATAAAAAGGCAAATGTCCTGTAATATCTCACATGCATGTGCTATGCAAGAAACAAACACAGGGCCAAAAATACGTCAAAGCTGGACATTCTTGTAGTGGCTGTTTATGTAACGTAATTGTCTGCAGCCAGTGTGGATCCAGTGACTCAGCTGACTTCAGGTGTTGCACACTACTTCAAGTAGATAGAGCGCCACTTCTGAGGGAGTCTCCTTGTTTGCATTCAGCAGGGACCAACAGCAGATGCCAAAGCTACTGATGGGAATGTACAAACAGAAGAAACTGCTCTCTTGAACCATTGCACTCAGCAACCCCCAGAACCAACAGCAGGGTCTTCAATACCTGCAAGAACATGGAGGCAAATATTTGCTTGTCCTCCTCAGGGTTTAATGGCCCAAGCAGTGACAAATGGTAGGTAAGACAGAGTTTAATTAAAATGAGAAATGGCAACTGAAGTACTTGTTTGTCTGAATGGGATGATATCTGTCCACTGTCCTTGAAAATAATGAATGGAAATAGCTTTGTTTTACTTGTCACACCATTGTTTGAATGTTTTAGCCAGAGTTAAAAAAAGAAGAAACAAAGGTTTGAATCTACAGTTTTTGTTTCTCCAGTCTCATGTGTTTACTATGATAGGTGTGTTTTTGCACTGCAAACTGTTTTTATCAGAAGAAAGACTTCCTAATTTTTGTCTTGATAGTTTGTCCTTAATACCAGAGGCTTGCAAAGCGAAGAGTCCTCACTGCAAGGCAAACTGATGTATTTTGTTTAGAATTTGTCCTAAACTGAAAACTCCCAGAAGAGATGCCTGGCTAGCCAATTATTTAAGATTTTTCCTAACAAAAGACATTCCTTGTGTCTTTGGCTGCTTCCACAGCCACTTGGAATTCTTAGGCTTTTATGTTTGGAAATCTACTGGTCTTCCTTTGCCGCCTGAAACCCTCAAGTAAGATTAAGGAAAATTCCAATCTGAAAATGCAGGACATTTATTCAACACATTTTTTCATCGCCTTTGGTCTTCTGTTTTATATGTATGCATGCCTGCTCTTGTTGGACAACTGTCAGAACAGATTTGTGAACCTTGGAACAGCTTATTGTTTTCACATATTTTATAATATTTTCACGCACTGTTCTCATAATATTTTTCAGGATTTTTTTCTCCTCCGTATTATCCTGCTTTGATTGCTGTATCAAGGGAAGTATTTGTACTCCAGATGTCCAGAGACATGACTCTCCTCAGAATTTTTTTCCCAGGGATAACAATGCATTGCACAAACACATTCAGCCAAAAAATTATGCTTAAATTCTTTTAAAAATTAGACTGAAGCTGCAGTCATCAGCTTGAAGATATGCCAGGCTGTTCAGCAGTAAATTTTACTGTGATTCTGAAGTAGCTGAAGGAAGATAAGCAAATGCAAGATAAGTTAGTGAAAGTCTTTGCTTTAAGTTTGGAACTGTGAAGTGCTTTTCACAGCAGACCAAGGCTCAGTATATTTATTTTGATATTTAATGATATTCCTGTTACCAATTTTGAAGTATTTTAGCATCTATAAAATCAGAACATCAGTTTAGGGACCATCAAAGATTAACTGCATTGTTATGATTAAACTAATTTTTAAGGTAAGTAATTTAATTTCTGAAAGTCATGGTAAACTTTTTTCTTTAATAGCAAAACAAATGTGATCTAACAGCAAAGTTGTTTCTGAGAGATGATTAAATATTAATTATTTTTCGTTTCATTCCAGTTGCATTTGTGGTCCTGGTTTGGGCTGTGGTTTGGTCCATAACTGGGGCTGAGTGTCTCCCAGGTGGAAATCTCTTTGGAATTCTGTTTCTTTATTTCTTTGCTGTCATCGGAGGTAAAATTTTTGGATTCATTAAAATACGAACACTACCCCCTCTCCCTGCTCTTCTGGGTAAGATATCCTTCCTTCTTTTCTTCCTGCAAATTTTGGTGTTTAAACCGTCAAGTAGTATCTGGATGTTAGACATGTTTGGATTGGGAACAAATAAACTGTCACATTCAACATTTGTAGCTTTTCCAAATGACTTTTTCTGGTCCTCTCTGAAAAGGTGCAAAATTCCCCAGACTGGCTCAGGTGAAGTTTACTAAGGCTCTCTTCTTAATTCTTTGTGGGTCAGAGAACTGTATGCCTACAGACTCAAAGTTTATTGTCCTTCAGACCTTTCTGTCACAGTTACGTAAAATTTGGCTTTAACAATACCAAACAGGAATCTTAATCCAGACATCATTTTACAGTAGAATACTAATCTCTTTGTAAAATTATTGCTGAGCTATTTCTCCAAAGAAAACATTACAGCAACTCCCTACTACTGGTAGTCCAAAAGACTTCTTTCTTCTCCTTCCTTTATCTCAAGATAATTGAAACCTGAGAAAATAAATTCACAAAAAGGAATAATTCTTCTGCAGAGAGTTATTCTGATTCAATCATAACATTTTTTTTTCACATCAACATCCTAATTTATTTTACATAGAAATGCAAAATAGAAATGGGAGATGAAAATAATGTTAATTCTGACATCTTTAAAATCTTTCCAGGTTTCTTTCCTAGAGGAGGTTTTATGCTTGTTTAAATGAGTACAGTATTTTGAAGTGCTGTGATATCGGTGGAGCTGGAAATGAAGCTCCAGGTTCTTCTCACCAGCTGTATCTCTTCCCCTTGCTATGTTTAATTCATAAATGAGTAAAGCTGTTGACGGACAGTAAAACTCCCCAGCAGAGTGGGCCTGCAGTGCCCAGCTGTGATCCTGTAGCCTGCACAGCTGCTGTTGTGCCTCACGCAGGAGCTCCGCACACGGCTCTGTTGAGCTGCTTGATTTCACCAGAGAAAAGACATTCAAATGAGAGGGAGGGAAGTTTTGCATATGTCATGCATGCCTGCAATATGAACACGGAATGCCACATGCAGGGAGTCTGCCCTTTGTAAGTAAACAACCCTCTTAAACAAATAAAAGTATTTCTGACAATTTGGATTCTGCTTGTTTGGGAGTTTTTTAATTACATCTGTGTCTAAAAGTTATGAGTTGAGCATGAAACTGCTTGTCAGACAAGTAATACTGGACAACAGAAACTTCAGCATGACAGCACATGTCTCTTGAGTTGTTTAGGACAGAGTTCATTGTTCTGATCCCCAGTCTTTGAGGAAAATTGGAGAAATCTATGACTCAGAAAACAAGATAGACAATGTCTGTGAATGTTCTGCTTTTACATCAAAACTACAAACCTTGTGCTCTTACATGCCTATAACCCACTTTTGCTAGGTCAAGTAGAGTGTAAGGTGGCCGGCTGAGCACTTAAGCACCTTACTGTGAGCCTCTCTTGCAGGAAAAAAAAGAGTGAAATTGGTACTGAAACAACCACATAATATATTTTAGGTGCACATTGCAGAGAGGTTTCTGCAGCAGGAAACATGGTGCAAAACAGTAAAGACATCCTTTGAGCTGGACATTTTTACTTTGTTAAGTGGATTTCTAGATCAGGGTAGCTCCAGTGACTTGGACCACATGCAAACATTGCAAAGAGCATGTAATCACAGTGCCAGCCTGATAGAATTGTCATGAGGTGCAATAGATTAATTATGACACTGGTTTTTTCCAAGTGGTGGTGGAAAGAATGGTGTCTAAAATTTAGTGTCCTGGGGCAAATCAAGTTCACAGTCAAGGCTCACACGGAGTTGGGACCAACCTGAGCAGAGTGATTTGTTTACTTTTTGCCTTTTTTTTCTTTTCCTGTTTCTAAACATGACTAATATAAAATTATGCCACAAAAATGTATCTTTGAGTCATCAGGACTCACAATGAATCCTCTGTAGATCCATATTTAAAGTGAACTTTTTCTGTACTTTTCCATATCCTTCCAGAGCTATGGCTTCAATAGCTTTGCAGGAAGTCTCTGATTGGACAGTTTTATTATTATTTGTAAAACGTTGTATCTTTGCAAGTAGCTCAAATAGAGGATAAGACTAAGTTTCTGATTTCCCTTCCCTTTTTAGTCCACTCTTTGTGTAAGTCTCATTGCCAGAGCACTTTAAAATGTTTAAGTTAGTCCATGATGAGCTGGTTTAGATTTTATTTCCTAATGAATGCAGCATTATGGTTCCTGTGATACCTGCATTTCTTACACCTAAGAGGATTTTTAATGAATCTCAACTTCTGAGATAAATACACAATATTAGATGATCTTCCTGTTTTTGTATTAAAACAAGCTAACAAGAAAAAAGTCTTTCAGGAAGCAGAGGTGTCTGACTATGGTATGACCTGCACCTGATAAACAAAGCCAAATTCTTTTGACTCAGAATAAAGCTGTGTATCAGCATCCTGCTGATTTATTCATTGGTGACCTGCTGTGTTCTTAGGCCACTTTCACTGCTTCAAATGCATTTATTTCTTCTCATGCCTCAGTCCCATTGTTAAAACATGGCTCAGAATTCAGAATACAAATTGTTTCTTTTTCTCTCATGAAAACATGATATAGTGCCTATTTTTAAGAGTGCTATGCAAGCTATGCAAGCTTTTCTTGTGCAATAAATAAAATAATTTTACAGGAGCTTATTTGTTTTGACTTAAGGGATGCTACTTGCTGGTTTCCTAATCCGAAATACCCCATTCATCAGTGACTTTGTCCAGATAAATCTACGCTGGTCTGCAGCACTGAGGAATATTGCTCTTTCCATTATCTTGACCCGAGCAGGACTTGGCCTGGATCCAAAGGTATGGCACCAGCCATTTGTGTGTGACAGTCTATACAGCAGCAACCAAAAAAATCTGAATAATTGGTTCCATTAAAAATACTGAACTGCTTTGTCTTGGAGCATCTGCAAATTAGATCATTATAGAAATTACATAGTTTCTGCTGTATAATTATATGTATGTTAATACTGGCAGTTGGATTTGTACAGTAGGCAAGCAATCGGAAAAAAAAACTGAAGAAAACTGATTTTATGATTATTTTCATTTCCTGAGTTTTGTGAGTGGAACAAATTGAAGATGTGTGCATTGTCATGGTCTGTCAGGAAGAGTCTGCACTCCCTGACCAACCCCTCTTAGTTTATACTGAAAATTGGAAGTAACGGAAGGGATCCCCAGTCCTTGAAAGAGAATGTTTTCCTATGGGCAGAAATCCAAAAAACCTAACCAACCAAAAAAGTCTAAACCCTGTGTGACTGTTTTACTTTTTTTTTTAATCATAGCCATTTTAATGCAAATATGTTAATTGCAAAGATGAACCCTGCTGCACTATTGAAACAATGATTTTCATCACAATGAAGCCCATAACAATCCTGTGAACAAAAAATATTCTCTGCACCCTAAGAATCATGATATTTCATAAATTATTGAAGGCAAGGTTTTGCTTATTCAAAATGAGCTGGCTGAAGTAACGCTGTTCCATATTGGCCCCTACTTGTTGAAGGAACCACACAGAGTTTTATATAAACTTAAGTAAAGTATGGGAAATTTAGAACATCCAAACTAATTTTTCTTAAACAAGAAAAACTAGAGAATTGCCAGTGCTACAGTTATTTAGGAAAAGAAAGGTTTTGTCAATATTAAAAAATGTCTTTCCCTTTGTTACCATAATCTTATTTTCCAAGACAGTGAGGTCTGTATGAGCTTGTGTGTTATTAGACAGCTTGGATGTCCAGTTCTGTGAGACTGCATTTCTTTCTATTTCATGACAACTTTTTTTTTGCTGAGGGAACTTCCTTTTTGACTCATTTTTCTTCTGTGGCCACAAAACTGTCATTTGGACTCTGTGTGTGGCAGTGATGCAGTTAAAATTGTTACTCATGTAATTGAAACTTTAAAGACAAAGAAGTCAGTTTCTCAACCCTGATTATCTGGGATAAACTGGACTGGAATTTTTTGGTTTGGTTTATTTTTTTTAAATTCCATGTCAAAATTAGGAACCTGTCCTAGCAGACTCATGTTTGTGACTAACTATTAAAGACAGCTGCTGCAAGCAAATATGCCAGTTTAGAAATTTTCTTTAAAGATGCTGAGCTAAAAGGAGCTTTATCTCTGAATATCAAGTGAGAGACAGCTGAAAGATGCTTGACTCCTTGTGCCAAGTCGATGTAGTTCTACAACTTTCCATGATTTGTTCATAGATTTTGGGACAATTTTTGGCAGTGCTCATGCACCTTCTGGGATTATAGTGAAATCTTTTGTGGATGGAGCAAATTACAGGAAGCCAAACAGAATTTTCTGCTACTCCTTCCTGTAAAATTCATGAACCTTGTCAAACCTAGATTTAGGGTTTATATCCAAATCCGGTTGGGCTTGGGCCTGCCTCTAGTTTCGGCCATGTCATGTCCTGTAGTGCACCTCAGACAGGATTCACTAACAAGCCATATCAGATTGTAAATGCTTTTCCTTTCTGTAAAGCCAAGGGTACTGACACTATTGTGCCTGTATGATTGCAGGCTCTTAAGAAGCTTAAAGCTGTCTGTTTACGGCTCGCTTTCGGACCGTGCCTCTCAGAAACAGGCACAGCTGTTGTCCTTGCCTACTTGCTCCTGCCTTTGCCATGGCAATGGGGATTTATATTAGGGTAATGTACTTTCCTTTTCTCCTGTATGATAAAAGTGCCGCTTTTCAGGCCACAGCTAAATGATCCAAGTGTTGTTAGTTCTCTGTGCTAAGCAGAGACCTCAGTTCAATGCCATTTGGGAAGCTGTGCTTAGCCCCTATGGTCTTTTGCTTACCATTTATGTCTGGCTCTGTGGCTAATTTAAAGGTCATATTTTCAGGCTACAGACTACTTGCATCATTACTCTTCTGTGTTTGTGACCTGAGTACTTGAAGAAGAAAGGATAGTGCAATTCCTGAGTCTTGAACCACAACAGATGGGGATTTTTAGGGACAGAAAATTATACCACAGTTTGGAAAATTTTCATACTGGAATTCAGAACTCCTGCACATAGGACAACCTTCCTGTCACAAGTCAAGGATAAGGATATGGCATGGTATAGTCTAGGGTAACATCCTTGAAGAGAAGACCTTTTTCATCTAGTTCTATCTAAATTGGTAGACTTGGGCCAGACACATATACTAGAACAAGATGGATGAACTCCTTCTCTAACACACACTGAATTTTATGAGAATGAACTGGGCTTCTGAGTCATAAGCACATCTAGACCGGGTTTCCAAATGGGATTGTCAGGGTATCTATCAGGGAGTGTAACTGGCCTGCAGTGGAGACTCCAGTTTTAGTCTGTGGAGCCCTTTACTTTCAATGTTACTGAGTTGTGCAGAGAGTAAGAGCTGACTGCGGATCTGCATAGAAATATGCCTGCTTGTAATTAGAGGGGAAGGGTTAGGAAAATACTTTACATAAAGGTCTACTTATTTATACTTCAAAAAAATTAAGGTTTTGAACATTTTTAAGTTTTTTTTAGTTCAGTGCTGAACCTATGTGTTTTCAGTTTTGTTCTAGGTGCAGTCTCCCCTGCTGTGGTGGTTCCCTCCATGCTGATTTTACAAGCTGGGGGATATGGGGTGGAGAAGGGTGTCCCAACTTTGCTAATGGCAGCTGGCAGCATCGATGACATTCTGGCTATCACAGGCTTCAACACTTGCCTTGGGATGGCTTTCTCCTCCGGTATGCTGGTTAATCTGTACATGATGAAATGCAGAACAGTGATGTTTTGGAGAATGTGTGCTCTGTTACGGCTGACTGGTTTGTAACTTAATGGCATCTCGTTATAAAATCCATGTATAACCTTAAATAGTGAGATGGAAATTACCCATATTTAAAAGTTAGTGTAACATTGTCAGCTCAGAGTTGTGGGTCACAATAACTTTGAGAGAACATTTTTTTCCTTGACTGCTCCTTTAGCTGCCAAGTCTGGCCCCTGCATATGCCCAGCATAATGCTTTGAAAATATAGTGGGTTTGGCAATGTTCTTACAGTGGCTCTTTCTCTGACTTCTCTTGCACACCTTCTTGGCAGGAGCTTTCAGAGAAAGGAAGTTGCACCATCCAGTTCCTTCAGGCCGATAGGTTCCCTCCTGAACTCCTCTGCCCCAAGTAATTCTAAGCAAAGCAAACACTGTCCTGGAATCACTGTCATAAGTCTGGAGCATGGTTTGAGTGAAGGTCTGTGTATGACTTAGTGAACATGTTTTTCTTTTGCAAAATAGGTTCTACTCTGTACAATGTGCTCCGTGGAGTGCTGGAGGTCGCTGTTGGCATAGCAGCTGGGGGAATTCTGGGAATGTTTATTCGATACTTCCCAAGCCATGACCAGGTAAAAACCTAGTTAACAAAAAAAATTATCGTAAAGTGATTCTTCAGTAAAGGATTATTTTCTTTAGTTATTAATTTCCAAGCCTTCTGAAGCTGGTTTTAGGGAAAGCTTTTTACAGTGCTAGCAGCTTCCAGATGGCAAAACCTATCAAGTGAGGATGTGTTTTAAAGGTGTTTACTGATTTACTGCACCAGTAATAATGTATGATCTCATAGTCCTTCCTGATGGAAATTTGGAATCCAGCTCACTATCCTGCTCTCATTGAAGGTAGTGGAAATGAAGGAAGGGTCTGATACCTATTTCAGACAGTAAAATAATAATTTATTAGATTGATGCAGAACACATTTTCTTCTTCAAGATGTATCCAGTAGGCCTAAGATTAAAAATTAATAAAGCAGATGTATTACAGATTTTAAGTGATTGATCATATCATTAGTATTAATTATAATGTGTTGCTTTCCATAAAAATTGCATTTATAGAAAGTGGTGGATGAATTTTCGAGGGGTAGTTAAATGAATAGAAAATTGTGGAAGAATGTAGATATGCTCTGGACTACCAGTATTCAGAGCATCTACTGCCCTCAGTGGCATCAAATTTTCTTATTAAATAATATAAGAAGTGTGATACAAGAGCTAAACAGTTAGAAATGAGGAACAATGGCTGATAACTGTCTGCTATGAGACTGAATGAAATAAAACTAGATTATTCCTGGAAAATGTTTGACTTGTCCTTAAAAACATCTGGTGGCAGATTTTACCTTTCCTTGGATAAACTGTTGTAATACTTGACTACACAGGTAGAAAATCCTGCTATCGCAGAGTTGAGGCAGAGCTGCTAGAACTGAGCATCGTGTTCCTTCTGATAAAAATATCTTAGTGGCAATAAGAATTTGGATGGGCAGAGTAAAAAAAAATACGTTTTCAAAATTTGTATTCTTAGGAATTCCTGTCTAAAAAAAAATCCTCAATCCAACTGAGCAGTTTAAGTCTCACTTGAAAGCTTTGATTACTCCAAAATTATTACTTTTTCATTTTTTTTTCAAGTTCTTATTTTCAAAATTAACAGGAGTAACTTTTTCTCCCTGTTTCTGAAAGAAATTCACTTTTATGTTTGTCTCTTTCCTTGGCTGCAGGCGTCTTTGGCATGGAAGAGATCATATTTTGTACTTGGACTGTCCATGTTTGCTGTTTTTGGCAGCATCCACTTTGGCTTCCCTGGATCAGGAGGGCTCTGCACATTAGTCTTAGCTTTTGTTGCAGGTGTGGGATGGTCTGATGAAAAGGTGAATGTTTACTTAAGAAGCACACCATATCCAAAGTCTGGTGAATGTACAGCCCGAGAGGAGCTTGAATTTCTGTCAGGAGTGGTAGTGGTATATTTGTGAAGTGTTAGAGGGTGTACAGATTTAAAAAACAAACAAACAAGCAAACAAAACAAACAAAAAAAAAACCCCATTAAACAAATCAGCATATTCTACATTTGTTTTGGAAGTCTTTAGCATTTCCCATGCCAGAAAGTTACCATCTATGTCAGTGTATACAGATTGAGAAATGCTCAGCATTTCTTAGACATCTTAAGCCGTATGAAGGAGACTTAGTTGTGAAGGCACTTGACAGTAGCAATCCAAATCTTTAATTCACAGCTCTGTGAGTGTCTGTGCACAGTCACTTCATGGTAAAATTTACAAATTTTATATAAAATATATATATAAAATATACATTTTGGATGTCCAAGATCCTGTTGTGGACATGGCCTGAATATCCTGAGGGTTTGTTTGCTGTGATTTGGAGAGGGTGAAATGAAAAGCAGTGATTAACTATCCTCTCTCATCTTTCCCAAACCCCAGCCAGTGTAATTTGGATAACTTAGAGAGCAGGGTGCAAACAATAAATGATGATGTAAGACCATACAAAAATCACACAAAAGACTACTTTTTAGTCACTTTCTCTTAGGTACTAGCCTACTTCATCTTACTGCTGCTGCCCCACTGCCTTTCTGTACCTTGCTATGTCTGACAGCCTCTTTTTCTTTATACCATCTACATTTAATATTTTGAGGGCATCTTTCTCTCCACAGCTATACCTTTGTGACATTCAGTAGGAGAAGGGGAAGAAAAAGGAAAAGGAATTAGATATAGTAGAGTCCATGTTATTATCCCCATCTTGACCTTGACTTTACAAAGATCTCAAGGTTTGTTATAACAATGAAAAGAAACTAAGATTGTCCAGTTTTAAAGGATGAAAAACTCTTCTTGGGACTTAACTGTTGAGGACATTACAACTGATAAGCTCTCTACTGAAAAGTTTTTAAACCATTTCAGGAGGAAGAATAAATGCTGTCTATAAAGGCATAGTTTAAATTCTTCTGATCTGTGAATGGAGCTTCATGACCTTAAGTATATTGATGTCAAATGCCTTAGCTCTTTTTCTCTCAGATAGAGATAGAGGTGTCTGTGTACTCAATATAATACCAAGGTTTTCCTGCTGAGCTTCTCAAAGGCCACTGCCTCCTACTGTCCATGGTGGAAGGCACTTGACAAACACTTGTCTATGGAGAACAATGAACATTGAACCTATTCCTGGAACAGTCAAATGGGCAGTAAATAGGCTGAAATCTGTGAAGAGGGGATTTCTGGGGGATTTTTGTTTGTTTGTTCTGGTTTGGTTTGTGGTTAATTTTTTTTTTAATTTATTTTGTCAGAACTGAAAAGGGTGAAATAACAAAGAGAAACAAGGCAAAAAATGTTTATATATATATATATATATATAAACTGTAACCTACCATTCCATTGACAGAAGAGCAAGAGGTGTTGCAGGATCAGTCCCAAAGAGAATACCAAGGATGGGACATGTCTAGGCCCTGGATTGATTATTGACAGAGCACTGCACTTACATTTTCCACATACTCCAGCCTGAAGGCTCATTTGCAATTGTAGAACTCAATTAAAAGACAAGTGCTATTTGATACACTGTGTGTACATTTTTATGTAAGTGGAAGATTCCTGTTTAACCTGGCAGCAGTTGTTTTAGGAAAATTGTGTAAAGTTCAAACATGAGGAGAAAAGATGGTTTTGCCTTTATACACTATATTGCAGTGGAAAGTTCAGCACTTGTGCCTGGTACATGATTTCAGACTTGCTCAGACTGACTTTGCTCCTGCTGACATGGAGAGAGGTTTCTTACTGAGTGCAGCACGAACAGAGTTAGGTCATGACTGAAACTTGGGTGAGCCTGACTCTGCTCAGCTAAAAATGGAAGAACATGTTTAGACATGCAGTTCCCAAAGGCTCAGAAACTTCATGGCAAAGCTGTTGAAATTACATCTTTCTAAATACTGAAAAACAGCAATGCTTCATTTTCCTCCTCTTGTCTGCAAACTGCTCTGTTACTGTTCAAACAGCTTTTTAGTTCTCCTCTCAAGACATCAAACATTTACTTACTAGGACAGCTAGACACAGTCTGACCTTCAAAAGTTGTACAACTGATTTTGAATGTTTTAGTATTAGGTCAAAGAAAGAGGAGCAATTCTGGACAATCTTTATGAGACATTTTCACTTTGTCCTATGATTACTTCACTGTTGTGTCTCCTTGGCCATCTTCTTGTGAATTTACAGTTTTATTTTTATTGCAGAGGGAAATAGAAAAAATTGTGGCAGTTGCATGGAATATCTTTCAACCTTTCCTTTTTGGTTTAATTGGAGCAGAAGTATCTGTTACATCTCTTAGGCCTGAAACTGTTGGTAAGATCATTCACAAATTATCCAGCTCTCAATCTCTATAAAGAAATCTAAAACAAAGCAGACTATGGCTGACCCCCCAAAATAAATCAAAAAGCCAGAAGCACCAATGCAGAAAAGTACTGAGAAATGTTTGTCTGTTGCAGGGCTCTGTGTTGCTATATTAGGCATTGCCCTAGTTGTGCGAATCATAGCAACGTTCCTGATGGTGTCTTTTGCTGGGTTTAATTTCAAGGAGAAGCTGTTTGTCTCACTGGCATGGATTCCCAAAGCCACTGTCCAGGTAAACAATCCAACATCACTTTCATTCCAGGCTAAGTCTATTTTCTTCAGCAAAGCTCCCTGTAACTAGAGTAGCAGTAAGCAGGAAAAGGTTCAAGCTCAGTGACAGCTGAGTGTAGTATATTGACTGCTCCCACTCTAAAACACTCTTTAACTGCTTAAAAAGTGCATAGAGAACTTTGTGTGAAGGTGATTTTCTTGCATCCTCTTAATAAGGACACTGAATTGTATATATACCACAGGAAATTTAACAATTTATTAGCCATTGCTGATTGTTGGGCCTTCACATACAGATTCTGAGAAGTCTCACAGGTAAAAACATTTCACTCTTGCACATGAAGTGTCTGCAAGGACAGTCACATCAGGACTCAGAATGGGTTTCAGTTTGTGATTATTTTGGTAAGGAGTAGACTGAGTGCCATATTAATAGAGATGCCTCAGGCTGGATACATTCCTATTCCTTTATTTCAGTGATTGGCAAGTCATTTAGACTTTGCCTCAATAGCATGATTACTTGCAAACAAAAGTTAATAATCAAAACAGGCAAGCCTTATTACATGATCAGTGAATTAAATTTTCAAAAGCTGCCACTGGTTGACTATTGTCAGGATACATTCTCCAATTGTGGCATTTTAACTGCTGCAATATACAATATACTGGCCTATTTCATTAAGCACATATTCTCCAGAAATGTAGATAAAATGGCAACTAAGCAATGTTCTTCACAGGAGGAAACCACACAGATAAACTCATTATCTTAGGAAATTCCAAGCAAAGTCAAAGCATAGTGAAAGTTGTTCTCATATGTGTAATATAATGTTTACTTTGCTATGTACAGCCTAGAAACGAATGGGTTGAATGTACTAAAAATGTCAAATTTATGTGAAATGTTTACTAATGATAAGTTTCCTTTTTTCCTCATTCAGTGCTAAATATTACTTATTCCATCTCAGCAATGTTTTCTTCTTGCAGGCTGCAATAGGTTCTCTTGCCCTGGATACAGCAAGACGACATCAAGATGAGCAACTGGAAAAGTATGGAATGGACGTACTGACAGTAGCTTTCTTGGCTATCTTGATCACTGCTCCAGTTGGAGCCCTGGTTATCGGCTTGGCAGGGCCCAGACTTTTGCAGAAGGCTCAGACAAATAGCAAGGAGGATGAGGAAGGTGCAGAGGTTGGAGAAGAGGCAGAGGCCTGAACCTTCATAAGACAGACAACTACAGTAGTCTGGTCCTTCAACCCTGACACTTTTGTTGAGTAAAAATGGCATGTCTCTAATCTTGCTGGAGGAACTTAAAACTATCAGTTACCCCTGCTATTTTTAAAGCAGCCCTGGTACAGTTCTATAAAATATTTTTATGTGATGATGGTGCCTTGAGATGAAATAGCTGAACATACAGTGAATAAGATGACCTGGCAGTGAGTCACTGAGAAGTTAGCAGTCAAGAGTTACTTGAAATGTGTGGGTGGTGAGGCCAGAGAAAGGATCAGAATTGTTGAGGCATGGAGTGGAGTCATGAGGTAGAATATAAACAGAAAAAAATGGAGACTAGTGTGAATAACATCTTGATGGTTGAAACTGGGCTGTGAGATGACAAGTTCCACAACTCAAAGAAAGCCACTTCCAAGAAAGAGATTGCTGAGACATATTGAATAAGTCCTGCTATGGCTTGGTGATTCCCTCTCCTTCCTCATTTGTGTTCTTAAACTTGCCTTTTCCTGTTGCTTTTCTTCCTCACAGCTGAGGCACTCCTTTGTGCCTTCAAGGACTGTCAGCTCTGGTCATAGCAAGGAACAGCAAGTGGTACTTACATGCTCAAAGAGAGAGTTGGGGCCATCATAGACTGTGGTAATAAAGATGTTGGTGCTGGCAGAAAAAAAGGACAGAGCCTGAAAATGAGATGAAGGTTGTGGGATGGCTATAAGGACTGGGGGAGGGTTGTATGGGATTGGGATGGCTGCTTCTTCACCTCAGCCTTCACACAACATGATGTCAAAGGAAAGATGTAACCCCTGATGATCAAAACCCTGCTCTTGCCTTTTAGGTTTGGTACCACTTGACAGGTATCAGCAAATCTATCTGCCTCTGCTACATTTTATACAAGTAACTAGCTCAAAGTTGTTGGTAACTCCATTCTGAGGCATAGGGTCAGTATGGCATCCCTCAGCAACTCGTTATTTTGTTATTTATATCAGTTACTTTGTTATTTTTTGGAAAGGCTATAAGATTGTGCCTGTAACTGAGGCTGGCAACACCCTCCTGAGATTTCCACACTACAGTTCACTGAACTCATTTTACAGGGTACTGTGTAGAATATATTTGATAATGTCTAGATTTTGGCATTAGTAAGAACTAATGATTTCTATTTCAGCTTTTAAATTTTTAATATGCAAAACAAAAAATGTACAAAAATACTTTTAACTGCTTAAATACTTCTGATGTTGACACTGTACTATTTGCAGAGTCATATGGCATACAGATGAGCTGTATACAGCTCAATATGCATGCCTTTGTATAAGCCTTACTCTCTAAGCAAAAAGAAAGCTTCCTGAGATACTTAAATTTCACAGCCTGCAGTTCCAGCACAATGATAAAAATACCAGGAAATTCTTAGGTAAATTTTCCCTTAACAGTTGTCAAGTACATTATATTTTTGTAACTATGCACACTGTTGTTCTCTCTGCATCCTTGGGAATGTACCATCTTTAGTTCAGTTTGTCTCCTAACCTGAAAGGGAGAAGCTTTCACCTGATGGGTTTGAAGCTGGAGCAGTGGTTAAGGGTGGTGTGCTTGGTTGTTACTGTGACATACCTGGACTTCTAGTGCCTGTTCCAGTGCCTGTTCTGCCTACTTCACATGCACTCCTGGTGTCCCCCTGGCCCAGTATCTTTACTGATGATCTGGATGAGGGAATTGAGTCTACCCTCGGTAAATCCACAGGTGACACCAAGCTGGGTGGCAGTGTTGATCTGCTGGAGGGCAGGAGGTCTCTGCAGGGGATTTGGACAGGCTGGGTCAATGGGCTGAGACAATGGAATGAGGTTTAAGGAGGCCAAGTGCTGAGTGCTGCCCTTGGGTCACAGCAACCCCAGGCAGTGCCACAGGCAGGGGACAGAGTGGCTGGGAAGCTGCACAGTGGGAAGGGACGTGGGGTGCTGGTGACAGCAGCTGAACATGAGCCAGCAGTGCCCAGGGGGGCGAGGGAATCCTGGCTTGGATCAGCAATGGTGTGGCCAGCAGGAGCAGAGCAGGGATTGTCCCCTGTACTCGGCACTGGTGAGGCCACACCTCGAGAGCTGTGTCCAGTTCTGGGCCACTCACTACAAGAAAGGCATTGCAGTGCTGGAGCGTGTCCAGAGGAGGACAACAGAGCTGGGGAATGGTCTGGAGCACAAGTCCTGTGAGGAGCAGCTGAGGGAGCTGGGGGTGTTTAGCCTGGAGAAGAGGCAGCTGAGGGGTCACCTGGCTGCTCCACAACCCCCTCAGGAGCAGGTAGCCAGGTGGGGGTCAGCCTCTTCTCCCACACATCCAGTGACAGGATGAGGATAGAGTCTTAAGCTTTACCAGGCGAGGTTTAAGTTGGACATTAGGAAGAATTTCTTTACAGAATGGGCTGTTAAACAGTGGAATGGACTGCCAGGAAGGTGGTGGAGTCATCTTCCCTGGAGGTGTTTAAGCAAAGGCTGGACATGGCACTGAGAGCCATGGTCTGGTTGACATGGTGGTCATAGGTTGGATTCAATAATATCAGAAGTCATTTCCAACCTCATTGATTATATGATTTTGTGAAATATGTGTAGTTTTAATAGGAGGCTAAGTATTTGGAAATTGTAATGTTGGTTAAACCAACTGACAAGGTGAGGAAATACAATGTTCAGTTCATCTGTGACTGTCTATAAAATAGTTCTACCCAAGTAAAACTTACAGGAGTTCACTTTTTTGTAAAGTTTTTATAAAAGTAGAACCCTTCCGTAAGGATCACTATGCCAAATTTGGAATGTGTTCAGTAACAGAAGTGTTATGCTCTAAGGATTACAGCCCTTTAAATTTGGACACAACCTTAAGTATGAAAGTAAACCGCTGATGAAGAGCTGTTTGTGATAGCCTCTAATACTTCCTCATCAGCTAAACAGCATCTCATAAATGGGATTTACCCGTTCCCTTAACCTCAGTGCACTCTCACTTATACATTACATCATGTCCACAATTCTGAGTGCTTGAATAAGCTATACCAATGAAACTTGTCATCTTTTTTTCTAATCTGAGATATAATAAATTTTTATTTCCTTTCTATTTTACGTGGGTATTTCTCTTGAGACCCCTTTCCCCCAGCTTTTATTAAATCTTCAAAAAGTATAAGGTCAGAGCTATTACAAAGACCTGCAGATCTAAAATTAAACGCTTTAATGCTTTATGTTTCCTCTCCTTTTCTTCCAGAAAGGAAGAAAACACTTGCATCTTTTCATTAAATGATCAGAACTAAGAACTTAAGAGACTGGGCTTTTTTAGTATCGTAACAATTTCAGCTGCTTTTAAATAGCAACTAACTTTGAGAGATTAGATTTCAGTTTTCATCAGAGTACAGGTGACGCATGACATTAAAGACCACCTCCCTTTTAACAAAACGCTGTGAAAATCATTACTGAATAAATTCAAGCATAAATTCAAGCCAATAAAATCATTATGCTATAGTAGTCTCTTATTTGCAGGAAATATAAGAGCACAATGCACAGTAAGAGATAACCAGTCCCGCTGTCACACAGACATAATCACAGGCATAGTGTGGGGGAACTCTGAGTGTGCTGTTCCAGAAGGTTCACAAAAACCTCTGCAGCAGAAAGGTCTAACAGCAGAAAGTGTTCCCAGCAGCCAGCATCTGGCAGTTACAGCAGGCAGCATATGGGAAAAGACAGAAATTGTCTGTCTGCAAGCAGGGAGTCACACAGGCCAGGGGATGTGATGATGATGTGATTATAATCACTGCTTACTCTCTTTTTTCAGCCAAACTGAGCTTTTTGTGGAATTTAAACCAAAGTCTAAAATTAACTGTGAAACAGTCATGGTGTAATACAGCCACAAAATGAATGATCGTTTCTGTGCCTTGCTTTAAATAAAGAGTGCAAGAGATCAAAATTTTGGCCAATTGCACTTCAATTACATTTACTTTGTCTAGTAGTTGCCCCAAGTCAGACACCTTTCTCTAAACCTGTTTTACAAGTTTATTTTTAGTCTCTTATAACCATGTTCAAAATAATTATGAAAAGGAAAACATTGCTGTGCTTGTAGAGTGTCACAATACACTAATTTCAGTTTCCCCAGATTTTCCATCAAGACTGAAGACCTGGTCCCACAACCTCAGTTCTGGTCTTTATTAGCATTTAGGGCAAATTTATTCCTGTGTGTAGATTAGAAAAGTCAGGTGATTGGTTCAACTTCTCAGTTGCTGGTAAGATACAGAGCTGTAGAGGCACTTCAGCTTTTGGCTATCTTATCTCTGTAGACTTTAGATAGAACAGGCTGGTAAATTCTTTGAGATTTTCTACAGAAAGTTCTGCAGACATGAGACAGTATTACCTTGACAGATTTTGAAATGCAAGAAAATGATGATTTGCTTGTGATTCTCATTATATTATTACCTTGTGGAAATTACTACAATGTCCTTTCTACAAAATAACTGTGACTCGCTCTTGCAAAATCACAAATTTGTTCCATTCCCTTACAGATACAAGCACAAACAACTGTCCCTGTTTATCATATAGCCCTATTTGTAGATTGCTGTTAAACTATCTCATCTAAGAGCAAGTAAGGAGAAAAAATACTTAATCAAGCTGTGTTGAAGATGGAGTGAAGAAGTTAAACCCTACCCTGTTCTTCAAGGAGCTTTTTGGGAGAAACAAAACCATGTTTTATTACTCACATGTATTACTCACTTTAACAAGGCTTGTTTTCATTTAACAGGTTTGGTTGTGATTTCAGAGGAAACCAAACTGTTTGAATACAAAAGCATCCTGATAAAAGCTGGACGCACATACAGGCCTGTGTCTAGTAAGTCTGCTACAGTAGACTACAGTTTTTAAAACCTGAAAAAAAATAAGTCAAATACAGGGCTTTACATTTCACAGTAACTTCTTCACCAAACACAAGAATTTGGGCTTGATGTTCTATATACATCTGTAAGTGAAAATTTGAATATAAGACACCTTTATATATTCTTCTCTATTATAAATGCTTATATCCTAATACATTTATGGTTTGCTCATCCATTAAGGTAAGACCACCATGAAGATTTAAACAAAATACATTACACCATGGTTCTGTTACACACTTGGTAAAAGCAGGCATTTCACACACAGTCACATCCTAATCTGCCATCTTTTTCTGCAAGGTAAGAGGTTTTGGAACCTAAAACTGTCACAAACAGAGGAAAACTGATCTACCTTAATTCTACTGCTGCTGCAAGAGCCCTTGTATGAGAACAGCTCTCTGACTCGCCTGCTGTTTCAGCACTGTGGTAATCAGCTTTGGCAACAGCTCTGGGGCTTCCCACCTAACAATGGGTCAAATGAAATGCTGTTAAGGGATGGGTGAGATCTGTCACGGTACCGTTGTCTAAAACTGTAGCACGGACCAAATTTTTATTTTTGAACTGATGGATACACTGTTTCATGGCAGAATGAAGCACTTTAGAATAATTAATTAGAAATCTAGCAGTTAGGTAAGTAGTAATTATCTGCATCTCAAAATTAAGCCTCACCACAGCAACCTTCTAACTTGCGTAAATAATAATTCTGAATGGGTAACAAGCCAAGAGAACAGCTCAGCTCTGCATCTTCAGTTCTGTCTCTTAACCCATTCATCCCTTGAAAATTCCCAGTGCAAAACATAGTGACTATAGTGCAAGTGAACTTGCAGGAGAAATTTGTGTTTCCTTACCATCATCACAGGGTCCAAAATAGAGGGGTAATGTTGGTGACTGACCTGCCCAATAGTTTGGTTTATATATGGCCTGGAACTGCTAGTATTCCACCTGGAATGCTGTGTGAACCTTTCCAGAGGTGTGGGATTTGTCTGAGCTGGGCTGCTTTGTGCAAGACCAACAAACTGCCCACTTAGGAACCATGCAGGCCAGACCTTCAACCTGCATGACTTAACACTGATATGCTGCCTGAATATATATTCATGAAGGAGGAAGTTGCTATCTTTTTCTCCCCCTCTTAAGTACACTTAAATTTGTTCCTGAAAAGCAAAGTAAAACATGATTTCTCAGCAGAACAAACTCAACAGAAAAGTACACTTACATCACTTGAAAAAGTGACAGCTTTGTAATTGTATGTTCATACAAAAAATGCTTAGTTGTAGAAAGTCAATTTATTCTTGAAATAAACGACTTATTTACAGATAGGTACTTTACAGTTTTACAAAGCAGGCAAAATTCTTCTCAGAATAAGGTACCAAAACAGTGACAAATTCATCACTGTCTAAAGGCAGTTTATTCCAAAAAGAAATCTACAGCAATCATGAAACTAAATCATACCAATCACATAATAAAATGCTGTCCCTTGCAACTACAACAGTAGAAAAGACTTTTTTTCAGTCATGAGCTAGATTAAGTATCTGCTATACTTCTTTCTTCTTGAGTATTAGTGGACCTACATTATCTCCTGTCAATTCATTGTGCTTGTTGTGGGAGCCATCACAGACAGGGAACTGAAAAAAAAACACACACAAGGAATTAGCATAATTCTGTACAGCAGGTGCATGGTGATTTCTGTATTCCTACACCCTGAGCACTCTGATAATGTTACTAGTTCCTCCTGTGATGTCCTGGTTCAACATCAAACTCCCTGCCTCCTATCAGACACAGGATATTAAGGAAAACAAACACTGTTAATGCGTAACTAAGTTTGTGAGATCCTAAAATAGCTGTTCTTAGACACAAAGTCAGGGACAAAGCCTTTTCCATGAAAGAACAGCAAACAAAGCAGCTATCACAGCTACAGATGGATTAATTTTGGAACTAGTAAGAGTGCTCTTAATAGATCTAGTCATTTGCAACCAGAAAGCACTTTTTCAAGAAAAACTGAAATACTTGGCTGAAGTGATTAGTGCAAAGTGAGAATAGGTGAGTAAGCTCTTCAGTTCAGGGTAGAATTTTTTGTTTTTATTAAAAAAGGAAAGCATTTGGTTCAGAGAGAACAAAACAGAGTGTGGTCAGGACATTCAAATCTGAATCAGAAAAAGAAAATTGAGGCTAGATGAAATATACTCATTTACATCTAGTTGATTTGGGGGATATGGAATATCCCAACCAGTCATCTCCCTCACCAACACAGGCCCAGCCTTATTTTCATTCCAATATGAACAACTTTCTAAGCATTGTATTTTGCAAAACAAGAGTAGCAAACTTTTAGTTAGTTGCAATATACTTCCAAATAGTAAAACAGGTTTGCTTGGTTTTATTCTACTCATGTGTAGTCACTCTAAACATTTCTAGAAATACTCTACTGTGTTTCTTTCAAGTTTCTACAGTTGCTCTCTTCATGTAGATACGTTTGTGCCATTCTGCAGAGTTCAAGAACATGTTCTAACTCCAGACAAAGGCAACAGTTCAACACAGAGAAATCCACCACCAAAGCACTGATAAAATTATTCAAGTTTCAATCTCTAATCCTACAGTAGCACAAAGTCTTACCGTCTTTGAACGCCAACACCTGCAGTAAGCTTTAGTGAGGCACAGATCTTCGATGTTTATCTCATTCACCACTTTGGGATTTTCCTTTTGGATCTTGAGGTTAATCAAGCTATCCTTCTGCTGTTTCTTCTTGGGGAGGAAGGGACGAACAGCAAGGTAACCGAGCAAGGCCAGCACACCCAGGAAAGGCAGTAACCGCAGCCATTCTGAAACTAAAGATAAGTGAGATTTAGGGTGGCTCTTGACACCACTCCAGGATGGTGCAGCATCACCTACTTTCAAATGGCTTAGGCTGAGGATGTGGAACAGGGCTGCTAAGTCAGCAGGGCCCTCAGGGCAAACAAGATTCCATTGGTGAGTCTCAAAGAAAAAAATATTAAAATACAGTCCTATGATTTACTCCAGCCAATGTAAAAATCTGACTCCTAAAATTTCATCTGAAATTGAATTTTATCACTCTAGAAGATGATTAAATGAAAGACAATAAAGACAAAACAAAGATTTACCAAAATGGGCAACTAAAGCACTGGCAAAACTTTCACCAATCTTTTTTGTTTTATTTTTCAGACCTCTGTTTGCTCAGGGATCTGCAACTAGTTTCTACAACACAGAGAAAGAAAGACACCTAAGATCAGTAGGTCAAGTCACAGAAAATTGCTTTTTACCAAGGTAAGGAACTTCTTTCAAGTACAGGTAAAAAATAAAAGTATCTACTGCCGATTTGGCTGTCCTGCTACATCATTATAAATCTTCTAGGCATATTGGTGAGAGAAGACTTACTGGACTTTTAAAGAAATGCATCAATAATTGGCATTTATTTATATATATACAGATAGATAGACTATATATATAAGTTGGAGCCACCTTTCCAGCCAAACATGCTGTGACTATACTCCAGTGCAATTTAAATACCACGGTGCACTAAAGGTTGACAGCATTTTTCTAAATTTCTGGAGAATATATTTTATCTAAACACTCATACAGAAGGGAGTTTGAAAATATTTTAGAGGAGAAAGAAAAAAGTATAACAAGCTGGAGCACAAATAGCTGCACAAGCACTTTTTAAGACAAGACACTAATCAACTTACTCTTCTAAATAATTTACAGTCAGAATATAGCAAGATTTTGTTCTACAATTTTTTGAAATTAAGAGGTACAAGAAAGAAAACACAACAGAGCAGGCTAAGGCTGCCAGGTGGGTTGTAGCCCTGAGAAAAGGCATTTTTCTGTATAGCTTGATTATATTAGTAGTAAAATGCATGTTTAGGCTAATACTTCTCCAGTTAGAATCCAGTGGATTTTTCTTAAGGACTTGAATTTTCTAGAACCAGACCACGTAATGAAAATAATTTTGGGGATTAATTTTTTGTTCTTTGTTGCCCTTGATGTGACAGCCACATTAAGTGCATTTATCTAGAAATGTATCACAGCTGCATAAATGCTAAAGGCACTGCAAGAAGTCTCAGAAGTCATTTCCCAACTGCACCTGCAGCAGTCCCTACACACCACAATTCACAACATTCACTAAGACTCAACTGCAATACATTAATCTCTGACGCTCTTTCCTTAGTTCCTCCAACAAGCTGCAAGCCGTGATTAATAACTGACTCTGAGATACTTAAATGTTTTCAGCTACAGAGAATCCTGTGCTTCCTGGACAGCAGTGCCTGTTTGCCTTTTCTATCATTATTTTTCCAGAACACTCCATCAATTCCATCAGGAATCTAAATGCACTTGCTGACCTTACCTGAAGGACTGACTCGGAATGTATTTCAAAAGAGAGGAAAAAATTTTGGTCACTGAAAAAAAATTCCAAACTTTGTATTTAACCTGACTGTTGGCAAAAATGTGCATCTCTACTGTGCAAAGCTACTCTGCTGAACTCCAAGACAACAGACATTCCAAGAGGTACACCAGGACAGGGCATCTATCAAATGTGTGGTAGATATAACTGGGCTAAAATTGACACACAAAAGGACACATCTCACACTCTGATACAGCATCAAAATCTGAACAGTGAATGACTCACAGCCAGTTGGGTTCATTCAAGTGAAAGAGGAACATGATAGCTGTAACCTCTGAGAAAGGAAATTAGAAATAAACATGAATAGGATTTACAAGGCTATTATTTAGAATTGTTACTATTTATTATTTGTACCAAGATAACTGCTGATAAACAGTTTTGTCCTCACTAGCCAGTAAACTCTGTGCTTACTTCTAATCTGGGAATCTCTGGAAAGCCTCCAGTTATATTCATGTGTACACTAATCATAAACTGGCTTGTTATGGCCAAAAGACTGGCTGAAAAATCAACGTGATCATGTTCTAAGGCGTAAGACACAAGACACTGTCAGAGATCTTTAGGCTGAATGAGCAGGGATGGGAAAAACCCTTCATCCAAACTAATGCACCTACAAGTGTAGACTGCTCTGGTTTTGAAGCTATTCATACCTTTCTGAAGCAGATGCAGAGTAATTCACAAGACTGTTTATTTCCACAGCTGACAACTCAGAATTCAGCCATTACACTGATTCTGGAGATTCTTTATCGGTTCTGCTGCATGGGGAGAGGCAGATTTTGGAGACAGAAATGAAGAGTAGTGCATGGAACAGGTCAGCCTTCAGACTTGTGTTAGACAGAGACCAATCCCAAAGGTAAGTCCTGGAAAGTATCAGAAACCAGAGAATTCCCAAAAGCTGAGGCCACAGATATTTTCAAGGAGTCTTAATTTTTAGTCCAACAGTAATATGTACAAAAACAAAAGAAACATATGCTATGAACAAAGGTACAGACCAGTCACTGAGAGGAAACTCAAAGCAGATATTCCTTGCTTGTGTTCCATCAACTACTCCTTTGGTATCTTTGACTTATGTTTCAGCTACTTTTTGTGGAAACAACCCTATGCAGACCCAAAAGCAGCTTCTTACAGTAACAGCTCAACAGCAAACCAAAATTTTAACAAGTATTAACTACCAGTCAAAAGGAATATTGAAATATATTGTATATATTGAATATTGAATATATATTGAATATTGAAATAGCTTGTATATTCTGTAAACTGATGATATTCTTCATGAAAATTTGAAGAACTTACTAATTATATTCTCTCCAGAACTAATAAGCAGATCTATCCTGGTTTTGGTTTGCTATTTTGAGGTGAATGTCTGTGCCATTTTAATGACATCTTCCAGGACAAAAAGCAACACTGGCATGAGACTACACTATTCATTTCACTGGACTGGAGAAGGGAAGGCTAAAGAAGCAATGACAAGACACTGAAAGAGGCTTCTGAGCAGCACAGTGTGATAATTTAGATATCCACTTTCAAACCCAAGGTCAAATATTCTTTCCTTCCTCCCTCACTGCTTTTACCTTCAGGAGGTATGCACTAGATATTAACATCTCTTTCAAGTCTTTCTCTTTAAACAAGAAGTTTTTCATTCTGGTTTTGTAAGGTCACAAAAGACAACAGGTGTCTAGATCTTTAAGCAGCTCACCATAAAACATCCTATAAAGAAACCAAGGTGCTCCATTCACTTTTGGTCTGTCATTTCTACAGCTGATGCACTGCAGAAACAGAAGTTGCATCTGCCTGCAAGCTAATGAGAGTTTACAGAAGCAATAAAAAAGTTAAGAAAAGACTGCACTGTTCCAAACCTAGATTCTGGCCTGCATTTGCAAACAAGGTCTCTCTTGCCCAGTGTTTCATAGTGCTTGTCCCTGATTAAGTTCAATAGATCAAAGGGCAAATATTAATGCACTTTAAATGTTTTTAAGCCAATGTTACTTCTCACTTCCCAAAAAGGAGCAAAGTATGCCATTTGCCAAAGAATATAGTTTGTAATTTGCAATAGTAGCAAACATAAAAAGGAACATTAATTTTCTCTAATAGTCTTTCCCTAATGATAATTCACTGCAAAATAACGCCAGGACTTGGAATCCCCTGCTCTTAGAGAATAGTAACTTTAGGACAGGACAAAGACCATAACAACACAGAAGAGGCAGCACTTGCTCAGGCAATCATTTTCTCAAATGAAACTGAAGACTGACAGCAGCTCTGCGTGCAAGTAAGCACACGACTCTTTAATGAGCAATGACGTTTCAATGACTTTCAATAACCTTTACACACTGAAAGATGATAATTTTTAATTTAGGTGCCTATGATGCAGGGTCCTACAATATCCTTTTCAAAAGTCTCACTGTGCTGCATTTACCCTATGCCGTAACTTGAAGCACCATGTACAGTTTTACCTTTTTCCCTCCATTTTCATTCATATTCACCCTGGGAGGAAGATGTACAAGCACAGCAGCAGATACTAGTCTAGCTTACTAATAAAAAAAAAATTAAACTGTAAAAATGATCTCGCTAAAGCCATGTATTATTAAATATACCTTTGTCTCCTGATTTTAGCGTCCATCAAAAAAAAATCACTAAGAACCAGAGGCAGTGGATTTTTCAGGTATTCTCATTAAATCCTACCAGTTCTCAAAGCAGTTTCTAACTCAGCTCCTTCTTTTACTTTTGTTTAATATTCTGGGACTGACATTTCATATGTTTGGTCTACACTTAAGAAGTCACTTGTTTGCTTCTGGCCCTCCCTCCAAATTCAGCCAAGTACCTTGAAGTCAATGGCGTAAACAATGTGACAACAAAATAGTTCTCCCTCACTGACCACACTGTAAAAATCCCAGAGTCCTCATTTTGGTCTACAGACCAAACCTTCCAGAGCTTTTCAGAATAAATTATATTACTACTATGCATTATGAGTACAGAGACTGCACAAATAAAATCCTGTTACAGGAAGACATGGTTAAACAAGTGAAGCAGTAAGATACTAAAATATTACTGAGCTTAAAAAATTTTAAGTCAAGTTGTGGTTACAAGGGCAATAAGTTTCATTAGGAAACTGCTAAATACTAGAAACAGGAGAAGCTGCATTGTTCTGTAGTTTGTTTTATCCTCCCCTACCTCCCAACTTCGTAGCAGCTTAGTTTCTCTATTTGGTAAGTATAATTAACAGCTTTTTCATATGAGACTGTTGTTGTGGAAGAAGAACAGTTAATTTAAAAGAGATTTACTTTTTCCTGAGAAAGATAGTGAGCCTTGCAGTTCACAAGCAGCATGAACATGCTGGAAAAAAAGAAGTGCTTAAAGCAAGCTTTAAATAAACTGTGCCTGTTCTAAATTTAACAATTTTCCAACACTATTAAAGCCATGGTCTTAGCGCTGCAAGATAAAAGGTTGATTCTGCACTTTGGTAACTTTTCCACTTCTTTCTGTGGAGAGTATTCCTTCCTTCTTGTCCTTCACCGAACCAATCCTGTCACTTGACGCTGCCTGAGGGGCCGCCTGTGTTCTCTCCGCCGAGCCTGGGCACCCAGAGCCTCAGTGTGCAAAGCACTGAGCACCCACAGAAGTCGCCACTACTCGCTTTTCTTTCTTGTTCACTCTGTGACAGGGCTACAATCAATGAACTGGTGTTTTTACTCCATCGCGCAGAAAATACTTACAAAAACTACTAAATTAAAAAACTACCCTAGCTTGATGTATGTGGAAAATTCCCAGAAAAAGATTTCTTTGGTTTAACTCGGTACAGATGCTGTCTTTGACCCGTGACGAAGAGGAAGAAGCCGGGCTTTAGGCCTCCGGCTAAATCCCAATCCATCTCGGCGCACGGCCTCTGGCTCACCGGCGTCGGTTCCCAGAGGAATTTCAGTCGCGAACGCTTTACTCTGTCCCTGCACCTTATCCTGACAGCTCCGCCTGCCCCACAGGGCGCCTGCACCTCCTGTCGGGCCATCCCCCTGCAGCAACAGTTCAAGGCTTGGGGGTTCCCCATTCTGTGACGCGGCCGGGAGACAGCGAGCGATGCCTGGAGCGAGGGCTGAGAGCGGATCCCTGGCAGGACCGACCGCGCTGCCGGGGCGGGAAGGGGGTCCCGCTCCCCGCGCCTACCTGTGAGGCGGATGAAGCCGCCGACGCTCTCGGGCAGCGGCAGGCGCTTGAGGTACGCGGGCAGCTGGACCTTGACGATGCGGGCCAGAGTCTCCAGCACCATTGCCAGTCTCTCCCGCCGTCCCCCCACGCGCCGACCCGGGATGCACCCGCCGCGCACGCGCCGCGGGGCGGGGCCGCGCACGCGCCCAGGCAGCCGGGCCCACGCCGCCCGGCCCGCGCTTCCCGCCGGCGCCGCTAGGGGGCGCTGCCACCGCGGCGGGGCCAGGAGCGCTCCCGCCGCCAGGGGGCGCGCGGGCGGGGAAGGGAAGGGAAGGGAAGGGAAGGGAAGGGAAGGGAAGGGAAGGGAAGGGAAGGGAAGGGAAGGGAAGGGAAGGGAAGGGAAGGGAAGGGAAGGGAAGGGAAGGGAAGGGAAGGGAAGGGAAGGGAAGGGAAGGGAAGGGAAGGGAAGGGAAGGGAAGGGAAGGGAAGGGAAGGGAAGGGAAGGGAAGGGAAGGGAAGGGAAGGGAAGGGAAGGGACAGCTGGGGACCGTATTTAATAATATGTGGCTTATGCTTTATGGGTTTTATGTAATTACCTGTCATCACTGTGCTGCACTCAAGTTGTATTCCATGTTGATGGTCTTATAAATATTGAAATAAAAAAATTGAAAGTTTTTCTTCATGTGAATGAGGTAGGATAACGTGAGTGCTGAGAGGTTTAAAGTTATGGGGAGAGGCCCATCTACCTCTTGTTTGGCAATAATTTGAACAGAAAAAACCTATCACGAACGGTTTTTTGTTTGTCTGTTTGTTTGTTTTCACTTTATTTTATTATGTCTAGGAGACTGGTCATTTTTTGGTATAGAAAATCCTCTCTGTATAGGCAGATGAAAAAGTGGGAAGCATGTAGCCATTCTGGGTCAATTCAGACAATCCATCCAGACACAGAGACTCTAACATTAATCCCTTGGTCATGGCAACACTGTTTGGTTCAAGGTGCTATGCTACCGTAAGTGAATCTATCAAGTGCTAGTAACACAGAGCACAAGCAAGAAGGCTGAAGCAGCACAATCCTACAAGACCCACCTCCTTCCTTACATGATCCTGATGGAAGCACAGTTCTCTCTCCTTCCTCAGTGTACTGAAATCCCACCATATCTGCCCAAATCAGCTGTGCACTTTTCCTCCTGGAAAATATGGGATGGTAAGTTGAAGATAGGGTTTATTTGTGCTTCTGGCCTATTACTTTTCTACCTGTGACCCTACATTAACATTTCCTGATGAATCATCATCTTTAGCTAGTGGGAATATTCCTGTGATCTCAGAGTATCTAAGTTCCCTACCTCACCTAAATTTATCCATGTAATGACTGTGTCTGATGTCCTCAGATGATTCCTTCTTCTCCAGGTAGATGCTGGCTATTAGACAAGATAATGAAAGAGTAAAACATTTGGTTATTCCTGTAAAAATGATGCATCAGATGTCATGACGTGACCTCATTTCTAAGACTTTCCGAGGGAAGAATACGTAAGGTAAATACTCCAGTCCTAAATCAAACAACTTCACACTGAAGTTGAGAATCTCTGTCCTACCCTCCTCCTCCCCACATTCTTCTACTCTTCCAGCCTTCTCTGGACTCTGGGAGCACAGCTGACATTTTGGGGAAGCTCCCAAGTCCTGCTGTGCTGCCTTTGATCAGTGCTGCACTCATCATACTGCAAGTCCACCTGCACACGTTGAAGAGGAGGAATTGCTCTCCCTGTGCCCGTCCTGTTGCGTAGGGATCAGCTGACATGAGTCACGGATGGGTTTGGTATATCAAAGTCTGAAAGTCAAAGATTACAGAAAACCTATAAAGAAAATGAAACCTGAGTAAGATTCTTAGCTGAAGCAGAAGCGGTCTTTAGAAATCCAGTTTGAACCGGAGCACAAGAGATGCATGTTCACCCTGCAATTTGGCTGCAGACTTCCTGTTTGCTTTAAGGTGGAAAATGTAAACTTCAGGCTTGCTCAGTCCTGCAGGAAAGAACAGGGTTTTACACAGTAATCCATCTTCAGGGATCACATTATGGGTTCAGAACTTAAGGTCTGAGGTTAACTTAACATCAGGAGGTTTAGCAGGCAGTTGTGACATCTTCCTTCTGTTCCACATGTTTAACACCCTATGTGGACCTTCTGATTCCAGAGGCAGATTGCTTCTTCAGGATTTTATCAGTGTATTTTTCAACTCAAATATCAATATTGTTTGGTATCTGGAAAATTTTCTCACTTTTTTGTGGGGAGAGTAACATGCAACAATTCATTCTTGTATATTTAGTTTCAGTCTGTGAGTGGTTAAAAAAGTAGAGATTGCCTCTGTGTGTTTCATGCTAAAGTTTGCCACTGAAACTCTGGTATTGGGAGGACATGTAGAAGTTTCTGTAATAAAAGAACAGCACAAAAATTCCAAACATAGATACTTGAACAGAACCTAGGTCACCTGTATGGAAAGATGAATATTGCTTTCAGCACTAGCTATCCTCTGTCACTGAGATTTTTCATCTAGCAAGAACATTAGAAATAAAATGGGGCATGGAGCCCACATGAAGAGTACTCCATTGTTAGGGCTAGCTCAGGTCTTTGACATGACATTCCCCAAACATCACCCAAATGAGAACCAGCCCATGCTTTGATAAGAATGGTAGAAAAGTTTGTGGTGCAGATGATGTTTGGCAGAATTTGTTCTTGTCACAACATAGATGCACTGGTCCAGCTCACAGCAGAAATAAGAGCTGCCTTCAGCATCCACAAGCTGGTTGGTCCTGGTCCAACAGACTGGGGATATATGAAAAGAATCTGTTTGTGTTCGTCCTTTTGTTACCCTTCGAAAATTGCTCTGTTTCCCTCTGCCCTTTAATACAGCTGTAAAATGAGATAACATTTACTGGTCTGTCTAGAACACGTGAGATTTGCAAAGGGAAAGAACGTTTATAAATTACATATCTTTTTTTTTTGTTTTACCAAGTACACAACAGTAAGGATGAAAGATAAAAGGTTCTGAGGCAGCAGACACACAGTTCTTACATCAGTAAAACAAGCCAAAGTAGCTCAGTAATTTGCTCAGTACTCTTTCATGGTAATGAGCTTTTCTATCAAGAGGATGTCTGGTGTTGTTTCAACCATTTCCTTGGAATTGGTATTGCCATTTTCCAAACTGACCACCTGGAATAATCTCTGCAGCAGGCTGAAGTAGTACTGCAAACTAAAAACTACATGCTACTGAAGGGCTGACTTCTCAACAAACACAAGTCTCCTGTCTAAGAGGAAGTTAGATCTCTCCTTTTGTATTTAAATCATTTCACAATGAGGTGTGATTAGCTGCTCTTCCTGCTGTATGCAAAGATCTCTCTCTCTCTTCCACTTCCCCAAAAGCTAGCAAAATCATTACACCCCAGAAGAGCGGTAGGAACTGTGATTCACTTTGTGCAATGTCTCTATCAACTAGTTATGCAGCACTGTCAACATCCAACAATTAAATAACTGAATCTCAAAAACTAATCTTAAAATTGGATATAAGACCATGTAGGTACAGTTACTTTCCTGTATTTTCTGCATAGCAATGCAAGCAAGTTGCAATTGCACTGCACACAGGTTAGAGTTTTTATTTCATATTTTTACATCCACGGGTTTAGTTGCCCAGAGAAGAAAGCTGAGTGTTGTGCTTTCACTTGACTCTGAGACCTGGCACCTTAAATGCCTTCTGCTCCTGTTTATTGGAAATAGCTACCTGTCCATGGTGGGCAAAGTGTTAGAGAGAAAAATAAGTTAAGGAAACAAATCACATTTATAACAAAATCAGTGGGGTAGTCCTGTGATAGCATAATGTTCATATTATAAAATTATGACTAAATGAGCTTGCTATTACTTTCTAATCTAGCTGATGTCCAAGAATTTTATAGTATAACCATTATGTTTTGAAAGCAGGTGCTATCATAATTGCCTAACTTACTGCAGTGTCCCACTAACAGCTTGTATTATTGTTGAATTTTAAAATTCCCTGAGGCTTAGAATGGCACTTATTGTTGGAGATTGTAGGGAACTAATTTTGAAAAGAATGAAAACAAGCATGTAAAGAAAAAAAGACTTCTAAGAATTGTATCAGGTTCCAACACGGCAACTTTGTGCATGAGAGAAGAGCACAGTAGACACTGTTTTTATTTATTCAAGAAACATGCCATGCTTTGATCTCTCAGCCATTGGTTTAACGCTTTAATTCCTTTCTCTGATTGCTGCTGCTGAGGAGTGAGAAATGTTACCCATGAGTTGGGTATAAAACAAAGTTGAATAAATCCTCAGCTCAAAAAAATCATAAGTGTACTCAGTGCTAACTTCCCAGATATCCCCAGGCAAAGTTCAGTTACTTTCTGCTTACATTGTATGGGTTTTTCAAAGCTGAAGCTGTCTTTTTATGAAGTGGTTATGACTGGTAGTAGTTTCTTCAGCTACTCTAACAGTTGCAGAAATAGCACAAGATGAAACTATGAATATCCACTCCATTACCCTATGTTGAAATTGCATTTATTTAAAGCACAGAAAGCAACAAGTTGTATGACATGAAACTGTTGTAAAAAACATCAGTCAAGTAACACTAACAATACACCAGAAAGTACACAGTAAATTTAATATTTCAATGAGTTTTAAATTTTGACCCATTAAATAAATCACTCCGTTTTTCCATCCTCACTAGGTAGCTGATCCAGAGTGTACTGCTCATGGGGATCCAGAATGATCTGATTGCTGGTCACATACAGACTTGCATAGATTTGGAACTTCATTGCCTTCCAGGGAGCTGCTATTTCACAACTTTCACTCAGAACAAGTATCCTTAGGATTCACTAATATGTTCATAAGAGACCAGATATGTTATTGATTTGTAGCAGGTTCTGCCTGGTTTCTTGCAATAAACCAGACTGCAAAATCCCCAGATTGTACCCTGCTGCAGTGATGGAAAACAGATACATCCTCCCCTTCACTAAAGGACCTACAGAGGACAAAAATGACATAATCTGGGAAGTACACACTGTTAAATGAACAGATGTGAAGTAAAACCACTATCAAAACACTACAAGCTGTGCTCATGATGGGAATTTGGGAGTCAAGAAGCTATATATACATGTCAGTATGTTCTCAGCAGCAGACCACTCACCTTTCCTTTTTAAACTGCTTTTATTTAAAATTGATGAGTGAAGATATCTGAGGATATATTTTCCCTTAGTACTTTACTCCCTTGGCATAAGAGCTGTCACAGAAAGATATTTCCTTCAATTTGGAAGGCAAAGGTGAGATGCCACAAGACTAATTCCTGTGACGTAATGTGCATTCTTTGGCACTGGCTAATTATAGCACAGAAAACTACCAGCTTCCCTGCCGAGGACAGAGCAGATGATCTCTGCTGTAGGACTGCACTCTGCCCTAAAGTTCTTCCTGTGTCACAGTGCCCAGTGACACTGCAGTGAAACAGCAGTTTGTCATCCCTTCTCAGACAGCTGTGCAACAACAGCGCTGAGGAGATTTCTGAGCCTGGCTCCCCTTTTCAAGGTTAGCCAGATCTGCCACTGACAGTAACCCATACTCATTCTCTGTCATCTCACAAAAATAAAGAGGAACAAAAGAAAAACCTCAACCCCAAAACACCATGGCTCTTTAATTTAGACAAGTGTATGTCCAAGAGATGGAGATGAAAGCAAAGAAAAAAGTGGCTATCTTGATTCCAAGGCAATGACATGGAATAGTATTAAAGTTGGTAAATAAGATTAATACAGCCTCACTTACACCTATCTTACTAATGCTTTTTCTTCTCTACTTTTTTCCAGACATTCCCCATCCTCTGGACCATAATTCAGTTATAGCACAATATAGGTCTACACAGTTGGCTACTCCCTAGATTTTTAAGTTACTTCCTCCTTTACTTTTCAAGATATTGCCAGAAATTTATATAAATTCTGTACTCCACCCCAGTGCACAAAGCTGTAAAGTCTGTAAATATTTTTTTTTTTAATAAGATGCTTTACTGATTCAAAGGGGAAAAAAGTAACTAACACAAAATGTAGGATATAAACATATCACCCCAAATTTACTGAACTTAGAGTAAATGTAATCCTAATGGGTGTGAAAGGAACATGATAATTAAGAGGCATTCATGTTGTACTGCATGCTAGGAGAGTGCTTTTAGAAACTAGGAAAAAGATCCTAGTGCCCCTTTTTATTAGAACAGAAAGTCTTTTATTGAAAGCTAATTTTGTCATAGTATTTATAGTTAATTTATTAAAACACTTGAGAATGTTTTAAACTAATTTCCCAAGAGGAATGAAATTTTTTTTTTTTAGATTTTTTGTTTTTTTTTTTTTTTAACTTTTGTGTGACTTATTTTGACAGTTTCAGGGACAGAAATGTTTTGATTATTCAGGAAACAAGTATAGTAGAAACCACTGATGCACATAGTCCCTCAAATTGCCTGTCCAACACGATTTGATACTGTCAGATATCCTGAATGATGAATGGGTAAGGGTATAATTTAGTCTCCAGGTACCTGAGTCCTCCATTTCTATTGCAGCAGTGCTTTTCTTATATGGGAGCTAAATGGAGATCATAAAATCATTTGATTGACCAAGTAGTCAGGAAGGAAATTATCTTTTTTGTTGTTACTTTGAATTTAAATTGCAATGACTAAGAAAATTAGTATCTTGGATTCCACTACCGACTCCTTAAGTGAGTATTTTTCAGGGGGTATTTTTTTAACAGGATGATATCCTACTTTCCAAAGCAAAACAAACCAAAACATTTGCAGTCCTCACTGTCTTTATAAAAACAGATTCACATTTACTGCATGGAAAAGTGACAAATCCATGTAGTATCTCTTGAAAAACTGAAAAGCATGCCTGACCTTGAAGAATAAAGTCAGCAGGAGTACAGAAGTCAGGTTGCCTTTGCTTTTTGATTTGCAAAATTTTCAGCAACTTGCCAACACCTGGCCATATTTCATTACTACCATGTCTGTCACAACCCACCTTCTCAGAAATACTGCCCTGGTCCATCCCCCTAACAATAATGATGAAATAACTGGCTAATTTCAGTACTGGTGACGTAAGAGTCATCAACAATATTTGCCAAATTACCATAAGACAGTAAACAAGAATAATATGCCATCCTTCTAAGAGATATATTTGGCTGTAATTACCTGGATATTTGAGGTTAAAGTAAGTTCTTGGATACCTTGTGATTAACTGGGACATTCCAGAAAAAAATTAAAAAAAACAAACAAACAGGCAAATCTTTAAAGATGAGATTGCTCACAAGGACAAAAAGAAAAATAAAATGACTCCTTGTTACAATGATAGTTGGCTAGTTAAATCCCTTGTCTAAATAAACAGCATATACTCCTGACAGTTCAAAGACAAACAAACCAAGCAAACAAACAACCAAACAAAAAACCCTGAAGTATTTCTATAGACTTTCTTATTTTCCTAAATCATTAAATTAAGTCAGTACACCATCAAACAATTAAAACACAGCACTCCACAAGGCTCTGTAATAATTTCCCCAGAGAAACATAGCATTATTCTGTACAAAACACAATGTGGAGAAAAAACGAGAAGGAATATTCAAGAAAAAAAAAACGTCTAAATGAAGAGTGACAGCAAGTCAACCTGCTGCCTCTGCCGTAGCGTAATGTTTATTTAGCTACAAATAAGTGAACAATTCACCAACAGGACTGCCTCAGAAGAAGGAGACATGGCAAGGAGAGGTAGTTTGCTGCAGGCCATTTGTGACATCAGTGGTACTGGGGCTCCTAGCTCAGTGTGGGTCTCTGCTCCAGGTCTTGGAAACACTGGCTGATCTCTGCAGGGAAACCTACTGAGATAAAAGGTGGTTTATACTTCAGTGTATGAAGTACACCATCAGTGTCCTGATTAGCTTAGGCTAACTAATTCCCTGTAGCTATAGTCAAACAGTGAAAACTGTACTTTGCATGTAGCCAGGCAGGTGAACAGAAGCCTGCCCTTCCATCAGATTGAGGCCTGTTGTGACCCCTGAGCAGCTATGCCCATACTGGGGAGCCTGCGAATCACCTTAAATGTTTGAGTAACTATCTTTAAGCATTAACATTTTATCTGAACAAGCAACTTTTAAAGCCTATTAGGTAAATTGGTCAGATCCTTTCTTAAACTCAAGCACTCCTCAGAGGTTGTGGTTTACTTAGTACATTTGCATCCTGGAACGAGCACTGGCGTAGCAACCGAATTAGGATGGTCCAAATCTGGCTAGTAATCAATTACATCAAAGTAATAAAAATAGACATATCTTGAAAACGCTCCAGAGAATCCTTTGATGTCTCTTTAGTAAACACAATAGGTCAAATTACCTACTGCTGAAAACTGCTGTTAAGAGCTTGGTCATTTTCAGTAACAGCACAACCCATACAGACTTAGTTTGCAGTGTGAAGGCAGCCTGAGGGGACAAAAAACAGGTATAACAAGGAAAGGCAACCACCTCCAAAGGGATAGGGTAAAGTAGGTCACCATTAAAAACCTTTTTGACAAGGTCTCCAACTGATGTACCCTGGCCTCCTGAAATTGATAAAACTCCCAAGTTGCTCCAGAGAGGGGTTTTGCCTGCTGAATTCAGCCTTATTTTAGCAACAGTGGATAATTGCTTAGCCCTTCACACCCCTGCTATTTTGCCACATATGTTTATATTATCTATGTTTATTCAGGCACGTAAAGAATTCATAGAAAAGAAGGAAACAGAGGTAGTTAGTAACTGCAAGACAACAAAAATTTTTGGTTTTCAGATTTGGCATCATAATTACACCATGCACATGCTCATCTGACTTTCATGCTTCAATATCCATAGAGCTGAATCAGCACAGAAAATGAACATTCTTGTTGACAAAAACTGCTGGTGACTTGACAGGGATGTATTTTTCATCTAGATCAAATGGTAGTTTTGCTGGGAAAAAAACAGGAATGCTCTGTATGCATACTAATAAATTACCTGTAGTGATTTTCAGAGATTCTGTTGCTTAGGTCTGTGAAAATAGCATAAAGAATTTTACGTTGTCATGCGTTTATTCTTGTAAAATAGCTCTTATTTTCTGGAAGCATTTCAAGAGTAAAGAGAAAAATAGTTAACTGAAAGAAAACTATGTTGTCACTATGAAGATAAAAAAGTGCCAAACAATGAGGTGCTAAACAAAATCCTGAAGACCAGAAGATTTTGTGGGGACTTCAGTCTATTTATCTTGGTGTAAGTTACTCAAGTGTTCTATGCTTTTGTGATTCCCACATGACTGTGCAAGCCATGAAAACTTAGCATATCATTATTCAACAAAACACTCCAGGTTTTCACTGGGAGTCATTATGTAGAGCAACTCAAAATGGATTGATGTAGGGACTCAGCATTTTGCTCCATGACCTAGAAGTGAGACAAAAAGCACTTCTAATTCAAAGGAAATGTGGATTAGCTTGGCAATTGCTTCAATTAAAGTGTCAGGGAAGCTGTTGAAGAAACAACCAGAGATGAAGAATTGGCCAAGTCGGAATATCAAGAAAGCTGCCTTTTATCTGGTATTTCTTAAAAAGCTAACTGCTGCCTAACACACTGACCTTGGGCTTCACTCCACACGTGAAAGGGGGTTGCTGCATCTTCTTCCTAATGGAGGGAGACTTAATGATCCCAGATGCAACTGCCAGGGAACTGAGCTTGCACTACAAAATCTGTAACTGTGACCTACTCATCCTTATTCAAGAGGAGAAGCTCACAGCTACACAGAGGCCTGCTGATCTTTGTTATTTGAAAGAGATCAAGCGGACCACAATGGCATCCCCAAACCTGTTTTTTTCCACTGTCTTGTATTGGCACTTGGCAAATTCAGTCTTTGTTGTTGTGTTAAAAAAAAGAAGCCAATGGAACAATCTTATCAGCTTTCTCGTGTGATCTTATTCTTTGTGGTATCCACTGAATCAAAAGGGTCTTCAATAAGGTGAGTTTTGCTCAGACTAAAGAGGGATTTGGCTGCAAGCTTGATTTACAATAATTAAAGGAAAAACAAGTTGGACAGGATGCTGAAGAGAAAATTGAGGCCTGGTAATACATGCAAACAGGGAGAAGCTGTTGTTGTTGTTGTTCATCTTAGCGCTTTGTTTTCTAGCAGCAAGAGCTGAAGTATTCCAAATAGGAACTAATAGTAATCTATTGGATGGACTAGATGGATATCTTGCTTTTGTTGAAGTAATTTTTTTTTTTTCCTCTCCTAAAATGGGAAATCTTTTTGGAAAACTTTTGTATCTTGTTTCCCCCTTTCCTCTCAGATACATGAAGTATCCTGTATGGAATGCTGCTTGGTGTCCAGGATGCTTGGTTGCTCCACCTGTTTTGAAGGCGGGTAGAATAGCAAGTCCCAAATATAAAACTGGCTGGTCTCAGGCAAGAAGAAGTGAAAAACCAGCACTGATGTACAAGTAACCTATGTCAACCTTTCAACTAAAAGGCTGAGCTGCTTTTCGCTCAAGTCCCTAAGGGGCAGTGCTATAACAGCCAAGCAAGGTACCCTCCATTCATGGCTGGACTATCCTTTCCTCTGTTGGACCATCAGGAAGCAGCTGAAATGGACTGGTGAATCCATCCCTTGGAGGCTGTTGATCACTTGGCCACACTGGGCTCTGGAACACCATACTTGAAAAAACAAAATTCAAAGACGGGGTTCAAGAGAGCTCATCTGCTCTCAGTATTTTTGTGCAATCTGTTTATTACTTGGTGACTTCTACTTAGCTATTTTGCATAATAAACCTCTAAAAGTCTAACCTGACTCCACTACTGTGGAGGATTAGACATGGTAATACCCCTCTACAGCCACTTCTGAGGATTAGCTTCAAAAATCAAATTAAAATTAAGCAAACACAAATAGTTCCACAATAAGTTGCAACACCCTTATTCAGTAACCATCATCTGCACCTCTTGCATTTTATATTACCATATGAAGAATCTATGCAAAAAGAATATACATGCTGTGTGTGGTAAAACTGAGAAATTCTCCGTATGGGCACATCAACATATTCAGGTTTTGAGGCCTTACTTGCTCAAATTTTCCTAGTGAAGCAAAAAAAAAAAAAAATTGGTTTTATTTATTCCCAAATACTGAGGATAAAATACATCATTTTTACCTCACAATTTGAGGAAAAGAAGGTGAGAATGAAAAGTATAATGTTCTCCAAGCAGAACTCTGTGCTGTGACTTGCAGAACTGGTCACAGAACTGTGACTGCATGTCTCATTTTTCATTCCTACACAAGCCATTTTTTTTTATTATTTTTCTCAAGTGTATTCAAGGGGCATATTTGTTTTTTAAAAATGACCAGCAAGTGCAATAGAGTGTTAGCCTAATCAAGTTTACTAAACTAAAATTTGCAAATCTGTTTCTGAGCAATGGCTATAAACAAGAGATATCCAGTAAATTTTAAATTCTCTTTGGGGTCAAATGCTAATAGAGATATTGAATTTAATATGTAACAGAACTTGATTTACCAGATTAACAATTCCTGTTGTCTTAAATTAGCAGAGAAAATTACACACTGTCAACAGTATGTTTGTGCTGTTCTTAATTTCTTTCATTATACAGAAAATGTGAATCACAAATCTGATAAAAAATGTTAATAAAAAGTCATATTAGAGGTCATTAATCTCAAATAATTACAAAATATAGAACTGGAATACTGCCAAGTACCTAAATCTCCTAAAATGACAATAATGAAGCTCAGAAAGTTTGTGAGCAGTTTACAAGGCAGAGGAGGATGTCTGTGGTACAAAGATAGACACGCTGGTGATTTGGAGCAGCTTAATAGCATCCGTAATCCAAAGCAGGAACAGCAAGGTGTTCTTCAGCAATATTCTTGACTAAGATGAAAAGAATGAAAATCAAATAGTTTGGAATTACTCTTCCTGAACATGCTGTTCAGTACAATTAAAAGAATAAGCAGAAACTGAAGACTACATAAGGAAGTTGCTAGGATTGGTTTAGGAGATCATACCAAGATAACTGGACTTTACAAGTACACGGCATTTTTTCTCTTTAGCCTGTAATAACAGTGTTAAAAAACTATGGCAGTCCTACTAAAGTGCTATTTTTAAAAGTAATAAAAAAAAACTTTTAAAGTAATTAAAAAACCCCACTGCTCTCCTAATCCACTGTTGCCTATTGTCAAGCTTCATTCTGAAAATGTTGCTACACAGTAAACTTTTCTGAATATTTTGCCTTCTCCAGACCAGTAATAATTAGTATTATAGACAGCAAGACAACTAACACTACAGCACTGTAACAAACACAAACTGAGTCCAGTGCAATTATGTGGACATCCCCACTGGCCAGCAAATGCCTTATTTGTCACTCTAATACATCCCATCATTACAGCAGAGGGGCAGTCAGGCAATCTTTCTCTTCATGTTTCACAGAAATGGAATAGGAGTCCTTCCCCATGTAGAGAACTATATATAAACCTGCACGATTTATTACTGTGAGAAAAAAAAACACCTGAATGAGAGTGATCTGTTGGCCCACGTTGCTCGAAGTAAAAAGCCCCCAAGGAGCTGGAAGTGTCACAGATGGTATCACTGTAAGTAAAACAATCCTCATCACTCTCTAGAACTACCGAAAGGGTTGTCGTGAGCTGGGGATCAGTCTCTTCTGGATCGCCTGCTGTGAGGGGACTAGAGGAAATGCCCTTCAGGTGAGATAGGGTAGCTTAAAAATAGGTGTTAGAATAATCATTGTTCAGGTGGTCAGGCAGTGGAATAGGTTTCCCAGGAAGGTGGTGGAGTCACCATTCCTGGAGATGCTTAAGACGTGTCTGTGACTGGCGCTGGGTGATTTAGGGGTTACAGTGGTAACGCCGCGTTATCCTTGGACTTTTATGATTTTAAAGGTCACTTCCACTTTTGATTATTGTATGATTCCACTATTGATGCGTCTGGCCCTTGTACTGACAGTCCACGTCACCGTATCTTCCCTTTGGTGATGCTTTTTCCCCTAGACTGAGCCACCTGCTTTGATACCCTGGTGTGTGCCGATATGCCACTAAAAGAAGTGTCCAGGCCCGTTACTCTTAGACCAGGCCCGCGCTTTTCCTGGGCAAGAGCAGAGCTTTAGCTTAGTCACTCGCACCGCGGTGAACGGTGCAAACCCCACGGCTTTGGGGCTCCCGCCTTGCTCGGTTCCCAGGCGGGCGGTGACCCCTCCGCGGCGCTGACAGCCAGCTGACGCGCGGAGGAACACCGCGCCGCCGCGTCAGCGGGCGGACCTACATCCGGCCGCTGCCGCCATTTCGCGGGGAGGCGGGCGGGGCGGGATCCTCCGTCAGCGCTGCGCGCCCGCCGCCGAACCCCGGGGGCCGCCCAGCTCCGGAGCCCGCCGCGACCCCCAGGAGCCGCGGGCACGAAGAGCCGCACAGCGGTACCGAGGCGGCGGCGCCCGCCGACAGCCCCAGAACCTTCCTTCCCCTGCCCCGCCCGTTCGCCCTTGGCCCCGCCTCTCGCCCATCGACCCCGCCCCCGGGAGCCGTTGGCGGCGGCGTGCCGGGCCCGGCCCCGCCTCCCTCCCTCCCTCCCTCCCGCGGCGTCCGGGCCTGGCCAGCGGCGGCAGCGCGGGGCTCTCTCGCCCTTCTTCACTCGCTCTCCCCCGGGCGGGCGGCGCCTCTCGGCTTTCCCCGCACCTCACACCCTCTCCTGGCCGTGACGGGCGGCGGCGGGCGGAGCGCTCCCCCGGCAGCCTCACGGCCCCGCTGCCCGCAGGCAGGCAGGACTTCGGCCGGCCGGCCGGTCGGGCGCCCCCCCGGCTGTTTCCGGAGGAAGGAGAAGAGCAGCTGCCCCCTCCCCCCTCTCCGCCTTCCTCCCCGTTCTCCTCCTCCTCCTCCTCCTCCTCCTCCTCCTCCTCCTCCTCCTCCTCCTCCTCCTCCCTCCCGGCCCCCCGAGCGGAGCGCGGAGTCACCGCGGCGCGTAGACGGGCCCGGCACTCGCACACACACAATGGCGCTGAAACGCATCAACAAGGTGAGTGAGCGCCGCGACTCCTCCTCCTCCGCCGTCCCCCCCCTCCCCCTTCACCGCTTCGCCCTTCTTTTTATTGTTATTTTTTTGGGTGTTTTTTCTTCCCCTTCCCCCATCATCTTTCCTCCCCCCCATCCCTCCCCCCCGCCCCTGGAGAAGACGGGCAGGGGGGAGAGAGGCGGAGGCTGGAGAGGCCGGGAAGCGGCGGCTTTTTCCGGCGGGGCCGCGGCCCGGCTGGGGCGGCGAGGCCACTCTCTTTGGGCCTGAGCTCGGAGCTCGGCCCCGGCCCCTTCCTGAGGGCGGGGGCCGGGGGGGTCGGACAGAGGCAGCTCCCGGGCCGCTCGGATGTCAGCGCAGCCCGGGGTCGCTGCCGCTGCCCTTCCGCCGAAGCCGGCCCGGATGGCGCCGGCCCGTGTGTGCCTGGGGGTTTCGGCGCGATGGCGGCGCTGCCCGGGGCAGCAGCTGGGCCCTTCGGCCGGGTTTTCCCCTCCGCTGTGCAACTTCTCTCCCGCATTGTAAGATGGCGGCGGGTCCGCCTGGCCCGGGCGCTTTCCGGGATCCCTCGCGTTCCGCAATAACGCGGCACGGACACACGGAGCAGCCACCGCGGTGCTACCCTCGCCCCGCAGTTGCCCCTCTCCGCCGCCCCGAGGCTCTCCGGACCCCCGGGAATCCATCGCCCGTCCGGGAATCGCTTCC
Organism: Cyanistes caeruleus; assembly: GCF_971803275.1. Taxonomy (NCBI): domain Eukaryota; kingdom Metazoa; phylum Chordata; class Aves; order Passeriformes; family Paridae; genus Cyanistes; species Cyanistes caeruleus. The sequence goes on from NC_141705.1 coordinate 48,505,624, forward strand.
CCTCGCGCCCGGCGGGAGCGCGCTGCGCGCCGCCGCCTCCCCCCCTCCCCCCCGTTGCACAATCGGAACCGGGTGGAGCAACTTCGCGGCGGCTAACTCGGAAAAAATGCCGAGGTGATGAAAGTTTGTTGGTTTGGTTTTGGTTTTTTTTTCTTTTTTTTCCCCCCTTTTCTTCTTTTTTCTTTTTTTTTCTTTTTTTTTTTTTTTTTTTTTTTCTTTTTGTGGTGGTGGTTGCTTTTTATTAAATCTTTCCCAGGGTGAGAAGGCTCCCGGAGTGAAGTTGCCCCCTGTTAGGCTTAGGCTTTCTCGGCAGGTTTGAGAATTGCTGGGATGTAATGGCAAAACGCGATGAGAGTGCAGCGGCGTTACCGGGAAGTCGCTGTTGGTCTGTGCTCCTTCTTACGCGAGCTACGTGGAGCATTTACTTGCTTCAAGAGCTCAGAGGAGTGAGTTGGTCATCTCATAGCCTGCCAAGATGGCAGAACGTCCTGAAATCGATGAATTTAGGTGCACAAAACACCTTTTGTAGACACTGTGTAAACTTTGTGCCGCCTGTTTGTCTCGCTTTAATTTCACGCAGTGCTTGTGGTTGTATTTTAGACAAAACGAGCGTTTTTTATAATGTTTTTAGTGAATGGATAGTACTGTTACCTTCGAAACTTTTAAAACCATTCTGGGTAGCTAGCTGAATGGATTGCCTCTGAATTATGGCTATTCTCGGGCAAGAATTTCAAAACAATTCCTTTTGAATCTGCCATCAAAATGTCCCTGTATTAGTGGATGATATCACTTGAGTTGAAACACAGCTAGGATACTCCCTGGTATGCTTTGTCATCAGCTCATGCTTATGAAACACGTTCAGGTGCTGCAGGTAAGAATTTACTGTCAAATGTAAACTAAGACAAACCCCCACTTACGTAGTAATCTGGTGGTCAGAACCTGAAAACGATTCAGCGTGACTCTCAAACCAGTAAGTCATCTCTGACTTCAGCGTTTCGGCCTGTTGTGTACAGTCTCTTGTCTTGTATTGGTCCTTACGTTCTATTGCACTGTGTAGTAGCAAGGTTTTTCCTATACCCAGTGCAAGAGTTTAGGATTTTGAAGATAGTTGAATTAGGGTTTTTCTTTTTGCCTTTTTTTTAGTGTGTGCGTGGATTTTTCTAATCAGTTCATTCACACCACACTACAAGATATACTTATAAATTCACATGGAGTTTGTAGTTTCGATTTTTGTAATGGCAAGCCTGGAAGGTGAACTTTATTTGTGGAATGAAAAAAACCATACTTTGCATGTTGCTTTCTTTCCTCTACTGGTTTCCAGTACAAATGTTTACAGAGGCTGATGCTGACATAAAAAAATAGCAGGGCCAGTTCTGTAACAGAGTGGTTGTGAATGTAATTTTAATCCTGTCAACCAGTAAAGCCCAGAGAGAACAGCATTGTCACTGGTGAGCTGGGATTCCTGTCTTCCAATTGTAAGAGCACAGATCAGACCTTGGAACTCTCTGCTTCCTTGCAGTATGTCTTTGGCAGTAGATAAGAACAGGCTAAGGAGAAACCAGGACCTCAGAACATTGTAATCACACATAGCTGATTTAGTTTGTGTTATTACTTGTCAGAACTAGAATTCACTGTCTCCTGCAGCAGATGACATCCTGAATGTACCAGTGAAGATATTTTCAGTGTGTTTGGCTGGCTCCGTCTTTGTGGACTTGATGTATCAAGCAAAATAACATTCTTCATTATATTGAGTAAACTAGACTTTGAGACTCTGTTAGTGTGTGTGTGTGTGTCCCTTTAATCTGAAGTCTGTTACACATTCAGAATACAGCCACTATTAAGACATAATTGGCAAATTCTGCTTCTGTTTTGAAAATGAAAGTAAATGAGTATTTATGTGTTGTCTGCTTCTGGAACACCCTGTATAAAGCTCTCCCCAAGCTAAAGTAGTTGTCAGGTACACCTTCAATCCAGAAAGATATTTGTTATGCTAGAGTTTGTCATGTCATCGGTGCCATCTGCTCTGGGGGCAGCTTGTGTTCAGTTGGCAAAACTCTGTCCTTGATACGGCTTTCTTTGCAGTTGTTTTATGATAACAAGCAAGTTCTTTTCCCATGGCATAATGTGAACATGCATCTTAAAATTGAGTATTTTCTTCCCTGAGGATGGAATTTTTCCCCAATTTTTTCCTCCCCAGAATTACCAAGAAATTGATTTATGAGCATGTATCTAAATACTTGATGCACGCTGTAAGCACATTGTCTTGGTCTGAAGTGTCAATGGTGCCTGCTAAAAACACATCCTGTAATTGCTGCAGCATGCTGGAGCTTCCGCTTCAAGTGATGATGATCCTGTAGCAGGGAAGCATTTATGTAGGAGTAGGGAATCAGGAATGCATAAAATTTGGAAAACTTGGAAATGTTATGTCATGGTACACATCCGTTTTATCACTGCTATGCGCAGCCATTGAAGTCAGGTAATACAAGTGGTCTAAGTGATCTTGATAGGCTAAAAATAGAATTAATACAGGAGATGTATGCATGAAATGTCTCGTCTATGTAATCCTTAAGAAAGGTTGTGCCTGCTGTGTTTTATGGCTGTTTGATTAAGCATAGCACAAACCAGCATCATTATATTGGAATAATTTGTTAGAAAATCTCAAGTGGAGTTTGCATCCTGGAAGCTAAAGGCTGAAGGTGGCAAAACCATTTATTGCTATTTAAGTATAGATATAGAAGGCTTCCATTGACACTGGTGGAGTGGAGGCTGAATAACTTCCTCATGCTGTAGCCTCCATGCATAATTAACTGCAACTTTAACCCCCCTTCTCCACATGCTCATAGTGAGAAACCCTGGAAATACAGTATTTTTCAAAGATGAGGTGTAACATACATTAGTGAGGACTGCATGGAAATATGCATTAATTTAACCAAAGTGGAAGAGTTACAAAGCCTGGTTGTTACTTTATTTTTAAACTGCTACTTTTTTCTTTTGAACTTGGTTTGAATGAAAAAAACAATCTGTAATAAAGCTGGTTGGAATTTAGTTTTCTTCTCTGGATGAAACCCACAACACTTTTGCGGGCAGTCTTGGATTATGTTTGCTGGGCTTTTTCAAAATAGTTGAATAAGTTATGTGACTGAACTCATGCTTTGAGTGTATAGAAATAAGTCTGGATTTGTGTGTTTAGGGGCTCAGAAAGTTAAGATTAGCTAGCTAATGAAATTCAGTTGATATAAGCGGAGTTGAAATGTTTTAAACCTTTGTAAATGCTCGATGTACTGAATTACCTTTTTTACTGTTATTTCACCTTAACTATTGTGAATATCCAGGGCTAGACTAAGCCCTGCCTTGGGTAGGTAGTTCAGCTCAGCAATTGCACTTGGTGGTAGGAAGGGTCACATTGAGCCAGAAGGTGGTGGTTGGTTTTTAAATCGTGGTACTGCAGTAATGGAGTTTGGGAGGCCCTAGTATTGAAGAATTTAAATGTGTTTTAAAAGTCAGAGTAAAAATATTTAGCCTTAGATGAAAGCTGTCATCACTTAAATTCTGTTTAAGATTCAGCTTATCCAAATAGAAGTGACATTTCTATAATGAAATTATTTTAATTAAAATGAAAATAATATTTCTTAATTGGGTAGGTTTGGTTCTCTGCATTGAAGACCAGCATTTATTAATAAAGTATTGGATGTGTTTTAAGAACTCGTCATTCTTTTATGAGAGAGGAATACTGATGTTTCCTTGGCTAGAAAGTTTGGACTGAGATAACTTCAAAGATTTCTCTCGTTAATTGAACACAGTGCTTGTGAAACGACTTCCTAGTCAGCATAGAACTTTGAATGTGTGCATTGGAGTGGGAAGAGAATGGGAATTGTTATCTCACTTAAGTGATTTACAGAACTTCAGAGATCAATATTCCATTAGATGGGTACTTTTTTCATTCTTTAAAAAGAGTCCTCCAGTATATCAAGGATTTAGGTGGGATTATGTATACAGAATAAAAAGGTTGGCCAGCTCTTATGATCTTTATAATCATTCCAGCTTTTAGCAATGTGGTTTTGAAAGTAAGTCTGTGCTTTTGCTGTTAGTCCTAGTGTGAGTTTCTTCTACAGAAGGCCTCTACAGAACGAGCTCCTTCAACTTCCTGCCCAGTCTGTAACCAATTCTGGGGCTTTTCTCTGAGCTCACAGTTAATGGGTAAGGGAGTGGAGAAGGATGTAAACAGCTGTAAGCAGCAGCTGTTGGGTACTGAACAGTGAACTGCCTCTTGCCAAAGGCATCTCTATTCCTTGTGGAGCCCAGTTCCAGCCTGGTATTATCCCCTACCCATGGATGATGTGTTCTCTGCATCCCTTGGGTTGAACTGTTGGAGGAGAGAGAAGGATGGAGGTTCTTAACCTTCTCTGAGATGTCAAGTGACAGCTGGTAAGGAGGAGTGGGAAAAGGTTGAGCTTTTGTGTCATTCAGATTAGGGCATTGATACATCATCCTTGATAAATCTTTCTGTTGCATATATGAAGGGTTTGCCACTTTAACTGTCTGCCCTGTGCTTATGTCTAAGTCCCTCCCCTGTGCATCAGAGCTGGCAGATGGGAACTTGTGGTCTGCACTTCAGCATTAGGTCTGATCTCTCAGAATAAGCTGACCTCTGTTGATGGCTTTAGGCTAAGATGCTATAGCTGACATTGGAAGGACCAAGTTACAGACTTTTTTTCCTGTGATTGATTCGATGAAGTAACCTGACAGCAGAATGTGTAGAAAAAAACCCAAGAAATGAAAGCAGCAGTGTGAATGTGTGCGTGAATATATACAACTGGAGTCAGTAGTGCATTTTTAAATGTGGTTGCTTTTTGTCAAGTTGGTTTTATCAGAAGAGAGTCTTAAATTGTGTTGAGTTGCACATGCTTGACAACTTTGTAAACTTTGGAATATAAATTTAATGCCTCAAACTCTAAATGTAAAATGCAGGAGATTAAAAAAAAACACACCAAAAACAACAAAGCCAGGTTGTCTTCACTGGTCTTCTATAGGGCACTGATCTGGTTAAATTTGGTAATTTTAACCAAAACTAAGCTGGGGAAGCTTTGCAAAAAAAAAATAGTTAAAATTCACAATTTTAAATTTGTGTTTAGGCGTTTGGCAACTCTTTGTAAAACACTTGGATGTAGACAAGGTTTAATACTGGAAAATAGAGCATTGCAGGATTCAGGAATGAAAGTGAAACGGGGATTTTTACCAACAGTAAACTAGAGTATGAAATTTTTGTGTAAAAGAAGCCTTTGTTCTGACCATCATCCCTTTGAGATGTGTGATACACTAGACACGATGTCTTTAAGATCTCCTGCAGTTTTTTCCAATGTAATGGTGATGGATTTTTATTATGGTCTTAAGAAAGCAAGAGGAGAGGATTGTGGACTGCTTTGCAAATGTTATGGCCCGGTAAAAAAAGGTGACTAACATTTAAACCTTTCCACAAGCATTTGGACATCAGAGTTGCAAGCTGAAGTGAGTGCAAATACTGAAGTGCTTTAGGTCTTTCTGATGGGAAGGCAAGAAGATGGTATTAAATGTTAAATTAACTTTATAGTGAGCTTTCTCTGTAATGTAGAGTTAGGTTGGCCAGATGTTCGTCACCTCTGTGAGCTTTTCTAAGTTTCTAATAAATATAAACAAGGCAGTACTCAAAGGCAGTACTTCTCAACCTTTGTTGGCCTATTTGAGTAGTAATGCCAAGAAATTCTCTTAAATAAGATAAATGCAAGGTTTGTTTTTCCTTTTTGCCTTAGTTTTATTTTTTTCTTGCCTTGAATAATATAGGAATTTCTATTTGCTACATGAGCAAGAAAGATCTGCCCCCCTTCCACTCCCCTTCTTTAGGGTGCAGTGTTCTCATAAAGTTGCTTTGAAACTTTTTTTAAAAAAAAAACTTCCCTCATTTTTTTTTTTTAAGATCCTTCTGTATGTCACTATTCTCTAGATAGCAGAGGTGGAACTCAACTGTAAGAGCAGTTGTACTCCAGATAGTTTTGTGGTTTGTTTTGGTGGTGGTTGGTTTAGGTTTTTTTATGCTGTTGTCTTGGTGTGAGTTGATTTTGTGTGTAAGTGTACCTATCCTATAGACTGGCCCTTAGAATGATTATGGAGGGAAGTTATGGGAATAGCATAATATGATAGGGTAATTGTACGCTGTAGCTAAGGCAGCGTAGTCAGTCCCATATAGCTGTGTCCATAGAATGCACCCCTATGGTATATTGTAATAACTTTCACATGCATCTTTGTATGCATACAAAATATGGACTGGTGAAAGTCAACACAGTTTTTTAAAAGGAGAGCTGATTTTCAGAGTTTTTGAGGCTAATTAAAAAATAAGAGAATAATAGATCAAGCTACTGCTAAGCAGTGAATTCATCATGCTGATTACAGACATGGTGTTACTTGTTAAAATACTGATTTGATAACTTTTTTTTACACTGTCCTCGTTTTTTTGAGAATAAGGAGAATTCTTGTAGCTTTTCAGAAAGTGCAGACTGACTGATGTTGTGTCCCATTGAGGCCACTCGTCATTTCTACAAAAACTTGTTCTGCAAACTGCCAGTCTCCAAAGTTGTTGTTTGTGTAGTCTTGGCAAACTCTGGGAGTCTTCTGTCACATGGAGCTCAGGGTGTACAGGTGCTGCTTCTGGATTATGTGTCGAATGTTGGTGGCTGAGGTTCTGCTCTAAGTTACTGTGCCCTCAACAAGTTGAGGGGCAGCGTGTTGGAAGGCTCTTGCACAATGCTGCCGACCTCCAGCCTCTAAGGAATATTAAGCCAGCATTTGTTTGAAAATGTCTGGCACAATGCCAAACCTCATTTCTGAGAGGTGGCCATCAGGACGGAATGTCTTACTTCTTTCTAACTGCATCAATTTACATTTGTCTATACTGAATTTCATCTGTCCCTTTGTTTACCAGTCATTCTGTTTCATTTAGCAAGGTACATCTTGGTGTTTCTCATTTGGCCTATTTATACTAGTTACCCTCTTCTTTTAGGCTGCATTGTAGTCCTGGGTTACAGAACCAAAGACCATTGTGATTCTTGCAGGAAAAAACTCCCAAGGGAAAAGGCATGCTAAGTTTCAATGTCAGATGTTGGAAAGCTTGGAAATGTCAGAATTAAAATACCCAGCTATCACTGAATTAACCACTGAGTTAGCCAGTGCTTCACTTCACACTTGTCCCTTCAATGTACTTCAGCCAGTGTATGCAGTCCTCATTCAACACTGAGCATAGGAATGTTTTAGTAAGTTCTGCTGTTTTCAGGGTATGGTAATTGTTACAATACCTCAAAATTTGTGTTAAGCGGTGAGATTTTCTTCATCTTAAATTAGAAGCTTCTGTGGTTTTGGTTACTTTAGGAGAAACAAACTGTACTTTTGAGTTCAAAGCACAGCTACAGGTGTGTAGTTGCCACCTTTTTTTAAAGTTTGTTCTGAAAGCCTTTAGGGAGTGACCAGGAAAGCAAAGTCTGTAACTGCATTCCCTTTCCAGTTTGATCAGTCCAACTACTCTGCAAAACACTGGAATAAATAGAGAGCTGTTTTAGTTGCAGTAACTCTGAAATTTCCCAAAAACCATTACCTGCATTGTACACCTTCCAGATTTCAGAAGAGATGAGAACAGCTGTAGACAATACTCTCATTCACAAAGGGCTTGTGTACTGAAAGGTAGGTTCTTTGAAGAGATAGTAGGTAGTCACCTGAGTAGTTTGTATCACAGGCCAAGTACACTGAGTGATTTAATTACAGTGGCACAGCAGTCTGGCATTTCCTTCCTTGAGTGAGAGGCTTAAAACATGAATATTTCAATGTTTGTCTTTTATTATACCATGATGGTATTATGCTAGACACTGCAAACAGTATGTGGGGTGTAGGCTGAAAAATCGAATATGAAGGACAGAAGGGAGAACCATGAAAAACAAGCAGAATAATCAAAACAGAGAGAATCACAACTGTTACATTCCTAGTTGTGTTTTGGGTTTCTTGCAGACCTTTCTGAGCTCTTTGTCCTTGCTGTTTTCTCTGACTGCTTTTCATATGTTTTCATAGTTGCTCTAATGTCCTTTAATCAAGAGGAACCTACATCTTTCTGTATCTTGCACTGCCATTACACATTGCTTTTATCTATTTATTATTTGTAAAAAGGCCAGCTTGTTTGAAACTGATAATTTTCTGCTGGTTACATTTGTTTTATAATGTCTATTGTGCCATTGCTTTCTTACTCAGCTTAGAAATCCACATTCAGTGTCCTTGCAAACTGTTATTTTCTGCTTCCAGGTGTAATTAATTTCCATGCTGAAACAAATGTTTCAAATGCAGGTGTGTGGGATGAAGCAGTAGTTCTTTGCTGCTTGACACTTCTTAATCTTCAAACAGGCTTAAATGTTCTTCCCCTCCCTTTATAGCTGCTTCCAATCCTTCCTTCTTTTTTAAAGCTGTATTCAGCTGTGAGCTAATGAGTAAGACTAATGCAGTGATGAATTTTTGGTTGCCTAGAGTTTGAAATATCCTGTTTGACACATCATTAGACAAGCAGTCAAGTTAATAAATGTTCATTTTTTGATTGGCTTAAGTGGTGTTTTTTCTCTTTGTCCTTTTTCGGTTTGATTTGGGTTTTTTTGAGTTGGGGGTGGGGTTTTTTTGTGTGTGTGCATTGTAGGTTATTGTTTGGGAGGTTTTTGCGTTGTGCTTTGTTATTTTTTTTTAATTTCTGATTTAACTGCGCATCACCTTTCATATCCTCCAAGTTATTTTCTGGAAATGTAAAGCAAATTAACCCCTTTATGCTTTCTTGAGTACAAACCAGAAAGCTGCAATATGTAATTTTAACAAATACTTGTGTTATTAACCAATATTAAATGTAACTGTGGAGGACAATCTTCAGTCATTCTGGTTGGAGTGATCTTCTATGACTGTGTTTAAGTCAGCTGTTGCTATCATTAAAAGTAAGGCCTGGCTATTTCTGTTGTAAACTAAAAAAATGTAGTAGTGTCACAAGGGAGTATGGAATCTGACAAATGGAAAGAAACTGGTGCAGATGCTGCATTATTTGGTACCTTGCAAGAAGGCAGCTTGGTAGGCACCAGGCTGTCATTTCTTACAGAATTTTCCAGAACCTGGAAACTTCTGTTTATTATTCATGCATATTTGGATGAGATATCCTTTGTCAGTCTTTAAAGTCTTCATTCTTTAAAGGGCTTCTGTAATCTTTTAAATAGCTGGTAGAGGGGAGTTGTTTGAGAGATTTTTTAGCAACTTAGCTGTCAAGAAAAGAAAGATACTTCTGGTTTTATTATAGGATCACAGTCCCGCATTCGCACTCACATGTCAAAGTTTTGAATCCTTACTTGAAGCTTAAGCCATCTTTCCTATGTTAGTTGTAATTATATTGCTGCAAAACAAGCAGGTTAATGAGCTTTTTTACAAGTATTCTTTTTCTTGAAAGTACTGGTTTGTGTTTTTTTGTTTTGTTATCAGCTTTCTGATAAATGTTTATTGAAAGAGAAGGGAGGAGATAAAAAATGGGGCTGTTTCACCAGTGAAGCCGAATCTTGATAGAAACCTAATGTGAAACTGGCAAAGGACAATGATGCTGAATTTGTGTTAGAGCAGATCTGTCTGTTGCAGATAGGTACTGCTGCTCTATTTCTATTGATCTCAGTTTTCCAAAACTGTTGCAGAATTGTACATGTATTGCTCCTTGTCTGTGTTACATTGCTGTTGTTCTCTAACAGTAGCATTGGTGCTTACTCTTTTAACAATGTTCTAGTCTGTAAAATGGTGAGTGACTAATCATCCTTGTGGAGAGGTAGGAACTATCACACTTTATATTTGGAAACTGGGACACAGAAATGGTGACATGCTGGAGCTGCACCGGAAACCTCTGGCAGTGACAGAGACTGCTGGTCACGGTTGTAATTCAAGACTAATCCTTTCCGATAGGTGCATAGCATGTCTCTCCTCACCAAATTTGGTTTATTGTTTCTATGTAAAATATTTCACATTTGCTGCTTGAAAGAAACCAAAAGTTTTCTTTTGGTTTTTCTCTTAAGCCATCTCTAAATTGAAAAACTAACAACCAATTCCAGGAAAATGTGGGTTCTACTTTGGGGATTTTTAAGAAAATTCAGGATGTAGCTTAATATCCCCAGAGAAAGGGAAGGCACTACCGAAACCATGTTAACAAAAAGAAGCAAGTTGGAGAAATAGATACGGTAGAAGGAATATGAGAAGCCGGAAGCTCTTATATATAAAAATATTAGATTAAATATATATTTATTATAGAATTGTTAGTCTTGATTGCTAAGCTGAGAAAGTAAGTAGGTTTGTATTTATGTTGCTGAGTTGGAAGCTTTCAAAAAAAAAAAGCTCCTTCCTTTCCTTGAGCAAAATGCTTGAACTGCCCTCCAGATCTCACAGCCCACGTGCCTCTGCTTGTTCAGTTTCCAGTTATTCCAGTTTGCCTGTTGTTTTCAGTGGAGTTGTAGCTTTCAAAAGGAGGTACTTTTTAAAGTTACTCACAACTTTCCACTCCCTTTTTCCAAAAAGCCTACCCTTTTTGTGTAGATTGATGAAGTTGGCCTGGTGTTACTATGAACCAGGTTTTGTTTCATGTTTGCCCAAGTTCTTCTACAGCCCTTCACACTCTGCTGAAGCAAACAGCCTTACTTTAGCTGAATAAAAGTCTGTAGACTTTTCTGACCATAGTACCCTGGAGAAGCAAATACAAGAGCATATGCCACCTCAGCTATTTTCCCCAAATTTATGGGTGAATTACTTGCTCTGTGGGTGAAATGCCAACTGGTGTATCATTTGTACCCATAATTATTTGTATATTGAACTGCTTTGATTAGTGCAATTAGGGTGCTTTTTCCTGCTGAAGTGTTTTGGACCAGACAAAACTTTAGTCCTTTCCTTAATGAAGGCGACTGCTACTTTGTTACCTTGAGCAGTTCAAGTAGTGAAAAGGAGTATAGACATAAATTTTGAAATGATAGGAGCCTGGAATATTGAAATACATTTGTTTCAGCTTTTAAATTATTTTTAGTATTACCAAAGGTTTTTTTGCACAAATGTTTCACTGGAACTTACTAAATTCAATATATGAATTACATCTGCAAATAACTTTCCCTGGTTGAATTATTGATGTTGAATTACTAATTTTCCTGCTGTGGTAAAATACCTATTTTTATCTTGAGTACTGAATTCTTATTTCTCTGAAGATAGTAGTAGCTTTTGAAGACCTCTCTAGTCTAATGCACATATATCTGACAGTCTGCTTTATGCTGATCTTTTCTCATCCTTGTCTTCATGCTACTCAGCTTGATAATTTTCATAAATTGCATGAAGAGCCTTTTCATAGTTCTTAGTCCCTGTGATAGTTTAAAAAAAACCTTGAGGATCTTAATGTACTTCCACTATTAAATCATGTACAACTTAAAAACTATTAAAACTGTACAACTGTATTAAAGTAATAACATTTGTTTACTGCTGCTTATTTTACTACTACAGCTTACTTCAAGGGACACGATACATTTTTTCCTCTCAGATTTTGGAATGATTGATCATTCTTAGAACTGGAAAATACATTTTGATGAGAAACAAGCCTGACTAACAAAACCTGTTGTATTTGTTAAATAGAAAAAAATGCCCTGAAAATTAAAAAAAAAAAAAACCAAAACTATCAGAAGCATCTTCTACATTTATTGTTTGCCTTTACATGAACAACATAAACCTAAGTTAACAAATTCTCCTGGAAGATAATGAACAGCATATGGACCTAAGAAGGGATATTAAATGTCATCGGGCCCCTCATAATATCTAATATCTGGAGAGTGTAGCAAAATTTTAAATGCATTCACTGTGATGATCTGGAAGGGGCTGTTGCCCACACTTCTCCAAAAAGCAGTAGTGAAATGATTTGTACTATTAACTTCATTGTGCCATTGCTTATCAAAATTGTTACGGTTTCGTTTTGTAAAACAGTCTGATGCCAGTGCAAAATGGAAATACTGTTATTTGGAAAATTCATAAGAATTAACACATGTAGGGAGGGGAAACCTGGGACTAAATTTTCTTGGTGTTTGCAGTGCAGGGGATTGTTGTGGGCTTTGGATGATGTGGTTCTGCTGTTTGGTGGGTGATGTTTGGTTGTTGTATGTTCTTTTGTGATTGTTTTTTTTTTTTTTTTTTAGTGTATGGACTTAGACATGTTGAAGTGATATTATTCTTTCTGTGTTTGCAGGAGCTATCATCTTACCAAAGAGCAAGGTTTATGTTACAAGAAACATAAGTTGGGTTTTTTTCCTCATTTGGTTGGCTTATACTTAGTAAATTTTTATGAAGTGCAGAATCTGTGTAACTTAAAGGATGTACAATTAGGATCTTCCCAGGCAAGACTTAGCTGTCTGGTGCAAATATGCATATGTTTCCAGTATAATAGGTATGCCTGGCTTTCTTAAATGTCTGACAAAGTTCTTGGTTGAATAGCTTGTATAGACTTGCAGGAAAAAAAACAAAACCTGAGTGGATCTGTTAATGAATGAAATAGGGGCCGAATATTTTGCCTTTTCTCAAGGCTTCTAGATACCTTGACAAGTGCAGATTTATCTGTAGAAGCTCTTGAAGCCCGCTTTAAAGTCAAAGGGAGAGCAGGGGAGAAAGTTGGTGGTTGTTACATGCTTTAGCTGAAAGTGTAAGTTTAATTTTAAGACGCTGTCCGACCAAATAACTTGTGGAGCATTAAAACAATTTAATGGAGAGCTTCTTTGATTCCTCTCAGTTGTATTGTTACTGCACAAGGAATCTTCCATCTGAAATGTCTGTTTCCATTCCTCTGTAATGGTGAAGGGAGAGAACTGTTTCTGCAGTTCAGTAATTTTTTATTTTAAAGGTCTAATTATATTAAATGTAAAGTTTAAAATAAAAAATACAGATATTTTGCCTGATTACAGCACTTGCCAGCCTTTTGAATTTTCTTGTTGTCTTTTATCTTTGCGAGGTACGTCCCTGATATGCAGGTAGTGGGTAAAGTGAAACCAAGTTTCTGTGGGGTTTTTTCTGGCTGTTCTTAGTTCTAATGCCAGATGTTACATACAGTGTGATTTCTGTTTCATGAAGACTCATCAACAGTTTTCACTCTTTCCACTTTAGGCTTCTCTAGCTAAGACTGAGTCCTTATAAATCTTGATCAAAAAGTGATCAGACTTTGCCAGTGTAAGGCTTTTGCATCCTACTTCTTTCTTCAGCAAGAGTGTTTTCACAGCAGTGATATACATGTACCTGGAAAGGCATAGTCACTGTAGCAGTTTACCTTCATAGCTGGTTTTGGTGCTCCTTTGTCTATTATTATTGACATTTTTGATACTGATAAAGTGGTTCTTAGGGTTTATAATGGCACATTCTTCTGTGTTTGTATATGGAAAAACTATTAAAGGTTTTTGCTAGACATGAAGTATAAAATTACTATTTTTGTTTCTTTTTGTTTTCTTAAAGGAACTTAGTGACTTAGCCCGTGATCCTCCAGCACAGTGTTCAGCAGGTCCTGTTGGAGATGACAGTAAGTAACTTTAAGTTTTATGTTTTTTTCTGCTGACTCAAAGCATATCATACCTAGATAATAATGCGGAGTTTTTCTTTTGTAGTGTTTCATTGGCAAGCCACAATTATGGGACCTGTAAGTATTCTAATTCTTGTGATGTAATATTAAATGAGTAGTTCCTACTGAGGAGAAAACTGTGGGGTTTTTGGTTTACATTGGTTAGCTCTCCTTATCCAGCTCAAGTTCCAGAAGCCTTCATTACAGTAAAGGAAAATGCGGGAGGGGAAGAAACCCACCAGTTATTTTGTTGTTGCAGTATTTTATGAGGACATGTATTTCAGCTGAAATAATATCTAGAGCAATGTTAGGGATTGTTACTTAATATTTAAAACTTTGTTTGCATTTAACTTTTTCTAAAGTCTTAATCTAGCATGAACTTTGTACTAGGTCCTGATACTACTATCAGGAATTAGTTGGGATGGTTTTGTGTGGATCTTAGAATGGAATTCTTATTTGGTCTGGTGTTGTAATGCTGAGATCTTGAATAATTGAAGGAATAGAATGGGCAGTAATCACTGAAATGTGAGGTTTCAGTTATGAGTGCAGAAAAGTCAGTGTTAAATGTTCAGTAAGTATCTAAAACTTCAATGGGACTTTTTCCTCATTAAGGAAGCCAGATGTTTGCTTTTGTTGAAAACAACCTAGAAAAAATTAATATCTGGAGTTTTTCGGTTGTCTGTGTTTAAAAGACAAACCTTTCTGTAACTTGCGACATCAAGTCTTTGGTGAGACTACAAAGTAGGAATTAAATGTCAGTGGTGCTGAATGACCCTGGCTTTATATATAGCTACAAGTGTGTTATTAGGAGGTGTCTGTTAGAAGTTCAGTGGACTGAAAAATGTCTCTTCATCTCAAAGTACCTGGTCATCATTGATTGTGACTAGGTACCTGAAAAATATAGAGTTGTTCAGTAGCTATATTAATGCTTAAATGGCAGAGTGTTGTGCACTACACTGGGTATGATGATTCTATCTGGCTGGTGTCTGCGCAGTCACGAGGTACTAAGCATTGGTTGAATTTAAATTGGGATTATTATTTTTAGTTTTCCCTTGTGGTTTAATAATGTACAGCTCCTTTCTTCCCAATGTGGTTTTCATGGTGTCAGAAGGTCTGCATTCCTATTTCCAGATTGGGCAGTATCCTGACAGAAGTGTGTCACTGTGGTGTTAGTAGTTTTAGTGCTACCTTTAATAACAGACAGGGATTGTAGAACCAATCATCTGGTCTTCCACCTCTGCAGTAGGATATTGTGATTTTCCTGGATAGGTGTATGAGAGTGTGCTTTGTTTTAACACATTTTAAGGAGGAGTTTCTGTAATTGATAAAATGTATCCCCAGAATATGTCCAGTGAAAGGATTGGTATTTTTTGACTTCTCAAGGCCTCATATGGTATCTGTTGGCCAAATAAGAGGTTATATCATGATCACTAGGTTTAATCAGAGAGGATAGGGTATAACCTGTATGTTGAGGATTTGAGTTCCCTGTCTCGTGTTGCAGTTTTTTACTTTCTGGAATTTAAGTAATACATAGTTATTTCCTTACATCAGTGAATTTTTGCAATTAAGAATTCAATTTAGAAATAATGCAGAAGTGTACTGTGTATGCTTCAAATTCATTTTCTCTAGCCCACAGTCCAGAATTAACAGCAAAGTATTCTTGAAGTTAAACATTGAAATTATTAGCTCTATTTCAGATATTTAATTGTAATTTTGAATTAAAAACCTTTTGCTTCTTTCTTGTAATTACTAACTTATAAAATCCCTATTTAGTCACTTCACTCCAGGTTTTTCTTTTCCTTAGCATCATCTTTTTTACTTCCTCATGTTGCTTTACTGCTTATAGTTGACACCTGAGTGAATTATCCCAGTAATTCTTTCCTTGGAGCAGGGAAATGTAAAATACTCTCTCATACTAGATTACTGTGAATTTCTAATGCATAAAGAGAGGATACATTCACTTAAATTATGATCATTCTTCCGTCTGTTTAGTTGTGCTGGTGGGATGGGTGTCTGAGGTTTTTTATTGTGGCCTTTTGTGGGTTTTTTCAAGGAACAAGGATCTACCTGTGTACTCACAGGTTTTTTGCAGGGCTGAAGCTAAGAATTCAGGAGGGAATGGGAATCTGTGACCACTCGAAACTTGGGTGGTCATGACAAATAAACTCCAAACACTGAAATGGAGGTTTTTTGAATCTGATGGGACTCTCACTCTGTTAACGTTACTTCTTGGAGCTATCTTAGAAACATTTGAATACTTTTGCCCTGTAGTCCTGAGTGGATTGTCAGAGGTGCTAGGTTTTATGATGCATTAGCTTGGAGAGGTCCACATAGAAAGTGATGATTATGTGTTCTGTATTACATACTTTAGGAAGTAAGAATTAAATTTTAATTATGTCTCACTGGTATTGGTGGATTAAACATTTTGGTTTAAATAAATTTCCTCTCCATTTATTTAAAAACAAGATCTTCAGAGATATTTACTGCTAAAGATGATAATAGGAGAATTATTTGTTTGCTTTGACAGAACGACAGTCCATATCAGGGTGGTGTATTCTTCTTGACAATTCACTTTCCCACAGACTACCCATTCAAACCACCTAAGGTAAGTATTGTTGTCTCACTTGTGAAATTAGAGTTTCTTAAAGAACTGAGTATAGGACAGAAATTGTCAGCATCTGTACTGTACTGTTGTCAAGTTCTCCCTTCTTTTCAGGCATTCTTATAATCTGTTGGATGTCTGGGTCCCATTCTGACTAACACAGGAATGAGTGTGTTAGCATATTCTTTATGAGCAAATCCATGTATGTGGATTCTGCATGTCTTGGAATATTTGGGCTCATTTCTGGTTCTCTTAATTGATAGGAAAACTTTTAGTTAGCTTTGTGTTACTATAATAGAATTCTTGCCATGGGGACTGTCAAGTATTAGTGTAGCTGTTTGGATTGGTCTGTAGGAATGTGACACTGGGTAGGGATTTACTTGCTGAGTGCCTAAAATCAAGTGAAGGGGTTATTTGATAGGAATTTGGCAGTAATTGCAAAATATGCTCTTTCTTGGTAGCTTTATCAGACACTAGCTTCGTCTTCCAATTTTCAGTCAATATGAAGGTGTACCCTTGGAGCGACTGCAGTTGTTGGAAGTTCCTTAGCTCTGTGACAGCAGTGTTACTGTGGTTTAGGCACTGCTGTTGAGTGTTTTCATCAAAGGCAGCTGGGATTAAAACACTCACACTTGCCCTCTCTGTTTGAAATAACGCATGTTGGGGACTCAGAGCTTGTGGCTTGGGTGCATTTCCCTGAATTTGATGCAGCTTAAGTGCTTAATCCTTTTCTTTTAGAGTCAATTGAATTGACTGGTGGCTTGGCTGAGAAGAACGGGTGCAGCTATTGTCATAGACCCAAATGCACTCTTTGTTTCTTTTTTTTTTGTTGTTGCAGGTTGCATTTACAACAAGAATCTATCATCCAAATATTAACAGTAATGGCAGCATTTGTCTTGATATTCTAAGATCACAGTGGTCTCCTGCTTTAACTATTTCTAAAGGTAACTTTTGTGAACGGGAAATTTTCCCATCTTGTGTTGAATACTGTGCTTTTTAGCTTTGATTGTGTTAAGTGCTTTCCCATCTCTGATTTCTCTTAACTTCCCTTCCCCATTCAATCCTATGTTTTACCAGTTTAATGATGCTGCTTTTTTAATGGATATTTTTTTTTCTAACACTTTCTTCTCTGTGGCTGTTTAACACTTTGTCTGGTCACTTTCTTGCTTCAGTATTGTTAGCAGAATTTACCAGCTTGGGCCCAGAGGAATTCGCTGGTATTTGGATTGAAATGGGCCTGTGTTACGGTGTTTGAGCTAAGGCTAAGAAACTGCTTGTTTGGAGCTGCCTATGTAAATACATGTGCATATTAAATGAAAGATTAATTTAAAGTTAGTTTTTAATACTGATTTGAATATTTTTTTTCATCCTGCCTAGAGTTATGTGCATAGTTCTATTGGCATATCTGTGGTAGATGAATAAATCTGTTATTGATACATACTGCTTTCTACCATGGTGCCCTGGCATTGCATTACATCATGAACTAAATTTACTGATCCTACTTCATGATAAATTGATGTTGTGTTGCAAGAGAAGGCTTGTGGCTTTTCTCATTTTACTACAGTAAATAACAGATAATTCTCAAATATTTTTGTGATGATCAAATAGTTTTGCCTCAAAGCCACTGGTCACTGTGGCTTCAAAAGATCCCTCAGCGTGCCCTTTTGTCTATATTTTGAATGTGGATTCCCTACATTTTAATGCTTCACTATTTTCTTCTAAAGCTTCTGTGAGTTAGAAGATGAAGTTCTCATAGTTGCCTACAGTGTTACTGAGTTTTTTACTTGTGTAATTTTATCAGTGCAGACCAGGATATCCTTGCCTTATGTACAACAAATAAAGAATTCATTTGGATTTAAAAGCTTAAATTTGAGGATTTTCTAGTTTTACTGATAATCATCATGGATATGCTGTTCATCAGAGTACATAATGTGCTTTTGTTGGCTGCTATGTTACATCATAGTGCAGGGGACAACAGTGCTGTTCTCATGTGTGTACTGACAGCTGTAAGTGTTGGGAAATAGGAAGCAAATAGTTCTTACAAACCTTTAAATTAGTCTGAGCTTTTTACTTAAGAGTGACTTATAAATTTATATTGGCTGTTCATCAGGAAAATACTTCTTAGGTTCAGTCCTATGATGACATTGTGCTAATGTAAAGATCCATGCTCCTTTGTTTCTGAGATTGCCATTCCTCTTTTGCTATTGAGAATGTTTTGTTTTTTTACAGTTCTCTTATCCATTTGTTCACTGTTATGTGATCCAAATCCAGATGACCCACTAGTGCCAGAGATTGCACGTATCTATAAAACAGACAGAGACAAGTAAGTACAGAATTGCACAAGACTGGTATTTTAACAGACTGTAAGAATGCGTTGTGAGACAGCAGTTGTGTTCAGTGAGCCTTTTGTGAGGATCTGAGATGGAGAAAACTTGTGTGTCAAAGAAGTGAGTAGTGAATAATTTAAAAACAAAGGAGCTTAGCATCTTTGAAGTTGTGGGTGGAAGAGACTTATATTTTTCTCACATGTGTGGAAGTATTTTAGAGTATATATATTGCCTTTTTTTTTTTTTTGCTTACTGTGCATAAATCTGTCTGAGCTGATAGATCTTCCTCGCAAGGAAAAGACAGTTCTTTGTTGTTTGGATGCCTTCATTTGGCCTTAAATTTTGGTTCTTCCCTTGAAAATGGGCATCAGAACTTTTTTTCTCATCTGTGTTGCAATAACTTTATTTTCTAACATTTTGCACAGATTTATATGAAGAAGATTTTGGGAGTTTTATATATATTAATGCTAAATACATTTGTCCAATTAGGTACAATAGGTTAGCAAGAGAGTGGACAGAGAAATACGCTATGCTGTAGGGTAAGAATATTTGCAAATTGTGGTGCATTTAACAAAATGGAAATTTGTCAGCACTTGGGTGCTGCATGCTCTAGGGCACTGGATTAACTAACAGATAATGGATGCACCAGTTACTGAACGTGGAAATTTAACAGCTTGATCTGTGGTTAGTGTGTAATGTATTGGCTAGTCACTATTTCTCACAGATACTACTCTTGCATGGCCAAAAAAAAAAAAGTTAGTATGAAGTAATTACTGAGTTCTGAGCCAGGTTGTCAACTTGTTTTGGTAAGTATTTACCCAGATTTTGTCAGAATTTGGTTTAAAGTGATGCCCTGTAGTGAGACCTTATATATAGACATGAGTGAATTCAGACAATTGAAATTTCAATTATTTTTAATCAGCAGTGTCTTGTCTTCCACATATAAACTAGGAAATGTATGAGGATTATTCTGCTTGAATAGTTAATTATTAACTTCTTACTGACAAGCATGGAGTTAAGTGTTAACTAATTGTCAGCTCAGTTCCTGTGGAAGTAGTGTGGAATAAATAGTCTTTTAACGTTCTTATAAAATTTTTAGCCATATATTCGAGTGAAAAGAATATTCAGTGCAATGAAATGTTTAATGTTGTTTTTCTTTACAATTGGAAATTTGACAGTTTGTATCCAGTGGTATTAGTAAGCAAGTAATCTTTGCTGACGGCGTGGGATATACCGTAATCTAAGAACAATATTCAGATAAAATACTTGCCTTGTTTATTCCATCTCAGATAGTCTCTATTGCTTCTCTTTAATTTTTTTTCATAACAGTTTTCAGCAAATTTGCTTGTCTTGAATTTAAAGCCTTTCCTGAAAACTAGAGGATATCTACCCTAATTGGTGTAGGGAGGGGATTATTCAGTTTTTTGAATTTAAGTATGTCTTGGTACAGAAAGAGACTACTCAAATGTAAAGAGAATAAAGTCATATTTAATCATAAATGTTTAGGAAATCATCATTTTCATGCTGATGTTAATTTAATTCCTGGTTTTGTCTTCAGGTACAACAGAATATCTCGGGAATGGACTCAGAAGTATGCCATGTGATGCTACCTTAAAGTCAGAATAACCTGCATTATAGCTGGAATAAACTTTAAATTACTGTTCCTTTTTTGATTTTCTTATCCGGCTGCTCCCCTATCAGACCTCATCTTTTTTATTTTTTTGTTTACCTCCTTCCATTCATGCACATGCTCATCTGAGAAGACTTTAGTTCTTCCAGCTTTGGACAATAACTGCTTTTAGAATCTGTAAAGTAGTTACACAAGAACAATTGCCCAAGATTCAGATTTTTTTTTTAATGGAGCATGTGTATTATGTGGCCAATGTCTTCATTCTAACTTGGTTATGAGATTAAAACATTCCTCACTGCTCTAACAGATACTGAAGATACCACCTGAAGGGGGGAGGGGAGATGGGTTCAGTTTTCTCCCATCAAAGAAGTAACATTGCTGTAGCAACATCCATCTTGTTCCAAATCTTCCAGTGTTAGAGAACTGAGGTTTTATTATATACTTCTGCTCATAACTGATGTGTCTGGAGAATTGGTACTGAATCTATAGCATCAGCAGAACAGAAAATGTGATGTATCTTATGCATGTCAATAAAGGAATGACCAGTTCTTGTTTTACAGAGAATGGAAATTGGAAGTCAAACATCCCTTGTATTCCAAAATAGGGTTTAAGAACATTTTTGTAATTCATTTAAATTTTGTTAGGAGGCTTGGAGCTATTAGTTAATCTGTCTTCCAAAACACTGTTTAATATAGCACTGAATAAATGATGCAAGTTGTCAATGGATGAGTGATCAACTAATAGCTCTACTAGTAATTGATTTATTTTCTTCAATAAAGTTGCATAAACCAATGAGTTAGCTGCCTGGATTAATCAATATGGGAAACAAAATCTTTTGTAAGAGCAAAGCTGGATTTTGTATATACTGTTGGCATTTGCCTCATTGTTTAACATCAAATAATGATGTAAAGTTCAATAGAGTGACTCTTCTGCCATTTTCAGTTCTAATGCTCAGTCTGTTGCAGGTTGGCACATTGCTCGGCCTGGTGGATGCAGAATTAATAAGCTAACATAGTTGTGTAGCCGTAGTAGGGGGCTGCACTCGGTGCTGGGAGCCCAGCGTTCAAGGATGGACTTGGGACCCAGCAGATCTGAAGTGGTGTATTGTGGAGATACTTCCTGATGCACCTGTGTTTGCTGACTGAGAACCTTTTTCTTCACCTTGTACACTTGACAACTGAAAGATCTTAATGTGGGGTAATGATGAGGCAAAAAAATTATAAAATAAAGTACTGTTTTGATGTGGGAATTGTCATGAGGCTGTGTTGAAGTGACTTTACTATGTGGGATGTTCGTTACCATTGAAAAGGATTTGTTCAGCCATGCTGCCATTTACATTGATGACTATTTTAATGCAACAGACACTTTCTTCATGTCAGGTGACTAAACGTGAATAAAGACTCATTGCTATTGGATTTTTGTTCTAAAAGAAACATTGTCTTGTGCCATTAGTTTATCTTTCAGCAACAAGGGCATTATTAAACATCTCTTTCCTCCCCTCTTCCTTCATATTTTTCCTTGTTTAATCTTTTTGGTCTCCATTCTTAACATCCATAGCTTCATTTTCTCTAGTCTTGTACTATCACTTTATTGTGCATCTGTGACTTCTCACTGGCACCACTTTTGCACTGCTTATAGTTATGTACATTCTGATTCCTTGTCCCCACATGGATGTGGAAAGCTAGATGTAAAATAAATGTTAAACCTTAATTTTTATAAAAATTTGATCATGTAGTTTGGACATGGTTTGTTCTGGTTCTAAAGTATGAGAGTGAACTTGAAATACTCAAGTTTAGTTGGTGTGGAATTTAGAAACCTGGGCTCTCTTTAGCAGTATATGCTGCAGTGACGACTTCTGAAAATTATTGATGAAGTTGCAGTTCATTTCTGCTTTGCTAACCAGCTTACACTATTTTGCTGGGAAATTGGAATACAACTACCAGTTTGTACCAGCATTACAACTGAGGTAAAAGTTTGTATTTTTAAGCTTACAAATGTGCTGCTCTCAATTGTTTCTTGTACTTGTGTTGTTTTCATGTTTATTACTTTGTCCTTGGAGTCACAGCCACTGAAATCACTTGCATGATCAACTAGGAAGATGTGTTGAGAGGTGGAAGGCAGCAGGTGTTAGAGAGCACTAGCAGTGTGCATTATGAAGGGTCAGGAAAGAAGGAAACAGTAAAATATTATGTGGAGGGTGGAAATCTTGTTTGGACCAATACCTGTTTCTTTTTTGCATCTGTCATGTTTCCACTGTAATAATTTTTTGTAATTAGTGTATATTTTGATAAAAGACTGAGGATGGATTGTAGATATTCTAGATGCCTGCTAAAGATCTGAAGTGGGGAATGGCAGGTGTTTCATCCCTGAAGCAGACTCAGTCCTGTCTGGTGCAGGCTTCCTGCAGGAGTCACATTTGGGCTTCCTGTTCAAGCAGGGAAGCAAGGGGAGGAGCTGGTAGACAAGAGCTAATACGGACAAAGTGAAGAATTCTAAGACTTGTCAAAAAAAACCTCCAAAAAACCAACAATTTTTTTTTTTTTTTCCCAGTGAGTACCTACCAAAACCCCAGGTACTCTAAAAACTACATAGTGGATCTTGGTTCCTGTAGAACACAGGGAGGATGGAAAAATTTCCATTTGAACTTGATGTAAAAAATCAAGGTTTTGGAAACGTGAGTTGTCCTGTCCTGCTGTGGTAAATTTTTTTTTTTTTTGTCATGATAAATGCTGTGATAATAGCTTCAGAGGGGTCAGCTCCATACTAGAAAACTTGTATTAAACAAAATCTATCTATTTTAATGACTTTTATTTGTGAGTATAGAGAACAAAATGTCAAGACATATAACAGGGAAAGAAACTACAGTGTTCTTCAATATTTAAGATTGATTGCTGTGTTTAATTGGGGTTTGAATTTACCAACATGATTGCAGTCAGTTTGTTGAAGTTTCACTTGGAAAACTTTGAGTGGTTTTAAGCACAAAAAAGTATTTTTGGGATGCAGGAAAAACTTGATCTGTAGTATTGTCTGGGGATTTTTCTGGTTTTTCTGTCTTCTGATGCACACAGCATCTGTTTTTGTTATAAAATGAGTACACACACGTTTTCGCATGCTTGAGTAAAAACATTCTACTCAGTTGCACTGTGCCGTAGTTCTTATATTAAGATTACAGATGCTAACTTTTTATGACAAGTCTGGCTTTAAGCAGACCACAGCAGCAAGCTTTGGTTGCTTTGGATGTATGGAACTACAATGATTAAAAAGACAACCAGTTAGTTGATGGGTGTGCAGATGTACAGTATGGGTCCTGTTAGACTGAATAGTTGCCTATGTAGAAAGGAGTTTGCATTAATTAGCAGGTAACACAAGGATTTAAACACAGCCAGAAATGGTCTAACTCCATTGTATTATTTTTTGCAGCCTCCCTTCAATTTTTTTTCCCCTCTAGTAATTTTATTTCAAACTCCTACTGCTTTAAAAAAGTGTTTTAACAGGCATTATCATCTGAAGCAGGTATTTTAGGTCCAGCAATGTGGCTGGTGATTCAGAAGTCTTCAGTCTGCATATCCCCAGTAAAACTTAAAGCATAGTTGGGATTCAGCTGAGGATTTCTTGCTCTGTTTATAGCTGTCCAAGAAATATTAGTTGTTTTTCCCTGATTCATTTGTAGTTTCATACATGCAAATGAAGCTGAGACAAAACCCTCTTTATTTAAATTAAACAAATCAGCAATAGAACAATGGAATGAGATAATGCATGATCAATAAAGGATCTTAAGGTATAAAGGTTGTTTTACTAAAAACACAGACTATACTAATTCCTTCAAATGTAAAAACAAACATGGTTGGATTTATCTGCATTCTTTGGTTCTTGGTGTGGTTGAATGGATGGTATTTTACCCCAGTACCTTTAATATAAATATAAAATAGGTATAAATTGAAGAACAGCTTGATTCAGATCATGATAGGCAATTGCATATTTTAAAAGGTAGGTGGAATTGTGTCTAAAATACTTTAAAGTATTAGGCTGAGGTCTTGTATTTTGGCAACAGTGCAGGACCAATGCAGAGAAAGTATGGGAAAATAGGAACAAAACTGGGTAAATAAATGATGTAAAGGGAAGGTACAGAAGGTAAAGATAAGCAGCCCGTATTACTGTGAAGTGAAAATGGGCTGCTGTCAATTCATGTATTCTAGTATAAAAGCAGCAGGTTTCAAAATTATTTGGAATTAGAGTGTTGATAAATTAAAATTTTAAGTATCTATTTTAGCCTGATGTAGAATAGCAATTCAGAATAACCCTGAACTGGAAAACCAGCTCAGAGTGTAGACAGATAAGCTCTTGGAGGTGTGTGTAGTGTAGAACAGTTTGTAAACTGGTGTTTGTGATGGTTTACCTGATGCCCAAAAACTGACTTAGCATGCTTGGTTAATGCAGCAGTAAATTCTGCAGTAACTTTGGTCTGCTGTGCATTTATAAGCAAGCACTCAGTCTTCTGCAGGGGTAGTTCAAAGTTGTCAGTGTCTTTTTTTCTGTACTGCAGTGGTTGGTTTAATACCAATCAGTTGTGGGGGAAAGAGTTTAGTAGCTTCCAGATAAGCAGGAGTAAGGGCTGTAACTATTTCTAGAGCAGCTGTCTGCCTCGGGTAGGTTAGAAGAGGTGACAGGCATAATCTTCACAGTGATGGGTGCCAGAAGTGAAACACTGAATTTGATAGGACAGCTCTGTAAAGTAATACTTGAAAAATTCTCCAGTAAACATCCTTCTTTGCCCAAAATAGCTTTTGTTTGTTTGGGGTGTTTTTGCCTGTGTATTAGAAGTATTGGTGAGACTTCAGTATCTTCTTCAAACAGTGAAGGATTTTAATTCATGATGGGACAAAGCTTTATCAGGATACACAATTGATCAGAATATATTGATTTTCAACAACTTCTAGTACTGATCTTTGATCACTGGGGTGGTTTCTGTGCTCTGAAAGAGTAGGCTCCTCTCTTTAAATGTTTTCTGTTGAGATTGGTTCCCCTTCAGGAGCTTCAAACAGAAATAATCAAGCTCTGTAATTAGGAGTTCTTAGGTTTGGCAGATTAGGTAATTCTGGCTTTTGCCTAAACTTCATTAATCTTCCTATTAACTGTGAGACTTAATGTGTAGAGTATGAACAGTTGCTTAGAAGTTGGTGATACAATGTTATCCTCATGGGAGGAATGCTAGCTGTAGAGCTGGATAGCTGGTTTTGTTCCAGCTGCTTTGGCAGGCAAGAGTTGTGCAGAAAGAATTTCAAAATGCTTTTATTTTTATCAGGGATGGGAATTCTGACTTAAGTTAAGTCTCATGTGATTATCTCATCTCTCATGTTTCATTAGAGGCAATGCAAAAATTAAGCTGTAAACTGTGTTTTGAAGAGCTGCCTAACAGGTGATCTCTTAGAAAGCATTTGTAGACACTGAGTATGGTAGTTTGATGTATGCTGAGGAGATGCCTGTGCTTGTTTGTAAATTAAGCCTGTTTTGTTTTTTTCCTCTCTGGCCAGGTAAGCCTCAACACTTCTTATCTTACAGTCTTTCTTGCAAGTCAGAAATGAAACTGTTCAGTCATGAGTCCTGGGGATTATTTTTTTGTTCTGTTTGTTTTGTTTTGTAGGGTATTGGGATTTTCTAGAGAATGTTCTGGAACAAAACTTTATGCTGAAAGTGAAACTCTAGTCCTCTTTAGATCTAAAAGAGGAATTGCAATTTGCAGCCTTACATATAGAACTTAGTGTGTCTGTAATCCCTTCTTCCTGGCAAATTTTTGAAGGTAAATAGCGAAGATCTGTCATAGCTCTGGCAATGATCAATGTTCAGTGAAAAGCTGTTAATTCTTTGGGGAAAGATACTCTTGCTCGAACAAGATTTGCAGATTACTTGCTGTGGTATGAATCCTGCTCTGACAGTGAATGCTGAAAATGAATTCACAGATACCTCAGTAATTGAAGGATCTGTTCAATATAACCATTATTTTATTCTTTTTCCTACTGGAAGATTTGGAATGCTCTTGTTGGGGTAAGAAAGAGGTCCAGATCTCTTCATAAGGTTCTCGATTATGTGTCTGTACTCAGAAGAACATTAAGGAGAGGATCACTGTTAGTGATTGTAGGAGTTCTCAGGTAACAAACCTAGTGGAACATGGCAGTGATATTTTTCTAGAATGGATTAGTGCTGGATGAAGAATTTAATTTGGTATTTGGGACTGAGTGGTGGTCACTCTGTGTCTGTGAAGACTTAAAGTACTATACCTCTCAAGCATGTCTGTCTGGTCTAAGCTCAGTAACAAAATGCCAGAGCACAAGTGCAGATGATGGGTCTAACCAGCATTAAGTGGTAGAACTTGTGTAAGCAAATAGTGATTCCCTGGTTTTATTGGTTGGTTGTACTAACTGCTCTGTTTTTACATTTTGAGTTGTATTTCATGGGGATATCTCTTGAGTTCTTGTTTACAGCATGATTTATGTTTCCTGAGAATCCATTCCAAATTCATTGAAAGCAGCACTTCCAGGCATCATCCCACAGTCACAAGCAATTGAAGTAGAGAGGAGGTAGGTAGATGGCTGCTCCCTAACTTAGCTCTTTGTGTCCTCTCCTACTTCATATGTGCTGCACTTCACACAAAAAATTACTATTTGGGTGCACAGGATGTGAATTTTCATACCCATAACTTATTTATTTGTAAACTGAGAAAAAAACATTCTTTTTGGCCTATCTATAAATGATATGAGAAAAGCTTTGAGAAATGCAGGTAACTCTGAATCATATTTTTGCACATGATATTCTTTCCAATACTGATAAGAATGATATTCCAAATTTTCTGCATGAAAACATGGAAAGACATGTTTGTGGAAAAACATTGAGCAGGTACCTCGAAATTTTTGGATGCAAAATTTTAACTTGAAGCAGCCTTTTTTGTTTGTTGGTTTGGTTTTTTGTTTTTGTTTTTTTGTGTGTGTTGTTTTGTTTTGTTTTTTAGTGTGACTGAAGTGACATCCTAATATCTTATGCATGCATTTTGCTGTGCTTTATGAGGGGTGGGAGGGGAGAAAAAAAGGAAGGTGAAAAGAGAAGTTGCCCTTTGCTGTTCAACTGAAGCTACATCTCTGGTTCCCAGGGCAGGAGACCAGATACAGACATAGGTTAGAGCTGACCAATCAACCTTCCTAAACTTGTTCTCTTTTCCACAGACACCCTGCCACATTTCTCTTCACCCTTTAGAGACCTGAACTTGTTTTTCCCATGTACACTTGCCCGGCTAGATAGGGCTTCTCTGTTGCCTTCCCTGATCTGATGGGGAATGTCTTTCATGTGACTTAGCTAGGCAGTGCCTGGAGACTCTGAATGCTTCCCATTTACAAGCTGGTATTTTATACAATTGCTAGGGTGAGTAATGCCTCTTGAAGTGCAAAGAATGAAAAGGGGAAGGGGTGGAAAAAACTTTTACTTTATCACTGCAGTAGTTCTAATGAGGAAGTGAGCTTGTAAAAATAATGAAAAAAAATAGATTAAGAAACTTCCTTAGGTTTTTAAGTTATGCAAGTACAGGTAAAACAAAGGTCAGGTATGTATTAAGATTAGGAATCTAGAGTGCAGGTATCCAGAGCCAGAGTGAAGGGTGAAAGCTCAGTGTTGTAAGGGTCAGTGAGGTTTTAAAAAGAAGTTCCCATGAAGCATATGCTGACACATACATCATGAATAATTTAGGGTGTGGACAGAGGAGAGGGCAGCCAGCTGTACTTAATGAGCCAGCTGCAGCAAACTGATAAGCTCTTCTCAAAGAGTTCTGCTGGGAGGAAGTAGCAGTAATAGTTGGTGGTTACAAGATTATGGGTCATTGCCGGGAAGCTGTAAGAATAAACAGTGGATCAGCATCCTTGGTAATGAGAGAACACAACAAAAGAGGTCTTGAAAAGCCTCCAAGTTCAAGCTGCCAGCAAGATGTTCACTAAACAATGAGTGACTTTCTAGTCATGCAGTGGCTTTCTTACATGAGCATTTAGCTGTCCACTGCTAACTGTGAAGGCAGGAGGTGGCAGGAGAAGCTTAGTTGTACACTTCATGTGTCTGACCAGATACGGAAGACTCCAAAGTGATTATTGTGGAAAAAGCTGTCAGATTGCTAGGCATAATGAAGTATGAATACTTCATTAAAGTGAATTGCCTAAAATATCTTTTTAAAATAGTTTTAAGTATCTTTTTGATGTGATTGAAATTCCTCAGGGCATTTCCAGGCCTTTAAAACTGTATTTGTCAGTATGACCACTGTTGATAAACTGTACTGAAAATATGCTGAGAGAATCAGCATAATAGAATTGATTCTTCATTGATAGATAAGTACTCAAGATAATTTTGTGTCTTGAACCTTCTAAGTGCTTACTAACCTGGAGTCATGATAGCTTTGTGTGGTGAAGAAACCCTTTCACAGGAAAGCAGCTGTACCTTTGGAAATGATTGTTTGCTGAATGCTGTTTATTTTCATAATATGTAAAAAGTGCCAAAAGCTTAGGTGGCTGTTCACTGTTCAACACATTAATTAAAACTTTAAATACCTTCAGAATATTGTGGCACTTCTGTGAAATGTTCTGTAGACATCATAATGTATGCTGAGTATTTTATGCAGAGGTGTAATTGATGTTAGTGTATCTTTGTCCTTTCATTAGATATATATTAGTTTAGACAAGCTGAAGATCTTTGCTCTTGCTGAAACAATCTCGGAAGAGGTTGATTCCAGGCAGTGATCTCTTGTGGTTTTTAGAATCTCTAAAGGCTGCTGTTGCCTTTGTGCTTATGTATAGTCCTTACGTTGAGAAGAGTTCTTCCATGGAAGAGTGACATCTGTAGCAGCAATCAAAGGCATAGGGACTAATCTGAGCAGCAGATTATTTGGATCCACTGGGCTGAGAATTCTGCTGTGACCAAAATGTGAGTGAGTAGTATTTTAGCCATGGCGACTCCCTGAAGGGGTCCTTCTTTCACCAAGGACTGAGCTGAAGAGACAGGGTTCTTTTCAGATCCCTAAGGCTCTTTTAAAAATGTTTCCTGCCATAAAACCACTGCCTACCTTCCCTTCTTTCAGTGCAAATACCAGAATGTTAAAATTCTGACTAGTACCAAAACAAGAAATCTAGTCAGTATGAGAAGGTATGAGGAAATGGAATGAAGGTGTATTAGGGATGTTCAGATTGGACATTAGGGAAAGGTTCTTTACTGAGTGGATGGTCCGTCACTGGAATAGGCTCTCCTGCAGAATGGTCACAGCATCAAGCCTGACTGAGTTCATAAAACATCTGGATGTTACTCTTAGTCATATGGTTTAGTTTTATTCAGTCCCGCACGGACAAGAGAGTTGGACTTCTGATGATCCTTATGAGTCCCAATCTGGGATATTTTGTGACCCTCCCAGTAGTCTTTGTATACTGCAGTAGTCCTTTCCTTTTTGTTGCCATGAGAATCAAGCACATAATGTTTTTAACAGATGGGTGTATATATAAAGTAGTATTTTTAGTGCTGTTTATGTATGAAGTAATTTGGGGGAAAAAAAAATAGAACCCATATTAAAGTATGCCTGTTTCATAAATGTGCATGAGTCAATTTCTGCAAGTCTTACTCCAGCGACATTTGTACCAGTGCAGCAGGTGATAGGGCATGCAGCATCTTGGGCTGCATGACGATGTAGCTCTGTTATGTAAAAGGTTTTTCACTAGAATCATTCAGACAAGTGGGTATTTTTTCCTGTGTAGCCATGCTCTTGGCTTGTGCTGTTGCCTAAGTGGGGCTTGAGTTGATTCAGTGAGGACTTTGTTGATTAAGAATTCTGGAAATTCTTATACATGATGAAATAATCATTAATCTTTCAAGAGGGGGGAAAAAAAGTCTTCTCAAGTACCCACAACTTTCAGTAAAGTTATTTTGAATATTCCATGGTGCTTCCATTAGAGTGATTTTGGTAGAAGTGAAGAGTTTGTCTTAGTGCTGAAGCCAGGTGTATTAAGCCACACTGAAGGTCTGAGAAACAGAGGTCCTGACCTGCCCCAGTGGTTTGTTTGGGGTCACTTGAATAAGAAAAGAAATGCAGCTCCCAGCTGCTTCAGCAATTCCAAGTCCATTTACTTTTACTCTTCTAGTTTTTCAGCTACAAACTTTTGTTGACATTCTCTTAATACTCACTTGCACAGAAAACATTCATTACAACAGTAGGCTGGATGTATGCTTCATAGGTAGTGTGATCTATCTGGTATGTCTTGCTCTCAGTGGGTAAAGTGCCAAGCACACAGGCTCAAACTTCCTCTCAAACTTCCGTCATGAGGAAAAGAGTTTGCTACCTACAGATACCCACATTTTGAGGGATTTCATTTTGTACATTCAGGGACAAGTTGTCCCTTGTACTGTGGTCACAGATGACTGTATAGTTTTAAGCCTCTAAGAAAGGCTAAGCAACCTGTTTCATAATGTCTGCATTTGTACTGCTTATTTTCTGTAAATTATGAAGAATCAGTATGTTTTAAGTACGTTTTAATGAGAATTGGGGGGGAGCTTGGACAGCACTGTACAAGGTACTGATTTTGCTGCTTACGAAACAAAGGGTAAGTGGCAATGAAAGCGTTACATCATTCTATAAATAGATTAGGATTGTTTCAGAATTGTTTTCAAAATAAAGAGAATA
Source organism: Cyanistes caeruleus (assembly GCF_971803275.1). Lineage (NCBI taxonomy): Eukaryota > Metazoa > Chordata > Aves > Passeriformes > Paridae > Cyanistes > Cyanistes caeruleus. The sequence continues at coordinate 48,536,506 of NC_141705.1, forward strand.
AAAGCTGTGGGAATTCCACCTTCTAAATAACATGATTTTAGAAATCTGGCCATGCTGGCTTTGAAGATCCTTAGGCTTTCTTGTATCTGTTCTATGGAAGTGGTGACCCGACACCTAAATCCTTTGGTTTAAGTGCATCTTAAAGCAAGATGTTATGCAGAGATACAAATACAGGCTTTTGCCCCAGCATGCCTGATGAAGGTAATACTCAAGACATCACCTGTTTTCCTGTTTATGAAATTTAAAAATTATTACATATTTTTTGCTTTTCCCCTTCCATTACAGCATTTGTCCGGAGTAGTAGCTTCCTTTCTACATCGTTATTTTTAATTACTCATGATTGTTAAGTATTGGGTAATTTTGTTCGCTAAGGAAATCCCCTTGCACTGGCCTGCAGACTTTGCCATAATTACAAAAGAAACTTCAGGCCTACCATTCAGATTTTCACTTTGTATTTTACTCATGATAACCTAGTACAAAATTCTCTTCTAGTGCTGCATTAATAGTTTCCTCATCTAAAAGCTATCTTAATTTATTTCCTCATTTTATTTTTAATATCGTTTTGGACGGAGCTCAAGATAAGTACAGAATAATTTTCTTTAGAAATAATTTAGGTATAGTATTTTTAATAATATTTAGAAAGAACATTTAGAATAATTTTCTTTAGAAATCCATAGCTGGAGAGCTCCCTGCATCATATTGTCTTTACTCCAGCATGGAGAGTAACTGTCCTGCACAGTGGTTCTGTTCTGCAGATGCAGTCAGAAAACAGAGGTCTGGAGTTATGTTGAGGAACTGTGGGGCCTTCTTATGGATATTCTGTGCTGCCTGAACATATTTACACATACAAACATGTATACACTAATATTGCTGCATCCGTAGAAAATTCCCTAAGTTAGAGCATCCTTTAGTTGTTTTGCATCTTTGACAAATGGTCTGTGGTGGTGGTATCTGCGGCAGCACACAGGTACCAGAAGAGAGAGGGAGCATGCCCTGATATGGACTGCTGTGAACGCGTGTCCTGTTTGGCTTCAGAGGTGTTTACCTTCAGCAGAAGAATGGTACGGGCTGGACAGGTGGGGGCAGTAACATCTTAAGTACTGCATCCAGATCTGTGAGAACCTCTTTGTTTAAAACCTTTACATGAACTCATGGAACATGGATTTGAAAGTAGCATCAGCCTGTTGTAATGACAGAGATTGCTTAGCATTTGGAAACAAAGGACTTCTGGATTAACATGGCAGAATTTGGGCAGCTACAGTGGAACTGCTCTGAATTTATTCTGATAGAGCCGAAGGCATGGTTTTGCCTTCAGCTTTTTGTCTTAGTTGATGAAGAATATCTGCTTGCAGTATTGTGAAGTAAGAATTGTAATAGCCTCCTAAATTTGTGGTATTTCAGAAGGAGGGTTAATACAGTACATAGTAAAAGAAAGTACTCGGTTTATCTTGTTTTGTGTCTTAAGATTTGAAAAGATTAAACCACAGCCTTTAAAATTCCTATCTTGGAACAGCAAAAATGTCATATGTTTAAAAATACCCTCAAACAAACAAAAAACAAACCCTAAAAAGTGGGACATGAAAATGAGACATGATTTAACTTAATTATAAGCCTTGAACAAGGAAACAGCATGTTCTCAGAATACTTAATTAGAGCATTGTTTTTAGGTTGAGGTTTTTTGATGTGTGTGTTGCTCCAGTCAGTTTTAAGCAGAAAGAATAAAAGGCAAAACACGGGGAAGTGCAGTAAACATTTTGAAATGCAGTTTCCTTCTTACTGGGAACCTATCATGTGACTTGCTGGAAAAGATTTCTTTAAAAAAGAAAAATTGCAATTGTTTTTTGATAGCTGTAAATCTGCTTCTTGAGAAATAATACCCTGTAAGATCTGTCAAGCAGCACTACAATGTTTAAATGGTTTTAGTGTTGTATCAGTGAATTTAAGCAAAGAACACTGAAATGTTTGATTGCCCTTGAAGCATTACTCATCAACAGATGAGGACAGAAACAGAGTAAGGCTTTCTACTATTAATGTATAATCATTTTATACTCTGCACTATTAAAAGAGACAAGATACTAATTTTGACTGAATTCAGCATGCAAAGCCAGTTGGGGTAACTCAGTCTTGGATGATAGCCTTTTTTGGCAATCTCACTAAAAGACAGCTGAGAGTTGAACTGAAATGGGAACGGCATTTCAGTTAGTCAAATGTATTGAATGTGGCTTATTCTGTCTTAAAATTACACACACATGGTAACTTTTAACAGCTAAATTTCTGCATGCCCTTCTGCTGCCCAACACTGTGGGTCCCAGCTACCCCTTTTTGAAGCTGACTGCAGAATTTTTTTATGAGAAGAAAAGATCAGCTACTGTCTTTGAGTCAGTATTTCTCAGATCTGCACCCCCTCTTGTGATCTCAGAGGTGAAAATAATGACTTGTGGCTGGATTGTGTACTTTTTAAACAGAGCATGAAGTACCATGGGTGTTACATCTGGAGAGTAGAGTAGCTAAAATCTTCCATAGAGCTGTTTAAAAATTTGTTGCTTTAATTGCTGCTTTTGGGCTGTGAATGAAGGGATTAACCTAGCAATGGCACATAGGAAAGCTACAGTGTGATTTGAAAACCATACTTCTTGTACGTTCTTCCTTGGGAGCGCTGATGATTCTGTCCTTTCGCAGATGAATTTACTGAATTTTTATAAACAAAAGCCACAGCCCTGCTTTATGAGGAAACCACAGTACTTTGAGCAGTCCATGACGTTTGTTACGGTTTTATATGCCTCTGTAATTTTATGGAAAAAAGAATGTGTAAGTCTGAGGCCATATAAAAGCCTCAGGACTCAAGGGAACCAATACTGACAGAACCCACTGCGGTGTTGCCACAACTCTTCCTCATCCCTTCCGGCCTCCCTGCCGTTTTCTAGAGCTCCGAGTGCATTTGCTGCACCTGAAAGATTCGTAACCGTATTAGAGCTTCTCCTATCACTGTTCCGCCCTGTCTCTTGGAGGCAAAAAGAAACACAGCTCTCCCCTTTGCCGACGTGCTCGGGCAGGGCTGTGAGGCGGCCGGCAGCGCTCCCCGCCCGTTGCCCCTCGCGCTCCGCGGCCGCGCTCAGCGCTGGGCCCGGCCGGCCTCAGGCCCCGCGCGCAGCCGCGCTGCACCGCCCTCAGGAGCGCCGGCGTCCTCCCTCCCCTTCCCTCCCTTCCGTCCTTGCAAGCACCGCCCCAGCTCGCTGCTCCCGCCGCTGTCGCCATGGGCTCTGCTGCGCTGCTGCTGGCGGTGCTGCTGTTGCCGCTGGCGATGGCCGCGGGCGGCCCGGAGGTGCGCAGCCTGCGGGGGAGCTGGCGGCTCCGCAGCGGGAACGGCTCGGTGTCGCTCCGAGCGGAGGTGCCGGGCTGCGTTCATACCGCGCTGCTCCGCCGGGGCCTCATCCAGGTACGGTACTCCGAGAGCCGGGCCCTGGAGCAGCCCTTCCCGCCGTGGGCAGCCCGCCTCGGAGCGGAAAACCCGGCCCCCCAAAACACAGCTCCGTCCCGGCAGCTGCCCGGCCGCTGCAGGCTTGGTTGGCATCGCCGGGGCAGCAGCCAGGCTTCGTTTGGTGGCTGCACTGTCCTCGGTCCCAGGCCGAGGATACAAATGGAAGCTTTTTTGTACGTGAGATTGTGATTTTGATACGTAGCCAGGGTGCTGACACCGGATACCTGTAACACCCTCACAGCATGTAAGTCATGCTTACCTACGCTGGTCTCTCAAAAGAATGAAAAGTTAAACCTATCCTCATAAAGTTTGACTTGTTGATGCAATAAGCTTAGGGATTTCAGGCCATTAAAAAGCTCCTTTAAAACTTGCAGGGAATATCAGAATAGTGGCGATTACACGTATACTCATTCTGCCTGAAGGAAAGTACAGTCTGAAACAGAAGAAGTTAAATTTAAAGGACTGACTCCCGTCTTAAAACTTTGAAGAAGCTTTTCTGCTTCTGTTTGCACTTGCCTCTGTTAAATTTTTAAATTTAAGGAAACACAGCAACCACTTTCTTGCACAAATTTTCAAAACTGCCATGGCAGATGGGTAACAAAGTATTCTAATACTAGCATAAGGTGCCTGTGACTCAGACCTGGCAAGAAACGTGGCAGTAACCGGATGGTTGTTGAAATAAGATGTCTTTTTAAAAGGAAACAAAGAGAATGAAACGTGTACCTGGAACAAGGAAAGAAATAAAACACAGTGAAGTTAACAAAGTAATCTATAAAGGTGATAAACACAGTTCTGTGCTGGAAAATACACTGTTGTATGCTGTAAGTATATTATATTATCACTCCTTTATTGTGGGCCCAGTGGTGCAGTTCCTGTGCATCATTTATTTAAAAAACACATTCCGGATGTACGCATTTTATATTTTCTATTTCTTGGGTTTTATCCTTCAACTTATTACTCTGTTTAAAGTTAGAGAGGTAAAAGGAGAAAGTGACACCCTTTGGGCAGGATAATTTTAGCATTTTCTGTGTTGGCACAGGTTGGGAATCCCGGCACTAATAATAGATTCCAAAGAGTGTCACTGCCAGATACAAAGCATCAACATTGGAAAAAGAAATATGCTGTGAAGGGATAGGCAGCGATCTATGATCATATATTTTAACATCTGTGTGCTAAGTGATGTGACATCTTGGACATTGAGAATGAAGATTTCAGAAGGGCTTTTTTATAGTTTTCAAACGTGCAAGGGGCAGGGAGGCTTTATCTGGCGGATTGGTGATGGCAGCTGTGCTGGTTTCTCTGATGCAAAAGTCTTCAAGGTGAATTGAATGTCTGGGGTGCTTGGCTGTGCTGCAAGAAGGGTGAATAATCATTCAGGAGAAACTGACCAGTGCACTGACTCAGGCACACAAGGCAGTGATGTGAAGAAAGACTCACATTTAACACTCACACGAAGTACACTTACGAAGTGAGAATATGTGATTGCTAATTTAAATGCATTGCTGCAAACTGACTTGTAATTTAGCAGTATATTTGGAAATGAGGATCATGAACTCTCATGTGCCTGGGCAGAATCCCAAGCCTGCACAGAGGCATGAAAGCTTAGTCAGCCAGCTGGGCAGCAGTGGGTGCTTGGCTAATTAAATCGATGATGGTTGGTTGTGGTCACTTAGAACATGTTTACTTGAATACAAGTAAGAACTTGCTCCAAACACGTGCTGGTACAGCTGGGTATGAACCTGCTGTGGACTGGAAGCTGTTGCCACATTGGTGGAGTTGCTGTTGAAGTGCTGAGTTAACCAAAATGGTTCACTAGTGTTGTTGCTTGACCTCTGGGCTGGATCCAGCTGGTGTCTGGCTAGTTCAAGCTCAGAATCAGATAACCTGTTTCTATGTATAGGTGTGTACAGGTAGCTCAAGGCCAGCTTAAACTCATTCTTACTCAGTTTAGCAAAGCTCAGTTTACAGAAAGAAACATTCACACAAATTTGCACCAGGATATCTAAATTGTTTTAAAATCACATTTTTGTTTAAAAGGTGGAATGCAGACCATACCAAAACAGGGAGCAAACTTAGCAGATCTGAAGGCTATTGCGGATGGTGTTAAATGTACTCAATCTGTGTCACCATAGTTGTTGCATTCTGCAAAGCAGCAAGCCTGGGTTGTTTGGAGGGAGTCAGTGACATCATTCATTATTGCAATGTGAGGCTTTGTGCTCCAGAGAGGGACTCAGCTGTTTGTCCTGAGGTTTCTTCACTGTGGTCAATGTGACCAAAGGTTTTCAAGTGCAGCTGCTTAAAATCATGTTCCTATATTGCTATTTGTACAAAAGTATGCACACTGCCCTAATTGTAGAGGCATAGAGCACTGGTTGCTCCATTTTTTCAGAGTTCATTATCTCTGGTAATCAGCCCTATTTCATGTTTCAAGTATAGAAACAGGAGATTTATTATAGACACCTAAATACAAGCTTTGGTCTTAAGTATTTTTTAATTTGCTCCTTTTGCTCTTTGCAATAGAATATATGATCTTTATTCATCTTACAGAGGATGTCACTAGATCGGTAACCCAGCTTGTCATCAAAAGCGGAGATTGATCTGAAAAGCTGTACTGGGAAAGAGGAGAACAAAGCTAGTGGGAACAAAATCACTCTGGATAGCAGGACCCCCTTCCTTCAGCGACCTGGTGAAATCTACATGCTGTTTTTCTGTGTGATTTGCAAGTGGCAAATAGCACTGCATCCTTTGCTTTTGTAACCCTGAGATTTTTCAATGGGTTAGCAACCAAAACAGAAATTTAAAGCAAAGGGGAAGGGCCTATTCCAGCAATGTAGCTTAGTGGGCATCTCACAAGGAGGGGAAGGAGGGCAGCAGGGGTAAGCTGATAAATATTAAGCCTTCAGAATGTGGCTTAGATTGCAAGGCTAGTCTGCACGCAATTTATTTATCATTGTGTGTTTCATTTCAAATTTAGGTCGACGCACAGTCTGGTTTTGCACAGGGATGCTCTGGCTGATTGCGTGTCTGTAGCCTTACTTTAATCTGCTGTGCAGGCCATACACTTGAATTGAAAAACATCTCTCTGATGCTGAGGGTTCATTACACATCTCTCTGGATCCTCTTAGCATTTGTTCTAGAGATATCTTTGCTCTGGCTCATAAAATATACCTTGGAGGGACATGTCTTTCCGAATGTGCCAAATGCACGTGTCTCAAAAAAGGCTCTTGGTGAAGACACTCGAGTTTCCTACCAAAGTATTAGTTTCTTTCATGTTCAATCAGCATAGTTCAAATGCTGGATTAACTATGATAAAAACTTTAGGGCCAAGAGAGTGCATCAGAGTATGTGTTTGGCCTGATTGTTTTAATAACATTTCATTAAGGTACTATATCTCTTACTACTATTTACATGTGAAATTAAAAAATCCACACGAGACATGCACATGGAGAAGGGTAATAGTCACTTGCATAAAGTTTATCACAACTTAGATTTTTTGGAACAAGTCAGGTAACAACTCTATTTGGTATCCTATGGTTCTGTTCAGGTTAGATGGCATTCATTGTTGGAATAGTTGATTATTATATTTTTTCCACTGAAATACAGGTGCTCTGCTCAACTGTGAGAACATATGTGCAAACATTCAAAAGCCTTAGTAAAACTTAGCATAAATATTAAAGGACACTTAAGTTTTTCTTTCAAAAGCTTGTGATGTTGAAAGAGGTAGATTTATAGTGGTCTGTTGAATACATCAGAGTATTCAAGTAATATTAAGCATTACTGTGTTAACCCTTTAGTCATATTTAACCTAGTGTTCTGCTGTGACACATCTTGAACATTGTCAGTGACATTCTGTTTACTGCTTTCTGAGAGTAGCTACTGAAATTTTGTTACTTTAGGAGGAACTTCCAAAACTCATGCTCTGAGAATATGATCATTCACCTTACTACTGTTAGTTCAGCCTGACTTCAAGCTGTGAGAATTATATAAATGTTCTGACTGTCATCACTTGTGATGTCAAGGAGCATGTGGGTATAGATAAGTATATGTTAACTATTTAGCTTTAGTCTGAAGTTGCCCAGAGCAGAATCATTAAACTGTATATCATGAAATATCACTTGCAAATTTTATTTTGGTAATCTGTTACACCATCAGAATTTTCTTATGGTGTACATGATAAAACATCAGCTGAGTTAATTTATGAGAGAAGATCATGCAAGGTGACTTCAAATTAGACCATAACAAAAGCAGTGTAAGGCAAAAAAAATATCTTTATTAAATTTTGTTTTATTACATGCAGATCTTCCACCTGGGTACAGCTGACTGTGTCTGGTATCATTCAGGTGTTTGTACCATGCCCCTCAGAGCTCCTGGAGGGTGCAGGAACCAGGAGGTGTCCCTTCAGTGGGCCAGGGTGTGCCTGGTGCCACTCGGGCTTGGAGCCTCACTCTCATGTGGCCATGTCTCATCCATTTCCTGCCTAACAGGAGAAGCTCTGAGCTTGTATCACCGTAGCTTTTCAATATCCCCTTAAAATCATTGCAAGGAGAAGCTTCCATCTGGGCGCTGGCAGTTCCGTCATTGTAGTGCTGCCAGTGCTTTTGAAGTCCTGCTGGTGTCCTGTCAGCCGACCTGGAAATTGCTTCCTTCTGATGATCTGTAGCAGGGCTTTTAACCTCCTCTTAGGAGGTGATTCGCTGCTTGCATACAGCATGGAGGTTGGGAGCAGGGAACAAACAGGCAGGCGGCTTGAATGCTTCAGATTTTTCTCCCAAATTGCAGGGAGCAGGAAAATGCAAGGCTGTTATGTTCGGTGGGATCTAAAAATAGCTATAGTTTACTCCACCCCTTTATGAATTGCTTCCAGGAACACACTGAGCTGTTGAGCTATTGAGCATGAAGTGTATTTAATAGATGTGCACTCTATTTCCTCCATCTTTCAGTTTCTCCCTGTGCCTTTAAGTGCTTTAAATTTGTCCTTTTTTTGCAAGCACTTTTCTGAGCTAAGCCTTAAATTTTGATGTGAAATGATTCAATGTGGGATGAAATTGTTTCAGAGAAATCAAAAAAATTTGACTTGCATGGTTAGATCTTCCAGCACTCAGAACAGTTGTATTTAATAATGAAATAGTCAATAACCTCACAAGTGTATTGGCAAAGTAATTCTGCTTTCTTAGAGGACTTCGTTGTGATCGTGCATTTCTCCTGAACCTTGACAATTTTTTAAAAGGCATTGCTTGAATGTTGCCAAGACTGATTTTATAACGATCATTTGTGATGGTTAAAATGGTTGACCAGTTATTAGCATTTAACAGCTTTTGTGTGTAATGTATGAGCTGTCTTATTGGTTAAGTAGCAATGATATCAGTAAACTGTTAAGTTTTAGTGAAGGTACCTAAAGCTTCAAGCTCGAGCTGCGAGCTTTCCATGGGTAGGTGCCTGTGAGTCAGAAGGATTGATTAGCACCTTCTGTGACACCTCTTTTAGTAGTCAATGCATTTCTTGAAGTTTGAAGGCTTTACACTAGTAAAGAAGAAAGCTTCTTTAGGAGAAAGGATCTTTGTACATTCTGAGAATTAAACATGCCACTCTGTAAGCTGCTGTAAGAGCCCATTTGGCAATGATTTCTGCCTCTGATAAAATATTCCTGCATTTCTTCTGCTAGTCAACCAGTTCTGTGCTTTCCAGAAGTCAGAACTTTGTTCATTAACATCTCAGTATCTGTGCTTTTGTGGGAGAAATGGTTCAGATTTCTTTTGTGCATCTTACTTTGCTGTTGGTAGTGCATTTGCAACTTTTCCTCACACCTTTTGTTAAATATTTCACACATACAAGTGACAAAGATTGAAATTTAACATGCAAATTTTTCAAAGCATAATGTGAAATAAAATAGTATGTAATGTTAAATACGAATATATATGTATATATAAGATGGTATATAATGTTAAAGCAAAACTCTTGTTAAGAATGTGCTTTTTAAAGTACATATTGTGGGGTTTCATGGTCTCTGACATTTGATGCTTGCCTCTCATTATGTCAGTACAATGATCTCAGTGGAGTTCCTTTTATAAGCCTAAATTTTGCATATTAATATGCATTTCTTGGCTTTAACTTTTGCATCTTAATAAAAGTCTGATATATATTCCCCAAAAGTAATGGAATTAATGTCTTAAAGTTCAGTAATAGTCCTGTAAGCTCATAATGATTTAACTTTCAGAGAATACACAGTATTATCATTGCAGAGCTCACAGTTTTACTCAGGTGACAAGGCTTTTCCATTTTGACTCTTCCCTTGTAGTAAGAAAGTTGATTGATAGAGCATAGCCTGTAGAGGCAAGGTGACACCTTTCCCTCTGGATGAGCCCGAGGAATGATGTTTGTATTGCTGTAGGACTCTGGAAGGGTCTGTGCTGCTGAGGAGAGCGACTTACATATTATGATTTTGTTCTGCTATGCAACTAGGCTTATGTGTTTATTACAGAGCCTGGCCTTGTTAGTTGTCAAACAAATATGAGGTATATTTCTTTCTTTTTCAGAATATTTCAAATCCCAAATGTTGTTACTATGCATACTTGACTTCTGAAATGGAGAGAAAAATTAAGTTCCAGCAAGTAGTGAAATAAAAAAAAGCTGGGCAGATTTTTTTCAGTGTGACTTAGGATATTCAGGGCTGGTAGTTAAGTGTGCTGGTATTGTTAGCACAGTCCTACCAAAGCCAACCCTAACGCAGCCCCTCTCTGGGCTGGGGTTGAGTCATCCCGGCCAGAAGAGATCGGTCTTTGTTTCGGGGCAGCAGCTCGGCCGGAGCGGGGCTGTCAGGCAGGGACCCGGGTACCTGCACTCTGACCTCAGGTGGGACACTGCCTTTCTGCTCTCTGACCTCAGGTGGGACACTGCCTTTCTGCTCTCTGACCTCAGGTGGGACACTGTGTCCCTCTGCTGCCTTTGTGTGAGGTGCGAGGCTGTGGAGTGTCAGGTCCTTTAACCTGGGTGAGGGACATGGTGACCTGCTGTTAGGTAATAAATACAGCATGATGCCAGAAAAACCGAAGATGCAACTTAGACCAACTGTGCCTTCTATTCTTTCTAGGTAGTGTGCTTGAAGGGAGAAAGGCACATTTCGTGTAAGTGCAATACTATTCTCAAAAGTAGGCATTTAGTTTTTTACCAAAACCAAAATTGTGTTGTTTCTCCTTCTCTTTCTCCATCCCTCCACATACAACAGTTTAATTTATCCTTACCACAGCAAGTCTAGCTGACAAGAAACAACTGGATTATTTGCAATAACTTTAAACTAGAGATTTGTTCACTGCTGTCCCTAGAGGCCTAAAATACTATTTCTTTGCCTCTTAAAATCCCATTAGTCTTACTTTCTCCATAATTATGAGGGTGATGATGTTTCTGTTCCTCTCATTAAGTCACAAGCTCTCTGGATTTATTGGTTAATTTCCAGACCAGTAATTTCTTCTGTAAAAACAAATCCTGCTACTTCTAGTTTGGGTGATTATAGCAGACAGGGTTTTGACCTATATAAATAAAGTCAAATAAAAAAAGCTTTGCTTTCACATAAAATTTCAAGGGTGAAAAGGAATATCAGGACTAGCTAACTAAGGTATATATTTCATTTGCAGACTGACTGAAATAAGAAGTGTTCATCTAATGGATATTGTGATGCTTTTTATGTAGTAACACTATTACTAAATAAATCTTGTAATTTTCTTTTTGTTGGTCTGTTGCTAGGATCCATACTATAGATTTAATGATGTGATGTACAGATGGATCTCGCTAGATAACTGGACTTACAGCAGGACGTTCAAAACTCCTTTTGACGTCAGGTATGCAGTAACAATATGTCTAAAATAGTTCTGTGCAGTCTTTCATGCAGAATTGCAAGTTAATCCATCATTTCAAAATCTGCTTAATACTTTTGTATCTGATAAAACAAATTATGCAATTGTGTGCAGATGCAAAGCTGTTGCTACAGAACACTTCAATTGTTGCTTTTTTTCTTTTTTTTAAATTGGTTGTTAAAAATTACTTATGAATTGTCAGCTGAGTAAAAAATAATACTTAGGCTAATTGAAATCCCATTTAATATCTGGTGGGTATGTGAACCTGCTGTGTTCTTGAACATGCTGACTTGAACTACTTCAGCTCTCATCTTAATTTGACTATTTAAAGGTAAAATGTAGCTACACTGAGTCAAATGTTTTTGCAGGTAGCTGAGGCAACTGCTGTTATAATAATATAATTAAGTAATATATTTTTAAAATAAATTATTTTAAAATTATTTAATTTAATGAATTATTTTTTAAAAAATTACATTTTCTGTCTCCTGTCTGTGTTTTTAACTCTAGGTATTCTGACAGTTTTTCACACATATGTTCTCTTCTGTAGAAAGTGGCAGAAAGTGAATTTGGTTTTTGAGGGAGTAGATACAGTAGCACAGATCCTGCTCAACAATGTCACTCTCGGGACAACAGACAACATGTTCAACAGATATGTAAGTAATGTGTTTATTTCTGAAGGTGCTTCTGTGTTTTCTTCAAAGCCCTTTTGTTCTGAGTACTTCCAGTGCATTCAACTACCCACAAAAGTAGGTAGTTGCATGCAGAAAGTGTTGACCTGAGGACTGCATGTGGAATCAGGTAAATGTTAGAAAAGGAAGTGTACTTACCTTTTCACTAGCGACGGGGTCATATGTAGAGGTGAATGTGCCTTGTCCTAAATGAGAGGACCAATGCAAGAGGATCAATTCAGCTAATAATATGTCTTGCTTCTTGGGATCTGTCCCAGCTCTAAGAAAACGTAAGCTTAAATCTGTTTTATTAGCTGTAAATCTGCTTACTAATTGGTATTAGAATGGTTTACATGCCAATACTGCAATGAAAATGCACGTGTTGTAAAGCCTGTGTGTGTTTTCATGCTTTTGGTTTTTAAAGAGGGTGGTTTATTTTTAACATGGTAATTTGGGTAACATTGTCTTGCATTTTTGAGCTTTTCTTATGTCAGTGTGAGAGTATTAATTACAGAATGATCCTGAGAGTGGCAAAAACATTAAAACTAATTTTATAGCTTTAAAATACAAAGTTACTCTGCTGTTACCATAAGGGACAATCCTTACTTTCACCTTAAAAGAATCAAAAAAGCTGAAGAATTAAAGGAAGAATGATACTGGAATAACTGAATCACAAATGAAATCTGGTGTCTCCATATCTCAGCATTTACCATTCTGGCAGGTTTTATTGCAGACACACTGGACTGAGACATAAGACATTCTTCCACCTGGGTCTGTGTGACCTAGGACAAACCACTTAGTTTCTCTTTGACTTAGCTTAACCATCAGTGAAATCAAAAAATTTCGTAGAGCTTTTATGAAATTGTAATTATTTACTGTTTGGAGAGTATCTAAAGTTTTGTCAGTAGCGGGCTCTGTAAAGTTAGGAAGTGGTATTATTTTGTCCATGTTTCTGCAACTTCATTTTGTATCAGATTGTAACAATTCATGCAATGGCCTTCACTGTGAAACCAGAATGTACTGCATTAAATCGAGTTTGGGATTACTGTGACCCAGACTTGTGCCTTGTTCACCTGTTCCACATGGCAACAACATCTGCAGAAAGGACTCTCTGAAGGCTCTGGACTGGGGAATGGTATTTGCTTTCTAATTTCCTGCTATATGCTACAGAAATAAATGATTCTAGCTGGGCTGCTCCCAAACTAGAAAAAATTGCCAAGACTTGGCTTTTCACAAATGTGCGCTCTGAGGAATAAATGAGTATTAGCCATTGGAACCATGTCTTGATAGCACAGAATAATTCTGAAATGGAATATTTCTTCTTTTGTCCAGCCACACTGAAGGGGATTTTGTGACCTGGTGAGGAAGCCCCCAAATACTTCATTTGGAGCTGGCATAGAATGTGTGTCAGCTCAGTGCCTTGTGGTAGATGAGCTGGCAGCACAGTGTGAGCTGGAGGCACTCCTGTATGGAGCAGCTTTCTGAATTGGAATAAGGTGTCTTCCCAAAGATGCAGATGAGTTCTGGATGAGGAGGGAGAGTAAGGATTCTCTTGCTGTCCTTGTCCTTAAAGCAGTTCTGTGTGCAAGCAGAGTGCTGCAGCCTGCAATGAGAGCTTGGTGTGAGGAGAGCGGTTTGCCCAGAAACATCTTTTCCTATCTAGAACATTCCTGTGTAACATTTCTGTGTATTTTCAGTTTACAAAGTAGCTTTTCTTTTCCTTCAAAATCAGAGCACACTGAGACTGTATTTCAAAAGCTTTTGAATAATATATGTATGGTATTAAAATCCCCATGTAATAGTGATTATAAATCTTATATATAAATGTCAGCACTGTAATGGTTTTGTTCTGTGTTTTGTCCTAGAGCTTTGATATTACCAGCGTGATCCAGGAGGTCAATTTTGTTGAAGTCCATTTCTTGTCAGCCATTTTATATGCAGCAGAGCAGAGCAGATGTCACAAAGCACACAGCATCCCCCCGGCGTGCCCTCCACCTGTGCAGAAAGGAGAGTGCCATGTTAATTTCATCAGAAAGGTAGGGGCAGAACTGTCTCTGGCTTCAGGCTGGGGAAGAGGAATGCACCACAAACTGTCCTACCAATACTGTAGTTGTATTCTGAAACCTGCAATGTTGTTTTATAAGTAGGGCATATTTTTCATTGCAGCTTCCTTCTCCCATCCCCCTAGAAACCCATAATCTTGTATGTTGACACTACAAGAGGCATGAGAAGGCCAGGCTTCTTATCTAAGTGATAAGAATGTTTAAAAGGCTGTTTTCATCAAAGAGTCAGCAAGGAGACTTGCTACTAAGAGGGCAGGATAGCACTGGGAAATGTGTAATCATTACATTTTGATCCACTGGGTGGGTTTAGCAATGTATGCAGACAAAAGAGTTCACTGTTGCAAATACCAGTCTGTATTGCCAAGGCTGTAAAAAATCTCATCCAAGTAGCTTTGTGTTTGCTGTTGCTCATGTGCTGTGCTGTTTATACTGGGAAGCTCTGGCATGTCCCAAGAAGTGTTAGTTATCTAATAAGGGACCTGTTCTCATCTTATTAGTGTTGTGAAGTGTGACATATATGTACATATTCAATGAAAACACCAGAGAAATATAGATGAGTGAAACTTAGGAACTTTGATTTAAGATATGGCTTCTTTGCTGTTAAAACTTAACTCAGGACAAGCTATCATTTGAGTAACCTCTCGTGTATTTCTGATAGCTTTGCAGCAGATAGAGGCAATGTCTAGATGATCTTATTTTCTAATTTCTTTTTTTGGGTGTTTTTGCACATTTGCCTCCACTTAAATGCCTTTCTTGTTAATTATTTTCAAACTTTCTGATAAAGTCCTTCTAGAGGCTCCCCAAAAAATGACTAGGATCTTGTAAATTTAAACCTGGATATAATTTCCTTTAAAATTCATTAATGTAAACATGGACTCCATGTTGTCCTGGAAAGATCCTTTAGGATTAAGATGCTGTCTTTATTTCTGCTTGCTGCTAATTTTATTTTCTCTGCATTTTAGAAAGTTTATTCATTCTTCTGAGTGCACTGTGTTTCTCAGAAATCAGTGCAAGGAGAGTCTTGGAAAAGACATGAAATGATTTTATGCTTCACTGAACTATACCTTTAAATTTGTAGGAAAATAGTGCTTTTTCCTTAAATTAGTTTTTTGACTGTACTTGGAAGCTGCTCCAGAAATTTCCAGAAACATTTTGAGTTCCAAGTATATGGCAACAATGGCAGCTATGTCACATTTAAAAGTAAACAAACGTGCTAGGTCATTGCTATAAACTGGCTGCTTCCCATCTGAAAGTAATGGAGAGCTGTTTACACATTTCAGGTGCAGTATTAAGTGCAGTAAACTTATCTAAATCTGAGTAGGAGTTTGTGGCAGAACAGAAACCTGTCACTGCCAATGAACTCCAGTGATACAGGCATATTGTCCTTGTGACATACTGTTTCTGATAGCAGTTTCTGCAGTATCTTCAGTGAAACCTGCCAATCTGTCAGTGATTAATTTATTTTTATAAAGGCAAAATGACTTTCAATTGGACATGTTTTCTAAGAATACGTTATCCCTAGTTTTCTGTTTGAAATAGGTGCAGTGTTTGCTTCCTGGAAGGCTCTTTTGCAATTTGATAGACAGGGAGGCTGACTGGCAACGCAAGGGATAGGCCAGGCTTGTGCAATGTGGTTTGCCCAAATTAGTATGCCTTGGCTGTAAGTTATTAGTCTCTAAATTTAGAACTGTGTGTCACTGTACAAGACTTGAGGAGATCTATTGTATTTGCTTTGGGGGCTGGGGCTGTGTGAAACTTGGAGGGCAGCTGAATAGATGTTGTCAAGGGATTTGTTAAGTAGAGGTCTGACCAGGTTTGGAAACAGCTAAATGGAAATTAGTGTACTGATCTCTGCCTGAGCAGCATTTTATAATTCTGACAGTTATTCTGATGTTAGTACCAGAACTAAGCTACCTCTCAACCATGTTTTTGTTCTCTTTGTTTTTGTATAAGAGAACCATAAAAAGGGGAGAAACAGTGAACATGACTGAACTACACAAATACACATATCCATTTATTTCCTTGTATTAATTACTCTGTGCTGTTAAAACTAAAAATAGGAGACAAACTGTTTCATATATGATTTTTTAATTTGATACTGTTCTTCTAGAATGCTGTAGCATTCCTAACTGTCAGTTTTCTGCTTAGTTTGTCATTTAGGTATACAATTAAATCCTGACATTACAAACTAAGATAATTCACAGCTGAACTGAGAGTAATCTCCTGTATTGTTTTTTTTTGATTTTTACTGTTTGGGGTTTTGTTGGCATTTTTTAAAGTGGTATGCTAAGTATTGTTTTGTTCTTTCGGTAATACAAAATTTCTATGTACGTGGATGTTTAATACAAAATTTAATTTTTTATATAATACAAGTAGTAGCAGCAAAGTTTTGGTTGAGAAGTAAGAAAGAAATACTGTAGGCTCTTCTGGGTTTATGGAAACCGGAAAAATTCTTTCAGTGGATTGTCAATATTTTATTCCCAGATAGCAAATGTCTTTTATTTCTGGCACAGCATCAATGTGTGAAAAACAGGCAGTTGTAACATGATCATTCTGTTTTCTAGGAGCAATGTTCATTTAGTTGGGATTGGGGCCCTTCTTTTCCCACTCAAGGAATCTGGAAAGATGTTAGGATTGAGGCCTATAACTATTATCACCTGATTTACTTTTCTGTCACTCCTTTCTTTGGTAAGTATGTTGTTTCTTCTTTTTATTGGTTTCACCTTTAGAATACAAACCATTTATTGTTAAGCCAAATTAACTGTCAGTTTAGGAAATGCTCTATGGGCTTTTTATGACTTTGTGTGTAGCACTTTCCACAGCACACCTTTATTATGTATTGAAACAGTACTTCAGTATAAACAATACCTGTTGAAAATGTTAGAATTCAGAATCCTTTTTGCTTAAAATCCCCAAATAGCTGCAAAAATAAATGTAGTATAATTGAGATTAGCACCTGTTCTCCGGTTTTGGAAAATTTCCTTTCTATTGGCATGTGTCTTCACTAAGACTCCTTGTAAATATGTCTTATTTTTGTCTCACTTTCATTTAAAACGAAGGCAAAGCTGCTATGGGAATTTGGTTTTGTGTTGGAAGGAGAAATGCACAGTGAGCAGAGTTCGAAGAGTGCTGAGTTCTCAGGACACAACATGCAGTCTGAGAGAGAAAAACAGTTGTGCTATGCAAGGATAATTGTTAAAGCTGCTATTGGAGAGGATAACCTCCTGCATTCTTGCTACCTAACCTGCCAAACCAGTTTCCTCTCTCGAAGTGGTTTCTGATTTTCCTCTCCTTTGTCCTGAAGATCATTGCAGCTGTGCAAAAGCAGTTAATTTTCCCTTGAAACTTTCTGCAAATGGTGACATGCCCTGTTGTAGACCACCCACATGCTTTTTTTCCACTGCCTGTTGATCCCAGTCTTCAGTGAAGTAAAGGCTAGCACGTGGGTCCTCTGCACTGGGGTTATTTGTTGTGTATGAATAAAAGAGGAAGACATCACGCCACGGCTGCTTTTAAAGCATCCTGAAGTAGCTGCAGGTCTTAGCTAGAATTAACTAATGACTGGAATTTCCATGGAAAGCCCCAGCACAAACCGTGTGCTTTCTAAAATTTAGTTACAGTAAAAATCTTTTCTGGTCCCTTCCACATTCCCACAATTCCCCCTTCTAGTAGGTAAAGTCTTGCCCTCTGGATAAGTGGAGAGAGCAAACTTCTTTTATTCAGCAGAGTGGCTTGGAACCAGAACATAAGCTTATTAGTATTCAAACTTAATAACATTTGAAAGAGTAAATGAACAACCTAAATTTAAGCTGCATATGTACTTTTATCGTTCATCAGATTTAGTGTCATAGCCTTTGGACACTGAGTCTGTAAAAGATTCATTTTTCTTGGTTTCTCTGCCTAGATCCCACAGTTCATGCAGTTAAGAATGGGTTGTAATTTCTATATGCTTTGTAAGGGAGGAAAAATGCACTGTAATGTCTAACTGTTGTAGGTGGGTACTTTTTAACCATTTCCACATTTCAGACAATTGGTCTTCACTGGGTAATGCTGGGTTTAATATAAACTTGGGAACTCAATCATTGCTCTTCATTCTATGAAAACAGTGAAAATCACACCATAGCTGAATGCAATTCTTTGTTTTTTTGGAGTAAGCTTTCTTTCTCTTGTGGAGGAAGGAGAGCTAGACTATATAACAAGACTACGTAAATGAAAAAAGCAAGTAAGTTATTAGTAGT
Source organism: Cyanistes caeruleus (assembly GCF_971803275.1). Classification (NCBI taxonomy): domain Eukaryota; kingdom Metazoa; phylum Chordata; class Aves; order Passeriformes; family Paridae; genus Cyanistes; species Cyanistes caeruleus. The sequence continues at coordinate 48,554,800 of NC_141705.1, forward strand.
TTGGGTATACAAAATGTGCATTAGTTCTAGTTCTCCTTGTTTTCTGTTTTATTTGCTTTTGCTTATATGTTAATCTTTAATATTTGAAGTATAGGATTAGCCAGGCTATGTTAGTAACTAGGCAATTCAATTGCTGAAGTTAGTGGGAAATTTACACATAGATCTTGAGTACCCTTGACCCTGGCTCTCCTTATACAGTAAGCTCTGTAAAAGAGAGGATGCTCTGTGGTAACTTCAGAGAGATCTCAGAGAAGTCATTAACTTGTTTCTTTCACAACACATGGGTGGAAGAAGGGACATAAAGATATAGCCCATCAAGTCTAGACACAGTAGGCCAAATTCATCCGCAGTGTAGCTCCATTCATTCTGTCCAGTGAGTCTGGGATGAATTCAGCTCGTTTTCTGTTAATACTGTTTTTGTTTCATTGACAAAAGTGATTGTACTGGCTTGTGATTACAATCTTTCCCAAAGAGTACCATGTTCATATGAGTGCTGACTAAAAGCAAATACAATGTCTATAGGAATTGGTGGGAAAAAATTCCTTCCTAATGAAGTGACTGGTTTCAAGGTCTCTGACTTTTGTACAGAACTCTGAAAAAAAAGCTTGGATGGCTTTGAATTAAAAAAAGAATTAAGAAACATAAATCATACTGCATTTTTCTCTTCCATTGGACTTAGATGTCAAAACACACTAAATAAGCAGATTAACTATGTAGGCTGGTTCAGACACAGCCTGAAAATTGTTAAATTTAATCTTAGGAATTGGAATTTTTTCTTAAATAAAAGATCATGTTAACTAGTAGCTATATAAACATAATTCTTAAATTCCTTTTTTTTTTTTTCTCCCCATTCACTTAGTAAAGAGTGCTCAGCAGTGGTGTCTTGAAGTTGAATCTATTTTTGATGTAGTCAGCTTTAAGCCAATTGCAGGTCTTGTGACTGTGAACATTCCCAAGTTACAAACACAGCAAACATTTAGTGTGAAGCTTCAACCTGGAGAAGGCAGCATTGTGCTGCCTGTAAACATCAACAAGGTAAGGAGGTATGTGTAGAAAGCTGATTCAGCTACAAAATGTTTCCCCTGGTTTCCAGCGTGACTTTCTGCCTCCGTGCCAGTTTTAGGTCTTCCTTCCATTCCTTACTATGTTCCTGACTTTTTAACAACAGTTCTGTGTCCCTTACAGGATAGGAGAACAGTTCTTTTTCTTTCTATAATCTGATGTCTGGGGAGCTATGTAGCTCACTGCCAAAAAGGCGATGAAGCCTTAGGAAAGGATCATGTAGTCACTGACCACTGTTAAACGGCCTTTTTTGAGTTATTTAGGTAAATAACCTTTGGATACCCTGTGTCACTTCACTTAACTGGCAGCAGTTATCTCACATGCTGCTGTTTACTGGACTGACTGGGATTGGAATATACTACAGTACATATGGTTCTTCCAGGAGAGAGAGGAAACATTCCTCAAACCTCTCAGTAGATACTCTTTCAGGTAAATAAAAGCCAAAGAAAATTTTGTGGAGTACTACTCCTTACATTTGCTTATAGTGCTTTGAATAGGCAAATCTCAGGAGGAATTTTTGACTGGTAGAAGGTGCTCAAATGAGGAGTGAACTTAATTAAACAATCAGGCTCCAGGAGCATGGGAGCCCTGGCAGGTGCAGCAGAAGCCACACCTGATGGAGTTCTCCATGGAAGCTTCACTGCTGCAGGACACACACTTGTGGGTGGGTGATGTGCTTTGAGCAGGAACTTGGGGCTTCTGACAACTGACAATGGCAGTTAATAGCATTAGATGGTCTGCCTTCAAGCTCTTCTATATTTTACTGTCTCTGCTGATTTTCTGCATTGCTGTGTAATGCTGCATCTGTTTTCCCAGTTTGACTGCATTGCCTGTGTGTGTTCTTGAGTTCACTTGTCAGTTGTTTGCATGGAGAGAAAGTGAGCGGGGTATTTATGTTCCAGTATACACACTCTGTGGCTTGTGTACTTAGATGCTTTGTTTTATTTTGACACAGAAGCATAGAAACATGCAGTTTTTGTTACTGTTGTCATCTGACATGCAAGCTACTTGAACAATTACCAATACCCACTTTCATTTAAAACAACCATTAGTGTCTGCTTAACTTTTTAATGGATTACATTAAACTGGCACTGCAAAGTCAAAAAATTATTTTTCTTGTTTAGTTGTCTCACCCTAGCCTCAAAAGAGATCTGTTAGTATAGTGCAACTGCAAGTCTGGAAGGAAGCACTTCCTTCAGAGCAGAGGCAGCAGGGTTTCATTATTCTTTGTGCACAAAAGGCTTAGCTGCATGAATTCACGTCAGCTGATTTTATGAGAAGCCCTGAAATGCATTCTCATGTATCGATGAGACTAACAGAGCTCTTACTCTGTACACAGACTTGTGTGGTGCATGTTAGATACTGAGATCTCACCAGAAATTTATTTCTAGTTAAGAGCTTATTGCAGATTACATTGTGGAGTCAGTAGGTGTTCGAGTGGTGCATATCTCTGAGATGTGTATCGGCCTTCCTGCAGTTGCCACACAAAAGTGCTGTGCTGCCAACATGACAGCATTTTGCTTATCAGCTAGTGGTGAGCAGAAGGGTGACATCATTAGTGGCCAATGAGACATCTAGTCGTTCCAGGCAGCTGCGAACACTCCCTTGTTGTTGAGGCACACTCTGAGTCTGTGCTTCCGTTTGTATCCATGCAGCACAGAGATCAGTCCTTCCTCACAGGCAGTTGTGATAATTCTGAATCAGAGAAACTGGAAGATATATTCATGATATGTTCATGGTTGTGTCTAAGTATAGCTACAGCAAAACAGATTGTTGGGCTGCTTTCTGGCCTTAATTTGTTTGAAATGATTGAGGCACTCCTTGCATGACTGTATTCACTCCTCCATTGTTTGGTTGCATGCATTATTGCTTGCTTTCCACAATTTCTGTGTTATGCACTCAACTGGCAAATGCTGGCAACGGGAATGAGTGGCAGAAGTAGGCTGTTAGAGTGAAGATAAATAGTCTGTCATCTTAGCAATTGTATTTCATGTTTGTAAAAATTATGGACTACTAATGATGTGATTAGGAAGCATAGAGACACAAAGCAAAAAACCACGGAATGAACAAAAGAATTTGGCTTAAAAGCTTGACATAAGTACGGGCATCAGACATAAGTATGTATCACCAGAGTCACAGCCGAAAAGTGTTACTGCTGTATATTGAATAGTCCATGGGATAGATAAAAGAATCAATGAGAGGAGGTGTAGGATACAGAGCTCAGTGAAAAATGGCTGCTCCTCCTGACACAAATATTTGGGGTTTGGAGGAATAGCGTGTCAGTGTACCTCAGCTGAGGAATAGCAGCTAGATGTGTGCATACATGTCCAGGCGTGATCATGGCCTGTAGTGTTCACAAAATGAAGTGACAGCCTGGGCTTCAGCAGAAGAAATCACAGTTCTCTTTTTAAATGATTTTCACCTCAGAGCTGCAGCTTGACAGAGAGTTAGCATATCTCAGCTGAAGCACAAAACCTCGTTAGGCTTGTGATAATTCACACAAAGATATCTGAGCTCCAGGTGCATTTGATACCTCTTGTTATACATGTTGCTCAGACTTTCTCCCTTGTATGTTCAAGAGTGCTGCAGTGGAGGCTTGGTGGCCAAATGGACATGGAAAGCAAACTGGATACAACATGACAACAACTTTCATGATGGAGGCAGGATGCCAGATTGAGAAGTTTTCAAAGGTGAGCCCTAAATTTTAATTACATCTGGCATTGCACTGTTAGTGCAAGGTTAGCAGTGCATCGGCTCTGCATAGCAGATATCTAGAGCTCTTACATGTTTTGCTCAGCTGTATTATGCATGTGAAAATGCTAATGAGAAATGAGTGTTTTTAATGTCACAACATATGGCTACCTGTTTCCTGGTAGTCTTAGCTTGTGTGGATGCCTTTGCTTATATCGTGGCTGCAACATGGCTTACAGTTAACCAGAAATCTCAGAAGAGAAAAGATGTTTACTTCTTAAGTTTTCTAGCTTATGAAAAGGAAACAGCACTTCTAAACTTGATATACCATGCTTTTGGTTTTGTATCATACATTGAAAATCCCTTTTAGATTTTTATAAGATCACGGAAAGATTTATTACTGAGATTTTTCTTGCTAATTCAGTTTGTAAAAATTTATGGGATAAACACATTCCTAAAAACCTAACATACCTTTATTTATTAGAATGTGGTAGATGTGCTTCAGGCTTAAGAAAAGGTAAGGTCTTAAATATGACCATAGAAATAATATTTGGGGTTTTTTTGCATAAGGGTTCCCCTAACACAGTGGCTGTTTAATTATCTGTTTGATTTTACTAAGAAGCCTAGAAGAGGTAATTTGCAATTGTCTATTAAAAAGAAAAATCATACATATTAGACTGGCTTCCTTATGCTATGAGCATGTGGAAACAACCACATAAATGTACGCATTTATTAGATGTTTCTGGTGTGTATTGCTTTACTAAAAAACTAATCTGGTCACCAGGCATCTAAACTTCTTTTTGCTGTAACATTTGTTCATGTGAAAAAAACTTACAAAAAACTACTGTTTACTGTTTTAAATTACTGAGTACTGGTGTTGTACTCTTTATAGGACTAGCCCCTGGTTTGATTATGAAGTAATAATAATAATAATAATAATAATAATAATAATAATTCTTTGCTATTATTAGTGTTCTAATTTTGAAACAATAAAAAACTCCACACCAAGTTAACACATGGTATGTTTTTTTTACAACACTTTTTATGGTTGGAAAAACTGGTTGTAGGAAATATGACTATAAAGCCTCTAAAAGGAAAATTCTGTTATTACTGTGTGAAAACTGCACAATGATAGGAAAGCTAATAATTTCCATTTGGGTGCTTGTGTCAGAATATTTCATAGAGTTTTTTAGCCTGTGATCATAGGGACTTGGTCTACAGCATTGGGTGATCTACAACAGAAGCCTATTATTTTTTCTTCTTAAGGGGAGAGAGTGGGGGAAAAAAAGTGAATACACCACGTAGTGAGCATTGTGAATTAACCAGCATATGAAGCCTTTCAGCTTACAATGTGAAGTCTGGTCATCCTTCCTACGTTTTTGAATCTCTGTCTTAGATTCCAACCGACACACATGCACATGCACACAACCCATCACCCCCCACTCAGAGCTGTATGAGTGGAAAAAGGCTCTGTATGCAGTTTTTTCATGTTGTAGCATAATTTTCTCTCATGTCAGCAGGACTGAACAGCAACATTCATATAGCTTAATAAGAACTTTGAGTATTTCAGGAGATACAATCAGGGATTAATGTTCCTGAAAGTTGTTTTGTTGTCAGTTCTGTTGTACGTGTTGTACTGACTGTATTCAAGAACAATAAATTTCCTATTTCCACCCTTTTTCCCCACTTCCCCAGAAAAAAAACAGTGGTGAGGCATTTCACAAGTGGTTTGTGTCCGTATGAGTATCTGCTTAACTTTGGACAGGAGAAAACTGAACTATGAGAACTGTACATGTGAGAAAGCACAGCTTGATCTTATGTCAGATTTGGCTACTCTTAGCTTGAACTACTTTCTGGATTCTGACATGGTAGAGTAGTCTTCAAAACATTAACTAATCCTTTGGGAATATTTCTGGGTGGCCTTCCAGTATGTTCTTGTATGAGCTCTATAGAGCTCTAGCCAACAGTGCTAGGAATCCTTTTGGCTCAGAGAAGCACTTAATCATTCCTGTTCAGAGTAGCAGAAAACCAAAGCAGAATAAAAGCCAACATCCAGAATGGGATGTGGTTTGGTTTTGGTTTGGTTTTCCATTTGAGTGTTTTGTTCTAGAGTTTGTTTTTCAGGATAATGTGAAACAGTCATATCTGACAGTGACATTGGTTTTCTTGATGGAGGGTCCTGTTTGTTATTGATAAGTTGCTTGTTTCTTGCCATCCCCTACATCAAGGAATTTATTACCTCTTTCATTGCCCCCTGAATCATTTGTTTCCTTTTCAGTTTTATTTCCCCATCTTTGTGTATGCACATTTCTCTGGCACTGTGTGCAGAGTTTTTTGGGTTTTAAGGCTTTTTTTGTACTTTGGACATTGTGGCCTCTAGCTGTCTTTCCCTCCATCCCTTTACACACTCTTTTCCCTCCAGGCATTTTAGCATGACTTCCAGAAGTCTTTCCTTCTGGCTTTGTGGTTTTCACACCACTTTCATGCTGTGTGCTAATTTGTTAGGTTGCTGGGTTTTTCTGTGATCTTATTTCAGCTCTAGGCATCTTCATCCTTATTACTTTTCCTACTGCTAAATATGGGAATGCCAAATTTGATACACAGGTCACTTAAGTATATACAAAGCCTTTGTATGTGCCTGATAAAGGCAGGTATCTGTTTCATAATTATGCCCAGAACCAGCTGATTGTTCTGTGGTAGTCAGAGAGCCTCTTGTGCGTGCCCTGAGACTGAGAGAAATGTTCAGCCCTCAGGCAGCAAGCTCTATCAGACAGATTTCAAGGTGGCCGAGGTCTTGGTAGCCAGAAGGGCATGTAGCCAAGCATGCCAGGTGCTGGTTGTCTCCCATTGCCCTTCTTTTACTCCCCAAGGAAAAAGGAAGCTGAAGTAGGAACAGGAAGATGTGCTGTTACCAGCTGGCCCTGGGGGAGCAATGGAGTTGCACTGAATCTTGAAGGCCTGGAAATGTGAGCTGAGGCTAAGGAGCTCTTACTCTTGCTCCTGCTGTCTGGGTGGTCCTGGCTGAGTGTTTCAGCCTCTCAGATTGCCTTGGGTTTGGCCAGTTGCATGAGTTCTATTCGAACATGAATAAAGCAGTATCACATTACTTCTGTTAGTAAGATAAATACTCTGTTACAAATGCAGTCTGAGACAGTCCCAACCTGCCTGATGACATCCATTAATATGACATCCCAAATACCTTGGCAGCTCCAACTGCAAGTCCTGTTCCACTTTGTGCCATAAAAAAAAGAGCTGCAGTGGAGACTGAGGAGTTTTTCTCAGAGTAATTGAATTCACTGTAGGAAGGTCAGAACTTTTTTGTTAGTGCAGTACTCATACTGAAACATGAAACATTGGTTATTATTTAAATTCAACTTCTCATGTTAAACTAAGTCTGCAAAATTCTAGAAATGGTCATTGCCATGATGCAGAGCTGTTTAGGTTGAGCTCAGTGATCTGTGATCTCCACTAATGTATCTGATTTGTCACATGCACCGTCTCTATCCAGGTATTTGGTTAATAATTGTCCAGTTAACTTAGAAGCACCAAGGAGGAAGCAAAAAGTGGTGATTTTCTTCCCTACGCTAGAAATAGTTTTCTGTCTATATGTGTGATTTTTGATTAGCTGAACTTTCAGAAAATGGAGTCCCATAGTGGGATTAATCATTTCCCTTTTCAACTACAGACATGTCTGGTGTGTGAAATAAAGAATTGCATTTTGTCTTAAAGACAGGTGTATCATTTGCACTTAACTAGGTTAATTTTAGCCTGATTCACTGACAGATACTTCCCTCAGCTGAAGCTTGTGGCAGAGAGAGAACAGGCTGTTCTCTACAACCTGACCTTTTGAAAAGGTAAAGCAAATAGTCATCTGAGAGAGGAGTGGTTGCTGTCTTAGGAGTAGTTTAGAAAAAGTTAGGTTCTTGCCCTCCTGACCCAAACCTGTTTTGGCTAAAATTTACTATTAGGTTTCCTTCCCTTTATTTAATTTTCCAGTTTTCTCCCTATGATAATGAGCAACAGGCACAAGAAAGGAAAAGTGTTTTCTTTCTGACTTAAAGAAATTGAACTGGAACTAGGATGCAGGAGAAAACATTTAAAGTCTCCCTGAAAGAGCTGGTTTCTGGAAGAGTTTGGAGGTGTGCAGGAGCAGATATGGCAGGTGGGAAAGGCATCTGTACAAATAAAGGGTCAGTGCTGTTGCAGTGCATTAACTGCTCCCTCATGGCTGTTTGTGTCAGTGCAGTCAAGATACCACTCAGAGCAGCGTTGTTGCTTGTAGTGAAGTCCCAGAAAATGTCTGGAACGACTTCCTGAGAGCTTTAAACCCACCTGCAACAGGAAAAAGGAATGTGTTCTTGTTTAAGCATCACAGTGCCATATATTAGGCTAAAAGAGCAGCTGTAAAAGTTTGGCTTCTGCTTGAGATGTGCTTTATCTTTAGTACTTTACTCAGGGTGTTTATTTAGCTGAACTGATCTTTCTGAAACATTATTGCTGATTGTGCTGTTTCAACGCAGCTGTGATGGCCAGAGAGCCCTTCACTTGCAAACTGGCATTTGTGTTTGCATGGTTATTTTTTGCTCTGTGTTACACCTATTAAAAAGGTATAATTTCAGAGCAGTAAAAGGAGGAGATCTTACTTGTACTACCTGAATCTGATGCTAGGCATTCAGGGACAAGAATTAAAACTGAGCTGCTGCAGTCTCCTGGTAGAAAAAATTGCAGATTACATGGTGTTTCTGATCTGGTGCAACTACTGTGTTCCTCTTTCTGGCCTTCAGCTGGACTTCTGACTGAATTCTGCAACAATCAAACTTCATCTGTGTCTTCTTACATACTTGTGTGCACATGTACAGTTGTTTGCTCATGCTTTCTCTTAATGTGATAGCAACTTTATAAAGTGAACAGGCTTATTGAAAGAATTTTTTTTAGTACTGTTCTACTGACCCAAAGTGTTTCATGCAAGGAGGAATTTAGAGATGAGACCATGTCTTTTGGCTCCTTGACAAATTCTAAGCTGTTATTGTTCGTTTCAATCCCTTTTTGTAATGGCTTCCTTTATTTATGGCATCTTAATTCCCTTTTTTGTCACCTTTAAATCTAAGTTTCATGTCTTCACAGGTTTATTTTCGGACAGTAGAACTTGTTCAGGAGCCTATTCCTGGCTCACCAGGTCTGAGTTTCTACTTCAGAATCAATGGCCGACCCATTTTTATTAAGGGCTCAAACTGGATTCCAGCAGATTCTTTCCAGGACAGAGTGACCTATGACACGTAAGCCACATTTGATGTTCTCTAAGGATAAAGGGTCGTGTTTTTTTCCTCCTGATTCTCTCTATACCCATTATCAAAGGTTGGTTTTAATGGGTAGAAGTTTCAAGGTTGTTCAACCACTAATTGTTGTGGGTTGGAGGCTTCAGAATTAGGGCTAAATTAACATGAACAGATTTGAGTGATGTTCAAGGCATGTAGATGCAATTTCTGGTGGGAAGGTGATTCTTTGCAGTTCATAGTTACTGGCCTTTCAGGTATTTTTAGGGATGATCCTCAGGCTGTTTGACCTTACTGTCTGGGCACATCCCTTGGTAGTCAGAGGACATGCACTTCATCCATGTCCTAACCCATGTCATGTAGGGGTACAGAGGTGCATGGTAGCCTCTCCCCTTTTCCTGATCTCATCTGGGCTACTTGGATTTCAGTGCATGGCACGCTGGAGATGCAGTTGGGCTGGGGGCTCCACTGTACCTGGTCTGAGCTTTGCTCTGGGTTATTGGGGAACCAGGACAACAGGGCATGGTGCAGTGTGCACACACATGCAATTTAAAGGCTGCCAGTGTGATTCAAGGAGAAATGACTGGGGCCTAAAACCCTTAAAATGAGATTCCCAGTCTCAGTCTTTCTCCTCACCCTCTCACTCCTCTATTCTTGCTATTCATTATGGAACTTAGGAAGAGAATATACATTCCTGATTTTGTTTAAAGAGAATTTGAATTCAAGTAATTACGATACAAAGCAAGTAATATCAGGGGAGAAAAGACCAACATGATTAATAAAACGTAGTATTTCTAAATCTGGTCCTGCCAATACTTCTGTAAAAGCATTTACACGTGTGTCACTCCATCTGTTTCTTAACAGTAACAAGCAACTTTTTCTGCACAAAAAATTGCTTTTTGAGAGCTCTGTCCAGACATGCAGGTTTAGAAACCAGAGTATTTTGATACTTTCTATTAGAGTTGTAAATCTAAGATTGCCTGCTAATGATTTAGATTTGGGGTTTTTTTTCGGTAGGGGCATTAGTTTCTTCGGTTTTTTTTATAAACTTAGAAACTCTTAATTAATACTTTACAAAACTTGTATATCTCCTTTTTGTATTTGACAGACTAAGGCTACTGTTGAAGTCTGCAGCAGATGCTAACATGAATGCCCTTCGGGTTTGGGGAGGAGGAGTGTATGAACAAGATGAATTTTACGATATTTGTGATGAAATAGGAATAATGGTAAAAACAATAAACACAGAATACTTACTTAAAAACTGACAAGAACTTGTAAATGAAAATCCACTTTAAATGAAAAAAAAAAAAAAATTAATACATTAGTTCTAGCCATCTTTCCAAAGGACAGTGTAGAGTATCAGCATGAGAGGTCAGATTAACCTGACTTTTTGGTTGGCTGGTTGGGGTTCTTTAATTTCGTTGTAATTTGAATGGTTTCTGATTACAGAGGCTGTCTGTTGAATCTGGAAGTGATATTTTGGAAACTTTATAGTAGAAGGTCACCATTAGGTAGAAGGTAGCCATGCTTTTCTCAGTTATGGAAATGGATTTTATTTCTTCTAAAAGTATTTTCCTTTTTTTAGCAGTAGCTGTAAAGGTTTGGGTTTTTTGTTCAAACTTTTCATTTGGCCCAAGGACAGACATGGAAGGCATTATCCAAGGGGCCATTTTGAACAAGCTATAATTGAATATAAATGTAGCTGTAAGGTGAACACCTGCTGCAATCACTAAACCTAGATGAGTACCTTTGATTATATAAACTTGGAGCCATGCATTAATAAGTTTTGATGAAGTAGTGACTAGATGAATGAAGGCCAAGTTACATTTGGTATTAAAAATCCTGAGAAGTGTTTGGTCTTAGTCAACACCACAAGAAGCAGGGAAACGGAATTCATACCTTGCTGCTTTCAGATGTATGTACTTGCAAAAAAAAAAAATTCAATCTATTTTAGTCAACTGAATGAGTGTCCTGATTTTCAAGGCTTCTGAGCACTTACAGTTCTTTAATTTTTGACATTAGGCACCTTAAGTAGGCCACTTAGATCTGTGTCCGTACAGTGCTCAGTGCAAGATTTAGATCCTGTTTAACAGCCAAAATAGCAAGTAAATGCAGAAAATCAGACCCTTATTCTGGAGGGGGCAGTGGGGGAGGTTTTTGGTTTTGTTTCTTCTGATGGTCTTGCAAAGGCTTAAAAGTGCATTGAAGTCAAACTGTGCTTAAGGAAAACTAGTGATAGCTTGCTGAGGGAAATAGTGAGAAAAAGTTTCTTTCAATGGAGAGTTTTGACACCAATAGTCACTAAAGGATTATGAGTGATTCTGCAGCAATAGCTTTGGTTTTTCTTTACAGTGTTAGGTCGTAACAATTATTAATGGCTCCATTATTCCCCACTGTCCTATTCTTTATCTTCAGTTTCCTTAGGGAATGTGTACTGAAAAGAGACATGGAAAAGCATATTCTCACAGCAAGGAAAATGCAATTGTATGAGGAGCTGGTCTCAGTCTCTCTCTGTGTAGCACGGCATTTAGAAAAGTGGAGTCTCCTACAGACTCCTTTGGATTAAGGTGCTCCTTCTAAAGGTCTTTTCATTAACGTTTGAGATAGACTAGAAGGAGCCTCAAGGTTTTGACAATTCAAAAAACAAAACAGGTAAACAAGAGATCTTATCCATGTCACTGGGCTTTCTTTCCCCTTTTTGTTAATTCTCCTGCAAGGTACAAATGGAGTTCATTGTTCTTGAATTGAAAGGATTGTTGTTCTCTAGTAGTATCTACTTGATCTTTCTTTGAAGAGAAAGACAACTCTATTTTTAAAGCATCTAGTTTGTTTCTGCCCCTCTTAGGTCAGATTTGCTGGTTTTAAGATGATTTTCTGTGCAGGTGTTTTCTTAACAAGTACACATTAACATCTGTTAAGTGTGCTCAGTACCACATCAGAAGAATTGTCTCATTAAGTAATGGGGATTTGATGTTACACCTGCAAAATAGTAAATAAATATGAAATTGTTCTGTTCAGCTGCAAATTGCTCCGTGTTTATATTTCTGATTATTCTATTGGAACTCACAGAACTTCATCTACTGAGAAGTATTCTGCTCCTCAATGTAGGCTGTCAGGATCTCATTCCTGAGGGTAAATATTTCATTACCCTGATATCGAGGATAACCACAGTGGAGTATGCACATACTTGAGCCCCATGGTGAATGTGATTTGTTTTCTGTCTGAACAAAGGATTGTGCATCCCAATAGCATATATTTTTCAAGTATGTAAAGTAACTTGCTGACAGTTTATTTTAATCTTTCTTTTCCCTTGTAGATTTGGCAGGATTTTATGTTTGCATGTGCACTGTATCCAACCAACCAGAATTACTTAGAATCCGTAAGAGCAGAAGTTTCTCATCAGGTATTTTATCCATGTGTCAAAGCTCAATTTCACATTATCTGTTTTTCATTGACTGACTGTATAAGTTAGCTTTCCAAAAATGGTTGTTTGGAAGTGTTTGTTAGTGTACCTTTATGTAGCAGACACAAAATGTAACCTTGCTAAATCTTCTTGAGCTCTAACTGCTTTTTGGAGTAGTCAGTCAAGCAGACTGTGCAGAATTTATCCTTCACACATGGCTGAGTAGAGGTGGATGGTACATACGGGCATAAGGCAGATGTATGTCAGCATATTAGAATTTTTCCCTTCTGAAAGTGTATATTACAAAACTTTGAGCCTAGTGGCAAGCTGAGGGAATAGTGAACCGTATGGCAAAAAATGGGAATTGTAGGCTTAGTATATGTAATGTACATATGGACATGTAATTCAACTAGTAATAGAGTGATTTTGAAAAAAAAATTCATTGTTAAGATAAGTAATTTTGCTTGACCTTTGAAACTGTAAGTTGTGTTTCAGGTACGACGTTTAAAATCTCATCCATCAATTATTCTGTGGAGTGGTAACAATGAAAATGAGGCAGCAATTGCAAGCAACTGGTTCTCCATACCTTATCCTGACATAGGAGTCTATATCAAAGACTACGTGACCCTTTATGTGAACAACATACGTGAAATAGTTCTTAGTGTAAGTAATCTTAAGAAACTGTAGGAGGATATGGCTTGGCAAAAGGTTTCAATGTTTGAGCAAGTTGGGATTTCCTTTTTTTAATAATTTTAAGACATGAGAAAGAGCATGTTGGGAAATTGCCCTTTCCCAGCTCTCCTAAACAACTCTCTAAACTCAAGAGTTATTCTCAAAGGAAAAAAAAAATTACTTGTCTTTAACATTTTGTGATGTGTAAAGTAAGACTTGAAAGTGTAGTTGATACTGCTTCTTTTTTCTTTCCTGCTTTTAGTATGTCCACAAGTGCCTTCACTTCCAGTGGACAAAAATCAACTTGCCCATTAATTAATTAATCTAGATGATCAGGTTTCCTTTATCCTGATTTTGTTGAAGAATACTTTTGTTGTGAAAAGCGTTTAACAACCCTCAGGTCTTTTAATAGCAGTTGAAGAAATCTATAAAGATGTTATTTCTTCAGTATGTGACTGAATATTTTTTCTTCTAAGCAGGTAAAGCAAAAGAGATGCTAAACATTTAACTCATGCTGTGTAGTCATTATATTGATTTTGTAAACAAAATATTGGTATTCTACAGTATATGCAGGCAAAGTGAAATATTTTGATCTAAAATTTAAGTGGCAAGTATGCAATCCACAAACACCTGTAATCCTTGATGAAGTCTAGTGTGATTAGGCACTACCCATTTTGCACAGGTTTTGTAGGTTTATTTCTCCTCTTAAGAGATTCTAGATTTCTGTACTGTGGAGGCATGCTGTGGTGGTTTTGTGATTAGCTACACTAGTTGGGTGACCAGTGTGTGTGCAACAAAGTGAGGTGTTCTGGCTTGATACTTGTGCAGCATTGCCATCCAAGATGGACCCATTTTTATTTTAAATTCATAGAATAACTATTTTGAGTGCAAAAAGGAACCGTGGAGGGAGATAGCTTCAGGTCCTGTGTAATACAAGCCAACTGAGGAAGGCTGTAACTACTAGTAGTACTGGACTTGGTAACTTGAAAAGGCTTCTGCCTTTGAGTTGAAGACTTCAAGCAATCCAGGATTTCCTGCAGTAAATTGTTTCAGTTAATTTTTACTTACTCAAATCGAGAAAAAAAGACGAAGATGGGGAAGCAGGACTGTTGCTTAAAATGAAGCACATGTCTGAGTGCATTGATGTGTTTGAGCCAATTGCAGTAACTTGTTACTGGTAACTAACTCGGGCCCCTGTCTTACTAGAAGTAGGGTGTTAAATGAATTATACCTGCAAAAGGATTCCTTCAGTACTTTGTAGGCTACTCTTAAAAGATTTAGTATTCTAAGTCTACTGAGGCTATAAATAAAGGCAGCTCTGAGCAATTTGAAATGTAACCCTTCTTGTAGTCTCATCTGTCTTAGCATGCAGAGCCAGCTAAAATGACAATAACCTGTAATGATACCATGCAAGCATTAAAAGTAGAATAGCTTGGATTTTTTAGGACTAAATTTAGGTGACTTCTTAATAAAAAGGGAGAAAATCGTGGCCTTGTTCCTGCAAAAACACTGCAAAAGTAATAATTTTCCATAAAGAAGTCACAGTACTCAAATATTAATGTTCCTTGAGTATATATTTCACAAGGCACACTTTAAATAGCCTTCATTAAGAATTTAGAGGCATATAAAGATAGAGAATCTCTTGATGTGAGGAGAGAATCCCTCAGAACAGCAGAGCAAGCAGAATCATGCCCAGCTGTCCTCCAAGAACATAAGTAAGAAGCTAATTAAGCAAGTAAAGATGATGAATGTTAGGACATAAAAAGGGAATGTGTCCTAAGTGGTGACTCAGAAATTTGGAAAAAGCATGGTCTCCCTGCTCCCAACCCCCTCTTTTCAAAAAATGGTCTATTTATTCAGATGGTAAAAGCCAATCACTTTGTAAGAGGGTTGTAGTTTTGTTTTGTTTTGTTTTTAAAATCCCAGGAAGATAAGAGTCGTCCTTTTGTTGCATCCAGTCCCACCAATGGCTTGGAGTCAGTTAAAGAAGGCTGGCTTTCCCGGGATCCTTACGACACCCATTATGGTGACACACACTTCTATGACTACAACAGTGACTGCTGGAACTGGACAGTGTATCCTAAAACTCGTTTTGCTTCAGAGTATGGATTTCAGTCCTGGCCTTCCTTCAGTACAATTGAAAAGGTAAGGCTGGGTTCCACACCTTCCTGTCCCTTTCGCTCTCATTTAGTGAGGGCGATGAGTCTCTTCCAGTCCAGACTTTGATGTTGCAAGAGGGACCTCATTTGGATGAGAGACTGTTATGAAACTGTTATTTCTAGTAGTAATTCTATTTAATGTATAGCTCAGTAATGATTGACTTACATCTGTTTACTTTTGTGGCATCTAGGGACATGTATTTGAGAAAGAGAACATGACAAAAGCTGAATTGTGCTGGCTTTTAAAATATTTTGATTTTTCTGTATTTTACCAATTTCTTACATTTAAATCATTTGTTTCTTAATGTATTGCATGTAAGAGGATTTGGTTTTGTCTTTGCTAAATTTAGCTGTTGTATGTTCTATCTTACTTAGCAAAGTGGAGCAGAGACATATCATGCCTGTTTATCCATTTGTCCAGGGAGCGATGTTGATATTTGTGCATACAACCAAAAGGAGTTTGGAACATTCGTTTCAATTTGCTGGGCAAAGCATATTATCTGAAGCATAATCAGAACATTCATCTATATGAATAAAAATAAAAATTATTCAATCCAGCCTAAAAAGAAACAAATTTAAATAAGATTAGAGAGAGTAATTACAATGAAAACTTGGCAAAAATAACTTAATGAGTTATATTGTGTTGTTATCCTTAGTTGAAAAAAGCTATTTTATGATCATTTGTTATCAGAGGCAAGTTGTGAAGATATATATACATATTATTAGAATTTATAGCCCTACTAACTTACATAACTTTTATACCTAGGTGTGTTTGACTAGATTACATTCTTCCACATAAATCTAATGTGTTTCTGATTTACTGTGAATACAAGCAAAACTCAGGTCCCTTGGCCAACCCAAACCTTGACAAATAAGTTAAAAGCCACTGAGACAAAAGTTGCTCTTCTGGGTTCAGCAGCTATGTCTGTTTTCATTTATTTGTAGGAGTGTCAGCAAAGGGTGTTAGGGATTCAAAATCCTTGCATAACTACATGAGGCAGTGCAGAAATAAACTACCAGTTTTAAGGTTTTGGATTATGTCATTAGGCTGTAATGGATATCCTTTCCTCAATATCCTGGCTGTCATTAAATGTAGATTCTACCTTTTCATTCAGATACCTTACTTTTGTGGTTTTTGAAAGGTTTCCTCCCCTGAGGACTGGTCCTACACAAGCAATTTTTCTCTCCATCGGCAGCACCATGATGGTGGCAATATTCAGATGCTTCAAGAGATTAGGCGTCATTTCAAGCTTCCCCAGAGCCCAGATCCTGTAAAACAATTGAAAGATATTATCTACCTCACTCAGGTAACAGTGATGACTTCCATAGAAGTAGCTGTCAGTATTTGTTCCATTAAGTTCTGTCAGCTGTTAGAACTGCACCTGGTCCCTTAGGCAGTGTTCCATCATATGGAAGGTTTCCTTACTGAAGGACTGGAGAATCCAGTTTAATTTGGAGCTAGCATGTCTCTCTTTTATTGTAGAGAGAATCCTATTTTCATGATAGAAGGACTGGAATAATCAGGGAATTACTCAGAAACTGTCTCAACTGGGAGAAAGTCTGTCATTATGTGCTGCCTTGATCCTTGTCCCCAGCTGGGCTCATGTAGCTGTGGGAGGATACAGGCATGTGCTGGGCTTTCATGGTACAAGAGTATTCCAAGTGCTGCATGTTACTCCCTGTTCCAGGGTGGGGATGTTTTGCTCTTCATGTGGCCTCTGTAGGCTCACTGCTTTGATTTGTGGAACACACAAGCTTTGGAAACAAGTTTTTTTTCCAAAGAATGTAGTTCTCTATTAATTAGGTTAGTACTAGCTTACTAGCTTTGGGGTTTTTTTTTCAAAGCAGAAGGGTATGTTTTACTCTTTATTCATAGTAGTTCCACATCATGCTTCCTTCTTTATTTGTCATTTCTGTGCAACTTTTAAAAGATGCTAAGTAACTTTCTAATGCTATTAAGGCAAATTGAAAGTGCTGTTAATTTTTGTTGTGTTTCAAGAATTTCTGAAACACTCTTGATGGAAATAGCTGCACACTCACTAAGTTTCTAATGTTTGAGAGCTGCTGTCAGCAAGTTTTATATAAAAGCAAAATAGCTTGAGAATTTTTGGCACTCTTGACAAGAGAACAAGGATAGATAATGCTGTGAAATTGAAACCAGGGGCAAAGCTTGCACCATGAGGTCCTGACTCAAAAAAGCTCTGAGAGTTTCTTTAAGGCTAGGTCTATCAAGGCCTTACTAACAGCTTAAACAATTTAATACCAAAGTAAGGATAGCAAAAAGGCTAAAGAAAGCAAACTTGCTTTAGAGGTTAACTAGAAGTAATATCTTTACCTTTTGGACTTTCCTAAAGGCTTTTAATTTTATTTTAAGAATTTCTTTATATTTCCCCAGCCTGATTGTAATAAACTGTGTGAAGAACATAGCAGCCTGTTTAGCATCCATTGAGAGTTTGGCCAATGAAAAATCTGAGAAGTGGTTTCTAGATGACATGGAGAAGCAGAAAAGGAGTGGGAGTGCAGCTGAAAAAATAGTTGCTTTTCTGATGTACAGTTTTGACTTGTATAGTGAAAATGTAAGTTCAGAGTGCAGGGGTTTAGACACCAAGGTAATGTATGTTGAAGGTAATGCAGCTTAACATCATTTTACAACTCTGGAGGGAGTTATTTAAATTAATGTAAAAAAAATACTTATTTTAAATTCCATTTTCTTTTCCTTGTCTTTGATTTGCCTTTCAAAGACCATCTTCACTGAATAGAAGTAGCCCCGTATGAGATTCTTGAAGGGTACTGCTTGCAAAGCTGTTGGGATCTGCTAGGAATAGATCTTTTTCCAGCAGAGATCCACTGCACTGCAGGTGGATACTCCTCAGGGCTCAAGTTTAAAGTTATGTGCTGTTGCTGTGAAGTCTGTGTTGTGTATCAATATATTCAAACATGTTTTGAAAAAAAAGTAAAATTCAATATACCTAAAATATTTTTTATCTCTTTGCTGACCAAGGTGATGCAGGCTCAGTGTGTAAAGACAGAAACTGAATTCTATCGTTTTAGTCAAAGTGAAATAATCAATGGAGAAGGACACACAATGGGAGCTCTGTACTGGCAGCTCAATGACATTTGGCAGGCTCCTTCATGGGCTTCCTTGGGTAAGTTTGTGACAGTCTGGTAAAATGCACCAGCTACCAGTTGTGTTTTCCTCATCTGGAAGTATCAGAATAAGAAATATAACTCTGCCCTGTCTCTTGGGTAGCTTTACAAACTTCGAACATATTTCTGTCCATTCTTTAGAAATTCATTCCAGGATGGGATTTATGATGTAAAAATTGAGCATCTAGATTTTTTCTGTAGTCAGTTGGGGGGAGAGATGATTATCTCCAAATGTGATTCATTGTGTCCTTAGCTGTCTTAGAACTGGGAAGAAGAATTATCTTCTCCATGATGAATTTGATTTTCACAGAACTTCATAAGATATCTCTCACCCAGCATAGCTTCTGAGAAGCTTTTTATAGAAGGTGACTGGCAGAGATTTGATGTCTAACTTGGTGTCAGATGGGGTGAATCATTCCTGTTGACTAAATTATTCTGCTAATATGCTATTTACACATATTATTTTTTCCTCTTAAAACACAAAAATAATCAGACATATAAAGAGATACTGCCTAATCTCTTAGGCAGTAAGAAGTAGAGAGGAATGAGCAATGTGTGGCATGAGGGAAGTGTCTGTGTTTCGTGTTCCAAACATTTTGCCTAGAAGTAGTTTTGAAATGGAGAAGCTGTCCTATGGCAGCTGTATAAGGACTTGGAGAGATTCTCTTTCAATTTTAGTTATTTCTCATGTATTTTGGGTTTGAAAGTCTTTAATTAAGCATTTTACATGTGAAAAAACACAAGAAAACTAAAAAAAGCTAAGAGAAAAAGTAAGACTGTCTATGGGCAGTCTTGATGTGTCCTTGGAACAAAATGCCGTTTTAAGAAAAAATTAGCCCACGCCATCCTCCCTCTTTTTTTCTGGGAGATGTTTATCCCTCTCCTTTTTTTTTTTTTTTTTTTTTAATTAATCTAAGCAAAATAACTGCAACAACAAAGGAAAAAGCAGTGCAAGAAAGAGACTAATTTATTTAAATATTAAGGCAGTGGTCCAGCTATGATGCTTATCTTTCTGGACTTTCTAGACTTGTATTAGGAAATGGAATATCACAATGTTCATTTTTATGATTCTAGCAGTGAGTGATGCTCTTAGGCTTTTAGTGCCTCAAGAGAAAAAGATGCTTGGAGAAGTGTCCATTTGTAAAGACAGGTGTATTGATAGATGTAATGGTTGTGGAGACCATAAATGTCTTTTTGAGTACAGAGATGACATCACTTTAGAATATTTATCAAATACTTGAATTATTCATATGTTGTTGAAGTTGGTTTAGAAGAAAGAAGCTCAGCAGAGATACAGCTGTCCCTTTGTTTTGTTGTATTCCCTCTGTGAGATGAGGAAAGGTTTAATATTCATTTAATTAGGCAGTGCAGTAGAGGGATTTTGAAATGCTAATGTCTAAAATTATGCAAGACTTCGGAGAAATTAGTTTTATTTGCACTTCAAAAACATGTTTCTGCATCTTGTTAGATGGCACAGTAGTATCAATCACCAATGAGTGCTTTTATTTAAATCTGTTACTTTGCAGAAAGTCATGGAGGGGTTTACATAATTTCCGGTACAAAGCAGAAATGTTTCCACATGGTGGGGAAGGAAGAAGGTAGCAAATGTTTCTCCTTTTAACTTTTACCTTTAAGATGTTTCCTTGGGTTGAATGAAAACACAGCAGGGCCCTTGTATCATAGTACTTCTGCCTTCATCTCAGAAGTAAACAGGTTTTATCACAACTGGGTTCTGACTGTTAGCACCTAGCTGTGAAGCTGGCTGTGCCATGTTGGATGCTTTAACATCTCTGCAGTATGTTTTGGTGGAGTGCTGTGACACTCCCAGACAAGTGTCACCTTGAGGTACCCAAGGTTGTCATGAGATTTCCTTGAACAGATAACTGGCTTTTATTGCAGATGGAATATTTGGTGCCCCTGGTGAGCCCTGGTACAGGCTGTTATGAAGAATAATTGATCTGAATTCATGAGGCTGAGGTGAGGAAAGAACTAGCAGCATGTTTCTCGGGTTGCATTTAATGGTGCAAAGTGATTAATTTAAAATCATTTCAGGGAGATCTGTTTATCTGCACTCCTGCCATCAGTGTAGAAGGCTTCAGGGAAGAGTCAGATGAAAGGGTACTGGAGTCTCATTACAAACCTAACTTTAGTTTCCTGTTGTGAAGTTTAATACTACAGAGAGTGCAAACCCCTTGTTATTGTCAGGAAAAATTGAGGAACATGGATTTCTGTAAGAATTTTTTAAAATGTGGTGAGAGAAGGAGAAAGCCACCCTAGGGCTATTTTAAATAACTTTTGACTGTTGCCTTGGGCATGCATGTCTGTAACAGGAAAGTTTAAACCCGGAGGTTTCTCATGATAACTTCCTGACCTCCAGATTTTTTACATCCATTTTTGGGCATCTGTGCATGGTGTATTTGATATGCAACTTGCCTGTTTTTAAATAAAGGTATCTATCTAGCTCTGGTCTTATGGAAATCAAGACAACAGAAGAACTGAAAAATATGGACTTTTAAATTAGCTTCAATTTTCCTTGCTGTCTGAAGTTACTTTGACAAATGTATTATCAAGATCCTGATGCTAGAAAAGTTGTCTTTGGAAAACACTTCATGTGTGAAACTGCTACAGCAGTTGAGTTTTGGTTCTTCAAAATGGCCGTAGTATTTTTGGGAAGGGAAATACCAGTCTTAAAAGCTGATCAGAGTTAAGCAGACTAATGATTTTTCAAACATTCCAAAACAATGGATATCATAGTAATGGAGTGGGTTTTGAAATGGTCCAAACTTTTAAGTGTGCGGTTTGTTTGATTTTGTTTGTTGGCTGTGGTTTTTGTTTGCTTGGGTTTCCCTGTGAAAGTTTAATGCCATGTTCACTGAGTGTCGTCTTCTCTGCTGTAAAGGTTTTCTGAGGAGCTCTGCTGCCTAGGTAGCAAACCTCCTCTCTTTCCCTCTGCAGTGTGGCTGTGTAATCCAGTTGGAAATCAAGGCACAGCAGAGATTGAGAGAAGGACCCATTCAAAAAGAAACAGGATTTTATATTACACTAAGTAGCAGAAACTTCTCTACATCAATTGTGTTATTCATTTCACATATAAGATAGCTGAAGCCTAGATTTTCATGATGTGAATTAAGCTCAGGAAAAAAAAAAGTGAACAGGCACTGAAACCTCAGACCATGATGGGTAACTTGTCTGAGCTTGTGGTGGACTCTGCCTGGATTCTGCAGTGAGCAACATCTATTGCACTGGCAATTTAATTAATTGACAATTAGAGTTCCAGGAAATTGTGCAGCAGTTTTGAGGGCTTTAGAGATTTCAACCCCTCCCAGACTCTCCCTGCCCATTTCTCATACAAGGCCCATAGCTTTTGTTTGTTGGACAGATACTGCCCCCACTTTATTCTGTTTCAGATAATCCATCCCCAGTCCAAATCTCCCATCTTCTCAAGTTTAATGACTGAAGAGTAATTTGTTAGCACCCCCTGTTTTTGGTAGACTTGTTCTTTAAAGCACCAATGTTTTCTGTCAGTAAGTGTCCTTGGAATGCCAGAACATTCCTTTGTTCCTATCACCAGGGGATCAGACCCAGCCAGCACAGGTTTGTGAAAGGCAGGTCCTGCTTGACCAGCTTGATCTCCTGTGGCAAGTTGACGCAGTTGGTGAATGAGGAAAGGCTGTGGTTGTTGTCTGCCTAGACTTTAGCAATGCCTTAATGCCATTTCCCACAACATTCTCCTGGAGAAACTGGCTGCTCATGATACGGCTGGGTGCGCTATTCACCACAAAAACAAACTGGCTGGTGGGACAAGGACGAGTGTGATGGTGAATGGATTCACATCCAGCTGACAGTGGGTCACTACTGGGATTTCCCAGGGCTCAGTACTGGGGCCAGCCCTACCTAATATCTTTATAAAGGATCTGAACAAGTGGTTCAAGTGCACCCTCATCCAGTTTGCAGTCAACACCAAGTTGGGTGGGAGTGGCAGTAAGGCTCTGCAGAAAGATCTGGACAGGCTGGATCAGTACACTGAGGCCAGTTTTATGAGGTTCAGCAAGGTCAAGTGCCAAGTCCTGCGCTTAGGTTACAACTCCAGGCAGTGCTGTGGGCTGGGGCAGAGTGGCTGGGAAGCTGCCCAGTGGAAATGGACCTGGGGCTGCTGGTTAACAGCAGCTGAACATGAGCCAGCAATGCCCAGGGGGCCAAGAAGGTCAGCGGCATCCTGGCTTGTGTCTGTGGCCACAAGGAGTAGGGAAGGGATTGTTCCCCTGTACTCTGCACCGTTGAGGCTGCACCTCAAATTCTGTGTTCAGTTCTGAGCCCTTCACTGCAAGAAGGAGACTGAGGTGCTGGAGCATGTCTAGAAAAGGGCAATGGAGCAGGGGAAGGGCTGGAGCACAAGGCTTACGGAGAGCGGCTGAGGGAGCTGGGGGTGTTTAGCCTGGAGGAAAGGAGGCTGGGACACACAAACACACATACCTCCACACCCCCTGCTTCAACTACCTAAATGGAGGTCACAGTGAGGTGGGGGTTCACCCCTTTTCTCCATTAACAAGTGACAGGACAAGAGGAAATGGCATCAAGTTGTACCAGTGGAGGTTTAAATTGGATCTTCACCAAGGTGTTGTCAAGCTTTGGAGTGGGCTGCCCAGGGAAGTGGTGGAATCACCCTTCCGAGATGCACTTACAAGATGTACAGATGTGGCATGGGAACTTAGGGACATGGTTTAATGGTGCACTTGGAAGGTGAACAGCTGAAGTTGATCCTAGAGGTCTTTTCCATCACAGATAGCTCTACAGTTCTATACTGAAAGGCATCAATATACTGAGTATGTTCATCAGTTTATCAACTGTCTGTTTTGAAGAAATGCAGCTGCCTCTCCTGAAGTTTTCCTCCAGCCTTATCTCTTTGGTTTGCTTCAGTGCAGTTAACTTGAATGCCAGTGGTGTTTTTGCTGGCAACAGACTGATCTCATAGCACAGTTCAATCTTGTGTGGATTTTCCAGGCAGATATGAGCTTCTCTTGTTCTCCAAGCTAGCTGGTTGTGAACTTGCTGAGAACAATGTGATGTGTAATGTGCTAAGTTGGAGCTAATGCACTTATTCTTCACAAAGTTCATTCATGTTTATGTGGAGTGCAGACAAAGCATGTTTGAGTCCCCCTGGGAAAGCCACAACAAGCCTTTAAAGGCTGCTCTGGATAAGTCTTTAATTATGAGATGTTTGAAAGTGCTAAGAGCTTTGCAAAAGAACCAAAACCAAGAGAGTAAATACTAAGAGAGTTACAAGAAGAACATCGCACTGAAAATATTCTTCATACATCATAAAGCATACATCAGCTTTAAACTTGTTGTATAAAATAAGGAGCCAGAAACAAGAATGAAAACCACTATCTAACTTTTCTTTCCTTGTGAGATGGTGCAGCTGACTTGATACTTCTTTTTAGTGCCATTTCAATGACTGGATAATGGTTGAGCAAAGACAAACTTAAAATGCAGGCAGTGGATGCTAGATGGAATGTTAATAGAGGAGGAAATGGATGCAGCTTCTCTTTCAAAATTATTACATGGCAGTGTTGCAAAGCGAAACAGCAAAATTGCTTTTTTTGGAGAGGATGCAGAGTTTGATGGCTTTTCCAGTTTAATGGAAGACTTTCAAAGTATTAAAAGTAATGAGGTACAGCTTTCCATTAAAGAAGCAGCGTGAACTGTTTGTCATCTGTCTGTCATGGATACTAACTCCCATGGAGGAGGTGGAGTCTCTAGATCTTGGCAAATTTGTTTTGCTGAGCTCACTGTCTTTGGTTTGGGAACTTATTTTTGTCTATTTCCATTGATGTTCTCTAAGGAAGAACTGAAAGGAGGACTGAAAAAGGAGAAGAGAGCACTTTGTATAAGTACCTTGTCTCTTTTTATAATAGTGGTAGTTTGTGGCAATGCCAGAGTGTCTGGATTCTCAACAGCACGGATGTTCCAGCTGCTAGTTTATGTATGGTACACTGTGTCAGCCTTGTCACTTGTGTTTAAGGTTTCCTTTAACTGAATGACAGTATAGCAGTGATAGGACAGAGACACAAAAGTATAAGCTTTTGGGAAAGCTTAAAGTTTGAATCAGATCTTTTCCAGGGCAGAGCCTTGCCTGGAAGGAAGCAAGAGTACCTTCAGTCACTCTTTGAATTTGATAGAGGTGAAAAAGAGTGGAGGGGGATGTTGCACTGCCAATAGCAGGACCAGAAAGCCCGTACAGAGAACGTGTGATGAGGCAATTTTGGATTCAGTTTCAGTCTTTCTTCTTTTTAACTCTTTTTAGAGTATGGTGGTAAGTGGAAACTGCTCCATTATTTTGCCCAGAACTTCTTTGCACCACTGCTGCCTGTGGCCTATGAAGATAAAGGGATGTTGCACATTTATGGTGTCTCAGATCTTCATGAAGACCACAAGCTGACTTTGAGGGTAAGTGACAGCTGCCTCACCACTCTTGTGTGCCTCCTGCAAAAATATGAGAAGCTGAATTGAACACATCTTTATACAGACAAGCTTCAGTGAGGCCATGCTCAAGCACCATGAGATGCAGCTCTAGTGTTTAATCTTAGGGGCAGCACTATTCTTTATTAAAGTAGTGTGTAGTGCTTCAGAGAAGAAGTTCTTTTGCTTGTAGCCTGTGGGTATAAGGCTGAAATGAACTATTCTGTTGAAATCTTAAATGGATGGCTAAATAGAACAAAGTGTGAAAAATGGTACCTCACTACTTAACAGAACTGTTCCCTGGGTGTTAGAACTAGATAACCTGATTAAGTAGGGGGCAAAAAAGGGATTGTACCATTGCTTACCAGTACTCAAACTACATGGCTCTGGGAAAAAGGACTGGATTATTTTTTGAAATATGAATGGCACATCTTTAATTGGAAGGTCACCTATGCATGTCACTGTTTTGTAATGGATGCCTTAACTCTTTTCTGAGAATGCTATAGAAACTGATAGGATTTTTATGTCAGTGTTTGGACAGCTGTGTTTTCTTGTAGACAACAGTCTTCTTTTTCAGCTTGTTACATTTTGTTGCTGTTAATCATATGGCAGCATATAACAGATCATCAGATAACAGATGAATTTAGGGACCATTTTCCACTATGAGATTTAGCTCCTGACATCAAGTCTGTCCTATGTGAAAATAGTGTGAAGGATGGAAAAGCAGAGCTTGAGATCTGGAAACAGTAATTTTGGAACTAGTAGTATGAATATGCCAGCTCCTAGATCATTGCTCTGTCTGGTGGGCTTCCATGAATTTTCAGATTTATAAGGTTGCTTATATGGGGTAATATATGGTACAAAAAATCGTTGTAAAGTCAGTTCTTGGAGTAGGACTGCACTTAATGAAATTGTTCATTTCTGGTCTGAGTTATTCTAACAGACATAAATTCTGATTTTCTGATAGCATCAGAGAAGTGTTGGCAGTAGGATAGTTCTGATGAATACTGTATATTGCTCTTCAAGAAGATTTGGAACTTAACTCTTGAAAGGAGTTAAGATCAATTCTGGTCTGCACACTCCTGTTAAGGCAAAAAATAACTGAAAACTTACAGTACAGAATATTGTAACTCTCATTAAGTGCTTAATTTTCAAATTATGCCCTTTCTAAAAGGGTATATTCATAATGCATGGATGATGTCTGGGAATGTATTTTGCTGTATTAATATAACCTTCATAATCCCTTTCAAGATGATGGAGCTTGCTTCTATGTAGGAGTGATTATGCAGAATCTCCAGCATACCCAGTTGGGTTACATCAGATAATGCTGAGCAATCTCAAGAAAATCCTTCATTTGAGTTTTTTTAATCAAAGAAGGGGGGAAAAAGAGTCATCAAACTAGCCACACAATAATTCCATTTCCCAGCAGTCCCTTGGCAGGAATTGGCAATCTTTTCTTCTCAAGGAGCCTAGAGAAAACAAAAAAGTCTTGCAGATCAAGAGCAGCTCCAGACTGTTAGAAATGAACCTCTTGTTAGGTTTTTAGAATGATCTAATTTTTATGCCATATCTACTGTGTTGTTTCTTGCTAGGTGGAAATCAGCTGGTGCTGTCAGAGAAACA
Organism: Cyanistes caeruleus; assembly: GCF_971803275.1. Classification (NCBI taxonomy): domain Eukaryota; kingdom Metazoa; phylum Chordata; class Aves; order Passeriformes; family Paridae; genus Cyanistes; species Cyanistes caeruleus. The sequence continues at coordinate 48,581,289 of NC_141705.1, forward strand.
TCTGTTGTAATGAGCAATCTGAAATCTAGGATGCTGCATTGTTTTCATAGGTGTAGCCTTTCTTCTAATCTTTGTGCTCTCTCAATGTGCGGGATAGGTTGTTGTGCACGCCTGGAGCTCTTTGGAGCCCGTATGCACCCTTGCCAAAGAAGGTGTGGCTGTTAAAGCTCAGAGTGCTGTCCCCATCTACAAGGAGTCCATCAGTGACCTTCTGGAAAGATGCAGAAATTGTACCAGGAAAAGCTGTATTATAACTTTCTGTCTCGTGGGAGAAGATGGGCTTCGGAGTCCTACAAACCATTACTTCCTTTCATCACTCAAGGATGCTGTGGGATTAGAAAAGACCCAGCTTAGTGTAAGCATCAATCATGCTAAAATACTGTATTTGATTTTGCTAATCTTACTGTTTTGAGTTGTTTGCCAGCTATGCAGTGTCTGATTCCACTGAATATTCTTTCTCCTTAGTTGTTGCTATTCTGGCTTCCAGGTTGAGTTCAAAATCAGATTTTTTTTTCTGGTGTCACTATATGTGTATCTAAATAAGACTGGTGGGGTTGGTTTGTCTGTGGTTTTTTTTGTCTGGGCTTTGTTTTGTTTTAAATAATGAAGTCTCCCTTTCATTTGTTTAGATTGTCTTCCACCTTGCAGCATTGCTCCTTTTTTTTCTTTGTGTCCCTAGAGAGCAAATAGCATCATGACAATTGTTGTGGCTTGAAGACAGCACTATATGTCAGGGTTAGGTGATCCTAGTTCAGCTGAGTGTGGAGTGCATTATTGTCAGCAGTATTTCCTCTGGAAGTGCTCACACTCTTAGATCAGTGTAACATTGCTAACACACAGTATTTCATGCTCCTTTCCTCCTCCTTCAAATCCCTGCCCTCCAGTAAGGATTCTGATTTGCATAACAGTTATTATTTCTTAATAGCTGGCAAGCGTGTCAGTCTCCTAAAAAGGCACAAAAAGCATCAGTGTTGCATAACACTGTCATTTAGTCAATTTGCTGTTTTTTCCTAGATTTCTTCTGTTCCTAGCAGGCTTTCTGTATATATAGAGAGCATGCATGCCCTGTGTGTGTGTGCTCACACATTTTGTTAAGCCTGACTTCTTAGCATGTACATCTTACTGGAAAATTCTTAATCGTCAGACGGGCAGGATGGGGACCTTTGTGTTCTCACATTTGGCTTTCAAACTGCAGCTTTGCTCTTTAGTGCTAAACTGAACAAGGGGGAAATAGAGGTCTAATCTCTTTGAATCTGGACCAGCATAATTGCTTTACAAAAAGAAAATGGGCCAGATTTTTCCTTCTTATCTCTTTCACGGCAGCACAGCCTGCCTCCTGAGTATACAAAGAAAAAAATCAGCCTTTTAATTTTTTTTTTCATCCGGTGGTACAATCTGGAGTCTGAGTCATGCTGTGGGGAGTTTGTTTCTTTGTTTTGGTTTGGTTTTTTTGGTTTATGGATGATATCAATTAAAAAAGCTCTGCAACTGGAGCATTTTCAGAAAATTTCATTCCTTTATCTTTTAACTGTTGCCTTTGCAATACGAATTAATAGGGGTAGCTAGCAAGGATAAATGCAAAGCGGTCATTTTAAGAAATGCAGCTGGGATTAAAAAAATGTTTTGCAAGAGGCTGGTATGTCTATACTTAGTTACTAATAAACTAACTAGACTTTCAAATACATTGCTAATCCAAGAGCTACTGTTTGTAGCATAGTTTTTAAAAAGCATCAAAAGCATTAGTATTTCTTCAGGAAACAAAATGTGTAGAGGATGTGTGCTTTTTCTCAAAAATGAATAGTGTTGCTTTTCTTGTAACCAGAACATGATGCCTGCACTGACTGCAATTTGTCCTCTTTTTATAGATGTTAATTGGTATTTGAAAGTTATGTAGCATGGTCTTTCATTATGGTGAATGGGGAGTGTTGCATGAAAATGCATCCTGGTTGGGATTTTAAGTCTCTCTGAGATTTAAGTACTGATAGAACTTAATGTAGAACATTATACCTTGACCTGATACTTTACTACTATTTTTTTTGTATTTTACTAAATGAACTATAAGGACTTCACTGCCATGATACATTGAGATGACTTTCTGTCCTACTGGGATTTTTATCTTCTTTTGCTTCTGCGTGTTTCTGTTATGTATATAATTGAAAGGCAAGCGTGAATTGATAAGTTGAGTGAAGTGTTGGTGAAAGCACAAATCTCCCTGCAATAAAAATGGAATACCAGTACTATGTAGAAGTCAGATTACCATTTATTCAGTTAGTCTCATAAGAAGATGGCAAAGTGATAATACTTCTTAGCATTTTCCCAGAATCTGTAGTAATTCTGTAGGAATGCTCTGGTAACATTTGCAGTTTTTGCATGATTCTTACATATGAGGAATACTAATTTTGATTAAATGTGGTTGTTCAGCCTGTTTTACTGACATGCAGGTCTTTCCCAGTTTGGGTGTAACTGGGGTCTTCTTTAGGATGTATTTTTTTTTTAGTAATACTTTTTTTTTAATTTCTCTTTCAGGCCTCTATATCCCAACAAGATGATATTTATATATTTGTTCTTCAGACCACTGCAATTGCTCCTTTTGTTACTCTGGATGTAGGAAGTATAAAAGGCAGATTTAGCGATAATGGTTTCCTCATGACTGAAAAGAAGAAAATGGTTGTGTTTTATCCTTGGGAACCTACCAGTGTTGAAGAACTAGAAAGTTCACTAATCTTGACGTCTCTACTGGATGTTGTCTGAGAATACTTCATTTCCTTACAGATAAAGAGTGAAAAAGGAGGAGAAAAAAAAAAAAAATTAGAAGAATTTGACTGAAGTTGCAGTGACATACACTTTGAGCTGGCTGAAGAGCATACTGTCTGTTCCTGTCATGTGAATTTTAACTGCTGGTTCAATGTAAAGATACCAACTGCAAAGCTTACATATAATATATGTGATGTATTGAAAGCACAGCCGTATTTTTTTTCTAGCTTCATTATGCAGTAAGTGGAAATTAATTTTAGGATAACAGCAAGGTATGCTGGGGACGAGGGAGAGGGATGGGGAGTGAAGCTGGGACTACTGCCAGTAGGCCAACGAGCCACTTCGTGGGCAGGTTGCTAAATGTGGGGCTTGTCTGTCAGACATGGTTTGAAATGCAGCTGGGATCTTGCTGGCATTCCACAAAGATACTCTGTCCACCCAAGCAAATACTAATTTTCTTGCAAAGCAGAATCAGCATCACAGCAGGTGGAGTTTGAACAAGCTCTGCTACTGATGTCCATTGGTGTTGTAAAAGCAGCATGTGGGTGATACTTGCTGCTGCTGGTGGTGGGGGTCTGGAGCACGTGGTGGGGAGCAGCTGTGTGTTCCATTGCAGAACTCAGGCTGGGGGTCAATCTCAGTTGTGGTCATAGTTTTAACAGGCAGAGAGATGAGCATATTGACTGATACTTTGGTGTTAACCAAAACTGACATACTCTTTTGCAAGAGGAAGAACTTACAGAAGAAAGGGAAATGATAAATGAGAGTTACTTACAGATGCTTTATCGGATCACCAAAACAACTAACTGCAGTTGCATCTGATTCAAAGCTCTAGTCCTAGTTAAAAGAAGACATTAAAACAATCACAATATGGATGTGTATGTGCCAATGTTTACAGATTTTGTAAAATAAATAGGGAAAATGACAGTCATGAGTACAACTTCATAAATATAGGCAGTGACAAAGGAAGTTAAAAGCTATTCTGAGGGGAATCATGGGCCAGCAGTACCAGAAAAATTATTCAGTTTCTTTTGTGTTCTGGAATCAAAGTAGCAGTAAAGTCAATATAAGGTAAGAATGAAAAAATGGGGAGAAAATATGATTAATATGTACTGCTGCAGTGTATTACAAAAAGGGCAAGTTTGTTGATGTCTTTCTTACATTGATGGAGAAATGTCTCTTCCAGCAACATCCAGGTAGCATTTCAAAATGGCACTTAATAGTGTTAAATAAATAAAACTTTGGAGGAATCACTTGTTTAAAGACAATCACAAGGCCTGTCTGGAGGTTGGTGATATTTGTTCATCCCAGCAAATGAGTGAAGTTTGAGATAGGTAGAAAAGAGCCTTTGGATTGCTAGAAGAAAAACCCACAAATTTGTATAACTCTGACTTTGTTTAGCCTGTCACAACTTTTAGGCAAAATTATGAAAGAAGCTATGTGGTACATGATTAGTAAGTGATGAAGTGGCTATGCAGCTAATGTCTACCAGCACTGTTATATAGAACACCATTCTTTTATTTTTTTTTCTGTTGCTTTCTGCAATAACCAGATTGACATAGCAAGGTTTGGACAATTTTTTAAATTATCGCTGTTTTTGAAGGTCAGAAGCTCCCTAAGGAGTAGATCCATTCTTTTTCACTGAAAGTCTTTAATTCAGCACTAGGTGCCATTATGAAAGATTAGTAATTGCTTAAGCCAAATGCTTGAACTCAAAACAGAATTTGAAGGTGAAGGTTGACTTCCATTATTGTTTTAATATCCTCAATATGTTCTTTTGGTTTCCTGGTGTTGTAATAGATGTGTATTTATAGAAGTTCTCCTGCCATGCGGCAGCGATTGTAAAGTGTGCTTTGGTTAACCATTTCCCCTTGGTAGTTTCACAGTGGTGTCCTGTGCTATACTTGGTTACATTGTTCTGCCTTTGTCTCAGATCAGGCAGAGATAAGAAGGCAGCACTGGTACCCCCACACTCCTGTGGACACGTCCATCTTGCCAGCTGAGTGTTGTTACAGCTACAGCAGCACCTGTGCTGCCAGTTCTATCTGATGGGGCTCTGGCAGCAGGAGCATTTGGTAAGTGTCGTGGTGCTTGTCCTCAGTATTGGTGGCAGCAGTAGAGGGGCCTGACCTTGTCAGTGTTCTTTCAAGGTGCTGCCTTGCAATGTCTTGTTAAGGACCAGTGAGTTCTCTTGTGCTGATGCCCTTTGTTTGCTTCTGAGCCCCTCTGTGCTGTTCTCCACTGAGGGCAAAAGTGGCAGCCAGAGTGCCCCACAGCCATGACAAATGCCCTTCCAGAACAGAACTTGAGAGCAGGTGTGGGAAGAGCACTTCTTTGGTTTTGGCTAATCTGTTGTCCTAAAACCATTCTCTGGCTGAGATTTGGCTCTGAACTCATTCTGGGCTTGCAGAGGCTATTCTGAGCTTTAGAGGGCACCTGTTCCTACTTTCTGTCACACAAGGAAGACTTTTTTTTCTCCAGTATACTGGAGCATATCCTTGGAAGCATTTTCAAGTTCTGCATCTTCTCCAGGAAAGAAGCGTGCAAATACATGCAGAAGTTCCTATCTAAGTAAGTGTTCAGAGTTCTCTGCCAGTCTTTCTTTTATCTGCTGTTTGCATACCTTGTGGCCTGGGCAGATTTTCTGTTCTAGAGGCACATCTTTCTTCAGTACTTTCACTTCTGTTAGTTCCCTTTTGGTTTTGGAGCTTTGTAGCAGAGCCTATTTCAGTGACTTGTAGCAGTGTCAGGAGGAGAGAAATGGGCCAGTAAGTTTCTTACTTTCAGTACAGGAGGAGCATGGTTTTGAAGCTTACAAGCCAGCCTTTTCATTGTCAATATCACTGTTTTCTTTCTTACCTGCTTAGGGAATCAGGAACACATGGTTTTTAGAACAGGTTTCAATTCAAGTTGTGCTTACTAACTCTGCTTTCCAGTCAGATCCAGTTACAAGGTAGCAAAACAAAAGGCCAAATTTAGTTCAATTAGCATGGAAAACCAAAACTTAAATGAAACAAGGCCATCTCTGTAAGAAGTAGTCAGTCAGTAGAGACCTGTAAGTACCTGAGCTAGTGCTCTTCTGCATTGTGCATATGGCAGGAGTGACTGCATAGCTGAAAAATCCTATAGCAGTTACATTTAAATGAGGCCATGGGAAACTTCTGCAGCCTTGGAAAAACATACTCCAGGCTGGCTCAAAGTGGGACATCAGGCTGCTTTATAATGCTGAATGGAGAAAATGAACTCCTTGGTAATTAACTTGTGTTGTCTTTTGCTGTAGGAATCTTTTGAAGCCGGCAGAAGTTTGGACTGTGCCATTGGCCATTACTCTAGATGCGCTTTATTTCAAGACATGATCATCCAGAAGCTGTGGATGGTAGGTGAGTATTGACCACTGCACCTTGAGCTAGCAAATGGCCACCACCATTCCTGTCACTTTACTTGGGGGAAGGACAGTGGCTCTTCTTTCTTAAGTGCATGAAAAAATCATTTTACTTTCCCAGGCAAGGGAGAAGACACTTCATACACCACTACATGCAGGTAAGAGTCTTACTCTTCCTGTAGTCCACAGAATCTCAGAATGCTGCCTAGAGCTTCCCACTACCATTGATTTCCAAGTTTTTAAATACATGCCAAGATGATGCCAGGAAACGTAGAGCTGTGGCAGCCAATGTAAACTCAAAGGCAGTTTAACTTTCTGAATCATTAATTTTATATCAAATGTAGAGAAGATCTGTAGGGATCTTGTCACAACTTCTGCTGCATTCCACTGGTTTCTGATGTTTATTACTGCGGTAGAGCAGCAGAATAACGGAGTGAGCTCTATTTCACTGCACCTGCAGAATAAGTTTGGAGGTTTCTCTATATAAGCCAGGTGTAGACAGACTCTCAATAGTATTTTTCTATTTCTTAAACAAATGAAAAAAACCTAAAAGGATTAAAGCCTTTTTTTATTAAATACACTGAAATTGAGAAGCTGCCAGACTGCTATTTAAAGCACTTCAGTACACAGGGCTTAGGGGACCTGCTGTGCATGATCACTAACCTGATAAACAGCTATTATGCAACATCTAGTCATGAAGTGCTTTAAGGAAATACAGATCCAGGTGTCTTCTGGTGGTGTAAAAGCAGAGCTGGTCAGAAGTAAAGCTAAAAGGTGTGAATAACAGCCAGCGTGGCCTGGTCACCTGCAGGATTGTAGAAAGCTCAGTAAAAATCCCTGTCAGCCCCCTGAGCTGTGCTGGAAATTCTGTGGAAGCAGAAGGTGTGTTTTACTTGGACAGCAGCTCTCCTAGGGCTCAAAAAGTCCCTCCATTCCTCGAATATGAGAACCTTTGCCTTTTTCTATTAGAGCTGGAATAGAAAAAGAATGCTGGAGAAGTACATTAATTGAACAAAAATCTGTATGCCTTAGACTATGCCCTATATGCCTAGACACTGCCTAGGTGAGGGTTTTACATGTAAGAACTGAAAGAAAGAATGGCACTTTTACTATTATTCATCTTCACTGGAAGTAATTAATGTTCTCAGCGATTCAGCTGGATTATAAAATTAATTCAGAAGTTTTTTTTCAATACTCACAGTTTAATTCATTACAGCAACTGCCTCTCTAAACATAACCATTCTCAAGGTTTATCTTGATTCATTTTCTCAGGAGTGACAACCAGGTTACTGAAGATTGAGCTGAGCCAAGAACTACCCTGTCAACACTCCGTCTTTGTGCAACAAAAATTGGCTAGATGTGACAATGGTACGATGCCCCTCTTGGCTTTTTCATCTTGAACTCTGATGCCTGCTCTGTTTAGTTGGACCAGCATCAAAAACAGGACACTCACCATCTCAGAACTGATGTCAGACAAGAAGAAACACCACTCATGAACCCAGCTACTACAGGTGATTCTAGGTAGCCCAAAGAAGAGCTGTCTCATCAGAGATTTGCTGAGACACTAAGTAGTTGGTTTCAGTGTAAATTGATTCTCTGCTGTCATAATGATGAGAACTAAAACATGGCAGAGGCTTTAATTTCAAAGCACAGCTGCTCAGCAGTAGCTGATGGTTCTGCTCTCCCTCCATAAAAGATACTTTAGCTTTCAGACAGGTGGCTTGCAACCTTTCATTTATTTTAGTGCTTGAAAATCAGCATGATCTTGTATCAATGCCTAAACCTGAGATGCTAAATCTTCAATAACTCTACTTAAAAAGTAATGTAATAATCACAACAGGCACAAGACAGGAGAATTAATTTTAGGGTTTTATTATAAAAGTAAAATAAAAATAAGCATTTAAAAAGCCCACTTTTTCAAAAAGGAACAGATATAAAAAAACTATTTACAAGTAGGAAAATGGCAAACTTGAAAAAATTTTTGAATAAGAGACACCAAAGTTAAGTTTAAATACATTATTTGAAATATACAAGATTCTTTTAGGATTCTCTTTTTTCTGAGTTGTTACTGCTGTGATTAAAGTAATGATTTTTCTTTGCCATCTATTTTATAAACTGTTTTCATACAACCGTGCTGCAAAAATTATGAAGAGAGCAGCTAGAAACTGTATCTTCTGATTGCTCATGAGCTTAACCTCTTTAGTAAGTTTGTATTATGCATTAACAACTTCTTTTCCATCTGTAAAAGAAAATCCTCACAGACCAGGAAAGCTCAGACAGTCTTTCTCAAGATCCAGTCCTGTGTATTAATGCAGCAGTGTAGCCCTGGTTATTGTAAATGAACACAGTTAAATGTACTTGAGGAAGGAAGCAGTCACATGCTGCAGTTGCCATTTCTTTGGGTTTAGGTGAGATCCTTCCAGTGCACTTTTGGTTGTGAGTTCCCTTCCCTCTGGCCAGGATGACACTGATACAATTTGAAATGTCCCACTTGTTCCTGTAACTGCATATTGCTAATTGAAGATCGCTAGTCAGCTATATAATTGCTTTGCCCTGAATTTTCATGTCCATAGCCCAGGGCCATTTTGCCCAGTGTTAGTGAGGACTTGCTGTTCAGAGAGTCTGAGTAAGTGAAACTCAGCTTGCGGAAGGAGGTCTCCACACCGCTGTCACACGTGCTTTCAGTGTCTTGAAATCTGCTATTATAGAGCTCACCTGAGGGACAGAGAAAAGGGAAACATCATCATTGGTGTGGCTTCAGCAAGGGTGCTTTAAGAAAAACCTAAGGAATACAAACCAACAGGGTTAAGCTCTTCTATAGGAAAATAACTCTGACATGAGCTATTATAATAGGAAAAGCTGTGCTGAATGTTTCCAGGCCACCAAAGCATGGGATCTGATGTACTGCTGGCAGAGGTCAGCTTGCAGTTGGAGATTGGATGGGATGAGAAGCCTAGTGTTCTGCTGACACTAATGCTGTCACTACATTCAGGTCAGGACTCTGATTCTGCCCACCTGTGGTGTTTGCAGGGCAAAAGATTCTCTGGTTCTCAGAGTCACACTCTGGGCAAGTGTACAGCTCTAGGCTGAGGCTCCTAAAACTTACAATTCATGTTATTTCAACTTACAGATTTCTTTTTGAGACAAACACTTGAAGAGCTTTCATCTAGCAAGTGACCCCAGAATAGGAACAAGTCAGTAGCATTTATCACCTGTGCAGGATCCATGGCTGGAGTGCCTGACTGCAAGAGCTGAAACTGAAGGTACGCTGTGGGATCAGTGTGACTAAAACAGCGGTGGTATCTTAACAGTTCAGTGTTGTTCCAAACAAACATCTTAAATAAACAATGTGATGCACTCCATGTTGCAGAGGGAGCAGAACCCCTCTTACCCTTCAAGATGACTCTAAAGGTTCAATATGTGCAATATGTGTACAAGCATATTTTTGGGTGGGTGTGAAGGTTTATTCTATGACTGACCAACAGTTTTCTATAGAGAATAAACTGGCAATGTTAGACTGGAATGGAGTGACTGTGGAGTTTTTTTTAATACGAGAACTAGCCTACAGTATTTTTACACAGGGTACAAGTTTCCACATTAGGCTACAGACAGCACTACTGCTTTTTGAGCAAGAAAAAACAAAGGTTTTTGTTACTAAACCTAGCCAGGCAATGACTGAACAGCCCCTGATGACAAACTTCTCACAACCTCTCTTTTTCTCTTAGTAGATTTTCCTGCCCAAAACCACTGCAGGACCTCCATCACTGAAGATGCTCAGAACTCAACGGGACATAACATGGGCAACCTCATGTCATGTTCCACTGGCCCTGCTCTGAGCACAGCTCGAGGTCCTGTGTAACCTAAGCTATCCCCAGTTTCTTTGCCTACAGAACACTGAGCCGTTTTAGAGCGCTACACTTTGTGGAAGGAGAAATTTAATACTGAAGTCTTAATGAGAAGTTTAGGAGCCCAAAATATTTTTGTTTATCCAGTGATGGGGAGAGGGGAGTGGGGAGGAAGCCAAAAGCTAATGGCACTTGTGTACACCTAGGAGATAATTCCCTATATTCCCAGCACATCCAAGGCATTACCAAGGCAAATGGCAGATGTATGGTTTTAGCAAAGGGAAGTAGTATAATGAATATTGTGCTGCAGGCATGCTGATTCAAATGGTCCAGTTTTCCTCTCCTGTGCCTAGCAGATGCCTATGATGAGATGGGTCACACTGTAGTAAAATATTTCTGAAACCAGTAAGCAGGTAGAACAGCGTGTGCAAGAAGGCATGCAATCTATCAGCAGTCCTAGATAGAGTGGGGAGGGAGAATCGAAAAAAAATCTAAAATAAAGCTCTTTATATTTTGCTGTCAATTTTACCTGTCTCTCCGTTTGCAAAGGTGAGCAGTGATGATGGAAGAGCTTTTGCTGTACTGTCCTCCAGGGGAGATGGTCTGTGTGAGATGGATAGTGCTTCCTGAATTATTTCTATGGCTTCTGTATGATCCATCTGTCTCAAAGCAGTGATCAGCTCTTGAACTGTACCACCAGAAACCTGAAAGGGCAGACATCAGATACTCACCATCATCCAGGCTGGCTAAAACTGCAGGGCTGCACTGTCTCACTGTGTGCTCTCAAGGTTCTCTGCGTGTATGAATGTTCTGTATCACCTGTTACAGCACATTACCTCATAGTTATCCAGCAGAGTCTTCGATGGGGAAGGGCTCAACCTGAAGGCATTATTAAGTATGCCAAGACCCAATTTTTGTGCTAGGGTGGACCAGTTTTTGGTTGGATCAGGCAATTCCAATAGTTTGTAAAGCTGCATCTTGGAATTCTCATTCAGCTCTCTCAAATGTCCTGGGGAACAGAGAAATATATTAGTTTATTATTTATACAAACCATACACCAGTTCATTTTTAAGCAGAAACAAAGCCAAACTGAAGACTATTTGAGAGTCCAATCCCAGCATTTACAAATGTATTGCTACAATACTGTAAATGTACTCCTTGTCCTTGAGACATCTTAAGGGAATCATGCTCATTCTGTGAGTGAGGGGGTGGGAGGGCACCTCTCTTCTCTCACCAGCTCAGTTACAAGCTGCTGTAGGGCAGTGTGTTCTGCCAGTATGGTTTCAGTACTCAATTACTAGAGGGATATTGTCAAGTCTTTATAGGTGTTACCTTGTGTGAGTAAGTCCTCCAAAACCTCTGCTGACTCGTAGGGTTTGCCATTTAGTATGTCATACACCTAAGAGAATACATTAAAGTCAGTATCTAGTGTCCATGAAGTTTCAGCAGTATTATATAAAACCCTAATTCCATCTGTAAATCAGCATTTTTTTCCTCTCCCAGGCTCAGTATGACTAAGGATAGTGTAGAAAGCCTATGCCAAACTTTAGGGAGAAATTTTGAGAAGTTAAGCTCCCTTTATTTTAAACTGTGTCATCTGGCAACTATTTTGAAGACACAGAGGAAGTCTTGGCAGTAAATAAATGGCAGTAGCAGTGGCTAAGCAAGGAGCTGCTGTCTGTCTGAAATTAGTCATTTTAAACAAAGCCTGGGTTAGATTTTCACCTAAGACTGGTACCACTCCCCAGCTCCAGATGATTAGAGATGCTGACTGCTTATCCTTTGCACTCACACCAAGCCAAATGCACAATAATCAGCTTAATCACTGCTTGGGTAGAATGCAGGAGTGAATTTTCTCATCACACACAGGCTGCAATTCTGAAGAACACTCAGCAAAGAAACTCACTGGAGAACTGGCCTTCAAACATAAGCTACCCACCCAGCTAAATACTTTCCCACACTGAAGACTGTAGTGCAGCTACTTGAAGAACTGCCTGGTCATTTCTGTTCAGCAGCATTAGTCAGTTCAGTGGAGCTTTCTTCCAGTGCTGTTTCATCAGGGGGGGTTTATGGCTGAATTAATTTTTAATAATTTAATTTTTAATGTTAATTTTTGATGGCAAATTAGACTAATTAATTGAAATAATTTTGGATGCAGTGAAAGGAGTTGGCTGAGAGAGCTGAACTATCCCTTTTAATTAAGAAAAAAAAAGCAGCAAAAAAACTAAAAGAGAAAACAGACCACATACCTCACTGTTGGCTGCCATATCCAGTGGTGTTGTTCCAGGCACAATCCCTTCATCATCACCTTTCACATCATCTAGATCAAACAATGGCTCAAAGTTCTCAATATGAGGATTTGCACCTAAAAAACAAGTTGGGCGGGGCAGGGAAGGGCTTCAAGTTGCTTCTCAATAATATTTAAAATATGCAATCTATGTACTGAATCGCAAATCAGCTAATTTAGCTACTCCAGGTAAATAATATTTCATATTAAGCTAGCAAGTAGCTCTTTTTATCAATTACATTTAAATGCTATCACATCTCTGCACAATGCTACTTTCCATTATAAGGGGAAAAAAACTGGCGAGCCTTAGGGCCCAAAGAAAGAGCTCTGTTTGTATCAGCTGACTTCCAGTCCCATCTCCCCTCACACAGCACAGCATGCATGTGATGAAGGGATGGTGTGGTGCTGCTTTTTAGAGTGTCAGAGAAAGTGTGGGTGTTTTTAAATGACCAAGTAGACAGACTCAACAATGGGAGGCTTGAGTTTCTGTTTCAAAAGACAAAAATTAGGTTTAAATACAATTGACAAAATGTTCCAATAAATACTCCAACCTAATCCTTCCAAAGTGACAGCAGTAGGAGACACTAATAAACTCATGCTTCAGTGATGGCATTTTTTACTTGGCTTTTGGCTTCTGAAGCAGTCCAACACTTATTCCAGATACATGAAAAGAACCTCCACTTCTTCAGCTACAAGAGATACTCATAAAATTTCCCAAAGTCCTCATGAGATTTTTTCTTTTTGACCAAGATAATTTGCCTTTCTAGCCATTAGATGGTGCTGAAGAGTGATTAGTATAGCACTTCAGAGCAGGACTTTCTGAGGAAATTCAGGCCTTCTTGCTTTTAACATCTGACTTCCTCCAACCCATTAAACAAGTTCACTGGCACATTCTTTTCTGCTTGCAGCCTTCTAACTTGAATTGTCATCGTGTAAGAAAAGTCTTCAGCAAAGATCTATTTCCATACCTGCTGCTTTGAGAACTGCTGCCAATTTTGTTGAGCCCCTTCCAGCTGCTATGTGAAGTGGAGTTGTCCCATCATATGTAGTGCTGTCCACATCTGCATCACCCTAAGTTATTATTGAATGGCAAAAAAGAAAAGAAATCTGTACAATGCAGCTGCAGAGGCTCATGCCAGCATAAACACAACTACTGTGCAAATAAGCACCAGTCTATGCCTGGTTGCATAAAATCTCTAATTGTTGCCTGAAAAGAAGGAATTAGAAAGTAACTACAACTGTCTGCATGCACAGGATGGTAGTGTGCTCCAGTGTTAGAGCAGGATGCACAGTGTGTATCTCCAAATAGGTCAGGTAGATAAAAGCCGCTTTGCATCCCCTGTAAAAGTTCTGCCATCTGATTGCTTGTAGCCTTTGAAGTCTATGTGGTGTGCACAGAATCCTGCCCTCCTGTTGCTCATCAAAAGAGCAGCCAGGCTGGTGGCACATCCCTGCATGAACACAGAAGAAAGCTACACAGCCAGCTGGGGGGTGTAGAATTAAGGATACCAGGATCAAGGTGTTAGGATGAGACAAATATTTATAGATTACACAACTACATCTCTGTCCACGTCTCTATACATGTTGCACTTCACACAGAAGAAGGGATGAACTTGTTCATGGTCTGCCAGGATTAGTCAGTGCAAATTATACATGGCATATGCAGTCAGGTTAGGATCACAAACTCTAAATGCCTCAAGGCAAAAGCTTCACCAGCAGTGAACAAAACAGTAACGTTACCAGTAGCTTTGCCGTTATACCAGTTCAAGTAATCTAGACAATAAACAGGAACCTCCCCCCTTCTGTTTTTCTGAAGCACTCAAGGATTGCCAACAGCTTTTAAATGTGTAATTGAAAAGACCTGGAAGAAAAATTCTGCCCTTACCTCAAGCAAAAGGCAGCCTGCCAAGGGGATGTTCTCTTGTTCAACAGCCAGATGCAATGCAGTTCGTCCAGATTTTTGTTCCTGAGCATTGACGTTAACTCCAGCAGCAATCAGCTGTTTGAGGCAGGACATGCTATTTGCCATCACCACCATGTGAATTGCACTGAGACCTACACAAAACAAAACCCATCCATCATCTGCATTAATATTTGTAAAATTCAGAAATGTCAGAGTAATGAGTTTCAAAGTGAGAAAATTGTAAAATGAGTTACAGTAACTGTAGTTACATGAGCAGAAATAACATATTTTGCCTGCTTATGCACTAAAAGATGACAGAATCACAGACTTATTTGGGTTGGAAAGGACCTCAAAGATCATCTAGTTCCACCCCACTCCTACTGTGGGCAGGGATACCTTCCACCAGACCAAGCTGCTCAAAGACCCATCCAGCCTGGCCTTGAAACTACTTTTAGGAATGAGGCATCCACAACTTGTCTGGGCAACCTGTTCTAGTGTCTCATCATCCTCACAGTTCCATCCTCAAAGTGAGGCATTTCTGTCTTATATCTAATCTAAACCCACCCTTTGTCAGTTTAAAGCCATTCTCCCTTGTCCTATCCCTAAATGTCCTCATAAAACACCTCTCCCCAGCTTTCCTGTAGGCCCCCTTTAGGTACTAGAAGGTGCTGTAAGGTCTCCTTGGAGCTTTTTTCTTCTCCAGGCTGAGCACCCCCAGCTCTCCCAGCCTGTCTGCACAGGAGAGGTATTATAGCCTTGTGAGCATCTTCTCATCCTCCTCTGGCCCTGCTCCAAGAAGCCATGTCCTCCATATTTATGTTGGGAGCCCCTGACCCCAAGGGAATACTCCAGGAGGAGGCTCAGGATGAAGTTAATGGTGTTAATAAATATGTTCTTTGTGCATAAAATGGAACTTGGAGAGTCAAAACCATGCAAGAAAAAAAAAAAAAGAAAATCAGATTACAAGGTGGAACAGAAGGCAGGAACTACAGAGCTCACCTACAGCATCTTTTTTGCCACAAGAGAATAGTCTTAAAAAGAAAATCTGGATGTTGGTACTAACAAGTAGATACCCCATACTGGCCCCATCTGCCACTGATCACCTCTTCTAGAAAATGGTCTGAAGAGTTAACTGGTATATTTTAGTATGATCTTTCTGTAAGGTGAGTGACCTCACACCTCAAGAATACCTACACCAGAAAGATAATAAAGCCTTTTATTTAAAAACCAACCAAAACCCAACCAAAAAATCCTCTCTCTGAAGAATTGAACACAGTTTTCTGAATCCATAATGACAATTTTAGGTCAGACATTTTACAATCTATTAGAGCAGGAGTACTCAATTGAAGTCCCCTGTGCACTGAAAAATGGGAGAATTGTCTCTTTGTGGTTATTTTACAGGCTCTAATTCTGTATGGTCACAAAGTACCAGATATGAAACTCAGTACTAGTCCAGAAGCTATTTTTAAGGGAATTTCATTCACTAGACAGGAGGAAACATTTTCTTCTGGGGGGATTTTTGTTCAAAACCAAAGGTGGCATAAGGAACAAGACAAACACAGTGCTTGAGGTTCTGTGACATTGAAGAGAATGTACAGTGACAAAAATTCAAATCCATACTCTGTCATGTGACCATTACCAATCTTTCTGTTCTGTATAACCAGAAAACTGACACACCTGTGTTCTCTCATCTGTGCCTGCAGGCAAATAAAAACCAAGGACAGCATACGCAAAATGGGGAAAGATGTTATTTTCAGGGTCTGTATCTACCTGTGTAGCAACACAGTGTTGGCAGGAATTGTGGTGTGTTTTTCTAGCAGGGGAGTGTTAAATACAGCCATTATCTTTCCATACCTTCACCATTGGGGAGGTTGACCATCGGAGATACCTTCTCATGCTTGAGGAGTAGACTCAAAATCTTGTCATCTCCTTCAGTAGCAGCTAAATGTAAGACAGAATTGCCGTGGCGATCCAGAAGGCTGACATCTGCTCCAGCCTTTAGCAAGTCTTCCACCACCTTTGCCTGCTTTGTGATTACTGCCAGGTGCAGGGGCGTCTGCAAGTGACAGAAGCAAGCCATGAGAAGATAAGCAATAGCTACATCACTTGTACAGAAATCTCTGAAACCCATAAAAGCTCTTAGCATGAGAAGATTGTACACATATGCAAACTTTTAGTTTGTTGGCTTTGGAGTGGTGTAACTTCTTTTCCACTGAATACTACAAATAGGGTTTCTACTTACTGGAAATAAAAGCTGCCTTGCCAATGTCAGCAGTTGGACTTTGGGAGGAACAAAGATGTTGCCTACTCTATAACCCAGGGCACTGACCTGGCTATTTGAGCATTGCAGTGCAAGGGACTTGGGAAATGAGATAATCCCTGTGCCCCACACTGCAAACCAGCTTCCACAGCTGCCCCATCACCAAGTTCATGCCACAGTGTGCTTTCCAGGACCTACTCAGATCCTTTAGCAATGAACCATGCTCTCATTTTGCTCCTGAATCAGAGATTTGCAGCCATGGGCATAGGAATTCCTTAGCCCTCAAAATGGCTGCAGAGAAAAGAAGAAAATCCTGCAGTTCTGTGCACTTGTCAAACTGCAGAACAATTATGCATTTATGCCTTGTGTGTTGAACTAGCTAATCCCATTTGCACATTCCCCATTTTTGTGCACCTGCAGCACCGAGCAATGCTCAGTCTGAGAGATTTTGGAACCTTCCAAATGTTGGTTGCAGCATTCTTGTCAGTTCTGAGCAGCATCACACAGAACATACACATGCATGTATTTAAACATTAAGCATTCTAATGAGGTCTGGGAAATGGTATTTCCAATACTAAAATAATTTAAAAATTGAGTAAGATTCCATATCTAGATTATACTGACAGAGGACTTTAAAGAAGGACTTAATTCCAGCTCTGCACAGTAATCTTGTATTTGTCAATAGATCTGTGAACACATTTGCAATTAATTACTGCATCTATAAGGTACATGTCAGCTTTCAGAATATGTATAGAGAAGGAAAATTCTAGCCCAAGCCTACATTCTCTTCCATCAATGGCTTAAGGTTTAAGTTGAAGGTAGGAAGAGCTGTAGAGGTTCTGGTAGCCAGGGATTAATTTCCTGTGTAGAGCCCAGCTCTGCTTCTTGTTTCTGTTAAACACAGGGAAGAGAATTCAATTCAGAATCTTCTTACTTTTGGCAGCTTCCACATTTCAAACTTGCTTTATAAGAACATAGAAATGTGAAGGAAAACAAAGAAGTCAAAATATATTTCTGGAACTACCTGTACCGAATTAAAACCTGCCTTTACTGTTCACAGCAAAACAAATGACACAAGTGTCAGAGTGCTGCTCAATGGCATGCACAATCTCTTTAAAACAGATTCTTTTCCATGCAGGTTCCCACAGCTCTTTTTAAAACTTGAGTTACAATACAAACAGGCCAGACTATAGTTGAGGAGACAGAACTGTACCTTGCAGTTCTTTTCCTCCTAGGTAAAAGACAAGGGGATGGGCTTTTCTCAGTTACTGAAGAAATGAAAGGGAAATCTTGGTGCTCACGTGATAAGCACAAATACAACGTGGGCTGTAGGAAGGGCATAGGTTATTATAGCTTCCATATGTGCCTACAAATAACTGATGACGCAGGAACTGACTCATGATCCCAAGTTAACCAGTGTCAGAAAGGTCAGAGGAGCCTGGAGCTGGCACACTGTAATCCATACCTCTGGCTTAGTAACAGAGAAGCCAGATACCGAAGCCATGAACTGCAGAATTTACTCTTTTTGGCCTGTTCCAGTTAACCCACGGAGACGTTTCTGTTACCGTCCAGGAGAGGTATGTACTAAACCAATGAAAACATGCTTTCTTTCCTCCAAAACCATCCAATATATCCTTGTTTCTAAACTTGCTTCCATCAGTCTGATCTCTTCCCACAGACAGCAAGTTGTGCAACTTCTTTTTTATGGGCTGAACAATCAGCAACTCTTACACCCCCACAACTGCTCACCTGATAGAGGTCATTTCTCATGTTAATGATATCATTGTAATTCAAATTGGGCATCACTTCCAAGAGGTCTTTCACCAGCTCAGTATGAAGGTGGATAATTGCTAAATGAAGGACACTGAAACAAACAAAAACCAGATTAACAAATTCACAGTTTTCAAATTTATTACGAAAGTTTCAAGGTTTTGCTGTGTTCTGACTGCATTCTGATAAAAACACTTGGCTATTAGAGGTAATGATTCCAGCACTAAGTACCAACATCTAAAATTAATCCAATCGCTAAAAAAAGCAGGTCAGAAGGTAACTGTTTAACCCTTCAATCACAAAAGCAAACTCAGGATGGCTTCTGTTGGCCCTCAGCCAACTTTACTACTAGGCTAATATACGAAATGTCTGTCACAAAACAATTGTTTCAGAAATCCTCAGATTCTCTGGTTTGCTGTTTTCTCATATTTTGAATTATGCAGCAGATAAACACTTCTTACTGTGAAAACCTTCCTGCAGAATTTCCACAAGCCTCTCTGCTACCAAAGCAGATTTTCCCTTGGGGGTTTCCCCAGATCTGTGGGTTTTTCTTTATTTCGTTTTCAAACAGAAAAATGAGTAAGGACTCAGGCCCAGTGACTAACAACCACAGGATCTGCAGCAGTGCCCAGAGGCGCCATGCCAAAAAAGCACCTGTTTTGAGACATGAGTGACTGCATAGCAAGACATTTCTACTGGGTCTAATGGCCCTTCCTGTGCTCTTCTCCAGAGGCAGGTCCCTCACCACCAGCCTGAGTGGCTGGATATGCAACATGGCATCAGGAAAACCAGGTTGTGAATTCCATCATCCCTGTCCCACAGAGCTCCATTTGCCTTGCTACCTTAGGCCTTCATTTGAAAATCATGCCCTTTGTGTTGAAACATATCCTCATATCCTGCCAAGCGCTTTGTTGGCAGATGCTGGCCAACTTCTAGATTCATCTCTTTAGCAAGTTGCTGCTGACACAATATATTGTCACAGGACATGTGGTCTGTCTGTTACACCACTCCAGAAATACCTGAACAGTCTCAGATTTGCCCTTTTGACAGAAAAATAAAAAGAAATTCCATGCCATTCAGGGCAAGGAATCATCCTGAAATTGAGACGGAGAGCAGTCAAAACTAGAAGATATTTTAAAAAAGAGAAAAAGAATCTACAAACCAAACTCATCCTTAAAGGGTGTTTTTTATTGATTCTTTATACTGCCCCTGCCACATGGCACCTTCCCTCCTTCAACTCCCCTGTGCTGTGCAAACAGTCCCACCATTAATGGAAAAGTGCTGTTCCTCTGCTCTGATAGATGCTTTTTATTATTCTCTGTATCATGCTGACATTTTATTTCCAAATCTCACTAAAGAAACACATTTGTTCTTCTACTGCTTTTAGTTCTCGTTTCAGCAGCAACTAGTTTAATTTTACCTTTCCATTAGATGTGATGCTGCTGACTAGACCACAAAAGGTCACTTCCATTTCTTAAACATTCCCACATGAAAAAATGCATTTGAGCACCACTGTAGAGCCATCAGATATCTACGGAGCAGTGGTACTGGTATAAATACAGTCACAGCCAACTCAGTAACAACTGAGTGTCCACTGTAAATATGCACTAATCACAGGTTGCTGGGTTCTGTCTCAAAGCCCTAAATTGTTTACAGCAAAGGTTTTTGAAAGGCTTAAGCAAAAACTTCCTAGTTGCCATATAATTTTAATAATTAAAGTGAAAATCAGGGCAATTTATTACTTAATTTTGATCTTTTTCTTCTCAAGAGACCTGGAAGACAATCACCAAAGCTTTATTTTGTTAAAAGATTGTGAAGTAATACAGATGTATATTATGCTCACAATAAATCCATCTCAGGAGAAAGGCAGCGTGAACTTAAGCCTCACCTACTTGCAGGTATTTCTTGATGCAGCAAGAAAACAACTATTTATCATCATTCTAAGAAGTATTTTAACTTAGTGAAAATGCCCTGCAAGTCCAAATCTGAGGAGCACCTTCTTGATATTCAAATGCAGATCCCACTTGCTCAATATTGCTCTAACAATCCCCCTTCTTTTTTTTTAACACAAAAGCTGTACTGTCCATAGCACTTGCAGATGTTGTTGCTAGCTCCCACCTTGTTCAGATTCCTGCTTGTCTCGAAGTAGATATTAGGTTTACAGTTGGAAAGCAAAGCTAGTAAAATAGCTCTCTCTGATGATCAGAATCTGTGATTCTGTAATCTGAGGCCTATTTTCACTGAAAATGGAGTGAAAGTAGTAACCTCTCTCAGAGTACTTGAACAGTGGGATACAGGTCTCAGTCACTTGAAATTTTCCTTCTGGCTGGGCACCTTGAGACTTATCTGGCTTCTACTGTTCAAAACACTACAACTGAAGGAAAAGTAGGTGATTGCACAGGACCTGCCAGCTAAAAAGTGAGGATGTGATAGTTTCATTTATTCAAGAGATTATCTTTGCATTTGTTCAGAGCCCCTTCTGCTGAATTTAATGTTACATAACTACTGATCATTAGTTCCTCACAGTATTTCACTCCAAGTTCCACAGAATCTGCATGGCTGCAGAGGAACAAAGCGGATTTCCACTCCAGCTCACACTATTGAAGGACTGGTATGCAAATATTAGCAGCCAAGTCTGCCGCAAACATCACTGCAATCCCTTGGAAGACAACAGTACAGTATAGACATAAGCAAGAGCAAATAGTTTTGCTATTGCTTTCCTCTGGAAAGAGCTTGGTGTCAGTGGGAGAAATGCATTATGGACCCTCCAGCTATTGTTTCTACATCTCCTGGTGAACCTCTTACTTGGAGCATCCTGTGAAGACCTTAAGGACTTAAGGGCACTCTCCTTCAGCAGCAAGCTGAGAATCCCCATACACCACCCGGTCAAGATTTTAAATAAAAAAGGGCAAAGAAACTCAAATTCACAACGTGCTCATCATACCCTCAATGACCAGATTACTTTCTGACAGGTACTGGATCAATGAATTTTATGGTGTACATGACTTCTTTGCAAATGAAACAAAAGTATCTAAATCACAGCTGTACCAGACAGCAGAAAGAAGAGCGATATTTATTTGATTAGAGCAGTGGTACCAACAGTGATTGGCACCCATTAGGGACAGAACAAACTGACTACACTGTTCTGCCTTCACACCCATTGGTTTCAACCCAGCAAGTGCAGTGTGGTCAACTCACTTGTCCCCATTATCATCCTGGACAGCGGTGAGATGGCGCTGAGGTGCCAGCAGCATCTTCACATCTCCGGTTACAGCATAATCAAAGAGAGCGTTGCAATGGCGCCTGGCAAGCTGCATGGCCTTCTCCAGGAACAGAGCATCTGCAACACAAAGTTTCCTATTCATCAGCTTGATTGTTTTCCCTGGAACACCACCTACTTTTGACAGGCATTTGTGCTGTCACAGAGGAACAAAGTGCAAACCACCAAACATTTTTCACTGCTTCACTGAGATGGTAGCTAATTACTTCTAAGACTTAAGGACGGAGGAAAGGAATGCCTGGGAAGGAAAACTAGGGGCATGCTGAGCATTCAGGCAGCAGGAACCCTGAGAACAGTCAAATCTGGAAGCTCCCTCTGGTTTGACTGGTACTGAATTAACAGCACTGATGTGCAGTTGTGTGTAATGAGACAAAAGGAGCAGAACTTGGACCTGGAACTTGCAGGTCCGAGTAGTTTTGCCTTGAGGAAGCTGAGGCACAGGAAGCCTAAGGGACCCATCAAATATTGCAGAGAAGCTCAGAGAAAAACTGTGGAATAAATGCAGGGCTTTACACTCCTCTGACTCAAATCATGCAGTCTAGCCTGCTTTACAGCAGCAGCACAGTCTGTCCTGTTTAAAACGTTTCACTTTTTACAATGCTTAGTATTCGTATCCTTAGATACAAATAGATTTAGAATAGATTTTAGAATTATAAAAATGGTCAGCCACTGGGATTTCAAAAAGCAGAAGTTGGCGTGGTGGGGAGGCAAAAAGGGAGAAAGAGGAGAAAAGAAACTAATTTGTGGAAAAGAGTAACTCTAGCTGCTTTGTCAATACCAGTGGTTCTGTATCAGCAAGAACCTAGTGAAAATGAAACAGATGAGCTCTGAAACTACAGGGTCATCCTGTGAAGCAGTATCATCTGAAACCAGCCTGTATTCTGAACAACTTCATGTTTCTATAAAACCTCGTAAGGTTGGGAATTACAAAGTGCAAACAAGTACAACAGACTGTGTCATTTAAAGCACACAAGGGGAGACAATAGCCAGGATTTCCAGCTACACAAAACCAGGCATTTAGACAGGTCAGAAGTGTATCCCTGATCAACACGAACACCTCATTGCTGTAAGGCAAAGACTTAATCAGCTATCCATTGTTCTGGCCAGTACATCCCTGTGGCTGCTCTAATGTGTGCCTGGAATTATATTTGCTATTTGTCTCTTAACACTAAATGTGTTATATTCAGGGTAAAGGGTGTTAAGCAATTCAGTCTTTTCTTGTTATACACATTTCCAAAGATAGAGAACTGGATATTGAAACTCCCTGGTTTTCCACATCAAATACATGGGAAAGATGCCCTTCAAAATATTACATGCATATTTAAGTCTATACCTAAATGATCTAGCCTGCAGTAGCTACTTTATAGAGCCAGTTTGTCTGCACCAATTCTTTGTATAATCAGGAGTTAGAAATTGCCTCCTTTCATACCATTACAACAGGAAAAAAAAAAGTCAACTTCCTGCCTACAATATTAATTGCTTGGAAAACAGGTAAGCACTTCAGACATGAATTGTTTACCTCCTTCATGACAGCTAAATTGACAT
Organism: Cyanistes caeruleus; assembly: GCF_971803275.1. Taxonomy (NCBI): domain Eukaryota; kingdom Metazoa; phylum Chordata; class Aves; order Passeriformes; family Paridae; genus Cyanistes; species Cyanistes caeruleus. The sequence continues at coordinate 48,604,315 of NC_141705.1, forward strand.
TATTATTTCTTCATATCAGCACAAGATTTTGTTCTCTGAACCAGTCATGGGATTGAGCACAATTGGAAAGGCAAACAGCAGGTTGCTTCAGCTTTTCTCAAGAGCACCATCCATTCTCAGATCAAAGAAGCTACACCTTGGAGGTGTTTACAACTACAGCCCATTTCCTGTGCCACTTTGGATTCCCAAGTCACAGCTTCTAATACTGTTAATAGCAAGTGTCAGACAGGGCTGACACACACAAGATAATGTGCTCTCTCCCTGATCCAGGGAATAACAAAAGTGGTCTAGATCATGTTGCACTTGGTAAAAACCAGAACCAAGAAATTCCTTTGTGCTCAATTCCTACCACTACCATGTCTCTCTAGTCCAAGTACTGTTTTTTTTTTTTTATATTATGCTAAGCATGATTACTCAAATCCTTTAAAAAGTGTCCAGCAACTGTTTAAAAAAAAACAATCCAGGAAATGCACATCTTGCTGTCTGGGAAATTTTGGGTGATTCGTAGTCTTTATATATTCTAGAACTCTGCTGATAAACCAGTTCTGATGACTACTCTTGCCTTCCTCCTCCTTTTGTTTTTTTGCCTGAAATAAGGAGACAAAACCCCTTGCAACAGTACTAAAAGGTAAGATAAAAAAGCAGCTCTTCATTAGAAGCTTCGAGGTGTGTCCATAGTTACAAACTACGGGCACACCCAGTGACAGATTTCTACAGTTTTTGTAAATGTAATAAATTATTCTATCTAACAAACATTGTCCAATTAGGAGAGCAGTTGGTTAGGTAATATTTCCCCCAGGTACTGCCCCGCTGGAGGTGGTCCAAGGCTTCTTTGCCCCACTTCTTGTTATGTCTTCTAAGATTCTGATTGGGAAAAAAAATGTTATTCTTGTAGGTCCTCTACTTGAAAATAAGACTAAACAGTATTTCAGGAGTGTGTTAGCAGGTTAGCTTATTACTCTAAAATCTAGAAAGGGTAGAAAAAATACCAGGAACTATATAACCACATATTAATGATCTACAAAGCTACAAATATATGAAAAATACATAAAAAGCACAAATTTCTAGGCATTAGTTTGGTGTGTAACACATTGCTACTGCAGTTATTTTACTGTGTGTTTGCCAAATGGAAACAGGTACCTTTACATTTTAAATTCAAACTTTTAATGCTACTTTGTATGCAATTCAGCTGAATTGCAGGGAAGACCTGCTGCATGTCATATCAACATCAATTAGCTCATCCATTAAAGTCTCTCAAATATCAATAAAAAAAGGCCAAGTGAACTGCTGAGTTATATTCCCTGTGCCTTCACTGCTCAAAGTGTTCCTTCCTCACACAGGTTTATTCAAAGGCAGTGTTAAACATGCCCAGCAGGCAAAGCTGTCTTATCTCCTTGCATGACAAGCAGGAGCTCAAGTGTCCAGTGGCAGTACAAAGGTGGAAAGTTATCTACAGAACTAGGTGTGAGGAGGTCCCTTAGCTCTTGGGGAATGGAATCCCTCCTCTTTCCTCCAGGAGGCATTACCATGTTGTGAAAACAGCAAGCAGACATTTTTGGAGTTTCCAAACCTTTAATGTTTGCTCTGCAGTACTGCAGTTTGATTTACCCTAAATACAGTCACTTGCTCACTTACCCTGCCACCTGCAATCTGCTTCCCTTACTTCAGTTTTACAGGAAAAAACAGAATCCTCCTTTTTCTCATTTACAGCAGACACTGTGCACTCAGTCCTCTCCAGGGTTTCCACCTTCACATCACCTTTCATGTCCCATTCGTCACTTTGTTTATCACAGCTCTTTCTGTCTTGTCCAGCTGTGCAGTTTGATAGAGCTTCTAACAAAGAGAAGAATCATTAATGTCCAGTACTGTTGCTTTTTTTAATACAAATGATGAAACTCAACTAGACAAAACCAAACGCTGAAAAATGAATACAAAAATTTACTTCCCTGTAAAAGTTATCACTAAACTCATGAATTATAATATTCCAGATGCTAACACACATGGACAGACACAGTGATGTGACCTGCTCTAAAGTGATGTTAAGTTTTTGACAGTCTCTATTTTAGAAATAAACTTGTATATATAACAGCAGATTTATCTCTTTTTTCATGGTACCAGAATGTAAGTCTGACGTACTCACACAAAATCTAGCAGAGTTACTCAGACACTTTTTTTTTTTTCCTAACAGCAGATTCATCCCTGAGACTTTGGAAATATCTACAAAGTAATCAACACATACATCTGAAATTACCTTCCTATTTTAGGAAGCCAAGAGTGTCCTTATTATTAACTTAATATTTTCCATTGATTTCTCTGGGCTATGGGGTAGTACCAGACTGTGGCAACAACAAAGGAAGATATATTTTCTGTGGTCCAGTCCTTGGGTCATCTGTAATCAGCGCATTCAAGCAAGCAAGAGGGATGTTGCTTGAAACAATACACTGAATATAGAAGCACATGGAGGGGTTTTGGTGACTGCTTCTCAGGACTGCACAGTAAGAAGGAAGTACACTTAGAGAGGAAAAAAGAGAAGCAGGGAAGTATAAGCTACGCAAACCCTTCTGCCTTTTCCTGAACCTTTCTGCAAAGGTTCAGGAAAAGGCCCTCTCCAGCATGCTGTGACCTGCCATCCACTGACCTGCCTGACACTTTGGCTCATACTGTAGAAGAAAATACAAGTCAAACTCAATTCAACTGTTGGAAGAAAGACGTTTATGGTGTTACCATGTTTCATGCCAGCATTGGACTTGGTTGTGCCAGGATGGAAATGCATCCCTCCAAAAGCAGAGTATCCATATGAAGGAAAACTGAACCCTAAAGAAAGGAAAAAGATTAATAATTAATAAATTACATCCTTAAACAATGAGAACACCATCTAGAAGAACACTGAACCTAATGAACCAAGTTTTTGTTTTCTGCATGCCTTCGGCTTTATTCCATCCAATTAATTTTCCAGGCTAAAGGTGAGCTCTCCTCTACCCCTTCAAAAATCCAAAGAAATTCTAGCTGGTTGGCTAGTGACACTCTATCCCAACATCCATAACACCATGCAAATGTAATATCGTTATATCTTTCCTCTAAAAATCAACTGAGACATCACAAGGTGCCTCTGTGCTTTTGAATCTTTGTGATTACAACACATTTGTATTCTGGTGTTATGCTATACATATGCTGCCAGCAACACATGTAGCAATTTGCAAACTGCTGCTCTATTCCCTGCTCTCAAAAAGGGCTGTGGTTCAGGTGACATTTCTTGACCTATAGGTTTTTAATGCTCCACTGCAAGAATCAAAGCAATGCTCTCATCATCCTGCATATCAGATATACTCTGACTTCACCAGAGCACAGCAGAAAATTTACTAAAGAGTATCTCCAATTTTTTAACAGTTCTTTGCACTAACAGGATCAATTTTCCAAATTCCACTCATGGTCCAAGAAACAATTCAGAACCTGTTTAATTTCAGACACACAAAATGATAGTTAACTGAGCTGTCTCATGAATTTCAGTGCCGCAAAGGCCCTAGGAAGCAACAAAGCTTCCAAAGTGGGAAGGCAAATTGGATGATGAAGTGTTTAGAATGAGGAGATGCTTGATTGAATTGAGTAACAGTAGAATAAAAGCAACAGAATAAGCCTAGGAGACAAAATCCTCCTTACATTTTAAAACTCAGCATAAACATCCATCCTGCTCTCAAAGTAGAACCCTTTTCCCTCTTTGCCCAGAACTGCTGCCTTACCAGAGCCAGCACCACCACCTGCCCCTCCATACATGCCACCACCTCCAGTGCCACTGCCTCCACCATAGCCATCAGAGAAGTTGGGCATGAGCTTCTGTCGTTTCCTTTGCACTTCTTCCTTATCTGGGATAGAAGGAACAGAATAGGGAGTCAATCTGCTGGTGGCCAGACACAGCGCAGGGTTTACATACAGAAAGCATCACTACAGTTACTAGTTCATAAAGGAAAATGCAGAATGTAGTAGAAGACAACTTTCCTCAAGCTCTAAATAGCAGAAAATCTTTGTATATATTGGAGCAGAGAGAATTCCTCTGAGAAACAAGCCAGTGCCAAGTCCCCAGTCAGACCAGCAGCATCGCTTGGACCTGCTTGGCCTCTTCAGCTGCATCATTGCCTTTGCTCAGAGTCAGGGGAATACACATGCAGAGATGTCCTGGGGGGCTCAGAGCTTCCTTCAGCAGTGTCTCATGTACTTAGAGCCCTAGAGATCAGTGGTCCAGAAATTCTTCAATGTCTAAGTTAAGTCATGAATCAGCAAAAGTGCTCCAAACCCCACATTTGTTGAAGAAAATTTGACTTTGGGGAATATAAATACAGGCTCTTCTTCCAAGCAAATATACTTCAGAAATGGAGCCTTATCAGAGGATTACAAGGCACTTACGAGTTTCAGCCGTGAGAGTACCTGCAGTACCCTTTGAACTTTTGTTTAAGACATGGCAAGAAATGGTGAAAACCATGCTTGCTTGAAATGATTTACTTAAAATACCGTAACAGCCACTAGAACAAAGACAACTTTTTTCAGGCAGGGACATATTACTGTCAAACCATGCTGGGTAGCAGGAGGGGAAAAAAAAAACAACCTAAATTTATTTTATAATGTAACTACAAAGTAAGACTTAGTCCCCCTGGAAAGCAAAATACAAAGATTTAAAAGGACTATCCCAATGACTAGGGAAAGTGAAATGTCACGACAAGAGCTACAAAAATAGGGATACAAACATTATATAGGTTAAAATCCAGTAGAACTGTTTAGAAAAGAACAAAATATCATTTGTTTATTAAACCATCTAGTAGTTTTCAACAGCCATAAAACAAAAAGAAATTTCATGCACAGGCACATCAGTCAGTGCATCAGATGAGACAGCTGAATACATGAGACAGTACACTGACAAAGCCACGTGTATTGTTTCCAGGTACACATGATGTGTAAGTATGAATGCATGCACACATCAGGCATACTCACACTGACGAGGAGAGAAAACTCGAGAGAGCAATCTAGCCAGAGAAACACAAAAAAATCCATACATGTGTCTAAATTTGTGGGAACATTTGCAACAAGGGAAAAATATAGTTCCTAAATGGTAATTTTATGATGAGGTTGTATAGGGAATCTGAAAATGCACATGACGTTGAATGAATTTTACTTGATTAAGAGGCACATAAAAGAGGCTTGATTCAAATCTGGCAACTTGGCTCTGCAGCTGAACACTTCCCTTAACATTTGTGCAAGAGGTTCCTGAAATCATTACCAAGAAGAAATCCTCTGGCAGCTCTGGAAGCTTTTGTGAATTGATGCTTTCTGTTATTTTATTTCAACAGTTGTGAAGTAGACTCACTTGGACCACCATCTCCTCAGCTATCCTGAGTCTCTCACCACTAATACACATTTATTTTAGAAACTTTGACAGGGAATTTATCTCAATACAGCTCTACCTTAGGCACAGAAAACATTCAAGATTAGAATTCACTAGCGTAACCTGCAGGCAGGTAAGCTGCTAAGCAGAAAGATAATCTTAATACAATTAAACACCAATTATGACTTGAGCCTCAAGGCATTTCCATATCATCAACATTATTGGTATTTAAAACCATGACTGCCAATGCCATTCCTGTCAAACATTTCAAATGCAGGCTTCAAAGGGTACAGATCTGCTGATTAGACTTCTTTTCACTGATAATTTAGAAAGCAGGTCCAATACTAACTATTCTACTTCTGCTAAGCAACTAAAATTTTAAACAAGAGACTGAACCAGCACTTTTCCTGCTCTCACAAGAAATGTCTTGGGCTTACTTAACTTGTACAGGCAATTGGAAAATTTGGAAACATCAGTGACACCGGCACAATCTTAAAAGGTAAGAACTGCAAATGTGAACCTTTTCCACCAGGCACCAAACAGGTTTTGGTTTAGGGTTTCATCTGAAAGTACTAACAGTAAAATCTCTTCAGTTATTATTTGGCAGAAACTCAGAGGAAGAGTGCCATCTACTGTATGGACAGGCATGCATACATATAAGGAATCTGCAAGGAACAAGCCTCTCTTGGAAAACACACATGGATTTACTGCCTACCCGTCCTACATCACCACCTACAAAACCCACTGTAAACCTACCACATTGCATATTGACTCTGCCCAAAACAAGGAGGCAAATATATTTTCTAAAAATGACAACTAAAACAAAAAATTCCTCACCCAACCAGTTCTATCTTATTAAAAACATTCCTAGGGACCCTACAGTTTCCACTCCCAATCTATAAAATGGGTTTAATAAGTTACCTTTGATTTCCGGATAGTAGAGAAAAGGCTTTGGTTCACTTGTTTCTAGATCAGATTTCCTACGCAGTTGTACAAATACAGATGCTGGCTTTGTGATATTGACATCTCGGTACTTGGGTGTTTTGAACACAATAGCAAACTGTGAGGGAAACAAAGATAAGCATATCTATCACAGAACATGGCTTTTGACAACTTGGCTATTACATATGAGCTATTTTGAAGGCATTGGTTTAGGGCTTGGGTGGCAAAAGTTCAGAGCAAAGGACTGTTACAACAATAAATTTCCATTGTAGTTTTCAGTTTCATTTCAGAGATTGATTCCTAAAGCCTTTTGGGAAAGACAGAACTGCCATGCTAAGTGCCACCACATCCCATATGTGACTGCACTGTTCGTCTCCTCATCCTTTAGCATCTCTTCTGTAGGTTTCTCAGTGTGCTCACAAAAGCTCTCAGAGCTGTTTATATATCCTATCCCAATTTACAGGGGGTGCATGTTAAAGCAATGGGGCCTTCTCCTAATTTCCTTGCACTGTATTCCTAGTTACTTAACAGATGTCTTTAAGGAACGCTTAAGTTTTTATTATTATTAGGCAGCAACGAACCAAAGAGGAGGTCAGTACAGGATACAGATGCTTTTACATAATTTACAGACTATAATATAATCCTAGCTTACAGAAATGGGAGAATCATTAACAAATGATTCTGTTACTCTGTTTTGTTACTGTGCTCTGTTACTTACCTGTCTGTGTACATCCGTAGGAGAAAAATCTCCAAAGCCTTCCCACATACCACCATTCTCATCCTCTTCATAGAAACGTATTTGAATATCGTCTGCAAAGGATAAAATAAACACTCTGGGATGTTTGTGCATTTGTTTAACCTTTGGCTAAGGTTATTTCAGATAAAAATCAACATGGTTACTTTTTGCCTGGATGTAAATACTACACGATACATCAATTACCTTTATCTGGTTTGTCAAAACAGCAGAAATAACTCATTTTCAACATCAAGTTTACATCAGCCTAATCCAAATGAGTTCACTGCAGTTGCTATTTACTGAGCTGTAAAAAGAGAACTAGGTTCACATCATCTTCCTAATTCTAGGGTTGTAAAACATTCCCGAGGAGCCTTATTTGGAACAAACATGTAAGGAGGGGAGAACTTGAAGCGTGAAATGTAGAAACCACCCTCTCTCCTCAAACAGTTTCAGTTCAAAAAACTGTAGCAAAACCTGAAGTGCCACAGTTCAAGTTCCGCTTGCTGCTGGCAGAGTGCCACGGTGGAGCTGCAGCTCAGAGACGTCCGGGGTGTGAGCCAGCAGCGTGTCAGCAGGGATCCTTCACCCTCCAAATGGCACAGAAACACGGCATTTGGCTTCTGCTCCTCTCAACAAATTTTCTTTCATTCTCTTTGTATTTATTTATTTATATTTTTAGGAAAAGCATCCCACTAGTAAATTCTTCCACAGCACTCCCAGTGAAAAAAAGTAGAAAAAGCCGACTGATGCAGGACAGGCCTCTGTGGTAGACAGACTGCTTCCCCTGGCCCCCCACCTGCTAGTCTCAAGACTGTGAACCATCACTTCCAGTCCTGCTGTCCTGCATGCTCAAGTTCCTTCAGGCAGGAGGTTTCTGAAGGCAGTGAGGTCAGGGGAAACCCCAATCTGGCTGAGGGGAAACCCCACCTCAGGGCTTCCACTGAGTCAGACATTTATTTATTTATTTTGTGCGTAAGAGTTATGTTTTATCTCAGTCCTCCTGATGGCAGAGCGTAGATGCACTATTAAAGGAAAATAGTTCTTTCAAAGTCCCTGAAAGCCCCCAGAGCTTTATCTCTTCCCTAAGCGGTCAAAGGGCATTTACAAGAAAGAGAGATGGAAAAGGACAGCCTGCACCAACAGAAAATGTCAGTGGTTTTAACAACATGTGCAGAGACTGATTCCAAACAGATGAGAACAGGGCACCCACTCTACCATGTGATCTATACCAGGGTGTCCCAAGTACTTGTAGCTGAAAAATACAAAGGACTCCCATCACTCCCATCTTTTTTCTTTTTACTTAACCTACATATAACCAACCACAGTTAGCCATTATCTTCCAATAAAAACCCAAAAGTATCCTAATCCACACTGCTGAATTCTCACACATTCAAAGCCATGACCAGAGATTGAAAATGAACCTGTGAGAAGTATCTGTTTACACTGAGTAACCTCTACCATAAGCACATACATAAAAATAAAGTTATTAGCAGCAGTGCTGAACACATTAAGCTCCCATCCATGGTTAGCAGAGAATACTCATACTTACCCTCTACAATCAGGAAATTAATAATAAATCAGAAATTTTAGAATAATTCAGAGCAGGTGTTACTTAATGGAGTCAAACATCACCCAGTACTCCCCACTCCCCAAAATTCCAGAAGAAGAAGGGTAGAAACTTGAAAACAACAAAGTTGATCACAGGGTCCCTCTGGAGGCAAGAGAAGCTGAATTTGCTTTGCAATAGACTTTTGACTTATTAAATCTCTGGACTGCTGCTTTGACTTCCAGAAAGCCCGAGTGCTTACAAATCCTGCTGCACTATCAGAGTGGGGTAACACTAACAACAGCACAGCAGGCTTCATGTGTACTCCAGATGAACTCCCTGGTGTGCCTGACAATACTCGTGACTCTTACCTTTCTGAACCTTGTCACAGAGCAGGTAAATTTCTTCCCCTCCCGTCACGCACCCTGCTGTTCTGTCCATTCTTACAATTTTTAGGTTGGAGGCATTGGGAGCTTCTATTGAAAGGGAAGATGAAAAAAATCTTACTTACTTTTTGTAACAGATTTAGGACTTAAACCAAATCAAGAACAACACACAGAAATGCAATAGAAAGACAAGCTTCCAATACAACCTACCTGAATTTGTCTGTGTTTTTTAAAACATAAGCAAATCAAGGGCTTTTCATATGAAAGACAATCATATCTTCTAAGCACTGACTGAACTACAAAAGAAGGTCCCAGCCATTGCAGCATAATTACTGCACTAGCAAGGTAACCCAGCAGCAAACTGCATCCAGCACCCTGTACTAGTACTCATTTTATGACAACAGGGCCATACAAAAGAATGTAATTTTTTCCTCCCTGGTTTCTGACAGAGTGACACTCTTGAGAGCTGTTTCCTATTTGTCTCTATCTTCAGTGCTTTGCTTTACAATGTGGCTTACTTGAAAGCATTACTTGAAAGACAGGTTTTGGCCAGTGTACTGGACAGTGATAAAAAAGCCCACCTCCGCAGATCCTAGTAGAGACATCAACAGACAACTATTGGCCCTCAAGACAGAACTCTCATCTGGGAAGTGAAAGCAGCTGTGACAGGTAAGTTATGCCACCCCAAGTTCTGTCTGTCCTGCGAAGGCTTGAATGGTGCCAATGAAGTATTCAAGAAATCCCCAAACAAAACCCAAGAAAAATCTTCTGAAATTAGCAATCAAGAATTCACTTTGGGAGATCAGAAACTAGTATCTGACAGAAACATGCATACAAAATGTCCCCTTTGTTTGTCTCTTTAGTTTAGGACAAAATTTTTGACCTCATTACATTTGCCAGCTAACAGCAAGGCACAGACTATAGTAGAACAGTTGCATTTAATACCTTTTGATCTAGACTTTGTCCTTAAAAAGCAATAATATAGACATGACTGGTGCACAAATGGAAAAAAAAAGGTACTTTTTCTGAGTCATTACAGAATGACTATCAAGAGCATGGGAATCCACAGCCTTGGGAAGGAAAACTCAGGCAGCAGAAAGGGTTCAAATAAGATGAGTCAGTATAATTTAAAAGTACAGGGGAAAACACAAAGCGAAAAAATTCTCTTAGAAAAAAGACACAGGAATGCTCTAAAAAATACTGACAGATCTAAAGGAAATGGATGGAGAACTCTGGTTGCGTTATCTTTTAAAATATGGATAAGCGGATGGTCTGCAAAACTGAAAGGTGTCAAATTCTCAACAAAGATAGAGGCAAAGTAAGTTTTTTCCTCACATCTCGTGTAGGTCACGTGTAGGTTTCTGCTTTGTCACAGAAAGCAACTGAAAACTGTAAAATTCAAACCCTTCCTATGGATATAACAAGATCTTACAAAATCCTTATAATAAAAGTGGCAGGATAAAACATGCTGACAGCAAAATAAAATCTTCCTCTATGGCTTACATCCACCATCTATTTAAACCAGAATGATACTGTATGTACTTGGACAGACATGGGGCTAATCATCCATGGGCTACTTATTTGCTATTCATCAAATACCAGGCAGGCAGGACTAGGTAAGTCTGTAACTACCTGTCATTTCTGTGTGTACAATAGCCTGTCCCTTATTAAAAAAGTAATTAAAGCCAAATATACTTACTGCTGTCATATATCGCATCTGATATAACGGGATCGAGTTTCCGTGTGAAGCTGCCGTTGCTGTCGGGAAGAAAGGCTGTGAACATGAGCCTCACCACGCTGAGATCCATTTCCTTGGTCTGCTGTATGGCTGCCTGGCGGATGATTTCTCTCTCCCGTTCTGGAATTGACAGACAGTGGAATTAACACAAAGGGTAGGGCATCCTTAACAAAACAGAGAGAACAAACAAACATCCAAAGGCCTGGATAGTGAGGAAATGTCTTCTGTTACATTTAGCATCCACTGGGTTTTCCCTTTCTAAGTGGAAAGCTGCTGTTCCCTTTCAAAGTGGAGCAGCTGTTCAAATTATACTGTGTTCATCTTGCAGTTTGTGCATCAGCTCTTATTTAAGTTATATAATTTAAAGACAGACAGAAAATTATTATTTTCTGCTCTCAATTTATAAAGGTTGTGAAAAGGATGAAGGCCACCCCTAAGGACACCAGAATTCCTGGTGTTAAGAGTGGTAAGAAGACAGCTGGCCCCTCTATACAGTATGTAAAAGCAACACAGACCACAGGTTTCACAGCAATATGGGTGAAATGCAGCTGAATGAAACTGTGTTCTCAAAAGAAGGTTCCTAAGTTAATTAAGGATATCATGTCTTGCTGCAATAATGCAAAATTAGTCTATTTAAGATCTTATTGAACAGCATAAGAGCAGTGGAATACAGGTGCAGAGGTTGGTACAGGCAGCTGTGGAAGGAAGTTTCTCCATTCTCATGTATGCATTGACAGCAGACTCCTTTCAGATTCCCTAAGCATGGTAACAATGCACCACCTCTTAAAAGCCCATAGACACGGCTGTTGTCCTTCATAAGGCCTTTTCCTAGCTAGGAATCTATGTTTTCAGAAGCTCAGCCTGTTTATAATAAAAGACCCTTTAAAACCAGACCATCATTTCCACATACCAGTTAGCTGTCTGTCTCCACATCCTTCTGCCTGCAGATAGCCCAGTTCCGGATGCACCAGGAGTCCCGGGTTGTATCCCTTCTTGCAAGCATCTATCATGCGTGTTTCCAGAGTTTCAAACACTTTCTTCTTCGTGACATGAAGTATTCCAAGATTTGCAAATCTGCCAAATTTTGATTGGGAGAAGTATTTTCTTAATGCTTTAGGCCAGACCTGCAGCAGGCAGCCTTCCTCTTACCAGAGGCAGCTACACAACCCAAGTCTACAGAAGGACTCTACAGGCTTACTTAGGCCCTATTAGTGTTTGAGGGAGAATTTTCCACCAAGGAAAATTCACTCAAGACCACAAAACGGGTAAAATGTGCACCATTATATGACAGCAATCGTATGGGTGCACTTTCATATGGCATAAGTAGTCATCTGTGAGATTTCAGACTTCCACTGGGAAAGCAACTTACAAAACATTGGAAAACCTGTTAGTCACACTTTGTTTGCTGTGTGTTGGCAATGACATCAGTATGTCATTATGTATGTCTGTTAAGCAGAGCAACTGATCAGAGTCTGCTCCATCTGTTGAAAATGGTTTGGAGAGCGAGCTAAGAAGCTGAAAACAGTGCAGTATTTTCCAAATAAAATGTTTTAAGCAAGGTTCTGGTTATTCTGCAAGATACTTTGGGTATCTATTTGAATGAAAATTTCCGTAATACAAGGTGTGCTTTTGTAAAAATCTGCTAGCACATTTAAAAATCAATTAGATTTGTAAGTATGAAAACATGACAATAACTCAATTTTCATGTGGGTCAAGTGAGGACAGGAAAGCTGGTTCTAAACATCTCATGAAAAACAAGACAGGTTAGAAAATGAGCCAAACTTTTCAAGATGAAAAGGAGTATTTGAAATAAAGCTATTTAAATTGATGTACGCGGTAAAGTCAGTGCACTGGGCTTGGACATCAAAAGTTACAGTTTAAAAAAAATCTCTCTCTCCCAACCTTCTCAGCTTTTTAAACTTCATCATCTTCACCAACAAAGACATTCTTGAGATCACAGAACTAAAACTCACAGCCAGCATGAAACCTGATCTAAGCTTCAAAACATGGTTGGGAGCTTCAGCTCCATTTACTGATATAAACAATTATTCTTTCAAATTAAACAAGAACAGGCCAACTACAATTTCACTACAACCTTTCTGCTTTAAACTTTAAAAGTTTGACTTATACAGTATTTTCACGTTCATACCTGTCCTGCATTAATTTCAAATTTACTAATCATATTTTCTTACTGCTTTTCATTCCATTTCTATTTACAGGTTTCAGTAAAAATAAAATATTGGCCGAAGAGGTAACGAAATGGTAACACTAATTTTAGCCCCTTCTCTGATCAAAATTTTACTTTTCCTTGCATTTTAAAGAATGGACTTACAATGGATTTACAATACAAATTTGGACTGCACACCAAGAGATTAAAACTGTACATATTCTAAATAAAAATTAGTTACTTAAATTTATTTAGCTTGCATAAAGCAAATTCTACAAAGGTGAACAGAAACCAGTAAGTTTTCTATTTATGATACAAAAGAACCAGAGATCAGAGCGCAGAGAAAAGTGCTACACAGAGTTGTCTCTTAGGAGTATTTCTGTATTGCTTTTTATAGTCTTGATGCTTTCCCCACAGCTCAGGTTTCCAGAGGAGTCCCCAGACTTACCCTACAACCATGTCCTTGGGTCCTGCGTTAACCGTGCACACTCCGTCTTCGCAGAATTTACCCACCAAGCTGTGAGCGTGTAAGTGGACATACTTCCCATTAGTTACTAACTGGACAATTACTTTTGCAGGTCCAACATAATTGCAGATCTGTAAATAAATATAAAAAATGTGGGATAGCTTGCTTATTATTTTTAAAATGGAACAAGTAATGATGCCAGGTGAGTATTTTCTGTCAGTTAAGTATAATCAAGTTTACATAGGAGAAATGTGTGTGTGCATTTCTTCAAGAAATACAAATGGCAAACTAACTGTACCAGATCATCACTTTCTTTTGCAATTAAACCTGACATGCAAATGGCAGAAATACTGACCAAAAAAGCTAAAGGAAAGCCTCATCTGTTTCTTAAAACATGAATCTCAGTTTTACATTCTGGCCATTTAGTCCACATTGCTCTCCTTAAGTTTCATTCAGTATATTGAATTCACAATAAACACTGTTACCCATTAAGAAGCATAGAGAAAATGTACGTACTAAACTAAAAACTCTGCATTGTTTTGCCCAATCCAGAAAGACTTTAAAAATTATTTTTAAACATTATGATTGTTATAAAACATTTTGGCTACATTACAATGACTCTTCAGGTAGAGATTTTACAGTGAATAAATTCTATATTAATAGGCACTTTGTTAGTTCAGTGTACTTCATCAACACATACTACCCAGTCCAGTAAATACCTCCCTTAAGTGTACACAAGGGTATGTATAAAATTCCCACCTAAGATTTTACTGGACTAGAACTATGATAAACTGTGTGCTTTCTTTCATATACCCAATTCTGAAAGCCTACAAAGCCTTTTTTTCCTCTTGCCACAGTTTCTAACCACCATACATTTTTAACAGCTTTTAAATAAAAAACAATGCCTCAAAAACACATCTAAAATTACTAATAACATAACATACTGCTAAGTTATTTGCTTTACATATATTATTTAGAACTTTATTTTCTTTCCTCACTCCAAGGCAGCAATACTCCAAGGCAGTTATGGGTTATGCACCACTTTCAAATTAAGCTGAACATAAAATTACCCCACTTTTTAAAAAGCAAACATTACCTTCCCTTCCAATTCACTTAATTAACCCTTTTATCAATGTTGGGCTTTTCCCCCTCCTCCTCTAATTTTTCTTCTAATTTGCCTTGGGCCAAGTTCTTTGTATTACACCAGCTTACAGATCTAATCAACCAAGGTATTAAAGGATCACGATAAACATTAAAGTGATGAATCAGTGATGAACTGAATATTTAAGGTTATATTGTTGATAAAATGCTGATAGCGAGGGATTGCCTCGATTTCACCACATTACTGAGTCCTGCTAGCTTCCTTCACTCCAGTTAACCCCTTTCTTGAACCCATTCCATCACAGCTGAAACACTTTGCATATGCACAATGTGTGCCCTCCCTGCCTTCCTATTCACTGCTGAAAGCAAAAAAAATCCCAACTATGAAAAAATTGTTCCAGAAGAAGCAGGTGTGCAAAAGCCCTCTCCTGATAGTTAACTGCATAATACTGCACAATGTGTGTTTTACAAGTAGCGTTTTCTAAAACACAAGACATTGGGTGCTCATGGTTCCCTCCTATTTCCACATTGAAATCTGGACCAAAACTGTACAGAGATGCAGAATAATCACTGCTGGACTATTTCTGTCATTTACCAGCAGGGAGAAAATTCCTATGTACCTTTCACTAAGTCATTTGAAAATAAAAACGACTACATTTGGTGTTACAGTATGTCACCATCACTGCTACAATTAACTTTTCAAAAAGGTAGCTTCAAAAAAATTATTTTAATTTTACCCCTCACTCAATAAGCTTTTCCTTACTACAAAGTTCCCAGCATATCTGCAGTGCTACATTCACTATGAATAACATCAATGTTCTAGTATCACATCAGAAAAGTTCAAGACAATCCTTCATCAGCTGTAAAAACCACAGTGAAACTGGAGGCAGGACTGCTGCACGTCGAGGACTTTCCAGCCTCTGAAAGCAGAACACAACTGCAGTGGTAATCAGATTTCAATCTACCCCTGTTACTCAGCTCAGCATGATCTTTGCAGTCTCTCTTTCTCAGGGGAAGAACAAAAGGACTTTTAAAATGTAATACCTTATGTAGGTCATAAGGCAAGAAAGGACTATTTTTGTCATCCAGGCTGATGTCCTATGCTGCAAAGGGAACAGAATGCCTCTGAACTGTCTTCTACCTTTATTTCTTATAGACAGACTTTCCTACTTGATTTTGAGTCATTCAGGGTAACTTGGTACCTAGGAAAATAGAGTGGTTAAATATCCTTATGTACCATAAATTAAGTCTGAAGTAACTTTTCAGTGTTCTTGAATGATGCCACAATTTCAGAATAATTTTGAATGAATTCTGGCACTAAGGTATACAAGTAACTATCAGCTTTTCACAGGAACTTAGGAAAACCTGTCAAAGGCCTGAAAAGGTAGAAGGTATATTACAATGCTGAATAGGGATTATGGTTTTGACACACAAATAGACTCAGCATGAGGGAGAGATAGCATGTGGGTGCTGTATGGCTCAAAATCAGAGCTGTGATCCAAAAAATAGCAACTGAACTTCAAATTAAAGGTGAAGGTTAAAAAGAAAAGGAGTTCCTGGGCAGAGCATAGCTGTAATACTTGATTACATCCTGTACTGAAGCGGCACTCAACTGATCTGATAAAGTTAAAAGGCTTCAGGTTTACATTTATCTGCTCTTTCTGTTTGAGAAATTTTCCTGAAAGATTAAAAAGACCCTGTGAACTTGAAATTGAGTCAATTTCAAAACAAGAGTAGAAAGTTTTTTCAGTTATTTCATGTCCTGCAATCCAGATCCCAGCCAATTTTTATAGGTTCCAAAACTTTACAAAAACTTTATAAGAACATTTTCATACTTCAAAGATGTTTTTTCCAGTTACTCTTACTGAACAAGAAATGAAACCAATTGGTCAACAACAGGAGCAAATGATGGAAAAGACCATGTCAAACCTACAACACCAGCATTACAAAAGCACCTATTTTTCTTTCCAATCCCTTTGTTAGAGCAACTGCAGCCCCAGCCCTGCCTATCCTTTAGAGTGTGACTACTGCTGTCCTCAATACACATGAACAAGAAGTGTTCCAAAGATCAGGTATCACTGACTTTTTATAAACAGCCTATTTTTACAAACCAGTATCTCTTTTTCAGTTGGTAATTAAAGACAAAATATTTCCGATGTGGTACGAATCGTGTAGGCAACTGAATACTTACTTAGTAGTCCTAAGAAAATTAAGTAATTTAAACCAATGGGAGCTGAAGATCTGATCCTCTGACTGTGAGGTCACTCTAATGACAAGAATTTGGAGCTAGGTGCTTTGCTTTACAAGCCCAACTAAAGAGATTCAGTGCCTCCTACTCAGCCAAATCAGCCTTACCAGTAAAAAGCACAGATCTCACTGAATTTAGTTTTGGCTGAATTTGATTTAGTACAGATTTTTAAGAGGGATAAAGATTTATACCAAAAAGTCTGCTTAATCCTTGTCTCATGTTTATTCCTTAATTCAGCTGTTAGGTGATTTTTTAACTTTTAATTCCTATGGGAGGACATGGGGGAAAGCAAATAAATATGTTCCTTTTGTCACCAAGGCTTATCAGCAAAGTAACTTGACTAATCTTCCAGAAATTCTCCTCCTGAACTCGAAGTAAACATGCTGAAATCCTTGATTTCAAGAACTCTTATCCCCAAACCAAGGTATAACTTGGGATAGCCCCAGGACACAACTGGCTGGACAGTTCTGTCGCTGTGCCTGGCTTCAGGACTAACTGGTGTGCTGCTTTGATCAACAAGCCAAAGTGTTCCATGCCCAAACTCTTGTGCAAAGAGATGGTGCTCCTTAGCTCAGGCACACCTCTGAACTCCAGGCTGGAGCTCATTTACATCCAGCTCACAAAGAACACTGAACTAGAGATTGCAGCCACCCACATAGATTTGCCCCCAAGGAAATGAAAATTCAGGACATTTCCTTCACTGTTTTCAGCGAGTTCTTGTCACACCTAAAACTGGATCAAGCACTTCAGTGTAAAACAGATCTGCCCACACTAACAGATCAGGACACACAAACGTGTAAAGCCAGTGGAAATTTTCTGCGTGAGTTTTCTCACATTTTTTCAAATTCAGAATTTCAAATTATAAATAAAAAAATTTAGATAGTTAAATATGCTGGTGATTAATACAGACTTTGCTGTTTTATCCTTTCTTTTTGTACTACTGATTGCTTTTTCCCCTGGACAAAAAAAGTAATGATGTATAAGCAGCTCAGCAGTTTTGATTTGAATTGTTCTAGACAGTAAAATCTTTCAGCGTTGTGTTACTTACACTAAGTGGATGAAAATGAAATTTAAATGAAGAATTTTAGGTTGCAATCATGAAACATAACTTCATTGTAACATTTATTACCTACAACTTCTCTGGTCTCTATAATAACATGCAAAGTTATGTAGAATCCTTTGAATATGCAAGATGTTTTCTACATATTAGGATTAGCAAAGACAGGGCTAAACAAAGGAACATAATTCCACACATCATTAAGATAAATTAATCCCATTTTTGATATTACAGAAAAATATACACTGTTCTCAGGACTGTTCTGTTAAAGAAGAGGTTTTACATCAATTCCACCTTGCTGGCCAGTGCAGATTTGTTTCAAGTGTAACGACTGGTATTGCAGAACTGCTACACTAACTCCTGACCTACACCGTCTCCTAACACACTATACAAGAAGAGGTTAAACATGTAATTAAACACCAAAACATTTTGCTTAGAGACATAGCAATGTCTTCAACACTCCAGCCTTTATGTGAGAGATATGCCTTGATGTGTTTCAGCTAAATTACAAATTAGTGAAAGTGTAGGGAGGAAAAAAAAGAAGGGTAAAATGGAATAGTCCACATTATGCAAGAGGTCACACCCCATAAATGTGTTTTCTTTTGGCCTCAAATATATAATCCTATGGAAACAGAATAGGGAGACTGCAATTGTTTTTTGTGTACTGAGGATGTCTATTTTCAGGGCATCCCATTGTACTAGTAAATTTTGAGACAGTTGGCCAAGCATAAAGCAGATCCCAATGTGAGCTGCAGTGACCACACCATGGCTAAGAGTTTTAAGATCTGTCACAAAACTTCTTTTTTTTCAGTATAGCCAAAGCTCATGCTACTGTCCTTTCACTACACTGTGATAACTAATGTAGGTTTTATAGTGAAAACAGTCACAAGAGTAGAAAAAAAATCCACCAAAAAATCAAAACAAAACAGAAAAAAAAGCCCCCAACACAACAAAAAATTGCAGTTTTCAATTGTGCTCCCCTCAGTTATGACAAAGCTGAGCACATTCTGACAAAACACAGAAGACTTACAGGAAAAGGTGTGAAACACTTCTGTCTTTACTGGCACCACTTGAATCAAGAACAGGCACTAACAAGCAATGGCCTTGAGGAATTTACTTGTATTCCCTTGCCAGCCTCTCCCAGCAGGTGCTGCCATGTGGGGATTTGTACTAGGAAAGAAAGCCCAGATGCACACAGTAGGATGGGAGGGAAGGGATGTGTGTGTGTATATGTAAGCTCTAGATGTAATTAAAAAATGATGATCAATGAAATTAGAAGGTTTAATGGAAAGGCAAAGATCATTCTGCTTTCTAGTTTACCCAAGGAGAAATTCCATTTCCTGTATAACTCCTTGTCATGCTATTGTGTGACCTACTACACCTTTATTAAGTATCATTTGTGTTACTATCATTACAGATCAAATTGGAATCTAAAGATCTGGCTCAACTGAAGTGAATTATTTTATATCTGAACATACCAGTGAAATTTCATTCATTGGTTCATCATTACTGTCAAAATAGGAAGCAGAAAAGCAAGGAGATTATTTGCCTGGGCTAGAAAGTTTTCCTAAGGGTTTTTGCAAGGCTATATGAAATCAGCTTTCCCAGTGGCTTCTCAATTCACAAAGCTAACAGCCTAGGCTACCTCAGTCAGTGCTGATTATTTTCCACTATGCTATGCTTATACTGATTCATTAGGAGATGTAACTGTTTCAAACTCTAACCTTTCCCAAGATGAACTACACACAGACTGAGTAGAACGACCAGGAGTGGCACACACCAAGGCAGAGGTTTGTTGCTTGCCACTTTTCCCTCCCCTTCTTTCCCCATAAAGGAGTAAGAGAGCACCAGAATTAGAATACATTAAGAATTAGAATACATTAACCCTGTTCCTCATGAGAATTTGCAGTGCAACAGTTCAAAGATGTAGTGCAATAACAAGACCAAGGCTTGCATTTAAGTTAAAAAGAATACTGAAAAGACACAGAGTAGCTTTTCCAGACTCCACAGGAAAAAAAAAAAAAATTGCTGCAAGAACCATAGGCAAAGACAGCTCTCCAATCCCAGAATGATTAATCATTTTTCTAATCTGCATACTGTGCCTCTATAGAACATTTCTTTGATTACCATATTTGAAATTTTTTCCAGGGGGGAAAAAAAACCCACAAAAAAAGTTCAGTGAACACCTGAACATAACACTGTTCCTATTAAAATGAGAAGTTCTACATTGACTTTAAAGGAATTATGTTCCTAGGAATGGAGTACCCTAGAGATATTGAATAAAGAGTAATATGAACAGCAAACAAAGGAAAACTTGGTAAATAGGATCCTAGAGTGAAGTGGAATAACTAAGCAGACTCATGCTTTGCAATGGAAATGGAGCAACTGAGCAGCTCAAGCCTCACTAAAAGTGCACCTTAAGGAAGAGCTCCATTAGTCTGCACAATGGCAGTGAGGTAGGAGGTACAGATAAGTTACTGCTCAACTGCTGGCAGATAAAAAAGGTGACAAAACAAACCCATGTATCTTAGGACACTTTATTTTCAAAATCAATTTGAACATTGGGATTGAAATGTAGCCTGTCCTGAGCAACTTCATACAAATTTATGTTGCTATGCAGTAAGGTGCTATTCACATACATATGATGACACTTGCATTGACTTCATAAAATTAATGCTTTATTAAATAAAGTCCTTACTTTGACCTGAGGGTATGATTTTTTGTTCTTTTCACTAGAAGCACCAGGAAGTCCACCATGCGAAGGCCCTTCACATACGTATCGGAAACGAAATCCCCTCTGTAGAATAAAGGAAAAGAAACTTGAAAGCTGTACAGAAACAAAACTAAAAGAGAAACAGCACACATGAAGATGAGCATGCACACCCACAAACAAGACTCACCCAAATGGAAAAGTTACAATTCTTCATCTGTGAAATGCTTAGTGCTGGTTAACAAAGCATCACTGAAGTGTAGCCTGTTGAACTTGTAGGTTGGAGAACCTGTCCAATTCTCACTTTAATGCACACCAACAATATTTTATTTTTTTTTTTTGGGTTAAGTAAAGATATTTTCAAACAGAGAACTATTGATACTCTTAAAATAGGATAAAAATGCTCATGAGAATGCAAGAGCAGATACTCGCTCCCAAGACTGCTGCTAGGTAGAAAAAATGAAACAAATAATAAGGAAGTCCAAAGCATAAAGGAAAGTAGAGGGATGAAACAGAAACACTTCCCCCTTCTGGGAAAAATGCATGAAAGCTGTATCTCTGAGTGAAATCCAGAAACAGCACAAAAGCTTCAGGGGAGTCTGGCTGATTTTCATCTCAGCTACAGAAATAGACATCTAAATATACTTCAGAGAACTGCAGCATACTGAAAACCAGTCCAGAGCACAGCTCTCCATTGACTCCATTGATGAACATCCCCTTTATTTTACATGGTGATCTATAAAGCAGGAAAGATGCAACTCTGAAGCAAAGGTGTCTGGTAACTCAAATTCTACTTAATAATATATAATATGTGGTCCCAAATTTCGCTTTCAGACCTACTCTCCAGTCCTCCAATTTCTGACAAAATCCCTATTTTATATAGGGCTCCCAATAGCACCAGTTAGTGTTGTAGCTTTTCCAAGAATCATTCAGCTTCTTTCTAGTAGTAGACAACTCTGAATTCCAAGTCTGTATTAGCTGAAAGTGAACAACAGGTCTTAAAATTACTCCATAAGTAGTAGCTTCAATACCTATCTCACCAAAGCCTTTTCAGGCTAAGAAGTTGTTTACCAAGCAAATGTAAACTTTTATGACTTTTATTCTGACCTGACCCATTGCCTTCCTAAGGTGAACTGTGTGACCCAGAGTACTGTGCGTGAAGTGCCCAGCTACGATGAGCTTGAACTCAAGTTGATCAAAAGGCAAATCAACCTCTGCAGTCAGGACACATCACTCTGCTGATGGATCACCCTCATCACCCTGCTGTAAACCCCTGCCCAGCTTGCCACATGGATACACCACGAGAGGAGCCACTTGCTGAGAAGTCACACACGGAAACAATGGTTTCTCCTTAGGGACTGTGCACTGCAGGCCCCACCATGCAAAGACATGGCCTGATTTGGGATGAACTTAAAACAATGAGGAAGATACAGCATATTCTTCCAAGAGTTCACAGTACCCTGCTGTTTCACTTAGATGTGATGAAGAGTCCTATTCCAGGAGGGATGCTCAAGCACAAAAATGTCTTTGGTGTGTGATTGAAACCAATGTTCTCCACCGCCTCCTGCCTGGGAGACTGGATTGCAGTATGCTTCTGCAGAAGACCAAGGGAGGATGGGACAGCTTTTAGCCGCTGTCTTCCCCTGTTTACTGAACAGCTCTGTAAAGTAGGATTTTATGCAATTCACTGGGACAGACAGGAAAGGCATCTCCATACTGTAACAGCTTCAGGAAGGATCCTTGTACCTGCTGGTGACACCAGCCAAAGGGGAACAATACCCAGGCACACTTCAGGCCAATCTTTACCCAGCAATTACTTTGTACATCACTTGCATGAAAACTAACCACTGCACTGAAACGATTTCTCTGCTGTCAGAGGAGCATAGGTCAGTGTTTGCTACATAACAGAAAAAAAAGTTTCATTCAAGTACTTATCTTCATTTTTCCTTGATTATTCAAAACATTACAAAAGACAACCATTACAAAAAGAATCTCAAAGGATAACTGCGTTTCTTTACAACAACAAAACACAAGTCAGTAGTTCGGGTAATTTGGGAATTAAGTGTTTTTACTTTCAACTTCCTGTGTTTCAGAAACTATGAAACAAATCCTAAAAATCTTCCATATTTGATCTACTAGTTTATGTTTCCAAATACTGGGGTACTGTGACAATCACTTCTAAGATGAAGAGTGTACACTTAGCAAGGCATATTTTTTAAAACCCTTAGGGTTTTTTGTATTATGACACTTCCAGAGAGAAGTAAAGATGAAAACTGAATAAAACAGGAAATGCTTTAACTACAAAAGTAAGAGTTAAAACTCCTCATGTTCAAGTGCTGCATTTGTTCTGAGAGGTCAGTTTTCTGTGCTCTTCTTTATTTAAGTATTAAGTTTATTCAAAGCTGAATGCAATAATAAAGCTACCTCAGACATTTTCAAAACGTAATCTTGTACTTACCTGTTTTGGCTGTTCTATGATTTGAAGATAAGGTCCATCTGCTAACATAAAATAAAGAAATAAAAGTATTAATAGAAACTCTATTTCTATTACTATAATTAATAGATCAGTTGTAGGGGTAAGATTATGTTCTTGAATGACTTGAGATAAATTTTTTGAAAGCATCTAAATCTCTTCAGAACTTAAATTTCAATAAATTATTTAATCACTTGGCAGTCTGTCATTCCCAACTAAAGACCAGTGGAATAAGAATAGGAAGATTTAGTCAAAAAAGTTAATTTTAGCTCAGAGAGCCTAAATGGGCAACTGATCACTCAGTTAAAACTTGCAATGGTGAATAAGAACAGGATCTTCCCCTTGCCACTGACAGCAGTCTGGTTTCTTGAGCTAAGGTTAACTTTTGTATTTAAACCCCTTGGGCTCTAGAGACTATACTACCAGCTTTTGGCCCTAGGGCTTCCTACGGAATAGGTGCTTTTGAAAGTCAAGGAACAGCCAATGGGAAGCTCTGAGGCATGGGAATACAGAAGGAATTCAAGCTGTCTCAACATGCCCCAACAGTCAGAACTGCTTTCAAAAAAATTCTGGAATTGAGAAGACTAAACAATTTACATTCTTTTAGTAATTGCAGGTACATTTTTAAATACAGTGTTCTGCTGAGCATCTAAAAACACTGAATACACTCAATTTGACTACAAATACAGACTCTATATTGATCCATCTTGAGCGTGGTGCCAATACATAGGATTATGTTCTACTAAAATTCTATTTGTATCTTTCAAAGAAGGCTTCATTAAACAACTTTCAGTCTTGTACAGTGGCTAACTTCCTATTATAAACCTCAGGCAAAATTCACCAGTTTATATAGCTTTTGAGTAGGCCCTAAATCCAATGAGAATTGGATTAATTGCTTAATCCAAAGTTAAGCATTCATCACCTGATCAAAGCTTAGCTCTAACTCTGATAATTTAGATTATTTGCATTAAAAAGGAAAGCTCTCTGGGTGGATGGCTGTGAAATACCTCTTAAAATGCAAGCCACTCTCAAAATGACCGTTCCAAGAGCTATGATTTCTTCCCCCTCTCCTCCTAAGCAGTCAAGATGATTTGTATTTCAATGCTAAAAGATCAGCTGCTTTTAAAGTAGACCCCAAATGACAGCTTCACTGAGAATACCTACATAATATTTTCCCATCCATATTCCTGCTGGAATTCTGTAACATCACTTCTACTCCATTACAGGTATTAATGCTAAGGAATCAAGCACAGGTCTTTACTGAACAAGTTTCTCTCAACATGGAAGTTTAATAAATACACAATAGATTAAATTAGAATTCTGCTGCTGCAGTTAGCTGACTCAGAAACTGAACTAACTTCATCTTGAAGTTATATTGCAAATGTCAGTCACAGCAATTTCACATTTAAAGATAAATTATTTCCCAAGTCCATCAATTGTACTTTAAAAATAAGTGCTACTTGAACTCATGAAAAATGATTGCCTCAAGACCACATCATCTTGCATTACAAAGCAGGAAAACCAGTTTGGATTTCAGAAACTTTAAAAGATGTAGAGTAAAATTTAGCTTTGGCCTTGTGTTTCAGTTTTTGTCTGTAACAGAGTCAAGATGAGGTGAGTTGAGTTAAAGCAATACATCAGCACTTAAATTCAAGACCTCTCTTCACAGACCTCTAATCCTCCTCATGCTTTAGGCACCTGAAAATTTATACTTTAACAATCCAGAAGCCATGTGTTTTCTGGGCATTGGCAGAAATAATGCACCTGAAATAATACAACAGTGTGTAATTCAACTTTCAACCAAGCCTCCAGGGCATGATTTACCAAACAACTTTCTTTGGCTCTTCTCCTCTTAGGAATTAATTTTCAAGACATGTGTGTTGGGTTAGCATAAAATACTACTGCTTTCTCTCAAACATTAGCCAGAAAAGGAAGCATTCTCATCCAATGGCTAAATGGTTGGAAAAGTTCCCCAGGACACATCAGACCCAAGTTCCAGCTTTTCCCCAGCATAAGGAAATTCAAACTCCTAAGAGAAGAATAGATATGCACTGAAAAACTAAAGGAAAATGCTTCATACCACTGAAATGGTTTGACCTTACATGGCACTTGTGAAAACTCAGGAAAATTAAAAACTTAGGACTGTGGTTATTCTGACCTCTTGGAAAAAAAGTTTCTAAAAAGCATACAAATATGCTGATAAAAAAATCAAAATGTTTTATACATCATCACTAGTAAAGTGCAGAAAAGATGAAGTGTAAAAGTACAAAGCTAAATTAAGTATCTGTTATCATTAACCCACATTATACAAATCATATAGCAATGTATTTAGAACTGTTTTTTGAGGTCTTATTTTAACCTTTGGGTTCCGTGACTAAAGATTTTCTTTTTTTTCTTTAACAGTGACTGACTAAGTAATTCTCTGGTACAGCATCTGAACCAGACCAAAATAACAGTACAGAGAAGGGCATTCTAAGGCAAAGCACATAATAATATCTGAAATGCTACTTAAAAATAAACCAGCAATGTTCAAGAAAACATCCAGACATAAATGGCATATTATTTTGATTATAAAAAGGATTTTACTTGGTGAAAGATCTCATATAGCTGTTTTTACTGAACTCTAAATACTTCCCAGAGGCACATTACACAGCCTAACATTGGCTATGTGTGGTTCATTCTTTCTCTTATCCTTTCCCATGGGGAAAACACATTTAGTGTTTTGCACGCGGAAGTTTTTAATATTTTGTTTCTATTAGTAGGCATGTCTTTGTCTAAGCAGACAAAGAGCAGGAACCTGTGGATGAACACCTTGTAAGAGGAACTAACAATAACGAGATTTGTGATGATCCTTTGTTCCTACCTGGAAGGTGCTTGCTTCAAGTTCTCGTTTAAGGAGGAACCCCTTTCTGAATGCTAAACAGCCACAAGAAGGACTTAATGCATAACTTATGTTCTACTTTTGCCTGCAGAGAGCCTGGAGGACACAGTCATGGAGCTGCCTCTACACAGGCATGGCTCTCATGGTGCCAAGAGCCAGGTTTTGACAGGAGCACTCCTCACGCTTTGCCTGGCACTGCTACAGCTGGGAGGCCAAGAACTGCAACTACAACATGCGATCCTCCAGCCTGGAGGGGCTTTGATGCAGACTGCCACATCCTGGCCATGCTTCAGGGCTTCTTTTTCTGTCTTCTCGCCTCGGTTGCCACAGACTGACTCGCATCCCACTCCAGTCTGAGTCACAGTCCCACTTCCCCACGTCTTCTTCAACTGCCAAGTTTCTTCATTTTCCTTCCTGCCTGAGTCAGAGGCCCTCCTGCCCCTTGACACTCCTATAACTTGCATTCTTTCTTCCTCTTGACAGGCCTCACCCTACACACACACTTCCAAGGAGCACCCATCTTAGGCTCTCCCTTGACTCCTTCTTCCCACCATAGCAAAGTCAAGGAAAAACAGGTTGCCAGGCTTGCAGGGATATCCCTGCAAACCTGGCAACCCAGCTCTTCAATGTTCAAAGCATGATGTTTAAAGCAAATGGCACATGAGACTTTGTTTAACTTCTTCCCTTGGTTCACTCTTCCAAACAAGAGCACAGAAGATCTAAAAAGAACACCAGAAACTGTATGCAAGTCTGCCCAGGCTCCCAAGATTTAGGGCCACTGCTGTGGAACAAGGAAAATTAACACTCATCTCATTTTTGGTGGTGGTCAGGTTTTCTTGAACCTCTAACATTGTCTCTCTCTGAAGAAATACGAAAAAAAAAATAAATAAGTGCCTTCTTTTTCCCTCTAGAACCTTCTAATTTTTCACAGCAAGTGTCACACAGGGTTGGACAGAGGAGGTTAAAGAAACAGCAGAAAATTAATTTTCACAGCCTCCAGGCAATACTGTTCAGCTCCTGACGGCTCTGCTTCAACGTCAAAGTTTTAAAAAACACCACCTTAATGCCAAGAGCTAGTAAGGCCAGAGCCTCTCAAAGCCAAAACAACTACGCAGCTCCAAAACCCACCTCTAACTGGGGCACATTGCATGGTTGTAGATGGCTTTGGATCATCATGAGGGAGTACAAAACGTCCAAAATTACAAAGTGTTTAGCTCAGAGCTCTGCCCATTTCCTCTCCAACGTAGGCCATCACTTTGTTTCTCCACTACATAGTGGACATCCCACTGATGTGCACCTGCTTTTACTCTGCCTAAATACATGCTGTGGGTAATGCTCCCTCCATCCCCAGTGCCACTAAGGATCAGTACCTAACCTGCCTAATCAAAGGCAGCATCCTTCCCAGCAAGCCAGAGAAGAGGTTGACTTCATGAGGTACTGCCTTTTCTGCTGGTAAAATTTGAACCATGTAACTACAACAGCTTTACAGCCAAAGTAAGAAAAAAGCCTAATTTTTATTTAAAACAGACATATGAGAGAGAAAAAGATGCACGCAAGGACACTTGAGCAGTGGCAATGATGTTGAGAAAATACATGTCCCAACGTCTCAAACATTTTCTACTGTTACTGTAAAGATTAATGTAACAGCAGAACATCTATCACCAGAAAGTCCCCAAATTCCCCACCTACTTGTTGATTCAGCCACGCTGGCACAACATGGCAATCCATGGTTACACATTAAACCTGTCTGCCAATGTAACAGGTCTGACACTGTGCATTTATGGATGCACAGACTGAAAGATGCATGCACTGCAGCCAGATCATGAGGAACAATTAATGTCTTTCGTTCTTTCTGCCTTAATCATCCATCTGTCCTTGAGAAAAATCCTTTTATTTCACTCTCTGCATATCTCAGCTGAAAATACTTCTGGAAAATCCCACATGACTTTTTTAATTGACCTTGCTGTGTAGAAAGAAATCATTAGTCCCTGCTTGAAAACCACTAAAGTAGAATATAAAAATTATTATATTATCTTATAACTGAAGAGCCAGTCCATACTAACAATGCACTATATTTTCAATAAGGGGAGCAAGTAAGCATTATTGGGATACTGTTTAAGAAACAAACCAACTGTGGCATCATCAGATGCTGCTGAAATGATCAACCTTTTCTGAAAATTTTTGATTAACTTTTTGTTTGCAATAACCTGAAATCCACGATCCTTTATTGAATCCCATTTTGTGCACAGTGAACTTGTCACTTATAGTGCAGCAGTTGACAAGAGCAGTGGAACTTATGAAAAAAAGGCTTTTTTCAAAGCAATTTTGCAAATTAGCCCAGTAAGAGTTTTCTGTGGCTGCAGCACTCAGTGAATCCTTGACTCCCTGACATGGTTTTGAAAGCAGCTGTTTTCTACTTTAGATGAGACATAGCTATCTGAAAATTAGTTTTATATATCTGAATAATTTGTATGGAATGAGCCTGGCATGAAGAATACAGAGTAAGCTTAAAAGGTACACATAAAAGAGCTCATTACGGGGAAATTTCAATAACCTTATTTCTTCAACAAAAACTGGGAAAAAAACCCCCTTGGTCTACAATGATCAAGACCTTTAATCCTACACAGATGAATCTTACTGAATAATTTTATCTGCCTTAATAAAAATATGCTGTAAACAAATGATTGCAACACTAATTTGTCGAATGTTTTTCCATATTTGTCAAGAGCTTTGCTCATGAGAACATTTTATCTTGAAACAAAATTATCTGTACCATGTGTTTTTTGATGCTTTCTTGCTACTACTCATTTAAGAAAACAAGGAAACACTGAAACAGTAAGCCTGCTTTAATTTTTATTCTATAAGCAGCATTTACTGTTACTTTAGGGTGGAATTTTACTTATGAAGGAAAACGTTAAATGCTGATTTCATTTTACCCTTAACACCTTCACTGCTGTGAAAGTGTATCAAATATTGGAAGCAGAAGTGGTTTGCACTTTCAACCAAAGAAAGTGATTTGCAATACCTAAGATACCAGCTACATCCTGATACAACGGAGTCAAACAGATAACAAGAGAAAGCTGGCATGGTGAAAGAGCTGTATCGGAGCTATATTTTGAGAAAAAATTCCCATGTTGAAATAAAATTTTATTTCCTTCTTCCTTTTGTATCAGCTGTTCTAATAGACTAAGCAGGAGAAAAGAATATTAGAAGTAGTATTTATAAATGCAAAAAGTAGTATTTATAAAAATATTTAATAAGCAGAACCAAGGTTGATCAAGCAGCTGATACTGACTGAGCTATACAAGACTTGTACTTGTTCTTACTGCTCTGGAAGCATACTGTAAGAACTGCTTATCAGACCTTTGCAGAGAACTATTTGCTTATTTTCAGTGGTTGCAAAATTTGTCTGTGCTTTCAAATTAGTGTTATTGTTCAGGAAATTGTCAGGTGCTTCTAATACCACATTTCCACTTCACAGGAAACAGAGAAGACAGCCAGAAGAAAAAACACATTTGAATGGTACAGGAAGTCAATATTCTCTACATTTTATTACTAAAAAACAAGCACCTTAAGAACTACTTCAACAAATGCAACAGCATTCAAAAGGAAAACAAGCACATGTTGCAGTCTGCAAACTGGCAATAGAAACACATTAACTCTCTGAAGGTTCAAATTCAGAAAAAAAACCTCAACAAAGTAATTTATAAAATCGGGTCACTCAAAGCTTTTTGGCCACTGTCCTTGTTTCACCTGGGAAACTGCTGAAACTTTCAGTTTCTGTACAAGCCACAACAAAATCCAATTTGCCTCACTGCTGAAAGTTTCATGAGGGGAAGAAAGATGCAAAAAGGCGCAATAAAAAAATCTAGTTGACTACTTTGCAATCTACTATTATGACACACAAGTTGATAAACAACAACGGGCTCTGAAAAGAACTTCTCAGAAGAAAACAGGAAGAATCAGCAGGACAATAGCACCATCAAATACTAAGGGTTCCTACCTGTTCGTAGTGGTAAGTCTGAAGTGATGTAATTTGTACTATTAAATAAAGCATTCATTCCCATGAACTGATCCACTGCAAACATCTATATTGAAAGAAAATACTCTTCATTATTACATATACACATAGTTGCATAAAACATCTATCAGCACAGAACTTCAAAGTTCTCTGCAAATATTGAGACTGCAAACACCTTGTTGAAGTACATAAACATTTTATAGTTATTTTATTTTTGCTGGCAACAGCACTGCAAGCAGAGCTGACAGCACCGACCCAAGTTTCACCAGAATCAGGAGACCGCATCAACCTCAGCGCAGTTTCTAAACACCCATTTTGCTTACATGCACTAACAACTATAAATTCTAAAGAGCTTATACAGTAAATTCTGAAAATCTGCCCCTAGATGTCTTGCCCAAGGCCTTGCTAAGAACCTGCGAGTTTTCATTTCCACTTCTCTGATTAAACCCCACCAGACTACATTCCTTATGTAAATACATTTACAAGCTCTAATGCAAGAAAACAGTACATCCAGGTTAAAGTTTAATTTTATTTTTTTTTTAAACACTGACATGCTTTAACTTACTCTAACTGTTGTCAGGTACAAATCTATCTTCTTCCAAGGTGGAGCAAGCATAAAGGAGAAAATAGTTGCCTTTTGAAAATTAAGGTGAGTAGGAACGATCTGTTCTTCATTTAAACTTTTCACCCAAGCACCCTTCTCACAGTTCAAGTAATTTATGAAATGATCTAAGAAGATCAGAAAGACCTCCTGAAGAGCTAGGCTTATGGATCTGGGCAAGTGAAGGAACATCTTAGTCATCACTGTCAATGCAATCACACTAATGTACACGAAAGGGTCGTCTAGGACATAAGGGGCTTTATTTTCAGAAAGACTCCAATGTCCACCACAGAAGAAATTTCAGAGCCGGTGTCACAGGCATGCAGAGCATAAAAATAAGTATTTTTTTCAAATGCTTAATTCAGCAGGCCTACCTTTCTTCTCATATTAGCCATTTGACCAGTGGCAAGGCACTTTACAGGTCACATAAAAACCAGCTTAGGGAAAAACAGCCCTGATTTCTGCCAATGCAGAATTATTTTCTACGTCCCTATTAAGTCTAGGAAATTACAGGAAAATGTGAGAGAAGGCCTAAACAGACAGCTAGGAGAGAATACAGGGACACTGAAAACACAGAAATTCACTTACTTGGGGATCAGATACTCCCATAATATAGGAATCTTCAGCTGCCATTTTAAGTCCTGAAACACAAAAACATGATTAGAACCCCCATTTTTTTTCCACTGTAGAGCAATAGAGAAGCCTGGAAAACAAAAGCCCAGTCTCTGACACTTTTTATTTTACTCAGAACATTAATGATTTCTAAAATACTTCTAAAATTCCTCAGAATCTGGAAGGGGCAATGTAAGGACAAGATAGGCTACAGCTAAGATTCTGCATTGCTTATTGCCAAGAACCTAAAAATTACAGTCAAAGAAGTCAAAATTTCTTAAAATCAGGAATTGTTTCTGTCATTGCTCTCACTATTCTGCCATTAGACTTTAGGCAAAATCATTACCATAGAAATAGCAAAACTCCTCATTTCTATCCAATAAAAAGAACATCATGAACATTCATGAATGAACCCTAACAGCTTTCTTATGAAGCAATACTAAATGCAAAAAAGATGCCCAAGAACAAACAGACAGTATTT
This sequence comes from Cyanistes caeruleus, assembly GCF_971803275.1. Lineage (NCBI taxonomy): Eukaryota > Metazoa > Chordata > Aves > Passeriformes > Paridae > Cyanistes > Cyanistes caeruleus. The sequence goes on from NC_141705.1 coordinate 48,635,852, forward strand.
AAAAAGTAAATAAACCCAGGAATCAATTATTGACCAATTTTGGACACCTTTATTTCCAGAGGTCCACAAGTGCTTAGCACACACAACAACTCTGTGCTCAAAATTACAATTATGGATGCACAGCATCCATCACAACTCTTTCTCACAGGTCTACATGTAAATGCTGGAAACTGGAAAAGTTTAGCTTGGCTTAGTTTTACTGGGACCAGTAATGGGCCAGTAGCAGAACCTGTGAATTTTCTGAAGAATTTATTAGAAGATGTTAGCAGTAGTGTTATTAGTGTTATTTTCTTTCATGTACATGTTACTAAAATAACTAAACTTCACCTATGCTGAACTCACTAAATAAAGCTCTCCAAGGGACTATCTGAAAATAACAATAGGACTATTTCGAGAGACTCATGTCTGCATTCAACAGACACTAAATAAGGTTAATAACTATCAGAACAAAGAAACAGGTCACTGTCCCTCATATTCCACCACACAGTGAATGTGAGCCACCTTTTCCAGAAAAGAGAACTATGAAAACCTACTGCAGTATCAAAGAGAGGTACAAGAGATCAGTCAGTCATTAAAGGAAAACTGAGTCACCATGTACCTTCTACAGGAACTAGAAAGGCAATTATCAAAAGGAAAATTGGAATACTTGGGTACTTCACCTTGATGGAGGCTCAACTCTGCTTGTTCATCCCCAAAGACAATACAGTCACCCATTCCCCACAAAACAGAAAATGTAAATTTAAAAGCAAAGAAATAAGAAAGACTTAATACCACAGATGACTTCAATGAAAAATACGTTTATGTGGATACAACTATTTTTTAACCTAGGAAATAAAAGCACCCATTGGACTGTAAATCTATTTTAGAAACATTTAGTGGGCACTATTTATTTATAGCATTTGTGCAAATATCAAATAACTGGTCATAAGATTTCAGCCAAAAATTAATAACATATACAACCAGCAGTCAATGTCACCAATGCTGTACTTCATCACCTAATACAACAAGATTTCAACAAGATGAAAAACACCAGTCAATCACACTATGCCATAGACACATTCTGCAAAGTATTATTTTCATCAACCATTTGCCATTGTTATTATTCATCTTTATGGAAAAAGTCAACATACAAGGCATGATGAAACCTTCAAGATACAATAAAATCTACTAAGATGTTTTTATTTGACTTCTGTTCCATGGAAAAAATAAAAATAACATTATCAACAACTGACAAGTTACTTAAATCACTGAAATAACTTGTAACATTTTTTGTCAAACACTTCCTATTGAAAGGTGAAGATATTACAAAAAAAAATTCCAAAAACCTCAGCAGACAGCTATTTTTTTACAAAGTGTCAGAAAATACCCACCCTCTTGTTACACCCTAATTAGGTAACTGTGAGTGCAAATGCCACGTTTCTTCTGCATAAATAGAATAAAAACTGGTCCTAAAAGTCTTGTTTTGTGATATCTCATATTTAAACACTAACAATTTCACAAGTCACATATGCAAAATTGTGTTCCAAAATCCTGACATTTACAGTTGACATGGTCAACATGCTCGTTCAGAAAAATAAAATATTCTGAGGAGCCAACATGAATGGCATCTGCCCACTCGCCTGTTTGCTCAACTTTGCCAAACTTTCAAACAAAGCATCTCACAGCTTCTTCTGTAAGCCACAGGATAAACTTAATAGTATGTTCTATTTTCTTTGCCCTGTTTTAGTTCTTCAGACTGACCCCTCTCCCTCCAGCAGAACTCTGGGGGTGAAAGGCAGTGTCCTCACAGCTGCCACACACTTCCTGGTCACATCTACAATACATGACTTTCCAACAAAGTGCAGAAATAGAGCCGATGCATCACTTCTGAAAACTTTTCATTTAAAGTATTTTGATGTAAAAATTAGAACCAATATAGAAAAAAATAAACCTCCTACGTCCATCTGAATCAGTCCTCCAGTTTCAAATCTTGAAAAGAGCAATTTATGGCTTTTTGGCTGATGCAGTGAACAATGTCATGACACAAAAACTGCAGCCTTTAAACATGTTCCCCCTGCAGTGCTGCGTTCAGCTCTGGGCTCCACAGCACAAGGAGCACATGGACCTGCTGGAGTAAGTCCAGAGCAGGCCATGAAGATGCTCAGAGGGCTGGAGCACTTCTCTGCAGACAGGCTGGGAGAGCTGGGGCTGTTCAGCCTGGAGAAGAAAAGGCTTCAGGGAAACCTTAAAGCACCTTCCAGTACCTGAAGAGAGCCTCCAGGAAAGCTGGAGAGGGACTTTTCACAAGGACGTGCAGGGACAGGATGAGGGGGAATGACTCTAAACTGACAGAGGGTGCGTTTAGGTCAGATATAAGGAAGAAATCCTTCACTGTGAGGGTGGCAAGGTGCTGAACAGGCTGTCCAGAGAAGCTGGGGCTGCCTTGTGCCTGGAAGTTCAAGGTCAGGTTGGATGTGGTTTTGGACAATCTGGACTACTAATTCCATTGGTAGTGGAAAGTGTCTCCACCCAGGGTATGTAGGGAGGTTGGGACTAGATGATCTCTGAGGTTCCTTCCAACCCAAACTACTCCAATATTCTATGAACATTACACTTGGAAGCAGCAAGGTAACTACCCACATACCACCCAGTCAGCTGCAGGTAGCAATGAAGGTAATGAATGTCTAAGCAGGAATTAAACACAATCTCTCTCACATCCTAAGTGCAGATGCCTCTTACTTGAGATCTTTCGTGTTCAGGTCAGCTGCAGTGCTTGGGGGAGAGGTTAAAGACATTCTCTCTGGCCAGAATGTTAAGCCAGTTTATTATAAACAGATTATAATTTAGATGTGTAAACATACCTTTGTGTATGTAAACTCACACTTAATTGCCTTATCAGGGCCTAGACAAAGATTAACCCAGCTGCTTAAAATAATCCCCTGAATGACTGAAAACAGTCCCAGTTTCACTATGTTTTTCCCCTCCAAAGCCAAACAGAAAGCAAAAATGTTCTGGGAGCCCTACCTTCAAATAACAATTCGTTTCTTTAGGACTTACTAAGTTAACAAATTCCTACACTTTCTCTTACATGAAAATTGATGCAAATCCACAGAGTCAGCAACATGATTAAAACCCTAAAAAGACATGGGAAAATAGACCCTAACACTAACTGTGTGACCTTTAATTGGCCTTTTCCCTTACTGCTCCAGTTTCTAAGCACCTTTCCCATTCACATGAGATAGAAAGTTCAGCATCTCCCTCAGGTAGCTTTGTTCATTCTCCCATTACATGAGCCGCATTGAGGGTCAGAGATTGCCACCTCTCGCATTTGAAGGTGACGGGACTAAAATTGTTTTGTGGAAGTTCATGTTATGATAGATACCTGCTTCCTGCATAAGCTCCAATTCCCACAAATCGTACTGCAAACTAAAATCTACAATAAAAAGATACCCCAACACCTGCAGACCACAATCAACCACAGCAGTCTCCACCCTGGAGACTGTCTGAAGTTTTTCAGATAATTGGGCACAGGAAGCTTGCCTTTTCAATTCACAGTATTTATTTGTAAGTGTGAAAATTCAAAGGTCAGTGAAGAAACTTCATTTAGCTCCTAGTGCAAGAGGAAAACATAAAATCCAGCTGAACTTGCCCAAACCCACACAACTGCACCTTCTGAGTGTGTGTGATGTGTGTGCATATGCATACATATTACTTTCTCCTCACAGCAGGTCAATTGCCATTGTGAAAAAGGCTTAAATTGGGAGAAAAAGAGAAAAAACAAAAACCTAAGAAGCCACATGTACACATCTCCATATATAGGAGATGACTGTGTTGCATCAAACAACCAAGCAAACCTGACAGCAGGTACTTTGCACCACTGCTCCTCCTTAATAATCAAATGATACAAGAAACAAGCAACACAGCTGGAATAACATGATTTATTGTATTCTGAATATTTGTTCTAAAGCTTCAAAAGGCACAGCCATTTAAAATGAAAACAACATAATTAATGTAGGAATGCTGCAATCCACAAACAAGAATTCTCATTTCTCTTTATCTCAATAATTTCATTTCAGAGCTCTTCTTCATTATTCTTCCACATCCACTGTGTTTACCTTTCAAAAAAGCAAGATAACTTTCACTACCCAACTGTTTTCAGCCCTCCCCTGATTTTTTCAAGGGTACACAGATCCTTCCCTTATCTTCAACTTTCCAGCCAGAATTTTAATCATGAGGTAAACTCTTCTTGTCTTTGAAACCAGTATCCAATCCAATCCCTCCAAATTTGGAATGGGACTTCTCCCTGCTACCTTTCTACGGACAAACGTGATCTTTATCACCCAGTTCATTGCACTTGAGAACTGAAATTAGTGAGATGGATGTTGTTCCATAGTGAGATGTATGTTGTTCCATGTGGAAATTTATTTCAACCATCTCTTACTTCATGAGATGTTTCACATCAGCCTGTTCACACCTTTTAAGGCTGGGATTCAGAAAATAAGCCTCTCAATGGGAAACTCAACTACTACACTTCAGCTGACTTGATAAACAGAGAACAATTCTTCCTGAAAGTTTTCTAGCAGGGGACTTTCTCTCTAACTTGGCTTTCACTGGAATTTACCTGTTAAAAATAAACTTCTTTAACAGGACACTGAATGAAGGCAATTCAATTCAATGTGGTTATGTTTTCAGCCTGTTTATTTTGCTAACTAAATAAAGAAGAATAAGGATAAAAATGAAGCAAGTCTGTTTCATATATCATATTTATACTACATCAGGGCTATAAAGCGTGGCAGATGACCTCATTACAGAGAGCTATATTTTTAGGAACAGCACCAAATTTTCAGAATTTCTGTAGCAGCTATGAAGCACTGAGGTACAAACAGTAACTGCTGTACTGTTCAGATAGGTCAATGTGTTTTACCTGCTGTTGCTTCCTCAACTTTAGGTGGCAACTATTCATCCTTGAGCCTGAGTCTTCCACCCTTTGCAAAACATAATCTGTGTCTGTACAGGGACAATTGTTTCAGAGATTTGCATTTCCCAAACAGAGATGCCGGGAAAGGTATTGTGCAATGGAGTCTTTGGGCTGCTGGGTCAGGGCTGGCAGCAGGACAAGAACTGCTGCGATGGTTTTGGCTGGAGGCCAGAACAGAGATACTGATCCCAGCTGTTCAGTCTCAACCCTTCACCACTGCAGTCCCTTCAAAGTCAGGCTGCTGCCCGCCCCTTCCAATGCACAGCCTTTTCACCTTGCTTCTGGCCACCTCTCGACTTCAACCAGCACTTCATTTCCCCTGGAACCCAGGTACTCTGCCCAGAGTGCCAGAAGTACAGCTCCAGAGCACAAACCTTTTAATTCAAAGTAAGAGATGATAAACAGCTAATGTATTCTGTAATATACAAAGTAAATAGAACTCAAATATTAAGGGAACATCATGCATACTTTCACCCACAATATTGGCATAGATGTCTTGAGGACAAATAGAAAAGAAAAACATCAAGAAGTGATTGTTAACTCACTCATGTTGACACAAAGCCCCATCAACTATGTTATTTTGAAGGAATTTTAACTCCATTTTAAGAGAAATAGATTTCATATTTGCCTTTAAATGTTGAAATGTTTACTATTTCTTCTCCCAGCTATAACTTCAATACCTGGGGCTGTAGGGAGCTGTTTTAAGGAAACAACACTCAATTTCCGAAAAAGCAGCATATAAGGAAGTTGTATTTTTCACATTCCTTCTGGCACTTCAAAGATGTGTAATCTCTCAATAAAGATTTGAGTGCAATTTCTCAGTAATCAAGTGTGAAAAGGTTTGTGCGGAGAGACATTTTGATCAAAGATTCTAATGTCCTCCACGGAGTTTTTGTCATCCGCACACCGTTGCAGCTGCAATAACTCTACATAGCCCTAAATGACTAGGAAAACTGCTTGTTTTCCTAATATAACAACCCAAATTGTCTCCTCTTGTGACTAATTAAGCCTTCTTATTATTTCCTGTTGGGTGGGACCTGACAGTTGTGTTTATGTATTTTTAAAATTTCAAAATTGCTAAAGTTAAGATTTTCCAGTATTTTCAGTCATGAGCAGATGCATTACTTGACTACAGCATAAAAACTACAGAATATTTAGGAACTTAAATCAATCACAAGTACTTGAGATTTCACAAGTGTGGTGCTCTAAATCACAATTGTTGGCTGCATAATTATTTGATGAACTCTAGAACCAAATTTATTACAGCAGGGAACTAAATCTGAGGGGGAAAAAAAAATAAATCATAGCATAAGAAAATTTCCTTGGCAAAGGGTAACTGGACTACCTAAAAGATGTTCTATTAACTATGTTTGCAAACAGAATTTTTTGTTTTATTCCTTTCCCAAGTATCAAAGTAGTAAACTAATATGTCAAGAGGAAATACTAAAATGCCATAAACATATAAACTGTTTTTCCACGATATTGTTGGAATAAAGAATGTTTTTGTTAAAACACATTCAAAGCAACTTAAACCAAAGGAATAAACAGTATTCAAATATATGGCAAACATATTCTGGTACACGTATAATGCTAAGTAGATGTAAAAATACTGAGGTTCAACACAGAAAAACAGCTGTAGTAACTACAGTGTATTTTAGCCATGTGGGATGCTAATGTTACTTGAACTAACCTGAATATGATGTTAAAATGCTGTTACTTTTTCCTCCAGATTAAGATGAGTCACTGAATGTTCTTCACAAATAGCTCTAGTTCATACAAAAGCTGTTCATTGAAGTCAAATTTTAACTGAAGAAGCCACACACACCCATTTCATAAGCCAGAAGTGCAATGAATCATTAATATTAGACTGCAAAGTTTGTTTTGTTTTGTTTTTGGCAGGGGCAAAGGGGGCACAGGAAGAACAGTGTTTCTGAGAAGTCAAGTAACACATAACCCCCAGACTGCAGAAGTTCAGTTCACACAAGGTCTGCTGTATCACCAGGTACAGTCACACAGGCTCTGGGCTCCTCCTAAAGACACAGTCCCTCACTACAGGAACAGAAAATACCAAGGGCTGTTACCACTGCAATCATAAAGCTGAGCTAAGGCATTCTCAGTGTCCTTTTGCTCCTAAGCAGCCACTGAAATTGTACCATGACAGAAACAAACACTTAAATAGCACCAGTAAGAGGAACCAAACAGGTAGAGCTGAGTCCAGTACCATCACAGCTATAGCCAATTTTCAAATCTACAGCTGTGAAGTGGCTAACTAAGGTTTAATTTTATGCTTGTTCCAAAGAAACTGTAAAGCTCCTTCAGTCTCAGCGTTGTACAGTAACCTATGGCACAACAAAACTCGCTTGGACTAAATCAACAAGACCAGAAAACCCACCTGCTTCCTCTGTTTACACTTTATTTGTGTGCTAAAAGCTGTCCGTGTTTAGGCGGATGGAAACATGATCTCTAGAAGAAACAAAAAAATAAGGCCAAACCCAAGCAAAAAAACCCCAAACAAACCCAAACCCCACAGCTCAGATTGAGTTTGCTCGTGACCAAGTTTGCTTGGAGGGCACAAAGAAGCAAGGGGGTATTTCAGTTTAGTATTTTAAATGAAGGAAAAAAAAGTGTATCTATCTGTCACTGCTTTTCAAAAGAACACTGAAGTTGAAAGAGGGAAATAATGCTTGGAGTAGCAGCAGTGGTGTCCTCCCCACACATGATCTGTCAGCTCCACCTAAATGCTAAACAAAGGATTTTACCTTGAGACTATAATAACTTGAAACATCTTCTAAGGCCTTACTTTTGAAACTGTCAACAGTACTTCATCAAAATACAAGTTTAAATGAAAACACTGAAGGAGATTCACCGAATGATTTCTATGCTCAAAGTTAGATGCAAACTTAGAGCCTGACTGACCTAAGGGCACAGTTAACGACAACCATAATTATGATCTTATCAACATAGAACTTCATAAAACGTTCACAGCTTATTTAAAGGACATCAAATTACAACTTCCACTTCTAAAATGCCTGTTAGAGCTAAAAATGACCAAACCCAGGAATTGCTTTTATCTTTACCTGCCTGAAACATTCATTATCTTCTCTTCATTTTATAACAGCTGTGCTACTTTGTCAGAGAACCAAAGTAAAGCTATCAGCATGTTGAAAAAAAGGATTTTAAACTAATTGTAGAGTTTTCATTAGTTGCTTACATAAATGAGTAACAATTTTCTTTATGACTGATACTTTTGAACTTAAGAGTTGGCAAACACAGCACTGAAAGGTGAAAGTATTTTAGCAAGTACAAGTTTGAAGCAATCTGTGAAAACACAGGAGAATTAATCAGCATCTCTCAAGACCACAGGTGAATTTTCTCAACACAAGCTATATCAGAAAGCCAACTGTAAATTAATTAAAGATACATTGTCTTTCACTGTATCTTTGCAACTTCAAAAATGAACATCTATTTTGCATTACTAGCACTTTCGATAGTAAAGAAGACTCAGAGGCCTTCAAACCTAATTCCTGTCCTTCCAGAGACAGCAATCTGCACAATAATATGAATTCCTAGCTGAACAGATTTCTGGAATTTGCATGTATTCATGAGAAAGTGGCATGGGAAGGTTTTGGAAAAGGCAACAATGAAAAAGAAACTCAAAAATCTATTAATTAATAGATTAATAATTCATTATCTATTAATTCATAATCAATAGACGAATCTGTAGATATCTAATTATTGAAGTCATGTAATGCCACCTCAAGGAAACAAATTAAATTAAATTTATTGACTTTCTAGAAGTAAAATTTTGAAGTAAACTTACATTTATTGCTGAAATTAATTTTCAAAAGTAAAATACATAGTAACAGAGAACCAACCAGAACTGCTATTTTTCAACAAATGAAGCAGGAAATTTTCAAATGTGCACATAAATGGAACACCACTGTCTGCTTTCCACCCTGTCTCCCTCTTCCAAGACAGCCCTTTTCTCTATCCCAGTACTTTTATCCAGCAAACTTCTCTGATTTCAAAATAAATACAACAAAAACATCAACAAGGTGTTGCTGGAACAAAGAGAGTACAGATAGGAAATTTATCTGCTACAACACAATGCAAAGTGATATAAAGCTGTTTTACAACAGTTGTCTGTTTTACAACCTTAATTCTAAATGTATTCATTTCTTCTGTGAGAAAATAACTACATTTTTTGATGACTCTACCACTGACTGACAGTTCTTTCCTTATAAAGTGGACAAAGGGTGGAGAGAAAAAAAAGATTTTTTCCCTTCTGTTTAGTACTTCAAATAAAACTCTTTAACAGAGATTTCAGCACTGAGATTCCCTGAACTCTCCCCACTCTGTGGTACATCCTGACAATAGTATTTCAGCATAGCTGTTAGTTAAATTCTCAGGGCAGGGAAAATGACAAAACAGAGCATCTGCTTCTGGATGGTTACAGGCTGCTTTTTTCTCTTTCATTTTTCTCATGAGCTGTAGTAATTTCTGTAGATTACAAAACATTGCAGACAGGATGCTCTCTTAGAATGACGTCTTGGTTAACGCTTTCCTAGAACAGGCAGCTAATTCTTTCGTGAAAGCACACAAATACTTTGACTGAAATATTATTTCAAAAGTTGATACTACAGAGTACGTAGCTGAGAGACTCCAGAGGTCAATAAAATCGAAGTGCTCTATTTTCAGCCCTGTTCTGTGAGTTTGACAATGCTGCTGGTAGCACCCTGCAGCATGTAAGGCACAAGGCGACAGAGCAAAGAATTCATCCACTTTTCTCTGTGAACCAAGTGAGGATTTCTGAAGCAGAAAATATAGTCAGCACTTCAAACCCATTAAAAAACATAATTATAACAACAATCTGTATTTCCTTTAAAATGTTATTTTTAAGCAAATATTTTGAGCATTTTAAGACAGGAAGTTGAATGCAGCAGATGATCCCTTGCCTCCAAATGCTCACAGGCACTCAGATTTACTTACTTGAATGAAAATACACAGCAGTACACATGCGATGATAATGGCTCAAGAGCACATAGCTCATGTCACAGAAACAATACTCCGATTCACATTCACGTGAAGTAAGTCAGTAGCACTTCTTCACCGAAGTTACCATCAAAGCAGAACGCACCAACAGATTAAGAAAATAATTGTGATGATGAGAAGTTCGATACTCTTGGGTTTCAAGGCCAAATGCAACCGAGCAACCAGTGCAGTAATACTCTTCGCGACGAGAACTTTTCTGTTTCATCACTTACAACTAAATTACCTTTAAAAACCTCACTACTTCGTGCCTTCCAATACAGTCTGCGGCACTCTCGGGCTGCAGCCAGGACGAGGACACCCAGAGCTGCCAGCATCAGCCCACGTTTTCCTGGCGACCACCTGCACTCCCGAGCCCGGCCGGCGGCTGTGCCCCGGCCGTGTTTCTCTCAGGGCGTGTGTCACCTTCGAAACCAAAAGCGACAAAAGCAGCGCCTCCTTTGCCTACGAGCACCCGCTATGCGAGCGGCAGAAGCCGGACTTGCAAATTTTTTTCTCTTTGCTGTTCACTTTGCTGTCACGGGCGCCCCTTCCCTGGCTGGGAAGAGCCCTGTAACACAGCAGCAGCAGCAGCAGCAAAGCCGTCCCCGGCATCCCGCCCGCTCCCCCGGCTGGCTGCGGGCGAATCCCACGGCAATCCCTCCCGGCGCTCCAGCGGGAGCTCCGCGCCCGGGCCGAGCTCACAGGCGCGGGGCTGGAGCCGGGCACAGCCTCCCTCGGCAAACCTGCGGGGCTCCGGGGGCTGCGGGGCTCCGGGGGCTGCCCCGGCCCGGCCCAGCCAAATCCCCGCTCCCGCGGGACTCAGGGAGCGCCGCGGTGAGGACACCGAGGCAGGGGAGGAAGAAGGCAGCGAGCGGCGGGCCAGGGGCCGCCTGAGGCTCACCGGGGCAGAGCTGGCGGCGCCTCCTCCTCCTCGTCGCGCTGTGCCGCCGGCGGTCCCTCAGCGCCGCGCCATGTACCCCGGCGTGCCGGCTCCGCTCGGACTTTCCCCCTCCTTGCCGCCCCACCGGCGAGGGCACTCGCCCGGCACCGGCCCGCGCAGCCTCCGCCCCTGCCCCCGGCCCGCCGCACTTCCTGGCTGGAAATTCCCGCTGACGCTCCGGCAGCGCGGAGCGCCGCGCGGGCGGGGCCGGGCCGGAGGAGGAGGCGCGGCCGCGGCGCCCCGGGCGCGCTCCCGCGGGGGCGGCGGGGAAAGGGCCGGGGAGCGCCTGCCACCGAGCCACCCGCTGGCCACCAAATCCCTCAGCCGGGGACAGGCCCTCCCGGCCGGCTGAAACGCGGGTCCTTTCATCCCGGGGCAGTCAAGAATAATCCTGCCCTTGTCTACGTTCCTTGGCCCACGGCGACGCCTCTGTGGAGACGGGCCCGACCCGGTGGCTGCCGAGGTTTATTTTGACCTCTAAATAAAGAGTTTGGAAGGGGAGAGAGACTGCGTAGAGTGAATTTAAACCCCCTCGTGCAGTGCCTGGCTGCTGGCTGGCTTTCCCAGGCCCTTCAATGAGGCAGGGTTACCCACTGATCACAGCCCCATGCCTGAAAACATCTCTGAGCAGGGAGTACAGGCTGCACAGCGCCGTTCTGTAGGGATTTACACCGTTTCTGACAGAGCAGGCTCCCAGGCAACTGAACTTCTGTTAAACAGTGCAAAAGCATCAATAATACGCTTCTTAATACCAGAATCCAGGTTTGCAACACAAAAACCAAGTCTCCCAGACACATTTAACCAAGGCTGAAGCGAGTCACTAGTGCCACGTTTAATTGGCACAAATGCTATGTAAAACAAGTTCAAGTATCTTTGTGCTGAACCTTAAAGGTCTGGTTTGCTAAGGGCGAAGAGTGCCTCAAATGAGCATCCAGCCTAGCTCACTGAATGTGTGTTTACACACAAAGTCAGCAGCACACCTCCTGGGAATTTTGTTGTGCTAAGGACACATGACGTGGGGCTTCATGAATGAGACTAAGAAAAATCATAATTTAAAAGAAGGATTTAAAAACCCCCAAACATATAAAGGAACCACGGTGTATGACTGTTGCTTTTTTTTTTCTGTTGAAGCAAGGAATTGTAACCTAGAGCAAAAATATGTTCAAAAGGCATAGAGTCAAATCATAAGCCACCTGTTGACTGCAACAAATGAAAGGGGTATTTTTATCAGTAAAAGGAGTAGATTCAGATGTTACATTTCATGCCACATCTCTGGGTTGGAACAGAGAGAAACTATTTAAAATGAGTGCAGAAGAGAGCTTGGAAATGCAAAGGATTTTCTCTGCTTTCTTGAGAACTGAAATTTCCTACATGTTACACATGTATATGTATGAAGAGAGAGTAATTTCCTTTTTTTGGATTGCCACTCATGCTCTGTGATGCAATTCTAAAAATGCACTCCCCCATCCTCTTCTCAGTACAAACTGGGAGTTGAGAATGACTCAGCATTTCCAAGTAAAACATGTTTTCCTCATTATATGGGGATATTCCCGGACATTCAAGACCCAATATTATTTTTTTTTAAATAGAAGAAAATACACTGAATGAATAGGAGAAGTGAGGAAAGAATTGTGTCCCAAAGCCCTTGAAGGAGGAAGTCTAGATGGATTTTAAATACAAAGAAGTTTCAAAATGAGATTAATTTGAAAGGAAAGGTGCCATGTCACAGCTAATCAAAGGTGTGCTCACAGGGCAAAACCTGTATGAACAAGTACCAGGAAATCAGACGCGGTGGATAAATTCCAAAACTTAAGGAGATTTACCTGGTGGATTTATTTTAAAAGGACACATACTCAAGTATACAGGCTTAGCTTTCCCTGTGAAATCTTAAGCAGCTCCCACAAAGATCTAGGTTTTACAATAAAATCTTCTTCTCAATTATATTTAAAGCATAAATTTGCCTTTTCTAGAGCTTAATACTATAACTGAAATGTTATTTCTACTGAAAACCCACAGTGGTGCCAGGCCATAATTTTACACTTTGATAAAATTATCTTCACAGGACACTCTAGATAAATGAACTGCTTTATAGCACAGGATTCCCATTTGAAGAGGCAAATAATCCCGTTCCAACCACTGAGGAAATCAGGCAGATAATACAGGCTTAGTGGTTTGCAGTGTTGAAGTGCTGCCTATTTCCTGAATAACACTGGTTTCCACTGTTACCATCAAGTTACTTCAGTGCCTGGACAATATCAGCCCAGAGATGGAGAGCAGGTGATCAGACCTGAACCCAAAGGAGCAAACGCCTGCTGCTGAGCTGAGGGGAGCATTGTGGAATGGTTGTAGTCGGGTCTCTGGTAGCTGGGCAGGTAAACTGAAGGAAAGGCTTTCTAGCTGTACGCTTAACCAGGCTGTTCCACCTCAGTCAGGTGGGGTACATTTAAGTTTCCTGATATGCGGGTGCAATTTAGAAGCTGAGCCTGTTTTCTGCTAGGTTTGCTCTGAGAATACAGATGCTTTTCATTTTCTTTTCTATTTTCTTTTAAATCCTGTAATTAATGATAGATTAACATGTAAGACAAGCAGAGATTTTTTTAAATAACAATCTTTAATTGATATGCCTGGATTGGAAAAAATCATGAAAGTTTTTTACATTATTTTTCTTCTGTTTCTGAGGTATGTATTAGAACCAGGATAGGTTCTTTTCATCCCTTTTGATGTAGTAGGTTTGATGCTGAAGCAGGAAAAGATAAGGGAAAGTGTCTTAGGTTGCAATGCAAGATGTAACCAAAAGTTTGTATACCATACATATATTTTACCAGCTGTTAAAACCAAGTGGGGCACTGTTCTTTATCTCTTCCATGACCCATCCTCCCTCCAGGGGAAGATCTTCTGTTAATGCTCCATTGAGTCTCACTGCATGACTGATAAAATTACATCATCCCATTGGGAGCTGCTCCACCCAGGGGGAGGAGCCAAGCATTCCTACCTGGATATAATCTGAGACTTGGAACACCACAGGCAGCCTTTCTCCACTGGATTCCCAGAGAAAAGACTGGACCCGTCTACACCACCATTGGACCTTCAGAGGAAAACTGATCATTGCTTCAACAGAACCACGTCTGTCACTCCAGGAGGACTGCAGCCACCATTTAATCAGACTGCTACCAACACCCTGACCTGACTCTGTTAGCAGGTTTCTTTGTACTACTGCGTTTTTATCTTAATCTTCCTAGTAAAGAACTGTTATTTCTACTCCCATATCTTTGCCTGAGAACCCCTTCATTTGAAAATTATAATAACTCGGAGGGGGTTTACGTTTTCCATTTCAATGAAGGCTCCTGCCTTCCTTAGCAGACACCAGTCTTTCAAACCAAGACAGAAAGTCTAAAATAGCTACTGAGAGACTCTTCCTTTTAAAGCTTTCAACTGCCCATCTTAATTTAACTACAATGCCATATTATCCAAATCTATTTCTGGTCAATCCATTATTTCTTTCTCATCCAGATAATCCAGAAGTTGTAACTTAAAAACTGATTTGCGTGTGGTCATCTTAACACCCTCCAGTCTCATAGAGGTTGTCAGTGTTTAGACAATACTTGCTGTTGTCATTGCCATTGTCTCCTAAACCTTGAATCCACTGGTAACACAGGAAGATAATATGTTAAAAAAAAAAAAAAAAAAAGTGGTATTTTTAAGATGGTGTCATCATTATGGGAATATGTATGAAGCCCTAATGAAGTTGACAATAGAGACTGTATTTTTAAAAACTTTCTAAATAGCCAAAGTACATGTGCAGAGCCAACCATTTTAACTGCAGCTAGCAGGGTATAGAGTTCAACCACGCTGCTGAATCCCCAGGTTGCAGAATTCACAAGAAGTACTTTCTGTCATCTCTGTCATTTTTGGTGGAGGATGAACTGGCCTCAATTAAACATTTATTTCATCAGACTTAGATGGACACAGCAACACCCTGCAAAGCTGCAAACAGTCTGGTGTCTTCTGTAGTTATACAGGTCGCATCCCAAATGCACCTCTTGTTTGCTTCCTCCAGAGTCAAATCAGACATGGGATCTCATGTTACCTCTACTGTGGCTCAGGCATGTAACTTTGCTGAAAGACTGAATTTTTTGTGTTTTGGGTAAGAGTACCAGAGCTGAAGCAGGAATTTTCAGTAGTGAATAACTGTTGGGGGTGGGTTAAAGGGAGTTAATTTAGTAGACTTAAATAAGAGAACTACATGATGTGTGTAATTAATAGAGAAAGGAGAACCTTTAGAGAGACCTAGAAGTAAACCAGAAAGGGAACACTGCCCAACATCTACTTATAGCTGTGATATGATATAGTGTATCGCTTCCTAAAAGACATTGAAAGAACCAACCAGAGACGGCAATTTGATGTGTATCATTTTTGGATGCTACGTAATTTTTGGAATACACAGCTGAACTCCCTTCAGTTTGTCTGTGTAATGCTAGGCCTTCTTCCTTCTTTTTTTTTACACTGGCAGATAGTAAGGAGAGTTTCAAAGCAAACCTCACACAAAAATGGTTTATAGATTCTCTGTGAACTTGCTGCAAAGTAGCTGATCTCAGTGGAGCTACCCAGACCACTGTGAGAAGTTGTGAGCTGACCAGCTTCTCAGAGCCTTGAAGCTGCTTGATAGAACATACATTCTGTTCCAAAAGTGTTGCCTAGGCTGGTCCTACTTAGCAGCCCAGGTTTAGTGGCTGAGCAGTGTAACACTGTACAACAGTACGTGTGTGTATGGACAGAATAGAAATGGTTGTGTTTGTAGAAACTATGTAGAGAACCATTAGTGAAGCACTGTAGCAGTGTGGAGTTTGGGCAACTTAGAGCCCAAAGCAAACTGCTCCAGCAAGTGGTGCTACAGTCAAGAGTTGTGATGGCTGGCAATAAATCTAGTGAACTACCAGTCAGTTCTCCAGAATCTGGGCCTAATTCAGATTGTGAGTGATTCACTCGTCTGTCACTTGGCTATATAGCACCTTGATTAGCCACTGAAGCTAAAGGGATGGGTTTTTGCCATTTGAGTTCAGAGGCAGCAGGTTCTTACGAGGCTGCTGCATTCACCCCCTTTTCTTCCCACCTCCCCATGTTATGTTTAATATCCTGCGCCATAGTCAGTATTTAGTAGATGACTTCTCTTCATAGTATTTTGCATATCTGAACGATATGTACTTTTAACTTCTATCTGATTACATCCATCAGAACCCAGTTCAGGGACCCAGTTGTTTTCCCAAGGGACATATGTTCTTTCCATTACATAACTATGGCTTTAGAGCCTCAGCAATGTTTCACCCAGTTAGCTAATGCAAACAAAAGCAGCTGTTTGCTGTCTTTGTCACCTTCTTTTGTCCCTTTCATTAAATACATGCTCCGTTCAATTTATGAGGTCATTTTGGGTCAGGTGTACTGAGTAGGACCAATGCTAACACATTATAGAAGGTGAAATTTAGCTAACTTGATTTATATTGCTGCTGTTTTATTGCTGCAGCTCAAGGAAAATTCCAGATAGCTAAGCAGTGTACAAATATATAAGGAAGAGATTTCTTCTGCCACAGAAATTTGAAGATCTAAATATATAATGGGAAATAGATTATGGAAACTCAAAGTGA
Organism: Cyanistes caeruleus; assembly: GCF_971803275.1. NCBI lineage: Eukaryota > Metazoa > Chordata > Aves > Passeriformes > Paridae > Cyanistes > Cyanistes caeruleus. Next base: position 48,652,419 of record NC_141705.1, read on the forward strand.
CATTCACTAAGGTTTGAACTCATCAGTGATTAATTTAAGTCTTCTGCTAAATTGTTGGCAGAAGCAAGTTCTGATTTCCCAAACTGTTTCTGTTTCAAGTTTTAAGCTTTTACCACAACTAGCAATATTCATCTTGAAAGTCCAGCCCTGGAATATCTGGATATGGCTAGTTTTTTTCTCAGTTTTTGATGAAAATTTAAACCTTATGTTTAAAAAAGTCAAAAGTGTCAATGTTCAAAAGGTATTTTTTTAACTGATGTGATTCTCTTTAGGCAAATCCTGTGGGTTTAGAGGACTTTATAATTTTGTAATGATGGGGCATTAATAACAGTGAGTGGTGAACTGAGACAAATCACTAGTGTAATGGATCAAGCCTTCCAAAAAATACAAGATTATAAAAGGATAATTTGGAGGTTCTTTTATATAAGTCTGCTAAATTAACTCCCCTGCACCTGCCCCTCAACTAAAAAAGGCAGGTTATCTCCTAGATTTCTCAAAAATTTCTCAAAAGTTCTTGTTTTTTAACCATTGTTCAAAAGCTATGAGGATTTGAACTGTTTTTTAGCAATGTATTCCAGACTTAAAGCTGCAACACCAGAAGCAATACAGGCACTACCTAAGGTTGTGATAAAATGCAACAGGCTGATGGAAAGCAAGGCAGTGTGCAGTGCAACAACAGAAAGAGCCCTGTGATAGAGCAGGGTCTCAGGAGTGGAGAAGGACTTCAATCTGTTTTTTACTCTACACAAGAAGTAGATGGAGGAAGCAGGGTGTTCTCCTTATTCTAGTTTCTTTCTCAGTTCCCTTTGTGATTTAGTGTTTGGAAGCGGAAGCCTGACTGATAGCGGGACAGTCTTTGATTCTTTCTCTCCCCAGTGAAAGAGCACGGTACAGAAACATTTAAGCTATAAATAAAGATCCCAGCACCAAAGCTAGGAGTGGTATAACCATGTGATTCTGCTGTTGTTCCCAAGCCCATTGCCTAGGCTGTTGTCATGCTTCCATAGCCTGCCTTGCTTTCATGGCTAAGGAACCCCACACAATGCTTCAAACATTCAGCATGTGAACTGGTACGGGCTCAGGGTCTCTGCCCTGCTGAGACCTGATCTGAAAGTGCATGTGACTTTTCTCACCTGAGGGCAGGGAAATGGAATTGCAAAGTCTTCAAATGTTGCTGTTTACCTAGACGTCCAAATAAGAATATGAGACTACGGTTTAAGCCCTTGGGTGTATTTACAACAGCTCTTCCCAGCTTTAAGCATTGTGCTGCCAACAATTGGCTGCACCCAAGACACTCCCTTTGATAGCATAGTGAGAACTGTGCTGCTCGTGTTCAGATCAACAGCAAACTCTTGTTGACCTACCTGGGTGTAGGGCTGGCGGCTGAGGGAGGATCCCTGCCTTTTCTACAGACTTGGAATGCCTTCTGACAGTGGGCTCACCTGGTTGCAGGTAGTAAGGCATCTGCAAAACCGTAGCATTTTCTTGAAGCAGTATTTAGCTTTGCAACGTGTGTGTTGCTCTGCAAGAAAGTAAGATGTGTGTCATGGTGACTTTAGGAGTCCTTCTGGGTAGGTCCAGCTGGGTCTGCTGGAATTCTGACAGTGCTCTAGACAGGTTAGAATGACGTTCTTGTGACAAAAGTACAGTTCTTGTTCTAAGGATAGGGAACAGAACCCCAGAGAAATGAAGATTGAAAGGTAGGATGAATTTGAAACACAGAGACTCATTTTCCTTGGAGATTTTAATCACTACACAGATTAATATGTCTGCCCTATCTTGATTTCTGTGTGCCACACTCAGACAGTTCACTTGGCTCTGAGGCTCACTGTGTCTTGTCCCATCCCATGGGAATACTTGGAGGAGGTGGTTGTGCCATTAGAAGAAAGTCATTTGTCATTGCATGATACTACAGGACCTGCCTGACTAGAAAGGTCAGACACACTGGTATAGTTCTTGCTATTTTCAAAACAATTACCTCTGCTGACTTCATTTGCAGATGTGAGTGATTTTCGTACTTCTGTGCTCAGACTTCAGTGTCTTAAGTCAAGCACTTAGAAAATAGGGAACACTGACTACCTGTAAAAAATCTGGATTATGTGATGTGACCAGGGACTCTAGCACAGAAGAGGAGACCTTACAGCTCCCTTGGTCAGGATTAAGGATCTGGTACTTCTCTTCCAGCAATTACTTGCATGTTTGTTAAAATCTTCCCAACTTCTGCCAGGAAATTAATGAAGGCCCTGTAGAAAGCAGTCTTTTTAATGTGCAGTTTGTCTCTAGAGCAACCCTATCCTAACAATTCAGCTTGATACAGGTGCCCTGGAGTAGCAACTTTCACACAGAGCAAAGAAGTTTTTCTAAAATTATAAATGGAAAATAATCTCTTAATAAGAAGTTCCCATTGATGGTTTAGTGGTACTAGAAGAATAGTCAACCTCATTCATAATACGAACACAAACTTGTGGTTAGAGCAAAAGTCTCAGAATTAGGTTCTCTATGTTATCTTTGAGTGTAACTTCAGGGAAGAGCAATGTACCATTTATGTTAAAGGCTGGAGGGAGAGGGAAGAGCTAAGATAAAGGTAATAGCCAGTGACCAATTCTTATTTAGTATTGCATGTAACCCTTAAGTTATTTCCATTTTGCAAACAAATCTCCAAATCCTGATTTTGCTCATTTGGAAAGCAAAAACTTACTTTGATTCTCCACTGGCATGCAGTAGTGTGATTTTTCTGGTTGCATAAAACACCCATAGTGAATAGCTGTCACAGGTCTGTCTCCTGATCTCCCAATAGTTTCACTAAGCTGTGCCTTTAAGAAGAGCAGCTTGAAAACCTTGAAACAAGTCTTACCTAAACTTGAACGTGGAAGGAAGAGACAGGGCCGGTTTTAATCGAAGAATGTATTACTCATCTTTCAAACTTTATCAACGTTTTGTGTGACAAAGTCACATAAGAAGCATCTCTAGCTGAAAGAAAACAGTCTCCCTGAAAATGGAGCTATTGATTTCCTCTCTAGAACATGCTCTGCTTAAGAACAGCACAAGCTGAAAGAAAATTGTTGGGTGGGAAGGTAAATCTGAAAACTGGACTATCAAGCTGTAAACTCTTGATGCCTTTTATCACAATAACCTATATAAAAAGCCTACCCCCACTAGCTTTCATCCAATATAACCTGAAACTGTCAGGTAGTATTGCATCTCAGGCATTTACTAGGTCTTTGATGTCACTGAAAATGAAGAATTCTTCTCCTCCCCCTCACCCTTTTTAGAACAGAAATATTTCTGAAGTCATTGACGATCTCTCCCCACATATGTATATGAGGCATACACACATTTCCTTACTTGGCATAAAATACTGTAAAATCATGAAATAGTCAAGCAGCACAGCAAAAGAGGACACTTGTTGTCTTAAACTCTTGGGAGCCTCCTGCTTTTCTGAGGATTCCTGCAATGTTTCTCAGACTGTGATTCATGCCTTTAACTGAACAGGTCAGAGATTCCAGTAGAGAAGCCTGATCACATGCAGTGCATGCCCAAACCTGTTACAGCTCTTTAACCAGGGGCCAAAACCAACCACAAGTGTTTCTGTTTCGTCACCTGACCCCTTAACAGAAAAAACAGCTATTGCATTTTATTATGCTTGTTGTTAAGTTCTTCTAATAGCTATGCAAAGTGCCTCTTTTTCTATGTGTATATCAAAGCTGTATCAACATGAAAAAAAAAATAATTAAAAATCAGTTCTGACTCCTTTTAACTCCTGCATGTGCTTCTGTGCCAGTACTGCTATAAGGATCTGAACTAGACTCTGTGTAGAAAGAGTGTCATCAACAGAATACTTTGCCAGATTATCACTGGCCATTTCTAGAAAGTAAAGTTCCCATTGATTTTGAGTTTTAATCTTTTTCACTTCGATTTGCATGAAAGCACTTGAAAGATGCATTAGAGGACTGACACAATGGAAATAAAATGAATGGCACGTAGATAAAAGTAGCATCTCATTAATGGAGACCACACAAAATGTAGTGCTGCCCTGAAATTGGTAGAAGAAATAGGCATACTGTGCTTTTAAGATCAACCTTAAAAAGTATTTGGCAATTTGAACAATCTCCAAAATTTCCAAATTTGGTAATATTCACATTAAGCATTAATTTGTTAGGTAAGTATTTCTGAGCTGTGAACAGCAGCTCTGGAATCTCCAGACTTGCTGAAGTAGATCTGAAAAAAACTAGGCAGCATGTCAGACTTCCTACATCTAAACTTGCTTAACAGAGGTCAGAGGGAAAAATTAGAGTGGGAAATTCTGAGTAAGTGGAGTCAGTATCTATCAGTGTCTGTCTTGGACACACAAGAAAGGAGACAAACTTGACACAGAACAAACAAAAAAAATCCCCAGTGGATTTCCACCTAATCCATGGCATTAAACAGACACCTGGGTACAGTACTGTGCCTGTCACTGCATGAAAGTTTTCTATGGAAGAGCTAGATGTCAAAGAATTATGGTACCAGCAGAAGGTCATTGAGCTAAGGAAATTACTATTAAAATAATAGCTTTCAAACATTAAGTAGGTTGGCACAGAGAGGAAACAGTGTGTTTGGAGATATTGGTAAAGGCATACTGGCACTCACATCACCTAGTGAAGGGCTATCTCATCACCTGGTAGGAGGCTACTTCAGTCATATGACAGAAAGCCTGAAGAGCTCTAACAGGACTTGAAAATTTAGTGTTCTCTACAAGTAACAATATGTGGTGTATCAGGAGGACAGTAATAAAAGAAAATATCTGGGGTTTTTTCTTCATTGTATGTGGAATGTCTGACAAGATTAACAACGGTGAGTCTGGATAAAGGTTTTTTGGTTTATGAGCTGTGCACCTTTTTTCCTTTTTTTCTTCCTTTATTTATTTTTTTTTTTTCCTGGAGAACTATAAATGCCAGTTTCTTTTCAGAGGAAAAAGTGTGCTGTGATGAGAAATCTTTTTCAGAGCCATTCTGTTTCTGGAGAATTCATGCACTTTGTGATTCTGTGGGAAGGAATGTGTTTAAGCTCCCGAGGGATTTAGGGCTATGCGCTGTGGAGAGAACACTAAATTGTGAGCCTGGCTCCTAGAAGACAACATCTGTACCCTATGAGGGGTTTTAGGCTGTGTCTCAACAGGATTCACCAGAAGTGAGGAACAGATGACAAGCACAGCCAGCCTGTGTCCAAGGAAATTCTATGCACAGAAAATGAGCACTAAGAGCAGCTGAACTAAGTGAGCCTAGAGGATATTTAGTGATAGCAGGAGCAGTGTGAAGCGGGCTGAGGTGATAGTCTGCTTGTCAAGGCAAACAGACTCTGAGAATCTGGAAAAGAATGTAGTAGGAGTTATCTCTAGGATCAAAGGCAGAGGTCTTGTTTCCAGCTATATGGACAGGTTTTTGAGAAATGCTAGAGAGGAACTGATCCTTCTGGTAAAATGGGTTACAGTGGCACAGGGAGGATATGGCATCAAATCTAGACTCTGATGTAGAAAACCAGAAAGCAGAATTTGCATAGGTGATTTTCTGAAATGTGTCTGGTATGATATGTAGTGCTAATCAGATTTGCAGAGCTAGCTTCCACATCCAGCTGAGAAAATTACATCAGGAATATTTGATGAAAATGACAAAGGAAAGTTTGAAAGGCTTTGGGAAGTGGTCATGTGAAAATACAGTGTTGTAGCAAGTGAATGCTGTACAATGCATAAGGATCCCTGTCCTCCAGTTGCTTCAACAGAGGACTTGCCCAAGCCCTTCCTTCCCACAGAAACAAGTATGCCAGAAGCTGACAGATTTTGATGCTTCAATTGGTGTGGGATCAGGACAATATAGGATGTGATCCACCATCCACAAACTGGGCAGTGAATCACAGCTGTATCATTGTACATAATTATAAAGCTTATACTCCTAAAGCCTTACTTTAAGAAGATGAAGGCAACAGAGTTACTCCTTTAAAACTCTTGCAACCAAATTCACCTCATTTCACTGATATGTAAAAAACCAGTATTTTTTTTTCAAATGGACATAATATTGTTAAGAGACCTAAAATTACTCCATAACTTTAGTTACTTTTTAGTTTTTAGTTACTACTTGTTATGAGATGCCATAGGCTTATGACAATGCAGTTCACTGATTTGACTTGTAATTTGTTATACAGTTTCAACAATTTCTACAGGATTCATTACAATTTGGTGCAAACCATTTCATTTATGCCAGTATGGATACACCATTGCTGCTTTATGGCAAGGGCAGGTTATCTTTATTTGCTGCATTGCTTTTTCTTGTGTTTTAATATAAAACTAGTTTTAACAGCAAAATGGTCCCCAAAACACTGCCCTCAAGATTAGTTCCATTTCTTATTAAATCAATGGTGTCTTCATAACAGACACTAATACCAAGCCTAACTAACACTTATAAAGCATCTTCAAATATTTAGACAAGAGCACAGTATATATGTGTGGGAGAAAGGAAGCCGTTTCACTTGTGTAGGATTAGAGGTTCATTTAGCAGGGCTGCAGCTTTCAACCTTTCTGTGCCTTGACCTCATACTCTGTTTGGCAGGGGGGAACCAACCCAAAAGGTGATTGCAGGGTTATATCTAATAATGTTAGTATTTGGCTGTTTTTTTTTTTATTTATTGTAGAGTTGAGGAACATAAATCAGAGAAAAAAAAAAAAAAAAAAAGAGAGAAGAGAGAGTGAGCTATGGACAAATCAATACTGCCTCCAGCCCAAATTCTTATACATTTCACTGAAAAGGGTATGGCAATACATAGAGGTAGAGCAAGGAAAATAGAACACTGTATGATTGCTCATTTAATGAACTGTGGCTTGTAGTGGGAGCAGTAAAAAATTGGTATCATATAGATAAAGGTAGTTACAGAGTATTTGGATAAAGTGTAAGTGTTGGTACATGACAGAAGTATATACAGACTACCTGAATGCTGACATTGTGGGTGTCCCTGATATCACAACCATAATGTTGTCTATAGAACTACATGTAAAAAAGTGCACCACAACTGTATTAAACTCATTAAGTGAAATATAAAGGATTTCATATAAGTTTAGTTGTGTCTTACTAGCTCCAGCCTTGTGGCAACCAGGCTAAACCTGGGTAACTCAGCAGAGAAACAACCTCCTATTTCTAGTGTCTTTACCACTGATATGGGCTTCTCACTGTCTTTATCCTGCATATGGAATCACAATCCATTAAAGTGACTCTAAAGGTTTTAAGCTATTTTTTGGGGTAAAAAAAAATGTCTATTTTAGGCCTTGCTACTTGGCAAATATTAAAAAAAAAATTACAAAGTTGGGTGATTTAAAGGAAAATAGTGCAGTATTGCTTTTAGACATCAAAATAACTATTTTTTTTGTATAACTATCAAAAATCCAACCATAAGTTATGTCCTGAAAAGATTATAACATATCTCCCTTACTTCCCTCCAACATGCCCTTTTAGACCAGGAACCAGATTTAATTTTTTTTTGGGCGGGGGGGGGGGGGGGGGGGGGGGGGAAGAGTAATCTTTGGAAATGAGCACATTTTTCATCCTAGAAATTTGACAAGCAGAGGGGGAATGGGTTTTTTTGGGTCTTGATTCTGACTGTCCTCCCACGACCTGTTTCACAAAAATGGAAGGAGGATTGGTTTTTTTAAGCAGCCAGGAAAATAAATAAGTGTCTAGCTACTGCCACCTACAGTCTTACTGAAAAATGGCTTCGAGAGAAATAGCAGCATAGCGTTAATTGGGTCTTAAAAGTCCGCCCAGAGGACATTACAATATAATGCAAAAGATTTAAAGTAGGTTTAGGATTCACCTACTATCCCAAAATGTCTTTCTGAAGCAGATCGTAATCAGGTCCTGTTTGCCTAGCCTTCATCGTGTGATAGTTGATTTTTCTTGCTAATCACAGAATAATTGAAGAGTTTGGGTTGGAAGGGGCCTTTACACGTCATCTAGTCCAAACCTCCTGTAATAAACAGGGGCATCTTCAACTAAATCAGGTTGCTCAAAGCCCCAGCCAGCCTGGACTTGACTACTTCCAGGGATGGAATCTACAATGTCCTTGTTCCTATTTTTTTCTATCTCTCTCCCTCATAGTTCTTGTGAAATAAAATCTGGATATGGTCATCATATGGTCTCATTTGCACCTCAATTCAGTCACAGCCATCCCTCCCTAAGCTGACTGGAACACATTCTTTGCCCAGCCTGTCCTCATAGCACAGGTGCTCCAGCCCTTTGAGCGTCTCCATCGCTCTCCTCTGAACTCATTCTAGCAGGTCCACATCCTTCTTATGCTGGGGCCCACAGAATGTACAGGTCCAGGTAGGGTCTGAAAAAATGGACTAGAGGGCCACAATCCCCTCCCTAGACCTGCTGCTCGTTGCTCCTTTCCATGCAGCCCAGCACAGGGCTGGATTTCTGGGCTGGCAGCACAGATTGCCAACTCATGCTGAGCTTCTCCTCCATCCGCACCCCAAGTGCTTCTTCTCAGCCCCTGCCCCGCTCAGCTTCCCTCACAGGGGCTCTGGGCACATCAGGTGTGTCAGAGACTGAAATGTTATGGGTAATGGCTTAAACATTGCTAGGAAGGAGATTTGCCCATTAAGGCAAAACTGGATAAAGAGGCTGAGACCACCCAAGCCCACCCAAGCGCACCGGTCCTTCACCTGACTGCAGCTTTGGGCTGGGACTTGAGCTGTCTAAGGGAACCTGAGATATGATAAAGGTGACACTATTGTTCTATTACCTCTGCTCTAGGGACACAGAAACAAGACTAAGAAAGTGGAGAAAGTATCCGCAAGAAAGCCAAATCCAGCAGCTGTCCTTGAAAGCAGCTTGGGCCAGGCTCAGACTGGGGGAGGCTATTGCCCACAGGCTCATCTGCTGAGGCCATGTTTGCACACACTCCCCCAAAAATCAGGAAGGGAGGAGGAGAGTTCTAGGGCTGTGGTGTAACTTCTGGTCACAGGCAATGAACATGCATCTTCCCTCACACAAACTGGCTCAGCTGTAAAAATCCCATCTCGGGAACACCACATCCATTGGACATTCCCATGAGAGTCAGCTGAGGAGGTGCATAATCCATCAGAGACCCCCAAAACACTCCCCAGACTCATTGCTGAGGCCTTGCTTGTGATGCAAAGGGCTGCAGCAGATCAGAGTCTGCTGCAAGGGACTGTGTCAAACTTGCCCCCACCAGGGGAGGGACCTGTGCCTTCCCACCCGGCCCAAGTCTGTATTGACCTACTGAACTCTGTGTGTGTGGGGAACCCTCAGCACCAAGAAGATCTGATGAAGAGCATCCACAGGACACCTTTGGGATCCACAGAGCAGTGAGGTTTTCTACTAAATCCGTCACTCCTGCTCTCCCCACACCTCTTTCCTATTTCTTTTTCTCTCTCATTTCTTGCTAAATAAAACCCATATTATTGACTTTGGCATATGGTCTTGTTCGCACCCTAATTCGGGCAGAGGCATTTCTGGTAATTTTAGTAACTGGATCACAACAAGGGGCTAGAAGCCCACCATTCTGGGGGCTGCTCCATGCCACTTCCAGTGGGTTTGGGGGCTGAAGGGTTTTCAGGCGTGGCCCTTCGTGACACAAGCGCATTGTGTCAGGGTCCAGGAGATGCGGGACACTGTGGTGCCCAGGGCCCCTTGTGACATGGCAGAGCCACACCTCGCAGGGGGTGTAGGGGGTGCAGGGCCCTGCGCTGCCCAGTCCCTGGAGAGCCGCTCACTCAGGCGGACGCAGCTCCCGGGATCCTGCTCTGTGTCACAGGAGGTCAGGCGCAGAGGAGGACAAGGCAAACCCCCACTCCCAGGCACCCAGCCCCTTGCCCGGCCGGCTGCAAGACCTGGCCCTCAGCGGGCAGTGGCGGCTCAGGCCTGCCCCTGTTGGACACTGAGGAGGAGGGGGCCTTTGCCAATATGGAACAAGAGTGGGAATATTACATGCATCAAGAGCTTTCCCAGTGCGGAGATGTTACAAGCCAAGAGCTTTGCCTTTGGGAAGACATGACAGTTCGAGAGTTTGACCAACAGCAAGAAGAGACAGTCCAGGGAGTTTCACCACACGGAGGAGTGAGACACCCAGAGAGGCAGCAGCAGGAGGTAGGTGTGAGAGTCCACTGGGGAGATGGGAAGAAAGTGTGATGGTCCAGGAGCTCTCCCAATGGGATGAAGAGGATGAGACATACCAAGAGCTGTCCCAGTGGGAAGGGGAGGAATATCAGGAACTCTCCTTTGGAAGAAGATGTGCAAGGCCTTCTGCACATGCACCAATGGGAAGGAGACAAGAGAGAGACAGAGTTGTCCCAAGTGGGAGACAACAGGGAAAGGAGGTGTGCCAGGGAAAAGACTATGGTGTTCAAAATCTGGCCCAATGGGAAAAAGACAGCAGTGACCAAAAGCTGTCCCAAAGGGAAGAAAGTGTCAGCAGACCGGGACTGTCCCAAGGGGTAGAAAACATCAGGTATGAGATCTATGAGAAACCCGTGCACCAGAGAAGGATGAGGATGCCCAGACTTCTGCCCAGCAGGGGCCCAGCTCTCCCAGCTCTTCCAGGGAGTCCCACAGAGGACGATCTGGAAGCAGCTGCTGCTGCTGCTCTGGCTGGAGCTGCTGAGAAGGTGGAGAAGACCCTGGAGCCTCTGACTCCCAAGGTGGAAAAGGCACCAGGTTCTCCTGCCTGCAGTGAGAAGGAGCCATCAGCAGGGACAGAGAGCCCGGTCCCTGCCCCACGCAGCCCTCCCAGGCTGCAGCCAGCTCTGCTGGACTTAGTGAGGTGCATCAGCTCTGAGGTGGTGTTCAAGGCTGTGCTTAAGGTCCAGGCATCTGGCCAGCAGCCAGAGGAACAGGGGGACCTGGAGGAAAGCGTGGCTGCAGAACTGGAAGCAGCAGCTCCAGGACACCCACCTCGGCTCCACACAGCCCCTGATGCCCTCCCAGCCCCTCACCCAGCCCACTGGGAGCTCAGGTGCTCAGTGAGCAGCAGAAGGAGACAGACAGGGAGTCAGTCCTGGCAGAGGAAGAGGGCAAGGAGGGGGCCTTGGCTGGGGAGGTTGAGCTTTCCCAGGGTGACAGTGAAGAAGACCCAGAGCTGTCCAAAGGAGAAATGGGAAAATACCGAGAAGGTGACTTGGTATTTCTTCATTCTTCATAACTTCAGGAGCTGTCCGTAGAAGAAGTTGGTAGCCACCATGAGCTGTCTGACTGGGAAGAATACAGTGAGCATAAGCTGTCCACTGGAGATGTCGGAAGCTACCAAGAAGTGTCAGATTGGGAAGAGTACATTGGTCAAGAGCTTTCACAAGAGGAAGACTCAGTTGGCCAGAACGTGTCTAAAGAGAATGAGAAGAGACCCTCCGTGGAGTCCAGATGGGGAAGTGATGGTGACCAAGACCTTGAGCAGGACAGCTGGAAACAGAACATCGGGGCCAAGTCCTTGCTGCCAAAGGAGGACAAGAGGGATGAGGCAACTGTCACTGAGCTCTGTGCAGACAAAGACAGACCGGCAGGTTTGGCAGGAAGCGGGTTCTTCATGGCTGCCCCTCGCGAGGCTTGCGCTGAGCATGGGGCATCCAAGCCGCACTTCCTAGGGCTGCTCCGCACCTCGCCTGCCCAAGTGGAAGGCCTGGCCCGCAGAGGACACAGGCCCTCTCCTGCCCTCCAGAAGCAGGTGTCAGAGGCCAGGACACCAAGCCCAGTGCGTGCCCTGCGCAGCTGCCCCAGGCCCTCAGCTCCCCAGGCAGAAGACGAGGTCCTCAGCCAGCAGCAGGAACCCCAGAAGAAACGTCCCTCCCGCTTCATGCAGGCGCTGTGCTGCCTGTTCCACTGGCTCTGCCTGGGGCCACAGCCCGAGGATTAGGGCCCACTGCTGGCACCAGCGAGATGAAGAAGCACTTAAGAAGAAATAGTTATAATAACAAGAAAAGGAAGAAAAAATAATAAGAAGAAATAGTAGTAGCAGTAGTAGTAGTATAGGTAATAATTATAAGTAGAGGCATAGAAAGTAGAAGAAGAAGAAATAGTAGTAGTAGTAGTAGTAAATAATTATAATAAAAATATAGATAAAATGATGATGATAATAATATTAATGATATCAAGTTAAAATACACATGCACACGTCTTCTAGAGTCACAGTATAGTTTGGGCTGGGAAGGATCTCAAAAATCATCTAGTTCCATCTGACTCTCTTCTGCTCTCTTTCTCTCTCTCTGAGAATCTGCAGTTTCTCTGGGCATCTTGTTCAGAGTCCCACCACACTCACATTAATGATTTTCTTCCTAATATCCAACCTAAACCTACCCTCTGTCAGTTTAAAGCTGTTCCCCCCACATTACATGGTGAATGAATAGCTTTAATAGACACCAGGTATAAAGAGGAAGGAGTTACTGCTGATACCACAGAGATGAATGCTGTTGTACAAGTGAGCAGATGTGAGGTGTGTCCCAAGAAGACTGATGGTTCCAAAAAGCTTGAAAAGGGATCATGATCAGCTCTGCAGTAGCTGTCCCTGATCTCCCTGACACTGGGGGAGCAAAAGGTTGAAGCAAGAGATGAACCAGAAGTACTCCTAAAAGATCATGAAAAAAAACCCTGCTAAGAGTGGGAATTTAAAATTGTGCTCTTTGTTCAAGTGCCCTGTTGCTGCAGGAAAAAGCAGATTTTTTTTCTTCACTTTCTGCTCCATTATCTTCCAGAGGATGACAGCCAGATTTCAAAGCACTTACTTTAAAAAAGGGGCAGAAAATAGCATATCTTTTGGGAAACTCATCTTTATGGAGAAAAAGAGAATGAAACCACTCAGACTATTATCTATTTTTCCCCTCACCCTCATCTTTAACCAGCCAACATGGTGCAGATGTGTTCAGTGGTGGTATTTGTATCACTCTGTACTGGAAATAACACGTGATCTTGGACCTATTCTTCACTGGTTATTGATAGCAAATGTAACTTCTTGCAAAACCTTTTTATTAAATATGTATTTAACAGTCTGAGAGGATTTTTTCAGGCTTTAGGCTACAGTAGTAGGATTCCATTTAATAGCAATGTATAGAAAGTACAGGCTAGTTTTCTATTAATTATAGGAGCTCCACCTTCAGTTTTTTTAAAAAAAGTTTATTGTCATACTATAGCTTTCATTTCAGTGTCTTAAAGAGAGTAATCAATCAAATCCAAATCACATGAACTGATCTTTCAGGCTTGAATTTGTCACCAGGTTTGGCCAATGATTACTTGTGTACATATATATATTCTTTACAAAATAAAGAAGGCCTTACACATAATCTGAGCATACAAGTTGGAAATCAAATGTATGTCAACAGGACAATGTTGCCAGCAGCTGCTGTGGCCATCATCTAGAAACACGTGCTGCAGTTTTGTGACTGACTGTAGACTGAGGAAATTAAAGCCACGAGAAATATTGGTAGCAAGAGGTGAGGCATGTGTAGCACTGAAACATCTTGTGGTTCTGGATTTGTTAGGAAGTCAGAAACTTAGAAAATGCTGTATTAGTTTTGGGGTGCTGCAGGAATGGATTCAACCCATGTCTCTGTCCTCCTTTTATGGCACTGAAATAATCGTGGTTGTATAGAGAAACACGAAGATTCTGCGAGGCTAATGTGCTACAGAAAGATTTGGACAGTTCAGCTCCTATCTCTGGGACAGTCTGTGTGATCTGGAGTATGCAGCCCAAGGCCAAAAAAAGGGGCTTAGACACAGCTTGTGATAGAATTTAATGAGCATGAGACACTTCAGTTTCATTGCAGATTTGTTTTTAACCTGTCTGTGCCCAATTATATAATCTGAGACGAAGTTGGTATTTCTCTCCCATGCTGCAGAATTGCCTTTTTTAATTGTGTAAGCTTTTAATTTAGGGCTGGTTTTCACTAGTATGTGAAGAGACCAGTAGTAGCCCCATCTGAATGGACAGTAAGATAATGCAGAACAATCTGTAGGAGCAGTGATAGTAACCACACCCAGAGAGAGAAGAGGGTTAAGAGCTTTCTGTTCTCTGCTTGAAACATATTTATTTCATTGACAAGGAGTGAAGGGGGAACTAGACTGACTTGCTTTTCTTGGAAAGGAAGGCATTACTTTAAAAACCTATTACAGCTTTTGATGGTGTCTTAAATGTCTAAGATCTCTTGTGCTTCTATCAATTGACAAATGATTTCTAGAAGAAAATGAAGCCAGGAATGCTTTATGAATTCTTATGTGCCAAATGAATGAAAAGTAATTTCAGGAGGCTGGATTTTGGTGTTTCATACTGTGCATAAGTAAGTGAAGATATTTTATTGCATCAGTTATATCTAAATAAAAAAGTCTTATCCTTGCCGTATCACACTGTTTTCTCTGCTGAGAGAAAAGTCAAATAGATCTCACAAAAAGCTTAAATCACAGCTATGTTTGCTTTTTTTAAAACATCCAACTAAGCCCTGCTTATTTTTAATGGTGTCTTCAGCATTAGAAAGCTTCTGTGAATGGTGGCAAGGTAGAGTGTGACTTGTTCCTGTAGCATTTTCTCAGACCCTGCACCACTGAAACCTGCACATGGCAATGCCCCATTGTTTCCTTTCCTCTGTAGATCATCACTGTGTCCTTTGAGTGGCAGTAGTTCCTGCCAAAATTGACAAATACAGTGTAATTTAATGATTTCATATTTTAACATTTGAAAATAATCAAATAGAACCAGGCTTTTAATACAACTGCTTTTTATATTCTTCATTAGACATACACTGTAAAGAGAAGCAAGCTGCAAAACATGTCTTTATGTTGATTGGTTGAATTCTGATTTCATGTCTGTGAATTTAAGGCATGTTTTTTTTCTGTGCTTTTTGTGATAGAAGAAAGATGCAATAAAGGGAAAAAAATCTCAGTGTTTGAATGTGATGTGTTTGTATTTGGGTTCAGAATGCAGCCTTGCCATAAACCTGTGAATGACAGACAGGGCATGATGAGTTTTGCTGAATGGGTTCTGAACCTGACCTCCTGTTCCATGGGAACATGGTGTGCTGTGCCTGCTATGAACCCCTTAAGAAGGAAGGAATGGGTCTCTGTTTCAGGTAGAATTGTTCAACACATGGAGATGGCACCTGCCACACCTTCCTTGTTACTGATACAGCAAATATTTCACACTCAGACTCCATTGCCTTTGATTTTAATGTATTATAATTTTAATGAAGAAAAGGAGGCTCAGAAGAGACCTTATCATTCTCTACAGCTCCCTGAAAGGAGGTTGTAACCAGGTGGGCATCAGCCTCTTGTCCCTAATGAGAGGAAATGGCCTCACTGTGCCAGAGGAGGTTCAGGCTGGACATCAGGAAGAATTGTTTCCACTGGAAGGGTGGTTAGGCATTGGAACAGACTACCCAGGGAGGTGGTGGAACCACTGTCCCTGGAGGTGTGCTAGAAATCACTAGACATGGCACTTTGTGCAGTAGTCTGGTTGACAAGGTGGTGTTTGGTCAAAGGTTGGACTCCATGACTGTGAAGGTTCTTTCCAACCATAATGTCACAGTTGGCTCACTGTGACCCCAAATCCAGTCTGGCCTGGTGAGCATGGCAAAAAAGAGGGATGGGAACAATGGAGTTGCCTGAAAAATAAAACTTTAACGATGGTAAAATAACAAACTGCAGAAACTGCATGTTCTGGGTGCAAGCTCCAAAGACCAAGGGGTGAACTTAGCAACATGTAGGGGTACCTGAGGGACAGGGGTCCAATTGCCAACACGGACCAGGGACATGTCCTTATGTGTGACAGGCCCCGAACCAACTGAGAACCAGAACCAGCAACGTGGCCTATTATGGAATGATCCCAGTAGCATCCTAATTTCCATCCTTTCAGTATCCCTGCCTCCCATGCTCTCAGGTGTGCCTTCTGCACAAGCCAGCTGAGCTAAGCCACTATGCATCCCAGCTGGTTCAGTTCTCCTACCTTAATGCTTCTATGGTTCTGTGATAATAAGTTACAGGCTAGTTGCCTTTTACAGAGGAGTATACATTAATGCTATTCCCAGATCTACATCATAAAGAGGATTCTATTAAAAAGGAATTTTACTCCTTCGGCCCAGCTGAGTTACTTAGGAAAGAAAACATGAGGTATTTCCCCTCTTCTAGTGTACTGCAAAACCTGAATTTGCTGTACACCAGTGAAACTGATGTAGCTTTGCCATGATTAGTCACATTGACTTAAGTCAGCTGCAGAATTCATAAAGAATCTTCTCTCAGTGGCAAAGTTTCATGCAAAAAACTGGGCTAATGTCAGATCCTTGATCACTATTTAATCCACAATTGGCTAGAGTACTTAAACCAGGGCAGGGCTGTGGGCTTACGTTGGGTGGTTCCTGGATTTTCTTCATGTTCATTTTTAGGAGATAAATAACAGAATATAATTACTGTAAGTTTGATACAACAGGAGCTTTTTACTCTTTTAAGAAACTCCAGAAATGTTTGACTAAACTTTACTGTAAACAAGAATATTCCAGAAGGGACCTTGCATTCATTTAGGAGACTCATGGTAGTCCACATGCTTTTCTTTCTGAGAAATTTTCTTGTATGTTCAGAAAACATGTGACACATAAATCAAATCTTTCTGTCTCAGGAGGGTGATTTTAAAAAAGGTCAAATGTATGACAAAAGTAGAAATTTACAGCAGGACTTCAGCTCATATCTCATTTATTTTATTTCCTGAATGGGTGAAAGCCCAACACTTGGGACATTCACTCACCCTCTGCAAGCTTTTACAGTAGTAGGTATTACTTGCAAACAATTCAGTCACAGTTCCAAGTGAATACTGGGAAATGAGCATATACTGGCACTAAATTGTTAGCTGTGTTCTCTCCTTCCAAAGGAATGTTAGCAAGTGCTTGGACACAGGGGTCTTCTCTGAACTGCAGTCATCTGAATGTCTCCTAACTGAATGGCTGCAAGCGATAGTATTTCTTAGGAGTGTGTGTCCAATGGAGAAAAAAGACATATTGTAAGTGCTCCTCTGGTATTGTGGAGTGATACAGGACTTGTGGGAAGTTAGCCCTGGGCACAAATAAGGCAAACCAGAAGTGGTGCTAATTTATTTTCACAAGCTGTCTGTAAACTGCAATAGCTCATATTACTGTTTTGTGAGCAGCTCAGCACTCTGCATAAGGGTAGGGTGTTTGGGGGCAAGATAAAGAGCTGGGCCAGGGGACTGCTGCTGTTATCGTGCCTCCTTATCAGCCAGAGCCCTCTGTGCCTGCTCACAATTGCTGCCGGTGGCTCTAAACACTGAGACCAGAATCTGGAGTCTGTATGGGATGTCTCAGGCAAGAGTGTGCTGATGTTAGGGGGCATTTTGACATTGTAAGTGCAGCTGTGACCCAAATGTGATTTTTGGGGTGGGAGCTGGCCTTGGTCTGTCCAGCTTTTAGCACAACGGGGTTGTAGTCCGGGCTTTACATTTTGCTATCAGAGGACAGCTTTGAGCAACCTGGTCTAGTTAAAGATGTTCCCACCCATGGCAGAGGGGCTGGAGTGAGATAAGTTTTAAGGACCCTCCCAACCCAAACTATTCCATGCTTCTTTGATGAATTTCTCATATTTGGTAAAAAGAAAAAATGTGGGCATGCTGCCATGAGACGTGGACTGTAAAGCCCTTTCAGTCAGTAAAGTGATGGTAAAACAAAAATTGCCTAAGAACATCCTATATATATATATATAAAGAAGTATCTTTCACCTGAATTTTGCTAAAATCCCCAACATCCCGAGTGGTAAAAGCACTTGAGGATATTGCTACGGTTATTGTAAGGGAGCTTTTGAGTGGTCTCTTCAACACCTAATATATCTTGGAACACATGGTGTTACCACAATTAAAACATTGATCTTCAACATAGTTTTTAAAGCATTACATCTGACTTTAAGGACAATCAAGGTTTTTGATATTGAATTCTCAGTGTTAGTTACTTGAATAATACTTTCTCTGCAATATTTATTCAAATATCCCAAGCAATGAACTCTGAACCACAGTAATGACCATCAAAGGTTGATTGGGATTTTTTGGTAATGACTGAATTTTAAAACCTGAATATATATCTAAATGAAGCATGTGTTCTGCAGATATCTTTGCTTAATTGGTTTATAAAGTAGGAAGCTTGAAGAGTTTTTAAAATTTGTTAATATAAAAACTGGCTTAGGTGAATGATGACCTTCCATGTTTTTAGATAAAGACATTTCTTGAAGACTGCATTTTGAACAGAAACCAAATTATATTGCTTACAGAAAGAAGGAGAAATAAGATACCTATGGCTGATTTGATTCTGTTTTGTATTGTACTGTGCTTTGTAGGAAGTAGAAGGTAACACTGCTGCTATAAAAAAAAAGCAAAAATTCCCAGAGGGTGAAAAAGGTGTTATGAATAAACAATTACAGAAATAGTATTGCTCATAGCAGTGATATTTTCAAAGAATATTATGTAGACTTGGATTTGCTCCCAGTTATGTTTGTAAACATCAGCAAAACTTCAGAAGTTGCTAAATAAAAGTTTGCATGTGTTTGTTATTAAGACCAAAGGTCTTACAGTCCAGTTTTCCATAGTTCTTAAAAATTGCATGTTTTTTTATGCTTCTATTACAAGTACATCAAAGTAATCTTCTAATTTAATTGATTGCATTTTTTTACTAATTATGTTGTGCATTCACTTACAGTCTTTATTTTAAGTTCAAGGTGAACAAAAGAGACCTCTTCTTGCCAAGAACTGTCTATCTAGTTCACATTTCAGAAAAACTTTGATTACATGTCCTGTCGAAAGCCACTGCTGGACAAGACAACTACTTGGGTCATCAAACAGACTCATATTTGAACAGGTTGAACAGTTCTAGTGGAGGAAGCTGTTTTGCTGACATCTTCCTAGACAAACCATTGCTTTCACAAGCAGGCATAAATTAGTACTGCTTGTACCTTTCAGAGCTTTGAGAAAGAAAATGGGAATGAAGAGACACTGGTCATTCAAATACATGTCTAGGTAAAAATAATGTAATATAGTAGCACAAAATCTTTCCCCATGACCTCATGTGTTCTTATCTCTGCTAATTGATTGGATTGTGAGGGTTTGCTGTTCTTGAGGGTCTTGTGCTAAAAACATTATTTATGTTTGCATGTCAATCAACAAACTTTAAATACTTTGTGGATTCTCAGTCTAAACCTCTGAACTATCTGATAGCTATTGAATTGTATGTCCTAGCTGGGAAGACACAACAAAATAGTCCAGTTATTTGAGAAAAAACTTTGCTGTTTACTGTGTCAGCTGTTAAAGGAGCCAGCTGCATGCCTCACAGCACATTAGGTGGCTTTGTTACTGAATTTCCTGTTTATTTCCAAAATGAGATCAGGTCAGATGCATCTGAAACTTGAAGTAAAAGGCTTGAGGGAGAATATTGGTGGCAGCAAAGGAGAGATACAGGTCAAGACCTCTCTTACTAATTCTGCTACTTCATGTATGCTGCCTTCTAGGTTTAAATACATGCATTTCTTTCCTTCCACATGTTGAAGACTGGAAAGCTTTCCGGTCCTTCATAGCAGGACTAGAGGAAAATCAGACATTGGGGTCCAGTATTCTAAATCTAGGGCACTTGCTTTAGCAGGATGATTTAAGGATCAGTCCTTGAACTGGGAGAGATAGGTAATAAAGAAGCCAGGCCTTTAAGCTGTCTGGTAATGGTGACCCTCTTCAGTGAAGCAGTGAAATTGTTTGGAAAGCCTCTTACCAGTAATTGCAGCTGTTTTGTTGACTGCACAAAAGAACTGGTTTGTTCTCTCTGTCTTGTTGAGTCTTTACTGGTACTTAGCAGTTGATCTGATAATATTTACTTTTAAGTAGCCAATCTGTAGTTAAGAGCAATATTGCTTGCAATATCTAGATATTGGGAAGAGGGAAAACAATAAAGTTTTATTGTGTTTGCAGACAAGTCCATTGTGACCCTATGATATAAACTCATGAGCACAGCCTGACCCTTCAGGGCAGGAAGACTGCGCTGAGGTATGAAGAGTGTGGATTTCTCTCTCTTGCTGTAAATCTAGAGAAGAAAGGTCTGAAACCCAGTTTGGTGATTTGGTCCCTGCTGCCTATTTTCATACATGTTTTGTAGTTAGTTGTCTACTTCGTCAACAGCATGACATAAAGAAAAGTACCATCCCATATGCCTATATAATATATCATTCTAGCTAATTGTCATAATCACTTACAAAAAGCCTAAAAGCATCATTCCCCCCTGCCCCTCTGCCAGAATGGTACTGCTCTGCAGCTAAATTTCTACCAAAGTTTAGTTTGAGTGCAGTTCTGTAGTGACAGAATGGCTGATGACAGCATAAGAATGAACTGCTAAATTCTTATGTAAGACTGCAATGCTATGCTATATACCACTGTAAGTAAGTATCTCTGCTTGAAAATCCAGAAGCCAAATGTCAGGTTCATTTGCTTTAACCTAAAAGGAATGTTTTCTAAACTTAGGCATTCATAAAATGTGTCTGAAAGTTTTTATATTTATGCAACCTTTAAAGTATCTCTGAGTGATTGAGACATAATTGTGTCTTAGGTGAGGCAGTTGTGACTTGGAGCCCACATGCACAAGTCCTGGCATATCTTTACTGGCTTCTGAAATGAGAAACATAGCTTAAGGACACCTGAGAAGTGTGACTGAATCAGCTTGGCTTGTCAGTTTGGTCTCAGTGCCCTCAGTAGAAGGTGGAGGACTGAAACAGCAGCAGAAGAGAGGAGCTAGTGATGGTATGAATTAGAAATTGTGTTTAAGTTGGAAAAGGATTCAGAAGAGGTGCCAGGAGAAGGAGATGGGCTTAAAAAAAAGGATGTTGGGAACTAGACTTGAGGAACCACATCACACAGCCTAATTTTTCAAGTAAATCCTGACAACAAAACTGAAAAGCCTGATTTATAATGTGGAAATAATTTTCTTGTCCTCCAGAGTTGCTGTTTGTGCAGAGAAGGCCATGATAGGGACAGCCAAGTTTTAAGTTGTGCAAATAAATAAAAAAAGTTTCAACTTGTCCTTTTAACAGCATGTTTCTTATAAAACATCCAGCACAGTCAGATTATATTACTAAAACAAATATACAGTCAGGAACAAAGCCAGAGGATCAGTTACAGTTCTGGTTTATCAAGAACAACAGTTCTTGTTTCGGAGCAGAGGGAACTGAAATACTCTAGCACTTGGAGACATGGTAATTAATGTCTCCTTAATAAGTACTTGGTGAAAGGCTTATGTACTGGGTGTTCCCTGTAAGTGACTGAAAGACACATTGTTGGTGTGGCAGAAACTCAGACCTCAGAGGTTTGTAGCTGAATTCTTTCATTAGGTCCTTGGTTTCTTAGCCTTTGTACCTCTACTTTAATGCTAGAACTCATGTGCATTCTTAACTGTGTCTGATATGGAATAAAATGGAAATGCAAAGGCCTTGTCTGCCCTGACAGTCCTTGCCCAAGAGGTTTTAGAAGTACATATTTTTCACATTGGCATGAGTAGTTCTTTGCACACTGTACATTTGCTTTTAGAGTCTGAGTTGGGATGAACTCCTTAAAATGAGTCCTGTAGACTGCACTAAAAATAAACTAAAGTTCCACTCACATTTGAAGGCTTTCAGATATTGGATTCTAATGTAACTTTGTACTATGGTTACTCTCTAATTAAGGATAGCTTCTGTGGGTTAGAAAGTGTGCTGTCTAACCCCAATGAAAATGAGATGTATTAGCTGTTTGCTCAGCAAGTGTTGAGTAACTGTTTTCAGCGTATTAAAAAAAAGAACCCCTAACTATATCTATTTGATATCTATACTGTAAAAAAAGAACAACTTTGCCAGAATGTACTTCATCTTTTCATTGTAAGGATAGACTTCATTAACTTCCATAACAAATTTTAAGTTTTATGAATGAGTCCATTGGTGTTTGACAAACTCTGTCTTGAAAATACATCAAATATACATTGATAAAAGGCCTCCATGATTGCTATAAATTGTGACTTAAATATTCATAGCTAAGGACATATATTTCAAATCCTCTCAGTTTGTCTCTGTTTACCCTGACTTCTTTTACAGTTCTGTCCTCTATGCAGCTCTGTGCCTATAAATTAACTGAAGAGTAACATACTCAGGTTGTACAAGTCATCAAGTCCCATGTTTATACTATGCTAAACCTAAAATTTCCTAAAATTTGTGCAAAGTACATGTACAATTTTGGAAGAAAATTATCCATGCTGATCTATATGAATTCTAAGGACAAAATTGTTCTTGATGAACCTTAGAATTTTCAAGTACCTGCAAATAATCCTGTCAATCAGCCTAAGAAATATAAAATGTTTTTCCTGACAGCAGTGTGCCATGTCATTACAATGCCCATTTTATATGGTAAAACTCCACCCAAAAAGACAAAACTGCAGCTTGAGGTAGGATGACAGCATCATGATATTTTTGAAGCAGATTTTTGAATAGACTTTTATGGAGAATCAATCTCTGGTTTAGTAGGTTACATGCATAGGCAATGTAACTGTTTAATGTAAGGTAAATAAGCAGGAATAGCATCAGTCCAGGGGAAGGTGGTGTACTAAAAGTAGATGATCTTTTCCTGATTATGGTAACCACACTGCTAATGTGTAATTAAGAACATTAGTTCAGTAAGCCGAGGTACAAAGCAATTTTAATTGACAACAATCCTTTCTTTCTAAGGTTTAGCTGAGACTTACTAATTGAAGTCTGCTCTTTTGCTGATGTTTTGGAAATGTGTGATCAGGGAGAAGGAGGGAAAAGGGAAAATAACTTGCCCTTCTGCTCTGTGTGCTGCTTGCAGAGGAATTCTTGGCATTTAAACACAATGAATTGAAAACAAGCTCTGTGCAAGTGGAATGTCTTTAGCATATTTAAGGGAGTCCTACCTGTTGGTATAGCACTAAAGCTGTAGGGTCGCAGTTATTAAACAGTGGAAGCAGAACAGCTCTTGCAATTCCAAAAGGAAGTGGAGGGATGGCATCTGATGTTGGAGGATGGACAGGCTAGACTTCATTTGGAGGAAAAAAGTAGGTATACTGCTTCAAGCCAGATCTGAAGCTGCAACTAAACCAGACAGCACAATTTGAGCACCTCAGATAATTTAGTGTGTTATTTGCCAGAAGATGATGAAGAGCTAAGGGACATCCTCTAAATTTTCGGGTAAATATTTGTCTATGCTGAATTTCAAATTATTTTTTCTTGTTGGTGTTCTAGTTTCTGAAAAATTGCCTGCAACTGCTGGCAGTCAGCATGGTTTAGAGCAGTCTTTGGCTGTTCAAGGACAGAAGGGATTTAACACCTTTGTATCCTCTGTATCTTTCCATGCTTTCCATGAGCTTGACTTTCTGACTTGCAGCCAAGTCTTCCTGTCTGATAACTGCCTGCTTGCTGGGAATGCTGCCAAATGCCAGCACCTGTCAGAGCAGGACACACTGCAGGGACACGACCCCCGCTGTTGATCCACAGGGTGTTGGGATTCAGGGGTGGGGGCAGGCCAAGAGGACAGCTGTGAATCTCCTCCTCTTGGCAGGAGCTGAGCCATGTATTCTCTGATACTGTGGGTTTGCTGTATCAGGACTAAAAGATAAATGCCCTAAAGAAGCAAGTCAGTGATCTAATCATATAGATGAAAATAAAAATGCATTATAGCTGTGAGCCTTTACTGCATGAAATGAATTTTATTTTGTATAGCTTTAGAATAACCTTAGTTCCCTGCTCAGCAGCACACTTGATTATCCCATCTCCTGTTGAGATTTGTCTCTGAGGTTCTTCTCCATCCTTTTGTCTTCTAACAGCCCTCTGTGATGCTCAGTTGTCCAGATCCATGCCTGCTTGCTGTCTGTGCATCTGCAAGAAATGATGGAACTGATTTAGGTCTTACACAGCAGCTCTGCTACTTTGTTATCTAAACAATTTTATTTCTCCATACAAACTTCAGAGGAGAGAGTGAGTACCCTATCCTTGTCCAGTCCTTTCCCTGTGAGATAAGTTACAAAATCCTGTCTCTTCATAAGATAGGAAGAGGGTTTTTTTTGTTTTAGTAATGCAAAGCCTTAGTTCTGTTCGGTGTTAAACATAGTAGTACTTAGTCATATTAAATTAAAATAATGTTAATTCTGAAGTTTCAACTCAAGAATGTGAAATGGCTTTAAAACCAAAGCAATTGTTCATTTTTATGAGTTAAGATGAATAAGTATTTGTGGTAGCTTTCTGATGAAAGTTTATTTTGGATAAATCATTTGAGAGTGTTTCAGCTGTTTAACACAATCTTTCTTGAGTGTTGACAGTTGTTTTCACATACTGGAGTATGGGAATGACTTCATAGGAAACATTAAGTTATTTATGCCTTGAATCTTGCAGCAGATGAAAATGTTTCTCCTTTGGTATTGCATTATGACCACTCCCAATCAGTTTGTGCTATAGGACCTTATCCTTGCCAGTTATTTCATAAATCAAATCCTATTGCTTCAATAAAAAGACCAAAAGGAAGATTGTGTATATGTACAGCTTTTGTCTGGCAACATTAAGTCACCATTTAATGTGGGTAATGTTAGGGCAGGTGTCAGTCATTGCATTTTTCCATTATTTTGAAAAAATAAAAACAGTGAAGCAATTTTCAGTTTAGAGTACATTTTCTAGAAAACTCCATAACAGAGTATGGAGAAGGAGCTGGAGACAAGTGACCCAGGAACAGTTGCCTGGGAATGGCTTCTTTAGTGTCCTGTCCTTTGGCTTTTATCAAAGGGGGTGGTGTAAGGCTTGAAGAACCACCTATTGCTCCAACTGCATCTTCTCCCGCCCCTTGTACTCCCAAGACAAGGAGGTTTTGTTCAAATTTCAAACATTCTCATATTACCAAGTCAAGTGAAGGACACAGAGGGGAGAGGTTTGCTTTATAAACAGTAAGAAAATAGTGTGTCTGAGAAGATGGAAGCATTGAGAAGTGTTTGAGTACATAGTCACAATATGTATTGGCTGACACTGTGACAGAACCTCTTCTCCATAAACAAAGGTATGTATTACTTATTTTGCTGATGTTATTTTCAGTCAACCAAATGGCTATTTATTGAATTTATGCTGTACATTTAATAAGTAAAAGATAAAGCAAACATTATTATTCATCACAACAAAAATTTTAAACATTTCAGTAAAAATAACCCCTAGAATGCCATAAAATACTCAGGATGTAGCATGTGTGAAGTTACATGGCACTTGAAAGGTTTAGGCCTTGGAAATTCCTAAAATGTCACATTTCCTTAAAGTGTTACTGTGCAAAACCTGTGTGTGTTGTTTAGTCTTGAGTGCCGTAATATGGGATACTTCAGCAATACTGTTCAAAGTGCTGGAAGATAGACCAATACACATAAATGTTTTTGTTCTTAATAATGTTCTTTAGACATTGGAGCAGGGTAAGGTGATGCTGTGCTTACTAGGCCTGAGCTGTAATCACCTGCACTGAGCACTGCAGGAATAAATTGGCTGGTTCTGCTTTCTTAAATACTTCGGTGTCTGACAGCTTCTGATGTTATCGGTCTGTGTGAGATGGCTTCAGATTTCTCAAACACTCTGTAGATGGTTAAGTCAGGACTTGGGATCATTATGTTTCTTACTGTCATATGTATGTTGGCAATGACAAAAGCATGAAAAGATTAGAGTGCAGGAGCATATTTGCTATCCTTTATTTTATGTTTGATTCTTCTGCCAATGTAGTTACAGATTCAGCGCTCCCTTCCTGGCCTCCCAATAGTTACTTGATGCTTTCCAAATACTCCCCTCCTATTCCTTCTGGGCTGTACAATAAAAAGATCACATTTAAATGCTCTACCTCAGCTGGTCTTTGGGAGAAAACTTGTCTGACCTCCTGGCAGTTGCCACTTGACCTGATGGCAGATATTTCACTGATGACAGATATTTCAGTGACATACCATAAAATCATTTGCCTGTCCTTTATCTCACAGGTGTTAGTGATTAATGCTTTTCTTATTAAAGAGATCAGCTAAAAATTTGGATCATCTCTTTCCACAGTTAAGTAATGTGTTCCTGGAAATAGAAGTGCTTCTCCCATGTTATTTTGAACCAATGTGTAACTTTGCTTCTTCACTCCCAAACAATTACACCATTTCCTTAAATACAGTTACTTTCTGTGCCCTGAGGTATATTTACTTAAAAAAAATCATAAAATATTGGTAAAATGCTTAACAAGCTTCTCAAATTTGAAGTTAACACCTTCTGCTTCTCTAGTTTAGGCATTTAATCCTATAAACAGCCTTGCCCCTGTTGAAGTATTTGCAGAAGACCTGCTCTGTAGAGCATCAGGGGTGATGTGCATTAAGAGTTAAGAGAATGGATTCCATGCACTTGTTTGCATTTAAGTCACTGAATGACACTATTTGTAAATTTGCCAGTCAGGACAAACTAATGCAGTGTTTCTTTCACTCAAAGGTTTGGGGAAGATGAGCTTATAAAATTCAATGATCTTGAGATTCTCAGATGGATGCCACACCTGAGGTGCTTAGTGCTATTAAACTATTGCTTTCTGGCTCTTTAGTGAGGACTGAACTGTGATTATTTACAGGGTGAATCTTTCTTTCCTAAGGGATCATAATTAACCACCAGCAACTATGCTAGGAATCTCAACAACTCATGGTGTTGAGCACTAGACTGATAATTGCTTACTTATGAAGCTTTCTCATTGGTTGTGGTGTGCTTTTCTGTCCTGTCTGCACTCACACCCAAAAATGAATTCTATATTTCTAGGGCAGTTGCTTAAGGCCATTTTTTTCAATTGGTTCTCTTACAGTTATAAGCATTTGCTCACAAAGCTTTTCAGTTCTGCCAAAATAAGAATGACTTTTGAATGAGTTTATAATCTGTCCATGTTGACATACTCTGATAACTATAGAAATGGATATAGAGAGGTCACTTCTTAATCTCTAGCAACTTATTATCTGTTTCTACAGTCTAGAGTTTAGAAAATTGTGTCCACAGTCTAGCTTCACAAGCTCATAAAAAAGGGAATAGCTGACCTGAATTCTTATGTTTCTTTTCTCCTTTTTAGGCTTGCTTGAGGGAACTCCTTTTGTTGGCCAAGCAAATAGAGACTGGGACTCTTAATTTTTGATATAAATCGTGATTCTACTTCATCTACTTCATCCTCTGTCCTTTACCAGAGAGATTCCACTCTGATTTACACTCAGACAGCACAAATGAACAGAAATGACTTCTTCTAGTGTATCTACTCTTGAAAGACCTTTCATAGTGTTAATTGTGTAAATCCTCTACAGCATTTGAGGGTTAGGATGTTTAGAATCCAGTGTGGGAATTGAGCTGTAAAGTAATTGAACACTTCTACAGTCAGCTTCCTTAAATTAGTGTTATTGAACTAGTTCTCTGATTTTATTTTTTGGCAATTTTTTTATGGGACCTGCAGTTGTGAATCTGTAACATTTTTAATCTGTAACTTATTCAGGGGGTATTCTTTGTCAAATGTTTGTACTGTGTTATCCTTTAGGCAATTTAACACTTTCCACAGTTTTCCACAGCTGGTAGTAAATACACATTGGAAGGCTGTGGTGTTTTTTTGGTTTACTTGTAGTTTCTTCCTCACTTTTTAAATTACTTTTTGAGATTTCAAAACTTTCATGTTTGAGTTGTGGTAAACAAAGGTGGTGTCTCTTTGGAGGGTTTTTTTTAGTACTCAGACCTGACGATATGTTAATGTTCATCTTCCAAAATACTCTTCTATTTTTAGCATATTTTTTTAGTCACAGAAACTTTTTGTTTCTGTAAATTCACAGCTCTTCTAATATCAGTGCTCTGCTATATTCATGACTCCAACCTTGGCCTGCTGTACACATTGTGTATAAAGACTTCACAGCAAAGCTGGCTGTACTCCTGCCTCAGCAGGTTTTAATCGTGTTAAGCCTAAAAGAGAGTGCAAGGTTTTAAAGCCAAAACAGTTGAATATGATAATCTGCTATCACTTACAAATGGTTTTCCTCAACAACTCCCACTCCCAAAAATACCTGAAAGCACATAAACACACACACACACACACACACACACACACACACACACACACACACAGACACACTCACACTGTAAAATCCAACTCCATCATTAAATAAAACTCTTAAAACACTAAATAAGACTCTTAAAATGTGTGTGCCATACCAATTTAAAATGACATTAGGAATTCTTATGTAAGCAGCAAGTGCTCAAATCTGAAAATTGTCTAGCTAGATGAAACACCTGCTTTACAGGTGCCTGTACACAGGATAACTATTCTGTTAACATTTTATAACTTTGTGTACCAATGAAAGAAGGTTCAGACATTTATACTTCATTTTACTTTTGCTGCTGCAGACAAACCAGTTGAACAACAGTGAAATGCCACTGTGCACATACACAATACTGCTAAGTCAGAATGCCAAGGAAATATATGAATTTTGCATATCCTCTCTTACTCTGCTCAATAGTGTGACGTATCTTGGAAAACAGGGCACTGTGAGTAGATGAAATAGCTGAAATATTCTACTTGCTAGGAAATTTGTTGGGGACAGAAAGGAAAAACTAGTGAATGAACATTGATGAACAGCTGCTTGCTAGAAGTATTGCTCCCTTCTGCAGGTGAGGGACCCTCACAGAGGGGCTCTTGCCCCTGTAAATTCTAGTAAGCTGTAGAACATGCTGTTATGTAAGCTGAATTTATTTATGGATGTATACATGTAACCAAACTATGTATTTGTCTGGTGCTTCATTTCTAGTTGCTGAAGGAAGACCTAGTGTCAGGATTACCCTTCTTGTAGGACTTGTTTCACTCCGTGATTTTTAGCACATAAGCATCATCTCAGTTAAATCCCTGAAGTTGGATATATCCATGACCTTTGTGAAAGTGTACAGAACATCAAAACAACAATAGCTCTGTTTTACTGAATTGTGTGAATTTACTTTAAGGGACAAGCATTCTGAAAATCCTTGACATACGTAAGATATTAATAGCTTTCAGATTCCTAAGATAACTTCTGGAAAATTTGCAGATTCCAATTATGATAACACTGAATACAATGTTCTTTTCTTCTTTCTTTACTAGACCATTCAGAACCCAGGATTCAAGTGCAGAATGTAGCCTAGAGGTGTCCTTGTACCTCTGTCTGCATATGTTAAAGATTTTCCTATAAATTGCTTAGTGGTAGAATATGCTGAACTCCTCCCTTATTTGTGTTTATTTTTGCATAGTCATGTTTTGTGAAATGGCACTCCATTGTGATGATGTTGCTGGTCTTGCAGCAGAATGATACTAAATATCTTTGAAGTCAGGTTAACTTTGATTATTTGCAGATACCTGCAGTTAGATAAAAAAGTACACTCAGGATGGAATTAAAACTGACATGTTTTCTGTGTTTAAGTAATAGCTCCAAAATGACTGAACTAATACTTCATTAAAAGCCATATCTCAAATTTAGATACTTTGTCATTTGTGGGCTATTATTTTTATAGGTTAAAGCACCACAGTTCAGGTATATCCTGAAATAAAACTCGGCATGGTGACAGTACTTAAGAGCCCATGAGGGCTTGGCATAGTGTCTGCTAATTAGAACTTCTAAAATGTCGGTGTTAATTGTGTCAAAGAAAAGTGACTGAAGGGCCTGATGCTTTATGCTAGCCACTGCATTCCAAAATAGGAAGGTTTGAGCTGCAGTTGTGGTTTTCCTCTGCAGGAAAATGTCTTGTACCTTGTATCCTCTTTTCTGCCCTCTCATTTTAGTGTTTATTGAAAACTTAAGTTGGGTTAAATGCACAGCTGCCAGTCCCAGGGACTGGTATAGCACCTATTTTGTAGATGTGCTAAGCATACTGACATGAACTCAGAGCTCTGTGTTCATGTTTTCAGTAAGAATTTTCTATTTCAAGCACATTTAGCAGCTGTATTTCCAAGGGAGAGACCGATGTATTGAAGGCCACTTATCTAGAAAAGTGTCCCAAACAATTGTTTTCTGCCTGGATGCTGTGATAGAAGCTGAAAAGACTGCTCTGGGGCCTCCCCAGAAATTCTACTTACTCTTTCATCCTACTGGATTATGAGGGAAAAGCCTAGAGGAGTCCTGTAGCTGGTTTGCTGTCTCAGAGGGGTCATCTTGATCCCTGCAAAATCCAGCCTGTGAAAGACAACCCTGGCATGTTATGTCTCAGACATCCTGCTGACACCACTGTGCTTATCTAATTGAACTAATATTGACAAATGGCTGCTTCTCCTTTATTCTGGGGTAACCCTTGTTCTTTAGATACATACAATTCAGTGCAGATATGTGAATAGAATCTGAGCTTGTAGCTTTCAGTCATGTACTGACCATCCCCTGGGGTTCTCTGGTGGATTTAGAGGTCATCAGCAGGTAAGAGGTCACTTCTCAGTATGTTCCTACAAAACACGTATTGTTTCATCAGTGGTTTTGAGGCTTTCAAGTTGTTAAAGCTAATTTTAGAATAATAGAAAATTTAAATTTAAAAGTGTGTTTGCAAGACTTGGGGAGACTAGGCTGAAAGCCTATTAAAATTCACTCTGAATTTTTAAATGTAAAAATTCTTTTCTGTGATGGTACGCTTTAAAATAATATTTGAAAAAGAACTCTGAAATGTTGAACTTCCCTTTTCCTACAAAATGAAGGTTAACTGATAAAAATGTGTAGTGTCTAGTTTGCTTTTTTTCCCAAAAAAAATTGCTGAAGACCTGTATTTTTTTCTAGAAAATGACTGTTTGGTAAAGATTATTTGAGCAATGAGAAGCAAAATTAGTAGTGTTCATCTTCATGGTGAATGCTGCTATATTTTTAAGACAGTTTATTACTTCCTGTCTCTCTGCATACCTATCTAGGACGCTTTGAGGCTGGCTCAGTTCTCCAGGCACTATCTCACTTCATACCATTCAAAGATGTAGCCCAACAGCTTCTGGCTTTGGGAATGAGATGCCTGTTTACCAGCTGAAAATTAGAGATGGTCTTGGGCTAAAACTTCAGATTCCAAACACCTTTAAGCTTTGATGGTAGCAAGAGGGTCTAAATAATCTTGACCCTATGCCAGCAAGGTGAGTACAGATAATATTTCTAAAGTGTCAGTGGGGTTTTACAAGCCTAGTTTTCTAATGAGCAGCTATGAACCAAAGATGATTTCATCTGCATATCTCCATTAAAGACAATTCTTATCCTTGTGGTTGAAGATCCTTAAATATCTCTATAACTGAAAATCTAAATCGGGAAGAATTTAAGAGAGTTATTTTATTACAGAGGTTTTGTTTTTAAAGATATTTTTAAACAATAATTAGTCCTAAGGAGTAAATGTATCACATTTCTCATCAGAAACTGTATTTCACAGTTTCACAGGGAGAGCTAATAACTGGCCAGTGTAGGTTGTAGAACAAGTAATACCTCTTGGTGGTTGAAATCTTGAATGAAGTTAACCTCTTGTGGGATCCAAGACTCTGATGGTAGTGAACAGCACAAAAATGGTACTGATGGTGCAGCCTAAGAAAAGAAGCAGTTTATGATTGATTTACCATACCAATGCCATTATAGCTCTCGTACTTTGAGATCCATATCCTGCCCCAGGCACTTGTAATTTGCTATTAAATTATTTGAATTACAGAGTCATAGTATTTTGTGAAAGTTGAGATCCCACTTTTTCCTTTGAAGGTTGTACAGTACAAGGAGTTTTGTGCCTCAAAGTAAAGATCTCTTCTAATTTTCTAGCTTTAGAAACTTTTCTACTATGATCTATAAGGACACTTTTCCGGTGCCAGTCCATGTACCCAAGCTTTCAAATATTAGTCAAGATGTGCAGATTGATGCGATTCAGGCTTTTATATCTTAAGGATTTTAAGCCAAAGTGTTTTTTGTTTGGCTTTGGTGGTTTTGAGAATTCACAGAACACTTTGGACTGTGTGTCTAGAGCTCTGATCTCAGAATTCCCTTTCAGTATTTGGAAGAGCATATAACTGAGGAGAACTGCAAGATCCCTGAGCTTGCAATATTGGAGTATCTATCTTAGCATACTGTTCATCTGTAATTAATGACAGTGAGTCTCTGGAAGTTAAAGTACAGTGGCTGTGAGAGTTTGAGTCTCTTTGGTCAACTTAAAAATGAACAAATGGAACTGCTGGAAATTCACTCACCCCAGCGAAGAGAATTATTTAGAGAAAGTATGTGAAAAATGGCTTCAGTCTCATCGACCTGGGTACTTCCCCAAAATATCCATTGCTACATGCTATTTCCTTCAAGGCTGTTTAGTTACAGGATATAAATTTTTAATCCTATTTATATAGCTAATTCAAACAAGAGTTGAGGGAAAAAGGGTGAAAATTTTAGTACAAAGGATGGGTGTGTCTATTTTACCTGCCAAATGACAGCATTATAATATGATTTCTGTTTTCAAACAGATTTTTTTTCAGTTGTTTGAAAGACATAAACAAGGTTCTTTTGACTTTGTGGTAAGCAAATAACAAATCATGCTAGCTTTGATGTAATTAGCTACAAAGTTAGTGAATTTCTTAAAAGAAACCCACACCAGAGAGGTTTTGGCCCTGTATAAGACTGGGGAAGCTGATTAATTTGTCATCTTGCCCACTGCCAGACACCATCTGGTGCCCTGGCACTTTGTGGTAGTTTAAATGTAACAGCAACATCTCACAGGTGTAAGAAAAGCAGGAACAAAACAATAGTGAATCAGGACCGTGAAGTACTGTTGGGCAATACCTGGTTTGCTGTGTACAAACACATTGTTCTTACAGTTTTAGAAGGAAAATTTGGCTCTGTTAGTGTTTGCCTAAGATTTATCAGACTTGACATAACAAAGATCAAACTCTCTGGTTAGGTCTGTACATCACAAAAATATACATAAAAGCTGGAGTTATTCTTCAGGTGCTGTGCATACAGTTTGAAAGGTACATGACCTCTTGTCTTGCTGTTAGTGTGCCCTTCTAGTACTTGCAGGCTTTCTCAGTGACAGACAGTTTCAAAACTTTGAACTTCTTTTAAACTAGAGTAGTACGAATGCATCACTCCGTGAGGAAAAATTTTCGCTGTGTCTCAGAACCAAAGCAGGATTTTCATTCTGTCAGGGATTGCCAACAGAGAATAAATTGTAATGGAATTATCCAGGAATTCCTTTTTCAGCATTATGCAAATATGGGCTTAAGAATGAATGCAAATATGAGTTTAACTGTACTAATTTAAATGATCTTTTTTCTAATTTCTGCTAAAAAGGGAAGTCTTAATTTTGAGATGAACTCTTTGGCTTCGCACAACAGAGCACTGACAAATCTTGATGCACCCTGTTTTGATTTACCTGTTCCAGACAGGTTGCAGTTACTTCCAATTTATCTGTTGGTCATAAGGCACTTTTCAAATCCAGATGTTTGAAATTTCAGAAAGCATGCAATAATCAGCTGTTACTAGAGCTGCGTTTAGAAACAAATACGCTGAAGTAGAAACTCTAGGAGGTGCCAGTTTTGCTACTAACATAGCTGCTGCCCAATGAATGTTGCAATTCTCGTAGCAGCAAGAGAGTGTTGTGTTGATTTCCCTGGAAGACAGCCAAGATGCACATGCAAATAGAGAAGTGGGTAGGGTGGAGCATCTTCAGCCTCTGCTGGTGGTAGAACCAGTACAGATGGGGACATTGGAACAACGCATAGCTGAGTTGTGCCTGGGCTGTTTTAGCTGCCACCAACCAAGCAGGATGGAAGTGTAAAAGTATATCAGTGTTTCCGGCTTTAATTCAGAAACAGTGACAGGCTTTTCAGTATTAGAATTAATATTATTGTTGCTCTCTAGATTTTCTTCCCTCCTGCCCCGTAGTAGGTTAGGCTGCTATAACAGCTAGGTTTTTTGTTGCTTTTTTTTTTTCCCTTGCTAGATGCTTTGTGCATTGTGGCATGGAAATTTTTAATGAAGGATTTATCTAAATCAATTCTGCTGCTCATGAAGTATCTTTTTAACCATGCGCCCTTCATTGTGCTGTTAACCGAACTGCTTGGCACAGGCAGTACAAAATTCTGGTTTCAGAAAATTTGGAATCCGGAACTGTGCCTCAGCTCATATCATTCAGCATAGTTCCACAGTGATCTAAATGACAATCTTTAAAAACCCCCCAAACTCTTTGAAAACATGCTTTCTCTGCCCACTACACGGCTGTGTAAGAAATTTTGTAAAAGGCAATTACAGGATGACTTAATAGTACAGATGTTTGCTGAGTTGGGGTTACTGTCGTGCAGCATGAGCATTTTTATCTAAACCACTTGAGCAATAGCCCCCAGGAAGACACCTGTGACCAGTCACAGTTTCCTCTGTTTGTTAAAAAGCGTGCATTAAATCACATGCTTTTTTTGAGCATTAATCCTGCCCAAAAAGGTAGACTAGACACAAATCCGTGTCTCAGCCTGTGGAAGGGAGGGGGCCTGAGAGAGGCAGGTTGCCTAACTGGTTGCCAACCGAAGGACTCATTCCAAGGTCCAGGAGCCTCGGCTCTGGAGATAGTGCTGGTGAGGTGTGTACGGCGGGGCCGTACCCGTGTGCCTGGCTGGGCCTGGACCTTGGCCTCCGTCATCCCTCCTGCCATCCAGTGGGTCATCCCAGGGCGGCTGGGTGTGGGGCAGGGTGCCGCATGGCAGGTGGGGCAGGCGGGCAAGCTGGGGCTACGTCTGGGAACGGCAGTGACCCTGACGGCGGTGTGACCCTCGGGCCCTGGACCGGGAGTTTTGCATCCTCCCCGTTCGCCCGCCCGTGGGCCGATCTCGGACAGCCCCGCGCCGCCTTCTGTGGCGGCACAGGGCTGCCCTCAGCCCGAGCAGCGGCCCCGCGCCCCGCCGGGAGCTCCGCGGCGCTGCCGCGTCCCCACTACGCCCCCCGGGGAGGGGCCGAGCGGGCGGGCCGCGCTCCCGCCCCTCAGGGCCCGTGGGCAGGGGCGAGGGCGGCGCGGCGGGACCGCGCCATCCGCCACACTCGGCGCGTCCCGCCGGGATGGACGGGCAGCTCCCGGTCGCGGGCAACGCGACGAGCTTCGCCGACGATGTGCTGCGCGTCTTCGGGGCCAACCACAGCCTGTCGGCGGGGCAGCTCTCGGAGCTGCTGCAGCGCCTGGGCGCCGCGCCCACCCTGGGCTCGGCGCTGCCGCTCGCCCTCCTGCACCACAACCAGGTACCGGCACCGCGGGGGCTCCGCGGCACGGCTGGAAACGTCCCGGAGCCAGGGCGCCGGGCCGGCTGGGCAGCTCCCTAGGGTTTTAAATCTCGCCGCCCTCGTGTTTCCTCACGGTGAAGCCGGGAAGGAGAGAGGGAGGAAGGGAGCAAATGCGTGCCGGGGCTCTGGGCTCGGGTGGCGGGCAGAGGTACCGGAGCGCCGGTGAGAGCAGCCTGCGGCACGGGAGAGGCTGCCGTGCCTCAGGGAGCTGCTGCGGCCCGGGCTGCCCCGGGATTGGCCCTCCGTCCTCCTTGCTCGGCTCTTAATCTGTCATTTCTCCCGGTTAAATAGCATCTGTCCAACAGCAAGGAGCGAATGAGAACCAGCTAGTGGCTCCCTCCGAGAGCTGAATAAGCAAATCTTCAGCACTTGTTAAAATACGGTTGTCATGAGACAGCAAAAAACGCGAATATACAAACAGGTCTGCTTCTGTAAAGAAACTTTTAAAGAAATTTTCACGTCTTTTATCTAAGTTGAGTGTAAGGTGTACACCCATCGATTAATCTATCAAAAGCCATTTAAACTGATGCTCAATTTACTGATTGGGTATCGTTGGAATATTACTTCTCTCTAAAACATTTGTATTCTGTTTAATGTCTCCATAAGGAACTCAGATCTCTTTGCTACTTTTAAAGTCCGTGTGGTTTAACTTACCTGGACTGTCCTGGACTGAATTTGTCTCCTTGAAGGGAAATTTTGAGATTGGTGGCGATTTCCATATGCCCAGAAAATCAGAGACACAAAGTTGGTCGCAAAATTGAAAGGAAAGCAGGAATGACTGTTTTCTCTGGTTTGATTCCACTTCTTAAGAAACAGAAGAGGGATGGCTCTAGGGACCTTGAGAATTGTGTTTTAATATGGAGTAGTAGCTCTTTTGCCTTTTCTGTGAAGGAGACAAACCTTGAATAAGCTCCCTTTGTTTTAGAAAGGTTTACTTGGCACTTAACTCCCCTGAAACCACGCAGAATTCAATATATTCAGAATTCATTTTGCAGGAGTCACCACTTTCAAATCTCACAAATTGAACACTGTTCCAACTCAGTGTGTTACAAATATAAACAGCCACTCATGCTAAATACAAGTTTGCAGTGTTGAGTATGGCTATGAAAGGCAGCTTTCTTTAAAAGGGAATAGAAATGAGTAGATTCTTCAGTCCTTCAGGTTTTCCATCTACAAAAGCACGTAACTCTCGTACACAGGCTTTGGCACAGGCTACAGAAGGGAAGAAAAAGTAATGCTCTTTCTTATTACTACAAATGCATGTTCCTCATAAGTAACTCAAAGTTTAACTGAAACAATTTTTTTTTTTAAAGGCTTGTTCTAATTTTGTTCATGTTGAATAATATCTAGGGTGTCATACTGAAATGTGTCTGCTCTTTTTTGATGAGTTACTTGTATTCTTTCTTAAAATTTGCCCTACGGCTGCTCCATCAGCTGGAACCATTAAAGCAAATGCATTTTGATCCCTCATAGTTATCAAGTGTGTCCATGACTTTGGGCAGGTGGTGCATGCAAATGCATATTCACACCAGGTAAATCCTGTGTCACTGTTTTAAACACAGTGAGTCTTAAAAGTTGATAATTCAGCATCTGCTGGTTATGAGAGAAGTCATGAAGTGGCCTAATACAAGTTTGGGTGTTGGAAGGCATCAGGGGCCTAAGCTTCACTGATTCTTGACAGAGGAAAGTGAATACTTTCTGGAGAGTGATTCAGGTCTTCCTCTGAGTCCATTCAGTCTGCCTAAGTGTCTGACTGTAGGAGGGCACAAGGTTTATCTCAGACTTTCAGTTCTTAACTTCTGTGTCCAGAGCTAGTGGGTTGACTTCCAGGCCTTTCTTCTAATCAAGATAATATACCCCTGCACTTCAGAGAATCCCTCATCCCAAGCCTGAAGGAATTTTTAGTGGAGAGCTGATCTGTAAGGGACAGGTGATACAGTACCTGGCAGGAAGGAACAGTCTCTGGAATTTTATCCCAGTATTAGTGTTTAGTTTTAATGTCTCATTCACAACAATTTTGGTAAGTGTATTAATGTCATAAGAAGATCCACAAGAAGCTCATCCATTTTCTTACAGGTTGAAAGTATGGGTGTGTAAGCCAAAACAAAATGGATTGATTTCTGTTTTCCTTTGATACCAGCTTAACTTGAAAATAAAAGAGAGAATAAAAAATTATTTAATTTGTTGGTGATAGTGTTTGAGTGTGTACTTGTGTGGGTGTTTGTGGTAACTTGTGTCCTATGATGTCTGTAAAGATGCTGATTTTTTAATGTAGAAGAAAAAAACCTGGATTTTTTGAGCACCCTTTTGGGATTTTTGGATTGAACTGTCACCAATTTCTTGTGCTTTTGGTCTCTTTTTGCTTTCATCATGCACTTTTGGAATTATTTTTATTTTGAATTTATATTTTCTTTGCTCTTCAATTTTTCTTTTATCATCTTTTCTTAATATTTAAGCTAAGGCTCCTTGTCAGAAATTAATGGTAGTTGAACAAATACAAGTACTGATCAGTGCTGTTTTGTCACATTTTACTGTGGAATTGCCACACATTTTAGTCCTACTAATAGGGGTAAAATTAGCAATTTCAGTCTAATAGAGATGATGGCTTGTTACTTGCTCTGTATTTTACATTATTAGCAAGATGTAAAAAACTATGAAACCATACTTTATTTGTCACTGAATTCATTGTAGTTTGGCAGCCATACATGTGTGTGCCAAAGGACTAAAACCTGCTCAAAATTTTTGGTCAAAAAATACCTGAAAGGTAATGGGCATTGGAAAGAAGGCTTGTTAACATCACCTCTTTTCATGCTTTGATGTAATTGGTAGGTGCTAAAATCATGCTCCTATTTCCTTCTTTGGCTTTCCTCAATCTATATTTATGCCAGTCTAGATTTTATACCTGAATACTGTGTTTTAATGTAATGCATTTTATTTTTTAAGCAAAAACCTTTTGAGAAAATGAAATTATTTTTAAAATTAATATTTGTAATCAGGTATAATTACCTTTCATCTCAGGATGAGTCAAAATCTAGTAAGTTTAGTGGATAGACTAGAACCAGGCTAGTATATTCTTTGATTTGAGGATTTTTGGTAGTTTTTCATTAGTTACAACTTGTCCTTTTGAAAGAATGGAGACAAGAGTGACAGAGTGTGGCTTAGGGTCTTGATCTAGCACCATGACCTGATGTTGCCTGGCCAGTGAGATGCTAAATAGTCTTGGTTGTTTTACCCTCCAAGTGCCTTATTTCTACAATATTTTCAGCAAATTTCAGTATTTGTGGACAGTTCTCAGCTCCCAGCATGGACAGCTGCCTTGCACATGTCATGGGGCACACAAGTGCATTTGGGCAGCTTCATCTGACTCTCTCATGAACAGCTGCTTATTGAAGGAATCACCACCTGTATCATCCAGTTTTTACCTGTCCTAAGTGACAAAAAGTTGTTACCACATCAGCATTAGATGCTTTCATTTCTTACAAGTAAGTTGAGGAAGGCACAGCTGTATGTCTCTAGTTTGCCTTATCCATTCTCAGTCTAAGTTAAAAATAATCTATAAAAAAGGATTAAAAAAAAGCACTTGTTAAATAGGCATTCACTGCATTTATTGTTTGTTGTTGCTACTGTGGGACCCACTGCTCAGCTCTAGGGTGGGCTGGTATTTAATCTGGCAACATCTAGAAATTGCAGTGCAGGATGCTCTTTCAGTATTTCAGTGCTTCACGTGTGGAATGCTACAGATAAAACATGTAAAGCAATGATAAGAACACAGCAGAAGATCACAGAAGGGACTGATGCATTTCAAAGGTGGCTGTTAACTGTAGCATTTTTTGTTAATTTCTCCAGTTAGAAGAATCCCATATTGTTTGATCATTTTTTGGGAAAGTAAAAGTAAGCATTTGTTTGAATTACCTAGTTGATAGTTTAATCTTTTCTAAGTCTCATTATTCTGTAACTGTGTAAAATCTACAATTCAAATCCTTCCCAGTTTTGAGGAAAACATTTTAAAAATTGTTTTTTAACAGTTCAGAGATGATGAGTTATGTTATATATTTTTGGCAATTGTTTACTAAACACTCGGTGACAGTCACATTAGAGGAAATCCTCTCACCTTATCACTGTGATTAGGTCTTGCTGCACAGCAGGGGACAGAAATGACTGCAGACCTGGTCATTTGAGTCAGGACATCATTTTCAGTCCCCTCTTCCATGAGGCTTAATTTTCTCTGTGATGAGATGGTTCATCAGTCTTACAAAGTAAATATCTTTATGTTTTTACAGCAGTGTGGCTGTGTTAATGTATTTATTTATCCTGAAAAGATAAATGCAGAGTTTTGCAGTGTGCAAATATGCCTTGCTCCTGTCCAAGGCTTCTAATAGATTCAGTCTTTTAATTAATCCTTTAATTGTGCTGGTGAACTCATGCAAGCTTGCTTTTGAGCTCTTGGATGTATGTAGGAGTTTACTGAGAGTATGAGGTGACTTAATACAATGAATCATTTATAAGAATCATTATCCCCTGGGTTTGTCCCTGATCAAAATAATAATAGTAATTAAACAAAATGCTATTTCTCAATTTTGCATGAAAGAGCTCTTCTCCAGTGGTATTTTTCACTTCCATGTTTGTGTGTAGGCAAAGTTACAAGTGTCAGGTTTATTAATTTATGCTGTGTCTGATTTTCTCTCCATTATCTGTTTTCCTACCTACAACATTGTTTGAATTGTTGTGAATTAATGTTAATATTAATGTATTGGTATTTAAAAATGCTACTACAGTATCCTGTATTATAGGAATTAAATAGTTAAAGGTGATTTCTTTCAGAGATAGCCATGGTGTAAATTCTCAGCTCTTACTAGCTTGTTTTTCTAACCACAGACATCCAGAAATGGCTTAGTGAGCTGGTAATAAGTACTACAAACTATTCCTGTAGACCACAACTATCCTCCCTTTGTTTTGCTGTGGGCATAGTAGCCATGTATTTTGTATTATTCCAAAACACAGAGTTAATAGTAAAATGATTAGACACATAACCAGTTTAGAAAGCTCCAGTGGTTTGTGTATTGTCCTGTTAAAGGACATCACTGTATCTTCAGTGATGATTTCTTTATTCATTACTTTCATGTAGGTTAAATGGAGTAACATGTTTTAAAGCAAAAAAACCATCTTCTGTTATTAGCTCTATTTTATACGTGGTACTTTTTTGACATTAGCATTGACATTGAAAGATGAAATTATATGCACTTTGCTTCTTTATATTTGAGTCTTCAGGGTCTCATGGCCTTAACAAAATTTGCACTAAAGTTCAAGCACATGCCTGAGCCCTCTACTAGCTTGTTAAAGAGGAAGGACAGAAACATTCTGGATGTAATTTAGCTAAAGTCATTTGAATTGGCCTGCATGTTCTCTTCCTCCTAACAAATCAAAGAGAGTCACATTCAGGTGATAAGTGCATTCTTTTCACCTTTTGGACAGTAACAGAAATATTTATTAACAGGAGCAGAGGCAGCTCTGATGAAATATGTGACTTGCAATCACTCTGGCTTATCTCTAGGAGTTAATTGCCTTATAAATAATAATGTTGAATTATTGGAGACATGCTGTGGAGTCTGAAGGCTGGCAAAACTGAGAAGAGCAGGGACTGATTATTTGTGTTTATATTGCTAAGGCTTCCAGTGCTCTCTGCCTGCAACCACACTGAGATTTGCTACAGGGAGAGTTATGCTGTAATTGATGTCTCAAATAGATGAAAACATTTGATTTTTTTGGTGTTGAGACTCAACCCTGGTATGTTTGTTGTGCAGCAATAACTGCACAAAACTATTGATTACACCCAGAAAAAGAACACTTTCCCTTATCGTTGTAGGAAACAAAGAATGCAAATGAACAGAAAGTGTTAGATGTAAGATTTCAGCAGTTTGGAACATTTCACATAAAAACACTCAATTTTTCTATAGATGTATCTTTTATGATATTTTGTGGTTTGTGTTTTATCTTACTGCTTGAAAATGACAAACGGAGGAACCAGCCTTTCCTTGCCCCTGGCCTGGTTTAGCACTGCCAAATACATTTATTGCTAACCCATCAGACACTGTTGTGTCCTGAGCTAAAGGCAATGTTAAGATCCCAAGCAGGAGTTTATCTCGTGGTTTTACAAGACAACATTTGCCCTTAAGAGATACTGCTATAAGATGAATGAAAAATGTTTAGCTTTAGACCATTTTTAAGGAATTAGTCTGGGGAGATAAATAAGCATTATTGTAAAGCAGAAGTGGTCACTTACATGAATAAGCTGTCCCTGAATTAGCAATCATTTTCTGGCATACTCTGTTACTGAGATTTTAACTGTATCTAGTCTGCTCTCAAGTTTAATTATTT
Organism: Cyanistes caeruleus; assembly: GCF_971803275.1. Lineage (NCBI taxonomy): Eukaryota > Metazoa > Chordata > Aves > Passeriformes > Paridae > Cyanistes > Cyanistes caeruleus. The sequence continues at coordinate 48,694,075 of NC_141705.1, forward strand.
TGTAATTTCACTAGGTTTTAAGTACTTTGAAGCTATTTTTCCAAATATATCGTGAGTCCAAGTTCTCAGAGCAAAAGATCTGCAAATGTCTCTTTAAAAAGTGGTTTATTGATTTGTGATTTATCTAACTTAAAGTACTTTGAATCATTTCTGCTTCACATTAAGCAATCACAGTATTTTCATGCACAGTGTACATTGTGTAGACTTCCCTGAAAATGTATTACAGTACTTGAATGTTGTAATTCTTAGATTTCTCACTGTACATCTTATCTTTTGATTTGCATTAATGTGTTAAGTTGTCAAAATCCCTTTTGGTTTCAGTGCTTGACTAGTGAAGAAATCTTTTCTTTGCATGGGATACCGAACAACAGTCGCATATCAAATTCCAGCTTCTCTACAATATGTCCTGCAGTTTTGCAACAGCTAATTTTTCACCCGTGTGATCATCAGGAGAGCTTTGTGGACACGTCTAAACCACATTCTTTGCAAGGTTAGTTACTATTACTTGCATTAATGCTGTGACTGGAGTGAGGTTTCCTTAGAAGAATAGTAAGCATTTATCTATAAATAACAGGGGTGTCTTCTTTGGGAAGATATGGTTCCAAAGTGGGAACATAAACTGCTGTTTTAGGTCAGCAGACTAGCCAAACAAAATTGGTATCTCTTGACAGTGATCTATTTAAAATGCTGTAAGAAAGGTGAAAAAACTGACTAGAAAGTTATGGAATGTTTTCCCCACTTAGGGAAGAGCCTTTCTGACTTGTTTTTTTTGGATAATGGTTTGTGCCTTGAAGTGTAAGGACTCGTACTTGTAGCTGGTTAGTGGAAGAAAAGATGAGTGTAAAGAAGGGAAATTTGTGCAGGTGATTTTCAGTGGGAAATGAGACTTGGTGGAAGCTGCATATGTGGAGACAGGTTAAGTTAAAATTACTTGGGCTGCATTTGAGTGGAATTATTTGTAGGGGGACTGTCAGGTGAGCCAGTGACTGAGGAAAAATACTCATATTCTTTCCAAATTCTGACTCCTGCTTTCATGGCATCTTTTGTGATGACCCCTCCACAAGAAGGATTGTTACATGGCTAAGTAGCCTTAATGTTCTTTCTTCCTCTTTTCCTCACTATTATTTCTATATTTGTGCACAGAACTGTACAGTCCAGTAAAAAGCATTGGACAGGAAATATTCATCTGATTAAAGAAATCACTTGTTGCACTAATAAGGATCAAATATATAATGGTTTATTTATTTGAGTCAGTATTCCAAATGAACTTACTGTTCCAAGGGAGTCAGCTGAATTAATGTTAAAAGCTAAGGTGTTGGATTAGTAGTGCCTAATGTCAGTATTTGTAAGAAGAGATACAGAAGTGCTTTTTGTAACTTTTGAAATACTGATTAATACTATAATACTATTAATACTATAATAATAAGGTGATCATCTTTAATAAGAATTAAAGATCATTCCCAAAACTGTGTTTTGCTTTGTCAGTGAAAGATTGCAATTCTAATTGAGTAATCACTGAAACCATGGCACCAAGATTGCTTGTTTCACACAGAGATACATATTATCAAGAAGACCATAAGATCTGCATTGGACAGTAGGATCTGTTGTACTCTTTTTTCTATTTTTTTTTGTTTTTTTGTGAGGGAGTGCTGGTTGAGTAGGTTGAACATGGAATCCTTGACCTACAGTTAACCTCCTAAGGTACTTAGACCACCTCTCATGTTTTCCTTCTCTCTGTCCATCTCAGAAGCAATGTCCAGTAGCCAGATAATCAGAGCAGCCTTCTCCCTGCCCCTCCCTTGGCTGCAGCACAAGAAATCTGCAAGGCCCATGGTTAGGGCACTTTAAACCACTGTGACACATAGTAATACCTGTTTGAACAGAGATTCCTAGAAAGGCCCCCCAGTGCCCAATGCAGCTGTTGATTTATACACCCCCACCCTATCACAAAGTGAATCTCTATCACAGTGCCATAGAGTCCAGATGTTTTCAATTACTGCCCATGGAGCAAAATCCTCCATGCCTATTTCCAGCTGTGCCTATGTGAATTTTCTCCCCAGGGACCCCCACTCTCTTAACAATGCACCGTCTTCCAAAATACTAATGGGCAAGATGTGCAGAAGAAACCACTTCAATAAGCTTTAGGAACAGCTACTGAATAAAAAATGAGTGATGCCAAAGCAGAGTAGAAGTTGGAAGGCAAAAAAGACGTTGCACCTTTTTTCTTGGGATTTGTAGAACTCCCACCCAACCTGTCTGATCTTGGGGCTCACTCAAGTCCTCCCCTTGCTTGCTTCTCTGAAAGATAACAGGTAGGTGTATAGAGATGCATCAAACAGCTGAAACTGCCCAGTGGCATTCCTCATGTGTAAGACAAACACTTTCTGTGTTCTCTGCTTGACTTGTTCAGAAAGGTATTTATGCACTTACTTCCTCCTCATCCTAGGACAAGGTTAAGGAAGAGCCTGAGCCTGCCTGTTCTTAAAAGGAGCAGTGCTGAGCAGCAGTGTTCTAAGGAGGGCATCTTACTTGCACTCCTGCAGTTTTATTTTCTGTATTTCTTGCACTGTTTGGTATCTTGGCTGTCTCTTTATTTGGGTTACAGTTTAGAGACAGAAAGAATAATAGTAGATAGCAAAAATTGACTGAGACATCAGTCTCGGGGAGGAATTAGCACTGGGTCTGAGTGCCCTGCTCTGGTACATGGAGTCAGACTACCCAACTTTCTGAGGTGTGTGGACTCATGAAAAAGCTAGTGTGGATGCAGTTCTAATGAATAAAACCATTTTAAGGCAGCGTTGCATACACGATACTGTGAAATACAGTCCCTAATGGAGGAACTTTGGCAACATTGGTTGTCTTGGAATTTTTTCAACTCGGTTTAAAATGTACATTTTCGCACAGAACATGGGCAATGTCCATGCACTAAACAAAAAGATTCTTGTACTTCTGCAGTTATTCCATACTTAGACAGTGTTTTCTGACTCACCATGGCACTGGAAACTCATTTATTATAAATTTGATTTCAAAAACATATTTACAGTCTAAATTGTCATTTAGTTTAATAAAAATAAATCTATGTAGCTTAGTGAATCTACCCGTATCTGGTTGTGTGTTTTTCCCCTCTCTCTGTGCAGCTCTCTCAAAATTGGCAAATGAATGTTGTAATTGGCATTGATACATCTACAAATACTTTGAATGTTTCTAATGCTTTCTGCTCTTGACATAATATAAAATTCATTTTATAAAAACATTGTGGAACTGTATGGAGTAGAGCTGTCCCAGTTGCAGGTGAAAAATCTAGCTCAGTGTGTTTGCCAGTTGTGTTCCAGAAAATAATATCAGACTATAATCCGATCTGTTAGTTTCTGCTATGCAGAGAGGAATTTATGGTAACTTCCCTATATAAACATACAAACTTATAATGATGCAACTTTCTGGATTATATGAAACTGTTCTCATCTAGGCAACATTGCATTGGCATTGATTATTCTTTGTGGTTAATTTTTAAAGACAAACCCTCTGTCTGTGTGGATTACTTTGTAGTTCTGTGGCATCACTTGTGGCACCTTTGTAGACCTCTTTTGTACAACTTTTAAAGTTTTTCTCTGTACTCACAAGGATTTGAGATGTCACTGGGAAAAAAAGTTCTCCATAGAGGCACAACTTTATAAATGTTTACGAGCAACAACAACCACACCTCTCCAACCTATAATTCAGGCTCCTGAATAATTGTGGTACAGATTTGTGCAAGTCCTGGTGTGTGAACACTAAATATCTGAGATTATGCTTATGGTGAAGGAAACAAAATTATGGTAAACCACGTTGCATTTACTGATTCTTCGGAAAGGTTTTTCCCATTACATACCTAAGTCACATGTCCTTTTTGAACTTAGAACTTATTTTTTCATGTTCATTTCTGTGTTATAATTATCTCAACTATCAGTTAGCTATCACCTCACTTGTTGATAAACAGTGATGGGCAGCGTTTTCAGCCAGCAGAATTTCTTTGAATGAAAGGAGGAGGAAGGAGAGTTAGGAACTGAGATATCACCTCAGGATGATTTGAAGGAGTCATTCTTTATCAGGAAGGATTTTTATATTTAGTACAGGCAAGACAACAGTCTTTTTGACATGGATTTTCCTAGAAGTAAATGTCATTTGGATCTGGCTCTAGGACCAGTAATAAATTTTTTCTTTTCTCTATGTTATAGCTGCTTCAGCTATTGGCCTAAGCCTTAATTTTTGCTCTTCATTGACTGTAGAGAGATACATTAGCAGCAGATAGGCCAGCCCATGTATTCTACCTGCGTGGTTTCCAATTTTTAATATGGTTGTCCCAGAAAGTGTTTTCAGATATTTCCTTTCTGCAGATATAGATCTTAACTGCCTATGCATTTTAAGAATTTTATGTTTGTGAGTTTTAATTCCAACCAAGGAATTACTCTTTTAGCAGTTCCATGCCAATTTAGCAATTAGAGAAATCACAAGCATACTGAAGTGGGTGTTATACTAATATATTTTATATTTCTCTTTGTTTATCCACAGTTTGGGGATTTGGGTTCCTGGCTGTGTCTATCATTAACTTGGCATCACTTCTGGGACTGATTTTAACTCCTCTTTTAAAGAAGTCATATTTCCCCAAGGTTTTAACTTACTTTGTGGGCTTGGCCATTGGTACTCTCTTTTCTAATGCAATTTTCCAGCTCATTCCAGAGGTAAGCAAGGGGATTAATTATTTGGTTTGAATACTAGTTTCTAAAGTGTATTGATTTTAAAAGCATGATGCAGTGGGATTCTGTGTATGGGTTTCAATCTCCAAAGAGTTTTGTGTGGGTTTCAGTGCCATGAGTTATGATCCCTCTCTGAAATGTGTCAGAGCCATCAAGATCTGTGTCTTGTTCATTGGGAAGGACCAAGGGCTATTCTTCCACTAAACAAAAAGAGAAATCCATTGGATAAAGTTGTAGTGAACTTTTAATAGGCTATACTGTTAACATTTTGTCCAAGTTTAAAAAATGTAATGAGGTAAGAATCTTTTACAATTTCTGCTCATGGAAACCCATGGTTGGTATAGAGAAAGTTTTTGTAATAGAGGGATATCTGCAGAGTGCGATGTTTGTTTTTCTGGAAATGTACTAAGATTGCAGAAAAATTTGCATTGCTTTTTTTCTTCACTATTAGGCATTTGGGTTTGACCCAAAAGTAGATAACTACGTTGAGAAAGCTGTTGCTGTGTTTGGTGGATTCTATATTCTCTTCTTTGTGGAAAGGATTCTTAAAGTAATACTAAAGCTCTACAACAAGGTAATGAAACCTATCACTAACTGAATGAGTCTCACCTTGAAGTACCTGTCATATTTTGTGAGGTACTTGCTAGATGAATAAAACGTGTGTGGGGTTTTCTATTTTAAGTGACAAATTCAGCCTTATTGTGTGTTCTGATATATCTGTTTAAAGCCCATATGAATAGGAAAAGAAATCTCATTTTTTTAAGGGAGTTAAAAGCAGCTCTGGGAATGGAATCCAGATGTGAGTGTGGTCTGCTTTCTTTGGTAAATGCTCTAGCTTCTCTCAGCAACCAAATAGTTGCTGTGGTAGCTAAACACGTCAGAAAATCATAGAAATATGTAACAGGTGGAGAGAATGAAGTCTTCCCATGGAGATCCTCTTTGGGCAGGAGAAATCAGTGTGACAAGTACACCTTCTTGGTCATCTGCAAAGTGCAGGTGCACTGAAGGCCTGACTGACCTTCAGTAACTTCAGCTCTGTGTTTCCCCAAGCTCTGGTACACAGGACTGCTTCAGTGCACACTGCAGTTGTCTCCTCTTGCCCAGGGCCCTTCTTTCTACCCCTGTGTCAGAGTACTTCTGTACTTCTGTGTGCTCATTTGTGCAAGGCTGAGAGAAGGGCACCTCAAAATTGTTGGTCCTCCCTGCCTGTTACTGCCTATTACTGGGGAAAGGAAACTGCCTTGTCTTCCTACTCTAACCTCTGTTTTCTCCTCCCAAAGTGTTGCTGATACTGAAAATTATGATGATCAACTGTCCCTCATTTGCAATAGCTAGAAATAGAAAAAAATAATTTGTTTTTCTTTATTTATGTAAACAGACAAAGGCTAATAAGCTGTATTTGACAAGCAACCACGAATAACCAGCAAATGTTGATCACTTTTGGTCAGATTGGCTTGGGAGGTTCTACATAAAGGTATAAAAATGAGAAGTTTGCCATGTTTTCTGATGAGCTTAAAGTAAGAGATAAGTTAGGAACTTAGATTTGTTTGGGGTTATTTAAAAAAAAAAAAGTTCACTGCTGTTCATTTCAGCAATTCACTTGGTGTTGAAAGCAAGGCAGCATGAATATGATCTTCCCCCCACCTTTTCCTTTTTATCTTTATTTTCTTACATTGCTATTTTGCTTTTGTTTTAGTTAGCTACCTGCTTGTTTATTTGTCACCTAGACTGGCCATAATTACTTTGAAAATGGAGAAGAGAATCATTCTCAGGATAAGACTAACTCACCCAAACCACCATCATCCAGCAATGGGGGAAAGTGTTATGCAAATTCAGCTGTCATAGAGAGCAATGGAAACCTTGGTTTTGACAGCATCAGTGTGGTCTCAGCACAGGTATGAAAATTGCATCTGTTTATTTATTTTATCCTTGCCAATTATATGAGCATATCTGAGGAAAGTTAATATGAATTTTTATTGCTTTTTTCAAGTTTTTATAGGTTACAGCTTATAATTTGGTTGGACCCTATGAAAATATACAGAGTTTTGGGGCAAGCTTGAAAAAGCTGAATGATGGACTCAATTTGTAACCAACAAAAAAGCCTGTGTTATATCAGTGTTGGAATGGGTTGGACAAAGAGATGCATCTAATCAGATTTGAATTTGTATTTATATTATATTCAATATTTATATTATATTCATAATTTGGTTAATTTTGGCTTTGTTGTTGTTACTGTTTTGCTTAAAGAGTAATACTGTGTTTTACTGTTGTGGTAATGTTGATCATACAAAATTATCCGTATTTTGTTCCTGAATATATAAAGCCATCAAGTGTGAGAATCTGATTCTTCTGAATCAATGATTAAAGAGGAAAACTAGTACAGTAACTTTCAGGCAGTATATTGTGAGCACTGCTTGTGATAATGCAGTGTGCTTGGATACTGTGGAAATCATGGAAGTAATATGTTGAGACAGAAGCCACTCCTCCTGATTTAAGTATTATTATCTTTCAGATTTATTCTCTGTATTTCTTTGTGTTTGTTTTCATACTGCAAATACCACTTCCTTCTGTCTGAGAAGAAAATGGAAGTTGAAAGAGAAAGTTTTGTGCTTCTTCAGTCTTTTTCCATGTGTAGAGAGGAGCAGTACTATGCAGGGAGGAGCAGTACTGTCCCTTATTAAAAAAAATTAAAAACACAGAAAAAAATTCAGGTGTCTTAAGACAGACTTTTTTCATAGTAGAGATTTTTGGTTTGCCATCCATTTTTATTAGCCAGTAAGTTAGTTGTGGGGAGCAGAGAGGAGCAAGCAGGAGAGCAAGCCAGAGGCAGTCCCTAACAACTGGGAGAAAATCTGGGAGTTCTGAACTGACCCTGCAGGCAATTTGATGCACAGTTTAAAACACCAAAATTGTACTTGTCCTTACCATAGAAATGTCATGAACTGTGGTGGATATCTTAAAAATTATAAGAAATATACTTAATTGCTAAAATTACATGGGCACCGGGAGGGAATTAGTATTATGAGTGTCCATAAGTTTTATTTTGTAGATTTATGAAACAAGTAAAAGAAGGCTCTGCTCTCTGCAGAGAGAGAAAAGCAGTACAGCCAGCAGGACTAGGGAAGTGATCATTCTCCTGTGGCACTGCTGAGGCTGCACCTTGAATCCTTTGTTCAGTTTTGGGTCCCTCACTACAAGAAAGACCTTGAGGTGCTGGAGTGTGTTCGAAGTAGGGCAACAAAGCTAGTGAAAGAGCTGGAGCATGAGCCCTATGAGGAGCAGCTGAGTGAGCTGGGATTGTTTAGGCTGGAGCAAAGAGGCTTGGGGGGACCTTATCACACTCTACAAGTGTCTGAAAGGAGGCTGTAGCCAGGTGGGGGGTGGTATCTTCTTCCCAACATTAAGTGACTGATCAAGAAGAAACAGCCTCAAGTTGTGCCAGGGGAGGTTTAGATTGGATATTAGGAAAAAGTTCTTCACAGAAAGGGTTGTCAAGTATTGGAACAGATTGCCCAGAGAAGTGGTGGAATCTCCATCTCTGGAGGTGTTTTAAAGGTGCATAGATGTGTTGCTTAGGGATTTGGATTAGTGGTGGACTTGGTAGTGTTAAGTTAATGGTTGGACTCGATCTTTGAGGTCCAACCTAATGATTCTGTGATATTGTGTAGCAACAAAAAACCCCCATCATTGCTCTTGTCCTCCTCCAGTGAGGTTCAAAGGTTAGGGGAGGGCCAGTGTTGCTGAGGTGCTTTGGGGCAGTTAGGTAATGGCAAGAAGGTAGGTATGCATTCAGCTTTACAAGAATGTAGTATTTAAGACAAAAACATTTGGCATAAGCTAATCTGTACCCAAGAGAATTTTAATGTGTCCTCATTATTGACAGCTTGTTAAAGAGGGCAAATACAGAGTAGTCAGAAATCAAAATGAAGGCTTTAAAGAGGAAGTTTGAAGCCTGATTGTGCCAAGATGTAGTAACTGTTTTCAGCCATGGGGATCCAGCTTTATTCTCTCCTTTAATGCCAGAAGAGATTGACTGCCAGTGTAAATGTTTAATTAGTCACCTACTTTCTGTTTTCACTTGCAGCAGTAATTGCAACCTTGGAAACCTTTGTGCTGTACCCAAAGTTTGTATCTACTTTGCACTGAAATATGGCTTGACAGCAGAAACTTTGAAGGAAAGTTATTTCAGAGACAAATTGCTGAAACGTCTGTGTTCTTGAGTGTACATTGTTAGAGTTGTATAACAAAACTTTACAGTGCTTTTATTGATTGCCTTGAGGCAGTGTCAGGATTCCTTCTTGGTTCTGTGGTTTATTCCAGAGGACATGTCTGGTTCATGTCTGAGGGAATCAGACATGTGTTGGAAATAGCAATAGTAATCTGAGATGTCATAGGATAAAATAAGAGAGTCTCTGTTATCATTTCTTAAGTTTGGGAATGAACAAGAGGACATTACTTTTTAAAAATCCCCCTGTGTTTAGAAGAGCATAAATACCAAGGACGTGTTTGGTTTACCATAAACTGTGGAGATACAAATGATGTAGGACTGCACTAATAATTAATAAAAATTAAACCTGATACTCTAGCTGGGTATTACAGAGCTCCTTAGCTGGCATATCTTTTGATGTCTGCTAAACTACCATGACAAAGTGGAAATAGTCCAGAGGAAACAGACATTGTTAATTTTTTGCTTTGGAATCCTATGTGTTTGTACAGTATTTTGTCAGTAGTCTGCCTTATCTTAAACATGAAGAATGTGTATTACTTGTACATCTACTTCTACTGGATACATGATCTAGTAAAGTTCAGAATGCAGTTCCAGAAAAACAATTTCATTGTACTTTATATAATTTAGAGAAGTTGTCAAGACATCATTTAAAATTGATTACATGTAAGTATTATTACACATCAGAGTTATACAGTAAATATAAGTGGCAGATAGCCAGACATATATATATATGTATATATAAACAGAAGTGTCTCAGAAACTAATTCATAGTTTATAAATTGCAATTGTTTCTGCATTTTGAAAGTTTGGATCAAGAAATTAATTTTTAGAAGTAAATAAATACTAACACCCTAAATTAATTGCAATTACTTAAAATGTTCTTTTTGGTGGGAAAAATGGGTGAATTATTTAAAATGAAAACTTGCTCATTAGATCAAGCTTCCTTTCCTCAGTGAAGCTAGAAACCTGTGCAAAAAAGGTGATGTGCTTTAGGCAGAAGTCAAGATGTCCTACAAAACAATGCTTCCTCTGGCTTGTAGTCAGCTTGAAGGATTGTCTCCAGGGAACAGAAAAAAATGGAGAACAGATCTTTAGCTCAGGAAGATGGATGAATTGTTGTAAGAGCTTTGCTAATTGTATTTTGGTTTTCTTATACTTGTGTATTTTGTGTGGCTTGCTTTGTAATACATCTTTCTTAGAGTGACGTTCAGCTTGTCTTCATGGATTAAGAGAGAGATCTATTGCTTGTAAGTGATCCTATCTCAAACAGAAATAGTACAGATACAAATTATTAATCTCAAAAAAATGATTGGTGCTGCTTGTGTTAGAGGAAATGTTGAGAGGAAAGCCTTCAAAAACTAAAGGCAAGCATGTAGTACAAATCTAAAACCTATGTGTTTGAGTCAGCAAGGAAGCTTGACTTTTTGATACCATTGCTCATTTTTGCATCCTAGAAGTATAATTTCAGAATTTCCTGTAGGCTAAATAGAAGCTGCTTTGTGGAAGTTTTGGCACTTCTCAACCAAGAGTTTATTATCTATGAGTTCCAGACAGTGCAATAGGCACCTGACTCAGAAATTCCTGACCTGAACTTTTGTCCTGTCCCAAGGCAGCTCCTACATACAAGAATGTAGTCAGATAAGAGTCCTGTGAGCAAATAATGTGATAGACCTTAGAGCTCTGTCCTTAAATATTTAATTAATAAATAAGAACTAATTAATTATTTCATTTCCTTGAAGTTCAAAATTCAGTTTGCCTGGAAGCATTTGCATATGGTGAAACTAAAACAATTTTCTAAGAACTAAAGCATTCTTTTTAACAGCTTAAGAAAATTTCTTGGAATACTCTTTGCCTTCTTCTAAGGACAAGGAGGTGTTCCTCTACATCCTTGTACTTCATGAAGTGGAGATGTGTGTGGATAAGAAGAGAGCAGTGGATATTGCCTGCCTTCACTTAAACAATGACTTTGACAGTGTCTCTCACAACATCCAATTTCAGGAAGTGTGGAATGGATGAGTGGACAGTGAGGTGTATTGAGAGCTGGCTGAATGGCAGATGTCAGTGGGCCAGGGTGTAATTGAAGGCCTGTCACTAGTGGTGTCCCCCAAGGTTCAGAACTGGGCCCTATATTATTTAACCTGTTCATCAAAGACTTGGTGAAGGGGCAGATGCCTCCCAAGCATGTTCACTGATGACACAAACCTGTGAGGAGTGGCCAATACCCTGCAGTTCTGTGCAGCACTTCAGAAGGGTCCCAGGTTGGAGAGGGGCAGAGCAGAACCTCCTGTAATCCAACAAAGGCAGATGCAGCATCATTCACTGGGAAGGAATAACCCCAGGCACCAGCACAGGCTGGGGGCTGACCTGCTGGAAGCAGCTCTGCAGAGAAAGACCTGGGTGTCCTGGCGGAGAACAAATTGTCCATGAGCCAGTAGTGTGTCCTTGTGGCCAAGAAGGCCATTGGTATCCTGGGGTGCATCAGGAAGATCAGTGCCACAGGTCAGGATGTGATCCTGCCCCTCTGCTCAGCCCTGGTGAGGCACATCTGGAGTGCTGAGCCCAGTTCTGGGCTCCTCAGCACAAGAGGGACATGGAGCTCCTGGAGCAGGCCCAGTGGAGAACACAAGGGCCATGAGGGGACTGGAGCATCTCTTACGAGGAAAGGCTGGGGGAGCTGGGCCTGTTCAGCCTCAACAAGAGACAACAGAGAGGGGAACTCAATGTTTATAAACACCTGGAGGGAGAGTGTCAAGGGGATGGAGGCAGGCTCTGCTCAGTGATGCCCAGCAATAGGGCAAGAGGCAGCAGGCAGAAACTGATGCACAGAAAGTTCCACCTGAACATGAAGAAGAACTTCTTTACTGTGCAGGTGACTGAGCACTGGAACTGACTGCCCAGAGAGACTGTGGAGTCTTTCTTATTAGAAACATCCAAGAGCTGCCTGGATGCTATCCTGTGCCATGTGCTTGAAGAGGGGTGTTGGACCAGATGAGCTACTTTGGTTTCTTCTAACATGAACTAATCTGTGATTCTGTGCTATGTATGTCTGTAGGCACACAGAGGTATATGTTACTGCTTATATATTCCAGTAAGTAAGTACTAGTTAATGGTTTGTAAGCAGTTTTATTTTAATGGGGGAAATACTGTAATGCTAGGAAATATTCTGTAAATACAGTGTATGTATACAGAAATTCATCAAATGGATCACCAGGAACTTCTAGGGGGGCTTAATTTGTGCTCCTAGTTAAAATGGCAGTTCCTTTTATGTGTGTTCAGGTTTTTCATTATTTCATGGCACCACATGTATAAATTACTTCCACTTCTGGGAAGAATTGGTGAGATCCCTGGAGTGTATGTGCATTGCAGTTTTATATTAGCCTGTTGATTTTGTGCTCTGAGCCTTTAATTCTGCAGTCAAAATTAGCCACTGCTGTTTTTATTAAACATTCACTTTTTAGAAACTAATTTGAGTAGCTGGACTATCATTGCCCAAAATTAGAAATAAACTTTATGGAGTATCTGGATGTGTCTATACTGTAAACACATTCTACAGTATAGATGCATCACATGTATCATGTAGATAGAATTCTGTCACTGTGGTAGCTGAGTGTGTCTCTGAGACCATGATGTAGTTTCAGTTGTTTTAAATACAGATGCTGCCAGTCACTGAAATCAGATTCTTCTGACCGTACATGCTTATATAGAGGTGTCAGAAGAGGCTTGAGGCTGTCTTTATCTGACAGAGACTCCACAGAGACATTCAGACCACTGCAGCCTGAATTGCTTCCTGTCTCAGTGAAGGGCATCCAGGTGACACTTTGCAGTCAGAAGGGTGACTGGGTCCTGCATGTTATCTTATTGAAACAGAAAATATTTGGTGCTACTGCTGTGCCATTTGCTTCTTGGACAAAGCAATTTTGTCTCCATATGCAGCAGTGCTTGAGTTTATACTTGGCATTCATTTAAAGATAGAAGCATGATTCATTTTCTTCTTTATTCATTGTTTTGGGTAATTGTTTTATTCTATATTTTTTTCAGGAAGAAGCCACCCAAAGCAGCTTATGCAAGTGTCTTAAGGGGCGCCCACTGTCGAAGATTGGCACCATTGCTTGGATGGTGACACTGAGTGATGCTGTACATAATTTCATAGATGGCTTGGCTATTGGAGCTTCTTTTACTTTGTCTCTGCTGCAAGGGCTTAGTACCTCCATAGCTATCTTGTGTGAAGAGTTTCCTCATGAATTGGGTAAGGAACTTCATTGCACACATTGTTTCCTGGGGAAATCACTGTTGTAGGTGGTTGTGTTGGCATAAATTTGGCAGAGGGTGAAAGAAAGTTTAGACAAATTAATAGAAAAAATGTCAAAAAGTTACTGAGCACAAAAACACACATCTGGCGCAGGAAGTTCCCAACTGCAGGTGGGTGGAAGCTAGGACCATATATTGGACAGGTACTAATTATCCTGTTTATATATGCTGCAGACAGTGTTGTACTAATTAATTTTAAAACCAAAAATCACCACAGGTAGTTGTGTGTTCCTGTGCTCTTAGCTCAATCTTGCATCAGTATTTGTTTAGAGTATCTCAGTTTCCTTAATATTGAAGGGATATCCTCATCACATATTTGAACAAAGAAAAACAACACAGTATCATAATGTGTATACAAATAATGTTTTTTCTTCAGACTTCTTTTGAAATCAGAAAATAACCACAATATCATTCTCTGAATATAGTTTTCTTTCTTTTGTTGTTGTTGTTTTAGGTGATTTTGTCATCTTGCTTAATGCAGGAATGAGTACTCGGCAGGCTCTGTTTTTCAATTTCCTATCTGCATGTTCTTGTTACATTGGGTTGGCCTTTGGAATATTAGTAGGCAACAACTTTGCTCCTAACATCATCTTTGCTATAGCCGGTGGAATGTTCCTGTACATCTCTCTGGCAGATATGGTGAGATATAATTTCATTTTCAGTTATTTCTTTCTCTGCAAAAAAAAAAAAAATAGACTCCACTAAGTCTCTCTAGTAGAATTTAGTATTTTCTCCTTCTTTTGCCAGTGACTAATAACAATAATATTATTATTAATAAAATATAGTAACTTAAACCCTTAATAGAGGTGCACAGATAGTTACTGTTACGGGTAGGTAGGGCTTTATAAAGCCTTACCTGTTGGTAACAAGTTATGTTTATTCATGAAACACAAAAGCCTTTCACCTCATTGTGTTATTATTGAAAAGCAGTTTTAGACAGAGACAAGCCCTTCATTAATTTGGCCTGATTTAATCAAAGAGTAAAACGTGTATAAACACTTTGTTTCAGCATTTTAAAGTGTCACAATATTTCCCCTTATTATTTTAAAAGGTTCATTTGCCTATTTAAACCACGTTGTGAAAGAAAAGCAAAAAAAGAAAGGTAAACAGAAGGAAGTTAAATATTAAGTTTTTTAGTTGAATGAAAGGTGTTGTGTAACCACAGTGATAGTGAAAAACTTGATTTAAATTCTATCCTGGTTTAAATTAGAATGCAACCTCATTTTCATGGTTCAGGCAAAAACTTTTGCTGAGTTCTATTCAAAATAGTCTGTTTATCATTTATTTTTCAACATGTGCCAGAAGATATATGGAAAAAAAATTGTTCTAAAATCCAGATTGTATTTAGACATTAGGAAAAAAAAAATCTGGATTCACAGGCACTTAGCAATATTCCATAATTTCCTCTTATGAGGATGTTTTGTCTCAAAATGAGAGAGATATTTCAAGAATTTTAAGTTTTATTATGTTTCATTCAGTGTTGTAACAACAGATGTAACAGGTGCAAAGGTGTTTACATCTGCCGCATGGGAATCCATTTGAGTGCAGAACTGGAAGAGTGAGGCCTGAATCTGAAAAGATTTGAGACCCCAGTTTGGTTCCATGTGCATTTAGGAACTTTCATATATTTATAGTGACTATTTCATTAAATTCAGTTATAGTTTAGGTGATAGTACAGGATTTAATAAGTTGTTAGAGTTATAAATAATATAAGTAGTTTATTTTATAAGCTTGCAGTACTTTAATTGCTAATGCTTTTTGCTTACCTTCACTCGTATAATGAATAGCAATGTACTGAACTCTGATGTGTAAAATTTGTGGCATAAATTTATAGTGACTCAAGTTTGTTATTAAATCCATCTAAGTAGGTAACATTCTCTTCTTTGTATATGTTGTTCTGTTCTCTCTGTTCCTCTCTATCTGTCTCTCTCCCTGTACCATCCTCTCTCTCTTTTTATAGGTTTTTGGATTGTATCAGTTACCTATCTGAAATTTTCTTCCCCCTGAAAAGTCTGAAATAGGGTATTGAAGTGCTCTGTACAGAGATCTGGCTTTCCACTTTCTTATGATTTTCACACACTTCTGGTTTCCTTGTCCAAAAGCAGGTAGGATTAACTGGAATTTCATGCCTTCCTCCTTTTCTTTTTGCTGTTCTTTTTTCTTCCATTATTGGCGTAGTCCAACCTCTGCCAATAGGATCACTGAGTGGGGAGGCTGTGGGCAGGTGGGAATGTACACTGAGGTGTGTGCACAAATGAGCCTTGCTGTATGGCATGAAGTTAATCTTGTTTTGCACTGTTGTGCAAGAGTGTGACGGAGCTCTGTGACGATTTCTGGGAAGCTTTGGGCTCTTCCCGCTAACCATAGCCTGTTCTTCAAGAATTGCATTACCTTCAATGACTGTTTTTGTGTTGTGAGATCAAAGAAAGATACAGTTTCTGAGTCACCCAGCCTGAAGGCTTCCTAACTAGGGCTGACATAAACTCTCTTTGTTGTATTCTGGTTATGCTATTCTCAGCAGAACAGGTGACTCCTTTGAGGCTTATTTCTCAAAAGCCACTGTGGTTGACTTTACCTGCAGCAAACATGTACCCTGAATCATTCCATGCAGGGAACTTCATGCCTGTGCTCTTGTGCCATCACCTCCACTGCTCCAGAGGCAGTATCTTTGTTTCTGTAGTTAGCAGCCGATCAGTCACCCTTTGCTCTTGTGTTAACCATTAAGATGTATATTACGGAACGAAGAATCCCATCATGGCACTGTAATGTCATATTGCATCTGTTACCACCAATTTCACACCAGTCATCTTTCTCTTCTTTGCTTGACCTGATGAGCCCACCAGGCCTTCCACATGTAAAAGATTTCTGATAGGTTGTCTGTGTTTTCATCTTTGCTTCGTTTTCCTTCAGGTAAAGCAGAAGAATCCTAATCTTCTGTTTCTCAAACAAGGATTTCTCTTTATAGCAGTGAAGGAAGAAACAAAACATTTAGCAATAAATACAAGGGCAGCTGCTCCTAGCAACACACGGACCAACAACTGGAACCTAGGAGGCTGCTGGAATCAAAAAGGGAAAATTTGCATGAGACACAGCCAGATGAAGCTACTGTAGAGAGGAACAAAACACCATTTCATCTTATCATGCTTGGTGGAGTGGTTTTTCAGGATAATTGGGGTGATATTTTCTTGTGACTGCCTTCACCCTCTGTTAGTTCTAATATTCAGTCCAAAGTAGCAATATGGTTCAGTTCTTAATGCCTTAAATTAAGCATGCTACCACAAGATGGCAATACTTACTTAAAAATATCCCTTTTTTTCAGTTCCCAGAGATGAATGATATGCTGCGGGAGAAAGTGACAGGAAGAAAGACGGATCTTACATTCTTCCTTATTCAGAATGCTGGTTTACTAACGGGGTTCACTGCTATCCTGCTGATTACCTTGTATGCAGGAAATATCGAGCTGTGAAAACAGAATCAGGATTGGAGACATCAAGTAAATTGCAAATGGAAGACACTTGAAATCCATACAGGGACATTCATGTAATCTACTCGGTTTTTAAACGGTGGCAAGGCCCGTCCTGTCCCTCTTGTCCCAAATACAGGAAATTCTTCTTTAGGACTTGCAGTTGAATCAAATAGTAGGAGCTGTCAGCTTCTGTATGATGCCAAAAAAATTATGCTAATATTTGTATTTCTACTTAAAATTATCAGACATATCTGAACTGTCATAGAGGAAGGGTGTTACTTGGCCAGTAGAATTATGCAATACATGCAACTACATGCAACTCCAGACCAACTGAAAGCTGAGGTCTACAAGGAAGATGGGTATTTAAAAGTAAATAATATAGTTTCATATAATTTTTAAGCCGTGATGAAGGCAAGCAGTTTCAAAACTGGTTAATTTTTGTGACTTTTGTTGCAGGATTTGTCTGTGTAACATCGTCATTCCCAACCAAAAAAAGAAAAAAATAAATCAAACCATTTCAGAGTAGGTACTAATGAAGCTAAGATTTTTAATTACTAATTAACACTGGAAGGAAAGATACCAGTTCCTGCTTTTGATCTTTTCTTTTTATAAATGCACTAGGGAATTGTTGATTTATTTTGAGAACCACTTTTTTTAATTAGAGGGAACCTGCGTTAAATTTATGACTGTTTATCAACTCCATAATATTTTAGAAACATTGAGTATTTTTTAAATGTTCAAGTATTATCAGTTTATTCTATGAAAATAATAAAGTTTTATACTTAAGTTTCACATATATCCCCTTTAAAAATCAGTTTTTTAGTCTTACCAAGGAAAATTTAGAAAAAAAAAATTTGCTAAAATCATCATTCCAGTATGCTTTCTTCATTGAATTTGAATGATTTCTTTGTGTGCAGTTGGGTGGAATGAAATGATAATAAAATATACAAATTCTTACCACAATCTGTTGCGTGTGAGCTTTCTAAAATCATGCTTATATGTATGAGTTCTTCTGAAATAAACAATTCATCTACTCATTACTAATCTGTTGTAAGATGAGCACAAGGAAATTCATAGAAAAATACATTCCATTTCAATCACCACTTTGCTTTGAAGGAAGCATTATTATTCTCCTGTAAGTTACTTTTTTCATTGATTTTTAAGCAAGTTTTACAGCTTCAAAGGAGATGCTGTTTTTTGATGTATTTCATTGCTGTAGGAAGGTACAACTATTTTATTTTTAATTCTTTATTGGAATATTTTTTTTTTACCAGGTAAAGTATTTATTTTAATACTTTATTTGAATCTCATCCGTAATTACCCTAGGAAAAAATAAGTTCTTTAAGTGTCTGTTTAATAAAAGCTTTAAGGTAAACTGCACAGGAGTTGTAAATAATACTTTAAAATATGTTATATATATTAAAATGTAAATATAGTAGCCAATGATACTTGCTGTATGTAAAAAGCATTTATTAGTCATTTTGTGCCCTGTAAGTTTCTGTGTAGAAGAGTGCACTGTCTTTCCTTTAATTCTTTTATTGTTGATTTCTTGGATATAAGCTGTTTGTAAATGTTACTCTTGTGTATGACAGTAATGTGTTATAGTAACTATGAATGTTCATAGATGTCCTAAAATAATGTGACCATTCCTAGTTTATCAGATTATTTTAATAATATGCCTGCATGGTACTTTTCACCTTTAAATCCAAAAATTTGCAAAGGAGATTTGCTCTTTGTTAATTTCCTAAAGAGGAAAAACTGAGACAAGCGAATCATTGGAATAACCTACTTTTAGATCATAGAGCTGACCAGAGATGGAACAAAGTCTGATTTTGAGTGTAGTGCTTTAATCACAAACCAAATTGCCATTTCTGCTAGTGGGCTATTTAGTACATAACAAAGCTTTTTGATTTCTGTATGAGCAGGTTTGTTTGTATATCTTGGCTATTATCCTTGTCCAGTACATATAAAATACATCTATTCCAATTCTAGGACTCTCAGTGATGTTCAAGATTTGCAGAGCAGGGCATCGACTTGAATTTCCTTCTCCAGGCTCTGTGGATTAGTAGGTGCCAGCAAATAATTTCATATATACATACACACTAAATGCGTATTGTAGTTCTTGACTTTTATTTCACTGTAATATCCCATCCTTTCCAGGAATGTGTAAGTACCTTAACAGCTCTTACACTTGCTGCACAAGTTATGTCTGTAGAATCTGAGAAGAAACTCGTCTCCTTGTCTTGCAGTTCAATTCAAAATGCACAAGTGTGTCAAGCTGACAAAGGTTGCTGGAATGAAGACTAGAGAGAAAGCCATAAAACTAGTGGCAGTAAATGTAATGCAGCTGTCAAAGGCAAGGTTACATTCTTTTTTGGGGGTTTATTCCATACTACACTTCTTTTGTACTCAATATATTGTCTCTTTTTTTTTCCCCTTCTCCTTATTATGGTGCTTTTGAAGAAGATAATGTAATTTCATGTGTTGTGGTTGATACTATGATCGTAATGCTTTGTTATAATTTAAATACCCTCCACAATTTCTGCATCTTCTTCCATTTAAAGGGTAAGTGCTACAGTAAGGTTTGAGGTACAAATAGGAGTTACAGAAAGATAGATGTAGCTTGAATTTATGAATTTAGGCAATAATGTAATTCTCCATAATACAGCTTTAACAGTTGCTTTGAGTGAAAGCACAATTCATAAGATCCAAATTTGATTTACTTTAGAGAAATAATAGTTCCTGACACTGAGGACAAACAATGTAAACGTTCTCCTTTATCTTGACTATCTCCATGGATAGTTGTCAATTTCCTACTGTTTTCTGGCTTTCTTCACCTTTAAATGACAATCACACCCATGAAGTTGCCAAAAATTAACCTCCTGGTGTTTTGTGGAGTTGGTATTGGCAAAGCCTGAGTTATTAAAATGAAAATAATAATAACTAGTAATCCTGTTCAATAAAAGCATTTAGCTATTATACCAGCTATTTTCTTATGTAGAACAGTAGTGGTATAGACAATCAAAGACAAGAAGAAAATTTATTTATATGCATCTAGCCTTAGTCAGTTGGAGAAACAGCAGCAGTTGTCTCTGGCTGTGCTGGTTCTCGAGAAGATGATGTGCAGCAGGCATTCCTCTAGTGCTGAAGAGTGAAAAAAACAATCTAGAAGAAGCATGAAACGAGATTATATGAGTCAAGCAGATTTAGTTAGCTAGAGAATACAAAATGGCTTTAATGGCACTGGCCTAAAGGATTCAGAAACTGCACTAAAATGTGCTTTTCCAGTTCATGGGTGAAAGCTAATGAAGAGCTTGTTTCACAGTAAATACAACAATAAAAAACTGACTGGAGAAAGGTAAATAATTTCCAAGTTGTTTCTGTAAGACAAAGAAAAATTATTGCTATGTCACTGATATGAAATTTTTTAATGTTCTTGCAATGACTTGCAAATGAGAACTTATTTTAGAACAATTCTTTTTTCTTTGAGAGAACCCTATTTGTGTGTGATGCTAAGAAGATTTTGAAATTATTTCTCAGGTTTTCATATACTGAAATTAGTTAGCTCTGGTAAGGTTTATCAGTGTCCCTTTTCCTCACTTATTTTCTATAACTTCTATTTTACAAGAAGCTCTTGACCATTTAAATAAGCTATTAGTAAGATGTCCTTTTTCTTGAAAAATATCTTAGTAGTGATTTCAAATAGGTAAGCATTCATTAGAAGTAAGTTATGATGTGATTTTAAAACTCTTTTTACAAACAGCAGACCCAAATGCAAAAAAACTCTTCAGTCATGATGAATGGTGATGTATTAAAGAACATATTTCTCTGTGGCAGCAGAGGAATGGTCCTCTTTCAGTAAAGTTTATTAACTTTTCATTTCATTGGTATATTATAGAAATCAAAGACAGCTTTTATGAATTGGCAAGGAATTAGATGAGGTTTCCTGACCCTTTTTTATTTAAAAAAAAAAAGAAGTCCATAAAAATTACTCTTTTTCTAATTATTATTTTTATTGTTCTTCCAGTCATAGCAAAGTCTATGATTGCTTGTCTTACCATAAAGGAAAATCATGTAGCAGCTTAAATGAGTGACATCCTTTGATAACAACAAAGGGCCTTGTTCACTGAAGTATTTGTAACAGATTTCTTCTATACTTGAGTGAGAATGAGCAGCATAGAGCTGATTTCTAGATATGACCATACATACAATATTTTATATTTGAACTGCCTTCTGCCAAGATTGTTTTGTGGACTTAGGAATCTGCATGGTGCAGTTGGGCTTGCAGTGTGTGTAACTTCTTCCTTGAGGTGTGGGATGAGTTGTCCATGTCACACAGTGAAGGGTTGTGTTGGGAGAGATCTGTACAAGCTCAGATGAACCCTGCAGTGTGTGTTCATCCATTGTGTGTGCAGGAAGAAGGACAGCCATGTTAATAAGGCAGTCAATCCTAATAAGAAAGTCTACTCTGTCACAAAATTGCAGTAGCTGTTTGTGACAAGGTGATGGTGTACTTCTATGAAGTGGTATTAGTATATGTTTGCATGGTGAATTTTAGGCACAGGATCTTCTGTCTTACGTGTGTATTTACAACTACAAACTTGTTCTATCATGAATGTGTTCTAACACCTTTGGAATATAAACTGCCTTAGATCAACATCCTCACTATTCAGTTTTGCATGTTCATCTTTTTGGCTTTTCTTTTTTAAATCGTACAACGTATAGAATTCAGCTACAAGGTAGTATGAAACAAATCCACAAAACAGTAAAAAAATGGATGAAATAAAGAACTTTTTCCCAGTCACTGAAAGTAAAGCTTCTGACTTTTGAAAAGTTAACAATGGTCACAGCAAGCAGAACCTACATTTTACATTTCATCTGAAAAATGATAACCCTTGGCGCTTAGAACACCATAATGTAATGCTGGTTCAGTGTGCTCTCTACACTTTATATGCCATCAGTTCTTGAAGACTTTTTGATCATTTGCTGCTGGATTACAGCCTCACTTCTTGACTAACATCCTGTTTCCAAGTCTACTTAGCCATGCTAGGGGGAAAGCTCATAGAGTAAAACATAACAGAGAGGTATCAGGCAGATCTCAGCAGTGCACCTTCAGAGCATTTTTTAGCTGTCAACCACTGTCGGTGGGTGTCCAGATATGTCTTGATGCTGTGTTGAGATACCACCCACACAAGTAACATCCTTTCTCCACCCTCTCATCTTCTGTGTCCACACTTATTTCCTCTGGAAGGAAAGTGGCTTCCTAGCAAGGGTAGATGTGTGACTGTTTGCTTCAGGCAACTGGTGTACTAGGGACTGTGATTTCCTCTCCAGAGCACATTTGCCTTGTCATTCAGACACAAACATAGGTACAAACATAGTTATAGAGCAATAATTGGAGCTGTAACCACATTTGACTGGTAATTACTTGTCCTGTGTGGGTGTGAAGTACCTGCAGAGTTCCCAGCCTGGAGGGTTCAGGAAACATTACTTTTCTGAATTTTCAAAGTGAAACTGCATCCCAGTTTGTGGTTTAAAAGAAACTTGAAAATACTGCTATTGGTAGAAAAATTTGATCCAAAAGTGCACGGTAGAAGGCACTCTGTGAGCTACAATTTCTGCTTTGTCCCCAGCCATATCTACTCCATTTGTCTTCTGAACAACTAAACTTAAGATTAGTACATCTGTACTAGCAGGTCAGAACAGGATAGATTGGTTAATTTGCTGGTAGGTGATGGAATGCTGTGTGTAAGGGAGGAAATGTCTTGGTGTTTCTCCCTTTGAACAGGAAGGGGGGAAGGGAGTATATAAAGACATAGCTGATACCAGAAATGCAAGTCAGGGCGATCAAAATTTGAGAGGGCACAATTAGTAATATAATTGCACCACAGTAGCAATAATTATTGTAATTACTTTTATTTACATTAATTGAATTCTACACTAAATGCTGCAATTAGTGTCATGGACACATTGTGATTTGTGGCTTGTGAAGTGAAAGATGGTTCAAACAGAGCTTTCCCCTTGTGTGGTGAACAGTGACTTCCTTTTTAAAGTTACAAAATGTTGTGGTTTTATACTTTAAACAAGAATAATAGTTTTTTTCAAAAACTCAGTCAAGGATGGGAACATATGGAAGGCAATAGCTCCTCTGGACACTGCTCAGTCTTCACTAAGGGCAAAGGAGGGAGGGGTCTGTTCAGCTGATCGTCTGAGGACTAACTGATCGCTGTATAAACAGGAGTCATAATGTGGCAATAACAGGCCCAAGCCAGAGTTTGAAAGGTGAAGTCCCCAGCACTGGGTACAAGGATGGGAAGAAGAAGAAATATCAATATGGGAAGAGAATGGCACAGCACCTACTGTTGCTGTTGCGAGAGGAATTGAGGAGGAGCTGCTTAGGGACATGGTTTAGTGGTGAACCTGGCAGTGTTAGGTGAATGGTTGGAACTGACAATCTTAGAGGCCTTTTCCATCCTAAATGATCCTATGGCTGAAAACTGGAGACTGCCAGCTCTTGAGAAACTAAAAAATGAAGAGAAGGAAAAGCTTGGGCCTGGCAGTGTGCTTCTGAGAGGAGGGAAGTACTCCTTAAGGAGAACCAGTTGGAGGATTTGGGGGCAGAAATACTGAGAAGGCAGGGCTGGGTAACGCAGGGAACAGATGAAGTCTTGGGAAAAGAAAAATGGGAAAACTTCTGATGCTTTGCATAGACTGGAAAAGGGCAAGGAGAATAGGTAGGTGACTATAGCTTGTCATGCCTACTGATTTCTGGTAGCCTCACCTGGATTTGAAGCACATGCTATAAAGAATTGAAAGATGGCAGCATAGGATATCCCCTGTTGTGTGGGAAAGACTTGGGCTTGGGCACAGGAAAGACTTGCCATATGGGGATATATCAGCAAGGTGAGGTAAGTATGTGTGTCTGTGCTGTAGTGTGGGCTGCAGATGGGACCAACACCCTGGCAGAAGAGGCTCCCACTGCTGTGGAAGGCAGCATATGCCAGGCCATGCCCTGTCCCTGGTGGTGTACATGAAGCCATTAGCTGTGGTAATTGACTTCACAACTTCTCTAGCAGGGCTGAGTGAGGCTTTTTGCTTGCAAGGCCAGGAAACAGCCTGCTGTGAAACTTTAAAGATTTGATGAAGATGCATAATAAATGGATTAAAGAAGCACTCTTTAGGATGTTTATAATAGAACAGATGGTTCCTCCTGGCCTTTACTGGCATCTTACTGCCACTCATGTAACTTCTGTTTGGCTTAAATGTGAGCCAAAGGTGGACTTTGCTACCTGAAGGCTTTTGAGAGAACGGAACACCTGAGTTTGAAAAGAAAGTGACTGGAAACTACATCACAATAGAAGACTTTGGAGAGGAGGTTGAGCTGCTTTGTAGAACTTTGTGTAGATTTGAGCTAAGGAGAAGGTAAGAAGGTGGTGTTGCTGGAAACTGTGAGGTAGGGTACCTGGAGAGCCTCTGCCACTGTGGTCGGTGTGGAGCTGTGTTGCTCTTGTTTGATTTTTTGAACCTGCATTGGGTACTGCTGCATTTCTGAAATGCTGAGGATAATGGCTATAGAGCTGTGCTCTAGGGAAGCAGGAGGCAAAGGGACTAGTGGCAGGTTTCTCCAGGGGCAAGTATAGTAGAGTAGTAGCTGCTGCATGTAGTGCTTCTAAAGGAATCCTGAAACAAAGCCATCGCTCTGAACTGTTGCAAAAAGAGCTGGAAGCTACATCATTGCTGTGGGGTGTAATTTGTGAACACCATAAAAGTTTTGCCAGGGGAAGTAGCTGCAGGTCACTTGTATTCCTCCAGGTCTCCTCAGCTGTGTGTCAGTGTATAGCTGAGTCCAAGATGAGGCAGAGTACATGAAGCCAAGTACATGGCCCTGCTTGCCACGGCTGGTACCGGAGAGTTGCTCAGCAGAGTATGCAGGTTGTAGCACAACATGCCTGCCACTGAAGCTGTCTCAGAAGAGGGGTAAATGAAATAGTAGGGTTGCCATGCTTCTCTCTCTGGGCTAATTAAAAGCAATTTGTTTATAGCTTGTAATTTCCTATCTTTGTTCTGTTCTGGGGTTTGTTATTTTTAAGAGTGCGTGAACTGTGATTTCTGAGAATGGTTAATGAGTTTTTGGTTATTTTGAGCATAACAAAATTTTATGATGATGTCATCTGTGTTCTTTTATGTGGTTTTGTCCCTTTAGGTGTCCAGATTTTTTTTTTTATTTTTTTTTTGTTTTTGTTTTAAAGCTGCAGAGGGATCTAGAGAGGTTGGATTGATTTGCTGCCAGTGACAGGATGAAAGGACATCGTCTCAAGCTATGCTAGAGGAGGCTTGGGCTGGACATCAGAAGGAATCCCTTCACAGAAAGGGTTGTTAAAGGTTGGAGTGGAGTGCCCAGAAAGATGGTGGAGTCACCATCCCTGGAGATGTTGAAGAAATGACTGAATGTGGCACTTACTGCTATGGTCTAGTTGACGTGGTGGTGACTGGTCAGGAGTTGGACTTGATCATGGAGGTCTTTTCTACCTGGATGTTTCTGTGAATCTGTCATGAGGGTGATAACCCTTGAGTTGCTGAGTGTTTACTATGGGGAATGAAACCACTGGAGTCTAGGGACATTCTAGGGTGCCTGCCAGCTTAAACTGTTGAATCCCATTTAGATGTTAGTGTATTTGCTCAGCTTTAAAGGATATGAATATAATTTCCTGAAGAGAGGTTTAGAAAAAAACTTTTATCACTTCCTCTCTGATCACTGTTGGCTGGGGTGGGGGTGGGGGGAGAGAGCAGCAAATCGCTGAAAACTAATTAACAAAAAGAATGAATGGTAAGGAAGATATTGTATTTAATATAGGAGAAGCAAGGACTCTTGATAGTTCTCTGCTAGTGTTTTTGATCTGTAAGCTGAAAATTTCCTATCACTTCAGGAGTGATATGAGCAAAATTGCTAAATAGGTATATGTTACAGTGGCTGTAATGGAGAAAATAATGTGTAATATCTAAATTTAATGATTTCAAATGTCTTCTGTTTTCACCTCTGGAAAATAAGACATCAAAGAGGAGTAAGACCCTGTGACTTGCTGACACTTCAGATAAAGAAACATTCAGCTTGGTTTGTAGTAATTCTTTAGTGAAAGCCTGGGGAATATAGCACAGAGCTGCCCAAGTTTCCTGGGTCTGCAGCAGCATGTGCCTATAACAAGGCTGATTGTATTCATGTGTTAATGCAACCACTATCTGGTTAAATGGGGTATATGTCAATAAAAACTTGGCTACTATCATCCCCAAATCACACTGGTGAGTCCTTGTGATGGTGCGTGATCCCACTTGCACACGTGCTGACTTTCAGACAAAGGTTTGCAAGCTGGGTCTGAGTTCAGGCACTGCTGTGGTTTTGTGTAGAACATTTAAGTCTGTCATCTCCCTTAATTTTCTCTGCCTCCCTGAAATGGCAATGATAGAGTAATGGTCCATCTTGTGTATCTGTTTAGAGCATTGCAAACTGTTAATGTTTATAAAACAGTTAGAAAATGGATAGCCATCTTGGGTGAGATCAAGTTGCCACTCTGCTATTGCCACAGAACTCAAAGCATGTCAGCATGAACTTGCCTCAGACCTGCTTTTGAACCTAGGCCTGACAACATTGAGGGCAGTTCCTGGGGTGGCAATTTGAGACTCATAAGAGTGGCAGCAGACCTACTTGCTGTCTGTTCTCCAAAAAAGACAGAGATCAAGCCAAAGTGCTTCAAACCTTGGAGACAAAACACTGCTTTGCTTCTGTCTTCTCGGCAGGCAAGTTTTAGGGAAGTTTCTCAGGTTATTGAAAAAGAGATAAACTTTTGAGCCCACTGTGTACAGACTTGAGTATGGCAAAACAATGTCTGACATGCTGGAAGCCAACAGGAAGAAGAGGGTGAGCAGTGGTAAGGAAAGGTACTATAAAGGATATTGAGCAGTCTCATAGTTCTGCCCTTCTGTGGTTCTACTAGTTGGTATCAAAACCCTGTCTGTTGAAAATCATAAACCTAACTTCTTCCTCAGACAGGAAATTCTTCTCCACAGATATGGCATGGTTCTGGAGGTCAGAACTTAATGTTTGTTAATTTGGTGAATAGTTGTAGCCAGGTCCTGGGTCTTTCCCCCATGAGTAAGATTTAGCATGGCTGACTGCTGCCATTAACATTTATTTGTCTGACAATCTAATGAAAGAGTCTTTGTTCCAGAGACTGAGATCCAAGATGACAAGGTGGCATCTATCTAGTCACAAAAGTAAACTGCTTAGCATAGACTGAATTTTTAAATTATTTTTATTCTTTCAAAGAGATAAAGAACAAAGAACCTCTCATAACCTGGACAGAGAAATGCAGGAGTCCTAACTGGCTCTGCAAAATTGGAAAGATGTCCTGTTTATCTAGACCCAAGTTCAGATCGATGATTTGGTTCACATCATGGTCAAGGTAAATGAGCTAATGTTCCTTTTTAACAAGGCCATATATTTCACAGCTGAATACAGCCAAGTAAAAATCTCCTTTCATCAAAAATGAACAGACTTGAAGGCTGGGATCAATATAATTCCTGTAAGACTTTTAAGATTACATAGGGTATACCCTTTATGGCACTTTCTGTTTGCTTTCTTGAATGCTTCCTTTTCATAGAGTAGATGAGACTTTGGTCGTGCCCTTTCTAGTTAAAGAAAGTTGGAAGCCGCTCCAGGAGCGGCTGTTGGTGCCTGCAGACTGGGATAATGGGAGGGAGCCAGGCCCTTGACAGCACAACCTGCCTGTGTGGGCTGCAGGTCAGAGCAGCTCCTAAGTACTGAGCCAAGGTACTAAAACCTAGAGAGGAATTGCAGGTGTGGGGAAGCAATTGCTGAGTCACACAGCAGTGGAAAGGTGGGAACAGTTGAGCTATGGAATAAACCAGAAATCTCAGATCCCAGCAAAGATGTACACACTGGAATATTTGTGATAAAAGACATGCACAGGCAGTCTGGACTGAAATAAAGCAGATGACATGAGACCACACTGCTCCCAGCTGAGAACTCAAAGCTGTTTAAAGCCTACAGCAGGTGATTTCAGGGACAGCAAGCTGGAGAAAGAGTTTGGAGTCTGGAAGCTTAAAACAGAGCTAGATTTGACTGCCAGTTTACTGATGCTTGCTTAGGCAGTTTTCTGGGTAAGGAGTGACAACTGCTCTGTCCTGCCTTAGCAACAGGGTGCCACTGTGCTTTCCTACAGAAGGGGCTGAGGATAGGTTCAAGCTCAGTGCTATTACATAAGAGTTGTGCTTAAGCCTGAAAAAATAAATACTGCAACCTCTCTTTCTTTTTCCTATTAAAAAATCCTTCCAGAGCTATAATGAACATTTGCAGAATAAATAGGAGCAAAGCAAATTGGAATGGCAAGTCTCTTGCTGAAGACATACGTACTGTAACTTTACATTCAGATATCCGTGGAATGTCACTTGCCCCTTTGGTAAAATAAGTTGGGGGGTTTTGACTATTTATTAGTCTGTTCCTTTTGTGGGAACTGCTTGATCTCAGTGCAAAAAGTGCAAAAAGTTTTGGTTAAGTCAATTGTGCCATTCTTACCCTGTTGACTCTTAAAATTGAATGACATACTTTTTTTCCTGAAATTCAGATATAAAAACTTCATCCACCTTGGGAATATTTGGATCAGGAAATAGTACTGGAAGTGCTGTGAGTTCTTTGTGCCATCTGAAGCTATCAAAGGTCTTGTTTGTAGTATGGAAAGAAAAACTACTGGAGCATTTCTTCTACTACTACTACTAGAAGATTTCTTCTATTTGAGATATCTTTTCTAAAGCTGCTGCTGGACAGGATCACACGCACAAAAATCAAGGGGTGTTTTTTAAGGCAAGTCCTGACTTAGTGTTCCCTTTGACCTAGTAATAAAAAGGAAAGAAAGGAAATGTATATTTTGTTTATTATGGCAAACTTAGAAATAGAACTTTCATTATGGTTTTGAAAAACTTGGATGGATTCTATAAAGGTAAAAATTCCTTACTCATGAGATATCCTCCAGCTCAATAGTATAGGAAATAAAGAACAATATAGGGAATTTATTTTTCCTCCCACAGTTGGCTATTGTGGTTTCCAAGAGGAAGAGAGCTATTACCAACTATGAGTGAAGCCTTTCTGATCTTGCTGACTGATACAACAGCTGCAGAAACTCGTTTCCTAGCCTCAAACTCCATTTTCTTTGCAATTTTCTCATCTTTGTTGTGAACAAAGAATAACGCTTGTCTGTGTTACAGATCAGTTGCTGCTTTTGTAATAGCTGTAGTGTTTTCATTGCCTTTAGTGCTGCTGGCAACTCAGCTGATGATTTCATGGGAGAATTGCCACTGAAATACCTGGTTCGTGTCTGTAATGTTTGCGCATTTTGGATTCCGTATGAGGTGTTTTTTCTTACAGAAAAGTAACATTGATTATGAAACTGCATAATTATGGGCTGAGGGGAGAGAGAGCTCCTCACTGGGCTTAAATCCACCTTGAGCTCAAAGCAGCTCTGAGGTTTTGTGCAGGATCCTTCCTATAAATACTGCGTGTATTGGAGAAGAGTAACACTCAGTTGCATCACCCCAGTTCTTAGTGAGCTCACAAACAGGAAAATACATTAATTAGCTTCAAATGTGTGATGAGTTCCTGTTAATACCTTATTGAAAATACCCTTTGGAAATTACTGGCAATGGATTCGTTGTCTTAATTTGCACCAACTTAGTTTTGACAGGGAATTTGCCAGCAATTGAAACAAGAGATGGTGAGATATGTCAGGGAAAACACTTTTGCATTTGGTAGACTGCAGATGTTTAGTGCATGCATGCTGCACAGTTTGTTATGAAGACTTGAGATGGTGTTGCTTGTGTATGTTCCCTGGAAACATCTCTGTGTTGTTTCCTTGGAACATGACTTTAGGGCTGTATTAGCTGATGAGGGAAAAATGATGGTGTTACAAGTTCTTTTTGCTAAAGAGCTGCCTTCAGTGGAGTCTTATAGGTCCCTGTCTATCTTGTGTGGTCATTTCCATGCTTGTCATATGACATAGAAAGATCTTTGTGCGAGGGTGAAAAGCTTAAAATCTTGCAAATTCGAAGTGGTTTTCTTCCAATTATATGAGAGGTCACAGTTGGAGGCTGAAACAAAGTCAAATCCCTTTGAAGTGCTGAATAAATAGCACCAGCCTTCAAAAGGATGAAATCTGACAATGCCTGAATCTTACTGACATGTAAAAGACACATTGTTAGCTACTGGAGAAAAGGTTGGGTTTGGTGGGTTTTTTTTATAATGTATTTCTGCTCTCATTTTTTTCTCCAGCCCCCATCCTGCCATGACCTGTTTCATATGATAACAAGCAGTTTTACTTTTTTGTGTTTAATTGGAGCCAAATAATTCCATGCAACACTTTGAAAATTTAAGAGAAATACCCAATTGGACTCTGAGCTCAAGACTATCAATAAATGAAAAAAGACAGCTCAAATAAGTAAAGGTACCACTACCAGTGACTATTACTGCTGTGAATAATTTTAAGCTTTTGTGCAACTGCATTTATTCCCCCTATTCTAATTCCTGAAGCATCATGTAGAGTATAGAAATAAAGTCTTTTATATGTCAGGGTGCTACAATAAAGTATGGGGAAATCGAGCAACTAGAAAAAAAGGAATTATGTATGTGTGGGCAAACTTTAATTTTACCTAAAGAATGTAAATTTCTACTTTTTAATTTCGGGTGCAAATACAGCAAATGTGCAATTAAGCCTTCTAGCAGGTCTGTAGGACTGGTTCTGTAATCCTTCCTTGGAACACAATAAATACAAACAGTAATCACAGGTTTAATGAGTGTAATCTATCATAAAATACCTAACAAAACACTATGTGCAGTATTACCTTCTGATTCATGCTTCAAATATTCCAGCTGTATTAAAGGAGCACAGCAATTGCCGAGTACCTACTGAGGCAGGAAGGAGAGAACAGTCTTTTAAATAAGTGAACAGCATGTATCTGTATGATAAACAAGAAGGTTTATTTGAAATTCATTTTGCTCTCATCGAGGTGAGTGGAAGCATCTTGCTGATTGCAGGTGCTTTCCTTGCTGCTGCACTAAGGCCTAATTTATCTAAAACCTTCTCCAGAGATCATGCTGAATATCCAACAGGATATTTAGAAGAACTTGCCGAATTATGAGCTGTGAGACCCAAAATTTGTCTTAACTGCATCTCCATGGGAATTCTTATCTCTGTTCTCTTATTCACTTCAGATTTCTCACCTGTGCATTTACCTTTCAAAAAGCATGTGGAATACCCAGTTTGCATGGAGTCAGGAACTGAAGGGAGAGTTACTGCAGAGCCAATTATACAGGCTGTAGTTCTACACTGCCATTACCCTAACTCCTTCATGGAACACACCAGGGACCAATCTGAAAACTCCAGCTCTGCGAGTCTTTTGGGGGAAGCTAATGAAACTGGATATCACTGAAATAGATTTAAACTGAAGTTTCTGGCCAGAGTTACTCTAACTCAAAGCTTGCAGACTCGGAATTGGGAAGCTTTTTCATCCTAAGATTAAATCAAGCCTGGCACTGCCTGTGACTTCAGGCAGAACTTGCTGACCTTTAGGTTACCTTAGCTCTGTTACTTAGCTTCTCACACCCTGGAAATGTTAGGAGACATTGTTGCTTGAAAAGCAGATAGTTGAAAAGATAGTGTAAATGTGATTCTCAAGGGATTAACACTTTCTGGTATGATGGATGCAAAAATTTAACTATTTTTCTAGTTTCTTCCTGAGCATACAGAATAGCATGCTAGAGGAGAAGTACCTTGTCTTGGTAGAAAGCTGAATTTTGTCTACAAACATGTTCTGCAGACCTAGGTACTGTGCCTTTTCTATAGGAAATGACACCTAGTTGAAACCCAAGTGCTGGAAGTGCTGCAGACGGTCTCTTTGGCTTTCCTGTGGTTTGTGTTGGGTAAATCCACTATGGAATCAACTAAAGGAACTGACTACTGAAAAAGCTTATGAGAATTTCTCTTCAGCTGACTTGCAGTGCAGTGTTGTTTCCAGGTGATCTGCCAGTCTGACATCAGTATTAAATAGAATATCACACCTCATGGACTAACCATCTGATTCATTGTGACAGTTTTTTTCTCTAATGTTTGAAGTTGTAATTAAGGGAGGAACATGTGGGAGAGGGAATAAAAGTCAAGAGATAAAATAAGAAATTGGATTGCAAAGGCAAGGAAAGAACCTTGTAATTTATTACTCTTAAGAGAAATAAGGAACAATTGCTCTTAAAAGCAATACTAACTGTGCAAATGGTTGTATGTCCTGATTAAGTGACCCCAAACCATCTTGATTAATTGTATTTAAATCTGGTGTGGCCTGTACATTTTTTTCATATGCTTGTAGAATTTAAATAGTAAGTGCAAGGAGAAATGCTCATTATGATTTTAATGGATAAAATGATTTTAATGGGTAAAAACTCCATTTTATGTGCCCCATGTGTGTGATACCAAGCTGAAACTGTAGAAAGGGCTGAGCATATCAGCAGTCTGAGCCTGCACATGCTGCACACTTATCTGAATATTCTTGAGTTGGCCACAATTAGAAGAGATTTTAAAGTAACATCTGTTGAAAGTTAGCTTGTGTTTTGTACTGAGAGGGCATTAGTCACTGCCTGTTATAGACAGATGAATTTTTGGAATAATTTGGCTCACTGAAGAGCAGTGTCAGTGAATTCAGTTTCATTAGACTGAAGGTTAATTAATCTCTGAAAAATGATACTGGTTTACCTGGAAACAGTGGTATTTTCAGTCACAGGTAGATTTTAAACACCAAAGTGAAGCCATTACCTGGAAAAATGTAATGGAGTTGTTGAAGACTTTAGTTTACTATCAGTTATGTGTTTACAGCTGTTAAAATGGAGAAGTTCTGTTGTACAAGTCAGAGTGAAGAAGCGATGGACAGAAGCTTCTGGCAGGCAATTTTCTTTCATCTTTTATGGAAGCTTTACATGAAGGCTGTTGAACAAAGCAATATGGCTTTTTTTGGCAGCAGTGGCCTCTCTGTGGTTCATATCAGAGACATTTAAACATTTTGACCAACACAGGAATGGATTCAGGGGCCACCTTGCTATGTCAGCCTGGCATGACTTAGACCCTGTGGCAATAGGATCTCTTTAAGTCCTAGCTATGAAGTACCTGTCAATCCACCTCTCCAGTTTCTAAGTGATCTGAACACAATAATTTATCAAGTAGAGCATCTTTCTTGATAAGAAAATCTGGCATGGGGATTCTGTCCTTGTTAAAAGCCAAATGTAGCTGTCTGTGTCCCATAACTTGTAGTTGGCTGTGTGGGGAGGGCTGGGGAGGAGCGTCACCCAAGACAGGCCCACTCTCTTCCCTGGGATGGATGTGGACAGCAGTGAGCAAACCTGCTGAACCTATCCCAAGTGACATGCCACTAGGGAATTGGCTCTTTTCTCACAGTACTGGGGCCATCCATGTGTGTTTAGTTACTTTTTCCAAGCCCTGTCTTCTGCTGGATGGCCATACTTTTTAAAAGGATACTAAATGCTGTGGCTCATATTGCTTAGAGCAGATTGTGGAATAAGGCTTATTCCATGACAATCTTGCAGCAGAGTTGTATAGACAACAGGGTCCCAGTCTGCAGTCTAGTGGGATACTTCTGTTTTTGGTGGCCTTAGTGCAGTAAGCTCCCATGGAAGTGGAGACACTGGAAAAGGGGGCTTCCCACTGTGCCTACTGTTATTTCTTCCAGCTGTTTCCTACTCCTTTCCAGTGGCTTCTGTTGTCACTAGTGCAGACAGGCTTGGAAAACCATAAAGGGAGAGAAGGGAAAATTTGTTTGCTCAAGAACTCAACATTGTTCTTAAATGCCTTGGAGCTACTAAGAGCAGTAGGATTTAATATGATTGAAGACCATTCATTCCAACTTCCTATTCATCCAGGGTGCCTAGCAGGCAGGGAGAAGGCACATTCTTTGAGACCTGTGCTTGTACCATCATGTGGCCTCCTCCAAATTCAGACTAGTCTAGATCTCTGAAACAAAACCAGAAAATTTCCTGCCTCTGAGAGGGTGGCTCTGCAACAACTTTTGATTTACAGCACGTTGGCTGTTGCTCGCTAATTATTCTGTGTGGGTTTTACTGCTTGGCAAATGAAAGATCACTTGTTCCTCAGCTGCTGCTGGGTAAGAGCTGGCACAGATCAAGTGCCATGGCTTTGGCTGAGGGTCTGAGAATCTAAAAGAGGGATAGCTTGCACTCTGGTTTGCAGGCTGTAATCTTGAACAACATTCAGGCATATTCATACAGTACGGGCATTTTTCTGTTTTACAGTCAGGGATTTTTATATTGAATAAAATTTATTCTTCCAGCATGGAGATTTTGACATTTCTCCTTATGGGACATGAGGTGTGCTGGATTTAAAACCTGATGTGATCTTCCTCCTTACTGTGAGGTGAAAGAAAATAAGACAACTAGTAGTAAAATTAAATACATATTGAAAATGGACTTAAGCCTCTAACTAATGAAATTTGTAATATATTGTGAGAGGTTGCAGCTACATTTGCAGACACAGTCTGTGTTCTGGTTAATGTAAATAAATGCAGTGCTCTCATGTTACCTTTCCCTGAAGGCAGCTGTGTGACTACAGAGATAGCACTTCCCTTCTCCCTTGTAAACTGCTCTGAGCACTGCCAGTCACGATCTGGAAGCGCAGCTCTGTTTGGTGGAGTCTGATCCCAGCAATAACCTTGCATGGTATAAATGACTGGTTTTTATTGAGCACTAACGTCACTTGCTTAGGTAAAAAAGCAACCTCTAAACCAGATAAAATCAGGTGGGACCACGTCCTTACGCTTGTCCCTGTGCTGAAATAGATAATTACCTATGTAATTAGGCAGATGCCTCCAACTTGCCATCCTCATTTAAAGAAATAACAGACAGCAATACCTTCCTGTTCATATGCAACAGTAAAATTAAACAGCCACGTTTTTATGCCTGTCTGCACAGCTACAAATGAGTATTCCAAGTGTAAGGTGGGAACAATTGGTATTAAGGCTCCAGTTTAACACTTCCATGTGTGGCTGGTTCTTGACAGACTTTTTTAAAAAAGAAATGCATGTTTGCAATATTCCATTGCTGTAACATAGGAATAACAAATGTAACATCAGGTTGGAAATGAAAAAGTGGAGCTTGCAGGTATGCCAAGACTAATCTAGTTGGAAAAGCTCAATGAAAGAAACAAAAAATGAAGAGTTTGGGGATGGAATACTTAAATATTTTTACATGAAAGAACATGGTACGAGCAGGGCAGCACTTTTGTGTATATATTGCATAATTAATAAAAGAAACTCCCCTTGTCAAAGGGTGCTAATATGGGTATGAATCACATCAACTCTTACTGAAAGCACTTTTACACAAGCAGTGTAGCATTTTTGTGCACAAGCAGCCAGATTCTCTGTTATAAAGGGGGTAGGTTTTACTAATCTGTCTTAACTTCCTGTTGAGGATTTTGTTGGCCTCTTGGCAAAGCAGGCATGATTTGGAGACGTAGAGTAAAACAGTGAGTTTCTTCATTGCCTCCCTATTGCAATAAATTACACAAACCAGGTGCTATCCTATGTGCAATGGATTATTTAGAAGATCAGCCAACTTCCTGTGTATGTGTCTTTAAGCATAATCATTAAATACCCCAAATCATAGTAAAGCTCTAATAGCAGTTGAAAGGGAGGAAAATGACAGGTTTTTTTAATCAAGAACAGATATTTGGAGCTGTCTTTTTTCCTTGAGGTGAAAACAATACAATATTTCCTTCTGTTTTAGTGGAGGAAGAGGGATCTAGATGAAGCACGTCAAAACAAAAAGAGCATCTGTCAACCACAACTACAGATTTTTTTTACCCTGCAGTAAATATTCCTTTTCCAGACTTGTGTAGCTCCAAGGGAGAAGTGGCATGAGTACAGACTCACGAGGTCTTACAATGCTGGAGAGCAGGTAGGAAGGGCTGAGTGTGAGTGCATTGCTCAATAGACGCATGAAGTCAGAAGAAACAAAAGCCTCAATGCTTAACTGGTACTCCTTGTAACTTGTAATTAATTAATTTACTTTACTGCAATAATTTTCTGTTTTCTTCTGGGGCATGGCCCATAAAATTAAATGGCAAAGAAACTCCAACGTAGGCATATTCTGAACAATAAAGCATCCAGTGTAATGGGCAGGTAGCCTTGCAAATCGGCACTTATTTTGAATGGGATCTGCTCCTGCTGTTCTGCTAAGCCTTTTCTTTGGCTTCCCTCGAGTTGCTTTGGTTATTGTTGAGAGATGAGTAGCTGATCCATTCTTTCCAAAGGGTGGAGCAGGGCATCCTGGAGCCCTCTGTGAATCACTGCCACAGAAGTGCTGGTTTCCTTTTGCTGATTCAGCAGGGGCAGGTGGAGAGTTTAAACTCCTGCTCTTTTCAAGATGCCTCTCCCAGCACTGATACCTGTTAACAAAGCCACTTGCTATTCCTGACCTTCCAGTGGATTTCAAAACAGTATCTGAATGTTTTCATTTGGTACCAAGGCTTGTAGTGTTCATTTGTTCCTTTTTTTAATTCTTCCTTTTTTTCTAGTTTTACTTTAATCTACAAATGCTGTTTCCCCTGTCTTTGAGAAATCAGGCTGAAACATCATGTGGATCATAAATAATCCCATGCCTAAATTTAAACAAGATTTGTAATTCCTTCCTTATAGCTGTTTTCCTGTGTACATCTGGTTCCAGACTAAAGGAGAGCAGAGTACAGCAGTCCCTGTTACTGACATAAATGGCTTTTTCCTACTGGTAGCTGGGGATTAGCATTCTGTGAGGTGGGGTGAATAACCATAGGCTGATCCCATGGTTGCTCTTAAGAACAGACTGGAATATAAGAATTGTGACACAAATAGGTATAAACATACATTAGAGATTAATTTTTTTCCCCCATGACCAGTGGCTGAGGCATGTCCAGGGTTTATGAATGTGCAGTTCCTACTATGTATGCATGTCAAATATGCTTTCAAATTGATGAATTCCTGGAATCAGCTGTATTTTTAGCAGCACTTGCAGTGACTAATTGATATGTATTTGCTTTCCATCAAGCTTGCCTTTTCGGTTCATTCTTCTGTATTTTGAAGTTATGGGTGATAGGCATGTCAAGTTAATACTTTCTGTATCTTTAGATTTATTCTGGTGTTATTCTTTCTTACTTGACTTTCTGATTTTAAGGGTAGCAAATCCTTCCCAGTCTTTCACAACTGCCCATCATGCAAATCATTTGCACATGAAAGACATGGAAAAGAGCAACAGATTTTTAAGACTCTGCATGTGGAGGTGGTTTCAACCATGTTGTCCAAATAGGAAACAACTATTTGTTTTTTCTATAAATAACAGTGTGCTTTCAGCTTTATCCTCCATCATTTTCTTACTTCAGTGTAAGATTTTTGTTGATGTTTTAGCAAGAATTACGGATTCAGCGGACCCTCTCAATGATATACTTAAAATGATTGCCAAGTATTTCTTCCAAGTTACTCATCCAAGCTCCTGGAGAATGTATGATTTACTCATACTGGAAACAAAAATGCACCTGATTTCAGAAGTGAACTCAGCCTGGCATTTTGTTGCCTTGTCACTTCAGCCCTGGAGCTTGTCAGGATCTTTCTTCCAGGCTTTCTGTGTGCCTTGGTTTACGAACATGTCACAGCTCAGCACTGGTCAGAAGTTAGATGAGCTTGTTTGGTCTCTGGAATCAGCACTCCTAGGCTGCCCCACACAGCCTAGATAGCTGTGCCCACGTTTATGGGCTGAGGAGTTAAATGTGTGTTAGCCACACTCTCTGCAGGTGGGAGCTGGACAGGCAGGCGCCTCTTCATTTAACATTTGAGGCAGGCACTGCGAGCACTTTGTACAAGAGCTGTAACTGAAGGGGCTCTCCATCCCAAGCCTGACAAGAAGCTGAAGCTATGCTGCAGTGCCAATTAAGAAGTGGGCTGTTAGTGAGAATGCCATTGATCAAAACCAATTTGCCAAAATTACAGAAGAATGTTGAGCAGATATATTATCTGGATAAATACTGAGACTAACAAAGAATGTATCAGCTGAAATGTTAATCATAAATTATGCTTTCACATCTAGTGTTGGGACTGACAAGTGCAGTTATATCTGCTGAGTTAAGCCTTCTCTATTTCTTTATGATTTAAGTATTTTGGGGGCTTTAGTTTACTGCCCTTAAGACTGGGAGAGCTGCATCATCCATTGTTTGCTCCCACTGTTGACGCACTCCACTTCCTCATACGTTAGTGCTTTAAAACTCCCAAACTATCAAACTCCCTCCTCTCCTCTCAAACTCCTGCCTCAACCTTGCATATGTCTGAATTATCCTGATACAGCATGACTTTCAAAAGCACCGGCTCCTCTGGTGAGGTAAGGCTCTGCTGGTTTTACTAAAATGCAGTTGTGTAAATGTGGGGGGGGGAGAAAGCAAAGGGTGCCTCTGACAAGATGATTTTTTTATAAAATAATTTGCTAGCACAGCTGCTGATGTTTCTCTGTTAATTCACATTTTGCAGTGAGCACAATGAGAAGCTGCTTCATCTAATGCAAAGTACTAATTTAAAGCCCTCTCTCCTTAGGTTGTGGACGTTTGAAAAAAAAAATTAATTTACAGGGGTCCTCTAGAGGCTACTGCATCCCAAAGTATCTTATGAAATTTCAGTTTAAAAATTATGAACAATCTAGGTTAATGTTTCTTTGTTTGCCCATAGAGATTAACACCAGGCTGAGTTGTTACAACATGTTAATCACTGGCAAGGGTAGTTTCAAAATTAATGGCTTTTAAGCCTCATTTATTTAAATATCCTAAACCATCTAAAGAGTGCTCTCCCCATTACTAACTTCCCATGCTGCTTCTCAGAAACACCTTATATTTGCTAGAAGCCAGTGAAAAATTCAACTCCAGGAGGCTTGCAGTGTGTGTGGGTAATATGAAGCACTTGAACAATGCTCTCAGACACGTGGTGTGACTCCTGGTGATGGTGCTGTGCAGGGTCAGGAGCAGGACTTGATGATCCTTGTGGGTCCCTTCCAACTCAGCTTATTCTGTGACCTTTGCAACACAGCCAGCTGATGAGCTGAAAAGGTGCCACACATTTAAGCAACTAGTAAACAATTAAAGGTAGAATAATCACAAAATGAAGATTTTAGCTTTTGGTTCAAGCTTTCAGGTATTCTCTGTCCTTGGCAAGACATCTAGCATAAGCTGTAATGCTCTGGAGTCCTAGCCTTGCAGATACAGGTTTTCTATTTGAGCAGCTCTGAAGTGCCTGTTCAAAAACTTAAAGTAGCTGCTTACTAAAGAGACCTGAGAGGCCCAGATTTCCAAATGACTGTAGGCCTGATGATGGTCAGCTTCTCAGACCTGAGCTTGTAGCTGTTGCATCCTTGATTCCGTATCAGTGGGTGTTTAGTCCTCCCTGCATTATGGCCAGAGCTCGGTGCCTTAGAGGGCCTGAACTGCTGCTAGGCTGCCAAAGTGCTCCAGGTAGAGGGCAGACACTGGGCTTCAAGTGCAGTGCTTGCACTGGGGGCCCTGAGCTTACCATTCTCAGCCCTTGTGAGAGCACTGCTCCTGGGGACAAAATCTCCTGAGGTGTTCTACACATGTACCTGTGGCAGTGTGCTGGCAGCCACACTCACTGTGCCCCCCGTGGAAAAAAATCCAGGTGGCATCTTGCAGTCCCAGAATAGACTCAAGTTACTTGCAGTAGCTGCTGTGCTCAGATAACAGATCCTGTTGCCCAAATCTCAGCTGGGGCTTGAACAACAACAGCACCATCCTTCTCTTCCCTCCTCATTTCTTTAAAAGAGAGAGTAAATGTTGCAATATAGTCCTAGCAGGTAGTCACCATATTTGAAATGGGCATACTTATTTAATGCTCTGTCTAATTTAGAAACTTGGTTTCTTTCATTTGGGGTTGAAAGCCTTCATTTGATCATTATTCTTCCATGCTTTGCATATCATGTTGCTATACAA
Source organism: Cyanistes caeruleus (assembly GCF_971803275.1). Lineage (NCBI taxonomy): Eukaryota > Metazoa > Chordata > Aves > Passeriformes > Paridae > Cyanistes > Cyanistes caeruleus. Next base: position 48,733,897 of record NC_141705.1, read on the forward strand.
TCTTTTGTGCTCACTGCTGGTTATCTAGCTGGGTTGTAACCCATCCCCTCTGCTACTCTGAGACATAATGATTCATCAGAAACCCATATCTACTGAGAAAATCGAATAGATTTAAAATGGCACTTTCAATCTGTCGCAGCAATGAGGGCTATTACGCTCTGGTTGCTGGAGAATTTAATGTAGTGTGTGTCACTGCAATCAGCTGAGCACATCAGCTGATAAGATTGTGGGTTTCATCCTGAAGAGATTTTGAACTGTCAAATAATGAAGATAAAGTACAGGAATTATGCCGTTCCTGCTATTATGCTCCTTGTCTGTGCCCCATCATGTCTTTCCTTTGCTACTGCATACATCATGTTGTGCTGGTAATGCTCAGGTTCATCAGGAGGGTCTCTGAGAACTTGAAATACTCCTTGCAGGACTGTTTTTGTAGCTCAGTGCTGGCTGGGCTGTATTCTTTGCTGGGTGAGGCACAACTGCACTGTACCCTGAGGGAAAAGGGGAAAAATGCTGCTAGAAAACCATGAGACAGAAAAGACTGGGCCTGATGTGACAGTGGGTGTCACAGTTCTAATGGTGTCTGTAGAAAACGAATGGTTTCTCTCCTAAATTTTTGTTGTATTGAACTTCTTCAGTAAGGACTCTTTATTAGGATGTGAGGCATCCCATGACTGATTAGCATTTGAAGCATCATGTGACTGGGGCATCTCTTATGAGGAAAGGCTGAGGGAGCTGGGCTTGTTCAGCCTGGAGAACAGAAGACAGAGGGGATCTTCTCAATGCATACAAATATCTCAAGGATGGGTTTCAAGAGGGTGGGGAAATGATGTTTTCAGTAGTGTGCAGTGACAAGAATGAGCAGGGCTACCTCCAGCTGAGGGACTGTAACAGGGAGAGGCCTTTTCCGTGGTTATTAAGGCTGAGCTCTTCAAGTTCAGGCTCTTATATTTCAGCTGCCTTCAGTTCCTTTGAAAACACCGCTTTCCATGCTTGATGGTTACCAGCGCTGTCTCTGGATCTAAAATCAGTGACAATTTGATCTTTTAAATAGTGTCCTGGGGGCTGCTTCAGTGGCTTTGCAAGAGTGAGCTTGAAGGCTGGCACATTACTTGTGTGCTACAATCCTGGGACAGTCCATCTTGAGGCCTTTCAGAGCTTTCTGCTTCTCTTGCTCTGTCAGCACTGGAACACAGCAGCCGTTCCTGTAACTGAGAATGTGTGTGTGCAGCTGGGCTGTCAGCAAGGAATAGATGTGGGCGAGTGGCTGAGGGAGCATGAATGAATGATTGAACAGAGGCAAATGCAACAAAAGCTGTGGTTGGAAAGAGAAGGCTTGGAATCAGCTCACCCACCGCTTTAATATGTTCTTTACAATGAGGTATACAAGCAAGAAGAGGATGAAGGGGTCTTTACTCCCCTAGATGCTGGAATTCAATGTGGTTTTTTCTTGGATGTATTCTATACTCCCTTTAGGAATGGGAAAAATGCCCTGGTTGCCAGTGCTCTTAAAAAGTTAGATTTCCTGAATAAATACACTGCAGCTTCTGTGGTGAGTGTGGGGAGTCTTGCTTAACTTAATGCTCCATGGAAAGCTGCTAGATAAGGAGAGCTTGTCTGTGTGAGACTGAGCAAGCAACTGACTATGAGATTTTCTGATATCCTAGAACCCAAAGTGTTTAGCAAAAGCGTTTAGCAAATAGATTAGGTCAGTGAAGCAAAACAGACATGTTTCATTAGTCTGTTCAGTTTGATGCTATCTGAGACTTATTCATGGGGAGAAAAAAAGTCTTTCCCACCATTGAGCTGGTTTCTCTCTGGGCTGTGTTGTGGTTTGGTTGTAGCTGGCTTGCAGAAGTTAAAGGAAGAATAAAAAAGGAAATATCTGTGTGACCACAGAAGGATTGGCTGGCAGGCCACGGGGAAAAAGCATGTCCTTTTTGGCCTTCTGGGAAGTAAACAAAGCAGAAGGGAGACGTAAGAAGTGTGTGGGTTGATATCTCTCAGCTTTTCTTCCTCAAGCCATATAGAAGCTGAGATGGGAGAGAATTCAGGGAGGGCGGTGTGCTAGGCTCAGCTGCTCCTGCAGATGCAGTAAGTGCTCGAGTGAGGTTGAGCAGGAGAAAAACAAACATTATGATTGTGTGACTTCCTTTGAACTAGGGGGCTTACATGCTTTCCTGTAGTGCATAACTTGTTCCAGCCCTATCTAATCTCATTCTCTTTGATTTGGGTTTATGTTAATTTGGTTAATTCTGAGGAAAATGGTGTGATATCTCAAATGCCTTCTCTCAGCTGCCTGTTAAAACAGGTATCTTGAGCTCTTCATGGGGGTTACTCTGTAACCTTAGAGTTAAAAACCTCCAAAATGAAAGGAACCATTCTCCTCCCGATGGTAAAACAGTTTATTTTCACCCTGGTGCTGGTGTCCCAGAATAAGCTCACATTCTTACGTGTGCGATTTGAGTCATGGGCTTCCTCAGGAACACCACTACAATTTTTTCCAGTATTTTGCTGAAACATGAAGGAGCTGTTTAAATTAATTTGGAGAAGAAGAGCTTGCTACAACAGTACAGAACTTGTTTGAACTTTGCTTTGACTTTGGTTGGACAATGATCAGAGAGGCTTGCAGGTTAAATTTCTGCTTTTCTTCAGCAGTATCATAAAAACTCTAAATTATGAGTTTTACAAGGCAAAATTGTGTTTTACAGCACTGGGCTATAGGAAGTAATTCTGTTTCAAGCACTAGCAGAAGTGTAGCTTTCTCACAGACTCTTTTGGGAAGCTGACCCATGCTCTGGAGAGCTGATTTTGTTAGTATCCTGATCTCAGCTTAATTTTGCAAGCAGTTTGTTTTTCTACTCTGAAATGCCTCCAGTGTGCAGTTTTGTTTATCTTGCAAGGCATACAATTAGGCACAAATCTGACATCTAATATGTAAAACTGGTAAAAGAAATAAGAACTGTGTTCAGATCACCAGTCAGGAATAAAATGCAGGATCTGGTTGACGACATTTGAGCAAAACAAACAAACCCATAAAAATTGAGGAAACACATACTGTGTGATGGCAGTTGTGTTCAGTGTTCAAGCTCACGTAGCAGGAAATATTAACAAAAAGTATCCAGAAAATAAATAATCCTGCCTGAGAAGTGTTATAATGTATCTTTCCCTGAGACTTCTTTTACAGTGTGCTCACATCTTGTAAAGATGTATTTTAGCTGGACAGGAGAAAATAAGAAATGATGTGACAATGCTCAAAAGGCAATGAAGTTATCAGAGCACAGGAATACTGCCACTCCTTTCTTTCTCTGGTTTCTGGAATTACCACAGGTGTTTGATAGTGAGAGATAAAAATACCTTAGTCTTTTCCCACAGGAATTAGGGTGATTTTAGTCTCTTAATAAACAAAGATGAGCCAGGCATGGTATAAAGGCAATTTAAAACTCATTTGATGGATTAAGGAGAATCCTCTGTAGAACTGAGTAGAATTTTCTCACTTGTTTTGGTCTCGTCACTTTTTGGTCACTCTTCCTTTCCAGAGCACTTGTATCACTGTTGGGCCTGATCCATAAAGTGAGACTGAAACTCTTGAACAGAAAGGAAGTGTAAATTGTGCAAGATAAAATATGTACTGCAGTTTATGGTACTTATGTGCCATTTGTGTAATAATGCCAATCCCAAAGTTTTTAATGTGTTAGGGCTTATTTTTGGTTTTAATTTTTTTTTTTAAAGTGAGGAAGCTTGCTTCAGAAGTAATTGATCTGTAGAGAGAGCATCAGGAAGTTCATTTGTACCTTCCTGTGGTTATAGATTCACTGAATCCACCCTAAAATAGAAAACTAAAGTAAGTTCTTAACTGTATTGTCTTTGATGGAGTTTTTAACTTAAATGAAGGCTTCCCTCTTGAGCTAATGGTGTAATTAACCTCTTGCCTAATCCTTTCCCACTCTCCATCTCCTTTGTGTCTCTCCATAATTCTTTGTGTGCTGTGAGCTAGAACTATGACTTGGGAGAATGGCAGCTGACGTGGGCTCTGTTTGGTTGTTGGCAGCTGCTGGCATTTTCTTGTCAAGGATTTGATGTCCAGATTTTTGTCTAGACTTTGATGCCTAGTCAGATACCAGATTTGGGTGGAAAAGGACAGATAAACCTACTAACAGGGTAAATTGAGAGGGATGAGGTCCACTGCCATATGTTCTGTTACTTACTGCTATCCTGTGTTGCCTGACTTGTGTTCTGAGTGTGGCTGAAATCTAAGCTGTATATATGGTTTTTATAATATTATAATTTATATTATGTCTGTGGGACCCTCATCTCCAGACTGAGGCCATGTGGGTGTTCCTGTGGTGTAATAAACAGCAATGGCATGTGCCAGCCCATGCCTTGCAGGCAGAACTGCTTATGACAACCTCAAAAACTACAATAAAATATAACATGTCTTCTTTGTGATCTCCATTTAAGTTTGGGGTTTTTTTCTTTATAACTATCTTTGTAGGTAAAAACTTCTGAAAACAGCACTTAATTTAGCAGAAGAAGGTATTGCAAGCACCACAGAAGGTGACTGAACTACCCAAATCCATGCTAGGAAAAAGTCCTTCAGATAGTTGTTACACCTGTGTGTCTTGCCTTGAAATGCACTGGATCCAGATTTACTTTCTGAAGAGTTGCCGTAACTCAAACAAGCCTCACAGGTTAGTGCCCTGAGGTGAAATATTTTGGCCTGTCTTCTGCCAGGACTGATACCACAGATTCATAATGAAGTATTTTAGCATTAAAACTGATGAACTTTAATGCTGACTGATTAAAAATGCTGCTTTTTGTGTTTCTTTTTTTAACCAGACTAGGTGCATTCTCTGTATAGGTAGTAACAGTAAACTTTTTCTGATGAGCATTTTAGTACTGTATGTCACTTGCATCTGCAAACAATTGCAACTTGTATGTGTATTTTTCATGATGTTGGGCAGCCTTAATGGATTCTTCACCTCTGTGGAACTCCTACTGTCTGTGTGTATGGAAGGTCCTTGCAGATATAAGCTGAGACCTCGGTACTTTATTCCTGGTTGTTTTGTTGTTTTTTTCCCTGTAAGAAGAAGCTGATCCAAGCCTTTGAAATTATTGTTGAGAATTGACAGTGCTGTTGGTATAGGTCTTATTTCTTGTACTGGGAGTCTGACATAAACTGACTGCTACTTCCCTGGGACCACTTTCTGCCTCCATTAATCTTTTCCCTGCTCTCTTGATGCAGTTCTTAATTTCAGCTACTGCATCCCAGTGTGTCTGGAGCAGCTGAGTAGGTCCCTCCACCTTGCTTGTTGATGGCTTGTCTTGGGGCCTATTTCTGGAATGACTCACTTCAGCGTTACTGAATTATGACTCCCAAGTTTGTCAGGAAGAAAGTTGGTTGCCATAAATGAAGGGGATGAGCAGTCAGTCTACGTGGTTCTGCCTCCTCTTTGTGATTCACACCCCCTCAAGCACTGTCAGGACAACTCTTGTCATTTTGCTCCTGCTCTTATCACAGTAAATGCTTCCTAAGAAGACTGAAATCCATCTTCAGCACCATTTACATTCCTGCACGGATTATAGCTTCTTTAATAAAATTAAGGTAGGACTTTTATTCTCAGTCTGCTGTGTATTACACTGGTGTTGAAATGCCATGAGTATTTTTTCATAGGGTGAACATCCAGCAAGGCCATGACACCCCCTCATGGCTGACAGGTGAGTTACCTCAGCAAAAAGTGGACAATCTTTGAGTGCTGCTGACTCACTGAAACCTCTCCTGTAATGAGGCTCCTGGCAGATCAAACTTGCTGATAATGGCAGTCACCATAAATCTCTCAGCATTGTTTTTCTTTCTCTTGGATGTCACGGTGTTAAAAGTATTTATTTTTCAATGAGTTATTGGTCCAACTTTCATAGGACACGTATTGCCAGCTGGAAGTGTGGAGTGGTGTTATTGCTACTGAATCCCCTAGCTTAGAATGAAACTAATATTTTAGCTAATATTTTAGAGTGCCTACAACCAGGACCTTGCTTCATTTAGGCTCTCAGGCTCCTGTGATTTACTTAATCATTTGTGCACTGCCTAAGAGGCACTTGCTGATGTTCCCTGTTAGCTAGCATGTTAGTTAGCAAAACTTCAGGACTTCATGTTGGAATGCTTTTTTAGGAACATGTCTGAAGTTCAGTGGCACACCTTGAGGAAATGTATGGAAATCCTGCAGCAGAAAACAGACTGTGAATACTGAACATGAGAGGGGTGGGGAACAGATGCTATTTTTTTTTTTTTTTCTGCAGAAGTATGATGATTTTACTTGTAGCTTGAGCATAATTAACTACACTGGGATGAAAAAATTCCCTTTGGAGAAGGAAAAAAAAAAAAGGCATCCATCCCTTCATTTCTCCTCTGGGGCCTTGGCTGGCTGCCTCAAAGTATGGGTGGGTGGGAATTCTGTGTGTGTAAACAAAACCCAAATGAACAAAAGCCCCATTTTCAACTTGTTGCTTAGCCATTGTGGAATTTAATACCATAAAAGTTGCACTGTTATGGATTACACACAGTTTTCCAGGAAGATTTTGTAGATTGGCAAAAATTGATCTGATTTTGTGGGGTGTATTTTGTTTGGTTTTGGATTTTGATGTTCTACATTGTAATATCAAGAGTAAGAGGAGACTAGAGTGATGGACAAAGCAAATCTGTGGTGTAGCAGAAGTAGTTCTTCATTAAAGTGACACTGCATCTCTTCCCTAGTGCTATCTTGCATCCTTTTGAGACTGTTCTGCACTCTGTAATAGAGCTAAAAATACTTTTGCTCTTTGTAAAACAGGGCTGTCCAAACCTGTAACGCTGGTGCTGCTGTACTTGGAATGTCTAGAGCAGCAGAATGATGGAGGATGAAGCAGCAGAAGCAGAGAACAGGAGATGCTTTGTTATGGGTAATCCTAAACTCTCCTGGCTGGAGACTGTGGAGTGTCACATTAGAGATTCAAATACATGCATGCACACAGAGCACACTTCTGTTTCCTGAGGGGAGCTACCCTCAGGCTTCTGCTTTGTGCGCTTTGTGGCAGTGTTGCTGTGTTGTTACACTCTATTTTTCCCTAGGAAAAACCATACTGTTTCCTTGATGTAACTGTCTGTGCTTTATTGTTGCAATTTTCCAGTTTTGTAGTTTGTTACCATTGACCACAACTCTGCATTGCTCTGGAGCTCAGGAGCCACTGGGGCACAGCCTCTCGCTTGGCAGCACCGAGAGCATCCAGATCTCACCTGGAGGTTTGGGAGGACTGACCCCCTCCCAGGAAAGGTCCTTTCAACTCCTCTGCTACAGAAACAAGCAACAAATGGCAGAAAAGACAGCAGGTACCAACATGAAAAACTTTTTAATTTTTTTGTATTCTCTTTCCATCCATATGTCAGCTCCTCAGGAATGCTTGCCAGAGGATACACTGACTAGCTAGGTTTGTAAGAATATAAATATTATTGAGGGGAGAACAAAGGCCCTCTTAAGGGGGAAATAACAGCTTATATTCATTTAGATTTCCATATAATTCTCCCCACTCCCATTTCCATGTAGCCAGGTAAGTTTTAAAACACCCCAGCTTCTCTCCTATAAAACCTGACAGTCTTGTGGCCCTCAGCTCACTGACTGTACTTGCAGCTCTGGAATACATTACACATTTCAGGGCTTTTGCTGTGGTTCAAATAGCTTTATATGGTACACTAAGCTACATTGCCACACTAATACAGCAGCCACTGAATATTTATGACTTAATAGCAATACATCTGCAGTGTTTGTTGAGAGATTCTAACAAAAACGCAGGTTTTCCCCAAAGAACAAATAATTTACTGAAAATATTTAATCAACCCATTTAAAATAGAAAATAGATTTTTAATTAGTCTAAATCTATATGCTTTCAAGATTCTGTCATTTTTATTAAATCCCAACAGTGGCCTTTTGGCTTATTTTTTTATTTCTAATAGTTCACTTGGCAAAAAAATTTATTGCGATTGGAAAAATAATGAACCTTGAGGGCTTGAACTTTAAATCCACTCCCCTCTTCCAAATTTGGGTGTCACTTTAACACTTGGTCAAGGAGAAAGACATATTTACATTAAGGAGATTTTTTTTCCCCCTTGTTTTTGTGTATGAAATAGGGCAAGTCATCTTGCATTCTCTTGTATCATCAAATGCTCACTTAAATTTTGTAGAACAGTACTATAGGAATGCAGACCATTATACCCATTAACCATATTTATTACTTTACTGTGCTGTGTTAATACAGTAGAAAGTAATTTGGTTTAGTTCTGGTTATAATTTACCTTAGTCAACTTACTAAACAAAACACAATTTCCTTGTAAACCAAATTCTCAGAATCACTTTAATGCATTAGTAGATAATTAGTACTGGTTTACACAGTTTGGCTTAAAAAATCAGCTTTAATGTGACTACAATTACTTAAACTGGTGATGAAATACAATTATTCCTCAGACCACTTTTATACAGACGATTTTTTATACAGAGTGAATATAAAAATGTTTCAACAAAAAAGTAAGGGCTAAATTTTATTTACTTTCACTTAATAACCTTCATAATCTTTTACAGTCTTCTTCTTTTGTGCATAAAATCTACTTTTAAACAACTTATCAAGCACAATGGAAAAACTGAAATTACTTCAAAAATTATTAACCAAAGCAGGCAATACATCTTCATATAAATTGTCAGCTGTCATCTTGGAAAAAGGAAAAGTAAAGAAAAAGTGTAAAATTCGGTAATGACTTTACAGGAAACATTATTAATTTACTTTAGTGATACTGGTCTTCTTCCAGAGCTGGTCCTGGTGAGAGAATCCAAGGCACTGGAAGTGCAGCAATAATCCCATGGCAGTGTCACAGCAGGATGGGCTGGAGCCTTAGGCTGCCAAGGCACAGCTGGAACATGTGTGGGATGCCAAGCAGAGGAAACTGATGTGCAGCTGGCTGGAGAGCCACCTTGCAGGTAATGCTGAGAAATGCTACCTGTTATGCAATGGATGGGCCAGGTTTGTTTAGAATAAGATCAAACTGTATTTATTGAAATGAGTATGAGAGAATCAAAATCATTCTGTTTGTTCAGATCCCCCAGCTGAATATCAATTCCCTTATCCTCCTCCCACCTTCTGTAAGCAAAATGGGATTCTGAGCTGAGTTAGCCAAGAACTTTGCACTGGAGTGGAAAACAACTTTTGTGAGAATCAAAACATGAGCAATAGGAAGGCAGGTCTTGAATGTTTATCTGCAATTTGTTGAAACGCTCAAAAATCTCCCTGAAATTAGTCTTTAAAAAAGAAGTGGTTTCTTTGAACCAGTCTGAAGACAGAAAACAGCAGGAAAACTATGGAGAGGCCATACTTTGCAGAGGAGGAGAACCTTGCAGTTTGATGTGGATAATTCACAAACAGAATTTATTGAATATTCTTGATAAATTATGTTTGCAAGTTCTCCCACATCTAATTCATCTCTCTCCCACATCATTACTTTCTTAAAGTGACAGAAATCACCTGTTCTGATCCCAGGGGTAATTCCCCCTCTCCCCTTGCATGATTCATCTCACTTTAGCAATCTGGAATTTATAAGCATCTCTGATATTACCCAGTTTTTTGTAATAGTTTTCTCCAGCCTCAGAGCTTTTAAAATTCAAAGCTTTTTTACTCATTTAGTGTAGGTGACTTCATCTCCACTCAAGGAGACAGTTCTGTTAGGAATGCCCATGTAGGAGGTTAAGCTGCCTCTTGAAGAAGGAGCAATAGCTTTTCATTTTCAGCTCAGGTCATAAGACTATGTTTTTTCTTTTGTTGTTGTTGTTGTTGTTATGAGAACTTTTGAAGAGGGGAGATGTGAACAAGTGATTCAGAGGATAAGCAGCAGCAGAGGAGGTACCTATTATTTTGTGGTGTGGACACTGCACTCCAGTGAGCAGTGGCTCCAGAAATGAGACATGGACACACATTTCTTGCAAGGAGCAACTTCTCTCTCCTTTACATGAGAGTAGGTGGTAGAAGAAACCCTGCTGAAGTTAATCCATTTTCTGGTCCAAAGAAACAACAACAGTACCACACTGCATTCCCCTCACTTGGAAAAGCTGAAGAGGCAAATTGAATCACAGTAACTTAGCTAACAAAGCCTTTAAAATTACAGTTGTCTTCAGGAATAAATTGCATCAATTTGCTACTGTGAACAATACTACTTCATAATATTAATAATATTACATAATAATAACATTAATGCTATAACAATATCTTAATATAATAGTAATATAATGAGATATCAATGGAAACACACAGGTAGCAGATAGTAATAATTAAGCTCCCCAGCTATTACAGAGGTCCTTAGATGCCCCAAACCCAAAAAAACCTCATTAGCACAACCATTGGAAAATCCTGCTGTATATGGAGACAGTATCATCACCACTAAGCTTCCCAGCACTTAAAAGACCATTGGTTTTGTGTTTAATCTGGACTCATCACTTTATCTATGGCTTTGAACTTTATTCAATAAGTTTGATACTGCTTGTGAAATCAGGATGTAGGACTGGACTCTGATACAGCTTTTAGGTGCATACCCTGCCTTAGTGGCAATAACTGGCAGGAACTCTGTTCAGCTGCACCCACAAGTGAGCTCAGTGCCTCATTGCTCACTAATTTGCCCTGCACTACACAAGAATAGGTTGATAGCTGACAAAAAGCTTTAGTACAAACCAGACTGTGTGATGATAATGGTCTATGTTCTGAAATCGAGCCTCTGTCTGAGATGCACCTCCATCCTTCTGTTACACAAATGCACTCTGATGGAAAGTACCTCCACAAGTGTCTGTTTCCATGACAAACGTTTGTGTGTGCGTGTGCATCCATATACCTGGTCTTACCTTGGGTAATTAGGCATCTGTTCCTTGTCTCTTGGGCTCCTAGCTGTAGACTAAAAAGAAAAAGATGCAATCAATAATAATTTAAATCAGTAGGTAAGGCTTGTCCAAAATATCTTTTGAAGTTGAATAATTCAGAGAACACATTCCTACAGTGAGTCACTTTTTTATGTTCTTTACTTCAAATACGAAGACAACACATGTCCCTGGGAGCAGGGGAGCAAGAGACACAGAAATAAGCAGTTGTTGTGTGGGAGAATGACATGAGGTGGATTTTATACAATTCTTACTCCCAACAGCAAGACTGGTCTCTCTTGCTGGCAATTAGGGGAGGTGAGAGATACATGGATATTCATTGTCTTAGTGAACTCCTGTCAGCAGTGGGACTGTGAGCTTGCCTCATGATGACATGACTTGGTGACAAATAGGCAGGAAAGTGATTTTTGTTATTTTCTAGATTTAAACTTTGAGCATCATGAAGCTCAAGAAATCTGAAATAAGTCAAGCTAAAAATGTTCCTTTATAACTCTAGTGCATTACCAACAAGTGAGTATTTTCAAGACTAGAAGTCCTGACTGAAACACTTTTGAAGCCACGAAGGAAAAAAGCAGCTTCTCTATGACTTCCTCACTGTCCAAACATACAAAAGCTTGTATGTACTTCAGGATCCCATGTTATTTCAACTTTGCTAAGTTTACTAAAGAAGCTTCAGTGCCTGTGAATCCAAATGCCAAAATTAGGGTCTGTCTTTGTTCATCTCCCTGTTGACCTACAAGAGACAACAGAAACTGGTGGTTGTGCTCAAAATAAGGGGGTGCTTTTTCAGTTTTCAGGGAACTCTACTTAGACACAACCTGCAAGCTGGAGAGGCATCAACTGATGAATAAGCAATCTGTTAGCAACTTGGACGAAAAAAAAGGCACTGATGAGGGCTGGGGAATGAAGCCAGACATTTTGGATAGCAAATGTAATCAATAACCTGCCAGTTTGTGGAATGTGCATAGTGCTCTTCTGAGTGTTTTTTGGATCAAGATGGGAAAGAGATTTGGTCTTTGGCAGCAAGCTGGGCATGTACAAATTTGGAAATCAAAATGTGGAAGAAGAAATTCTATGGAGGATGCCTTTACTGCAGTGGATTAGCAGACTACTTACAGGAGCAGGTCAGTATTAAAATGTCTACAACAACAGCTAGTAAAGTTGCCCTTCTTCATAGGAAGGCCATTTCCAGTGTCAGTACCTACTGATTTAACAGCTAAGGAAGAAATGCATGTGGTTGAGTAGCCTGTGGAAAAAGCTTTGACCTTTCCACAGCAGGCCACTTGCCAGTCTTGCCAGGGAGGCCAAGACAGAACAGATGTAAAGACTGAATTGTTCATTTCCCATGGGTTTATTTGTCACTGGAGGACTACTAAAACATGTAATATTTTTTTCCCAAGACCTACCTTCAACCATTATAGAAGTTGCTGGCATTGAAATAATAACAGTTGTAGTAACACCACCACCAATAATAATAAATCAAGCTAAACACTTGCTTAATGCAGTATTTGTCTCCTGAAGTCCAGCTGAGTTATAGATTGTCCTCTGGGGCCTCTGTCTTGCTCATTACCTAGCAGTTTCTGCTGGTATGTCAAGCCTGGAGAACAGAGCATCAGTCATTCCCAGTTTTGATGAGGAACCTGGCACTTCCCTCCCTGGCAGGTTGAAGGTCCCACAGATATTGGCTATGGGGGGACAGCTAACTAAAAGCAACTCAAACCATCTTATGTAGTTTCTGCAAGCTTGTGCATATTTTTAGGGGCTGGATGACTAAATCTGTGGGATGTGACACACAAGGTGCCGTAATGTAACTGCAATAGTAGGCAGATTTTGAAATTCCATGTTCAGAAACAGCCAAATAAGTTTCTTATAATTCGAATGCCCAGTGATGTAGGTAGGCATCCCAGAGTTTCTTAAATATTCCCATGTGCTAGGAAGTAAGGACGTGGGATGCACGTGAAAGCTATGTCGTTTTTTAAGACTTTAAAGGAAGCTTGACTAGTAATCCTTGCAAATATTGTTTCAGCTGCTGCCATTTGTTCTATCAGTGGACATGCACAAACCCAAGACTCTCCAGCCTTACCTAAGCTAAAGAGCATTGCTCAAAGATAAAGTTTCCCATGGGCAATAGGCTACTTTAGTTCAGTTGTTTGGTGGTGCATCCTGAAAAATCTGGGCTACTCAGATGTAAGAGTGGAACTTTTGTCCACAAATCTTCTATATAATTCCCTGAAATTTTATTTAAGGTATTTGTTTTTGTTGATTTTGTTCTGTTGGCTAAGAGCTTGAAAAAAAGAAAAGGTTACTATCAATGTCCACATGTCAGACCAGTATTGAGTTAAAGCATTGTCCCTGCCTGTACGTTCTACAAATGAATGCTCTACAGGCATTATTTAGTTGTTCTTAAAACGGGGTTTTGTAGGTATTTAACTCCAAGAGTGGCAGAACCTTTTGCTTTGCAATTGATTTTTTTTAGGGCATTATTCAGTCCTATACTAAACTGTTACAAAATGAGATATGAACTTTGAGATAGCATCAAATGTTATAACGGAAGACTGAAGTGAGTGCCAATCTCATTAATAACATCATTACAGTGGAAGCAAGATCAAACTTATCAAGAAACTAAAAATTATGTTCCATACTAATTTCTAGGAGATATTTTCCTTTCTCATTAAAATAAAATCAAATTCCTTTTCTAACAGACTTCAGATGTGATCTCTTTAAATCCTCAATCAAGACTTCAAAAACTCTACAAAAAAGACTATCCAAATCCTGATTTCAAGCATGGAGTCTAGAGAGGGAGTCCCCATGTTTTTAAAGGTATAGCAGGAAGAGTCTGTACATACATGTAAGAAGTAGATTTATTCTTTGAATAAATCTGAGGACTGCTGAAATTCACACATACCACATTGCTAAATAGAATGTGAAACAAAACGTCTCTCAAATGAATGCTCTCTGGTCTGCTCTCCATAGGAACTTCATAGGAGAAGAGAAAGTAATTGTCATTTTTGTTTCAGGCAATTTATGTTTGGACCTAGAGATCCTCCTTCTGCAATCCTTGCTTACTCTTGCCATTGATATGCCTTCAGTTCTAGAGGAAGTCCTGTTTTTTCAAGCATTGAAGGATTTGATTTCTGTTCTTTGACACAGACCATAATGATTCTTCCCACTGTATTTCTGCAGTGCAAAGCTGCTGATTTATATTCATCGCAGGATATATGACAGTGTACCAGAGGGCAGTGAGGTTAGGATCAGAAGGGAATGTAGCAATCATTATCTGAGTCACTGGATAATCTCACAAAATTAACAATTCTGGTGTTGATACTCAATTTCTGCTGGTATGATTTGATAGTGAACTCTGGAAAAGGAGGACAGCTACAGTAGCAGGACTGCTGCTGCGGCCTTAAAATGAAACCCTACAGACAAATACTTTCCAAGAGTCACTCTCCTGTTCTCATGAGTTGCAGGGATCCCAAGCCCTCAGGCTCTGAGCACCTTGTGAAGGCTTTTGCTCAGGACACTGCCCCCCTACCAGCCACAGAGAATATTAAAGCTGAAAGATCTGGACTGCAACACTGCTACCGGTCCAGCAGGAATTTCCCTTAATTAATTACAGTACCTCACAAGTTCACATGAATACAATGCTGTCAAAGAGAATAATGAAAGCAGTAGTGTGCATTTGCTCTCTTGCAGTAAGGAAATGACACATTTAGGTGGTAATTTTGAATAGAGATATACAAATGGTACAAAATCCAATGTGAAAAAACCCATCAATTTTCCTTTCAGCATTTGTACTGAAGTTCACAGAAATCAAAGGCCTAAAACCAATACCATCTAATAGATTATTTTGTAACAAGAAGAGAAAATCATTTGCAGAAAAAGCAGATGCTTTATATTATTGTAGATGACATTCAATCAGAATGAATCATAGAACATTCTGAGTTGGAAGGCACCTGCAATCATCATAGAGTCCAGCTCCTGGCCCTGCATGGGAAAACCGCAAAACTCCGTTTTTTACCCCCAAAAGGGAAAAAAGCATCTTAAATCACCAATGGTTCAGTTTTAAATAATGACCACAATACTCATAAAAACTGCTGTAGCAGTATAAAGTTCATCAAGAATTTGAAAACTGATGGCTGATTTACAAATAAAATATTGAAGTCATCAAGCAAATTATTCTAAAGAAACCATCTACCCAAATTCTGATGATGCAGTAGGAAACAGGCTACAGAAAAGCTGAGCCACAGAAACTGAGTAAATTTTCTGCCCCATTAACTCGCAGTGAGATCATCTTTGGGATGAAATCTTGACACTGCTGAAGGCTTGATTATGCTAAAATAAATGTGGTCAGATACAAAAAATGTTCATTACAAATTCAGTGCCCACTCCAAAAGGGTTTGGATCAGACCTCTGCACTATACTTACAGTTCAAGGCTTCAGAGTCCTTAAAGGCAGAAAAAGTTCAACTTACCATTCAGGTTTTCATTTTCTTGTCTGTTTCTGACAGTGGTGTCTCTAAGGTGATGTACTTTTTCCTTTAAGTAAAAAAACAATCATAAAACCTGCAGCAGCACTCAGTAATGGATGTTTGCTGTAGAAATAGTAGGACACTATAAAAAGCTGAATTCTTTAGCATTCTGAATACCAAGCATCACTTACCTGGAAAATAATTTTAAAAGACTGAAAAATGTTTATGATGCTAATTCTAGCATTTTTACCTAAGACTTGTGGTGTTATCCCTGCCAGCAGTAACTTAAAATTATTCTGGCATTAGAGTACAGCGGCTTTTGTGTTCTTTTCTGTTTGTTTGGGGTTTTTTATTTTTATTTTTTAAATTTTCTTTTGAAAAGCGATTTCTCCTCAAAAATCCAAGTGAAGGACAAAAAACTGCAGTGACAACATGAAGTCAGTTCATCATATTTATAGAGGAGTAAGAAGAAAAGACTTTTCCATGGAACAAAACCAAAGAAAAGTCACACATGCAATCCAGGGCAAAAACCACCAACTCCAATGTAGCTTTTTTCCTGAAGCATGGAAAACAGGCCAAGTAAATCTCCCTTGAAATAAGGGCATCTTAGAGTTCACAAAAAAATTATAAAATTAGCTATAGCTTGGTGCTGCTATCATGGCATGGATTAGCTATGCTCTCCCTCCACAAGAAATGCCTCTGACTGAGAGCAATACCAGCAATTCATCCACATGCTTGGCTGCAGATGGATTTGGAAGGTCGCATTCTAGTGCTGTGCTGCTGGTGCCCAGCTTGGGAAATGGCCCCCCTAAACTGTTCCAGGCCCTTGCACTTTTGCTTCTAAGTGTTCCACTGTAATGACAAAGCTCAGACTTTCAAGCAGATGCAAATACAAAGACCACTCTCCTTGCTGGCAGCAAGCTCTTCCACTCTTCCAAAGCAGAAGACTAGCTTTGCTTTTCCTCTTTCTACTAATGACCTAAAGGACAACAAGAAATTATTTTTGTTTATGCATGACCTCATATAACATGAGGGCATAACCTCTTCCTCCATGTGTCATCTTAGAAAATTAATAAACCTTAGCACTTAACAAACCTGCTCTCCATGACTTGCAGTTTTAATGCAGTTCTTTCAGCAACTTAGTGTGTGGGCTTCTGTAAATCTTGTTTTTGTGCACCTCAATTTACTCCATACTTTGAATATAAAGGAGCTGTAGAGCATTGCCAATAATTGTGGATTTACTAAGTATATTCGACCCGTTCAGACAGGCATAAAGCCTGATGTAAGTTAATATATTTTAATAGATAGAATACACATATATTTGATATAGAAATGTTTCTCTTAGCTGACACTGCTCAACAGCATAGTTGGTTTGGCAACATAAGGTTTGTGGTTACATGAAAGATGCACAACAGTTTAAAACACAAGACTTAGATGACCGGCATATTTAACTCTGGATTTTAACCAAACTCAGAAAACCTCTCAAACAGCAGTGGAAATGGGTATCTAGAAGATTCAGAACCATAGCCAGCAAGCTCCTTGGGAGCTGATTTGCATACAAATCACAATTATTATTTGTGACCTCATATGCAGGTGCCAAAACACAAGAACTTGCTTTTAGAACATCTGATCAAGATTCGTATCAAGGAACAAATTACAAACTCATACCTGTTGAGTGGATGGTAGTCTCTGCTTTTTGTTCTGCCACTCTTTGAATCTGTCAAGGGCTTCATCCACTGAAATTTCCCCTTTTTTCACCCGTTCCTGCAAGTGGATGAGTTCTTCCTGTTCAGGAGGGATCTTGTGTACAGAAGTGCTGTAAGTTACTGTCTCAGTGTGGTTTCTGTGTGCTTCTACAACAAAATGTACAAAGTGAGAAATGCAGCAAATCAGTGAGGATTCTACCATTACTCTTCGGCAGCAGAGCAGCATCCCAAATATTTTCTTCATTAACTACTTCCCTGGTCCACGGATTTTCCATTAGTGTTGGTTCATAAAAGAATTTTCTTCTAGCACTACAGTTACAGCACCGACATTTTAAAGAAAATGGTTGCTATTCAAAATATCCACAGTGCTTCTTTGTCCCTTTCTTCTTCAATCTCATACGTATCTCAAAAGTTGTGGATGAAATTTGGTCATGAAGCATCTTGAAATTTCACAAGATTGCCTTTCTCCAAGAAAGGAAATACATTATTAAATGCATTGCAGCAACAAGAAAACACTGCAGCCCAGTGTTCCTGGAGATTATGATACAGTGCACAGCTGAAGGGAGATGTTCATTGTCAGATTCACAGCTTGGTCCAGGGAGGAGGTGTAGCTTCTCCCCAGGATACTGGTGCTGGAATGGCTGATCAGAACACATGAGCAGTCATAGAAGAAGGGTTGTGAGCCCTCTATGAGGCTGTTGCACCTGTTTCACTGCAGGGGGAGTGTGGCCAGGATAAAAGTTCAGACTATCAATATGATTTGGGTCAGTTTTTCTGTTACCATGCACCACTATCTTCATTTCAAGCAAGGAAGGATTGTTCAAAGGTGTGACATTGATGGAATTTACAGTAGCAACATTGTTAGGTGCTACAACTCAAATAACAACTAGACTGCCACAGGTAATTAATTTTACATGCATCTTGGGGTGCCCAGGAGAGAACTGTTGCTCCCCCCCGACTTCTGTCTTTCCATTACTGCTGGATTACTGCACAGCTGAGCCCTCCTGTCCTTCCTTTTCTTGCCTTTAGGCACAATCATGAAGGGAAACAAAAGAGTGTGAAATACCTCTGACTCTACAAATCTTTCCTACAAGGCTATAACTTTTAGTCTTCTTTCTTTAATCTGATCTCTCAATGCTGCAATACCATTAAGGATATAAATCATAGGTGGCAAAACAGATGCTAAATCCCAAAATCAAGTCACAGCAAAACTTTACTAGTCCTACTGAAAAAATATCAAGGCAGTTAAAGAGCTAAATTAAACTCTGTACCAGGATTCTTGGCCTCGCAGTATGTCCTGCTGGTGTCACTGGTCACTCGACAGGCCTTTTGCTGAAACACTGCAACAAAATTAAGAATATAAGGAAGTTATAAAATGGCAATAAAAACCATCACATATTCTCAAAGAAGGAAGGAGACTCATAAAAGCAGGCTGGAATACATTTTTTGTTCTAGTCTAGGAGTATTTTTCAACCCACTTGTCAGTCTAATGTTAATTACTTGAAATTACATTCTGTTGCACAGAATGGCAGGATTTCCGATGTTCAAGAAACCATTACAAGAAACTTTGAAGAAAATTAAAAGGATTTATCACACAAGTATATAACTTGTCTAGAAGAAACAGCAGGATCTCAGAGGTTTTCACATGGCACAGACACTGTAACCTGTTCCTTATTTTATGGGGAAAGCTAAGGCAGAAAACCCCCCAATATTACTAGGTGGGAATAGTGACAGTGCTGAAGAAAGTGTGTGTGTATATTTGTGTCTACTTTATTCAAGCAGTAGAAACAGCAAAGCACAACCCCTCTGTTAGAGTAGCCCATCATTCCCACTCCTGTGAAGTGCACAGACTACAGCCAGCCTGGATACATCCTGAAATGCTGCACTCAAACTTTTGCTGGCAGCATATGTAACACCCAGAAGGTGGGAATTGCTCAGTTTCTGACTTAGTCTGTGTGGCAGTAGCTTTCTCTCAAGTCTCAGTTCTGATTTTCGCTAAACAAACTGACAATCTAAAGCCTAGAATAATTCCTGCCAATTAAGTAATTCTCTGTCATCACTGCAATGCAGCAACTGTGCCAGTTCAATAGAGCAAATATTTTCCTGGGGACCAAGGCCCAGGCCAAGGCAGTTCTGCTCGAGCAGCAGAGCAGGCACGCTCTCTGTTAACTCTGCTAATTTTAACTTTTTAAATACTTTTCTCTCTAATTATCAAGGAACCCTACTAAGTATGGTTGCAGTGTTTTCTTCTTTTAAAGTATTCTCCTTTCAAAGATGAAATTAAAGTAATGAGAGCACAGAGGTAATGCAGGCAGCTTGAATTTTACTGCATAAGGAGAAGGGACATATTCAACAATGTGCCTGATTGGAAAGCACTTTAATTGATAGGCTTTGAAATTTCTGCTGAGTTTTGCAGTGTTGGAGTAATCAGAAATGGAATTACTCCTCCAGTGAAAAGTAAAATTGTTAAAACCACTTTATGTGCCGCATCTTGCTGAAATGATTTTAGTTGGCAGCAAGCATTCAGTGTGGGTGAGGTCAGTGAAAACAAACGCCTGTTTCTGGAATGCCTGGAAAGGCAGGAACACTATTCTGTAAAACCACCATAGGTTTAGGGAGAACTCTGGCAATTCACCCTTTCATTCCCACAATACAATTACCTATCAACTACTTGAACACAGCAGTGAAATAAAAGAAACAGGTAATCTTGCACAGGGATATATTCCATTTTTTTTTTTTTTTTTTTTATGGAAGATAAAGTAAATATTCCTTCAGTAAAGCAATATTAATATAGCAAATTTTTAAAGTGTCATAATGTTACAATCCTTCAAGTAAAGATACACATTTTTTAATGTAGGTTTTCATTTAATTACATCTTTTCTGGGCCTCTCTGGCACAGATAATCTGATTGAACTGTTCCAGTACTTCTGTCATACTTACTGTGCACCCTTCAATAACATCTGTGTGATCAGAAAGAAAATCCTTTTGGATTTTAAATCATGTTGTGACTGGCTAAAATATCCATAGGTATTCATAGGTCAAAATCTACATATTAAATGTCTTGACCCTATATATGCCATTTAATTTTTGTCTACAACAAACTTCTTTTGCAGTTTCTCAGAATTCAAGAAGGATGAGAGAACTAATAAGTAATTGCACTTCATTCCCTCTCCTCTCTTCAGCTGCTACAGGATACAGATGAAGTTCTTCACAAGCCCTAAATACATTTTTATGTCTCAGGCACTAAGAACTCTCTGTAGGAATGTAATGTAATCTCAATATTCTTCCAGCAAAACGAACTCTGAGAGAATGAAACTGCTGCAATATTTTCCAATAGGACATGAAACAAGAAAACGACATTTAAAAAGTGGGACAAAACACAAATTTTGTAGCAAATATGCAGAACTCTGGGAAAATCCCTAACATAAGTCTTGGAAAGTGAGTGGGATCCAAGGAACTCTGAATTGGCTGTTTTATCTCAGACTAACTAAAGATGTTGTTTTAGGCTGTCTGCACATGCAGGTAAATAATTCTATGAGGCTTGAAATTTGGTTAATATTTTCATGGTTAGTGTCACAAAAGGGTTAGAAACATTTGAAATCTAAGTCTTTTGTGTACAATTCTGAACTAAGAAGACAATTTTAGAGTAACAAACTGCAAGAAACTGTGGTGAGTATAAAGGGCTTAGAAAAAGAGAACAAAAGTTTTTACAATAGCTGCAGGTTGACAAAAAGAACAGGAATTTGATTTTCAGAATTAAATTCTAACACAAAGCTATAATGTTAAGGAGTCACAGATGCACTATGACATTTCAAAAATTGCTTAGTGACACAATTAAGAAACACAGGAAATCAAAACATGGGAAGAGTTCTTCATGGGAGAGAAGAGCTCATAACAGCTAAGAGGCTATGGTCAACCAAGATATGGTTTCTAATTTATATTTGATTTTACTCATCTAAACTATGAGGACTGTTGCCTGATTTGTTGAATTGGCAACATTACCTCTAAAAATTAAACAACTGTGCACTAGTGATTTGAACAAAGCTAGACTGATGAACCTACCCTCTGAAAGAATATATGAGCTAATCATACCTAATACATACTTGCTTGACACTTTCAGTAGCACAAACACAAAGGAGAAAAGACACAGTGATTTAAAAAAACATCAATAAATACCACAATTTTGAATTCAGCTTGCTTAGGAAACTCAAGATGCATTTATTCATCAGCTTCATTGAGCTGATGTTCCAAACAAAATTATCTATGTCTGTTTTCCTTAGGAAACATTCAAAATTAAAATACAGGAAAACAAAATCTTTATATGAACACATGGCTAAGTGATAATTCAAATTAATTAGTACACTAGGGTTGCACTTAGCAACACAACTCAGTTGCAAATTACAGTGGGTTTGCAAGCTGCCTCCTTGTTCTTAGTAGGTTTTTGCTTCATTCATTTTAGAATCGTCATGTAATTAATTTGTGATTAATGGAAGAATGGAGGAGGAGGGGTGAATTGCTGGTTAGGATATGTTGCAGAAAGACTCCTGCCTTTGCCCATTCAATTTTTTCCACATTATTTAATCATTTCAACATTTAAACTGTGCATTCATAGTACCTAGGCAAATAAAACCTCCAAGTTCTTTCTTCTGGTAGGGATTGGATTGTAAATTAGATGTAGCGCAGCAAGAGATGACAAATACACAGAGAATACTAAAGAAGGAATATAGTAGAATGATGCTTATTATTCAGGAGAGGAGAACTCTGCAGATGTTTGTTCACATCTTTTTAGAGCTCATTTTCCTTTTGTCTGCTTTGTTTGCTAACACACTGAACATCCCTCAGCATGAGGACTGGAGAGAGGTCATCAATGCAATGGTAACCAGTAAGTTTTGTAAGAGATTATTAATGACCACTCCCGAAATTCATACAAAATATTTCACACATTCAAAATGAAAACAAAAAAAACCAGTGACTGATAACATGAAATCAACTAAGGAAATGGGACCTCGTGAACAGACATTTTTCTTTTCATAGGGCAAGGCAGCTGGGCATGGATTAAAAGCATATTGTCATGGCTCATTAATCTGATCTAGGTAGGTCCAGGCATTGTGGAGAAGGGATGGCTGTGTGGTGCAAGGTAACAAAGGCTCAAGTCCCAGAAGCTGTCATGTGAGGGTAGCATTGGTGTCTGGGTATACCTACACCATGACAAGGGAAAGGGAAAAAGACTGAGCAGTTATAAGTACATCAGTGCAGGAAAATGAGTGACCACATCTACACTGGCACAGGAATTCTGATCGGGCTTAAATGGGCAGCCTGACACTCAAGGTGTTTTTGAGAACACACAACAGTCATTTCATCAGAATAAAGACTAGGTGATGCCAAATGCACCTGCAGAAATACCAACCTGCCACGTTGCTCCCTTATGTTGCCAGGGCTTTTCAGTGACAGCATCACAGCCACTCATCCCAACTTACACGGGCTATTGCCAGCCTCTACCTTCCACAGCTATTTAGTTGACTGAGAACGAACCACTCAGTCTTCTCAGACCAAAAGCAAAATTATTTTAAAAGGAATTGTGGAGTAATGACGTGAAAATATTAACCCAAAAATAAACATATGCTCACCAGCAATTCCCTTCACAATTTGCAGCGAGATTCTGAGTCTGACAAATAAAAGCTCAAATCTGCTAGAATCCCAGCAACTTTGGTCACAGAGGGACTTCAGGAGAATCTACAGAGATGGCTCCCCTACACTGAAGCAGGATAATAAAAATAATACCAGAACCCCCTTCTTACAGAAGGGCTAAAGAGTGAGTGAGGAGGGGTGGTACTGGTGGTTAGTTGAAGGTGCTGCTCAGAGGGTGGTGTCAATCTACTGTGTACCACAGTACCACAGACAATGAAAACAACTCTCACACCTCTGCTCTTGTCAGAGTTTTAACTCAGTGGATTGTGAGAGCTGGAAGGACTAGTGACATACTCAAGAATATTTGCTCCAGCATGTAAAACCTGAATATACTTCTTTAGTCCCATTTTTCTTGAGTAGAGAAAAGCAAAAAGAGAAGGACATGTTTTCACTTCAAATATACTATGTGGAACAATTTGGTTTGCAACCAGGCAGCATCCCATAAATATTTTCTCTCTGTGCACCTTATTCAATACTTGCTTCAATCTACCAGAATTCAGATAGCAAAAAATTTGATTGAATGAAGACAGTGGGTGAAGCTGGTATACCACTCCCAACCAGGTCTGTAAAAATGGTCTATCTGCCAGCCAAACAGTGCTTCCTAGTATTTCATTCATGGAAAAACATCCTTAAGTTAGAAATACATAATGAAATTCATCTGCAGTGCAGTACTTTATACTCACTGTAGGAGAGTACTACAAAATCTCTCTGTGGGACATTAATGTTTTGCAATTTGCATGGCCTCTGAGGCTTCACTTTGGAAACCTCTGCTTTAGAGCATTTAAACAATCGGCATAATAAGAATTACTGACTCAGGATGTGATCACTGTATTTCCCAGTAATCAGCCTGATAAGTTTCCAAGACACTAACAGCTCTGTTCTGGAGTTTATTTATTCACTTCAGTGGGTTTATGCTATCTATTCTGTTTGTGAGATATTCTGCTTCCCTAAAAATATCCACTGGATGCTACTTCTTCTGCATACCCTGTGATTTTGATGAGCAATGAGAATGTTATTCTCCACTGGAACAGTAACTGGAAAATATATTTTTCCACTTCTAATTTTTAACCCTAGGATGAGGTCCCACAGACAGCTATCTTTAAATAGCAAAATGTTTTTAATGCACAGAAGGGAAATACATTCCTTCAGGGATTTGTGAGAGGTTTGCAAAGGAATAAAAGCAATAGCATAGGAAATTTATGCTGTTGTGGGGCAGGTATCCTTGCTGCAGAGAAACCCTTTCATACTAGTGGTCTGTGATGAGAGGTAAATGATTAAACCAGGACAGTAATATAATACTTAACCCTGAGGGAGTCCAAGTAGGTCAGGCTTCAGAAATGGCAGGGGCACTGCAGAAACTCATGCATCTGTCCCACAGCTACACTGAGGATTTTGGTTTCCAGTTCAATCAAACTTGCTATCAATAGGGAACATTAAAATAGCACTCTAAACTGAAAACACACCACCTTCAGATGTTTATTTAACAGTTGTTTTGGCAGCAGACAATTTAACAAAACACTGAAATAACCTTCAGAGGAATACTAAGCACCTAAGGAATGGTAAGGGAGCACAGTAAGAGTGCACACCATCTGGACAACGAGTTACTTGGCACCAGTTTGCAGCTCCATTAGTTGATGAGTCTTTCACACACAAGATAAAATTATTGCAGTGGTCTAAATTAAAGAACAAATGTACTCTTTGTCAATAATGCAGTCTGTTTACCAGTGTTCAATACAGCAGTTTGAATGTTCATTAAAATTTGAAAGTATAATAAATGAAACCGAGCAAAAGCGATTAGAACACTTATGTTTTAAATCTTTCAACTCCCCCATGTTTCCCAGAATTTATGTGTCAGCAAATTCAAGGCAGATGCTCAAACTGTAAATTGTGGTAGTTTCAGTTATGACAACTTGCATCACTGAGTGTTTACTGCCTAGGTTTTGAAGTGTAGATCTTGCTCTGAAAGTGACTCTTGTCAAGTCATGTTTGCTTTCCATAGATCAACAGTTTCCCTATCCTGTTCTGCAGAACACCAAGTGGGGTAATCTACAGGGAGCAGGCTTTCTGCCCAGTGTAAACTTCATATTCCATGTATTTGAAAACTGTTTATTACAAAGAAAACTATTTGCTTGCCTTCTTCTTTGTTGCTATTCTCATGGAAGCACCATCACTTTTCTTTAAAGGAGAAGATACTCTTTTGTAATGTCATGGCCTTCATTCACAGTCATGAGTGGTGAAAGCACCCATGGAAATTCAGCCATTTGATTTCTCCAGATGGATATAAAGTCACCTGCATGCAATCCAGGAGGCAAAAGGCATTTCTGTTCTGCAATGGTTACTTCCACCCCTAAATAAATGAGCCCCTCTCTAGGTACATAAAGTGCAAGAAAAAAATCCTCCTCTTGCATCTCTGCATGGCACTATCACACCAGTCTCTGCAATCCTTGGGGCATGAAGCTTCCCATGAACTCCCAAAGTACATGGGGATCCATTTGTGAGCAAATGTGTAGCCTTAAAACATCCCCCCTCTGTGCATCATACTCCATTCTGTTTTTCCACAGGACTTGTGTCTTACTGAATGCCAGAAGGGAGCAGTTCTGAAGATCAACCAGAACTGTGCAGTGAAGACAAACTGTTTCTTACAGGGATATTAAATAATTTGTCTTATAAATTAGAAGGTTTAGCAAATAGAAAGTGAATACAGAGGAGGGAAGGATGGCTCAGTTAAGTAACTAAAAGTTGCTCTGCAGAACAGGATTTATCTTTCCAGCAAAGCCCAGGCCAAAGGTCAAACAAGTCATTTAAGGCAGCAATCCAACTTGCAATGCCTGACATCAGAGTACTGACTAGATACAGTAAGGATTTAATTTGAAGTTCTGAGAGCTCATAGTGGCCACTGAAATCAGTGGTGTCTCTGCTTTGTATGAGCAGTGTTATATAATGCTGCTCACCTCAAGAATCTTAGTTACTACATACTGGGCATCCCAAAACTCAGTGGATGCAGAATCAAAGGGTTTATAGCAGGAGGGTCTGAAACAACACATGGAGTCTAGGAGCAGGCATGAATTATATGTTAAACAAAATGAGAATTAAAAATACTGAAGTATTTTTATGCTCACCCACTTTAAACACTAGATGACATGAAAGAAAATATCTGAGAAAAATAGCTGCATATGGCTACCTACTTAATACTGCATTGTAATGTTCCTGGCAGGGAGAAAGGGTAAAACTACCTCAATTCTAACTTTTTGATTATTTGACTTTGCAATATCTGCAACACTCTTTTTAATATAATAGATGAAAGCAAACCCCCAAACCATCATCTATTTATTTTCTGGATGAAAAATGTGTATATGCATAACTAGAGTTATTTTACTACTATAGAGTTACATTATTTTACACTGCTTAAATTATAAAGGAAGGGCTGCAGGCACATGCAGATTTTAATGATGGATTGGAATGAGGTTTCCTGGTTCATACAGATGAAACAATCTTTTTTTTTATTTTTTTATTTTTATCAAATATAAGGAGTTCTAAAATAATAAATAGGAAATCGGGATGTTGCTGAACTGGAGAGGGAAGTTTTTTAACCAGTGTGGAGGAAACAAATTGTCAATCCAAGTAGCAAGAAAAAAATCTTTCAGATGAAGATATATCCCTTCTGTCTAAAATTTCACTAGTTATCTCAGGAATCCCTGGACAAAAATGAGATATTCTAGGTCTGGAACCAGCAGGATAGGCAGCAAAACAGAGACCTGAGTGGTCAGCTGAAGATTTCTTGAAGTGATTCCATTTTTCCTCATGTATTGTGTAAGCAAAGGAACACAAGCCAAAGGCTGATTTCACAGAACCACTGGAAAATGATTTGTCTACCACAAAATGCTTATGAAAGCAAAGGTAAAAAACTTGTGTGTGTACAAATGGATATGTACACATATGGATATACGAACCACATATGTGGTTCACATGGTGAACCACAGCCCCTTCAGTGCAGTTCCTCTGATAGCATCTGCCTCAGCCAATAAACAAAGCAGAAACACTCCAGTGCAATATAAGACAGTAAAAGCAATCTCCCAAATAAAGCATCTCCACTAAGGGTTTCCAAGTCAATGGCCTGTCTATGATGATGGTGGACCAAGATTTGAGACACTGCTCTAGCAACCTCAGTAAAAGCAGCTGTTTCATGCCTCCTGTAGCTGTAACAGGCCCCCTGTACTCATCCATTCTTGGATTACACTATAATGATTCATACTTACACCTCCTGAATATGTTAAAAAAAGAGCAACTAAATGATGAATGCATTAGGCCATGCATTCTGGCCCTAACCTGGA
The DNA here is from genome assembly GCF_971803275.1 of Cyanistes caeruleus. Lineage (NCBI taxonomy): Eukaryota > Metazoa > Chordata > Aves > Passeriformes > Paridae > Cyanistes > Cyanistes caeruleus. The sequence continues at coordinate 48,761,024 of NC_141705.1, forward strand.
GTTACACAGCCCAGAGGAAGAGACCTAGCTAGGAAGAATAAAAGAAACCACTGACTGAGACAGACATGAATGAGGAGGTGCTACTCTGTATTTGTTAGGATGTTTTGGGTAGTATTAATTCTGTTTTAGTATAAAACATGCACAGCATGAAGTAAGCAATCCAATGGTGTCCTTTGACAACATATTTTTTACCACCTATTCTTATGAATTGGCATGCTTCTGTAGGAGAAGCTGGAGATGCAGGCAGGATGGATTTTGGGACTTAAAAAGAGATCTCTGCAGTATATTCACTGAATTACTTTTGTTACTTTCAAATTTCGTTTCAGTCTGAATGGGATTACAAAGATACCTGAAATCCCTTCTGGTCTTGTATTTCCATGAAATTGCTCAAAAAGGTTTCCCAGTTTTCATGGAAGTGGTAAAAGGACATAATTTTTCCTTCAAGAAATATAATGATCCTACCTAGAAATGCCCATTCCTAGCATCTCAAATTGGAGAAAAGATATTTGAAAGAGTAATCCTCACATAGGCATTTCTCCCATAAAAGAGAATTATTCTCATCAGAAAAAAAAATAAAATATGAGAGACAGATTTCAGTGTTAAGTAAAACCATTTTGATAAAGAAACTGGAAAGAAAGGCAATGCAAACAGCACATTCTACATTGCATGCTGTAACATATGCACTCACAGTTAGCCCAATGATTCTTCATTTTCTATCATATTGTCATAATTTTTTAAAAGCTAAATAAAAACTGTGATACTATCTCTGATGCAAACTGAAAATTATTCAGAGATGTTCTCAGCTCATTTGAAGGGTGAGAATAGGTTGATTGAAACAAACAACGTGTTGGTTTGAAGGCAGCTGAACAGGGAGTTTAGAAAATGTTACTGCTCAAAGAGAAGAGACCAAGAGAAGAGTCTACAGGCTCCCAGAAAATATTTACATGGCAGCAGCACCAACCTTGAACTATGTAGGGAGTGTTGTCCTCTCTGAGCAGTGAACACACGGGCCGAGGCGCAGGGGCTGGAGGCCTGTTCATGATAAAGGACCTGCAGTGCTTCCTTTTCTCCTCCTCCTGCTCCTCCTGCCCCAGGATGAGGTCGTACACACATTCATCCAGTGCCACACAAGTGTAGGGGTGCTCCTCCTCGCTGTCCTCCTCGCAGGTACCTTGGTCTTCTCTGCAGCATGCAGTTGTGAGTCCATCACCCTGTTCTCTCTTACTCCTGTCCATCACAAAATTCCTCTCTGAAAAAGGAAGGAATTGTGCTGCATGTACAGGGTAAAGAAAGGAGATTATGACTTATCTTATAGCTTTAGAGTTTCCTAAAGTAGCTCAGAGAGCTCATTTCACTTCTAAATTAAAGCACTCTGATTTTCAGAGGCTTCTGATCATCTAACTCAGTAGAGAGGGTGTCCCAAAGGAATAATTCCAACTGCAAGGCCCCCTCATGATTTCACATCAGATCATCAAATGCAGATACTTAGCTATTGGCCACAAAATAAATGGATTTATTTGCAGAAATACTGAGTGACCCAGCTGCTCTTGTGAGAGGTATACCACCATGTAAGTCATGGTAACTAACATGTAACTCATGGTTAAGTAAGTGGTACCTACAGCCCTTGGCATTCTGCAAAGTCAAGATGTTTGTTACCTGTTGCAAAAATGACTTTAGAACTGAAACATAGCTTAGGAAATGTTGGATTTTGTGTTTCCTACCTCTTCAATATCCCATGGGGTTTTGAGGTCTTTACAGATCTACTGCTGGCCAAGGTGAAAAAGAAATTGAAGAACTCCTTTGCAATGCAGGTAAAATATAGGAGCTCCTACAATCTATGCTAAAACTATTTAACCTTCCCCCCTCCAAAACCTTCCACATCTCTCTGTGCTCCCTATACTTCATATATTTCACAGTACAGCTACTCAGAACTTGCTTTTCCATAGTTTTTGCCTTTTATAGCATTAAAAGGCATTGATGTTTTTTCTAATACCCGGGTTTGTTTTGATTTGCCTTAAAACATCCACAAACTGCCAAGATTGAGAAGCTGTCACTGAGGCTGGTCTTCCCATAAATGTTCATAACTTCCTTGGCATGATTACCCATCTTTCCTGCAAAAACAGTATACCTGCCTGGAATTCTTGTACTGACTCACATTCCCCTTGTGCTGTAATTTACTGCCTGTACATATGTGTATCTGCTAAACTTGGCTGTGGTCACTAGTGGTGTTTTCAATGCTTTGGCTGCTATTTAAAGAATTACCTGTTTATGTGTTCAGAGGAGCTAAACAACCTTTGTAAGTGGGATACATTTGTTAATGGGATGTATTAATAATAGTATGTACTATTAACATCCATTCTGGCTAAGATACATGTTTTAAAACCACAAGTGGTGTTAATACACCTGCCATATATAATATGAATAATATTTTGTTTCTAGGTCACTATATACTTTCTCTGTAGGACATTCTTTCTTTCAACTTCCACAGGGGCACTCTCAGGCCACTGCCAAACATGAAGAAGAGGGGACTTGACTTCGAGGTACTCCTCAACAACTCTTAAAGCAAGCAGCTGGCTAAAAATATGTAGCAGTAAGTCATTACAGTTCCTCTTTGAAAGGAGGAATCATCTTCATCTAGAGAAATTCTGATACCTCATTCCTCAGTGATGAAACCACAGCTCAAAACAGAATAATTCAGTTCACATTTTAAATGAACTATCATCACGGGAGCATTTTTAGCTGAACTCTGCTATACCCACACAGGAGTTGGCACAGGACACCAGGAAACTTTCTCTGCTGGTACACACATGCAGACAGAGAGCATTTGGCAGAGAAGGTGACATTATTGTGGTGATGTAGCCATATAAGAACTATTCCAAGACGGGCATTTATAACAAACCTACTCCAACAAATCCTGTGTGCCAAAACTGATCCCTCATTTATAGATACATATAGATGCAGCTGAGTGGTTTGTGGGAAGCAAAACATACCCTTAATGTAAATTTTATTCTGCCCCTTTTTCTCTTAGACTTCACTTATGACTTTCTACCTATAGCCATTGCTTTCCTGCAAAACAGAATACAGGATAAAATCCTACCTACAGCAAGGCATTTCTGCCTAATTATGTGAACGTCAGAGTGCTTGGTGATGGTAATTTAAGATTTTAATAGGTTACACCATGTTTGAAAACAGAGTTAACAGTAATAAGCTGTAGAGATACTGAGAAGCAATTTGTGTGCACAATTATCAGCAGTGTCTATAAGATATAAGAAAGGCTTATTTTCCCCCTATGCAACTATTTAAAACTGGTATTTAAGCTTGAATTATTTTGCATACTTGTTTTTCCCAATAAATAAAATTGGTGATCATCCCTCCTGAAACAGATGCAATAGTACTTTGAGTTTCTTATCACTTTAATGAAACTACAACACAAAATTTATTTTTTTACTCTGGGGAGGATGTATTAAAAAAAGGAAAAAAAGGCAAAGCATTTGTCAGAATTTCTGCCTCTCTTTTCAATCTGGAATATAACTTTTCACTTCTAAGTACCTACAAAATTGACTAAAATGGAGAAAGATACTGTTACTTCTCTCTGCATGGTCAGTTTCTAAAAATTCTATTAATTTTAATGTGAAACTTCAAGCTGTATATTAAATCACCATAGCATTTAATATTTTGAAATGGTAAATAATAATGAAGTCAACTTGACAAAAAATACAGGCTTCATCTTTGTTTCAAGCCTCTCTTGCTAATCCAGTGCACCATGCACTATTTGGCAGCTCTTTGAGATAGATGGAGTGAGAAAAAGCTGAACCCAGCAGCCCATACCACCAGTATTTACCTGATAAACCTGGTCATGAGTATTTTGATGCAGCAAAGGCCACATGCAGATGCTTGTTTTGCAGAGTTAGGGCCTCATATGCACAAGCTTGCTTTGTAGCATCAGGGCTGTCCTGCCCAGCTACTGCCAGAAGTGATCAAACCAATCTCTACAGCAGCACATTGTCTGTCTTGCACATGTTTGTATCTGGGTTTTTTTTCCTCCCAAGATCTTACCTTGTAATGAATTATGCAGATTGTCCTGTCTTTGGATGCCAGGCAGATTTCGAGGGGGAGGAGGGGGTGGCCTCTTGCATAAAAAGCAATCTCTCCTGCTCTCTTTGAGCTCATCCCCTACATTGGCATACAAACTGCCAGGACTGTTGTGAATTCTGTAGGAATCCTCCTCTTCTTCATTTTCATATTCTGTCTCCTCTCTGCTGTCTTTTAGGTCATCCTTCTTTTCCTCATCCACCTCGACTTCTTGTTGGCATTTCGATCCAACTGCATATTGATCTCTTGAGTTCTGCTTGGCTTTTAATATTAAAGAAAGCATTATTTCATTTAAAAATTGTCATCTGGAAGCATTTCTTGTTTCAAGGATTCCTACAGAAGCAACACAATGGCTAATAAAACTTTTATGAATTGATACAGCAGGAAAGCTGTCAAATTCTTACCATCAGTGAAGAGCATTTTAAATATTTACTAAATCAACAGTGGAAGTTTTCACTGTGTCTTGCTACTCTGATACACACCATTTTCGTGTGTGCAATGTTAAACTTTTCTAGAGCAGCTGTCAGAATGAAATCACACACGTTTTCCTTGCCTCCAGAATTTCTATTACGTGACTTTCAAAGCAGCACAGTGCAACACTTGGCAAAATAAAGCCATAGCTCACTCATCTGTGTTACTGCTTTTTGTACAAGGGGATTTAGGTGCTAATTTGAATCTCTCTGAAATGAAATAAACACTGTCCATGGGAGACATGACTATAGACTTGTGGAAACAGAGCTCTTCTGTCTCTAGTGACCCACAGACCTAGAACAAAGTGGAGGGATATGAAAGTGTACATTTTAATCACTACGTACTGCATCAACATTTTAGTAGTCAACCTCAGTGATGTAACAGAGTAAACTACACAATCTGCCAGCAGACTTAACTGAGGCCTTGAAGTAGGTTTCCATTCTGAGTTATAATTTGGGGATGCCTGCCTTTCACCACTGATTCAAATAGGAAGTTAGGGCATTTACCTGGCTAACATGGTACAATTCATACTCTTTTCCCAGGTGTTCACCCTGAGTTGTTCCCATATACAATGTGACAGAGACAGTGAAAATTTTAGCAGAGCAAACCTGTTGTTTCACAGTGTCTATAATCTACCTCTATGTGCTAAAGCAACCAGTTTGAACTTAGCAAGAAATGTCCTTTTCATATGTATGAGAGAAAAATATAAAATTTTCAACAAGATAAAAAGAGGATTAAACTTAGTCTCATAGATCCATGATACTGTAAGGTATATGCCATTGGTAAATGCAAACAAGCAACTTTGCAGTTTTCAAGGAGAATGCATACAACCACACAGATCATCAGCAGGCTTGTCACCAATTTATGCTTGAAAGTAGGAACATCAAGCTGCAAAATGTCAACTATCTATGCCTCCATACAGGACTTGACTGTACCTGTAGGCAGTGCCTCCCCTTTTATGAAGGTTCTTCTCTGAGAGCTTGGGGAATTCAGCAGTTTTCTAGATTCAGAATGGAGATCACAAATTTCCAGAGTTTAAAAGGAGGGGTGATTGCATTGAGGTATCTCATACTGAGCAAGAACTTTATTATCTCAACTGAATCCCTCAATTGCCTTCTCCTTTTAGGACATCTACCCTCCCTGGAAGTTGCAGTACCACATGGAAATGGAGAGTATTAGAGTAACTTACCCTTTCTGCCCATGAACTCATTCATTTGATACAGCACATGGTACATTCATTTGACCCTACCAACAAAGCTGTCTAACAGCATGACTTACCCAGGGCTGGTGGAGTTTCTGAGCCTAACATAAGATCACAAGTGTTGCTGTGTTCCACTTCCTCCTTGCAATTAGTGAAATCACTTGCTGCACAATTCTAGAAAGAAAAACAATGGAGAATACTTGTTTTAGTAGGATTATCTCCTATCTTCACGTTTTGCTATTGATATAATATACAACATTCTGCTAGGAGGAAAGTGAAGACAGGAACATCATGCATTTGCAACTATGTAGTGGTAAACACACTGCAGGCAAAAGGACCGTGCATCTCTGGATACAGTGAAAGGACACAATGTTCTGACACAAAACACCAAGTTTGCACAGGAAGGATTTAAGCTCATTGACCTTTCTCTTTCCCCTAGCACTTTGCTGGGCTGTCTAGACAGTTCCCAGCTCTGCTCCCAACTGTGAAGCACTCAAAGATTAAGAGAAAGTTGAGTAACAGCAAAACATCAAGTCCATAGGGCATGACTGAGGAGCTCAAAGGTGCAAGAAATCTCTGGGGAGTCCATTGCAAACAGTGGCTTGTACCAAAAGTCACGTGTGTGCTGAGAAACCAGTAATGGGCATGAAAAGCATGTTTGGCGTTCTACCTCAGTGACCAAATGTGGCAGAGTGGTGTTTTATTCCTCTAGAATGCTGTTATGTTCACACAGTGCTATGCAAAATTAGCCCAAGGAGGTTCAGAACAATCAGTTCTCTAAAACATTATCAGTGTATTTCCTCAAGCTGAAGAGGTACAAACTTCTGCTCACCAGTGAAAAGCAAGCCTGTAACACAGCTAAATGACAGTTCTGCTGTCTAGAATATAGAACACACATTTATTAATTTCTGATTTTCAGAAACAACTGTAATTTCAAAAAAGTGACAGTTTTTTTAGAGAATCCCATCAGGACTGTGATTCTCATGTAAGAGCAATACAAAACTACCCTCTATAGACAAAATGGAGCCCTCAATAATTAATCAGTACTTTTGAATCACAAAATGTTAACTCCAGGGGCTTGGATATGCCAGCCCCAAAGCAGGTAGGGAAACACCATGGTCCATATATCATCCAGACTGCAAGATTAATTACAAGTAGAATAGTGGACAGAAGTCAAGAGGAAGAACTGATAGGCAATTACACCCTTCTGCATGGTACAGAAAATGATTCTCATCATGCTGGAGCTCATGCTGGACTCTCAAGGAGTTTGTTCCAGGTATCCTTCTGTCTTGGGGCACCCACAGCCACTGCCCAGGGATAGAGTGCTCCCTGCATGAAAGAGGAAAATATTTTGAGAAATAGCAGGAAGAATACCTTCTTCCTTGCTGCTGTTTTACGGAGCCATCTCCTGAACACCAATCTGAAGACACTGCAGCCACCAGACTGTGCAACAGGTGCCTCCCTGGCTCGCTTTGCTGCTTTACAAACACACCTGGATCTCTACACATCTCCAACATCAGAGGATTCATCTCCACCTTCTGTGCCCATATAATGTGCGCATCAGAGAGAGAATCTTGTTTTTCTTGAGCTCCCCTATTATCTATATAGTTCCTTTATGCTTCACAGGAACAGGATACCTCTCTCAAAAGCCCCAAAGTTAGGGCTTTTCAGAATATTTATTTTCAAAAGATTTAGGCCTGCATGTGCTAAATGTAAGTGTACATTGTGTGAGTAAAAAAGTACTTTGATATGTTTCCTGTGAAGAGAAGATGTATGTAGAAGAAACCAAGCAAGGAGAGATCTAGATATAAGTTCTCCTGTTATGACACTGGAGTACACCCAGGAAATTCTTTCAAGGTGAAATCTGAATGTTTCAGAAGACTGAAGGTCAGCTGTCCTGCTAGTTTATAGCTGCTCCACTGATAATGCTGAGTCATAGGGAATTCAGGATGCAATTCAGAAGTTTAGCCCCTGACTACACATTTTAAGTCTCCTGGACCTGTGAGACACAGAAAGGCTGACAGGTGTAAACAGTCTTTAACTAAATATATTTACACTAGAAAAAAATTCTGTATAATGAATAAATTATTGTCAGAAGTCTCCTCTGACTCTGGCCATGTTGACACCGTGCAGCTAAAAATCATGCAATGTCTCCAAAGGCAGTGGAAAGTGTCCCTATTTAAGAATGCAAAGCAAAGTAACTAAACTGGAATAATGCCATGACTCAGCTTGCAAACCTTGCCATGGTGCCCTGAACGAATGACCATTGCTTTTTAAGTGTCTTTTACATGGTTTGGTCATGTAACTTGAGTGTAGTAGCACAGCTGAACTTCCAAGCTGTTTGAGCCTGTTTGGCTGAAAATGGGTCTTTGGCTTATTCTAGAGATCTATTATGGATGTCAAGCCACCTTCCAAAGGAAGAACTAGCTTAACTGGAAACCAGCACCACAAAAAAAAAAAAAAAAAATTATTGCTCTCAGCACGAAACTGCACACAACAGACTATGGGAGAGGGTTTTGAATGTTTGAAACTTGTTTATGAGTTACCAAAATAATTTTCTTACCTCAGGATGCAACAGGAATGCATTGAAAGTTCTCTGAGAGACTGAAATTGTTTCAAGTCCTAAGATTAAATGCCACCTCTCAACATCAAAATGTAGATACCTAATTTTCTTTCATTTATCTATTTTAACTGTCTTGATTAACTGACTTTCAAAAAGGTAAAGTTTTTTAATAGCTTCAAAGCTGTTCCTCTGATACAAAGCCTGAGGTGATTTATCTCAGCACTTTACTCAGGAATTCATTAGGAAAAGTATTATAACCTGTCACATTGTTCATGGAGGTCTCTGGGCCTTCAAGGAGACAAGTGTAGTTGTTGGTTGCTATAAAGATGTTTCTGTATGACTGTATCAGTCTTGAAGGCAAAAAAGTTTAGAGAATTAAAGTCTTTGCTAAAAGCTTTTGGTATAAAGTACTGAATTTATTAATTATTTAATGATATCAGATTCCAACAATAACCATCTCGTCAGCATTTTTTACAATGCTTTTCTGAAGAGCCATTTTTGTAAGGCACATTTTTGAAAGATACTCTCCTTGTTAAACTGAGACAGAGTCATCCACCCTGGCAAGGGCTGACAGCATTGAAATTAGGTAAATTTACCTTATTGTACAGTGGGGAATGAAACATTAAAGAATGCAGAGGAATCTAACCCAACAGTAATGTTGTATCAAGTTACGGCAAGAGCGAGAAGCATCTGGACATCACCACTTCATTTATAAACAGTTATATGTAAATATATCAATCACAGCTCACATTAGCTTTATGTATGAGATATAAATGGATATATCTAAAATATATCCATACCTTGTATTTATAGAAACAAAGTAAGAACTCCTGATTTGTGTAGGGCGATTTGATCTTCTTCTGGATTCTAGGGCATTTCCAGCTGCCTGTTGGACAGAATTCAGGTTTGCAAGTAGACATCCCAAAAATACCCTCCAGTCACACTCAGGCCTGTTCTTCCCAGGCTCAGACAAATCTGGTTGCCTGATTTGTTTATAACATGTCACCACAACATTCCTTCTTATCCCACTCCCAACATTCAAAGTTTGCAGTTCTGCCAAGAGATGCGTTGCTCATTTGTCTGTCTCCCACTACTCTGTAGTTCAGCATTTCAGAGCAGAGGACAACTATGGCATGGCTGTCTTACAGGCACAGTTTTAGGCATCCTCTTCTGACTATCAAGCAACAAAATAACATTGCCTATTGCTGCCAGTCACCCGGAGTTGAACCTGTGTTGATCACCAGGAAACACCAATTTCTACCACGTGACTTCCTTGAGACACACCAATCTGAAAGATTCCAGCAGCTGCCCTCTCCCTCTGCTGACCTGGAGTCCTGATCCTCCTGGGATTTTAAGAAACAAGTGGACAAATGCTGCTTAAGGCTACCACAGTCTATATGGGCTTGCTAGAAAGGCTGCAAGAGCAAAGCAGAGCCCAGATCCAAGTACAGCAGTGCTTTTAAAAGTATCTGATACCAACTAAGCGGGTATGTGGATGTCTATGTCTTTGGAGTCAGGGCATCCTAAAGAAAATAAGTATTTTCTCTAAATGTCATTAGAGAAGAAAACCAAGAGGAGATGGTCTCATTTGCACTTTTTCTTTCAGCACCTTTTGTTTCTTTTTTTCTCTCCAGTGCACATCTCAGGCAGTCCTTTCTGAAAAGTAAAATCAACAGCTTTGAAAACGTAGAAGCTGATGTGAACTGCAAACACTTCAAAATTTCATGTAACTGTATTAAGAGTGTGCCCACTCATAAATCATTACACTGGCTCATGGACTTGGAAGGAATTTGAAAAATTTTTCTATTATTTAAATTGCTAATAAGGTACTGAATAGTACAAAAACCAGGATAACACTAATTAATAAGCCTTTCCATTTTCACAATGAATAGTTGAAAAAGACCCTTATAAAAACATTTCTAATTATCTTATTATCTTGTTAGCTCCATTTCATTTTGTGCCTTGATCCTTCTTGCAGTATTCTTAAGTGTCTATGCTACAATTCTATCTTGACATTAGTAACTTGATACTGCTTCTACTTAGTGTGGACTTCATTCTCCTACTTGGGGTTGTTCTCTTGCTACTCTTTCAACCTTTCCTTCCTACTGAGGTAAGTGTGCACTTGGATATGCTTTTTTTTTTAAAAAAAATGCTGCTATTATGCTGTTATTTTTCATTCCTGTCATAGAAACTAGATACAATAACAGATCACTCTTACCAAGGTTACCCTGTCTGGACAACTTCAATGATTTCCTCTTTGTTTACACAGAAAAGAGCCCTCTAGCAGTTTCCTTCACTTAAAATGTCAAAATCTTATAAATGCATTTAAAAACTTGTTGGATAATGTCTCCTGCTGTATTCCTTTCCAGGCAGATGCTGGTGACCTGGACCTCAGCAAAAGCCTACGTGCTGGTACACAAACACACTGAAAATGTCCTCCCACCAGGAGTGAATTTAAGCACAGAAGAAAACAGGATGTAAATAGGGTAAGTAATTTCTGGACCTCAAGACAGAAGAAATTGTTTTCCTTGGCTGGATGTTTCCTCCATTTCTTTGTCATAGGCATACCAGATTTTCTTTCTAATGTTCTTGCTTTCAGAGAAACTGGACTGAAACACAGCAGTTGGATTTTTTTTTCCCCAGCCCCAGGTGGTTTCTTGTAGCACTCTGACCTGCCAGCGCTGTCTGCTTAGACTCTTGGTGCAGCAACTGAAGCAAAAGGGATATATTTACATTTGGCATTCATCTTCACAGTTTTTGCTCCTTTTCTCTCACCCTCACTGTGGTGTAGCCTACACTGTGCCCATTATCACTGACCTGCCAGAGCTTTCCAGAATGCAAAGGTGAGAACTAGTGTACTGTAGGAAATATTTTCCATTTGCACTCTCAGTTCTTCATGAAATGCAAGCAGGCAATTCATTCAGTTCCAACTGCATCCCTGAGCCTAGTGACCAGCTATTCAGGTTATAAAATTTTTTCTAACTCTCAAGTCTGCATTAATTACTAATATTCACATATTCTACAATGTAAAATATTCATCAAAGTACTGTAAGTGTTTAAGTATTTATGACTCATTTTTCCCAGGGTCCTGTATGAGCACCTGGAGAAATGACTGAAAAAGTGAGCTTCATAAAATTGATGGCATGCATGAGGACAGCTCCAACATTGTTGTTCATTAGCTTTATTAATGTCAATCACCTTTACTACCCTATTAGCTTGCTTGATAACTCAGGCTTGCAAAAACCATGAGAGAACCCTACAGCATAAGGGCAATGAAACATTCAATACAGTGTTATAATCCAAGAAAAAATCCAACCTGGTTGTAAAGGCAGGCAAGTGGGAAGAACAGTGGTGGAAGGAAGCTTTCCTGCACATGTTCTGCAATACAATACTGAAATACACAGTGGTTTAAAGCAGTGTGGGCTGCACAGCCCAGGGGCTGAATCCAGCCCTTGAAACACTTGAACTCGCCCTCCTGGCCTAAGCAAGACTTGTCCTAGAAAAAGCCGAGAACAGCATATATTAGCCTTCCAGCCAAAACTGCTGCTGCTGTCTGCTTGCTGCCCGTGTGTCAGAGCAAGCTGATGTGCAAGGCAGTCTGCTCTCTCAGGAAGCACAGCTGAGCCAGCCCTGTGATTCCACCCCGCTGTCCTGCTGGGCCCTCAGCTTTGCTGTGTTTCACCACAGGTGAGAGAACAGAGCCTCAGCCCCACACCACACCTCGCACTCGTGCACATCTCAGGCTGTGCCCAGGAGCTGCACATGCGGCAGAACTGCTGAGCCAGAGAGACCAGTGCATCCACCTCCCAGAAATGAATTAGAAGACCCTTCCCTGCTCTACTTGTTTACAGGAAAAGTGCAAGGGCATTAGAAGTCCCTGTGACTTTTCTCACTGATGATTTTCAATGTTATGTTTCCCACAATTTCCCTTCAATTTGCTGTGTCTGATTGAGGTCTTGTGTTATCGGTACCAGATGTCAGAACTCACGGTGTCACTAACATCCATTAGCCAGCTGGGCAAGAGGCAACTGACTTAAAACTGTGTGTGCCACACAAGTTAGACCACAAAAAGAACAGGTATTTAACATCAGTAACTGTTTTTGAATAAAGCTGCTCATTCTAGGAACAAAAGGCACTGACTTATCTCTTACTCAGAATGACTTCTCAGAGTAGAAAGAAATCATAATTTATTGCAAAGCCCTCATGCCTTCCTCACACAGCTGCTTACACCATGTGGCTTTTTGTTAGATGTCTGGACATAATAAACACAGCAGTGTTGTTGAGTCTTAAATATATATATGACCCCTATCCCCTTTTGCCTTTGACATACATCCACTAGGTCTTTAACTCTCAACAGTTTTAATTGTTCAAGGTCAGGATGGAGAGGGCTTTAAGCAACATAATCTAGTGGAAAATGTTCCTGCCCATGGCAGATGGGGTGGACTAGATGATTTTTAAAATTCTCTTCTGATTCTACCTGAGCAGGACACAAGATTTTTGAATCCTTCAAAGGCACTTCCCTGCTGTGTAAAACTGCAGCATTATGATTCCCAGATTTATTTTTTGGGGCCATAGGTATATGCATAACTGCTTCAATTATCTGTATGAGTTTCAGTTTAATCCAACACTTTCTACTTTTTTTAATGTTAATTCAAATCAGGAGTATCATATGATCTGGTGGACAAGCATACTTATGTGCTGATTACACTAATCCTAACAAATTAGAACATAAAAACCACAAATAAGGTACAAAACTAAGCAAGAACACAGAATGACAGTAAAAATAATACTATGATATTCACAGTAATTTGTAAGATTATCTCTGCATAAAATTTGTCAGAAGTCTCAACTGCTGCCATGTTTCCTGCAATGCTGAAAGATAACAAAATGCTAGAGTTCCCATTCCAATATGCTAAAGGTACATAAAATGTACATTAACTACCAAAGATAGATTACATAAAAAAATTAGAAATAAAATGCTCCATTGCCAAAATCTAATGATGTTGCCATCAGTCTGGAGCAAATGTATGACTGAAATAAATGATTTGTACTATATTAAGAAATGAAACAAATTAAAACATCAATGAAAACCAACTTTAGGCTGAGAGATTTTAATAACAGCAAAAAGGAATTGTTTAACTTGAAATCATCTATTGTAGTCTTAAATAATTTCCTTCTGGGCTCCCTTATTAAACTATTTTATTTGCATGTCTGCTTTAACTTCATTACAAGCAGATCTACTGCACTGGCATATCAGCCAGCATCCCTAAACTGATCCCCACTTGCAACATTATTTTGTGCAATTTCACACTTACTTTGTATGCTTGTCTATCAAATCATAGCACACTTTCTGCAACTTTTTTGACTCCTGCTTTTCACTGAGTTTCTGGAGAAAAAAAAAAAAAGCCAAAAAGAAAAGCCCTCTCTTTGTAGGAAGACACCCATGGGGAAACAAATATACAAAAAAGACCCAGAATAAGTAAAGGCTTCGTGTGTTGATAACTGTTCACTTACACAGCCTTCATGACTATGGCTGTGAGAGAGAAACATTTACTGCAAGAGAAGCAAAAGGAGACTTCTAATCACAAAACTAAATTTACTAGTATATACAAAAAAAAGTGCTTTTTAAAAATTTTTCAAATTTTTCAAATTCCTGCAGTCTCCATTTGAAGAATTTCCTCTTCTGAGCATTTATGCTGTTCTCTAATCTAGCTACTAAGTATCAAGGGATTTTTCTTCTGAACATTCCAAAATAAAATTTCTCCTCAGACTCATTTTAGCTCATTTCTCCTTTAATGACAATTCTTGTTACTTCACTTTTCACACACCCACACAATTTTTTGAAAGACTTTCAAAGAGTACTGACTCCTCTGAACAAAATATCCACTGCTGTTTGACAGGCAGTGTAATCATTGCAAACTCCACAAAAGCACCCCATCTCTCACACAGGTTAATTTTTCAGTCTAGCAGGGTAAGAATTTTTTCTTGCATTTTTGATTTTTTTTTCCCTGACAAAGAAATAAGCATTCCCTAGAGAGCTTCTCTTTCACTTGATGACTGTGATTACACTGTTTGAACTCCCAGTGTAGTTACTAAATTACCACTCCCTTTGCAGATCCAGGGGTAGCAGAGAGAGAATCACAGAATCATTTAGGTTGGAAAAGACCTCCAAGATCATCAAATCTAACCACAAAGCTAACCCTGGTAAGTCCCACTAGGCCCTGTCCCTAAGAGCTGTGGCAGCTTGTACGACCAAAACCTGAACCAGCTCCACTCCTTTGCCAAGCCAGCACCTGCTGACCTTCTGTCTGTAGAACTTCAGTTATTAATTTTCCCTCCACTTAATTTCTTTAATATTTGGGAGGTTTTGCTTTACATTTGCTGAAATCAGTTCATTAAACCAATAATTTCAAGCAGTAATTTTCTGCTGGTGAGCACTGCCTGTGGAACCAGCAGTAGTACTGATACACTCTCAGCTGCAGGAACGTTCAGAAATGCTCAGGTCCCTGCAATTGGAAGAGAAGGTTGAAGATTAATTAAGTGACTGACTTACAGGTAATACAACAAATTTTTACATCTCATACCTGTTTACTTCTGCTTTTGTGTCTCTTGGATGGCACATACGAAAGCTCTTTTTTTTAAAATCCAAAACAAGAAAAAGTCATTGGCTCTGAAAACCTCTTTGAAACTCTTAGCAAATCATATAAGCAGGTAGGAATTTTGCCTTTGAAAAGCGTAATTATGTTTTAGATGACTTCAGTATCATCCAGGAGTGTGAAATGTTTCAAATACTGCAGAGTAAGGACAGCTAGACAGAAACACACCTGAAAGTGTAATGAGCAAGAAGAAGAGCAACACTTGTGGAAAGCTCAAGATTAGCACAACAGAACAGCTAATGCTTAAGTAAGAAGAGTAAAAAAATGGCATTAGCAAGGTTTTGGGCTCCTGAAAGAATCAGTGACTATCCAGAAGAAAAGGAAGAGGATGCAGAAGGCATTGAGTAAATGCATTGAATGTGGTCACAGCCCAAGCAACTTTCAGCTCCTTTTTATGTAATGATAAAAAACATGATCTGGGTGAGGAAAAGAACATTCAGTACTGTTTGTTTCAAAGCTCTGCGCTCCAGATTACTGACAAGGATGTTATGGGCCAGACATTAAGATAGTTGCATGGATGCTCCTGGCAGAACATTTATGATTTATCACTGGTCTCAGGGTCTCCAGCATCAAGACATCATTCATCATCTTCTACCCTGTGTTCTATGTATACACTGCAGAGTGTATACATAAAAACATAAAAACATAAAAACAGCTACTGTATTTTGCATGAGAACTACATTTTAGATGCTGAGAGTCACAGTATTGTTATTTGAACTCAAGTAACAGAATTTTCTAAGTTCTCTGGCGACTTTGGAGATTCTGCTCTTCTGTCCTGAATCTTGGTTAACACTCAGAATTTTTTCTTCTTTTATAGACACTAGCAGGAGTTTTTCTCTATCTAGGCAACTTTAAAGAACTTATTGAATTAAAGGGGGATAGGATAAAGTGTCTAAATCTGTGAAATACCATGTTATTTCTAGAATATGTTCCACATACATGTGCTAACAATAGTAAGAGTTTTCAGATATGGGTTTTTATATTCAGGTTCTTAAAATCCTTGCATTCCTAAACAATAGCTAAGCTAAAGAATGACAAAATCAGATGAAATAGCAGTTATTACCTGTACTGCATTCAACTGTGTCTATTAAAAACATAGATCATAGAAAAAACCAACAAAAATTATCTAGTGAAGCACTTCTCTGGGAAAACACTGCTACAGCATGTGGTAATATCAGGTATTTTATAATAAACAAAAGCAGGAAAAATGTAAGAGGCAAATGTAAGAAGCATAAAAAAAAGTAAACCTTTTCCCCTCTGAAACAGGTATCATGTAAATTACACCCCTAGTCAATCAGATAAATAAATAGCCTCTGCAGAGTTTAGTCTTCAAATCCAAGTAAGATCCTTCTCTTATTTTTGCTTGACTCTAAATGGATCTAAACACAGTGCATGTATTTGCTTTCAGATTCAACTATTATAAATTTGCCATTAGTACTCTGGCCATTCTGCATTAATAAAACTGCATTAATAAAACTGCATTATTCTTTCAGTTCAGGTACATCTTGCAATTTATGAACTGAAAGACAGTGACACTGTAGTAAAAGAAAGCAAATGAGATGACAGGTTCTGTCTGAGAGTC
The DNA here is from genome assembly GCF_971803275.1 of Cyanistes caeruleus. Taxonomy (NCBI): domain Eukaryota; kingdom Metazoa; phylum Chordata; class Aves; order Passeriformes; family Paridae; genus Cyanistes; species Cyanistes caeruleus. The sequence goes on from NC_141705.1 coordinate 48,777,589, forward strand.
TATCTCCTTTTTTCTAAAATAGAGATGATAATTTTTTCATTCTGTAAGCAAGTTCCAGGACTTTGCAACAGCTGGCAAACTACTTTGAGAACTCTGGACATCAATTTAAGTGAAAGTTCCTCTCTCTCCCCCAAAAAGAATCTATGTATTTGGTCAGTGACCTCTACACTACTGTGTTCAGACATGAACGATTTGCTGATTTCACATATTTCAGTGACAGCTGCTTTTTTATTAGCTGTATATTTACTACTTTCAAATTTTATCTGTTGTCTCAGAAATACACCCTGCATTTATAGAAAACAGCTAAAAGAGACAGAAATCAAATCTAATTTGGCTCCATTTTGCATACAGCATACAAGCAACATAAGGTTCATCTTCCTGGGTTCCTACAAGCCCTCTGACAATCCAGACCCTGAGTAGAAAAAAATAATGCCAAGTTTCTTTTAAAAAGTCTAACAGAAGTACTTGCAACTGAGCAAAATAAAATTATTTTCAATTATCTTATATAATATAAAGTCATCTTGTGCTTCACCTGAATATTTCCACTGTAGAATCACAGAATAGATGGGGTTGAAAGAGACCTTAAATATCATCCCTCCTTGCTGTGGGCAGGGACTCCTACTAGACCAGGTTACTCAGAGCCCCATCCAACCTGCCCTGAACACTTCGATGGGTAGCACATCCACAGCTTCTCTGGGCAGCCTCTTCCAGTACCTCACCACCCTCACAGTAAAGCGTTTGCTCCTAACATCTGATCTCATCCTATCCTATTTCAGTTTGAAGCATTCCCTCTTGTCCTGTCCCTATATGCTCTTGTGAAAAGGCTCTCTATCTTTCTTGTAGGCTCCCTTCAGGCACTGGAGGGTCACTCCAAGGCCTTCTCTTTTCCAGTCTGAACAATTCCAGTTCCCAAGTTTTTCCTCATAGGAGAGGTGCTCCATTTCTCTAACCATCTTGTTGGCTATGAAGAGAAACTCCTGAAGTTTGAGCGAAAGATTATACAACATGAAACGTGAGTTAACAGAAGATGCTACTGAAATAAATAAAGGTTTATTTGTTTTAATTTTATATGGTATTTCTCTCTGAAATGCTCCCATATCTTAAGGAAAACACCTAGGTATTTTAGCTTTGTTTGCTTACTGAACAGTAACAAACTACAAGTGAGCAGTCACATGTTCTTTCTGAGGGCAGATCTATGGGATTTGTACCTGGGATCACACACACTTGTGAAACCTGCTGTGGTATGGGGTCTCTGCCCCTAGACAAGAACATTCTACTTGACCTATGGGGTTACCTTCCCTCCATCTTCACCACATCCTGATTTCAGCTGCAACTGCTTTCCATGTAATCTCCCAAAGCAGATAGATTAATATATTCAGCATTGTATCCTCTCAGAATTTTACATGAGCAAATATGGGTTGAACAACACAATGCACTGAGTATGTGCTATATATCAAAAAAATCTGTCTCACCTGAAGAAAGGCTAAACAAATTTTGTTTAAAAATTTGTTTTGCATAAATCTGAAAGAAATATATTCCCTGACTGATGACTCAAATACAATTAGTGACTGCTTGAAGAAGGTAAATGAGTACCTGCTAAAAGCTATAAAAATCACTTTTGATGGTATGACATGCATTGAGACCTACTTCTGCTTCAAGAGAGACAAAGACAAATAACTATGTAATTTCTGATCTATGTAATTTCTGTTCAAAAAAGTGAGTAACAGCTTTTCTTCTCAGTTTAGGGTGGGGGGAACCAATCAAACTGGAGTAATCAGCCTGCTTCTATGCTAATAACATCAGTATTGGGAAATGCTTAGCAAGCACAGCTCACTAAAACTGTATTTGACAGTCATTTTAATGGCAGCTGCTACAAGATTATAATGTATACACAAATGCAGATCTCAGATATTAGCTTTTCAGTGAGCACCTCCAGTTCTCAAGACCAGAAAGAAGGAGCAAATGACAAAAAGAGCCAAGGTGGAAAAAGACTAAAGCATGAGAGAAAAAGCACAAAGCAACCTGCATCTGACACTCATTGTGGGGTTTCCTGCTGCAATTACCTACTCAGTCCACTACAAGTTTCTAATCCACAGACAGGATACAGAAGCATAGTTACTGAGGTTTATCATTTACAGCAGTGGGCCAAGCTTTGCTTTATGCAGACACACCTGCTGAATTAGAGTAAAATGAAATGCTGATGAACCTGAGATGTAATACATGAGTGGACTGGGGTTTTTTTCCTGCTCCCATTTCTCTTTCAGACACCCTGGAGCCATACTATCAATAATACCCCATGACATAACAGAGAAGCAATTTAAGCAATCTGAGGTATTAGAGTTACTATTAAGCAATTGGATTCTACCTTTTCACTTTCATTTTTAAAGAAAATTTCTGTATTTTTCCTAATAGGACATAGAGCAAATTTTAACTAACTCATTCCCCTTCCTCTTCTCTGCCCCCAGCACCACACAGAAAGTAGCTATCGAGTGTAAAGACTGGGTAACTTTACAAGAACTCAGGAGCTGAAAGGACCTAAGCACAAGATAGAAGAAGAGTAGCAGCCAGTTACAGAAGGAGTCTCATTTTATTCTTTCCCTGAGGCCTCTGCCAGTCATGCTGTGCACACTTTGCTGCATGTGCATGCTGGGCAACACTTTTGGGGCAGATCCTCATATGTATTAAGTGTGTGTCATCCTCAAAGCAATTGTGACCTTTTACATGAAGCTCTACCACCGATTCTTTTTTTCTAAATATGTGTAACAGTGCAGGAAGAATATCTAAATCTAAATATCTATACAATTCACCTGTAAATATGAGTCTGTGGAGGGAAAAAAGCTACAAATGGACTACTGCTATCAACTATCACTTGAAGGTCACTTGTCACAAATGAGCACCTCTTAAATGTGGTTACACTGGCAAGCGGGAATAAAAAAAATAAAAAATATAGAGATGGCACTGTATTTATTACCTGTTGCCCATAGCAATCTGGTATTGTTTTTCAATGTCTTGCCTTATCTTTTTGTTTCTCTGTTAGAGTGTAAATTCCCTTTTGTGGAAATTTAATAAGGCATCTAAACTCTGTTATGCAATTCCTGTGATGGGTAAATATTGGATATTCACGTTTCACTGAACAGACTCACAGTATGTGTAACTTTGTGCAGCAGCGTGTGATGCTGAGGATGTTTAAAAAATGGATTTATTGTGGATTTATTTTAAAATAATCTCTAATGCTGAAGAGATGTTATTGCCACAGCAGGCAATTGTGGAACATTGAGAGGACTTTGCTGATTAAGGAGGAAGGAGTGAACAGTGTGAATAGGAAACCTTAAAATTCAATATGTTTTGAAATTCATAAGCTTTAGTGAAACTATAAAGAAGAGACAATACTACTGCAGGGGAATTACTGTTTAAAGAATATGAAAACCAGCAAGATCCAAGTGTATTTCATATTGGGATTTCTATTCCTGCTTAAAATGCTTGAAAGATTTGTATTCTGAGTGCTGGTTGAATTGTTGCATTGATGAGCGCTGAGGAACCCAAGAATAAAAAAAAAAAGTAATTTTGTTTGCTTTGTTTTGAGACCCAAGAGGCAAGAGAGATACAAAAGACCAATTGTCTTGTTTTAAGAAACTGGTTAAAAATACCCAAACATTTCTGAAAAAAAAAAGGAAGTCACATCAGAGATTAATATGAAACTTGCAATTTCCAGGCCGACTCTACTTCAGCAGCAAGGCAGACCAGACAGACTGACAGAACAGAGGGGTACAGACTGAGAGATAAACAAGGACCTTGGGGCCTGAGCCATGAATTCATTGACTTGCTGCACTGTGGAGCACGAGGTCCTGGCTAACTCGTGCTGAACTAGTGAGCAGCAAACCCCACCCAGGAAGAGAGATTATCAGTGCAGAAGGTTTGGGGCTTTGACCCGTGGTCATGCCTGCAGTTCAGTTCCATGTGCAGTTTGTTGACACTTCTTACGCTGGGGTTGTTGAGACTGTTGCGCTTGTGTTTCTTGTACTTTAGGAGAGTTTAGGTTAATAAAGGAAAACAAGCTCACAAGATCTGAGCACTCCCCAGCTGATTTAATAATTTCTTCACTATCAATTCAAATGGGATGCCTTCCCTTCAGCACAGCAGGTTCTGCAGTCATACAAGTGCTTTGTTTGACTGATGCAATGGAAATACCAAAAGAATAAGTTAAATTTTGACACTTCACTAAAAGCCATTTCACAAATGATGACAGTGATTTGGCACACCTGGAAGAAAGGAGAAAAGCACTGACATACAAGCACATTCTCTTGCTTGGGAAGTTCTTCCTGAGATCCATACATGACTCATAACCTGCCAGCATGCTGCAAAAAGCAAATCATAGAAAGGGACTCTACAGCCCAAGGGACGCACAATTCACATCATTTTCTCTTCCCATTAGGGAAGGCAAAGTTGGAAAAAATAATAAAATAATACCTCTCTCTCCTGCACAGTTTTGGAAACAATGGAGTCCTCTGTGACCCAGGTTTGTCTGTGATGTGAGTGAACAGAAGAGGCAATAAAATGTTTAAGAGAAGGATGAGGGAACAGATGAACACACGCTACCAAATTCTGTCTACCAACGAATGATTCAACATAAGAGACTGAACCGAGGCTTTTATACTTCAGGAGTCTTCCATTATAGAAACTCAGGATGGTTGTTTACTGACTCAAAATCCTAATAGATGAATGACAGCCTTGTTTCTGTGACAAAGCATTGATGTTTCTAGGGAGAGGAAGTTTTACTACTTAATACTGCTTTTACATAGTAGTATACCAAGGAAAATGCCAAAGTTAACACAAAAGTCTCATCTGAGATGGAAAAGCAAGTTACCTGAAGAGATTATTTAAGGAATATGATGGTGTTCTTCATCACAACCCATGTCTTCACATTGAAATAGCAACTATGACTCTTAAGCCTGATTCAGTGAAATACATGATCAATATAGAACATCCTTTACCAGCCCAGCAGATTTTAAGGCAATGTCCTATCTAGCCAGAACAGAGAAAGTGGCCAGAGAAATTCTTCATGTAAATCTTTTGTTTCAGAAAGCATCTAGCAAGGATGCCAGTCTCTCAAAGACATTATGTTTTTCATTGTAGTTTTCTGTCAAATAAATCTGTGTGACTATAGATATCACAATCTGAAATACTGTGCATACTCCAAAATAACATACAGAACATAGTAATACACTGTAATTACAGAAGTTCATCTGCATCATCACATCTTGTGGAATGCCTGAATCACAAAAAAGTCTTTGTGGGGTGTATATGAACAAGCTTTCACTGAATTAAAAGGTTAAAATATTTCAATAAACCTAATTCTGTTCTATATTCAGTAGTAAAGCTGTCACTGCTATCACCTGTGGCAATGTTTTAAGCACAAGAGTCAATATGCAACAGGCATTTTCAAAAAAGGAAGAAAAAGGAAAGAAGAAAAGGAAAAACCAGAAAATGTAAAAATAGGAAAAAAGAAAATGAAGAAAAAAAAAGAAAATAAATAAAAAATCCCAAACCAGTGGAATATGTACCAGAAAAATAGCCACCAAAACCAGAGAAAATGAAACAGAGTGACAAAAAGGAGAGCCACTAAAAAGAGAAAGCAATTTATAAAGCACGAAAAAGTAACATTCAAACCAAGCTATGTTGCTTTTCAACATAATAGTCAGAATATTATGCCTCCTCTTCAGGCAGTCTTAAGAGAAGATAACCCTCAAACCTGGCAAGTTAGATTGTTCATGTTCTTCATATGAAAAGAGAGCTTTTTTTGTACACATATGGGATATTTATGACACCACTTGTGGCATCTGTGGCTGAAGGTAAATGGTTCCTGTGTTACAAGCAGCACTTTGAAAATACAGTAATTCCTTAAACATCAGTGGAACAGCACAGCCATCTCCAGTCCTTTGCACGTAGCAGACCAAGCTGAAGACAAGCTTTTTATTTCTTTTGTGGGGCTTAAAAAGAAAAAAGACATCAAGAGTATCTGGAGATAGCTGCTGTGACCCTTGGGAAAGAATTGGAAACACCAGAAATGAGAAAATCCTGTGGGAGCTCTAGTGAGTAGTAGAGGAGCCACCCTGATGGACTGAGTTTGATGCAGAAGAACAATCATGTGCACACAAAATAAAAGGTAGCAGCATCCTCAACCAGCAAAAAGAGCAGTGATATAAACACAGGGAAGCAACTTCCTACAAATAAAGAAAAGTACACAAGCCATTCCTCAACACCCACTGAAGAAAACAAGTTTTGCACAGAGAACTGATGCCATTTTTATCTCCTGTTAACCACAAACATCACCACACTTAAACTTCCTCTTCCTTAACCAAGAATTAGCACTGGAAAATTGCTTCAGTGCTGAAGAAAAGCATGCTATCACCTACTCAGACTCACAATATAGACACCATCTCCCTGCATTGTTATTATTGCAGATATATAAAAACCAATTCTGGTAAATACATAGAAAACTTTTAGATTTTTGGATTTTTTATCCTATCATATTTTAAGATGATTTAAAAAACGGCTGAAGCTGAAAGGTGTGGTATTGAAAAGCTCCACAGCTTAATAACCAAAAGAAGAATCAATTCTCTTCCTTTTCTAAAAACTGGAGTTCTTCTTAGCTGTCTATACAAGGTGCTATATGGTCTCAGTTATATCCTATGCCAGATACCTCTTTGCTTTGGTGTTCCCCAATGTTTAGGCTGCGAGGGCTGTAGGAGCAAGACAGGCTCCTGAGACCCTGTAATTCCTTAGGCATTAATTTGTCATGAGCTCCAACCTTGTGCATAATGGACAATTTAAAGTTCATACAATCTCTAATTTTTTTGAGGTGTCTAAGCTCTTTACCTAATGAAGTAACATAAAAAAAAATACAAATATCTGTGAAACAACAGATGCTCGCATGCCCTACTGCACTCCAAATTCTTTGCCATATTTCAGCATTCCTTGGGGCTAGGTCAGAGGTTCAACACACAGCTTTTCTAGACAAAAGGGCACCAGTTTTCCCCTTTTTAAGGCAATCTGTTCCCTTCTCTTCTCCAACCCTCGCTACTTCAACCACTTATGTTTTATAACCCCCTCCTCCTCACCTGGGGACTCTTCCATCAGCCTCCTTAGGTCAGCCATGTCCCACCAGCTGATCTGTTGCTAAGTTACTACTCCTCTGTGTTTCAGACTCAAAAAATGATCTGTCTGGGGCAACAGCCAACTTTTTGTAAAATATCACTCTAAATACGTGTTTGCTGCAGTTAAAATGACCTGTTATTTTTGCTCTTTGGCATTGCAGATACTTTCCCTCTTCTCCACAGTAGATTTTATAACAATACAGGAACAAAAGACCACCAAGAAAGAAACCAAGCTCCATGTATACAGACCTGCTGTAGACTCTGCTCCCAGCACTGAAGAGAAGTCCCATGCTGCACAACAAATGAACCCAGAGCCCATCCTCTCCCTCCTATTTGTCTCCAGACAAACCTGGAGAACATGCTCAGAGGAGGTGCTTTTGCTCTACAAGAAGCTAATCGTGCCAGTCGTATTTTGCTTTAGCAAATGGATGGACTTGTGTGTATGGACTTGTTCTGCTGTTTCCATCAGAATTCAAATCCATTACAATTTGACCTTCTTACACAGCATCTTCCAAAGTTCCAAGATCTTATTATTTTTTTTCCCCCAAAATCTGAAGCTACCGCCTGATTCTTATTTCCCAGTGATTAGTTGTAAGCCCCACTAATTCCTCTATCTCCCCATAATTATTCTTGAGTCCCTGAGCATCCACAAGTGGAGAATCAAGAAATTAACAGAAAATGAGACAATATTTTTCTCTTCCTTGATTCCTTCAGGCAAAACCTGTCTACAACAGATTTGATGAGCACTAGACTCCTGTCTCAGTCTTTGTTAGAGAGGCTGTTAGTGTTTCCAGACTGTGACAAAACGTTTCTCAAACTCTTCCCTATGTCCAGCCGTAAATTTTACAACTGCAATAACAAATGCTGTGCTGCTTTTGTTTTGGATTCCTCCCTTTTTTTCTTGCTTTGGATGGCAAGAAGACTGGCTACCAGTTTACCTTGCAGATACACACCCAACACGCATTCCTCACAAACCTGTTGCATTCTTTTCTCTAACTAACCACATGGAAATTTCTACCCTTTTTTTTCCAACTAAGCACATGGAATATCTTACAAAACAAAGACAGAAGGCTGATAGTTAAAGATCTGTAGAAAAATCTTACTTCTGCCCTGTCTAACAAATAATTTAATAGGGGTTTTTCAAATGTCTTCAGCAGGAACTTGATGTTATTCCACAACATCAGGAGATGAATTTAGTAGACACTTTAGGAGAAAATATTATCAGGCCCTTTAAAAAAAAATGACAATTTAAAAGGAATAGAAAATTAATTTAGCAGTAAGCTGAATGATACTAAGTGCAAGGTTCAAAAATGAGTATCTTTACTGTAGAAACTATTTCCAACAGCCTCAATTGCAACAGACAGTATTATATTCTTGTATTTTACAATGCAAGTATTTGCAAGATAAAAGACTACTGACAATGAACAAAGGTCTCAGCAGGGTTAAAAGTGTTAACAGTGTTAAAAATAATCTAGCTGATAGAGATACACAAAAGCAATCTAAAATAGCTAAAATTGATGGAAGGCCACAGAATGAACTTGCATGTGAAATTGTTTCAAGATTGCTGTTGCAGAGGCCATTTTTTTTCTGGAAAGCAGTTTTTGTCATCTGTCTAAACCAACTTCCAGTGACCAGAGAGGGGACTGACCAGCAAGCATGATTGCTCCCTTCCCACATGTACATCTGCATTTCCCACCAAGAGGATTTACAGAGAGCCTGCCTGGGAATCCAGACTGAGACACACCCTGCAGGGTATCTGCCCTGTAATGTAAATTCAGCCTTTATGTATTTTTCAGATGCTGTCTCACAAGGAACTCTTATTCTGGAAGCCATGCATTTGTCACTAATGTCTCCACAGTCACAGAAGGGAATGAGGTCTGCAGGTTGATTGGAAAACCATTTATTACCCAGAGGCAGAGGTCCATGAGGCTTGGATGCACTATGTGCATCCAAGCTCACCACCACTGCCATCAGCAGGAGCTGTGTGCCAGGTGGGAATTTAGGTCAAGGCCAGGATATTTTCCTTATTATTGGTGTTAGGATTCTTCAAGATTACCAACAAGGTGATGACATTAAAAAGGATAGTAGAGTGCAGCAAAGTGTGTGTGATTTATGAGCTTATACCGAGTGCAAAGTTTGCTCTCCTTCTGAAAACAAATTCCTTTTTGTATTTATATTGCAGCATTCAATACATTGCATTGTCTCTGTTCTCCCTGTGCTTCCACCTCTCAAAATTCTACCTCAGTTTGCACTGAGAAACAATAATGAAATTGCAATAAAGCATTAAAAAAAAAGAGAAAGAATAATAATTTTAAAAAAGCTATCAGGGTTTTCACTGAGAAGAGATAAAAATTCCACAAGGAACCTTATTATTGTTATCAATTCTTATGCTGAAAGCTGGAAGTTAACACTGTAAGGAGTGATACTATACAAACCTAAAATAGAAAGCTCTCTCTAAGCAACAATTATAGCTTAAATGTTGAATGTTTGTGACTGTGCACACAACCCTTGACTGTGTTATATTCTGTGGGGCAGATCCTTGGAGTCCTGAAATCAATTTATGTCATCAGAGGAGCTGCCTTATGAGAGTCTGACACTTTTTATTAAACTGAGAATACCAGTGCACTTAGTTCTGTACCTCTTGACTAAAAGTCCAATTATTATTCAGGGGATTTAATGGACTATATTCATAGCTACTAGTATTGTTCAGAGTGTTATTATAACTGTTTTGAGACTGAGATACATAATACAACTTTTACAAGTGGTTGCATGACCCACTGTCCCAATGCATCCCTATTTTCTTGTCTGATTATATTAACTGCTTAATGCACACACACACACATTGCTAATTCTGACCCCAGTGGAATGATATTCACATTGCCAGTAAGATTTTTTTGGTTCCCTGTGAAAAATGCATTTTTATCTCAAATTACTCTATATTAGGGGAAAACACATAAGGAGAAACAAATGCAATGACTCTATGAAAGATTGGTGTGTGCATCTTCTTGGGGCAGCTAGTCTCAAAGCTGCAGTCAAACACATGCCTTGTGTTTAGTTTCATAGGTTTTGATCAATTGAAGTTGCTTCAAAGCTCTGTTCACATTCTCTTCTGATATCAGATTATCTTTGCATTCAGCCTTCATTTTGAGCTATCACACACTCAGAGTCCCCTTGTACCAAAATATCAATTCAGTGTACTGGGAAGAAAAGTTCAAGCAAGAGAATAGCAAGTCTCTCTTTTTCTCAATATCCAAAGAAACTGCAAATATTTTCTGATGTAAAGCTGTCTCTACCAAGCTCTTGCTTTGTCTGCAATCAAGACCATTTAAAACTTCAAAATCAATGCGAAGTAGCCACAGACATGCATGAAGTGTCACTCCTGCACAGAAACATCTAAACCAGCTCACTGAAAGCTCATACAGCACCGTCAAAACCACAGTCAACATGCTCTCCTGTCCAGCAGGTGACTGGATATGGGAGATTAACACAGCATTCCCAAAGCCTGCAAACAGAGCATGAGGTTTACCTCAATTGCTCAAAATGAAACTTCCTCATTTTCCTAAAAACACTAAAGAGCAGTGAACCTTCTCTCCCCCCAACTCCAGCCTGAAGAGTAGTAAGATCCAGGCAAGGGTAGATAGACATGAGACATTGAATCCTACAGGGAACAGTTTGGGAACTGTTAGAGGAAGAAGTGGGAATTAAAAGCCACTCTCCCATTTTGAGGTTGAGATGAAACTGTAGCTCCCAGGGTGACTTTCTGTAGAATAACCTGGCTACCTCTGTGCCTACTTTAATGTGCAAGGGAACCCATATTTTCCACTTCTCTCATGGACTGGAGCATTTTCTATTCAGCACAGCTCAATCCAATTCAGCTTTGCCAAAGCAAACAGCTGAAGAAAAATGTAAAGCTTAAGAGGTGCATGTATGTGTGAAGCACACATATAACTTCACATCCTATTTTGCAGCAAGAAAGTGTAGACCTGTCCTGCACTATTTCACCACCAGCTCTTTACAGCAAAACACTCAGGCTCTGAACAAAGCCCCTTTGTTAAATAACAATCCAACAGGTAGAGGACCCTCATTTCATGCTTTCTCCATTAAAATGCAAATCTCTGCCTTGACACAATGACACTCAAAATGGGGTCCTGTACAAGTAATGCTGCACTGCAGAGCTTGTGTCGTCTACTGATAATGACTACTTTTGCAACCCTTTAATTGCTTTCATTGTTTACAACTTTGTGGACACATTTTCTTCAGGAGTGAATAATTTTTAATATAGTCTTAACAAGAAAGACATACTATAAGATGTGATTAAGTTTTCTGATCTAAAACAATAAATTCCATGATAAATTAACAGAAACAATAAAACAAGTAGCAAAAAAATATTAATAGGATTCTATCCAATAGGCTCTTCTAATCTGGGGATCTGATAATTCCATAAAAATAGCAGACAAGGAGAAATAATAGCAAAGTTAAAACCACAACATTGGTAATATCTAATAAACCATGTATTTCAGAAGAGTGTGTTGCAAGTGAAACTTTACACCAAAATTTATTGACTAAAAAAATGACTCTATAAAGTTATCTTTCACTTCTTCTTTTACATATGGAAATCAGAGAAGCCTCAGATCTTAAAGCACACAGCAAACTGGCCCAGCTAGAGAATTCACACAGTCATCTGAATAAAAAGAAACTTTAACTACAGGAGACCAGTGGTTAAAGATACAGTACTTAATGAAAATCCACAGCTAGCACTCATTTCTGGATGCCTATCAAAGAATATTGCTGCAACTACTGAACTGATAACTCACAAGAAGCATAATTCTGCTCTGCTCTTTGGAATTTTAGTGCTTTAAGTGTATGCTTCCTTTTATGAAGGTAAAAACATACAGGAAAATTCTGCTGTTAGAGCAGCAGAAACAAAGAATGTTAATGAGTCTGAACCCACTTTCCTTTTCTATCCAGCAAGTCAGTGAAGGGTCGGTATCAGAAGAGGTTTGATATAAGCTCCAGTTGCAAGTCCTTTTTGTGACAGCCTGTTGTGCTGCCTTGTTAGACCCCTGTATACTAACCACCTTTACACTATTACTACTCACCAAATCATCTGGCAAACAAGGGCAAACAAACTGTATTAGAACATTTAATTCCATTAGAAAACCAAAATGAACAGACTGGTTCAAACCAGTTCCAACAGGACATTAGCACCTCTGATACCCTCTGTATCAACTATTTTTTAGCTCAAGAGATCTCCTTTTTCCCTCTACTTATTAACCCACCATGACTTTCTCTTCCAAGTACTAACCCAACTTCCCACTGACCTAAGGGACACACTTTTGAACTCTGAGCATTCACAACACCCTGTGGGAATAATTTTCAGAAGTACAAAACCTGCTCTGTGCAAAAAAATGTTTCTAACTCCGCTCTTGCTGGTTTCACCCAGTGCTCCCTAGCTCCTCCAGCAGGGAGATGCTGATGGAGGGATGTCTACCTGCCCACTCCCTGCCCCTCAACACACCTCTATCCCACTCCTACAGATGCATTGCTGAAAACCACTACTTATGTAAAGCAAATTCTTCCAAAAGGATGCATTCTGACAAAATTGCACCAGCATTGCCCCAAGACTGATAAAGAAATCCTAGTTTTACCTACACTCATTGTTTTTACTGTGATTAAAAATTAATTAAAATACCTGGCTCAGTCCTCATGTAATAATATCTCCTTTTCCAAAATAAACTATACACTCTTGAGCTGACACAAATATCCTGCCCTGAGAGATGTGACTTTCCTAAGTAAATTGCACCAATCAGTAAAAAGATCCATAGCAATACCACTATATGCTAAAACCTCTTCTCGACAGTATTGTCAAGCTCTTGACAGAACTGTATTTTATTCATGTGAACTTCAAAAATAGCAATAAAAATCCTTCTGGCTGTTTCTGAATTATAAAATATAAAAATGCAAACAACATTCTTCAGTTCTAGTCACATTAAAAATTCCTGCTCAAGAGATGTAATAAATTATTTTCCTGAGACCTGGATTATAAAGCAACTTTTTCTAAGTCATAAAATCATGGAATAACTTTTATCAACATGACAGTCTTTCATCAATAAAATTCACCTAACTGAAAACTTTCTCATCATACAGTGCAGCAAATCTACCACCATGTTATGCTACACACTCCTTAGAAAACTCTACTTTTTATTTCAATAGGGTAATGCAGGGCAATATAAACAAAGCACAAAATTATCTTGGTTGTTTTTCCCCCTTAAGTCATACTTGGAATCTATATCTTAGTATTTCCATTGTAGTAGTGAATAGGGCAAATAATAATTTCAGTGTTTCTCTACAAATAGTGTGTTAGTCTGCCCTCACTTTTATTGTCAAGAAAAACTTGTGTCTTGAACTCGCCTACGTTGTTTCAGCCTAACTCTCAGCTGATTCACAGAGCAGCAATTTCACTGCAGACCAAAGAGTTGTAATGAAGTCAAAACCAGTCCTTAATGATTCACATCACTGAGCTGTCATTCAGGATCAGTTTCTGCTTCTTCACCCTCGAACACCCAGAAAATGCAGCAAACTCTCTAAATGCAATTTTCCCCACAAATTTGAATAAAATAAGCCAGGAATATTGTCACCACAATTTCCATCATTGTGTGTAAGGGTCAATGGACTTCTATAAATTCCACTCTGAAAAGTCAGGAGTTCCTTTTAAGGTAAAACATCTAATTGATTCTGATTTCACTTTTATTGGCAGCCTAACAGTTAAAAAGAATACAAAGGTTACAGTTCAGCTATAGGGATGAAATTGGGGTAAGTTTTTAAAAATCACTCTCATTCAAAGAACTAAAATATTCAAGTCCCATCAAAAACACTTATAATTTTTAGAGTCATAGATGCTTTTGCAAGTCCACACCACGCAGCTAGACAGGAGCCTATGAATTTTGCATGCTTTGCTTTCAATTTCAGCAATGAACTGCAATGAATCTGGGACAGAGACTTTTGCTGAATCAGGTCTCCTCATTTTGCAGGAACAAATACTTCTGGAGCTGCCATTAAGCAAGGTATCATAACTTCATTTAAAGGGACACAATTTCTTTTGTTCCAGATACCATAGAAAGCTATGAAACATTAGCATGCCCAACTGCTTCCTGCATCAAATCCAGGTTTTGAGAGTGAGACATCAAAACATGACTGCCAGTCAAAAGGTTGCAAATGAACCCAGTGGAAGCTGGCAATCCTGTTTTCATTTTCTCACAGCACTGTCCAGACTTAGTGATATCAGCCCCAGCAAATACCTGCCACAGTGAGACCTGCTGTTACCCTGAGACAATGCCAGTGAGCTCCATTATTAAAAAACACTGTGAGCAATGCAGCTGTGTTTTGGTGTATGTCCCCAGCTCATTTTTCTGCTGAAGTACACTAAACACTATTAAATATCATTCCACTAGAATAGAGCACTGCATTAGTTTAGCATTTTGTTGGGAAATCACACCCAGTGAGAATACATTTACTGCAGTTTGGTCCTGGAGGGCAGAAAAATCAGCAAATGGATTTTACAGCTAGGAGCTCCCTGAATCAAGAAAATCAAAATCCCAGGTCTTTGTCATGCTTCAATGAAGTGAAGCACTGGGATATACAGTGAACTCAGAAATCATCATAAGAGAGGCAAGAATGAGCACTGTGAGGAGAGAAATGAATAAACTGGCTTTCAGAGCCAGTCCCCATTCAGAGCAGACATGTTGCTGTTAATCTGACAACTACTTTTGTCCTTGCAACTGAAAAAATGAATGTATGGCTTTCCATTAATTAGGTTGGAGTGTTTTTTCAGGAAAAGGGTGTAACAAAAAAAATCTTTTAATTGCATGGCTCGAAAGTGGTGATGATCTGAATGTTAATTCCAAATTATTACACATTATAGTCTCTTAGCCTTTCCCACTGTATTATTTCCCAATACAGCAAATCTATAAAGTAACTGTGTAAGAATTTGGAGCAAATTATTCTAAACTTTCCAGTTGTTTCACAATTTTCTCATAGGCTTAGCAATCTAAGGAAAGAAATACCATTTCAGGCTGACAACATACACAGCCACTGTGATCACAACACCTGACAGATCTGACCATCTGAATTAATCTTTGGCCTGGAAATGTCAATATTTGACTCTTCTCTAGTTTTTCTTTTGGTCACATGGGTCACATGGGAGATCACTTCAGAAGCATTACAATTGCAAAGCTGTTCTGACATCAACTTAGCCTTTAATCACGGTAACTTAAGACTTAGATTTTGAAGCTGCACCTATTTTGAGCCACTTTGCTGGAAGCATAGGACCCCAGTGGTACAATCTTCTGTGAAAATAATTGGGCAAAATAAGTATTGTTGTAAATATGGACAGGAACTGAATGGAAAATGGGTGTGAGATAAGCAGTCTTGAGCTGATGTAACGTTCAGAGGGCAAGGAAGTAGAAGAGGAAATGAGCTGCACCTGTGCATTTTTTTTGCCCTTATTTTGTGTATGTGTTTTCTGTGTTTATGAATACTTCGTTTTCATCACCCATTTACAGGCAACACTGCTTACTTCAGAGCTTGAAGAAGCAGAAGGGCTTGATCCCCACCTAAGATACTTATTTTACAGACACCCTAAGTGCAAAATCAGTTCTAGTCACACCATCCTTCTACTGCATTTTGTTTTGACCACTCAGATCAAATAAACAGCTCAAAATACTATTTTGAATCACTACTGAAGAGGCTCAACATTTGAGCCTAAATTTTGCTTCACTGAAAACTTTCAAGGTTCATACTGCTGGAGTTATCCTAGGGAGACACTGTATAGACCTATTTCCCATTTTATGAGATATCTGAACATCAAACTCCCTTTGAAAGAAACTTAGATAAGGAACACATAGAAGTAAGTGTCTTATTACTTAGTAAATAACAGTAGCAATGAGCATGAACTAGAATGTACTTTTCCCCATGGGTCACAAAAGAGAAAAAAAAGATACCTTAGAAAAAGGTGATATTTCAGTATAGATCCTTTAAAGGTATTCTATATTCTATTTTGTCTGCTACATTGTACATTAACTACATTTGATTTGAGCTTTCCTTAATGCGATTATATTGACTAGGGGGTGAGGGAAGCAGTAAGAATTGCCCTGTTTTGTGTGTGTGCATCTTGGCCCCAGGAAAGGCATGTGACCTGTTTATTGTACATGACTACATGATTCATACTAAATTGAAATAGATTTAGTTGTGGTGTCTGCTCCTAAAGGTAAGATTAATTACTCCAGTACTAAGTCTGTAACATAACTTCCCCCAGAACTGGCCTCAAATAACAGGAAACAGAGACAGCTGGAATGAGGCGTGAACTTTCTGCTGTCTGGTATAGTCAAACTCCAAGCAAAGCTTTTTCCTCATTCACATGGAGCAACTTGTGTGCTCAGTAAAAGGGCATGAGCTCACATGGGCAGTCATCCCTGGAGCACAATCCCAAAGGTCTCTGCTCCACACTTAGCATTTCTTCCTACAAAGCCTGCAGGAACCAAACACCTTTGCAAGGCAATGGTAGTTAAATTCCTTTCCACCAAATGCTAAACCTTTCATCATAGTCAGTTGCAAATGGACTGCTAAACCTAAGACCAGGTTTTTACTTTTATAGCATTGGTGAAACTTGCATGAAAAAGATTATGCTCATGCATTTTTTCTGGATTACCAAACCATCTACGTAAACTATTGCAAATGATCAGAAAAAACCCTTTGTACTGACATCCTGAAGACATTTTGGAAATATACATAATACAACAATAAAAGTGGCTACCATTTGTTATGTATTTCCAGCTGAAAACAATAAAATTCCAGAAATACATATTCAGTGGTAGTACATTACAATAACATGACTAAAACAAATTTCTTACACTATATTCTTGC
Source organism: Cyanistes caeruleus (assembly GCF_971803275.1). Taxonomy (NCBI): domain Eukaryota; kingdom Metazoa; phylum Chordata; class Aves; order Passeriformes; family Paridae; genus Cyanistes; species Cyanistes caeruleus. The sequence goes on from NC_141705.1 coordinate 48,794,664, forward strand.
TATGCTACCTTTGCATATACCTGAGCTATTGTATAGCTCAGCTGTTCAAATTTCTTTTTCTAAACTCATGTCTTAAATGTGGTGGCATTAAGCAATAAGAATGTGAGACGCAAGTCATCTCTGCATGTAAAAGTGCTAATAGTGGTAGGTGTTTTTCCCTGTTTCTTCATCTCTGCATTTTATAAAATGAGAAAACACTTCTCACACCATCAAGGCAAGCAAGGCATGCCACATGAACTTTCCTGTCACAGCTGCTTAGAAGTGCTGCAGCACTCCTCCAAGCAGCCAAGCACAAAGAGGCTTGTCAAAACAGCGACGACATCTTCAGACCTGGCTTCTAGGATTTACTTTGATGTAGAAAACTATCACTCTGCATGCCTTGAACAAATTAATTCACAACACTGACACTTCATGTGTATTAAAAAGGTAGGTGCAATTATAATTTTTGGATAGGTCAGCATTGTTCCGCTAATTTATACCTTCTTTGCACAAGATCTAAAGATGATTTTTATTTTTTAATCTGTTTTTCTGGTGTCAATCCAAAATGGACTTGCTTTTCTTCTAAATATTGTACAGTAGAATTGCTTGTCAAGTATGTGTAAAGCATGTAAGCTGTATTTTTTAAAAAAGTATTCTCTTTTTTTTCAGATTGTAACACCACAAAGCATTTACCATTCTACACAATAATAACAAGAAACAATTCTGAGAAAATCCACTATACAATCTTTGGAACATGTCATTAAGACATTTGTTTGAACTTCTCAAGGCTTTATTCTTCTGTCTTTCAGATTCCAAGTAAGCCACAAAGCTGCAGTTTGCAAGCATCTGACAGGGGAAATCAGCTCCACTGAAAACTAAGCAAGTATTTGGTGCTTATGTGGAAGGAGGATGTTGAATACCTCAGTCTTGAATATTTAAATCTTAAGTATCACCTAAAATATTTTGGTAGCCTAAGGGCTTGTAACAATTCAAATAAACCAACACCAGAAAAGATACTACTAGCTCACACTGAGCAGAACAAATGCAGGGTTGTGCTCATAACACACTCAGGGGTATCAAAACAGGTTGGTTGTTTTCCACACAGCCTTCAATAAGATTCTACAAACTTTCAGCTTAGAAGATATGTCACTCCTCAATAACATGCAAAGGTAAAAACCTAAATAAAGAAGCTCCCTCAAATTGATCACTACTTGTCCTATCTATCAGAGAGCTGTAGAACAGTCAGTGTTTATCAAGTATGTTCACATCAACACTGAGAGCTTTCAAAAGACTACAAAGACAAGTAACAGCCACAATATTCAAAATATATAACTATCAAGAAGCATTGCATTCACAGATCACTCACTGCTACCTAATGTATACAGGCCAAATCTATAAACATTAGGAAATCTAGCCAAATGGATGTGTGGTATCTGCAATGTTCTTGAATCAGTCCTTGACATAGACTATGGGAAAAGACCCAAAGTGTTCTGTGAATGATTAAATTCTAAAGTTATGGTCAATCTGTTGAATTATGCCTAGAAGCTCTCCATTTTGTATTTTTGAAGAGAGCTCACAGAAGAAATATACAAAAGAACAATGCAGACAAATGCCAAGCGGTGAACTTATATTATGCATATTCATACTTTTTTTCTATATTTTTACAACATATACCTTGTTCTTAGCTAGTATATTAGTAATTGTCATCCAAGACAAGAAACAGAATATAGGGCAGCAAAGGTCCAAGCTTAAAAGCTAAATCTCTACTCTTCTGATATGAATGTATTCTTCTACAAACCAGTGATCTACTCTTTCAACTTTTTCTTCTTTTCATATCTTACCTTTAAGAAAACAGTAAAGTTCCAGTATTTGGGGTCCACTGGGCTTGCCAAAGTTGTTAACAGTCAACTTCATATTTTTACTGTTAGCAGTTTGCCAGTTCAGCTGATGTAAAAAAGAAAAAAGGGGACTAAAGACAGAATGGGAAACTTAAAAAATTAAATTAACGTAACCAAGCCCTAATTTGTATATAGAACTATGACATATTGAGATTTCAGTGGTCAGTGAACATGAACTGGAGGCATTATCATTTTCTGGCAGCCAGCTTATTGTTCCATGTTTCTGCATAAAAATCAGTGTCCAAAAACCTTCCAAACATATGGAAGAGAAAATTAAACTCAAGCCTGATATTTAATTCCCAATGGTATCTAAGTGAAATGTATCACCCTGAAATCTAACTCATGCCCTTCTGATTTGGAGAATATTACTTTCAGTATGTTAAAGCACACTAGTGTAACTGATATAAGGTTTGCCAGATGCAATAAAATTCTGCAATCATCATATCATCATTTTGTGAAGCAGAAAGTAGTTTTGGGTTATTCTGAAAGACAAAAGATAACACTAGCAAGCTGCATTCACTCCCTTGGACAAATGCAAAAGTTTTTAAACATGCTTAAAATGTTCTCTTACCCAATTTATCAACTGATGCTTTAAATTCTCTTAAATCTACTACTCTTTGATAGATGACAGTTCAGTGCTGTTTTTTCTTTATGTTCTAGCTTGAGGTAATGTGAGACTGTTTATTCAATTGCTTTATAACACCAAGTTAACTTTGAACAGCAACTACATCGGTGTCTTAATCTAATCACATCCATCCAGACATGAATGGGAACAGACAAGCACACAAGTGCCTTTCAGGTGAAGAGTTTCACTTGGAGTTCTTCAGTGAAGAACCCTTGTAATGAAATTTAACCAAGTCATTATTGGAATAATTAATGAGCATCATCTGTCCAAACAACTCTCTAGCTAAGTCATCTGAGTATGGTCTCAGAGGAGAAGCACGTTCCTCTGAGCATGCTAGTCCATCCACATTTTGACACCATTGATTTTTTTCTTTTATATCATTGTATAATTAGCAATAATGCTGTACTTGGATGAATCACACTCTTCTGGTATGTGTATAAGACACTGCATGTATCAAAACTGCTTCCCAGTTACTTCTCCCCATCCATAAACTGCATTAAACCTTTCACTTTCTCTTTTTGTTTAGTAAACAAAACCATAGAGGCTAAGTTCCATGTATTTGTATTTATCCCTACTTCTTTAATAATCCTCCCCAATCACTTTTAGGCAGAAGCGAGTGTGCAATTGAGGACCATCTCTAAGTAAATAAAGACTCCAAAGCCTCTTCGAGTACAGAAATTTAAGAAAGGTACAGAGATTCACTGTCAAGCAAATCGAAACAGGAGAAAAGTCCTTTTCAGGCTGAACAGTAAGAATCTCAATGAAATGAGTAGAAAATAAACCATAATGTTAACATATATTACTGCAAATCCCTCATCATGGACAAGAACTCTAGAGCCTTACATGCCGTCACACACTAGGAACATTTTTCTGCTCTTGAATCCATGAGTCCATACAGGGTGATTTCTTCAGTTCAGTGCTGCCTCCTGTCTTTCCCTACAATTCTTCTATATGACTGCATTTTCCCTCTCAGTCAAGTTATTAGGCAAACAATGTTCTGAAAAGCTGCTCTACATATACAGTCTTATATTAATAAAAATTAATGACAGCACCCCAATATAGTATTTCTTCTAATCTCTTTAAGTGTTTTCATGGTTCCGTGATGAAAGAGTTGCAGACTTTTTTTTTAACATTTTAAAAACATCCAGTGCATGTCTCATAGAGACAGTAAATGATCAGTTGAGGCTGTTTTGTTTGTTTAGCTGTGAGAAACTGTATGGATTTTTCTCTCTATTCTGCCTGTAAACTGGAGATCAGAAGTCTATCACCAAAAAGATCATGCTTTGGCCCTTCCATTGAGATGTTCAACAAAGACATCAAGTAACTGAACTGGTGACAGCATTCTGTAGAAGTAATACAAAGAACAAAAGCTAAATTAAATTCTAGCTGCCACCTTTCTGCTGACCTGAATAGCTAATCTAGACATATGGCACTGCAGGTAGAAACCATTTAGCTTCATACCACAAACACAAATTTCTACATAAATCTACTTAACATGAAGTAAATCACTGAGGAATTTATTCTTTGTACAAAAGCACTCCTTTTCCTTCTAGTTTAATTAGGCAGGGAAATTAAATACTGTGCAAAGCAGGCAATTACTCCCCTACAGTAGTGTAAAAGGATGTCATGAACACAGAACAGCTTAAGCCCTTGGGTAATGGACAGCCAACCTCTATTAAAAGTAAGGAATTGGTTAGCATCTCAAAAAGCAGAAATAGCTCCCACATTTGCTGGACTACATCCTCCTGGTGATATACATGTTATTCTAGTATCATTTGTCCACCCCCATCTCTGCTGCTGTCAGCACCCATGATGAGTGCCCAGCACTGTGCTGTACTGCTTAGCTAGAACAGAGATTTGAGCTGCTGCTGTCCATCATCTTTTCCCTCTCCACCTACAAACTCAAAAGGAAAGAAACTCCCTGCCAGCATCCATTTTCAGACTTCAGAGGAATGAAATCTGAAAATAGCCAAAGCAGCTATGGTGATTCTTTCTGCCCTGCCTTTTGTCTTCTGTATCTTCCAACTTCAGAGGATTTTCTTTCTGCCACAGCTGGGAGTTACTCAGTCCTCTATGGGACTCAGAAGGTGAGAAAGGGAATAAATACACTATGTCATAAAACCCCATGTGACAGATGCACTTGAAACCTTAACCAAGCCGGCAACATTTTGGTAAAGGCCTGAGCTGTAGCCAGGCCAAGAACTCCTCTAGTTTCAATCTCTTCTCTGAGAACACATAAAAGAGTGACACTGTGACCATCAATACACAGGAGCTTGGAACACTGACCATGCATGTAACACAAGAATAGGAGGTGACTTTTCCAAGAACCATTCATCAAGGAGCACAGGAAGCTGTGTGTTACAAGGAGTCTCATGCACACCTTTCCCATTGCATGCAATCCTGACTGCAAGGCAATGAGTTTATCCCAAATGAGCTGTCCTTGAGCTCTCCCTGCTAGGCAGCCATGGCTTCATGGTGATGATGTCCTCTTGAACTGGGACACCTCTCTAATTTGTTCCTATGGACAGAGACCTTTTACCTGTAGCAGATTAGTGCTAAGTGACCAATATCATACATAACCTTGTAGTACAGTAACTTTTGTTGCCTTGGTAGTTTTGAATCACTGTTCAAATGATTGTGCTGTGCAGTAAAAGTCAACCTTGCCATTGAGCTTCACTCCTACGACATTATATTAAAACCACTTTTGCTAATAACTCTGACTGTGATGCTTTCAGCAATTTAAATCACCTCTATGCAACACCTCAATCCTCTCATTCTACCTGCAGGCCTTATGGAAAGTACTGTTCTAGCACATGTATTCCTGTAAGACACAATTGAAACTAGAGGAAGTAGATTGCCTTAATCCTGGGGGCCATATGAGTTCCAGAGCTGAAAGGTCAGCACATCAGCATTAGTACAAGATGAATAAACAATGGAGGGTACTTATATCATGAACTCTGTCTATTCTGAACTTCAAATATCTACTCAGGTTTTACAGTCCTACCAAAAAAATGCCTCCACAGCATAACCATTAAGTTACTGCCTTATGTGAACGTTGTCTGTGATTTATATCCACTGGCTGAGGTCTTCTCCTCCACATTGGGGTACATTGCATTTATTTCCCAGAAAATCGCATCGTCTGTAAACTGGAAGATTGCCTGCACACTCCTCAAGATCCTCAATGCATTGTCCAAACTGAGTAGCCCACAAACCCATGGCCAGAGGACTCACGTGAAATCCTCTGCCTTAATGTTTCCTCCAAAGTTCAGGAGAACCATGCTGTAGCCTAAAGGTTGTGTGGCTTTGAATGACATTGTATCTGATTCCAAACACTGGAGAATATCTAACTTCTCATCCCTACACTCCTGAGTCTAATGCCATTAAAGCAGGCTTTTTGCAGGAAACAGATTCTCTCGTCTTATCTTTTGGTATTCTTGTAGCAAAGGGGAGTAAAGTGGGGTGCAACTCATCTCCCTCCAGCTCCATGCATGGCTACTTACACTACTGTAACCATTAGAGAGCAAACATGACACAAGCTGCTCCACTCAGCCATGTATACAGAGTATTTGTGATAAAACCCTAGATATATCTGTATGAGCAGGTCCAGTTTAATGAGATGAGACATGAATAAAGAGGATAAGATTCTGGCTGCACCCCAATACTCTGTTATATAAGCATTAGAATTATGAAAGTTTTCTTTTCATACTGTGACTTCTGCAGAGGTTAGAGGAAGCTGTGTCACTATTCAGATAACTTCTGACTCAGGTCAGGAAATTCCCCATCTCCAAATGAGAAATAACTCCAGCTAGTGTTGAAAGATTCTGCAAAATCCTTTTTCTTCTAAAAACTGGAGAAATATGATAATTCCTCTTCTTTACTAAAACAAGAAAAAGAAGAATTCAGAAAATGGCAACCTTTTAGCCTGTCAGATGGAATGAAAAGCACTGTATTACTGGCATTGGTTCTACAATTAGGATCAAATTAATCAATACTTGAGTCACAAAAAGCAGACAATTATTTTCAGTAAGTGATAACAAAATAAAAATTAAAATAATTACAAGTGGCTTGAACAAAGTTCTGTGAAATCATCACTAAGGCAAAAAGGTAAAATAACAATACCTTCTGCTCTGAAAAGTTTTAATATTCATTTTCCCCTATTTTCCTATTATTTAAAAAATATAGGGGTAGGGGAAGGCAAATCCTTGTCGGTAAAAAACAACAGATGTCTTCTGCCACCTATCAAATCAAATTAAATCCATGCTCTAAAGTGTAATTCAGCCATGAGTACTGAGTTTCTGTCATACACATCTCTCAAACAAGCATGCTTTAGACTTTCTGACAAAACCATTTCTCACATACATAAGCCATCTGAACATGTTTGGATCAGTTCAGACGGTGCTGCTAGAACTGAAATCACCAGTATTGTAAAATCTGGAAACACCTGCTTAGAAAGCACCATCAAATCCTGTGAAATCAGATTCTTCCTCAGCAGTATTTTAACAGTCAGCATCAGATATTTTTTAGCTGAAGCTATCTTCAAAATCACAGCTAATACAGCAATTTAAGAATGTATAAGCACATGGAGAATCTTAAATAAGGAAATCAGGCCCTAATCAGTAAAAGTATTTTTAAAAAAATGTCAAATAACTTAAAAATTAGAACACCCTCATGTTCTCTGAGAGCTCTCTTATTCCTTACAAGTTCACCATCATCTTTGCATTTGCTTTGCTGAAGCCCTGCATTATTTTGCTCACAGTTTATGACAAATAAATAAATCAGGAAAAAGCCCCAATGAATAAATATGCAACACCTGGGAGTGAAGTTGCTCAACTAGCAATTATTAAAGCATCTAGAGAACAATGTTTTGTTAAATATTGTTACACAGCAGAGAGAAGCAATAGGGCTTTATAGAGAAGACACTCCTTACCAGCTTGTTTGGCTTGGATGTAATCTCTTATATGGGTGTAAATGACAGTCACCACTAAAATCTCCCACGAAAGTGCCATAACAATTAATTCTAGTGACTCCGTAATGGGATATTTCACTCTCTGAAAGCCTTAATCTGCTTGCATCAAGTCCTAGCTATTTCTGGTGTTCCAGCATTTTCTGAAAATTTTCTCAGGAAAGAAAAAAGGAAAAAACACACAACACTTCATGAACAGTAAAATTTTTTATACCTAAATACTGATTTTCTATTTTCAGAAATATAGCTGTAGCAGGTTTGTATGTCTAACATTTCAGCTCCCTTAAAAAGTACTTTATGAAGAGGAAGTTCGCTACTAGTACGTAGGCCCTTCTGGAAAAGCTAAAGCTAATTCTTCATAACTGAGAAATCAGTAAAATTTTCTAATGGTAGGCAGATCTCCTGCATACAATAAGCTAAAGACAGACTAACTCCAGGAGTAAGGGAAATGAAATTAAAAGAAATATCCAAGGGATTAATTTGATGAATAATAAAGCATAAGGATAATACATTATCACCATCACTAATGTTGGAGCATATTACCAATGATTTGGCATAATATGGTGCTATATTAATTAAAATTATTGTGGGTTCAGAACTAAAACCCAGTAATTCTGACTGTTCGGCTAAAACCCAATAATTTGAATTTAAATTCACATCTGCCACGCTTCTTTTTCTCTCAGCCTCCTCAATTCTGAACCATTAAGTGATGTAGCTATTTCCCCAAGCAATTGAATCAGCGACAGCTAGTATGTATTCTTCTTATCATCAGATTCTGCAGAACCTCCTGTGTGATTTAGTTCCATTTCTAGTGCCAAGAGTCTTAATAATCTCACACGAAAAGTATGACTCATCTCTGTTCATGAAATGAGTAACCCAGAACAGACTGAGGAATCCCAACCCCCAAATATGGATTAGCAAGCATCAGATTAGCAAATTCAGACAGGCACTGGTCTCTAGTCTGGATTAAAAATACACATATTAGCATGCAAAAATGGAGCCAGAAGGAATCTTCTGCATGAGCCCCAGCAGTTATGATACTAACAAATTCCATGATATTACTCTGAAATCTTCAGTAAATGTGTAGTAGTCTAAATTTCTAAACTGCTGCAGTATAAAAAAATCACAAATTCAGTTCTACAGTTTATCAGCATCAAAAGAGGGTGGTGAAAGTTCTGCTGGCCTACCCACAGGCAGTCTTAAATTTCTCTCAATTTTTGAATGCTGGCCCTTTCCTGTGATCCCAGACAAGAAAGGTCTTCTGAGTGTACAATACAACATAATGGAACCTGGTCTGGACAGCTGGGCCCAGATCTATAGCAAACCGTTCCTCCCTCACACTGAAGCAGGAAAAGAACAGGGAGACTCCTCTCTCGATTGCTCCATTGGTAGGAGACATGGCAGGTCCACTATATCAGAAATTAAAACCATAATGCTCCTTGAAGTCAAAACCCCTTTCTCATCCTGCAGTTTCACTAGAGAGGGGCTCCTGCATCAGTTACAAATCTTGAGCTCCTACTGCAAGAATCCTTGCCAAACTTAATTTGTCTGTTTAGTATGAAATGTATAAATGATACAGCAACAGTTACTGAAACAGCTGTGACTGAATCATCAGCTACAGTAAACACCATTTAGAAAGCCCCTGTCAAAACATCTTGATAATACTGCAAGATTTGGGAACTGCAAACACAGAAATAGACTTGCACAATCTGCTGCTCTCTGGATCCTTCAAAACCATCCTGAGAAAGAGGAGAGGTGGGGCAAAGGAGAAAAAGTGGCAGGGAAAGCAATTCCTTTCCTTTGCCTTACTTTTCCCTGCATAGACAACTAGTTGTAGAATGGAGATTGGAGAGTGATAACCTCTTCTCAAATTCCTCATATGCAATCTGACCTCTCAAAAACCCCTGCCTTCTCACTGCTTACTTGACAACACACCAGCCACTTCTTCTCCAGTTTTGAGAAAAATAGCCTACAGTTTCTTATGAAAACAAGTGGCGAGGTAACATGTGCAAATCAATTCTGGACATGACTCAGAAGCCAAAAAAAGTGCAAACCTTTCTCTACTGACTATGTTTTATTGGTCATGGCGGTACAAAAACAAAGGAGGAGCCCTGTCATACTGTTTCCACCAGATGCAAAATATAGCTTCCAGGACTAATTTTGTTCAGCAGTGCTTCCTTCTGATATTTTCATATAGATTGCCACTGTTTTTCATCACTTAGATCTAGCTATTCTTTGCTTTTAGATAAATACATAGCAAATTACAGAATATATAATGCATCATCTAATTGTAAGCAGATAACACAGCTCAGTTGTCACTGAAGTTGCTCAGTTCACATAATAAAGTTGTGAATTTTGTGACTGTACACTTAACATAATTAATCTAAAAAAATGTTTTCAAACTATCACTGTAATACACAGTGAAATTCACAGAATGAGAATTCTGTAGGTCCTTAAACCACTTACACGTCCACAGACTTTGTGGCAGGGAATAGCACAAAGAGAAACTGCGCCAGGCAAAACACACCAAAACAAACACAAAGTCTATCTAGACTTCTTAAGCTTCAAAATAAATTTTACTTCTGCAAAAACAGCTTTTACTTCCTCAGTCCTTCACACTTAGAAGTTTGAAACATTTCATTTATCTGAGCCCACCTGCATTGGTATCCTTTGTTAATATATTTGATCTGCAAACAGAGACTTACATAAGTAATTTTAGCTATATTCATTTTTAGCTGTCCATCTCCAGTCTACTACTAGATTTACAGCAGGACTAAGATTTGGAAACACCTAAGAAATACTGGTTGTTAAACAATGTCTTCCTGTCTGCCCACCTTTAATACTGCATATTTGCCTAAAGTGCATAGAATTAATTTTATATGTTGTCATGTAAGTGCTCAGGTTTTTTTAAAGGACATGTACAGGATATACACATACAGACAAAGGAACACTTTGCACTGCCAGCTACAACATGCCAGAGATAATTTCTTGAGGATATTATGTTTATTTAGCTAAGTGAGGATATGAAGATACAGAAGTTTAATCACAAGATCTGTATGTAGAACAGCTGCTGTTTGCTGTTTAGAGAATAAGGTATTTTACTCAGAACATCAGTGTGATCAAAAAAGTGCATCTACAACAGGAAACAAAAATTTCTAGTAAAAAGGCTACTTTTCCCATGAACTCACAAGAAAGACACACTTGAATTTTAATTCTGAATTTAGCAGTCATGTCTCCTTTGCTATGAAGCTGATTAATCTTTCCAGTAATTTTCTTGAAAAATACATTGATTCGCTCGGAGAATGTGTTCAGTTGCAAAATTTTTGACAACATCCACACTAGCATACAAAAACCAGAACAAAATGCTCTTATCCCTCTTTGTCCATCACTATTAACTGCAGAACCCCTCCTTTTTTTTCTCTCTCTCCCCTTTTCTAGGCTAGTTTCATTGTTTTCCCAGAGCATTGTCTGCTTTTCTTTCCATAGACAGACAGACACATTATGTGTCATACAAACAGATTCCTTCTCTTCAGAAATCATGCCCTAACTTGCATTGCCCTCCAATTAGGTAATTGCCTAGGTCAAATACCCTGTGTTCAAAAAACTATCAGGGTCTCTGTGACATGAACATCAAATCCCTGGCTGCCTAGAAACTCCTCAAAGTGTGGCAAACAGGCAGAAATATATTTCTTGGAGCAGATCACAGAAAATGTCAGGTGAAGCTATGCTCCAACCTATGCTCAAGCCATTTCTTCTTTTCCTCTTTTTGTGTGCTAATAAACAATATATGCAGTATCAGACAGGGTAACTCATCATTTCAAAAGAGCAGATTTCCTGCCTTTTTTCCAGACCTAGAAGCTATTTCAGGGGTACTTTCTAAGGTTATTGTCATTTAGATGTACTGTGAACCCCACTGAGGGCATTAAGTGGAGTTACAAAGGGGAAGAGAGAGAGAAGCTGGGACCCGTATCTCAAGCTAAAAGAGACTCTTCTGCTGTAAAGGTGTAAAACATTTCTCTGTGTGGAATAAGAACATATAAGGTTGAACAACAGCTCTGTCGTGTTCCAATTCCACCAGTCAGCACTACTAAGTCAGAGAAAATTAACAGTAGAATAAAATAGCTTTACATGTTAACATATCTACAGGTCATGCATAATCAATACAGCAGCATCTTATACAAACACCATCATTTTATTAGGACACATAACTTAGTTAGCAATAATCAAAAAGACTCATATGCACAGAAGATCTATGCATACATACAACAAAAGTTCCAGACTTCTACTCCCTTTATTTTTCTCAAATCCTAGCAAACACCATCCCATTACTTCTGTGTAGAAAGTAAAATCTAACAGCCCCAAAGGTGCTCATCCTTTTCTTAATAATACTTTTAATAATAATTTAATAAATTTTAATAAAACTTTTAATAAAAATAATAATTTCTTAATAATACTTTTAATTCTTAACCCTAATACCCCAATCAAGAGAAAAATGAACATAATTGTGACTGAGGCAAGAAGTGACAAAGAAGAAATGACAGTGAAAGCACCACAGATTTATTGAGGGCTTGGAACTATGGAACAAAGTCATAGTAAAATGCAGCAGTTGCAAATAAATTGATAAACTGAATAGATATTTCAAATAATTTTTAAAAATTTACAATGAAAATAGCGACTAGGTCTAACAAAAAAATTACTCAGTTACTTTGATAACTTTGTATTCAGCTGGGGGTTTGATTCTTTATCTACTAAGTCTCCTTGGACAGAATCAGCTACTTGCTCAGCCCAAAGAACATAAGCTCACAGGCAAACTGTAGCACTGTCACTTGCCAAAATGATAAAGGAATTGAGTTGATGCTCACAAATCCATCACTATCCCATTAACAGATAAAGTATCAGCAATCTTAGTGGGAAAGATAAAACAAACAAAATGATCTATTACTAACCTAAATTTTATATACAAAACTTCTGTGAAATAGAATCGGTTGATTGTATAGAAATCAGTGATTATTGGATTTCTGCAATGATTCCTCCTCCCGTGGGTCCTGGCACAGCCCATGGATTAGTGTCACATCTACATTTTGCCTTATGCTCAGCACTGTACTATATACTTTGCAAATAATCTTAGGACTCTGAACTAATCATTCCCTCCCTTTGTTTGTTTGTTTTTACTTACTCCAGCCCTTGTCATATAAAAGGGTTAGAGAAAGAAGTTTTTTCTGAAGATGGCTAGAAGAACTTTCCTGAAGATTTTCTCCATTTCAAAGTTTTAGTGGCATACATTGAACCTGTGATAGTTCAGAGGTCTAATACTCCATTTGCTGAGTAGTCTCACAGACTGAATAGGTCTCCCACACTGCAAAGCACAGTGCAAAACTAAGCTGAAACAGAGGCTGATTTAAAGATGCCTGACACATTAACAATTTTTTTTTACCAACTTCCAATGCACGAGGTTCAAGTAATTGTAAAAAGACAGAAGGGGACTGATAAAAACCAAAATGTTCTTCAAGAGTCACTCTAAGGAAAAATTTTCACATAATTGGGCTCTCAACAAAATATCACGTTACCCAGAATTATATCTATTAAAGACTTCTCCCAGAACATAAAGACTTTTCCTAGACAATATTTAGGTCCCTTCCATTTCAAATTAACCAACCTCACTCAGCCATAATGTCCAGTCATCGTGTACAGACTGAAAAATGGTAAGAGGATCCACCAACACAAAAGAGACACAGAATTTTGTGTTCCTGAAAATGCTATTCAAAAGCTCCATATCACTATTATTATTTTGAGTATTGTTGGTATTGGGTTTTTTTCTGTAGAATAAGGTTCTTATGGATGATGTATGGATAAAATAAATACTATCCTTGTGTTAGTGGGAAAAACCTACAATGAAACTGCATCTCACTCCTAATCCACAGTGTATCAAAAAAGGTGATTATAATGAGAAACAGATATAGAGAATATGACTTTTTATTGAGGCAGGTATGTTACATCCTCATGGCTCTGCTCTGTTTCAGAGACTGGCTGAGATGGTAGTAACAGAAAGCCAGATCCAGACTCAGAGACTTAAAAATACACAGGAAGACACTTCTCTGACATTCGCTCCTCTCAGTAGATATAGACAGCAAATTGTGGAATAACACATGTTAAATTTATGATTCAAATAATTTGTCTGTATCTTTCTTCTGTGCCCAGACATAATATACGATTTTAATGGGTCAGGGGCAACAATTTTGTTTGATTTCTGAACTTAGATTTCCAGTCATTTCTGCAGACCATTAAAGGTGTCAGGAACAGAGAGTGTCTAATCTGTCTAATTTGTATATTTACCAAATAAACTTTAATCTTAAAATATTAGTATGCTCTGAGAGCATGCAATGCTTAAAAGAGATGGGAGCTGGGGTAAAAATTAAGTGTACAGTTCATCAATTAACCATTAATGTACAGGTTGACAAACACCAGCAGATTTTTGTAATGTGAGATAATTCTAGTTGCAATTCATAATATCACATTTTAATGCACAAAGTTTCATGTATCTGAGCTCTAGGAAAGATCACCATGTACTTTTACATATAAACTACACTGATACGTGAATATTATATCCAAAGCAGCACTCAAAGGATAACACAAAGAACATCTTTAGAATTACAATGTTTTTCTAAAAACAGAATTGCAAATGTTATGAGCCAAACACTAGAATAACTTTGTTAAATCACACTATTGACGCCAATTTAGATATAGGAATGTTCATATCTATTTCCTCTCAATGTTGAGATCAAAAATTGAAGACATCAATAACCATGGAAATATTTACTCTCCAGCTCACTCAGGGGCCATTCTAAATCACATTTCTATCCTCTATACTGTCATGTTATGAGCTTGGTATAGTACCAATAGAATCAATAACGTTGATAAGACTGTTACAACAATCTGTGTACCAATCTAACACAAAGCTTCCTCCAATCAGAAAAATCTGTGGATTTATCTACAGTTACTATCTAAACAAATAAGCAGTATTCAATTAACATTTCAATGTTAACTGAACTGTAATGAACACAATGCAGTTCCAATGTACTCTATATGCAAACTTGCTTCTTTGTTGTTTTATTTGCTAAAAACCTAGTAGGAAATACAATCTTCCTCTCTGCATTACCATGCAAAATTAATTTTATTTAATATGCAAAAAAAGAAAGAGAAAAGAAAAAGAAAGAGAAGTTAAAAATAAAAGCCCTAGCCTTTAATTAAAAAACTAAATAAATGATATGAACTGTTGTCACTAATTATGACTGCTTTCAAAATTCTGAAATTATGTGTTCTGGATTTTCCAGAATAATGTTTTTATCTTGTTCTGTATGTGCATGATTAACTCAGCCTTGCACCTGGGTCTATCTTGTTTAACTGTTATGAAGAGAAGAAAGAATTCTATAAAATTCACCAGCTTTTACAGTTAAAACTTCATTGATTGTGTCGTCAGCGATGACAGGTGTCCCTGGGACACAGTGACCAGAATTGACTGCAGATCTATATACCTGTACTAGATTTTGTCACCTTTAAACCTCTTTTCCTTGCAACACAAGACTATAATTAATTTGGAAGGCACCTTGCAGTAATATAAAGTCTCCATGGAAACTTTTGTTCAATCCTTTGACCCATTTATGTAAGACAGTAAAGGCTATTAACTGGCAGCATTTTTAAAAAATGCATCTAATTAAAAAGGATCTTTGAAGGTTTGATTGAGTGATCCAATTAGGAGTCAAACTTACTCTGTTACTTCCATGGTGGCACAGATCCTCATTTCTGTTTTCCTCAGTAGCCCAGGGGGGACTTGCTAGTGTCTTCCATATGGCAGGAGCCATCTCTGCCTACTTTTATTCTGGAGATTCTTAGAAAATTGTATTTATTAACAGCAGATGAACTCAGTTGGAAGGAATTCAGAAGGCCCCAGGTGGCCAACTCCAGGTCCTAAGCAGTTCTCTAATATTTCAAGTATGGCTCCCAGGTCATGTCCCAAGGCTATACAGGAACAGCAAAATAATCTGAAATTTTAGGAGCAAGTAAAATCATGCCAACATGGCTCTGAAGTCTGGCAACATCAGAGAGTGCTAAGATCCAGTTATGTGCCTCACATTCACAGTGAGAGCTGTGGGGAGCCTTCAACAACTGCCCAAGAACAGCTCCCAAATCTCTGATGTGTGAAGATGAAGATTGTGGCATGTGGCTTGTGGGGTTGAGGAGGTCTGCCTTTTTCTGCTACATACTCAGCATAAATTTCAACTACAGTGATTGTGATGGTTATTTAACGCATATTATAAAGCAATCTATTAGCAGTTATGTTGGCTTTCTCCCCATAAAAGCAGACATCTTTACGTCAACTTCTGCATGTTCTCTTGAGTTTGGTATAGTGTGAGAACTCAGAAAATATTTTTAAGTTCTCATCAAATGAAGAAATGAAAATAATTATTACTACACACCCTATAGTTCTGGCAATGAAATACTAAATGATTTATTGTAAAACATATGAGGACAGGAAGAACTGAAAGCAAAATAAAGAGTGTACCTTCTGTTCAGGGTCCTCAGGCAGAGTTAAAAATTGAGACTTTGGAGGGCTGTGTTACATGGAACTAACACTATGCAGGGCAGAAATGGATTTTCTTAAGTAGTTTCCACATAATGGACTTGGTAGTTTGAGAAATGCCTTTCCCTAATGGTCATCCTATTGATGTAGTGCCCAAAGACAATTCTTCTAATTAAGCAATAAATTAGAGCTGTAGCAAAGCCTGGTAACTCACTATTAGATCTGTGCAGAGCACTGAAACTTCAGATTTCTAAGGACTCAGCAAACCTCTTACCTAACTTTACTCATTAATTCTTGCTTCTCCACCTGGTTTTTCTTAGGGCTCTTAGACCAAAACACTTCCCTCAGACCTCACAATATCACTCAAAATAGAAGTAGTTTTGGCTCGCAGATTATAATTGCAACAATAGTTTTAACAGCTCCTTACCTCTCCTACTCTTCCTTCATTTTCCCCCATGAAGTTGAAAGAGCTTTATTACTGGTTTTTTTTTCTCTGTGGTGGTCTTTTTTTTATTTGTATTTTTTTTAAATTCTGGGTTTTTTACCTTCTGAGGGGCTGGAGAAAAGCACTGCTGATGCGCTATCTTTTGCTGTGCTCAGTAACTTTTAAGATATGACAATGTTTGATTCCTCACAGATCACTGGGAGGCAACCAAAGGGCATGTTCCAGGTAATCAGGCTGGCAGCACATGCTACGTGAAGGTAAACCAGCTTCTTGACAGCCATGTACATAACCTTCAAATTCAACTGACAGAGGCAAGACCTAAAACTTGCTTTCAGACTTTCCACTGAAATGCCCCAGTAATCCTTCCTTCTGCAGTAAACTGGCTAGCAGATAATTTTACAAAACTTCACTTTTTTCTTTGCATTGTAAGGGCTTCTGAGATGTCTGTATTTAAGGAAGAAGACCCCTACACTTAATAATACACTTAGTGATAACATCAGTATAGGAAAGTTGACTGAAAGGTGAAAGGAACATTTGTTAAAATGGGAAACTGTGGGGTATTCTGTCCTTGGGAATACTTCTTTCTCTACTTCCTGCAACTGGTTTGTAATTTGGGTAGAAGATTTATGCCCTCACAAGGAAAACACACTACATAGTGACTAGAAGTTCTCAACTTCCACAAAAATATCTAGCCTTTTACAAGCTTCCTATGCTTCTAGCTTCAGCAGTTTCTAAACAAGCTGAATAGAAAAACTACACCTTATACTCAACAGTATTTCATGTCCAGTTTGGTCACTTGCCATGACAGAGGCTAGGCAGAAGCAGCTCATTTTCTAACATATCCAAGCTGGTGCAGAGTCTTTATCTACTTCAACTTATTCATATCCACATGTATTTGTAGACAGAGAGGCCAGATTTGATGTAGGCATGCCATTGATTTCTACAACAGCTTAATGTGGTCACTAATTTCCTCTCTCTTACAAATTATTGCATTTGCATTTTTCATTAACATAAACAGCTTAGCCAAATGTTTCTTTAAATGTTCAAACAAATTCAGAGCTTAATAATGCAGCTAAATTATAAGAATGGTTCTTTTCAGCCTACAGAGTACTTCTAAGAAATGGGACACTCCCCCATCCACCTTCCCAAGTGGTCCCTTAGCCATGTATATTTGCTGTGTCACACCAACAAACAACCAGAAAAACCTGTATTTTAGCTTTCACAATCCTAAATACATTTAAGAACTGAGGTATCATTATGTAATCCTTTTGCATTTTCCTTCCTTCTAATTCACAAGCATTTTGCTTGAAATTCCATTAGTATTAAGGTTTCCATTAAAAATTGTAAAAGCTTTTACAAGTAGTGAATTGCAAAAAACTGTCTTCCACTGTGTCACCGCTATAGTTACAGAATATCAAAAGATGAGATAAAATACCCATCAATTCTTTGGAAGAAACATTCTCATTCATTCTAAATTACACAGAAAATGCAATAGGCATCTTGTACAAAAGTAAGGTTTCCAAATCTGCAATTCCACTTATCATTCTTTTTGCAAGAAGGTTGCACTCAATTGCATAGTTATTGACAGGTGATGTAATCACAGTTAAGGTGTGAGGTTCTAGCCTGAATAAAAGTCAATACAGAAACTTAAAAAATGTGTGTAGTAGTGTAACAGTTGGTTTTTCAAAATGAAAAATCTAGCCTTTCCTCCTTGAAGCCAAAATTTTCTGTGCTCAGTCTGTACCTTATCTCTCCAATAAAGCATAAATTGCCTGACCTCAAAAGGCAGTATATGCCAGCAAGTTTTTATTACAGGGAGCACGTCCCTCTGAGAACACCTGAAAAAGAAAAGAGAGAAATCTTGTCACCTAGTAAAATAGATTCCCCAAACCAAATATTAAACATAAAACACCAAGACCTGATCATAGGAAGCCTCTTTTGAAGAATTTGATTTGTGAATATCCACTCACTAAAGAGTATCAAAGATTACAGTCAGTCACTTATTCATTTCAGCTAGGTAACTTCCAGTGTACCCAAAATGCATCTAATTGACACTTCTGGGCACTTAAATATTGTGGCAAGAATCAAATCTCAGCAGACTTCACCAAGGACTCACTGGTGGATTAGAAGGAATGTAAGAAACCAGATTAATCCTCTCTCTGTCACATAGTCTACCAGATATTTGAATGCAATGAGTTATGGGCTAGTGCAATACTGCAATAGCATTTCAAGTAATAAAAGAAATATTGACAACAATCAGATTAATTTAAGATTCGTCATCTTTCTACACGTGATCCTTCCCCAGCAGAGAATTAATAGCTAGGGGAGATGTTGCAAACAGATGTAAAAATCTGTTTCTTTCTGAGGAACTCTGCCACATTATATAGCTTTTTACAGAGACACATAGCTAAAAACAAATGGAAGAATGATACTTCTGGGTTCAGAAAGCACTGATCCCTGATAAGCTTCTAGAACTCCCTAGCAAATTATAAGAATCCTTGCTGAAGGGATTCCTGCAGTCTAAAGATTTCCTGACATTTGGCAATAGTAGCTACAAAGCCAAGTAAGATTCTTTTCATATAAAGCAACTGAGACAAAAAGTACCCTCAATATCCACAATACCCTGGTTTTGTAAACTATTTTCATCAAGCTGAAGATGCTTCAAGAGATCCTGCATTCTGGTTCAACATGCACTTCAAAGTAAGAGATGAAAGGGGAGAGGTATACAATGATGAATTACTTCTCAACCTACATTTCTGCCCTTCCTTTAAGTTTGCTATGATTTATAGAAATACAGTTTGGCATTTCAGGAAGAAAAATTTCTTTACTCCCTCCCTTGCTATCTAAAACATATATCATCCATAAAACAGGCTCTGAGTGAAAATTACGACCAGCTGTAAGAGTGTGTTTCTCTCTGCTACTGAGGGAATTTCTAACAGCAGTGAGCTCAGTAACTGAGGATCTAGACTTTACAGGATGCACCTCAGAAGAGTTAGAGCTGCTGTAACTCTCCCTTCTGGAAAGAAAACAAGCTGCTTCTGAACAGCCATGCAGGGCAATCTCAACCTACACCATTCTAAAGGAATTTCCAGTAGTATGTACAGAATTAAATACCTATTATATTTTCAATAGTTGCCTAAGGGATGCCTCAAGCAGGCAGACAGAAAATTAATTTAAACAAAAAATCCAGACAGAGCTTTGCTAGTGACAGAGGAAGAAGATTATTCTATAAGCCTCTTGTTTTGCTGCAGATTGTTACAGACCTGGTGACAGGGCAGGTTAAAAAAAGGTCAGTTAACCTGCCTTTTCTGCCTTAGAATTCTGGTAACCAATTCTGAAATATCAGAAGGTATTTTAAAAACAAAAAATAATTTGTGCTGTCTCAAATGTGCAGTGACAACATGAAATGATATTTAAATTTTTATATTTAAATAACATTTATGCCACCCCTAGGAGTCTGCTTTAAAGGCTGAAGCCAGCAATCAGAAAGTATTTGCATTAACCAACCAATAAAACACTTTCTGAATTGTGGTTTTTTAGAACCTGTGATGTATACCACAGTGGTACACAGTAATCTTCCTGGCTATGACACATTCAGCTACACAGCTCTTATTAAAAGAAAGGAGAAATTAGAAACCCAAAGTGCTGGAACAAAGAATTACACCTATGCCAAAGCACAAATGGCTAAACAGGCTACCAGTGTGACCTCCAATTTTAAATGGTCAGGTCACAAATAGAACATATTCCCCTCCTTACTCACCTAGATGAGAGATTTCTAAGTGTTATTTGTAAAGTCTTCCTTTGTGTGCTAGAACATAAGATAAGAACATAATTTCAGTGATTTCTTTATAATATGGAGGTAGAATTATTACGCAGACTTAGGAAGCCTCAGCTGGTGGCAGGAAGAACAAGCTTGTGTCAAAGCAGCTTTCAGAGACAGAGCATACGCAGAGGGCAAACATCTGAAATAGAGCTCTGATATCCCAGAAAACTACTGCCACTTAACAAGGTCCTACCTCTCTCAGTGCTGGAACACCTGATTGCAGATATGTTTTGACCTGTGGCTAATGTGGCTAATTCCTACTGGCATTTGAGCCATCAGCTGGGTCAACTAAGCTTCAAAGGCTTAAACACAAGGACTGCTGCCTGTATTCCTACTGAATGTCTCTTACTAGTTTGAAATAAATGCAATTTGGCCTATAAGCAATTGTGGAAAACATTCAAATACTTGAAGGTATAGAGGAATAAAAATCAAAAGACTAACAATTCAGGATATTATTGCAGAATGTTAAGTGATGTCCCTCTTTTATGCTACAGAAGAGGGATTACTTTATCTAAGCTATAATGAAACATGCAGAAATTAGAAATGAATGCCCATTGAGTTGGCTTTGTGCTAAAACACAAAAAAATACAATCTGCTTAAAAAACTGCTGGGACATTTGAAACGAGTTTCATTTTAATCCCCACTGAAGACTATTTTAGACACAGTTTCACCAGTTTAGTACCTTTAATACAAGTCATTCAAGTATTGTAGTGTTCCCTCACCAGAGCAGACATTTTCAAGGAGGGTTTGAAATGCAGGAATTCTGACAGACAAGGCAGACACTACCATGGTGGAAGCACAGACATATACAGGATCCTAATGGGTGAGAGGTTTTAGCATTTAACAACTCCGCTCTGCACTTAACATTAGTACTAAGAGCAGAAAAATCTCTTCTGCCTGTGTTCATACAGCTGAGGAGCATGCCTCATTATGTGGGATCCTTCCCTTGTGCTTTGCTTTGACACATCAGGAGATCAGCTCCCAGCACAGCCACCTGGCACTCCAGATCTATCTTCTGTGGCTGTAACACTCCCCACATCAACACTGCCAGTGTCCAGCTGCAGAAAGTTTTCCCTTTAAACAAAGACAGGGTACTTGTGCCATTCAGATGACTCTGCCTGCCAACTCCCATGGCTCACCTTTGCCAACAGAGCCCTGAGCACCTTTCCATTAAGCCTGTTGGAGAGGGAAGCTGGAGGGCCTCACCAACAAAGCAGCAGCAACTGAAAGCCCTGAGCTCTGATCTGCTCAGCAGAGACCAAAAAGAGCTGTGCAGCCCTGCACAGCCCACAGGGCTCAAAGGTAGAAATAGTAGCTGAGCTGTTGCCACTTCATCTTTTGATAATCTCTCTCTCTAATCATCTCAGGGAATTCTTACTCCCCTAAGAATTCTCCAGCTCAAAACGACACTTTTGTGTTTATTTTGGTTTTTCTGCAGCAAGTGAAAGACATTTTGCAGGATTTTGGAAAAATCAAATGTATGTTTTAATGCATATATTTTTCTGGAACCCTACTGCTCTTTAAGATAGAAGCAATGATTTACTATGTGTATTTTGGGGCCATTCCTTAAAGGAACAACCAAATACAATAAACACTTTTAAAACAGTGAGAGGTATGCCAAATGCAAAAGTACTTCTATTGTAATAATAAGAAATGTCAACACTACAGCTGTAATGGGAAGTTCCAGGAACATGGTTAAACTAAATTCTTCTTGGCTCAGAGCCGTACAAATATTTCTTTTCCACATTCCCATCAATTACAGAGGTACAGTAAGTGTTTTTGTGCTTAAGTGCACTATTACAGGGGACACAAATAAGTCATTTTTCCTGCAGTGGTTGAAGCTAACATTTCTATAAGATCATATTACACGTTTGGCAGACTTGAGGCAAGCTAGATTTTTACTTGTGTTGCATTAGTAAGCCACACCATTTGAATCACCTGAAAACAGGTAGTACAACTGCATGTCCTATCCAAACTACACACATTTACAGTGTCCATGAGTAGTTTTCACTTCAATACTGGTACAAGTATTCATGCTTGGGAAAGCAGAGAACAATTATTGTTAATTGTTTACATGCAATAACAATAGCAGGTGTGTACCATGAGATAATTTTTAATCAAAAATTACATTGTAGAGCTCAGTTGCCATTTTAAATGCATGCTTTAGACTGACAAATTTATACTTAAACTTTATTAGGACAATTAATAATGTTATTAATAAAGAAAAGCCAACCAGAGGTAAGCACATACTTCTTAGAATGAAATAAATCACCCTCACAAGCACTGCCTCCCATCACTGACAAAGTCTATTAAAGTGTGAAAAGACTGTAGAATTGCAATGTCCTCTCTGTGTGTCAGCTTAGTCTGACTGTACCATTAATGCTTGTCTTCCCTTGAAGAAGCCCCAAACCAGATAAAAACAAGATTACCCATTTTCTGAAGCTTCCAGTTCCACATGGAGTACATGCCAAAGACACGACAGAAATTGAGTGTCTACAACGCTAGTGTAAAAAATAAATGTCTTATGGAATTAATCATTATCATTAAACATGAAAAATTATCAATGGAAACCATGTTTCCAAATTGGTTTTTCATCCACGTTTCAACCCTTCAGCTCGTATGACCATCTTAGAAAACAAATCAAGGTACTTCACCAAGAGTTAAGTATCACCTTATTCATATTTTGCCTGTTCTTACCAATCCTTTACATACAACTTTACTGGGAATATCTGA
This sequence comes from Cyanistes caeruleus, assembly GCF_971803275.1. NCBI lineage: Eukaryota > Metazoa > Chordata > Aves > Passeriformes > Paridae > Cyanistes > Cyanistes caeruleus. Next base: position 48,817,708 of record NC_141705.1, read on the forward strand.
CCATACAAAGGCAGCACCTAGCCAGATACATAGATGAGGGAGGTTAGGAAATACAGTTTCATTCTCTTCAAGCCAAACTGGTTAAAAAAGAACAGAAAAGTCTGACCTTACACATCAGACTGCAACTGGCAGGAGATTTCTGACCAGTGCAAGGATGACTGTGGGGCAGCTACAGCAGTTAAAAATTCTTAAATGTTCCATTACTAACACGGTGATCCAGGAAGAGAGCATAGTTTTATGGACAGCTTCATGCTGGATGGTAAAAACGAACATATTTTCTCAAGTTAAATTTGATCTCAATTGCAGTATCAAAAACTGTAGAATTATCATAACTGTATGTATTACTGTACATGTATTTTTGTAAGCACAAAAAGAGTTGAAATAGGTTAAAGCTCTCAAATGTCACTGTAGTACATTGCTTTTTTACTAGAATTCTGTTAGGTTTTATTTGCAATAATTTGCATGGTAGAACTATGCAGACACCCTTATTTTACTATTACATTTAACGTGGAAAGGCAACTATTGCACCAAACCCCTCCTGCATAGCCATCTGAAGAAATATTTACTCAATCTAAAGGTGATAAAATTTACCCTTCCTTCAGAGTGGCTTGAACAACCAAGGCATAAAAACAACTCTTCTTTGAATGGTGAAGAACGGCAGTGCTGAGAGAGTTCATAGTCCCTTTTAAAGTGACCTTTAAAGAAGTCTTTACTTCTTACTCTAGACAGCTGGTCTAGACTACCTACGATATAACCATTGTTTGGGTGCTGAAAGCACCAATCTAACAAGGCCACATTAGGTACTTCTGGCTCACTGTTCCCCTTTCCATTACATGCCTAAAATTTGAGCAGTGCAAAACCTCTGATCTTCACCATCAGTGCACAAAGAAAGTGGCTGTACCCCATTTTGACTCCTCTTTCTGAGACAGGAATACAAAAGTGTTTTCAGACATAAGGACTGCGGCATATTAGTCACTACAAGAAGTGACACCATGGGATCTCAGCAGTACATCTTAGCTCCCTAGTTGTAGATGACATAAGGAAAGCACATGGACTTACTGACAATTCTTTGATTAATTTTCTTAATTCCTTGTGCCCATGCTTCTTCGCAATACTTTCTGGATCATCTCCATATTTATTGGTTATTTTGCAAGCCTGTGTGGCCTCAGGGCAGCAGAGTAGACATGTTGCAAGTTTCTTCAAACCAAATCTGGCTGCACAGTGAAGCAGGGTAGGAAATTCTTCCAAATGCCTATCTGTATAATGGAAACAAAGTCTTAAGAAAAGAAGTTCTGCTTTTATAGAACACCTCCTATAAATGTCTTTTGAATATTAGTGCTGTGGAATCACAGTTATCAACCCCTAATATTAAACTAACACCCGAATAATAATTTTTTGAATTAACAGTTTTACAGTGCCGATATGTATATGAATAAAGGAGCCTTTGCTGTAACTGAGAAATCTCATTTTTATCCTGACAGAGGGATTTTAAAGCACTTCAGTTCTATTGAGAAATAAACTTTCTTGCGAAGGACAGAAAATTCTACATCCAAGACATGCTTTTGCTTAGATAGAATATTTTCTAGTGGGGCATTTTTACAGGTTTATGATGCTATATTTTGATATTAAAAATAATTTCTGAAAATTCACAGGACTACCAGGCACTTGGAAAAATTTGATTACCCCTGTAATGACAAATCAGAGAATTTAAAGATGAAAAGTTTTTAGGGTTTATCTGAAATAACATTATATTAATTTCTATCCAAAACCATTTTTACATTGGAGAACTGGGACATTCAGTTTATCATTTCAGTATCTTCCTGTATTTAAACTCTATGACTGACCACAAGTTACATACAACAACAACCAAACAGGCAACAATAAAGAAAAACAGTTCAAGCATAAAAAATACTTCTCTGTGCATTCATACTCTACTTTCTGATTACTTGTGGCTTGCTGTGCATAATGGTCTATAAATTAGCATGCAGTGTATCTCTTCTCCAAGCATGCATCCAGCTTGCCCCAGGTACCATCAATGTTTTGCACCCTGAGGGTCTTTCCTACTCAGAGCATGAAGGAATCTCCTCCCTAGTTTGCTTTGAGCCCGGCTTCTGCTAGGGTTTAACTCAGAGTCCCTAATTCATCTTATTCTCCATCACTGCCTGCCCTCTATGCAATTCCAGTCATTTACTCATTCCCATAATTTCTTTCTTGAAGAGCTCCAGACTTTGGGCCTATAGAGAACCAACTCCAACATACACACTGCTCTCTCCTCAACCTTTTCCAGCTTTACTGTAACTATTTTGAGACGACAGGAGAAGAGCAGCATAAGATACTCAACTTTGGGGTGAGCCATGTAATTCATGCATTGCTACGATTATGTCCTGTTTTGTTCTCAATTCCTTTGCTAATAATTCCTAGTGTTTCATTAGCTTTTTGATCTGCTGCCTAGCAACAAGTTGATGTTATCATGGAACTGCATGGTCTTATTACTCAGCACTAATAGCCTGCTCAAATCCTCTCATTTTGGATGACACCATAGGACTGATTTCTTTCACTTACACCACTTTGGTTTTATCTGTAATGAATATCATCTTATATTTCACTGCATAATCCATAAACCTCTCATTCCCCACCCCCCATTAGCATTTTTCCTTACTACCCCAAACTCTTCATATCACTAGAAAAAGAAGATTTTTCCCAATTACCTGCCTCGTGGTTTTGGTCAGTTATTCATCCATACCTAGTCAGTTATTGACTTAACTAGGTTCATTGACTCTTTAATAAAACCTACAAGAAACTCGAAGTCAGATTTCACATTGCAGAAGACTTATTTTATTAACACTTTTATTAGTTTGTCCTGCAGAGATAACATCTTAACCTGCTTCTGGGTCACATGGTTGCCTGAGAAACTGGGTTTTGACATCAACTCCTGATTTGGCCACACCTCCTAGTACTAAAAAATGAAATATTGCATTGTTAGAAATCCAGATATTTTACTTTAAAATTTCCTCAGAGCCCTTAAAGAATGCTAGCTAGTCCAGGTAATTTTTTTGTGTTCAATCTGCCTGTTTTTGCAATAACTTCACGATCCCTTCAACACCAGTCTATTTTCACATGTCTCCCATCCAGGACTACAGCTTAGGAATTTACACAGTTTCTTATATCTTTCTTGAGTTTTATTTTATGTACCTGTCATCAGTTGTCCTACAGGTCAGCCAGCACATTTTCAACCCATAGTGTGCTGGAAGAAATTATGACTCCTTTTGGAAAGCTCTTAGCTGCCAGTCTTTAACAAACTTTCTAATTTTCACATTCTTCTGAATAGTGAAATTTGGCTCAGCATTGGTGAATTTGTGTACCCTGCCTGCCCACCCTTTTTGCTCCAGCAGAATCATAATATGGGAAAGAGAAAAATCTCATCTCACCATTAAATATAAGGAACAAGCAGTTCTTGGAATAAGCATAGCTAAGTACTAACTGAGAAAACATGTTAAGACAGTTTTGAGTGTATTTTGGACAAAAAATATTCCAGCATTATCCCACTCCAATATTATTTTGACAGGAGGTATTTGAGTGGGCTACAATTTGATCAAAAGTCCCATTAACAACCCTAAACTGATTTTTAAACAAATTTTGTGTTGCCTAACTTTTCTTTCCACCAGGCAAATAAAAATCTCATCAAGAAACCATAAATATGCGTACTGCACCTGTGTAAATCAAGACACTTGTTTTAGAAGCCTTGGCAGGTTGAACTTCCATCAACAAGAGCATGGGTTGTAGTTTATATTCCCTTGTATTTTCAGTGTGCTTTAAAATCTTTTGGGCTACTATAAGAAATCTTAAAACTGCATAGCACCTAAAATTTTTGAGACAAGTAGATGCTACACAACTGTCATTTGAAGAACTATAATTTTTAGCCCAGAGTATATGCATTCAACTTCTTATTTCTGTCTTGTTTTTCCTAAATGTAGGAAAAACCAGGATTCTCTTAAAGTGTTCAAACCTGAGCTAATATTTAAAAAAGCTTCCACAAATCCTCCAACTGCTTTTCTTAATACTTGTGGATTTTGCTATTTTTTTAGATGTTCAGCAATGCAGTAGGTGTTGAGCGGTAATCGTAAAGAAGAGTAAACTTTATGAACTTCACTCAATAGTTTGCACCATTAGGGGACACCAGAAGATCAAATAAATAGAGTCACTAAAAAGAGCCTTAACACGGTATTAATAACATACTCCAAATTAATTTTCACTCATACTAATGAAACTCAAAAAAAAAAGGTTTTCTGAAAGGCAATCAAGTCTATATTACCAATGGACTGGATGCTATGATTTCTTCACCAACAGAAAAAGAGTAGGTGGTATTCATAAGCCTGCTCTAGGTAAGCCTATACCTGCCTAGAATGCATTTCTACACTCTTAAAGTAACACAAAACAGAGGTATTCCAAAACCACTTCAGCTGTTTTTTCTGGTCACCACTCAACTCCTCCCTAGCTGAGTTTGATATTCAGGCAGAACTCCTACACTTTCATACTTCAAACATTACAGGGAACTACATCATTAACAAATGAAATATCTCAGCCAGCCATAGAGGATGGTAAAAATAAATAAATTAATAAATCAATTTCCTAAAGCAAACATTTTTCTCTATTGCTGCTTGTTGTAAGCAGAAAAAAAAAAGTTTGTTGTCAGGCAGGAAACTTCAAAAGCAGCATTGATGGTATAGTGAGATCTTCTACATAAAACTCAAAGAGGAAATGAGTGGTTCAAACCGACACTTTTAGTCTCTTCTGCTCATGAACCTGAAGCCTGGTGGCATCAAGTTGTGACACAAAGCAAAAAGTCATGATGAGGACCCACAGATGACTGAGCTTCACTGACTTAAGACAGTTTTCAATACTCTGATTTTCAGGCAGTCAACCAGCAGCACCCTGCACTCACACAAAGGAGGACACAATCTTTAAGGGCCAAACTTTTCCAGACTTGCTGATAAATCCTCCCCCAAAGCACTGAACTACTTGAGGCCATCTCAGTACAGCTGTTGTCTTGGTAAATGCTATACTGACAGTGGAGATGGCTGCTGTTTTTTCAACAACCTCAGCAACATTTCAGTGACCTTTTCTGTATGCAGCTGTGGTACCAGTAGCCACTCTCTGCTAATAATAATTAGCTAGTAACATAAGCTAATAGCTTTACCTCCCATGCAGTGAAGGGGAAAAGAAGTTCTTAGGCTTGGCTTCTCAGAAATTTCTCCCCAAAATCCATAGGTAATTATGAAATACAGTAAGGTTAACAACCTCAAAAGAGATTATTGACATCTCCTGGTCTTTGTTTTTTGCCCTCATTCTGAAAAGAGACACCACTAACTGTTTGAATCTCTCCCAAGTCACTAGGAAAAGGTGAAGAACTTCTCTCTTTCCACTAGGTTCTACAGCAGAAATTGATGATGACTATGGGTACCACTGTCAAAATAACAGGTAAGAAAAGTCCACTACAAGATTCATGTTTGTTTTTTAAATTATAACTGTTCTTTAATTGCCAATTCTCAAAACTGAGTTGAGCTCTTAAGACAAACTAGATGTTCTGCTGTAAAGAAAATTCCTCATACCATGTTTAACCACTTTAAATAGTTTTGTATTATACAGAGTGAAAAGAGGCTGTAATTATTTGAAAGCCCACATGCTTCAGGAAGAAAATACCGTTCTTGAACTTGCAAGTTTGTCACACTGAACTGGTGAAAATTGCTGGAAATTTTGCCTGCTGTTAAACTGGAACAACTGGTACATTTCAGCTAACTATACAGAACTGAGCAAAAGTAGTAGTTATAAGGGTAAAGCAGCGAGCAGCTTTTACTCAACATCAGCCCTTTAATGGAGAATGTTAACAGAGTAAAGCTGTGGCTGTTTGGCTAAGAGCACTAAGAACTGGTTAGCTGATGCTCACAAGCTGGAAGGAAAGGTTAAAGGGAAAGTTCTCAAGTGGCACATTTTTAAGTGCTTTAAGGTGGCTTCTTCAACTTTCAGCTTACATTGAGGCCAGTGCTTGCTTTTAATTAAAGTTCTATTTGACATACACAAGGTTAAGAGGGAATTGCTGGGGGGTTTTTTGTATGTTTTGCCCTGTCATAAACCTTTCTCTTCTCCACAGAGAATTCTGAAAAACCTCAGCTATAAAACAGAGCATAAAATCTAATATTACTGTATCGTAGCATTGTCTTAGCCTGCGGGAATTTTCATAAAATTGCACTAAGGAAACAGAGCAGCCTACAGTGCTATTCCTGCACATCTTGTAAGACATCCTTCTTTTATTTCCCAAATTATTGAAACAGGACATGGCTGTTTTCCTTAGCAATTTAAAGAGCACCTAAGATGGCATCTACAGTGTTAATACCAGTACATTCTCCCTCCCCCCATTATCCTGCTAAAAGCTAAAATCCCAGACTGTATTTCTTCTTTTGGGATAGGTGTTTCTTGGAAAAAAGAATTACAGAAATCAGAATAGGATTTGCCATGTTGCTAGCAGTTTTAGGTGACAAAAAGCACTGTTTTCTACAAAGCAAGTTCAGGACTTTTCATAAGCATCAGTAGTTGAGTTTAATTAGAGATATAGTAATAGATAACTCGTAAAAAATGAAAATTAATTAATAGTGGAAAATGAAACTGGTTTTCTTCAAGTAAATTGCTATTTCTTGGACAGAAAACAATGCAACAAAAAATCCCAAATCTGAGGATTCTGAGAATCAGGGCTTTCCAAGAAGAATCATATTTCTTAAGAAATATTTTGAAATAGGAGTTTGGATTTGTTAGTATGCTTTGAACTGAATTCTATTACAATAATATAAAGAAATAATTTACATACAATATACCCTGAAATAAATTCAGTATGGAATGTACAATATTTAGACAGCATTTCCACCTTTAGTTACATTCTTCCACAAGGGATTACACCACCCCTAAAAATCCCAGACAAGTCTTGGCTCTGTCTCCAGTTAATGCTGTTTATTAAACATAGTATTTTCCAGTGGTTTCTATTCAGCCTGCATTTAGCTTGCTCATCTGTATCAGAATTAATCTTCTGCACCCTTGCCACCTGTCTTGACTATACCAGCCTAGACACTGAGTACTCACAAGTACTGCATTATCATACTAAAATCACATTGAACAGTCATTTTGGGGATAGGAATGGCTCCTTAAAAGTTATGTAAGCAAACATGCATCTCATGATGGTTTTGATCTAAACCACTGTCTATATAGGAAAGCATCATACTGCATTTTTATTTCATTATATTACATGTCTTTTGTATTTACTTTTACATGCCCAAATTTTTAATTACACAGCTTCACGCTTTTTGAGAAGTCAAACCATGCAATTCATTAGTTATCCAATCAATTAATTAATCATAAGTTCTTCATTCTTGGTTCATTTTGAGGTCATATTGAGATCTTTCAAGCGCAGCAATTTATTAGCTGTCCCTGATGTGCAAGGATGTTCAAATAAAGCATCCATGTAGAACAACAGAGAGAAAGGTTTCTCTTCCCCATGCCTCCTGCTGAAAGCTTGTGCCCCTCTCATTCACTACTGGACATGTCTAGTGCCAGTTTGGGATGCTTCTGTGGGAGTCAAAGACACAGGTTTATATACCTTTCAGGCAGAAGAGGGATAAGAGTCTAAGACTCCCACATTCTGAGTGCTTCCAGCACTACAAACACATCCTTCTTTCATGAAGAATCTGGGCATCTAACTTTGCATCTTTGTTTTGGGCTATACATCAAACCAGTCCACTTTAAAGTCACTATTGGCTCAAGCAGTCAACTTGCTCTTGAAACACATAGGCTTTTTTTGGGGCCATAGCAGGTTGGTTAGCATTGTTCTCAATATTCAAAAACATCACCAGATCTAATAGTTATTAGAGAAGTGAAACATCTTTTTCTCATCAACTAGCATTTCACACTGGGAAAGACCCTTGAATCTGTGTTACCCTGCAGTCTTGCACAGGAAAATTGCAAGGACAGGTGCCACTAACTTTGACATTTAAGCTCATTTTTACATTACAAGTTAAATCATGTTTATATAATACAGAGGAGTTAATTGCTTCAACAAAGAAAAAGAGAGGAAACATGATGACAATTCCAGTAGTGCTGCATTCAAAACTTGTTTGTATTTGGTTATGAGCAGTGGGTTTACTGATTGTAGAGAGCTTATTTCTCTCTCAAAACCATAGTCCAGCTACACAAAACAGAAGTCAAATGGCATCCTGAACACATCTTTCTCAAATATTTTATAAGGAGAACACATTATCTTGAGTATTGCTTTTCCCCAAAAGTTTCTTAAACTGAGGTTTAATCCACATTTGAAATAACATCATAATGATGTTTTCAAAACACAAGCTAAATAACCACACTCTTGGTTTATTGCAAACAAGTCTGAATCCCAAATAAGTGGTTAATGAATTCAACCAGGGCCCTCCATTTTGTACTAACAGCAGCTTCTCTTGATGCACGACTGAGTTGTGCATGCAATGGATCTAGCTTATAGAGAAATCCTATTTTAACTCACTGGGATGCCTTCTTTTAAAAATTAAAAATAACAAAATTATATTTTGGCCAGAAGTAATGAAAACCATGAAGTGCGTAGGTAGTAAAAGTGACTGGAGAAGTTTAGTGCTCTTCTAAGATCAAAAGCCATCCATTCTCTTCAGATACAGAAAAGTTTCAGATTTTCCCCATACTTGGAAAAAGTGAAATTTAAACTGAATTGCAGAGGAGAAAACAGTAAAAAGCATATAATGTACAGGCATCTCCACATCTTATTGCCCATTTTCTCTGTAAATATAAATTTTCTCAGCTGTAAAACTGCCAATTTGCAGTTAATCCAAAGCTGATCAAAAATCCAGAGAAGTATAAATACAAAGTATTGAAACACAAAGTGATGATTTACAGAATTCTTTCTCCCATTTTTTCTGCTTATGTTGTCTTTATTTGTGGATTTGTGGATTCTTACATTTCACTAGAGGCTTTCAGTACTTAAGGATTGTCTTTTTAACATTTATATGTAATAATCATAGCATCAGTAATAAAAATCAATACATAGAACAACAAGTGACTCACTAGCTTGGTGATGGTGCTCTTCTCCACTTTGGAATGGGCTGAATTCATGAGCAGATATTTTGCTTTTCAGTAATGAAGTCAGAACATTGTCTACCTTCTCTACAGAAGAAAATTTCAATGCCTGCTTAAAAGAAAGACAAAAGAGAAAAAATATTAGTGTATTTGTTGCATATATATTTTTAACTTTATCCTCAGAGTGCTGGTGAATCAAATTACTCAAAACAGTATTATGGCAAACTCTCAGTAAGAGCAGCACAGTTTTTGAAAACTATAGAGGAGATATTTTAATACTAAGAATTGTGACAACATGATCCAACTGTACATAAACATGCATTATAACATATGAAGTTCATCCATAACTTAAAAACTTCTGGATGAAGTGTAAGGACAGGAAGAGCTATGTTTTACTACAGCAGTAATTCAGGGTGAGTTTAAAGATTATAGTAGCTCTCTGTTACCCAAAACTTTTACATTAAGATTGTGGACTTTTCCAGGTAGGAAACAGCTTCAGTTTCATCAGCCAAGACATGACATTGTTGACAGAACAAGTAACTGATATCAAGCAGATAGATCAGCTTCCTACTAAACACAGAGTCTTTAGACAAGGGAAATCTGCACTGACTGCCAGGAGATTTTTGAGTGTCTCTTTCTGGACAGAAGGTTGAGATCTACACCTAACAACTTCCAAGGTAGCCATAATTAAATATCTCTTTGCCTGGCCTAACAAGAGCAACCTGACTACAGAGATTTGAAGAGTAAGGGTATTTTACAACAAATACTACAGCTCTAGTCTAGTCTGTGCTACACTGGGCACCAAAAGGAGCTCAGCCACAGCAGAGAAGAACTCAGGGACAGTTGTTTTACTCTGCTCAGGGTAGCCCTGTGTTAAAGTTTGCCTTCCCACAGCTGGGCTGTGGCTGGTCAAGACATCTCTGGGATAACTAAAATGGAACATCTTCAGACATGCTTAGCATATGAATTTAGAAAGTCTATGACTGACATGCTGAGGAGAAAATGACAGGGGGATGTACTACCAAAACATGAAGTTTAATTCCCAAGATTGCTAAAATGGAATTAGAAAAGTAAGTATGACGTGATCAGAAAACATTGAATGCAGAGGCATGATATCATTTTCATCCAACTCCTACCAATACAAGAGACATTTATGCAGGTAGGAAGCTAACAATATGATTACTTTTTTTCCCAATAATTAACCCTGAACCTTCCAATATTAAGATATGTAAAATCCATTGCATTTCGTTTCATAATTCACTCCCTTTCTGTGCTGTCACACTACATTCTCAGTGTTTTTTATTCAATAATTATGAATATATGTCATAATCTTCAAAATCCAAACCATTAAGCATGAAGAAAATACTCCACCTAGGAGAAAATATCTTTCAGGCTTGTTCTAGAATAAGAATCTAACCTGAGTACAAGACTACTATGTAAATTCAGAAAGCATATGCAAAACCTCCCAAAATATCTATAAAACCTCCAAACTATTAACATGTATAACAACACTACATTTATCCTAAGTTATTAGGAGGAATAATATCAAAATTCAGTTAGGAAACCATACTATTCTCTCTCATTCCAAGTACATCTTCTTAGATATGTTATCATTACACTGTATTAACAGAGTTCAATCTAGAGCAGGAAAAAAAAACAAGTCACAACACAGGAACTAGCTCAGTTAAGTGTATATGGCAGATCCTGTGTCACGAGGAAAGAGGCTCAAAATCATTGGTACTCACTGAAGCAACTGTGTAGTAGATACAAATTTAAATGGAATAAAACAGTCCTTCACAACCTAAGATGGAACAAGTTCTTGAACAGAAAAAAGCTTCAGGAACTTGTAGCAAAATTTCTCATACATCAACAGGCCTTCCCTCCAATGACCAGCCTATCCATTTCTATGAATTACAAGTCAAGAACAATGCACTTCCTATACAAAGTTTTCAGTGCAATCTGCTTCATGTTTTCCACCTCAACTTTTTGCTTTTTCTCTTACTCTTGGGATGTAAAATCTGAAGGCTTAAGCAATGATTTAATAAGCTATGCTGTTAACTAAACCATAATGGGGAGCTTTGTTGTACTACTCTACAGCAAAGATACAAAAGGAAAAAAAGATTAGTTAATTTAAAAGAAAAAATTTAATTTTAAAATAAAAGGGCATCATGTCTTTTATCTCACATACAGGAGGGCCTGTTTCAGCACTTATGTGAAGATAACAGCTAAAACAACAGCAAAACAGAACTAGGAATAGGGCCACTCTGCACTATCTAGTTCTATACCACCTCCCCAAGAAACAATTTGGTTTAGAGACTTCCATTTTACTGCCCATTCTTGCCCCAGAGCACTCACAGACTCAAAGTCTGCTGTGTATATGTATTTTAACATACCCTACACACATGTCTATAGGCCCAAGAAATCTCACCAACATTACAAACCTGAAGTTCCTAGGGAAGCTTCACAAAAGCAAACAGAAGCAGAACTGTATTTAAAGTTGAACTTAAACTTAAGCACCCTGCAAGAGAACTCTGAGCCACTTAGGAAATTGAGAAAGCCACCTAAGCAATAATGCTAGTTTCCCCTGATGTCCTTGCAGCCCCTCAGAACTAAGCTAGTGACTTTGTAGACATTTTTTCCCCATACTCTGTGAAGCACAGTCAACTATTCTCTACTCCCATGCTGGAAGTCCTTCCACAAGTCTTACTGCTAGTCCTAGTACCACCTCCTTAGCTGTAGGCACTATCTCTATTCCCTCGCCCCTTTCCAGAGCAACAGGACACAGCTGTGAACAGAAAAGCCCCAAGTGCTGACCATCACACTGGGCTTCCGAAAACATCTTTGAGAAAGGAGAACACCAAGCACAAATTTTGCTACTTTTGTCAATGAGATTACCTAAGTTCTTTAATCACTGCTAACCAAGCCCTGAAAATGTGTGCCACTGAAACACAGCATCCACAGCCAGTAAATTAACATATTCCACACTGGCTTTGGCAGTACTAACAAGGTTACATTTACATAAAGATGAACTTTTCCATTAGTTCTTACATATCAGACACTACTTTATATGCACTTCCATATCAGGATTGCTTCTGCCAAAGAGAACGGGCCAGGTTTAAAACCAGTCAGGCATTTCTAACAGTTTTAGCCAGTGATAGAATATGGACAGCTTTCATACTTAGAGGAAAAGAAAGAAGCATTTTAAAATAACAGCTGTTGATGTTGCTGAGAAGACTGAAATATTAAATACAGTTTCAAATGAAGTATCTCTGGGGATCAGGCAGAGATGCATACAAAATATTACAACGTAAGTCATATAGCTATTTTACAAGTTTTCATAGAGAAGGCAGCAGTTTATTTTCATGATTTTTTTTCCAATATCAACTGTAACTGGAATCCTGTTTAATGATTATGATAAAAACATCATTGAAGATATCAAGTATCTCAGAATCATAGGAGTATTATTCAGCTGAAGTTTGTCATAAAGACTTCCTCAATCACTTTAGATATTCTAAGTCACTCAAGCTAACATGAACTTGACAGTTTCAGTAATAAGGATATGACCTTAGCTTCATTTTTTTTTTCTCCTTTATTTTGAAGCCTAATAAATCTATGCCAGGAAAGCCCAACACTAAATAATTGAATCAATATTTCCATTTGGTAGAAAAACTCTGAGAGAAAAATCAATACAGCATGTAAATCCAGCAGAATGCTGAAATGATTAGTTGGTGAAAAGTAAAACATGAAATATGAAAAAGTTTAATTATGAATTATAAAAACCTTAAAATCAGTCTATACATTAGGTTACTGTAAGAACAAAAACTCCCTAAGAGAATTTCTTGAATGCAGAATTACGTGAGAGAGCCAGAAATCATGACCTTTATCCAACTTTCACCTTCCTTTATCCTCATACCAAATCCATTCAGCATAATGGTTCAGTTATTATGACCACAACTCTTCCTACTTTAATATTTCAGGCTTTTTTCTTCCAAAACTCATGCAAAGAAACTTATTAAATTTTATTTATTTATTCAATAATTTTTAAATACTTTTTTAGTTGTTTAAATTGTCTTGCTGATATTGGTAAATGCTTTTTAAATGCAGAAAAATTTGGAACAGAAAATTACAATCTATCAGATATAGCAAAGAATTTCATCCAAACCTATTACTTGTAAAATCTTAGATTATGCTTAATTTAAACCTTAGCTAATGCAAACCTTCAGTTGCTCTCAAAAAACAGATCCATAAATGCAGTGATACCATATTTTGATAGTCTCCCACTAAGACTCACTAATTCATCTGACCATCACTAAAAGGAATGGATAGCTGCAATCCTATTTGTTGGGTTTTGTCTATCTCTTTGGCTTTATTGGGGGACAAAGTGGAACATATCAAAGGAGCTGGAAGGGTTGGCAAGACAATACAGAATATAATGTAAGCATTTTACCAAAGCACTGTGTCTTTGGTATGAACTAATGCAGCCATTTGCTTTCATCAAAGAATTTTAATAAGGAGATACTTCTCAGATTGTAAGTATTTGTGAAAATCTTGAACTTTCTCTTGAATCACAGTGATATTGCTTTGATAATAATTGCTGTAAGATTTTTCTATTTTCTATCAGTTTTGTTTTCCATTGTGTTTGATTGTTACTTTGCACAGATAAATGACTGTTGCCCCAGGACACTTTTGCAAACAAGTTGATAGTCTCAAAGGTTTTAATTATCCTGGTTAAATAGAAGTTACTACTACTGCTGCTACTTGATGGGAATTCTAATTAGTATCAAGTCTGTTTTGCTTCTCCTTTTGTGAACATATTTTAAAGATAAAGTCAAATTATGTTCTGTAAATTGCATCTTTATGATGTAGCTTGTTAACATTAAATCAGGAGCTCATTTAAAAAGTTTTCAGAAAAATTTTAGCTACCCAGGTAGTTAGTGTACCTCACTCTGAGGCCCAGCAGGTACCATTAAATGAGACAAATCTTCCAACACCTAGGTAAACTTACGGAAGAATTACCATTGGTATAAGTTACCACAGAATAACCATGACATTGTGCGGACTGTAGAGCTTACCCAATTAAAAACATTTTTTTGACATTATTTTTCAGTTACCAAAACAACAAAAAAAATAGCATATAGCATTTTCGCCTCATTTAAACCCTTGCTTATTATTCAGAGGAGTAAAGGTGAGGAAATGTTAAACATACTTCATAGCCATAACACTACAGCTGTATTTCCTGGTGTGCACTACTGCTCTGCACAGAATTATTTTTGCATTTGAATATGATTTGAATTGCATGTGCTTTAATAAATATTAGTCATGCTGGTTAAATGAAGGGTCAAACTCCTGAATAATACAAATAACTCTCCAGTGGAAATATCTTGTGTGTTGTAGGTATCTAGATTACCATGTTAATGATAAATTTTTAAACCATTATGGTAAACTTCTTATGCATAGAGGTTTTAATGAAACTTGTTAGAGGCTTACTTAGACATACTTCAAAATACAGACTAAAAAATTATGGATACCATAAAGAATTTAAGAACACATTTGCTCTTTGAGTTGCACAATTTTTTTTGTGCAACAGTCTGTTTTCCTTCATAGAACAGAAGTAACGTGTACTTGGAAGGAATCTAGCCTCATCCTTAATAGAAAGCTAATAATGCAATAAATCATATTTTATTAATCCTTTTGTTATGAGTGTAATGCCTTAGGTGGTGGATAAGGTATATTTGTCACAGGTAAATGAGATTGTCTGCACTGGAAACACAATCTATTATTTTTGTTCTGGTTTTGCAATTGCAATATAGACATTGTGGAAGGTCTTCTTGGGCTACCCACCATTCAACAAATGATACTTGAGATTCTGTCCTACCTTAATATGTACTTATTTTCCTGATATTTCTTATGTGCCACTGGAAAAGAACAGGCTGCAGAGCACTGCAGTCTGCTGTGCTGATCTGAAACAAAGTTCAAAACCTGATTTTTTCTAAATATATGCAAAGAATCTGCATGGCAACCAGCAAATCACATGAATGATAATTCAGTAGCTGTAAATGGACTCTACATGAGCAGCAACTTACAGCTTCCCGTACAAGCTATGCCAGGAACATTTGGTTTGATGGTGAAGGAATAACAACCCTCCAAATACAATGTGGTTTAAGATTAATGCTTCTATTGGTTTCAGAAATAAAAAAAATAATACTTTAAATGGAGAGAGACTTCAGTAATATTTGTTCTTATTTTCAGCCTCTGGAGTGCAGCATGTTGCTCACTGGGCATATACAGCACAAAGAATGTTTACACCATTCCCTGAACAAAACAAGAAAATGGAAAATTTGTTTTCTCTTGCCTGACTTGCTTACAACTAGACATCTCAGAGGCAGGCCTCTTAATCCTGAGCTTACTACTGAGCCATTACAAAATTACTGTGCAATCAAAAGATTGCATACCATCTCTTAGTTCATTTAGGCACTTACATTCTATTTTTCTTTAATTAAAATTTGAGAAGTCAACTTACCTGACAAGTGAAAGCTATTGGGTCGGCCACTTTCTTTAAAATGGGTTCAATTTCCTCTAGTGCAGTATAGTATTCAATCTGTGCTGTCGTCTTAATGACTCCCCCAGAGTAGACATTTACATATACAGGGCCAGCAGGAAAATCTTATAAAACACAAATCAAAACACCAGCTGAAGATATTTTACAGTCCCAAAACAGAGATCTTGGGGAATGAGTAAAAGAACAGAGAATATCACAGAAAAAACATAGAGTTGATGAACTGACTGGATTTGCATTTCACAGATGATTCAGTGTAGTCAATTTTTTTATTCAGGTCTTTCAGTCTTTCACAAAGCTGACAAAAGAAAATATGTATCTTTAAATCTGTATAAAGCAAACCTATTGTATTGCTTCACATTAGAAAGGAGATGAAAACAGAATGCTTAAAATTTTCAAATGCCCTTTGATAGACTGATGACCTCCAATCAGCACCCTTATGCCTACATGTTAAGGAAAAGTTCATTTATCGCAAATAGTGCAATCGCTATTAATCTGAAAAACTTTTTTCTTTATTGTAGTCAAGGTTCTCAAAATTGTATTTGGGCTAGGCTGCAGAAATTGCAGTATAATTAATTCATTCTGGTTGTTTACCTCATAAAAGCCAAGGAGAGAGGCACTTGTAAGTCTGTTACTTAAGTATGACTCCCTCTGTGCATGCAGCACAAGCCTGCTTTATGAGCACATTTCCCAACCCATTAGTGTTTGTTGTGCCAGGCATTCTGCTGGACCATACTAGCAGAGTCTTCTTGAAACACTAACTCTGCCCAAAAAACAGTGAAAAAGGGACAATTCTGAAAATGGAGAACAGGAATAGGGACAGGGAAACTAGACTAAGAGTACATCACATTAAATCACTTAAATAGAAACTTCCCAAATGTGGGTTAAAAAAAAAGCAAAAAACAAAACAACGAAACGCAGCATTTCTCCTATAACATCAGATCAGCTGGACCTAAAACAGGATACTTCCAAATTTCCACTTTTCCAGATTTTAAAATAGGGTAAACATCAAACACAAATGATATAAGAAACAGAATTAAACTTGCCTACAGCTCTCTGCCAATTATTTTGTATTTAATTTACCTTTCACATTTTATTTCTTCATCTACTACAGAAACCTTTTTGTGATCAACAGTGTTCTGACAAAAAAAAATTTTTGGAAGAATCTTTTGAGATCTATGCATGAAGAGTGCAGCTTTTGTTCTCTGAAATCCAGTTACAAATGTAACTTCCTTGTTTGTTATGTATTTTCTAGTCAGGTTTCTAAAAGCAAGCTTTCTGCACCATCACAATGATAAAGAACTCTCAGCCCATACATGGCCATCATCTTAGGACAGTGTTCAGGATGAAAATCACAGAATAAATTAGGTTGGAAAAGACTACCAATGTCATTGAGTTCAACTTCTGAATGACCACAAACCTGCCAAAAAGACCATGTCACATGTGCCACATGCAGTCATTTCTCGAACACCTCCAGGGATGTGACTCCTCTACCTCCCTGGGCAACCTGTTTCAATGTTTAACAAACGTTTCTGTGCAGAAATTCCTTCTGATGTCCAACTGAACCTCTTCTGGCACAGCTTGAGGCCATGTCCTCTTGCCCTGTCACTGGTTGCCTGGGAGAAGAGATCAAATCCCACCTGGCACAGCCTACATTCAGGTAGGTTATAGAGAGTGATTATGCTTTTCTCCAGGCTGAACAATGTCAGCTCCCTCAGCCACTCCTCATGTGAGTTACTCTCTAGGCCCTTCCCCAGTTCCATTGTCCTTCTCTCACATAATCCAGCACTTCAATGTCTTTCTTAAATTATGGGGCCCAGAACTGGACACAGAACTTGACTGGTGCAGTCTCACCAGTGCCGAGTCATAGAAATCATCAGGTCAAAAAAATCACCAAAACATAGCTCCAAGAAGTCACAGTGGAAAATTGTAAACTATGTGTATGTACTTCCTCCTATCTAGGGAGGAATTATTGCAATTATTGCAATTATTTTATAATAAAATATTATGGAAGTTCTTCTGGGAATTCTCAGCATGCAGCCCAATAGCAAACTATACTCTGAACACATAGGTGAGGAATGTTATAATTCTTAACCCACATCAAGAATGGGTATAGGTGCGCCCTTTAAATCTGCACAGATATTCTAAGAGAAACTGTTAAATAGTTTAAACTGTTATCAACGAGTTATGGATGGAGCAATAGAAAAAATCATTAGGAACTAGGAAAGATGAGTGATACAGAGAAATGGCATGAATGTGAACAGAGAAAATAAATTATTACCTGCATCAGAAAGAATTATGGAGAGAAGAATAACTAGATTTACTGCATTAAATATGAGACATTTAGTAACAGAGTAATAAGAAAAGAATATTAGGTTTGCATTTTACAGCAGTAATTTTGAAGAATGTTAATCTGTAACTAATCAATGACATTTTTAAGAGTGCCACCTGCCATTTAACCACAGAAAACCAATCTAATAGAACCTAGGTTCCCATAAAACACAAGGCCTTCCTTCTCTGCATTATTAAAAGTGATGTGTGCAAAACTCATGTATAGGAAACATCCACAAAATAGCAGAAAGGGAAACTACTTATCAGAAAAAGTGAAGGGAGGTGAAACTTTTTAGTTTTTCTTAAAGATAAAGAATATTTTTCTTACTTAGGGCTTTCACATATTTGACATTCTGGTTCCAAGAGGCTGTCTGTGTTCTAATTCGTTGATTATCTGTTATGAATTCAATTTCTAGAGTTTCTTCATCTATTTCCTCTTTCAACAGAATGAATATTTCACCAGGGTTCTACAAAATTAAAATGTGTTCCCATTAGTCCTTCAGAAAATTATATTGGAAGTGTAACACTATATTGAAAGTGTATTGAAAGAACTTTTCTTTATCAACAGCTTCATGCAAAAAAATTGTACTAACAAAATATTACAATATCTCACTGCTTCCTTTAGTATTTTACTTACATGAAAGATACAAGTACTGTAGGATTTTAAATTTCACTTACATAGGGATATTTTAAAAGAGTATTTTAAATGCATATGTAGGTGAATTGTTACATTTTCTAAGGCCCTTCTACTTTATAGCCTAGAAGAACAACATCCATCCTAATAAGAATAACCTAAAATACTTTAGAGTCAGCCTCTTACAGTAAGGTGACAGTGGACAGAAGCAGCATATGATGTGAGACAATAGCCCTTTACTACCTCCTGAACCAGAGGCAAAATCACTCCCTTAGAACTGTACAGATCTCAACAATGAAATAATGTTATTATTAATATTACTTAATGTTATTACTAATATTACTTATATTAAGTCATCTTTGAGAGACAGAAAACAAACAAAATCTGTGACATTGTGTGTGCACTGCAACCTCCGTACTTGACCATGGCCACTCACCTATAAAATGAAATGCAGTGCTAAATTGTGAAATAAACTTATGTTTTGCATAAACTTCCTCTGTTTATGCTGTCACATATTTCTCACAGCCACTCTGATTAAAAGCACATATGAACATTTACGTTCACTGCATATGCATGCAGATATGCACACATAAATACTTCTGATTTAATTTAAACTCAAACTAGGTCTGTGCTCACTCAAGCCGTGTGTAATTCATGGTATGGGCACATATGCATCTATACATACACCCATCCTGGATTCTTGCCAAGACAAATTCCACATCTCTCAAGAAGTGCCTGATTGCTTGCTCCCTCTGAAGTCTAAGGCCCACAGGACCATAATACTTCAACTCGAGATGCTAAATAACTCTAAAAGAGCTGGCTCCAAACTACTTTACTTGCAAATCTTTGACTGTAGTGTGGATGCAACACAAAGGCAAAATGAATCCCACTGCAGTCTTGACACACTCTCATTTTGGTCCCTTGGCAATTTTGGAAACAAATAACAGATATAGTATGAATGAGACTGCAGCAGGAGGAGGAGAAGAAAAATGACTGTTATCCTAAAGATTTTATCATCTAGAAGTCTTACCTCACATGATACTCTTCTCGGAAGCACCAATATTGACTGCTTGTTACTTTCTAATCTTTCAGAAGGTGCCTCTCTTTTAAAAGTGAAGTTTGTTTCTTCTGATGCTCCTGTGATACCTGACAAGTTAACATCAGAGGTAGTCTGGTGATCTGAAATAAATAATGTGAAATAAGAACACTGTTAATAATCCTAAACCAACAAGACATGGCAATGATGTGGTTTCCAATGTATTACTCGTGTGGCATTTGGAGTCACATTAAGGACAGTACATAAAAGCCTGGCAAAATTCCTTTAATGAAAATGTGATGAGATGTCCTCCTTTGATAAAGAGTTTCCTTCTGAAGTTTTGATATTGCAGCCTTGATTTACATGAACAGACTCTCCACATATGCTTTGTCTTCCTAAAACAAAAAGGGGCAGAGCCTTTGGACTGAAATCATTGTGAACAGCACAATCAGGGAGATCAGGCAGTTTTGTCATCTCAGAATTTTCATACACTAGGATAAAACACAATTTTACCACTCTTCCCTTCTTTATAAACAAGCAGATGCTATGTGGTTACAACATCAACCCACCTGTCTACAGGAAGGGTTTACACGAGGGCAGTGATACCTGTAACATGGTACTATGACAGTAGGCACAGATTTCTTTGACACAGATTCCATGGTCTTTGCCTGCCTTAATGGACAAAAGGATGGATGGAAGCCATACATTTTTAAAAAAGGATAATCTGAGTTTGGAAATGCTATGCCATTTACATAGGTAGCTTGCAATCAGTTTCTTTTCTGTTTTGCTGCACCAGAAAAGGCCCAAGAGCCTCCAGCAAATATAGTGAATCCTTCACCACATTGCAGAATTTTAATCATGAAAAAGAACTGAGAACTGCATCTGCAGGGCTCTGACTATGCCTGTGTTTTAGCAAAGGTATTCTTTACCTGCGGTGTCTCAGTTGCATCATTACTCCTTCTTTCCAGACACTCTATTACCCTGTGTGAAACACTCCCGCCACCCATCTCAAAGGACTGCAGCAGCTCTTCATCATGGAGGATTAGTCAGTACACTGCAGTCACCTAGTTACATTATTGATATCATTTCACACTGTTCAGAGTTAAAAAATCTTGACTGGCTGATGAGACAATATCCTGAGAGACACCCATGCTATCTTGCATTACTGTAAATGATGAAAGTCAATTACATTCAAGGATACAAAGAACTTCTGAGGTACATCTTTTCCTCTTAAATGGATATAGAATATTAAAATAAATTAGTGATGGGCAGAATACAGAACAGCAGCAATTTGGCATTGCTCAAAGAAATACCACAGCCATTTTGCATTTCTTTGAAAAGGTGCCCAAGTGACTGAGGTACACAAACCATAACAGTGCTCCTAAGTGGCACGGAAACCTTTCCAGTCAGTGTCAGTACTGGCAATCTACAATTCTTTTTCTCACTTCTTGCTTGCCTCTACTTCTTCCATATGCACCAGTTCATCTGATACATGTTTCCTTGCTTTACTAATCTTGCCTTTCTTAAGGCATAGATTTAATAAAGTACCACTATAACAAATGTGTCTGCTAAATGAAGTTATGCCATGGCATCTACTGTAGAATCTTTTTGATTCAGGGATATGCTTTTATTTTTGGGGAGGGGCGGGGAGGGGAGGGGAGGGAAGGGAAATATCCATGGTTCCTTCAGAAGCTGAAGTTTCCTTGAACACCTCATCTAAGTTAAGAAGGTTCAATGACCATCACTAGCTAGTAAAATCTGCCCATCCTACTCCTGTTTATACCCTCATGCCTTTAAGGCAAAATAATTCTGAATTAAAGCTGTGAATTCAGGGTAGATTGTTAGAATTACTGAACCTACATATAGATGTACTTTACTAAAGTAGCATGAATTCCATTTGCTTTAATTTACTTTAAAAATTAAATAGGCTGCACTGAAAAAGGCTATTCTGTTTCTGAATGAGAACCCCCACTGTCCAATGCACTTTAACTAATCCAGCTCAGAATATAAGCACAATAATTTCTTTGATTATCCCTGTGAAGACTACACTTTATTTAGCACTGCTCTTCAGAAAAATGATGACCTTAACTCTTGCTGAGGAAAACAGTTATGATCCTTTTACAGAAGGCGTTAAAGTACCTAAACAGGACCTACAAGAAACATGGAGAGGGAATTCTTACAAGGGCATGTAGGGATGGGACAAGGAGGAATGTCTTCAAATGCAAAGAGGGTAGATTTAGATTAGATATACTAGGAAGAAAGGCCTTACAGTGAGAGTGGTGAGACACCAGAATAGGTTGCCCAGAGCAGTTGTAGATGTCGCATAATGACTACCGTAAGTTGGCCAGGTTGGATGAGCTTTGGTCCACCTGGTCTGGTGAAAGGAGTCAATGCTTATGGCCAGGGGATTGGAACTAGATGATCTTGAAGGTCCTGTCCAACCCAAACCTTCCTATGATTCTGTGATTATGTATGCCCAGAGCACATATTTTGGGATTGTATTCACATTTTAAGTTACTCATAAATCTTACACTTAAACACAGAATTCACTTCAGAAGATAACTCATATGAGGTACGTGCTACTTCTGAATTTTTTTCCTGCCACTTTAGGCAAAGGAGTCTCACAGAGACAAGAAACATTCTGTTATCAGATTGACAAAATGAAAGAAACGAATAACAAATCTGGAAGGCACTGGATTCTCAGATGTCAGCCATCTGTCAGTGATTGTTCTTCAAGGATCATGTAGATGCACTCTAATCTATGTAAAGTTCATGACAACTTTATTTCTACAGTGTGCACTCTACTTATCAAAGATCATTTTCTTCACCTTTTAATGCCAATAATTCATCTACTGAGAACATTAATCCTATTGCTAAAAAGTTGGTTTAAATTAGGATAATATTTTCTTCCCATTAATAATTGCATTTTAATATTTTTATTGTGCCTAGTGACATCTAAATGTACTATCAGAACTTCAGCCCAGTCACTACTGTGATAGCACAGCTATCGCAATAGTAGACAATTAAGGAATGTGGCTCTTACATCAAAGACTAGGATATTTAAGAGGACTAGGGTTACCCTGCTGACTTGAAAGTGGCTATCAATTTATTAGCTAAAAACCATCAAGCAAGACTACTTCACTAAATTTAAAGTCTACCTGACAATCAATGAACCAAGTACAACAGCCCAAGAACCACAGGGTTCATATTATCATTACAGTGCAGTCACCAAATTTTGGAGCCATCATCTCCAGCACTCAAATTCTAACAAGCAACTGTACATGATCTGTCCTAAAATGTGGAACATGAAACAACCACATGAAATGTTGTTTGTCAGTGCTGAACGCTGAACAAGCAATACACCAGAGATTAAGCAAGCCTTGGCTTGTTGATATTAACTGAAACAAAGTAGATCATAAAGGTATTAATATTACAATAATGAGACTGTAGTAACACAAATGGAGCAATGATAGACAATATTTGTTTTATGTAGGCAGAAGATGTTGCCAGATGTTCAAGTCTTTTGAACATTTAAATTTTGGACATCTTCATTGTTTGTCCTCTTTAGACTCTTGGTTTTAAACTGAAATGGCTAAGGAGCTCCACCAATTCCTGAGGCTTTCAGAAAAATTCAGAATTTACAACTGCGGGTGAAGATTATCTTAAAAGAAACATAAAAGGAATATCATTATTATGCTGGACTATGTAAGAGATAGGATTTATTAAAGGATATTTGTTGCTTGGTGAATGTGTTCTTTTAATGCTTTATATAATGGTGACCTGTTCCTGAGGTTTTTAAAATGTAACAGTAACAATTAAAATAATTAATGAATAAAACTGGACCCTTTCTTGTAGGATCAAAGTACAAGAAATTATTAACTATATCAAATGATGCATAGACAACATTATGAGCCAGAAGCTAAAAAGAAAGGAAAAGTCTATGATAATCTTCCCTAGGGTAATCAGGGCAGTACTACTGGGAATTATCATCTATTATAGAGGGTAATGTTTAATTTCCATCAGATTACTTTTGTTGGCTTACTTTTGACAAATATCTGCTGCTGATGGCCACATTGAAAGGACTGATCTTAAATTTACGTTCATTTTAAATACTAAAATATAACACACATTTAATGTAATTTCATTGGGGACAGAGCTGATGTTTTCAATTTCACTTCAGTGTTCTCTCCTAATTCATGTAAATTCAATACATCAACTTGGTATATTTTACATAAGACCCTTTGGAACACATTATTGCTTTCAATTTAACATTTTGAACTAAATTCATGACATGACTTTGAAATTGTATTCCTTTACATAAACTGAGAAATCTTCATACCCCGTCCCAAATCTCTTGTGTATTCAACAACTAATGCTTCACCACAGCTTCTAAGCAACTCCCCTGCCATATTCAACTTTCCCCTCACCCCAAATTCTAACCTTTCAAATACACTCTTTAGTTATCCTTACTGCAGCCTACATGAGAATTAGAAGTGTTCTCTATCTTTGATTACTTGGTAGTTGCTACATGTTCTGAGTCAACAAAGTATGTGACAGATTTAGGGCATTAAAAATAGAAGAAAACAAACTTATGAAAGATTTATGTGTTTTCTAAGGCTACCCATGAAATGAATCTCTCAGTCAAAAATTAGGCTGGTTTTACAAAAGCAAAATGCCTGCTAGCTTTACAAATTTCAGGTCTTCCTCAAGTTTTGTTAATGCAATGCCAGCTGAAGAACTGAAACTGTGGTAAAAAGAGGTCCTCAATTAGCCCTAGAGCACACATCATACAAGAGGATGACAAACATGGGTAAATCAAGCTAGGCTGATAATGAGGAATGGGAGGGTAATTTAGCACATGTGGCCACCTTGCCACCTGAAAGAAAAGTCAGGGTGTTCCAGTGTCAAAGATTAAAATAAAGAGAATTACAGCAGATCCTTTAAGTGCAGAAGGCATCCTGTGTAGTATGGGAGGCCCAGTCTCCAACACAATGTGACAAAAAGGCAGAGGTGGTGCCACTGGGTTCTGTGAGGTATAACTGAACAGGTTCCAATGTATTAGTGACTTCCTTGCAACTCAGAAGCCTGAAGTCAAACAGCTCTGTGAGTGCCCAGCAGAAATAAGGATTTAAAAAGAACCATGCAGAAAAAAATGAAATAACCTCTTGTGGGAAAAAAAAAAAACAGGAAAAAACATATGCACATCGTGTTCTTCTTGCAATCTACCA
The DNA here is from genome assembly GCF_971803275.1 of Cyanistes caeruleus. NCBI lineage: Eukaryota > Metazoa > Chordata > Aves > Passeriformes > Paridae > Cyanistes > Cyanistes caeruleus. Next base: position 48,842,613 of record NC_141705.1, read on the forward strand.
TAAGTTTATCATAGACACTTATAATCTTGTTAAAGTGTTGGTATCTGCAAATGCTGTATGAGCTCAGCAGAGAGTGCAGCAGAGTGGGATTGAAAGGGAGCTTCTAATTGCACAAATTGCTCTATAAATTACCTGAGCAAAGCTGTGAGAAAGAGAGAAGCAGAAAACATCCACCACACTGGGCTTCCTTCAATGGGACTGTGTTCCTTGCATGAATGTGGGATTTACTAATTTTTACCATAAGCACTCTGTAAGATATTATTTCAAAGCAAATCCCCTCTTCTGCTCTGCTGAAGTTTTCTTTTACAAGGGTGAGAGAAGGCTTAGAAATGAAAAGGTTTCCAAAAATCACTGAAAATTATTAATACATACTCAAACACAAAAACATCTGACTTCAGTCTTAATTTCTTTCATTTGTTTTCTATGATGAATAAATTCCAAACCAAGAAGAAACATATTTATTAGTGAACAGGCTTTAAATCATACTCCTCTGTATGTTGAACCAACCATCTTTTGCAGATACACTGACAGTTATTTTTGTTTTTCTCAAAAGCATTCTCAGCCCCTGTTTCTCCTGCATGGTTGAGTACTTCTGTCAAAAACAGTAGCTTTCTGTAAGTTGGCCTATTTTGCCCACATCTCCAAAATATTTCTATTACTTTATTTGTGGTGTACAGCTTTTCTTGCAAATAAGCATCAAACTGACAGTTCCTTTAAAAGCTATCAAGAACAGTTTTTCCTTTTCTGAATATTATTATAAGTTGCTGTTTATGTCATCTTTACAACTAATGATGTAATTTTCATAAATGTCTATTTCTGTCCCATAACAGCAATCCCTGAAACCCCCCCACATCTATTATTTTCTGAGTTACTATACACATGCAAGCAAAGATTGATTTGCTGTGAAGATACATGTTCACCTGTTCTTTTATTATCAGGTATGTTTTTGTACACAACAATTTATCACCCTGATATAACTGTAGCCTTATGGAGTCATCATGAATGCATCTAAAGAGAATATGAAAGTCTTATTGTATGTAGCCTTTTGGATCTGATAGTAAAAACAAAAGATCCTGCCTTCAAATAATTCCCCAAACTGCAAAGACTACTTACCATTAGTTTGTCAATAATCTTTAAAAAATAACTTGCATGAAAATGTAGGCATTTTTTTTCATATTTACTTTCATATGATTGTAACTCTATATTCAGAGGCAATAATTTAATATAACAAAGTTATAACAATGAACTAGTTCTAACTGGTCTGTGATTTGGAAGAAATGTCTGATTTTGTCAGTCCTTTAGCTAGGGTGGATATATTTAGATGCTTTTTGGGACTGATTTTATCTTCTACTGCATATCAATTCATGCTTTTATTTTTTTCTGCAATGAAATCTGTGACTTTCAGCTTTACCAGCAGCACTAGGAACATTACTACTCTGATGAGCTTGGCACATAGCAAGACTGTCCCAGAAAGTTTCTATTAGGCATACTGATCAGTTTGGAAATAACAACTACCTGCCTGAGGTCATTTAGGTGCTGAGCAGAGCAGCTGTTGGAGACCAAGCCTGTTATTTCCAGTTTCTGGATTCTGTATACTTCTCCAGGGAGAAGCAAACTAAAGTCTGCCCCTCTGTGTGTACCAGAAGTTCTCAGTTATTGAAGCCTAATGTTTTATTAAAGAGTCCTTCCATCCACTTCAGAGTTACTGGAGTTCTACCACAGTAAGAACACTTGGGTGATTTTGTTCCATTTCTCTGTGCTATCAGCATACACACCTCTCACCTCTGTTTCAGTGAAGGATTTCAGTGAAGGATTATAGAGCACTAAACATTGCCCAGAATGAGATGCGCTGCTGCAACTGAGAGAGGCTATCCTCCTGCTACAGACTCAAAGTACTACTGAGGGCAAAAGGACTGATAGCAGAGGCATCCAGGGTTGTAAAACCTCCAAAATTTGTTAATCTGATAAAATGCTCCTGCAAATTCCTTACTATTGCAAAGGGGCCAGCTGCAGCTGCCTAGGGGCTCCTTTATCTCTAAACTCCAATTCAAGCCTCTCATAGCTGGCCTGGCTCAAACTGCACACTGTACTTGGACACAAAAGTGGAACACTGCTACATTTAGAAACACACATATATTAAAGGACACAGATAGAGAGGAGTCTGAGAATCAAAACATACTTCAGGGAGGCACAACATTTAAGCTGAAAAGGGGTTTAAGTTTTTACAGGAATCACCCTCAAGGAATGAGGAAATTCCTCAAGGACTGAGTAGCCAAATTTTCCCCTCTTAGCCATGTTTGAAGCTATTCTGTTTATGAAGACTATTCTTTAGAGCCATCAAAAAAGGACATGGATAGAAGGTCATGAAGTTTAACATAACTGAAGGCCTATAACAACTGCATTGGGAGAGGCTGGGGGTAGAGACACTGGTAGCAGGCATCCTCAGCCTTCACTCTGCTCAGACATATCATTAATAATATCAAAATGTGTACTGACACAAGACAATATACTCCATGTTAGAGCATCTCATAAATCAATCTGATAACAGAAACTAGCTTGGACTGCAGCAGGTCATTTACCAAAGAGGGTGTCTTAGTCTCAGGATGACAGCAGAGCTTCAGTAACTGCACAGAGCTCTTATCAATGTCTGGATTAAATTTATGATGCTGTTCTTGATCTGTACAGCTCTAAATTACATGGGATTTGTCTATCTAAGAGACCACATGTCTCCTGTGCCATGCTGCCACAGCTGCTGTCAGCAGAAAGACTCATGCCAGACATGTTTGGTATTAAAGAAGGGGGGAAAAAAGTGAGTTGTCAGCAGGACTGACTCACTGGGGACAGGCTGCTTTGTAATTTACTCCCACCTTTAGTTTGAAATATCTAAAATCTATTGACCCTTAAAGCGGGCTAAAAGGTACACTGCTTTCTTGGGAACACACCCATGAGTGATATTTTTAGACAAACCATGCTTGTTTTCTAACTCCTGATTAACCCTTTTGTTAGAGATATAAATCAGATGGTAATCTGAGGTCTTCATCTTTTATGACAATGTCCTTTAATCCAACAGAATAGACACATCTTCTTAAAGTGGGACTTTAGATAGCATTATAGGAAAAGAATAGCATAGCAGAGGTACTTTTAGAGCTCTTTATCTACAGAGTGGATGACATTTATTTTGTTAAAAGATGCTGGCCTTTCTTCAGTTTAGCTTGCTAAAGGATACAAATATACATGTATGCACATACATCTTGCCTTGATGAGACCTCTGAGCAAGACCAAAATATGTCTGCTGTTAAACTTAATAGACAGACAACTATTACCCTTAAAAATCATCTTTTGTGCTGCACTTGCTCACCCCTAATTACTTCAGTTAATTAATGCTAGGATTCAAGCTTTAGTGGCAAATGTTAAAAAAGACAAAGCTGTTTCACAGAAGGGGAGGAGCCATTTCAGAAACTGAGTATCACCTAATGGGTACCTAAATATGAGTTTAGCTGTATTTTGCAGTTTCACAATAATGCATTCATATTTTATTGTAGTGACAAGGCTGTATACCCAGATCCTAGTACAATTGCTTCATTTTTCTACCTTAGTACAAATTAGAAATAATGATTCTTTGGGGAAAGAGAAATTCTTCTGAGGAACCACAAGGGATATTCTCAAATTGCAGCTCTGTAGTAATTATAACAAGTCTTTTCTTCTTACACAGAAACCAAAAATAAAGAAAACACATAACAACATTTGTGAGCGTCTGAAGAATTGATTTATTATGTTATCACCTATAGGACCTAGTCCTCATATATTCATATTATGGTCATTAGCATTCCACAACTAGATCTTTTCCCTCACTCAGCAGCAAATCAATTGTTTTCACATCTGCTTGTAGCTCATATTTCCCCAAAGGATTTCAGTGATCATATTGTTTTTCCATTTTCCAATGTACTGCCTGACCTTTTCCCTCAAGGTCTTGCACAATTCACTTTAGTCAATCACTTCTTATTGATTGTTAGCGCTTGCTCATTCCCTGTCTATTTTTGCTTTAATGAATATAGGGGTATTTTTTTAGTGATCTTATTTTTAATATATTCTGTCATCCATTCACTGTTCTTTCCACCCTTTTTGCTTTAGATTTCTCATTTAGATATATACTTCAGTTCAAATTTCATTCCAGTTAAATTCCAAGCTAAAATTCCATCTTCTTTCAGCTTATCCTTTCTTTTGTACAATGCTTGTATATACAAAACAAACTTCAGCTTTCAGCAAGCCACTATCCACTTTAGACCTCAGCTAAATGCCATTCTTTTGGGAATTTATAGGACTCTGACAAAAACTCTTTCTTGGTTTATAACTTCTCTTGACACTTCTGTTCTGTGTCTTTCAGACAATTTAGCACTGCATACACTTGCTTCTTATTAGAAAGAAGCAGAGAGAAGAGACAGTCCCTGGAAACACTTTTTCACAATTCTTCCAAAGTCAGACCCTGTCTGTTTACCTGAAGATTCACCTACATTCTGGAGGGCATAAATACGGGCTATTTTGCAGCTACCATCCTATATTTCTTGGCTTTGTAAAGACTGAGGCACTGAATCTAGGAAATTCCTATCGTTCCACTTCTTGGGCTACTTTCCCCTCTAAAGCTCTGCAGTGGTATCAGGTAACTGTTCCCTGTTGCATCAGTATAGAAGGAATGTTGGCCATGCATTTCCTTACACTTGTTTGGGCGTCAGCCATAACCTCAAATACAGGATACCATTACTGACAGTGCCTCATTTCTAACTGGCTCTTTCATTCATCACAACAATGGATGATCTCTTTGGTCCTCTTAGCAATAACTAGACATCATTAACCAGCAAAGGCCACAGACAATCAGTGCTTTCAGGATGACTGCCAAAAGCTGACTGAGAAGGTCTATTCAGGAAACTGCTGCAAAGATTTCAAGTGAAACTCCTGCTTTTAATGCAAGTCTTTCTTTGCTGCAAAATCCCCTAATCACTTTATTTCAATATCAACCATTTAGTTGACAGTAAATTTGGACTTAAAGCTGCTCTTCAAGCAGCCATAAGAAAACAGAAGTAGCTTAGAGGACCTTCTCCCCAGTCCTTTCTTTTCTTGGGATCTGTTTTTTCTAACCATTCCTTATTTTATTGTCTCAGGTTTTGGAAGTAGCAGTGATGAACGAGAGAAATGGTGGTGTCAACTTATTTGGCACCCGGATGATGAGACAGAAAGCCTTCTTTATACCAACACACTTCTTCAGTGCACTGACCCATGGCACATTCAACACAGGACCAAAAGAGACATCCATAGAAACCTTGACAAGAGGTCTCTAGGGATAAACTAGTGCAGCTTTACAGCAGCTTTCTGCTTGAGATCACACCATTACATCCAAGATGCCAAGAGGCTCACAGAGAGACCCTTATCAGAATATGGATGGGGGTTGAATAGGAAAGAGAGCCACTAACCTCAAGAGTCCTATGCCAGGAATTCTGAAGGAACTTACTCATCCCGTTCCACTGGTAAGCATGCTGGTGCTATTAAGCCAATTTGCAACAGTGTCAACCCAGAAATAAATTTCTCTAAGTAAGAACTGAGGACAGGAGACATGCTATGTAGCTCTTTACTAAAAGCAGGTTAAGAATTTGTAAATCTGTAATTTCTGCTAGAACTCTTTATAAACTTTCAAAGCTACAGGTAAACCAAAATGGCAAATGTCAACAGGACCTGAAGCTATGATGCAGATCTTCTCCCAGACTCTGGCTGTCAGTGAATGATGCTGTAAATGTGATGTGAGTAGGACTGATGTAAATGAAATTTTAAATCAGCTCTTTCTTACAAGTGAAACTCATGCTGGGAACAGGAAGGGAAAGGTCTTCATGTCTTCCTTTTTCTCTACACTGAAATCACAGTAAAAACCCTGTTGTATCTCCTCCCCTTTTCACACTCCTCACAAGATTGTGTGGGTATTGATGTGGGGGTGGATGTCTGAGAACAAGGCATGTTCCTCTACACAATTATATGCTGTGGTAGGGATGGTTTATTGCCTTTCGTGTCTAATGAGATGTAAGAGAACAAATCTAATTTTCTGAAAAGTACTGATTTTATTCTGTGAAATGTAAGGAGAATTCAACTCACCATCTACAAGAACTGGTTCATAGATGTAAGACACAGAGTCTCCAGGATTTTCATCCCCTGGTTTATCTGGGAAAAAAGAAGAAAGAAGATAATATCATCACATTGATTTCCACTTCTTTTTTTGGATGAAAATCTATATATATTTTGAATGTAAGATAAAGTTAATTAAAGCTATTATTCTGCAGATAGAAAAAAATAAATCATAGAACAAATCCAAGGGCTAATACAGAGGAACAAGCCTAGAGAGATCTTTAGATTCAACTGCATTTATCCCTTTTCAGTAAATGTCCCTTAGACTGATTTTTTTTTTTTCAGTTTACCAGAGCTGGTGAGAAATGTGCACTTGAGGAAGAAATTTCCTTGAAAGTCAATACAGCAAACAATGGGAGAGGAGCTGGGAATAAGGAAAGAGAATAGAATCATGTGCAGTGAAGTGATTATCTGAAATGGATGCAGACATTGCAGTTTGGAACACAAGACAAATGTTCAGTGCCCTGTTTGATAATACAATATATCTGGTTATGGACAGTATCATAGCATCATAGAGTGGTTTGAGTTGGAAAGGACCCTGAAGACATTTGCTCCAACTCCTTAGCCATGGGCAGAGACACCTTCCACTAGACCAGATTGCTCAAACCCCATCCAACCTGGCCTTGAACACTTCCAGGGATGAGGCATCCACAGCTTCTTGGAGCAATCCATTCCAGTGCCTCACCACCCTCATTTTAAGGAATTTCTTCTTTACATCAAACTTAAAACTACCCTCCTCCAGTTCAAAGCCATTCCACCTTATCCTATTCCTGGAACCTTCTATACTCTGGGCTGAACAAAATCATCTCTTTCAGCCTGCCTGCAGGAGAGGTGCTCCAGTACTCTTAGCATCTTCATGGACTCCTCTGGACTTGCTCAAACAGGTACATGGGTTTCAAATGTTGGGAGTTAGCAGAGTTGGATGCAGCACTGCAGGTGGGGTTTCACCAGGGCAGAACAGAGGGGCAGAATCCTCTCCCTGGCCCTGCTGCCCACGCTGTTCTGGATGCAGCCCAGGATGTGCCTGTCTTTCTGTGCTGTAAGAACATGTGTTTATCTTCTCATTACCCAATACCTCTGTCCTTAGGGCTGAGTTCAATCCATTCTCCACCCAGACTGTATTTGTGTTTGGGATTGCCCCTATATGTGCAGGACCTTTCACTTGGCCTTACTGGCCTTCATGAGGTTTGTGTGGGCTTACTTCTCAAGCCTGTCAAGGTCCCTCCAAATGGCATCCTTTCCCTCCAGCACATCAACTGCACCACACAGCCTGGTGTCAGCAACAAATTTGCTAAGAGTGCACTCAATGCCACCAAAAATGATGTTAAACAGCATCCAACACACAATCACTGAATGGGTCTGGTCGGAAGGGACAACTATGGCTCACCTGGTCCAAACCTCCCTGCTCAAGCAGGGCCATCCAGAAACACACGGCACAGGATTGCATCCAGACAGCTCCAGTGAGGGAGACTCCACAACCCCTCTGGAAATCTGTTCCAATATTCAGTTACCCATATAGCGAGGAAGTTCTTCCTCATATTTAGGTGGAACATCAGTTTCTGCTCATTGCCTCTTGTCCTGTTCTTGGCATCGCTGAGCCTGCCTCCATCCCCTTGACACACTCCCTTCAGATATTGATAGACACTGGTGTTGTCCCTTCTCAGTCATCTCCTCTCAAGGCCCAACTTCCTCAGCCTGTGCCACGTAAGACACTGTATTAACATTTTCAAGACCAAGTTTCGGGCTCACAGCCTTTTAAGTAAGTACACAGGGGTGCTACCAAGAGAAAATCTGATTCTATTTTTTTAATATGAACTTAAAAAGGCGCTATACTTCATTTTTTCAGGCATAAGTGACAATTTCTTTAGTCTGGACTGCAAAACAACACTTATTTTATTCCATTTCCGAGAAGATGGCACTAATCTAACAGAAGTAATGTTATGGTGAAATTACAAAGCAATTTTGCTATAACAACAGTTGTGTGCAAAAGAGTATACAAGGGGTACCTTTACAGAGATCTTCTCTAGATGCCTTCCCATGATAACTTTTCAGTAATTGTGACTGGTAACCACAGTGCAAGACTCAGTCAGACTCAGTAATACATTACATGAAAGACACATAAGACTACAGATCCGCACAGCCATTTTACAATATTACATGGAAAAATACTTGCTGGGAGTCTTAAATTATTTGTTAGCTTTAGAAACTGTCTCACAACTGCAATTAAATACTGACTGATGACTGAGCCATAAACAGTACATAAATTTGGATGATGTCCATTTCAAACCTTGAAAGAGCAGACTAAAAATGATAAATCCATTAATTTATTTTTAAAATAAAAAATTATGAACTAAATAAACAGAAGTAAAATTGCAGTGTATTAAGTTAGTACATGCTGTTGCACTAACGCTTATGTTCTAGTCATCTGACTTTTATTATTAACTAAACTTTTAATAAGTGTCATAAATACTGCTAAAAATGCTAAAAGAATTCTAAAAAAATGCTAAAAAACTTTAAGATGCCAGTGCACTCACTTTTCTGGGTGCAATAATTTTTCATCCATTTACTGTCAAAAATAAGAGGAAAAAACATCACATACATGACACACACTTCAGAATCTAAGGGTACAGGTTATAATGACTAGCTACACATATTAGAATATGAGCTGTTAAGAACCTAAAAAAACTCACAAATAAACACTAACAAGTAAAGTCTTTCCTGAATTTTGCAGAAAAAAAGGAGAACAAATAGCAGAGAAGTCAAACAGCTTAAGTGACAGGGGATGGCAGTCTCAGCATCTCAACTGGGGTTGCCACCTCCAGACAATAACTTCAGTTTCTCTTCTGCTTTGAAATAGCCAGGATCTCATGTCAGATGAAAGAAGTTAGTGACACAAACCAGTATTTTGTCGGCAGTCATTACCAACCCCCGTCACTGCACTGGCATCCCTTCTGTGTGGAATGGAGAAACACAGCATCTCAGGAAGATGTAATACCCTGGTAATTTTAGCAGTCCCTGCAGAGCAGTTCAAAGACTCATTGGCAGGGCAAAATGGAAATGAGAGCTATACTGCAGCACACACCAACTAACAAAATGTCCCTTCTGTTCTTGTGCTTATGATAGAGTCTCACAGATTATTTTGTTTTAATAAAAAAAAACATAATTGGAATTCGAGGTACTCTGGAATAAGCAGATAACATCACTACCTGAAAACACCAACAGTGGTATGCACTGTTTGAATGTAAATACTTTGGGGAAGGAGCAAACAGAAGCACAACCATGTGGTCTCTTTTATTGAAAACTCTCCTGGCAGTGATTGAGGCCAGAACCACCCACCTACTTTCCTCTATTTACTCAGTCTTGCATGTTCAGGGGAGAAATATTCACAACCAAGACTTAGGTCACAGTCACACACACACACACACTAGTATTCACAAACAAAAAGACAAAAATTCTAGTCATTTTCTTTCTTCTTCATCTTTGTTTTTTTAGCACTCCAGCTCAATTTTCACATAGACTCCAAGTCAGTGTCAAAATTTAGGTGAATCACTTGGTCACTGAAGCCAACGATAAAGTTCCCACTTAAATTAGCTCATCCACACAAGTCCTGCTCACAGACTAAGGAAATCCATTGGCATTTATTACTTGTATTTTAGTGCCAATGTGAAGAGGATTTTACAGGAGAACAAGCAATGCAGTGGAGTCAAAATGTGAAATGTATTCAATGTTATACCAAATTACAATAAAAGGGAGGAAATAGAAAAATCATGAAAATTATGGCAAAAGTATAATTATTTCTTTCTCTTTCCTGTGGTGTGCACAATGGAAATTACCCCCTCAGTATTTGAACTGGTCTGAAGATCTGCATGAGTTAAGCCTTATTTTAGCTCACAGCCTGCTTTTTCCACGTTTACTTATTAGAGAAAAACACCCTATGCTAGTATCTCATTTGTCCATATCTATATCCTACTACTAGCTGCAAAAGTAGTTTTCTTAACATTACTCTTCTTGGTCATTAAAATTGAGTGCAGATACATGGAATACCTTTCAGTTTAGTAAACAATCAAAAATTAATGGCACATTCCTGTCTCAGGTAAAAGTTACAAATTTGTTCTGAAAATCTTTCCTGGGCTGTCAAAGACTCTGGGTAACATTTTCTACTTGGGTTATGTTATTTCATGTATCTCTCACTTTTTAATACAATAGCAGGTAATGAATGGATACATTTGATGAGAGGTACTCACCTATAAAAGTTTGTACAAGTAAATTCTCTTCATACTTTGGATGAAGTAAGAAAAAAAAGGGATATCACTGCTTGGGGAAAAGGCTGCAAGTGGAAGTGACAAGAGTTGCTTTTGTTGAGCTTTAAGAAATGAAACCTAATAAAACTGCAAGCAGACTAATAGATACTTATGACTCCTGTGCTGTACCAAGAATTCCCACCAAAAGTCTAATAAAAGTGTCAGTGCACTTCAGAAACAGTGTCACAGAAAATTATTTGTATTAGATAAGACCTGTTCTCTTTTTGTGCCATTAATATGGAGGACAACTACAGTAGAAATTGAGGACATTTAAGAATCTAAGCTAACTACCTACAGATGCAAATATCTATCCACAAATCCTTTACATAAACACATGCTTTCCTGAATTTGAAGCCTTTCAGGATTAAACAGAAAAACCCCAGCTATGTTTAGTACCCCAGGGTACTGAATTAATACATTGAAAATATGCCAATTTAATATAAAAAAAAATGTACAAAGTTCAGCAGACCAAGAAACAAGTTGTAGAAAGAAACAGGAGAAGGGAAAGACAGATGCAAGCAAAACATATCTCCTGATTCTACTTTCAACAGTGTTGGGAAAGGCTGATAAAGAAAAGTCAGAATTCTAGAGTCTCACTGGGCCATCTTAGATGTTAACATAGAATAATAAAATTTCTGAGTGTTCTCCTCCTTCTCTAGGGGTTATCTTTTTCATGGCAATACGCACAGGACCTACAAAATTCAAAACCGACTTGGAATCTGAATGTGGCATTTTCAAACAGTGACATACTTTACAAACAAATCCTGCAAAAGGAATCTTTTGACAGCAATAAAAATACTTGTGTTCCTCTTCATGCAGAAGATGAATATTATAAAGTCTGTCAGGATTATGGAAATATATGTTAGAAAGGTCACTCTCCATGTCTTAGTTCTCCCTTTACTCCTCCTAGAACATGTTCAAACAGGTATGACAAACCATTCAGATTTTGTGTTTGAACCACATTGCAGACAAACAAGCTCTCTGCTGAGTACAAACCCCCCTGCATCTTCTATTTTATTGAGTTTTACTCAATATTTTAATTAGTTTTGCTTTTTGGCTAGAATTTTAGGCATATATACTACTTCAGAGCCAGAAGGAAGTTTTAACTGTCTGTTCCAAGAATATGAGACCAGCACCATAGGTGAAATAGTTGTGGAGGTATATAAAACAAGACTTATTTTGCACTTTTTCCATTGCAGGTTGTAGGGATAGAGCAAAGAGAATAGCACCTAGGAGAGAAGAGCCTGCTAAGAACTTACCTTGCCTATGAGTTTTCCTGAGTATGGGGAAATCTGTAGTGGAAGGCACCTATGCTATGCCACTGTTAACTTTCTCCAAGAGAATGTTAAACTGTGAGATAACAACCTGATTAAGCATCCATCTTTAGCTGTTTTAACTGCCTGCAGGCCACTCCTGAGCCCAGGCATCCATTAATCCTGGGATTTCGATGGCCCATTGTCCTAAGGGTTAACAGAATTTAGCTGGAGTGGAAGGCATGTGGTGGGGCCATTATAATTAACACACATTATTAAGTTTTTAGACTAGTAGAGTGACAGTTCTTGTCAATACTGAGGAGACAAGAAGATACAATGGTTGAAAGAATAAGTTAAGAGTATTGAACAATTTAGCAAGAAAAAAAAGGAAGTGAAAGCCACGAAGACGGTACACAAAAGTGTTTTCATCACTCTCTCTAAAAGGGTCAAGAATATATGGGTCTAGGGATGAGCACTGAAAACAAAAGGGATTGAAAACAATGATCCATATGAAGAGAAATAGGAAATGTGTGTTTGGTCCTGATGAAAGGCAAAAAATTGTCCTCCAAGGGAAAAATAATCCTTGTATATATTAAACAATCTCTTAGAAAATAATTTTAAATACAAGGCGAAAATCTTCTTTCCCAGATGCGCAATCTGTCAAAATCCCTGTTACAGGTATTACAAAGGCTAAGAGCTTAACAGACTTAAAAGACTGTCATATATACAGACACCATTATGTTTAAGCAAAGGTAAATAATGACAAACAATGCACATCTTCATTCCTCAGAGTTTAAATCAGCAGTCAGATGAAAGAAAATCTCTTAGTTGGAACACTGTCACTGTGCAACAGAGAGCAGATCAGAGGTCTCCTATCAAGCACTGATCTAAGCAGGCCTGGCTGATGGCCAGGGCACACCACAAAAAAGGGCCAGAGCAGTTCTAAGATGCAAGTGTGGAGGAGGGCTTAGCCCTGAAGCACCAGGCATCATCACCACTTCCAGTCGTGGATCTAACTCAGTCCACTGAACTTGTCTGATCCTGGCCACAGTCTACGCATCCCAAGTAAAGATGTACATAGTGAGACTGAGGCCTTCAACAACTGTTGATTAATTCAGCTTTCTCCTCATCTCTGAAGTTGCTGATATTGGTCACTGTCAAAGCAGAGATCATAAGAACCCCTACTAAACATCTGGCACTACACGTAAGTCCCAAGGGCACAGGCAATTAAGTATCCTTGTGAATGCATTGACATAAGCAAACAACTTTCCTGTGTCTTCTAGGAAACTTTAATGTTGCAGAAAGTTTTACAATTTCCTGTGCATGCATCAACTGATAGTATCTAAGCACAGTTACTTCCTATATACACACACACAGAGAACACAGACCCACTGTTTTCATCCCATTAAAAAACTGCCAAGAAGCTTCAGTCTGAAGCTACATATTGGATACAGACAGAAATGGCAAACATTACCTTCTGAAACCAAAACAGACAACTGTAATGAGCCCAAATGATCAAGTCTGAGATATGTACTGAGGAAAAGGTTATTCACTACTGAAGAGAAGATGGCTGGGGAGGAAGAGTCTAAAATGTTCTTTTGAAAACGCTGATCTCATAGATTAGCAGACTGTGTGTATACATTTTCTGGGCAGGTTTTAAAGCCCTATAGCATACTTAAGCTTACCTGCTTAAGCACAAGGCAGCAGGGACATCCAGCTAGGTCACTCATTCAGATGGGGTCTCTCTACCCCAGTGTTTAAAAGAATATTCTTGGTTACTCATGTGCATCCAGCACTAGGTTAAGCTCTGAGTAAAAATCCTGAACTGCAGGATGTCTTCCTCAAGCACAAGCTCCCATTCCAATAAAATGGCACCTTGCATGTAACAAAGACAGAAGCACAATATTCTGCTTGGTAGACAAAATCTTGCCTAAATAGCAAGTGCTGAGAAGAGGTAAGAGACCTAAGGAGTACAAACAAGCAGTAGTATATTACCTGGTTGAATAATTTCTTTAACAACAGAAATATATTCCTCAGGTTTCTGATCAGTAGAAATCTCTTTGCTGCCTCCAGCTAAGGTCAGTATCTCATAAAGAATCTCTGAATTCTCCACTCCACAAAGCAGAATTACCACATTATCCGGAGGTTTTAGAACTTGTTCCAGAAAATAACTTCTCTTTTGATTCAGGCAGTTAAGAAGTCCACATGAGAGTATCAGGAGTTTACACTTATAAGCTGGTAAACAGAGTAGCTCCTGCTGCTTGAAAGATGAATTCTCTAGATCGCAGAGTAAGATTCCTTCTTTGTTCACTATGAGTCCAAAAAGAGATTTTAAATATAGAGCCCACTCTTCTGCTTCTTGTTCATATATCACAAGGATATCCTTTGTAGTTTCTAAAGAAAACATAAAAAAAAAAAAATCAAATGTGTTTTAAATCCATTACAAATATCAGAAGACAGATTGTTGGTTTCCCACCCCTAATAAAAACTTGAGTTGCTGAGGAAATCACCTTCAGCAGAAATCAGCTCATCACCTTGAAATGACATCTCCTTATTTCTAAGACCAAGATAAAAAGATTGTCCACAGAAATACTGGAAAAATAGCTCAGGATATTATGTTTAGAATAACTAATATTTCAAAATAAATATTGAAACTGCAGTGTAGGAAGCAGAGTGCATTCACACAATTCTGCTCAATCCTAGAGTCTTGACAAATAGGTGATAGTATTAAAAATTGAACACTTAGCTTTTAATGACAGAAGTAAAGACTATATATTTGAACACATGAACATGATCAGACTTGATTAGAAAATGAATTGGTATGTTTAGGATATTTTTTCAGCATGGTGTTAGGATAGTAATTCATGATCTTTCTTTACTGTCCTTACTCTAAGAAAATTGCTTGAGACCTGAAAAAACTGTATTTTTTTAGTTCTTTTTCCCTTTAAGATGCAAAACACGATGCTAGCAAGAAAACTAATACTCTTCCACAGTGTTACTAGGGTGACAGTTCGAGACAGAGGCAACAGGCACAAGCTTAAACACAAGAGGCTGCCTTGTGCATTGGGAAATGCATTTTTTTTTAGTGTGAGCACTGGCACAGGTTGCCTGGAGAGGATGTGGACTCTGTCTCCTTGGAGCTACTCAAAAGGTGTTGGATATGGTCCTGGCTCTAGATGTACAAGAGAGCTCCCAGATATCCCATCTAACCTCAGTCATTTTGTGGTCGTGTGAAACCATTAAAAACTGTGATTTGATGAGCAACACAGTAACAATATACATCAAACCAGGGTACCTTAATAGTCCCAGAGTAGTTCACAATCACAGCCCTGTGGAACAACAATGCGAGGCTGAGGAACAGCCACAGCTTCTGCACATCACCTCTACCTGTAGTTCACGGTGTCTGCCTGCTGGTCAGGGTCAGGCACCCTGACTGACACTTGCCTGTAGCTCACCACAGCTCCTTAGTGACTAAGCTGCACTGTGAAGATCAGGAGACATGGAAACAGGGAGTGTACACAGAGTTAGAATGTTTTCGGGGCACACAAAGGATGTAGGCAGTGGGATGCATTGTACAGTTGTAGCTAAGGAGAATAAAAAACTTGTCAAGGATCCCACATAAGTCCGCGTATAAAAGAAGAAATGGAACCTATATCTCTAGCCCAGGATTAATGCTTAAAATATTTGTTTTCCCTTCCTTTTAGAAGAATTTCTTTCTACACTTTGTTCATCCATTCTTTACTCTGGAGATACTTGAAACAAAGTTTACCCAGGAAAAGCTGATTCATTGTAGAATAGGGACACTATCGTTTAGTGAACTTGAGTTCACTATATGTTCACAAACTGCTTGGAGAACAGGTGCCATCTTTTCAAGATTTGTGAACGCTTACCCTCTCACAAAGTTTTCTGTCACAGGAAAACATAAAAGGTCATGCTCAACATGGTAGCAGGTGACAATATTTCCAGTTAACTAACTCTTACCAGTACCTTAGAGCATGGAATTATTTGTCAAAATGTATTTGGAGAAATGATTACTGTACTTCCCATGGTAAAAACAATCTGAAAAATACCCATTTCTGATGAAATTCTGAAGGTTAATAGTAAAAAAATAGCAGTGTATTTCTCATTTAACTCAGAGCAAAATTGTTTCATTTATGATGCTGGGATAAAAAAAATTCAGTTGCAGTAATGTCATTTTCAGAATCTCATCTGATCTTCCATAACATTCAGACAGACATGCACGAAGTCGAAAGAAAAAGCTATTAATTGCTGCACAGTTTCAAAAGAAGAAACTGTATTAACAGCGCTGTAAAGCCAGAAGCTCTTTCAGTCTGACCACACAGTTTCATATCACAGAAAATGGAACAAGCACGTACCTTCTATTTTCAGTCCTTACTTGTGGGGACTGACAGTGGTCAAATAAGAAATTTTTAGGCTTCAGGCACTAGCTTCAGCTTGTGGGAAAGTCAAATACACAACTCTCTCACTCTGGTCTGAGAAATCACAAGGAGGAATCCAAACAGTCCGTAGAGAAGGAAAACAACCTTTGCAGGTGTTGTTTGCCGCCTTGCTGTTTACCTGTAAGAAATGGTCAAGGGTGTTGTTCCTAACTGTCCAGTGATGGTGATGTGTTGGTTTCATGGCCAATGAGAGTTTTACCTTTTTGGACCTTCTCAGATTTGTCTTTAAAAGAAGATCTGGAAGAATAAAACTTGTTCTCTTTTGCAACTAAGGCTAGAGAGTCTGAGTCATCGCTTCACAGTTCCTAATACAGTGCGACACCTATTAACTAAAAGTACTGTAGTGGTTCTTTAAAAATATGGATATAAAGACAATACT
The DNA here is from genome assembly GCF_971803275.1 of Cyanistes caeruleus. Lineage (NCBI taxonomy): Eukaryota > Metazoa > Chordata > Aves > Passeriformes > Paridae > Cyanistes > Cyanistes caeruleus. The sequence continues at coordinate 48,859,171 of NC_141705.1, forward strand.
TACACCATAAGGAAAATTTAAGAATTAATTCTTTACATTTTGTTGGAATTTACTTAGTTCTAACTTCTAGCTGTAATATTATTTCATATATTTCTGCAATCCTAAAGGAGCATCTATTCTTCTGGTCTCAGAAATCTGTTCCCTAAGGTCTTAAAGATGGGAATCTAAAAAGATTCCCATGAAGTGACTCTTTGCATTGCCTTCATTACAGTTTGTAAACTGGGATTAATAATCTTCCCACTACAATGAAGACATTGTGGAACTCCTCCTAATTTTTTTTCTGCACTTTTGTGAACCCTTCTGCCTTTTCAAAATACTTTCTGAGAAAACCAGAACTGCACCCAGGGTAAGGGTTCCTTATACAGTGCATGGGAAGAGAAAAATAACCTTGGGTATGTATATGGGCTCATGAAAAAAGAATTTCACATTCATCCACCCCTGTGCAAATGGAAAGCCCAAGGCTTGAGTACTCAAGAAACACTAAAGATAAAAGTGAGAAACATGCATTGAAAGGATAAAAGAAGACATAAAGTAATTCCACTTCCATATGGAATATCTGCACCAGTCTGAAGCTTTGATCTTAGCTAAGCAGGAATGAGAAAGGGGTTTTATGATGTTTATTGAAGGCTCAACTGCATTTCTTCTTAACTCTATTGATTTTAATATATGAGAAAGAAAGCTTTATTTGTGTAAGAAAGGGGAGTGAAATATATCTAACACCACACTTGATGAAATAAAGGCTTTGCAACACTGTCTCATAAAGCTCTAATGCAATATGGTTCCCCTATTTAATTTGTCTTTTCTATGTACAGAGGGAAGAGTCATGCTGTTGAGCAAGGGTTTTCATACTGCAGTTTGGTGCAATGTTTATTGAAGGAAGCAGCAAGTGCTATCCAGTTACCTATGGGGAACCAAATGTGGGTATGTTATGAATTATAAGCTTGCATTTTTTTTTTCTGACATTGATCTGCCTTCTATACCAAGAGATAACTTCAGTTATAAGCAGGAATGTAAGGCTCACATTTTACGTCCCCCAAATTGTATTAAAAGGTGAAATATCACTATTTTGAAATGCTTGCCTGAATTGAAATTTGGAGTCAAAGTTTACCCTACAAATAGCTACAATGTCCCCTATCAAAAATCTACTCTATGTACTAGTAGCTTTTTCCTGTCATACAATGTTTTTGCCTTCAGAAATTCTACTAATATGCATATGCAGGCAGCTTACTTGAAAATTAAAGCCCAACAAAACTCTGCCTTCAGAAAAGTATTATTTTAACCTGAAACATTAAAAATATCAAGTCTTGCTCTAATGCAGCACTACCAAGTACTGAATATACAGTAACAACGCTCAACTTTTCAGCCAGAGTTTATACCCTGTCATTATTTTCATCTCCTAGTGAATAATTCTTTGAATTAACTGCACTTGAAATATAATGTAAGTTGAGATTAATTTTGTTCCCTTGAAAGTTAATGTAATAGAAACTATCATATCCTGACAAAATTAAGCTGTGCTTCATCTGCTCCTACTTGGAAACTGACTCAAAGGTAGAAATAAAATGTATTATTAGTTCAGCAACAAGAAACAGTAAGAGAATTTATGCAGGCATCCATAACCTGAAAGGGGCTCTTCTGACAAGCAAAACTCTTCTCTAGCTGCTGGTGCATTGTTGGCCAAGAAAGGATATCTCAGCCCAAGAAAGCACACCTCATGACAACTGAAGGGCTCTTTGAAAAAACCTGCTAGATCCTATGGGACTACTGTGACCAAGGAATCAAGAACATGTGTATACAAGGCAAAAGAACATGTCTTTTATGGCAGGAATTATAAGACATAGTAGGAGAAGAGAGGAAAAAAAGCGCAAGTGTATCAGAGTTAGAGTAAATCTCAAGAACTCTGCAATGCACCAAACACACCAGGATGGCAAAGAAAACAAATTGAAAATTGGGGTCTAGTAGCTGCTCTTTAACAGATTCTCGGTTTAAGAACCTTGCAATCTTGTGAAAGATAATTTCTGTGTGCTTGGAAATAATTAAGAAGCATGTGGTAACACTCATCTTTGAGAATAACACTGCACAGGTGTCAGCTCATCCTCTATCTTTTTTAAGGCCTTTTAGGTTTGTAGGAGTTTGTAAAGGTTTGTAGGTGAAATGCTTTACTTCTAGACATCTTTGGCCTGCATTTTACCACAGTTGTTTCCAAAAATTCAGCACTAACGTACTTCATTTGACTTAAATAAGGCTGATTACAATTAGGATAGGGTTTAAAAATCGGGTCTACAGTCCCACTACCTTAAGATGTTTTGGTGAAAAAAAAGTCAGGCTTGAACATCAACTTTTACCCAAATTTTAATGGAAACATGGATCACCATATTTCTCAGGGTTGTCCAGAGCCTTTTCCAGTTATGGTACTGGAGCCTAACAACGGAATTCCCTGCTGTTCACTCAGCCACCCAGGAACTCGTATAACCACATACCAAGCCTGCCACAGTCAGCCCTAACAAAAATGTAATGCAAGTCTGTTTACAATCCTCAATCCCATCAGCCTTCAATACCTGTGTGAAGAAAACACCCTCTCAAACTGCACTCCACCACTGTGTTGAGAAAGGACAGGATCAACTGCTAGACAAAACACAAAATGTGGCCCTTTTATTTCTTCACAGGCATCCACACTTGAGGAATGGAAGGTTGGTTGATTTTTTAAAAAATTCAAATCTTAAAAGGGAAGACATTTGGGAAAGAAATGTATGAACTCTGTCAGTATGCAATGAACTACTGTCTATCAGCAAAAATTTGTTAAAATAAGTACAATAGTTAAATATCTCAAAGGAGAAGTTTAAAGGCACAGAAGTTCTTGCTTACTTTCTCCCAACATATTGATGAAAAATTTGGGCAACATAAGTGATATGGAATGTCATCCATTGCATCTTTAATTCTTCTGTGAATAGCAGATTACACTCTCCCAGATTACCATACCTTTTCATGCTAAAACCTTACACAAAAAGAAGCAGTATTTTATTTTCCAGGCAAGCAGTGCCAGGATAGAGGTATTTAAGACTTTACAAGTTGACTGCACTCCCCTACTTCACCCTATAGGATGAAACTGTGGATATAATTAAGAGTCATGACACAATAAAAAAAAAAAGACATGAGAAATGGAAGCATAAAATAACTCAGAATCCCCTCTTTGCTCAGAAATTTTCAAAACTTTTCTTCTAATTTCAAAAGGATTCATTTCCATCAGGGCTGTATGTAGGAAAAGAATGACAAGCATATATACTAGTTCAAATGAGACTAGAATCTAAAGATTTTTAGTCTCTTGGCCCCTTGGCAATCTTTTGACAAAGATTCAGCCATTCATCTCTTCTCACTCTTTGCCCTGATCACTAAGAGTGTTATGATAAAAACTGGAAAAAGTTTCACTAACACTTCAACAACCCCTGAAATCTAACATTTGAAACAGAATGAGAACGTTTAATTCAGCACTAATGAATGGCCTTACCATAACAAGCTGCCCCTCACCCATCCAGAAGGAATTGATTTTCCCAGTCAGCACACCTCACACACATCCAGTAAATGTGTCTCAAAATGCAGCTCCAGCTCTTGGTTGCTGGAATTCTGCAAGGCAAATCCCCTAAGCAAGCCAAAATGCATTCAACACGGGAAGGACAGCAGAAAGCACTTTAGAACTACTTGCAGATAATGGAAAATGTTTTCAAGACAGTTCATGTTGCTTCTCTGAGGTGTTCCAGTAAAGGAAGTGGAAAGTATAAAAGCCACTTGTAAACTTTAGAAATCACAAAGTAGCGAAATTGCTCCAGGGCTGTGGTACACCTGTTTCAATTAAAACAATTATCCTAAAACACAGGGCATCCCTGCCCTCACTGTATCAACCAGCAATGGCACTTCTACTCTCAAATGCCTATTTAACTAGCATGGAATAAGAACATTTTCATAATTTATGTACCTTCTGTTGGTAATTGCTAAATTTTATGTGAAAACAGATACTTGCTCTATCTGTGTAAAACAAAGCCTGCTGTCTTCATCCTTCTTACTAAGCTTAGTGAGGTCTGGAGTGGGCAAAATCAGGTTCTACAAAGAGGAACAAGTTTTGTACAAATGGCATCAGTTTACACTTGATCTAGTTGGTTTTCCCTGTAAAAAAATTCCATTGATCTTCCCCTACATTAACAATGGGAACATGGAACCAAATAAATTCCTGGGGTGTCTTTCCACAGCATTGACCTGGCACAGGTAGACCAGAAAGATACCAGACTATCAAACATGACAAAGCTAACATTATTCCCAAAAAGCTGTTTCTGATTAAGAAATATGTCCTCATTTCCTGGTTTAGGCCGTTGTTTCTGGTCTGTTCCACAAATCCTTACAGCTGAATACCTACTGATGGACAGATGCTTTCATTTTTAATGAACAAGGCTAAACACAAACATGGGATATAGAGGTCAAAACTCATTTCTCTTTTAAAGTAGACCTTGTCCTTTATCACAATTGCAGTGAGGCAAAATTTCCTGTCATTATAGCCACTTCCTTGAGAGCAAATCACACCTTCAGTAGATTTTAGTGCAAAACAACCAGGTAATTCAGAAATTATTTAGACATGAACAAATCATGAAGAGAAATATATACTATAATGACAGCATGAAGAGTTGGAGTAATACACTACTTTTTTATGATTGCTGTGGAACAAGTCTTTAAGGTCACATGAAAACCTGAACAAGTCTTTAAAGTCTGTAAAACTAAAATCTGTATCAAGTTTGCATTAACAGATGCTATTGCTACCAGAAACAACCACCACCTGAAGATTTCCCTTACACTAGCATTATAGCTATGGTTTTACAACCATGAAATATAAAAAAATAAATAAATTTCGAAATGTCCTGTTAGGGGAGACCAAAGCATCCTCTTCTTTATTTGATTTTTTTTTAAATTGCCAGTGTTTCCCCTATCAGGATCTCTTTAGATGTTCCCATCCTGACTTAGTGCAGGCAATTTTGGATTTATGATCACATTTAAATCCTACTCACTTCAATTCAAAGTTATTTTGCCATCTCTTGCTTATTTCCTCTGTCCCTTTTGATTCCGTTGTTACTTCAATTTCTCACAAATTCTTAACTGTAATTTCTTCAAAATAAGAAACAAATAATGGATTACATGTTCTCCAGGTATTATTTAGGGGAAACATTCCTATGAAATTCAATACATTTATCTCTATCACAAGAGAAGATATCTCAGAAAGTAGTATTTAGACAACAAAACAAAAACCACTGATCTTGCAAGAAATAACGTTTTGGATAACTTGCTGTGATTCCAACAGCTATGGTCTGGTAAGGTCACACTGTAGCAACTGATGTACAAAACAAGAAGTGTCTTACACATTACATAGTCTAATTTGTGTGCCAGAGACTTGACAGACACTGATAATCAGGCAATGTTTATCAATAAATACCACCATTTATTGCAATTTATGCTCAAAGATTTCTGTTACCTGCATTTGTAGTGTGATCAAATACACTGAATTAACCATAGATGACATCCCAACAATTCCTTAATTACAGATTACTACTGACACTAGAAATCTGTAGAAATCTGACTGAACTCTCTCAGAGCAGTCATAGAATGGTTTGGGTTGGGAGGAACCCTTTAAGACCATCTAATTTCTAGTCCCTGCTGTGGGCAGAGACACCTTCCACTAGACCATGTTGTTCAGAGGCCCATCCAACATGGCTCTGAATGTTTATGAATGTTTTATGGGGCATCAACAGCTTCTCTGGCAAGCTGCTCCAGTGTATCATCCGTACTTCTTGGGTTCTAAATCTACTTCTTTGCCACAAGTCAGCAGAGTACTGAGGGAGGGCTTCTGAGATCCCACAAATTAGGTGGCTTGATCTTCTCCCGCTTTTGCAGTCTGACTTTAAATCAATTTTTTAACGTATCTCATTTACTTGAGCATTCATCCAGAAATTTAAGTAAATGTGAGAAGCTGTTTTTCTTTGATGTATAGCATGTTCAAGTTATGAGACTATAGAAGAAATTGTTCTCCAGTTTCAGCTCATTTCTCTCCTCCCTTTCTGACAAACATGACAGTCACTAAAAACACCCAAACAATAACAGCAGAACAACCCAAATCTCTGATCAGTGTTGGACAACCACTTTATATTTTTGTTTTGACCTTTTAACAGCATTCATGCTAATGCTGGACACAGAAGGAAGTAGATGAAGTAGAAAATCATTACATAAATGTGCAGCTTCATAAAATGAGCAATGACAGAGCTAACAGTGAATTAGAAACCAAACTAAATAAAACACTCAGGAACAACTTCAGTGGAAGGCTGACTTCTCTATATTAAACCCAGCTCTGCTTCCTCCCAACTGCCTTAAGACAAAGATTCTACAGACTAGATATATAAGAACCTATTTTTATTTCTGTCCATCAGATAATGAAAACAGCTTAGTTAAATGAATTCCAACCTGCCTTCACAAATTCAACCACAGGCATGCAAAATCGACTGTGATGCCCAAATACTGCTACAGCTTGCATGAAATTCAAATGACATTTTTCCAATAAGAATTTCACCTCATTATAAGTTTAACACATGTAATTATCATCTCCCCTTGCAAAATAAATTCACAAATTATTACTGGTCCTAAAATAAATACAAATTTGAGTTAGCTGGGTGACAATTTTGGGTCCTCTAGTGGGGAGACCTTGCAGAAAGATTTTGTTTAACTGCTACTGCTTTTGACCACAAGGATGCTTCCTGGAAATAAACCAATTCTGTATGTTGAGGTTCTTGTAAACAGATTTACCATGTGGTATATACATACCTGCCATACATTGCTCTTGTTGCAGTATAGCCTCACTGTGGGATAGAAACAGGAAAAGTATGTCTACACAATTATGTACACTGGAAGAAAAGTATCTCACCAGTTCTTTTGCCTTTTCAAGCACACTATCATTCATTTCTAGCTAGAAAGGTACAGAAAAGAAAATGAAAACAAATCTCTCCTGAACCATTTTTGAGACCAAATTAAACCTTACGTCACTACAATCAGAGCACCTGTGTAGTTCAAACACAGTAAAATTCAGAAGCTTGAGGCAGACAGGCCAGGACCGAAGTATTATGAGGCATCCTGATTTTTACATCAAGTCCCTTGTTGTTTGACCAGATCTGTATAACTAAATTTTTACTTTCCTCTTGAACATTCAGAAAAAGAAAAATCTTAAAATAGAACAGGCTGATGCTGTCATAAGTCTATTACCATCATCTTTGTACTTGTATTTTATCAGTGTCTAATGTAAGACTCCTCAGGATCCCACAGTTTAACATGCTGCTGAGTGCCAGCTGCTAAACAATAACTACTCGCACATTTGGTAAAGGTATGGAACACAATGTGCAGTTTTAATTTTCCTCCTCTGGAGTTTATTCTGCCCATGCTCCCTTTTCCATTTACTGCAGATTAATGTTATAACTGCACAAACATCTCAAATCTTTAGAATCATACCTCATGTACACTGCCTGTGAAAGCCATGGGACCAGACTGGAGCTAGTCTAAAATAAACTCTCTTCAGCATATCCTGCATGTGTCTCAGGCCCTACTGCTGCACTCTGCACATCCTGTTTAGTAGAGAACACTACTTACCAACACGGAAATAACCTTGCAGCATTAGGAAACTGAGTCCTTAGAGTGCTCCCTGACCACATCCACTCACTGCTAGAGTACACTAACATGAGCATGAAGCTGAGCTCCCGCTCTCTCGAGCGCACTTGTGCCAAAGCAGGTGCCTCAAGAGACACTTTTGAACATAGCCACTTTTACTGAATCTATAGCTGGTACAGATTGCAATGCCATATGCTCCTGAAGTGTTCAATGCACTTACAGGTACCTGGCCTAGCTAACCAGGACTACAACAAAGTGAAACATTTCTTAAATTAAATGCTTATTATGATATCAAAATTCAGTGATCCAGATTTTAGCAATATACCAAGAAGAGAAATAACCACAAAAAAAACAACATGTTCAAGAGTCAATCTCAAAAATTGACAGTGCTTATACCTCTTGAGAGACATTTGATTCTGATCTTTCAGTAAGAAATAAAATCCTATAAAAGTAGAGGAACTTAAGTTTGGAAACACTCCTCTGAAGACTTCTACTACTTTAATAAAGACTTAGATGCTGAACTGCCATTTATTCAATACTGGAATTTTTTTTTGTTACAAAAGAGTGAAAACTTTTTCACTTATTAAGCAAAACCTTGTTTAGGGGAGAGCATGTATATTTGGCAATTCAAATGTTGCAATGCTCATCTGTGGCATAATTGTGGTGAGAGAAATAAAATAGTGTAATTGACTTTTATAATATTTTAAGTTAATGTTCAACCCTTGATTTCTGATAAAAAGGACTAGCTTTTCATAAAAGTCTCAAAGTGTTACATCCAATGAATGAGTTGTCACAGTTTGAAAAGATAGTTCTGCCTTTTAACTATGTTATTTAAGGCATGGTTGTGTTCAAAATGAATTATATTCATTATTATACATGCAATTCAAAATGAGCATGGACTTAACATAATGTGGGAGTACAAAAACTATGGTATACATTATATATTTGCAAGCTAAGATATAGAAACATAGCTTGCCATTTTAATTAATTCTATAAGCATCAGTTTTGAAATACAGGCTGTAAGTTTGCCAATGAAACATAGCTGTTTTTAAACTCTCTTAGAAAACCAACTGACAATAGCTTGGCAAGAACACTAGCAGAAAATTAAAATGAAACTGTCCTGAATGTACGCTTTAAGCAGAAAATTATTCTGTTTCCAAACTGCTAAATGTAGGATCCGGCCTAAACTTTCACTGAAAATACATTTTTCCCTATTCAATCATTACAAACTATTTCATTCAAGGCCAAGTTAGATTTGGCCTCCTCTAAAATAGCTAATCTTGAAAAGGGAAAAGAATTGATAAGGGAAAGAAACAAATTTTCAAGTTTTAATGATAAGATTACTGTGTTACAAAACCAGAATGCATATATGAGAACCTTAAAGTTTTGATTAAAAACACTGGCAAAATTTCCTTTTTCTAGTGCACAGCAACAAGACTTCGTTGATTAAATAGAGTTATTCTGAGACACACTAGGCTGGGGAATTAGCTTTCCATGTTTACAGGTAGGAGTCTACAGTAACCAGAGACTCAGTGAAATATCTACAAATAGACATCTCAGGGGGGTGGAGGAAAAAAGGTATATTGAGTTTTGTGCATTTTTATTAAATTTTCCAGATACTACAGAACATCCTTTCCAAGTAAGACCGCTTCTATTATTTGATTAAATCTTTATAAAGTTTTCTCATAATATCTGCCTACCTTTAAAAAACACTGTTTAAAAGACTCAGATGAATTTGAAATACAAATTACCTTTAGATACTTAAAGTAAGATTAAGCTGCTAGAGCTTACTTTTTGGATGGAGCTAGAATCATTTAGACAGTCATAAAGATGTTGGGGTCTACCTGACTTACTTGAAGGCCTTGCTTATGTCAGGAAAATCCACAAGCGCCAGAATTTTATGTCCAAAAAGGTGACAAAGGAGTCCTGCAACTTCATTTGAATAAACAAATAAAGGGAGAGATTCCAGTGGGGCACATGCCCACGAGGTTTTCCCTCTCAAGATTTTAGAGTGCACAGCCTCCTTTTATCCTAAACTCCCAGCCACACCTTGCCCCCTTCCCTTCCCCACTGGCTGAGGCACTGGGAAGGTACAGCCTTCCCAAACCACCTACTGCATATTCCCCCCTCAAACCTACTATTTCATCCCAAAGTTCAGTAGTTCAGGCTTGTGCAGCCCCTCTTCTGTTTCAGGAGCCAAGCTCTCTGGGCTCTGCAACAAACCTGCTGCCCACAGTTGGTAGAGACATTAACACTCATTTCAACACCCACACCTTCACCCATCAAATTGTTTGTAAAGACATGAGCTTCCCTCCCAATCCCTCCTCTTCTTATTTCTCAATTTGTCTTTACAAACCCTTATTATTATTATTATTAACTTAACCTTTTCTTACAACCAGGAGCACTTGAAACAGCCCATCCTGACTTTTCCACATCTGGTCCCTGCACCAGGAGTGGCAAGTAAATACAGGGAATAAAGTAGACAATGACAGTTCATATTAGTCCACTAGAGCTCCTGGGTTAAAAAATCCCCCAAAGTAATGAATACTGTTACACAGAGAAAAAGTATAAAACAACTTGGGGAACACAAGGCAACTTCCTGTTCATTTCTCATTGTCCCTGTCCTCTCCCAACCCTGTAGAATGTGTTTGAAGGGAATGGGCAAAGGCAGCTATTACAATAAAACACACACACATTCATCAATAGTGTTTGAATAAAATGTACCTGCTCATCTTTCCCACTTAACAAAAGAACATTTGAACAATCGTTCCCCCTTTGGCATGAAATTCAAATCAGACAGAGAAGTTCCCATGTCTACTAGGAAGCACGTTTCTCAGTTCAGCAAGGGCTCCAGTGTGGTGAGCCCCCAGCACAACAGCAGATCCTGACACGCTCCACAATCCATTTCTAATCTTCTTTTTTACGAATGACTCATTGATCTCTTCCCAATTGCTGTTCGGGTGGCTGCCCCCTTCCCTTTGGTCCTGGGGCGCTGCCTGCACGTTTTGCCATCGGGGGTTGTCAAACCTGAGCCATTATCCTTGCTTGTACCTTTACTTTTCCTTCATCCCTTCTTTCATATCTTTTATGTACCTGAGATGCTTTTCTAACCAATTCCTGGAAGGGCTCACTAGGCCACCTCTCCAGCCCCTGCTCTTTCAGCATGTGGGCTCTTACCTTCCCTCACTTTGAATGGAGACTATAACTCACACAGATTGTTTATTTCAGTTCCCTCAAACAAAACACAATTGAAAAACAATGATCAAATAGTAATTTTTCAGGGGACTTTTTTTTTTTCCCCTCTTAAAATGCTACTCTAAACTGAATTTACAATGGGAACAAGTTGTTCTAGCGGACACGGTCTGCTTGTACAACATGAGATACACTGGCCACCTTCTTGGGAGTTTTTATACATCATCTCAAGCACACTCCTGGCCAGCACTACACACTGCAGTCACAACTGAATTACAGGAATTGCAAAACAATCTTAGTAACAAAATTCCTTAGGAAAATCACTTTATCTTGAAGTGTTTTATATGAATAGTGCATATTTACTAGTTTCCAACAGTATTTAATATTTTTAAAGGGAACCTAATGAAACTCAGAAGATATCTGTTTTTCCTGCTGTTAATATAGTTCTGTTAATTAAAGAAATTTATTTCTGACCATGCATATAATAATTTAACAAAAAGCAAGTTCCCAAGTCTTTTCAATCACAAATTTTAATAAATCAGAGGAACATGACACTTGTGGCTTCGGATTAAAGCACTGCTTGTTTTCATTTAGTGCTCACTAGATATTAGCATTAAACTGCTTTGAAGCCTGTACTGTATTTAGCCTTTCATTTTTACAGAGAACACAGCACTCTTTGCATGAAGGCTTTTATTTTCAGTCTCCAAATGACTAAAAATTGTCTATGTTCAATTCATTCCAGGCATACAGTAATTTTTACCTTTCAGCTATTTAAACTGTAAATATTTCATAAATAAATTAAAATTATGAAAAACAGAAGGGTACACTATATGAAAATATATTTAGTATATATTACCTTATTTCTTAAAAGTTTAATTCATAAATGTCATTCTATTCATTGTTCCATTTTCCCAAAGCTTCTAGATTTTTTTATATTTTCCACTTGAAAATAAATAAATAATTTTAAAAAATTAAATAATTCTATTTCAATTGTACCTCTAATCTGATATTAAAAACAAACAGAGAGACAAACACCACTTTTTACTGACTAGAGTAAACAAACTTGAAATACTTATTCTTCATGGCTTAACACTCGCCCTGTAGAGACAACAACTGAACAACTCAAAAAAATTAATATTTCTTTTTGGGTTTGGGTTTGTTTTGTTTTTTTTTAATTGGAAGTGAGTATAACAATAAATAGTGAGTGAAAATACCATTACTTCATTATATTTTGACAGGAAAATACCTTGCTTTGTTTGAGAGACACAACACATTCATGCCCCAAATGCTGAGAAATGTAGAGGATAAAGCACATTTAGGTATGAACTGAATGTGACAGGATCTCAATCAATAAGGTTTGGGGAGAGGGGGTTGCTTATCTTTTAGTCTGACATTATTTCTTGTAAGGAAACTCTTTCATGCATGTCTAGAGTAAGGGATCTAGGACCAGGTGTTTGCTCTTAGACCTTGCTGCTCTATTCAGTTGCACTTTAACTTGGTGTCGGGGCAAAACTCTGACAACCAGGAAAGCCTTTCTTCTCATGTTGGTTTCCTCAGAAAGGAAACCCAAGGATGCAGGGCTGGACAGAAGCTGTGGTATACTCCAGCAGGAAGACCAGACACAGCTGTACATTTTTTCAGCTATGAAAACCTGCAAGATTAAGCAACTCACTTGAAGTAAATTTACAGTAGGTACACAGAAAAACTACGAAACTTGACATTGCATTTCAGCTTCATGGTCTTACATGAACTCTCTACTTCTTACACGGAAGCAACAGCAGTGAACCTTAGCCACAGACTGCAGCTATTTATAAACACCTGTGTAAAGTTTCAAGTCCTTTCCATCTGTTAAGCATGTGATCTGAATGCAAATGGGTGCTTTCCAAACTCATCTGTACCTCTACTTGAACTGTCTCAATGTCAACATGTGTAAAATGCTTCTTATCTAACTGTACACTGAAGCTCACAGAAACATTGAGAAACAAAGTAATGGTTGGGATGGTAAGACCAATTTGCTTTAACTGTCAGGCCTGTGATAGCATAAATTATACACTTTGGATCCATACAAAACCTTGCTTTTTTACAATGCAGGGAGCCAATAAACACTAAATGAACATCAATATCATTACATGAAATAGATTCCAGTTTAAAAGTTAAATCTTGGTATTCATGACTCCCTTCCTATCTTCACAGTGGTTTCAAAAATATATTTTCAATACCACTCTGAGATTATTATTTTTGTTCACATTTAATAAGACAGGATTTTTTTAAAATCACAGTCACAATGATGTAGTCAGATTTTGATTTATAAAAAAGGTCAGGACAACTTTATTTTTTTAACGATAGTCAGAAATGACTGGACCTCCCTTGGGGATATAATTATATCACAATCTATTGCTGCTGAATGCATTGGGGCACTTAAGCTTGTTAGAGGAAATAAAACATTCTTTATTGCCTACAAGCAAATAGAGGAGTATATAAACTAATCAAATCCTGAAAGACCAGCTTCAAGAGATACACAGACAGGGAAAGAATCACACTATGGGTTTTGTGTCCCTGGGCACAAATGTTCTTCTTTTAGGAAACTGAGATTGCTGCTTGCTTTCATCTTTTTCACTATATCAGTGATAAAATTTTTCAAATGTGGGTGGCCAATTGCTTCTATGAAAACTTGAGTAACTGTTGCTTGCAAGAGAAGGGAGATGGGAGAGGATCAACATAAGGAACAAAGCTTGTTAGGATCAACTTTTGAATCTGAATGAGTATCCCAACACTTCCTAAGGCAAATGATAGCTTTGAGGTGCTTCAGTTCTGGCTTCTTTGATACTCAAATTACTAATACATTATTAATAATATTAATATTACTTAATGATTAATATTGAATATGAATATTAAGATTTGTATTATGATGTTATTACTGAATCTGCTTCAATACACCACTAGACCTCTTGGATTTTGACTCAAATCATTGTCTGAGAACTCTTCTTTCCCTAAAAGTGAAGGAGCTAAAAAATTATTGACTACTAAAAATTAAGCACTCCCTAATTTTTGAGAAAAACAAAAATCAAGTATTACTTGAGTCTATTCACTATCTAGATTCCCTCCCTGAACACCACTTACATAAACATTGATCAGAAACAGTTGAAGACAGAAATGTACGTTGTGTAAACAAAGGGCACACAAGGAAAGATCTCAAGGAAGATAATTACATTCTCGAGTGTGGAGAGGAGTGATGACACCAACAGGGCATAGCAATGAAGCTATCCTGACAGTGCCTCCTGTCTCAAATGAAGGCAATGCCATCAAAGATCATGCGTTACAGATGTTTTATCTCTGCTAGCTACAGCAGCTTTATTGGAATTTGTGAAAAGTTCATCTAGGTTAGGGTCTTCTACAGAGTCCTGGCAGGTAACAAGCCTGTCTCTCCCACCAAGCAGCCCAAACAGCTTTCAGATTTGAGCTAGACTAGGCCTTGGGTCTGAGGCAAGCTCAGTACCTCACAGATCTGTTCCATCAGGAGAAAACAGTCCTCTATGCACCTCTATACACAACAGACCTCTTTTTATAAAATAAATGCTGTGACAAACCTGCAGGGGAGAGGCTTGTGCGTGGAGGTCACAGGTGGATGAGGCTTAGGCAGAGCAATATGTATGAAAATGACAGAGACAAACAGTGCCAGAGTAGGCCAGTGCTTGCTAAGCCTACTATTACTTGTTCGCCTGCCAATGTGTGGAACCGGCTGGGAGCAGCTGGGAAAGCAGCCATCCCTCTTTGCTGTTCTTACATGTTTGCTCAGCAATTACTCCAGCTATTTCACATGCATACTCAGGATTTGACTGCCTTTATTCACCAAGATCCAGACTCTAAACTATATGCCTCCAGGTCATGCACAGTTGTATCCTGTCATTGATACAGAATGATCACTGAGTGTACTTCTGTGATTAGAAGAGTAGTGCCCTGCCGACTGTTCACATCCACAAATACCAGTTTGCCTAATAATTGGGATAGCATATGCATATTTGGAAATGCTATTAAATGTAGTTTTGCTCATATATGCCATATTCTTCTTTAAAGAAGCTTGCAATACTGAAAGTTTGGTCTAGATAGAAAACAACCAGTAAAATAACTACACCCATTTCACCACCAGCCCTAGGTAGAAAGCAAAGCAGTTCTGAGTTTTGATGTTTTATCTCCACCGAATTTATTATAAGACAGCTGGAAAAGTCACTTTGCCTTTCTTCCCTGGTGTTTTTATCTATATAATGAGAATAGGTAAAGATGGCTTGCAAGCCTGATGTCATTACAAAGCTGCACTTGATAACTAATAATTAATGTGGCTAGTCTGTTATAAAATGATACAAAATATAAAATACTTGGTAAAAAACCTGTCTTGACACCCAAAGCAGTCATTTAAAATGATGAATCAGAACAGAAAAACAAAGCATTGAGTCACTTTTGCAGGCTTAGGCCCTCAAACTTCTCTTTCTTGATTCCTCATTCAGAAAATGAGGATAAAATATTGTCCCACCTAATAAAAGAATCAAAGATAAAGCTGAGCTCCCCACAAGCAAGTCAGTCAAACCTCTGGTATCTGGCTACATGCCTTCATCTCCTTTTAACTGAGTGCCCAGCTTGGCAGTCACTGGCTTGATTTAAGTGTTGCTGAGCCTTGCAATGACACGTGAAGAAAATGGGAGCAGTAAACAGACAGTATTTCTGTGAATAAGGGAACACGACTGGGAAGAATGTGCACAGGGACATGGAATCACAGGATTCTGGTTCAGATTAAGGGCTGCCTCTGATTTACATGAGGCCTTCATAAGTAATTTTAACTTTTCATCAATTTTTTCCACCAGTCAATGGTATAATGTGTTCCAACACTACCAAGGGAGCAACAGAATACACACTAACAGTTTTGAGGCACCCAGATATTGCAATAAACACCAATAAAAGCATAAACAAATAGCTAATATTCCTGTGCAAAATCTAGCACAGCTTTGCTGCGCACTGCAGGCTGGATCCCATATGGAAAGCTGAGAGACCGCAAGAGGATGATCAATTTTTAATTAATGACACAACATATGATTAGCCAATTAAGACTATCCCAGAGAGGATACACATGTAGGGCCGAATTAACACTGCTCGTACAACATTTATTCTTTAATTTCCTAACTTTTTGGTGCTGCATCTCCTCCCCATCAGCAAAGCTACTCTGGCACTGTGAGACGGTAAGAGATGCATCAGACACCGCTTGCACTTGAGGGCTCCTTTCAAGAGCAGGGTCTCCTCTCCCCAGCACCGCACCGGGACACGACACCGTGTGGGACCCCCCGGCCCTCGCAAACCGCCCCACACCGACCTGTCGGGCTCATGGCTCCGCTGCCTGCGCCGTCCCGGCCTCCAAAGTCCCGGCCCGAGGGCTCTGTCCGGCCCGAGGGCTCTGTCCCGTCCCAGGGGCTCTGTCCCGTCCCGAGGGCTCTGTCCCGTCCCAGGGGCTCTGTCCCGTCCCAGGGGCTCTGTCCCGTCCCGAGGGCTCTGTCCCGTCCCGAGGGCTTTGTCCCGTCCCAGGGGCTCGGTCCCGTCCCAGGGGCTCTGTCCCGTCCCAGGGGCTCTGTCGGGCCCGAGGGCGGCGGGGCGGAAGCGCGGGGCCCTCCCCGGCTGCTGAGGCCTCGGGGCTCCGCTGCCCCTGGGCCCCACCCATATCCTCCCCTGAACACACACCCGCGCAGCCGGCATCGCCCCGGCACCAGCGGTAAGAGCCCTCTGCTGTCGAGCTGGTCTGGGGAGAAAACGAGTGGGTAATCCAACCTTTCCAGCTGTCCAAGAGTGTTGGGGTTTGGTTTTCTCTCACGCTCATCCCGTGGAGAAAAGCCCCTCACTGACGGAAGGCACCTGGGAGGTATGCCCCAGCCGTCAAGTGTTCTGGTGTGGTATGATAAGCCACCTCCACGATCTTGTGCCATGTATTTATTTTTTGGAGGGGCGCAGAGTGAAACAAAAACTAAAATAAAATTCAAAACGAGACACTGCAAACGCTTCAGCTCACTGCTGCACTGGCCACCAAATTTAGTCAGGAGACATCAATCAAGGTGGCATTTCCAAGTTCAAAATAAGGGCCAGACCCACCACAAGGAGCTGGAGTTTCCCTATTAAAAAGGATTACTCAAAAACTGAAAGAAATTTCTGAAATAAGTTTTCAAAGAAAGCAAACCTTTGCAATCCACTTTGTGCATAGATGTGTGCTTCTGCCCACCCAAACTCCCGTATTCACCTTTTCTACCTGAACTTTACTGCGCTGGGACTGATTTTAGTGAAACACGGCGAAGGTTTTAAAGACTTCAAAAGTGAATTTTCTAAGTATCTGTTTCAGGAATGCATGTGTCCAAAATAAAGAGACTGCTTGGACTGAAGGAAAGGCTGCAGAATGAATTCAAGCAGTATTAGAGGAGGAAAAAATCACATAGAGGAAGTCTTTATAGACGTTTTAGTGTGACAAATCCTTCACAGTTTGCAATCAACTACAAACCACAAATTGCAGGAGGCTGGACTTCAGTCAGGGAACTACCTCTGTAAAGACTTTGCACACTGTGGGGACCAAATCCAGCTGAATTACCTGGAAAACTGAACCCTCTCAGCTGATCCTGTTTCTATCATTACACAGGTAGATACATTATTTATGTTTCAGGGGTTATTTTCAGTTACTTCTGCTAATGTGTGGGTGGGTTTGGTAAATTTCTGACTTGGTCTGGCCTACCACACAGAGGAAACACAGCTACACAGACCCTGGGGAAAGTGTGGACTAGATCCAGTCATGTCAGGGTACATGTGCATCAGGAAGAGAGCCTGGAATGCCTCCCGTAGTTCCTTGCTGCTCATTTTTTACCTTTGGATTTTATTCAAGTGATGGGTATCTGGGAAATACCTCAGTCTAGTACTGTATTTTTGGGCGCAAGGGATGCAGCACTACAGTGTCAATGGTCTTGAGCTGTGAGCAGGATAAGCACGAATGAGATATCTCATAAGGGAGGATGCAATATGTCAAAGATAAAGCATTTAGAAATACTGCATCTGACTATTTTTCCATGGCAATAATAATTGCTGCTTCCTAAAAGATGGTTAGGTAACGTCATTGGATGCAGTTGGAATGATTGAATGTTCTGAACTGTGGATCTTCACTGTAGAAATAGGAATTCATGAAAAGAAAAACAATCATTAAATACAAATGTACTTAAATATTTAAATAACTAAAATGGAACTTGAAACTCTCATTCCAGTCAAAACAAAAGAAAATTAGGGAATTGTCCTGGGTGTCAGGATGAGGGACAAAATGGGTTGTGACAGCCCAATTGTTTACATTTTGAGAGCCAGCACTGTGGAAATGAGCCCTAAAAGGATGAACACGATTTGCTGTACTCAGATTTTAAACCAAATAACAAGCAGGCTTCTACTAGCCATAGAAAGAAAATCCTTCCGTGGCATCCTAAAGCAAGAGGCCCTGCTCTACATGGAGGCCTTGCTGAGGCCTCTCTCAGTGCGCATGGTGTGCCCAGAGACCTGCAGTGGCCAGGGCAAAACCTGTGTTCTCTGCTGGTGGCCAAGGTGCTACATGTGGGGTGATCCATGTAAGGCTGTAAGGAGACCATCTGGAACAGATTACTGAGGAGATGGAGACAGAAGGTAGTGCAGGAGTTGTTTTGTCAGATCCCAGTTTAAGGGAGGAAAGGACTTGGATCGTGGCAGTCTTAAAGGACTGCTTGGTGTGGTGCAAGTCGTTCCTCTTGGTGGGTGCACTTTCACCTCTCCCTGAGTCTGCTGGGTCTGTGCTTTTAGTTGTACCCAACTGAGCCTTTGCTACTGAGCTTAACTAGTTTACTCTTGAACACAGATTTTTCCTGAGCTGTGGTGCTGCCATCACAACTTTTGAGACAGTGAGAACAGCCACAGGAATGGTGAGCACTCTGCTGTTCTCTGACTGTTTGCAGCTCAAGACAGTGGTAGGTATACCAAAGCCTAAAACCAGCAGAATTATTTCTACAAGCAAACATCTCAATTCTCTAACTGCAGGGTTATTTCCATCAATTTATACTGCTTTTACCAGCCCAGTCATGAACATTTTCTCTGCTGTAATGTCTGCATATACTAGATATTACTGCCAGTGTCAGCAGACTCCTACTCACAAATTAAGTTTGCTGTGGGGTCTGTCAGAGGTCTTCTCTACAAGTCCAGAAGAAAAATTAGGTTTCCCCAGTTCTTCAGCTTCCTAATGATTGCACTTTATATATATCATAAAGCCACAGAATTTATAATTCATGCTGGAGGTGTAAGAACACTCACTGTTTCTAGGCGAGGAAAAACTGCTTAAATTATTAAGCAACCTTGGCGCGTGTCATGAAGTGCTGTGTTAGAGGGAAAAGAAACAAAAAGTCCATGTTAAATCATGGAAAACTTGTCTTGGGAATGACATCAGTGTTGTGTTTGTCTGTCTGTCCTTGGTATGAATTTCAAGCTTCAATTTTAATAAATTTATTTGAAATATAAGCTTACTTCCAAATGTCCTAGATTTGGGGACACTAATTTGGGGACAACTGTGCTTCTTCAATGCTTTTTAGCTTTGGATTTTCGCTGATCTTGTCAAAACTTTCTAATACTGCTTTTGTTTTTCCCTTTGTGAACATTTTTCTATTGTTGGAATACTGACTTTTCCTTATACAATTAATATCCAATACATTTTCAATATAATTTCCTACACATCTTACATATTTGTTTTCCACAGATCTGCTAAAATTTGAAAAGCCTTCTTCCTGTTAAAGAGCTTGAAATTGTTTTGAAAGCTTTATTCACGTTCATTACTAACTTAATTTTAATTTAGGTTTCATTGTAAAATCCATTGACAATACTGCTAGGTTATACTACAATACAGATAATATTGCTATAATCGCTAACACAATCAGTTGGAAATATTGCATGTCAGATAATACTGTTAGTTTCTGTATTTTAGCAGGAGTTTGCATGTATTTTAGATTTCATGCTGTGTAGTCATTTTAGTTTTTCTGCACATGCACACAGATACTGCATTTTGATGTTTGATGTTACTGCAAGAATTAACATGAAGTTAGCTGAAGTGGAAAAAAGGAAAAATTAAGTACATGATATATATCTAAACACTGGTTAAATCTTACGAAGATATAGAAAAGAATAGAGTGTAACTCAGCTTGTATGATAGCTTTCAAGAAAGCAAGAAATTTGTGTTTGAGACCTTAATTTTGTTATTTAAGTTCACGTGCACTAAAATAAAAACAAAGCAGATCTAGAACAGAACATGATTCTTAGAGAAAATGTCACTGTACACAGTTACAATCTCAGTTAAGAAAAAAATGGATCAAATGAGACAAATCTAATAGCTTCTTTCTTATGATTAAATTTCATTATGATTAAATTGGTTAATGACACAGATGAAACATAAGAGAATATAAAATAGGTGGCCTGGAATATAAAAACACTGCCAGTATGTCTTGAAAATTATTTATGTCATTCTTTAATTTCATTCTTGTATGTATGAAAAAAAGCTGTTTCTTTCCCTAGAATCTTCAGTGGTCACAACAGTGTTAGGTAGTTTTGAAAGAACTTTAGATACATTATATATGTGTGGGGGTTTTTAAAAGCTCTTTACAGGTATAACAGAGAGCAGAAATAAATTCTTCTCCCCATCTATGGAATATAATTTCATGTCCAATTACCTGTTACTGTGATTTAAGCTTTGGAATGCATGTACAGGTCACATTAATCTGCAAGATTTTGCTTAATAAAAATCTATGTATTGAGGTTGCCACATTTAAGCCTTCAGTGGTAATAAACTGAATTAATTATGTTGTGGTTAGAAACCAGTTCAAATGCTGTTTACAACATAAGAAAGTCAATGCTCCAATATAATGCTATATAGCAAGATGCTTTTACACGATTAGAAAGGTAATACCTGATGTGTCTTGTACGTCTTACAGTAATTGTTGGCAAATATGAATTTTAAATGTCTGCCATCAGGGTTGTTTTATACCTCTATTTGAAAATGTGTATTGAAGAACTACACCACTAATAAATAACTTGATGCAGTACCCAGCAGGATGTTAGAAAAATGTAGATTGAATTGATTAAGTAGACAGCAGAGTGGTTTATGGATTATAAGTAGAGCTTGGTTGTAAATTAACCGATGGCCTGTCTTGCCACATGCAACCAGCAAACAAAGGAATGACCAGGAAGACAATAAATATTTCTTGAGGCCAGTTCAGACCCCAATAGTAGTGTGTTTTTCCACTCCACTGGAAGCATCACTGGATTCATAAGTACTGGATTTGTTAGATCTAGATTATTCACTGTTTTAGGGATGTATTCTTGGCTAGTCAGGCTTATTGCTCTTCACTCTCATTGAGGTCCATGGACATACCTTCCTATGCATTACTCTTTCTTCTTCTTTTCTCACATTGTAATTTTTTTTCAAGTTAGTAAAAGATTTGCCAGGATTTCTAGCAAAGTAGTGACTGCTTGAGCCACAACAGAGTAATGCTTGTCTCATCTCTAAAATTAATTGCTGAGAGTCGTCTGGAAGATAGAGGAAGGCAAGGCTTGAATTGCATTCTTGAAAAATAGCAAGTGGCAAACAGCGAAGGACTAATTTAAGACGACTTAATGGGATGGTAGCAACACGTGGAGATCTAAAACCAATGAGGTATTGACTTTGATGTCTGGGAATGCAAAGAGAAATATCCAATAATGAAACCAAAGCAAAGGTGATATATAGTTCCTGACCAGTAGTCAGCACTCGCCTCTTATTGATCATCTGTGCCTGAGAGACTAAGGTGACCTATTTTTCTTCCCAGTAGCGATACAACATTATGCAGCCCTGACAGTCTATTTGTGGAGAACTATTTGTTACTTTTCAAAGTGTAATTATTGTAATGTAATAGTTTGTTAAAACAATGCTGATTTACAGCCTCTGACTGTTAGTTCAGTAATGCTCATACCTTTAACAACTGACTATAGAATTCATTTAGTCCAGATTATAGTCATTATTCTTCAAGTAAGAAATTTATTTTCAGAGGCAACTGAAACAGTATGGAAAAAAAAATAACATGTCTATCAAGAAATATTTTCTAATAGCACAGAGTTTAAGTACTTTTTGGTAGTTTTCAAAGACAACTTGTCATGTGGCAAATGAATGATAAGGAACCTTTCACTGAAAGGATCTTACTCACTTTTTAATTGGAGTTACTCAAAAACAGGTTGTAGAAAACACTTTAAAATGAACAGCTCAGTCTTGATAGAAGAGACAAAATAGACCATGTGACCTAGGAGAACTTTGCTGAAATTACAATCTAATTTTCCAATATTTCTCTTTTCAATTAATGAGAAAATCCAAAAGTTCCTATTGCAAAAGCAGTTTCAGCATATATTGCATTGCCATTTGCAATGCAAAAAAAAAGCAGTTAACTACTTGCTAAAATATAGTTCTTTTTCATATTTGCCATATTTCCTAGAGAACTTGAGGTTTCCCAGGCCTTTTTAAAAGATACTTTTTAGAATGGCTGATAAATGTAATAAAGTAGATTTTTGTTTTCTCTGCTTCTTTTTTCCTTCTCCTGACTTTAAAAATCTGAAGAAACTGGAGCCAGTCCTTAAAAAAAGAAATGGAAGAAAGTCATGAGAAAATTCAAACAGGAAACTGAGGTTACCGAGCCAGACTTAAAAGATCAGATTTTCTTGTAAGAAAATCTGAAACTGGGGAAGGATTTGAGAGGAGGAATGATGCTAATGAACATATGCAGAATGGTTCTTTAAAACATTACAGCAGAAACACTTGCGAAGAGAAAATTGGGGCATAGCTGACATCTATCCCCAAAATTCACTCAGTCCAGACTCTGCAGAGAACTTTGCTGGTGATGCTGTTGATAGAAGCATCAGAATTCATTCAGAGTCACTGAATCATATGGACAGAGGCTGAGTTTAGGAGCTTTTAGATAGGTTTGTTCTTGAAATGTGGTCACTGGCCCAGATTTTGCTGGAAAATCTGGCTGGCAGTATTGATTCCCTACTCCCTTCTCTTAAAGAAATCACTTCTGTGGGTGATTTCTCACGCTTTTCCCCAAATGTCAATCGATGTGAAACCACCACATTCTGCCTGTACTGCTGCAGTACATGTGTGTGTGTCCTGTACAAATGGCCAACTAAGAAATGCCAGTATCAGGGACTAAATGGGAGCTTCACACAAAATTTTTGGCTAAAGGATTGTAGAGTTGTAATTTATTATTTATTAGTTTTCTTTATTTATTATAATTATTTATTTATTTGCTTGTTTGTTTATTATTATTTTTTTATTATTAAGGCCTTTATATGGCTTATATATATATATATATGGCTTATATTATCCATCAGGATTAATGATGGCAAATCAGGTATTCAATGTGAATAAATCGAGTGCTTTATTTTGATTGTTAAAGATAATGATTTCATACAAATGAAGAGAATAAAGGTAAAATTGCAAAATAGTGAAAAGCAAAAGGACAGAAGGTCAAAAGAACAAAAGGCTGTAATCAGAATTATTAACTGCACAATAAAACTAATATAGTTCATTTTTTACTTAATCAATATTGTCAGAGCTAGCTTATTAAGTAGAGATTTTGATGTTACTGACCCATACTAATGACTGTGGACAAATCTCTTTGCTCAGCCTCAAAAGTTAGCCTTGAGGGGTGTCCCCATCCAAGAGAAGGATCATCACACACCTTAGGGAGGAATGCAAGAAACCCCCACTGTGTAAAAGTGTGACTGGTCTTTTACAGTATAAACTGATTGACTGTCAGTCATACACATCTTTAGATTATGTGTTGCCATGCCTGCTCAGCAAAAGATGCTTTGTTGCTCTAAGAGCTGTTACCAGGTCTTTGGTTTCTTCTGCTCAACACCTGTGACTCTTACTTCCATCTCAGTGCCTGCACATCCCTGCTGTTTGCCTCAATCAGGAAGTACCTTTCTTGGAATTGTGATGTTTGTGATTTGAGATAGTTTATTTTCAAGCTGGTATCAGGACTCTTCAACACGAAACCAGCAGGCCCTCCTTGCTCAATCCATTATTGTTAAATTGTAATTAATAATCATTATCTACAAAGTTCCTGCACAATTCAGCAGCCAAACTACATGTAGCTAAATAGGCTACATGTATTTTAAAATTGAGCTGTACTGTCTTCAATCCAAATTGTGTATTCTGGATGTTTAATGGTGCTCTGCAGCCATTCAGACTTGCTTTTTCACATTTCCTGCTGCCAAAATGACTTACACTGCCTGTAGCTGTGGAGTAGTGAAAAAAAGTGTGTGTTCCCATACCAGTGGAGGCCATTATACCCACCTTAAATCCATCAATAGCTCTGGCAGTTTATGTGGCACAAGTGACTGGAAAAGGACTGTCCCTTCTGGCATGTTTTTACTTTAAGAAAGAAGCCATGTCATCTCACGGTTACATTGTCTTACAGATGGTGACATTTTGAGTCACAGTGGGATTTTTCCTGTCCGGTTGTAATTTCTTCCTTCTCATCTTCAAAGTGTTCTTTTAGGTGTTGGGATTTCCCTGGCCTGGTTGGACAGGGCTTTGAACAATCTGGTCTAGAGGAAGGTGTCCCTGCCCCCAGCATGGAACAATATGATCTTTAAGGGCTCTTTCAACCCAAACCATTCTATGACTTCATAAAGGAAAGTGAAGTGTATGAATCTCAAGGATTTGTGTTTCTCTTCTAGATTGTTTGCTTGTAGGTCACGCTGAACTATTTTGTTTTGTTTTGTCCAAAATAATATTGGTCTAAGGAAATATAAAGTTCAGATTGTAACTTTAAATCCACATTTTAAAAAATTTTATACCTCCTTTCTGTGTGGGTTGATACTCTTTTTCTCACTTAGCTGAAAGCTGTCTTTTGAATTCTGATCTCCTACCTCACAGTCTCACTACATACAAATCATTACATGTCCAGACATATCACAAATATTAATTGGTTTATCATCAAATTGCCTTTATGATATTGGAAAATATTTCTTATTTCAGTCTCTCTGATTCTCTATTGAGGCTGGATTGTTTTCAGTACTTCTGAGTGGAAAAAAGCAAACAGTTTTTAGGAGTTTAGAACATGGAAGAGGGGCAAGTCTGAAAAACATAGTTGTACTTTTGTTGGTGCTACATCCACTCTGGTGGAACTGCAGCAAAGCAATTGTAAATATGAGTCATTTCCCTCTGTCAAGGAAAGAAAAAGTCCAGATGGTCTGTCAGACTGCTGGAACTTCCAGCCTCCCAGAAATGACTTCTCCAGCACCTGAAGCAGGAGGGAGGGCTCACTGGATCCTTCTGGCATCTTGCCTACATTGCTTTGCACATTAAAGTGCAAAGACTGAGGTGTCTGAGACTGACTTTCTTTGCACCATGTACCCTGATATCACTATTTTAGGCTTTGTGGCTTGATAGAGAGAGGGAGAAAATGCAGGATTTTTTAGCTTTGCAGCTTGCTAGAGATAGGGGGAAAAAAAAAGCATTGAAAGCAACTTTTAAGACTTGCACGTTTGGCATATACAGTATGCATTTTTTATTTTTCCTTTTTGAAGTGCCCGTAAGTAGGTGGGTACTTGGAAAATAGGACAGCATGTTGAGAATGACTGTTAATATTCAACATGCTTTATATCCAATAGCTTTGCATATATTTGTATATTAAAAATTACTTTTTTGGCCATCTATTTTATAGAACTCTTGTGGTATATTAACATAATCAGTTTTTCTTAACTTCAGCTTGGAAACCCTTTATTGTAAAATAATATCCTTCCATTTTGATAAACTTATTTTTCTTACATTTTCTGTCCCTCTATGTACTCTATGGATAAATTACCACTTAGCCAAGAAGTGGCCTGATCATTTCTAAAAGCCCAATAGAAGAGAGGGAGAGATGTTCAGTGAGTAATGCTTTTGCACATTTCGCCTCTTGTAGCAAAAAGAACCCAGTGGAACCTGGCATTTTTGAGAGCTAAAAAGCTCTGTGTAGCACTGTTCCATTTTGGAGGGTACATAGTAACATCTTACACTTTTTTATTGGAAAATAAAAGCGAGATAATTTTCTGTCTGAATATATAATGTATGAATGACTGCTTTTGAGACACTGATACATAAATTATAGATAGCCTTTCAGATTCTGCACTATGTATTATTAATTAAAAACTGAAGATCTTCATCTACACCCTGATATCTAGGCCACTGGAGAACATATTTTGGTGTCGGGGACTATATAACCCAGGCAGAATGCAATAAAATGCTGCCATTTTGTTGTTTATGCATTTAGTAGCATTTTGGTACACAAAATGGCCAGAACCTTCTCTTATTAGAGTGGACAGCAGGTGCTGTGCCTTATGAAGAGGAGGTGCAAACAAGCCTGAAGGTGATGTTTTATTTTCCTTTGCACACACAAAAAATTATATGAAGAAATATTTGTTTCATGCTTAGCCTAAATTATGTGATTTCCCACATGACACAGCTTGCACTAGGAAATCTGTCTTTCTGTCCTTTATTATGTTTTCCCAAATCTCTCTTTGCAATAGATTGCAATGTTATTTGATGCATGTTCTAGTTGCCTGTTAGAGTAATTCTGAATTACAGATTTAGAGGGCAGCTGATGAAAATGCTCAAAATTGCGTGATATTCTTAATAGCTAAGCTTCTAAAATAAAATCGAAGAGATACATAACAAAGCACATCATCTCAGCAGGCTATAGTTAGCATCAATTCCTTTTAAGTTAAAGTGGAAACAGCCTATCTTACCCTGTTGATATGTTGACTAGTGATGGTAGACTCACACTGAAGAGTGAACATGGAGAATGTTCATTGCTTGTTTCTGTAATCTGAGGATGTGCTAAAGACTTGAATTTGAGCAAATAGCCTCTGTTGTGTAAGGAAAACTTGAATAAAAGCTAGTATCTGGCATATGCCTATAATCACAAATTTAACAGCAATCAGAATATGTCTGCCCAATTCCGTACTTTATTTTTTAACCAGTTCTACATGGAGAACTACAGATGGTTTTGTGTTTGTTTACATTCTGTGAATCAGTTGTAACTGCTACTGTAATACATGTTCATATAGCTTTTCATTTTTACTGACAGAACACTTCATGCTGGGACTGTTGCACAGCTGGGCTATAAATCTCATACAAAAGTCAGGCAATACAAATGAAGATAAATGCAAGACACAAACTCCTGACTAGAATGAGAGCTTTATTCATCCTATAGCTTATGCACTGGGAACAGAGAAATCATTCTCTGATGAACAGACCAGCTTTAGAACATGTACAGATCTGAGATGTTTATTGTCTCACACACCAGATCTTGTACATCTTCCTTAAGCAAAATTTCCAAAGATCCAGGGAAATTATCACATCAAGATTCAACTTCCTGATGTGCATACATGATAAGTTAGAATAAAAATTGATGTCTAATTATTACTTACCTCAGGCAGCAAGAATAACAACCATTTATTTTCTTTTAGTGATAAGAAGGTAAAATAGGTGCCATCTGGTGATGAGCCAAATTATTTTCCCCACACTGAATATTCCTGTGCTTGGAAGTAGCTGCCTTATTAACGCCTTCCTTAAATGCAGACAGCTTGTTTATGAATCAGAGCTCAGCTACCAAACAGCCCTCATGTTAATATTTGAATGAGCTCTTTTCTGATGAATAATCTCCCTGCATTTCATTGCTGACTAAATGAAAATGGAAGGAAGGAGCTGGGGGTGAAAACTTGTGCGATTCTCTTGGACTGTAGTGGGGTAGCTGCTGTAATTTATAGGTTTCTTAGCTTCATTTTCCTCAGAGAAGGAGCTGATTCAGCACTGTGTGTTGTGGTTTATGCTGATGGCAGGCTGCCCTTGCAGTCAGCACAATCAGAACAATGTGATCACCCTGTAATGCTGCTCGGATGGACTTTTAACTTTGACCCACAACAGACCCACATTTGATTGTTTTTCAGGAGGACCCCAACCAGGCAAAGCCTGAGGGATTTCCAAAGCTTCCAAAGATGAAGCACCACAGTTGTCTCCATCCCACGCTACTCTTCTCCCCTCTGCCTTCTTTACTCCTTCTTAACTGCTGCCTCCTTCTGATGTCTTTTAGAGAAACTGGTAAGTCATGGCTGCCAGGGTTGACATACCCCGATCATGGCAGGGCATTGCTGTGTGCGGGTCAGAGCAAGCTGTGGCGCACCAGGGCATAAATGTATGACCAGCTCAGGGAAGAGGGCAGGGGCTGTGTTCGAGTGAAAAAAGATGTGGCACTGTAGGGCAAAGGAAACATCTGAGCTTTTTCTGTTTCTAGATTCTGGGAAGCCCATGTTGCCAGAAGATGTCCTTGTCATACCCTGTGAGTAACCCTCAGAGGCACAGTGATTCACAGCTACCCCTCTGAGTCATAGGTCAGCAAAGTGACTTTCATTACATACTTCTCATGCAGCTTCTAACTAGAGTGGCATCAAGGTCAAAAATTATGCAGATCTGAAAACTAATGGAAACACATCTGAAGTTACAGTACTTAGAAATAAAAACTTTAGAAATGACATTGAATCCAGGATACTGAACTTAGGACAAGACTTTAGATCTAGACAATGGATGGTATTGGTCAATCCTATTTCAAAATTCTGATGTTAACTACTGTCAGAGACAATATTCTGGACTGGATATACAAAAGCCAAATACAGGCTTATGGTACCTTTCCCTCTTGCTTTTCTGTGCTTCAGGAGACAATAGATGTTCATTTTCCTCCATCAGTAACACATCTCACCTTCTGTTGGGATTTTAAGAGAGATGGGACCACTGAGAGACATCTTAAAGCATGATTTATTATTCTTCTACAGTCTCATGAAGGTGTGAGAACATCTTCACTGTATTCACCAGGTGTTCGTGGTCAGTGGTCACAAGACCACAGGTTACAAAGTCTTTTAAAAGTTAATTAACCATAAACTACTGCCACAAAACAATGTTTCTACTTTCACACCAATAGTTAATTATTTTTGCTTATATGTTTTTACCGCAAGGCGGACTTTCTTAACCAATCATATAATGACACACAAAACTATTTGCTACATTTTAAAACTTCTTATTACCTTTATTACTACTTCTATATCTTAACTTTAAAACCTTAAAACTTTCCACTACCTAGCTTAATGTTTTTCTGTCTAAACAACAAACTGTCATTCATGCCCATGGTTTCTAAATCCTTATGGATTTAAAGGCAGAAGCCTTTTCCAAGGTCTCAGGTCAAACCCTGTATTCATTTCTGTGTTTGGAATTCCCACACCTTCTTTTATCAGCTCCTACATACACAAGCGTATACATGTACGTATAATCTTTTAGTGAAGCCATATTTCTCACCCACCTATCCTATAAGTAATTTATGCTATTTTCTGTCACATGTGCAGTTTTATGGCGCATGTGCAGATACAAAATCAAAGGACTCAGGCAACGCTGACTTTCCTGTCATATTCCCTTGCTCCAGAATAAATTGTGCTGGTCTTTCTTTTAGCATGGAGCAGTTCTGTTAGCCTTGCCTTTTAAATATACTGTTTTAAAACAGGTTTTTTTGGAAGTAACTATTATGGCAGCAGGATGCTGAGTGGTGTGTGGGCTGTGTGAAAGTGGCTCAGGGATGTGAAACTCCTGCATCATGGCTCGTAGGGATTATTGGACACCAAGTAAGTAATGCAATAAAAGCTACACAATGAAAACAGTCAGTTGCTGACATTTATGATAGAGAAAAATAACAATTGTTCCTCTGAGCCCTTTCACCCATTATGCTTGTGCAGAATGTGGAAGATGAGACACAGTGCTCGGCAACTGTATGCAATATTGTGTATTGGAAATCCTCAAAGCCAGGATTTTATCACCAGAATTAGAATTATGGTGCATACTGAGGAGCCATTTAGTCATATGTTTTTTGGCTGTGGTTGTGGCCAGTGCTGTTTTAAGAGAGAGAATAGTAATTATTGTTGAGATAGACAGTGTAGGTGGAAGCTATGGTGCAATGTCTTTTTCCTGGTGTTTGACTGAAGCAACTAGAAATTAAAGATTTAGCTTAAAAAGCTAGGCAACAGTGAGCTTAAAAACAATAGCATGCTTGTATTCCAGACAGCTGTTCTTTCTGGAATTTTGCTTTATTAATCATTCATTTCTCTACTTTTTCTTTTCTGTACTTTCTCTTTTCTCTACTTTTGAAACCTATGTGGTTAACCTAGTCCACTGAAATACGTATTCAGAAGGATGAAAAATTAAATTTCAGAATATAAAAATATATGTTTATGTATGTATGTATTAAAAAAAATGATTACCCACATGCATGTATACATATACATATATTTATTTATATACACTTTTAAAAAATATTTTTGAAACAATCGTGTAGGATAAATGGTGTTTATAGAATAATAGTTTCAGTGGCAGACAATTATTATGCTTTAATTGCTATGCTGTTAGTGAATATCTTAGTGTATTTCTTGCAATCTAAACTCACATCACACCACATGTCTTATCTATTTTGTATCTGAACCACTCATGTTTGGACAATACCTGGAAAGTGTTGTAGACCCTTGTAACAGATTATTTTTCTCCTATATCTTTGATTAAATAGAATCAGGGCTCAAAACTGAAATACGTTAGAGTTGTTTTGGTGTTTGAACTGAGCCCTTCTAAGTAGCTTTATGTATTTATTTTGTTTCTCATATATTGTCAACACCATATACAAAGATTTTATGTATATCTATGGATACTACATAGATGTGCTGTATATATATATGCACACAGGATGTTTTGTTACACAAAACGATTTTGTGGACCACTTCTGTTTATCCTCTAAAAATTGAAGAGGAAAATAATTTTGGGTTAGGCAGTTAGAATTATGCATATGGTAGACAATTATGTTTAAGTAGAGATCTAAAAATTAGAAAATATGAATGCTATAAATATTTGCCGTATTTTTAAATCAATAGGCGTAGCTCTCCTTCCTACATCCAAAGCTGTTACTTTGTACTTGGAAAGAAAAGTGATACCTTTATGAAGCACACACATGTATCTCCTTTGCTGAGTTAGCTCCTTACTCAGTGAAGATCATATTCTGCCCCCTTTCCATTTCAGTTAAGCTGTAGGGGAAAATCCTTTATTTTTTAAGTACAGCAGGTAGTTCTCATTTTTAGTATGTGGTAATAGGTCCCAGCAAGCATTTCTATCAACAAAGCATTTCATCATTTCATCTAAGTCAGACATTCTTGTATCAATATTAAAAATACATGCAAATACAATTTGATATCAAAACATACCAGTACACTGAAATACTTAGGTCACAAGTGGTGTGAAAGTTTAAACTTGAAAACTCCCTCAGACTCAGAGTTCCAAACTCCAACTTGAGTCCTGAGTGATCAGTACAATTTGTAATATGCAACTAGTGCAAGTCTTGGGAGATAAGCTGATCATTTAAACATGGTAGGAAACAAAAATTTTAAATTTAAGCTCAAAGCTGTTATTGCCATTTTTTCCTGTTTGTATTTTTCTGCTCTTTATTTTAATTTTTTTTTTAAATATTTAAATATTATTTTTTACAATATTTTAAATTAATATAATTTTTATTTTTTATTTTCTTTTATTTAAATAGGTTGATGGCTGTAGCAAGGCAGGCAGGCACAGAGCATCACTTATGTTGTATGTTAGGTGGGACACAGTGACACAACATTTCCGTGTTTTAGTGCAAGGGAGAGAACAGAAGGACCCTGTAAAATACACTAAATGTGTAAAGAAGCAACACCTGGGTGAAGAGATATGAACATCTCACTGTAAAGTGGACATGATGTTAGATCTCAAACAGACAGGCTTGTGTTCACATGGCTTGGGGCCCTTAAAATACCTCCTTTACTGCCTTCAAAGTTCTTTTATTACTTGGGTTAGGGAAGTAAGAACTGAAGGTGTCACTGACTTGTCTGAGTCAAGTCTTTTGAGCTGAGCCATATAAGGTCTTTCAATGCAGCAACTTAAATGCTCAGCAAAAAGCATTCTTTGTTTTCTACAAAGTGTTTTAGTAAAGTGACCTATTGAAATGTCCAACAGAAGAATCAGAAAAAATATAATAAATCCTCTGTGTGGTGTTTGCTACCCCTCAGAGTCTCTGAGCCATGAATTGCTTTGGGTAAAACACGTCAGTACAGCACTATCACCTCCAATAACGAAAAATGGAAATCATCAGAAAATCAGAGTGGAGAGGAAGCCCACAGCTTGTGCCTGGACCAGAAGAATCACACAAAACTCAAAGTATACAAGACCTGTTTGAGTCTTTCTAGTTCCTTTTTTCTCCAATCCTGGATGCTCTTAGTGATAAGTCAGAACTGCACCATACAAAAGCTTCCGTTTCTTGAGAAGTGAGAACTACGATTCTCCTGGATTTTACAGACTGCAATATTTGACCCATAAAAAAGATTATTGAATACTGTGAATATTTTCCAGCAATTAAACTGAGGTTGTTCTAGTCATGACACAAGGGATGTTCTGTGGTCAAGATGGGACATTATTGGACCATTTTTTTTAAATTGAAGCTTCTTAGCTCTCATTCTGTCAGTCTTTGATGTTGTAGCTGGTGGGAAATGGAAGAATTATGTTTGAAATTATAGTTTCCCAACAGATTGAAACTTTTAATTTGAAAACTGGCCCAATCATAATGATTATTTCTTCAGAGGGGGGAGGCCTTTTAACTTTTTACAGCCTGTAGCAATTTTTCCAATTATCTGGGGCATTTATAGCATAGGATGACATTGGGAAAGATGCATAAAGGTCTTGAGGAATTACAGAGTAAGCAAACACATTTTATGGCAGCCTAGGAGTAGCTGGAGTCAAGGGTGAGTGAGGATACTTGACTGTAGGATAGCTCTTTTGTTCCCACTAATTGTCAGACTCAAGGCATTCATCTTTTGACTTTTTCCATACATCCAACAGTTACTGGGATGAGAAGCACTCATAGCCTGGATGCAGGCCCCTAATGAGCTTAGCTGCCCTCTGGCATGCAAGGAGGGAATACATGGCCATCTATTCATCCTGCTCTGTCACAGTCAGTAAGAATGGTTGTGTGGGCTGTCTAGTCACAACTCAAGAAGGCTACAGGCCTCTCTCTCATCAGGTGTTAGAGGCCACCAGTAGTTTTACTGGTGGGTGTTGTGTCATGTCAATTCAATCATGAATTGTTGAATTCAATTTTCTTGAATTCAAGATGCCGACATCTCACATCCACATTGTCCTCTCTGTTTCCTCTTTTCCCATTGCACATAGTTTCCAGTCAGTGGCCTTCTGCCGTCATTTCCCTTCCATCCTTCATCTCTTGCCCCCTTTTGTCACTTCCCTTTTGATGTTTCTTCATTCCTGTGTTCTGCAGGAAAATACACAGTTACCATCATAACAACCATCAATACTATTAGAGAGATGTTTCTTTGATCTTTTTCCAATAAAGTCATCACAGGAAATTTCTAATTTGTTGTGAAAGAGCGCTTCATAAATCTTACCGCTTTCATAAACATCAATCTGGCATTTCACAAGGCTGCTTGAAAAGAAATTACTTAATGCTACGCTTATTCTTAAATTACTAATTTAGAATGCTATGACTGTAAATGCAAGGTATTCAAAGGACAAATCTTCTTCAAAAAAGAAGATCCACTCATCAGTGAATGGTGGAAGTTGAGAATGTATTATTAAGCTGTGTTCAGTTTTCATATTTTTAAAATAATTAAAAGTACTTTTTTCTTTCATAAAGACATTTTTGAAGCAATATCAATTATTTGGAGAATTACAAGTATAGAATCTCTTTGCTTTTTATTCATTCTACCCATATTGTGCCTATAAAAAGTGAGAGAATTTATTTTCTGAATTCTCTGCAAGTGAAAGCAAATTAGGCCCTATACAGATAGAATAGAAAGAGAAATGTGATGGAATTAGAACTATAAATGATTATTTTCCTGTTTTACATTTCATATAATATATATATGTATGTTTATATATATTTTATATATACAAATTTTATATAAAGTTGAAATAGTTACTTGTTTATTATTTCCTTTTCTATGTGATTGCTGCAACTATTTTCACTGCCTTCATTCACTTTGAACAGCTTCCTATCTTTTCCACATGGAAGCATAAAAATAATGCTCCACGAAGCCTGGGTTCTATGTGAAAGGTTTCAGTGGAACCTGGGAAGACTTCAGCTGTCCCCTTCAGGATCTGCTGGAACAACTCAGCCTGTTCTCCTTTTGTCGCTCTCCCTGTGCCTGTGCAGTCTGTGAAGTCGTGCAGGCTCCCTCTGGTGGCCCACGGCCACTGGCCAGGCGAGAAATCGCGTCGGCAATAGGGAGGTAGAACACAGGAATTTGATAGAGCAGGTGGTTCCTAGATTTGGCTTTTTTTTTATTTGTGGGGGCTGTCGTTAACAAGCAAAATTTATATAAGCATATAAATACAAAAAATATTACATATAATTGAACATAAATATAATAAATATAAATTTGTTGTGATAGTCTAACAGTCTCTAAGTGAAGACTCTTATTTTGTTTAAAAATATTTTGATATCTTAGTTGTAACCCAGCAAACCAAGCATGGTTACTTCCTTCCAAAGTTTTCAAGACCAATAAAGTTCATTTTAGCTGTTTTTATCATCAGGCACTTACATGAGGGCTGAAAAGGAAACAACCATCTTCCTACTGATTTACATTTACATTGCTGGTGCTGTCCACATTTCTTTTACATCTGCCTTTATGCTTTGCAGAGCTGGAAAGTTTAGTGAGTTTAGTCGTTTAGATTCCATATCAGCATATTTGAGAGTTTGTCCTTTGCTTTGAATGGTGGCTGTGTGGACCACACACAACCCTTTTTCTTCTTTCCTGTTTGGGGTAGACTGTGAGTGGGATCCAGGATGAGCCCTCATTTGTCCAGTTTGCAGTACAGATAAGATATGATTAATAAAGCATGGCATGGTAATATTGACCAGAATAAAGCTCTCAGAGCATCTTGAATGCTTTCATTTCTACAGGACATTGTTCTAACATTTTGTTCTTTGTACATTTTTTCTTGTGTTATGTAAGCAGAGTTCAAAGTCTGAATCTAAATTATGAACCACTTCTTTGTGTTTTTAGGCTAATTCAGTGTCTATTAACATCAGTGGTCTTCATCAAAAGTAAACCATTCTCTTATGTAACATATTCAAAACAGAAAATAACACCTCTATTCATGTTTTTAGAACTACAAAATATGTTATTATTTTTCCTACAGTGATTTACTTTTACTCTTTGTATCTGGTAGTGTAAAAGTCAATGTTTCAGACCCTCTACCATACTAGAGTGTATCAGCAGACATTTTGTTAATAACTATAAATGCTATATTGGCAATCATAGAAGAAAGAAAATTCAGTCTTAAGATCAAGAAGTACATGTCATTCCAAAAAAATATGTCAGGAGTCCAAGGTACAAGAAAAGCAATTTAACCTAGTGAAAGGTATTTTGTAGTGGGTTTTTTATTGCTAGTTTTTTAATTTCCCTAAAAATGATGATGTTAGTCCATGTCCTACTAAGCACAGACTGGTGCTGCATTTCCTGTAGCTGGCACAGCCCGTGGAACAAGTCTGTAGCAGAGCGCTTCTGGGAGAGGATGCTCAGCCTGCCCAGGGTGGGAGATGAGGGGAGCAGACTCAAGGGCATGACAGAACTGTCAGGAGACACCTGCACTCAGGCACTGCAAACCACACTTGAGCACTGCTCTGGCTACAGCTCTTTCAGAGCAGCACAAAATGCATGACTTTTGCCCATATTCAGTGGAATTCACCCCAGTGGTTGCCTGCCAACCAGGATCAGCAACCCGGAGCCTACAAGTTGGCACAGCACTTCATGGAGTGACTGTGCTTTTGTGAGTGTGAGGACAACTCATCTACCTTTGCCATTATAACCATCCTTTCCTCCTGTCACTGTCATCTAGAAAAGCAAAAGCAAACGAACAAACAAATACAAAACCCCCTCACCATAGCAAACAGCAATTGCCTCTTTTCACAATTATGTTGTATAGGGCATCCACTGTAAATTGGTTATTTTGTATCACAAGTGATCTGAAAGCACATTTTACTTTGGTGTACACTGGCACGACTTCAGAGAGCTCATCGGTGAAATGACAGCAAAATTCTGATTGTGGTGAATCCACCAGCTATGAATAGACTATAAACCAGACTGAACAGTCCTGAGGTTTTCGTGAAACATTCTTTAGAAGAAATTCTAGGGGGGAAATAACAAAACTGAAAGAGTATACATGACAGTCTATGTACTGCAGTGTTTCTGTAATGTGTCTAGGTTTGTTTTATGAGAATTTTGCTTTGCTCCTAAACTCTATTTTTAATGAAGCACAAAGAATCATAAAAGTAAACTTAGAACTATAGTGCTTTTTAAATTCTTGATTAATACTTAAGCATGGGCAATAATTCTGATGTACAAGGATGAATTCTGAACATTGCCAAAGCTTTTACTGTATGTTACAAGAAAAATTTTGTTTTCCAAGCATGGTAGATATCTGGTTGGTTCCTGGACTATTTTGGGAAAATGACTGTATGAAGCCATTAAGTCCCAATGAGTTTAAAATAAAGGTAAATATTTAATCTCCTCCTTTCATTAAAACAAAGGAGACAGCAGCTTTGTGTGGCAAAGGATCATCTTCCATGGTGTCCATCAACATGTTTCTATAATCACATGAAATCTGATCCGCATATCTAAATAATTCAGATGATTTCCACCAATTTCAGCAGCTTCAGGACAGGCCCCAAACCTCCTGGTTAAAACTTACTTTTTCACAATAATGGAGTTCTCCTGGCACTTAAAAGTCTGCTGGGATTAGTAAAATATAACATATTTACTTCTATATTCAAAATGTTTAAAGAAACAGAGTGAACTCCAGAAAACCATCAGCCAGGGCCCACCTGAGCTTTTGTTTTTAACTCCTAGGTCCACAAAAATCTCATAAAGTAATGAGCTGGCTTGCCATAACCTGTAAGAATCTGAATATGGTCTACAGATCTTAATCAATTAAAAAAGAAACATTTCCAATACATCTTATAGTCTCTTCCACATGCTGGCAGAGGAAGAGAAATCTCTTTGAAGGACTATATCTAATTCATACTTTTGTGAGGGTTTATGAGACTGAATGCTATCAGTTCCAGCTCTGCTAGGTGCAGTAACTTAATTTACTACTTTTGTAACACAAATCAAATTCAAATCAGAGTCCTGGTAGAGTGGGCATATCTTCTTTGATAATCTAATATGAAAGTAATTTTCAGTGGAGATTAAAAAAAACCAAAACTGTATGTGATTTATACAGAAGGAAAACTCTTATCTATACTACGTTGAAACCTTTCTTAAGAAAACCCTGTGTGTGGCTGTAGTTCTTCATTCTTTGAACAGTGATGTATAAAGAAGAAAGCAGGGGAAGTCACATCAAAACTGCCAGGAACAGCAGGAGCACTGAGACAATTTTGAAGCTAGTTCCATACACTCACTTCTTTTTTAATTGCTTTGATCTTTTGAAAAGTCCATGTTATGCACTGAAAATCTGGAAGACAAAGCACCCTTAGCATGAATTTATCAGCTGTAGGAGAGCTGATCAGCACTGATGTGTGTGTGTATATACTTTATTAATGGAAGACCATAAAAAGGTGAAAGTAAATATACTTCTATTAGAAAGTTAGACTTTTTGTTTAATGCTGAATTATGAAAAATTATTTTCCTGACTGTAATGTTGTGATTGGCTAGGAATGTGTTTTTTTATGAGATAGAAGAACAGGGACAAGAAGGGGATATAAATGCTAGTGTGTGCTTCTCCAATAGTATTTTCCCAGCAGCATAGCAGCACCAGTTGGTTGCTGTAACTGGCACAGGGAGAAGCACTTCTGATTCCTGCATGGCCTCTGGAGTGGCATGGGAAAGAGAACGCTTGGTTAAGCAGCAGGCTGAGAGTATTTCTGAGACTTGCTGTGTGGCAGCTCCAGACTTACATGATGTACCAAAAATAATTGCTGTCAGAGTGTTTTACTGCTTGTTTGCTTTGCCCTCTACTATATCCTTGACTGAATTAACATTGTATGACAGGAAGGAAAAGGTGCTGCCTAACAGGTAGAGCACTGTTTATTAAAGGGAAAGGAGAGGCAGACGTGGGTTCTTGTCCTTCTACCCAGAATTCTGTATTGTGTCATGAAGGTTTAATAGGAAACTGTAGAATGGGCCATTTGAGTGGGGTCTGGGCCTGTAACTGCTGCAGGATTGTGTTTGCTCTGTAGTCTCTTTCTCTTGCTTTATTTTGAAGATGAGAGGCCATGCAGAAAGCAGTCAGCTATCAGTAGTGTAGTGATCAGCTCATTCTTAGGAGAGGGGAGCATCTGACAAGCTTTCCAGGTGTTCAAGAATGTAGGAGACCACCACCAAATTTCCAACACACAATGGGACCAAGGTGTGAGGGAAGGCTGAAAAAGTATATACCATGTATTTTATGAATGATGTGCCCTAGGAGTGTATTCTTTTAAGCAATGTACCTGCAGTAATGCTCATTAAAGACAGAAGTTTGAGCAGAAATATCAGGCAGATAATAATTTGCCATGATTTGTGGTGGTAGCCTTACAGTGCACAACTTACAGAAATGCATAATTACAATCAAAAACCTTTTTCTGCACTGCACAGGTCTGAAGGCATTCTTGCATCACCTGAAAAAGCATTGCTTTCAAATGCCAAGCACTGACTGAAAGAATATAACCATTCAACATATTTTTAGGTCATTGTAGGGACCTATAAATCACAGTAGATAGGTCATGTGGAATTCTTGCTGGAATCACAACCTTTCCACTTCATATAAATCCTCCAACCACATGGTTCCTGGCCAAAATCAGAGAACACATGAGCCAGGCTTAACAAGCAAAAGTTATGAGGGATCCTATTTCTTTCTTTAGGGAATAAATGAATAAGCCAAGAAAACAACTCAGCAGGTCGCAGGAGAGCAGAACCTGGAGGAGTTACCACCTGTCAGCAGATATCTTGGCTCACAGTTAGAAGTTGTAGTGTATGTGCAAGATCAGCATTTGGTAAGTTAGCCAGAAGACCACCTCATTCTCTGTCAGCAGCTGGATCACTGATTTAGCACAAGTAATTTATCAAGAGTACTTTAAGAAAACACTTAGAGGAGCATTAGATCAGGAGAGAAAAAAGAAAAAAAACAAGGTAAAATGGAGGTGTTGTGTAGCTTTTAGGCAAGATGCTAAGAGGGTGTT
This sequence comes from Cyanistes caeruleus, assembly GCF_971803275.1. Lineage (NCBI taxonomy): Eukaryota > Metazoa > Chordata > Aves > Passeriformes > Paridae > Cyanistes > Cyanistes caeruleus. Next base: position 48,898,404 of record NC_141705.1, read on the forward strand.
ATCCTGCAAGGGGTGGTCTATGGAGCATGCTCACCTTGCAGGCCAAAAAAATTGCACAGAAAATTATCCCACAGGGAGCAGATGGTTTCCTCCAGAGAACAAATGAGAAGATAAGGACAAAACAGAGTTTCTAAAGAGATACAAAAGAATTCTCTAATGAAGAAATAAAACCAAAGATCTGACATTTCATGTGGGTGTATAAATCTTTAGGACTGCTCACAGCTTAAGCAATAGACAGCAACATGAGCTAGCAAGAAAAATAAGCCTTTTTCTAAAAAGGATGCCTTCCTGGATGCGCTCAACCACCTCATGAATGTGGGAGCACTAAGAGGAAATATTGCCAGCTAGTATTGCTGAGGCCTCCCATGTGCAAGGAAGGGGTTTGTAAGCCTGAGTATCTAAGTGTTGTCTTGCAGTGGCAGCTTTTTCTTATCTCTTCTCCATGGGCTCATGCTGGGAATGTTTTAGAGAAAGGAATGAGGTGTTTTATTGGCTCGAGTTTTTGGAATGCTTTAGAGGTTTTTGCTGTGGAATCCAAGCCCTGGCAAAGAGTTCTGTGTCAAGCTATGCTGAAGAGGTGATGATGCAAAGTGGAATGTGGACTGTACAGAAGGTTGGGGAGAAGTGCCATTTTCCTGCAAGATGAAGTATGGGAGAGTACCACCCCTGCCTCAGTGAGACACGAAATGAAAGTCTAGCCCCCATGGCTGTCACGAAGGTGTTCCTACAAGTCTCCCAAGCACATAAATGAAGAACAGCCCCTAAGTAAGGCACAACTTTGTGAAAGGTTGTGACAGGTTATAACAGAATAATCACATTCACTACAGTTAGACATTCAGTATAATTCTTTGGTCAGAGTTAGTGATTACAATTCCAGGTTTGTGAAGATAATTAAAACTGCAGCCTAGCTAGGTCTTGGTTGCTTTGTCTTCTTGCTCTGTTTGGCAAAATGAAATTTGCAAGATTAATTTGCCTCAAACATGCTAAATGTGCTTTGTTTTTTTGCACAGCTGGGCAGTTCCCGAATGGCTGAAGGCACTGAGCCCTCACTGCAGCACACACAAAATGTAAAGAGACAGCTGGGTAACAGGAAGCCCATTAGGCCTTGTTGCTATGTTCTCTCCATGCACTGCAGTCATCCTAAGTACAAACCTTTGATAATGTTAGAGGGGCCAACATACAATGCCAAATTTCATTTCAGAAGGAACAGAAAGGAATCGTTCCTGATATATAATTTGAAATATCTTGGTTAATTTTTCAAAAAAAGGAATAAGACTAATAAGTAAGGCTAAATTGAACTAGAACGGACTTTTTTTTCTTTGTTCCTTTATTAAAGAAGAACAATTAAAAAGCATCCTTTCTGCAAATGAGTAAAATTATATTGTAATTTACATTCATTATTAAGCTCATGCCAACTGGTATAATAACAAACTTCATAAAGTAGTCCTTTTGGAATTGTGTCACTGTTTTAATTACCAAACTCATCATGCATTTTGGTCATTTGTGTCTGTATTATATATCAGGAAAAATGGGCTTCATCTGAAATTGCATAACTGGTGATTGTTATCTATAATTATTTGTAGTGAAAACAACTAGTGGGCAGTTCCATTCTGTTATTACTGTAAATCAAATTATTTCAGCTTGCACTCCTCTTGTTCTTGATCTCTGTATTTGGGATGAATTTGTTGTGCTTTTTTTCCAGAATAATTTCCAAAATATATGTTTGGGGCAGGGCATGAAGTGATAATCCAACTATTTATAATAACAAAGAAGTAATGGTGTTAAACCTAACAGAGAAATTCATGAGAATAAATTGCAGTTTGAAAAAATCAGGACAACAATTCTTAAGCATGTTTTTAGAAGTCTTCATTCACTTCTACATGATTATAAATACACTGTATTCTGATGTTGTAATGTTTTTTGACAGAAGGTCTTAAAATCTGCAATATTAGGAAGATTTAGGAAGATCTGTGGGCTTCAACAACTTAATAACAGCAGCTGTTGTAAATAAACACAGTAGTGCTTATGTAGTGTAAAAGAGTAAGAATTAAGTTGAAATATATACCTCAATTCTATTATAATACAAAGATACAATTTAAATTTATGGGAAGATACAGTTAAGTTCATGAAGTAAGGAGCACAAAACAGACCTGCGATCCTGCAGTGGATTCACTCAAGCCAAACAATGTTGCAGACATAAGCATTTGGAACTTTCCAGAGGTATGATAGCTTCTTGAAAGCTTGAACCTGACCTGTTTTGTTCACTGCAATTTAAAACACTTGAGACTGCAGAGGCTAGATGAAAGGTTAGTGTTTTTTAAATTATAACATTCCAGAGCTGCTGAGACCAGCAGTAAAAGGTAGACCTTTAAGATAGGGCCTGTCAGGCTGCAAGAAGTTTCTTAGGAAGATCATTTCCATTTTCATCTGTCAAATTGCTTCTGCTGCTTCTGCTTCCCTTACTCATCTCACCAGCTCCTGCAGGTACACAGACCTTTCTGGTGTAACAGCTAAAACAAACTCCACACCTTGCCCCTCCTGAAGCAAACCTGTATGAATGTAGGAACACATGGCATTAATCCGTGTGTGTTTGCTTTATGTCTGTGTTTCAAAGTAAGTGTAGAGATGAAATGGCAGACAGAAAATAGGCATTTTAACCAGTACAACCTGTAAGGAAAAAGCAGGTTCCTTGGAGGTGCAAGACAAGGAAACTAACATTAATGCTATGAATGCTCCCAGGCAAAGTGACCATGGTTTGTTTGTTTGTTTGCTTGCTTCTTTTATCGGACCTATAGGGTTATTGAGGTGCTGGATACAGAGAGAAGATGTTTTCCTCAGCAGTTATGCCTCCAGAGAAAGGTCTGGGCTTATTCTCTTGCATGTTTTACAGCATATAATCAAATTATATCCCTGGTAGAAAACAGATACCAAGCCTAGTTATCTCCAGTGGGGATCCTGTTGGCTTTAGCAGATGTGGTTGTTCTGGAGGCATAAAGCAAAATTCTTATTGGAGGCTTAGCTCAGGTTGGTGCAAGCTGATAGTCTGAGCCAAAGAGTGTGACCTGGGAGGCAAAATTTTCTATTTCTTTAAACTTCAGAGAGCACAAACTTTGGTGCTCAAAACAGCCCAGTGCTGCCTACCAAGAACCATGCTCAGGGTTTCAGGGGAAGGAAATACCAAGGCCTAATGCATTACTTTTTGTATAGCAGTATAAGTCAGTATTTTGTTGTAATTAAGAAAAATGTCTGACAGGAGTACTGTGATACAATCTGGGAGATAGTAATCCTAAAGCATTTGCATTTCAAGTTATATATTTGGGTAAACTGAAATATCGAATATTCATCCAAAAAAAGAGAGAATTTGGAATTATTTAAATAAGGGATTTATTACCTACACTTAGTTTTTATTCATCTCAGCTACTGATTTAATAGCTCAGTCAGAATTCTCTAACTTTAAAGATTTAGTGAACTTATGGATTAAAATACTAAACTAGAATGAAATAATCTACACACTTCGTAATTGCAAAGTGTCCGAGGGCAGGCTATTGCAAAAAGATTGGAGGTTTCTTTTGCTGCTTCACTCCTCAGGTGAGAAGTTGTGTTTTCAAAGTTTGTGATTTCGGATACACGGGATTGGTAGGGAGCTATTAGTAATAGTGAATAAAACTATCTTCTATCTGCTAAGCTAGCTCTTTCAAACACAGTGCCGATCAATATACTTTTAATTCCTAGTCTGGGGCATTGATTATATGATTATACTATCACAGCATTAAACTATGAAACCTCAGTAACTCATGCCACATCCAGAAGATGGATTATGTATCATTAAGCAGATTCCCTGGCATGTTGATCTGGCTTTCTGGTTTCCAGTGTGCTCAAACAAAATGAAAACTAAAACCTTAGTACTGATCTTTTAAACAAATCACCATCAGACTCAACAACAACAACAAAAAACAAACGCCCCAAAACCCCCCAAAACTGCTCAGGGTGTCCCAAGTTGCCGCGAGATGAAAAGAGAAGAAACCCATTGATGGAGTGAAGTGGGAGTGTGTGTTTCAGGGTGTTTTCTGAAAAAGATATGTCAGCCTTCTGTAATGCCCTCTGGGCAAATATTTGGCCTCTGTAAGAACCTTTGGTTGTTGTGAGAATCCGTTGTAAAGAAAACAGAGGAAAAAGAATTCTTCTGAAAAACATTCTAGTTCAGCCACGTTTTCATCACTGAAAAAGGAAAGACCACCTATATGGTCCACCTAATTTCCTTTGAATTCAAAAAATCCAGTTTGCCATCACAGATAACCAGTTCAAATACCTCAAGTTTAGGTAATTCATCTGTGTGCAGGTATGAAACCAAGGCATCTTGTGCATTTTATATGCTTGGATGGATGCTCACTATGTCACAAACCCAGCAAGGTTCTATGCCTTTCTGGACTGATTGCTAGAAGCTGTAGGAGAAGAATGGATATCCAGATACATCTAATGAGGATCTTTATACCGATCCTTAAACTTCGCTCTAGTGTTTGAGAAACTTGACTAAATCAACCAAATAGATGAACACAGAAGCTCTTTCCTTCTAGTGCATACAAACCAAAAGCGCCTGGGAAATACTGGATCTCTGTGGGAAATGCACTCTGCTCCTCTTCCTTTGGAAAACATTTTCTGCTCTGCATAATCAAGAAGACATTAGGGCAGAAAGAAATAGTGGGATTATGTTCACTGGTATCCAGGGGTATCAGCTGTCTTCCATCAGTCAATGAAGTCAGAATTATCCTCTTTAAAATATCAAGGTACAGTTAACCCTTGTCATAGTCTCCCTTGTGTCAAAGCAAATCAAAGGCTTTTGACAGGACAGAGATTTAATTCAAAAATGTAAGTCTGAACCAAGGAGTAAAATACCTGGTAAAATTGACATCTATGAATTTGTGTTTAATTGCTGCTTAATTGTTTTCTTTTTTTTTTTTTTTTTTTTTAATAGACAGCTCTATCTCTTGTAAACCTTTACAGTATAGGCTAAATTATATTAAAGAAAGGGTATTTTATATTTTCTCTTCCACCCCCACCTTTCCATTAATTACACATTAAGTGTCATCCTTTGCACTTGCTGTTTCTGTTTGTCATAGACTGAATGTGATTATTGACATTTTAGGGCTCTGAATCTCAACCCATGGGTTTTGTTACTTATGTAGTGCAGTTAATATCTAGATGGGAGATTTTCAGTTCTGTTGTTGATGTTTTAACAGGGTTAGTCATGTATGCATGACTGAATCCATCTCCTTTCAGGTTAAATGCAACTAATATCACATCAAGGAACAGATTAACATCCCTAGTAGGGGGAAAAATGTAGAATTCAGCTCTTTAATAAAATTACACTGGAAATTCAAGATAATCCCTTTCATCAAGTTACATTTGAACAGATCTTTTTCTCCAGATCAGTGGATGAGTTCTTTATAAGAGCTGCATATTTACTTGTCCCATTTAAAAAGACTAATTTTAACAATGTGTGTATTTATGCTTCACTGGCCTACTAAACATGATTATCTTGCAGTTCAGTGACTTTTAGATGTGCATTACTCTAAGACACTTAATGGTAGAATTTGTTCAGTGAACTCTCAGTCCTTTATAAAACTTGGATACATGTCCTAATAACTTCCCCAAAATCAGCCTTACATCACACAAATCAAGGAAAGGTCGAGCAGTGGATACCTGGAATGGGTATTATGTGCATCCATGGTGTTCTGCAAGAATAACTGAGAGAAATTTATCCATCTATAGGTAATATCTGTGGCCCAGTATATGATGGAATAGCCATTTTTGGTTTGTGATGATGCCCTAGTGTTTCTACATGCTTTGCTAGCTGCTAGTTTCTGTAGTCTAAAAAGAGCTATAAGGTGCATACTGCTGTGTATGCCTTATATAGACCATATCTATATTTGACATTGTCTAAATTGCTTCTGGAAGCATCTCTGGCACCGTGTTAACACCTTCAACATCCCTCAAAATGCTTAGGAGAGCACAAGTTACTAAAATTAAAATCCATGCTGGGTTAATTTTAGTTAATCATCTGTAGAGATGAGAAAGATCCAGGCTTAAAAACATCCTTTGTCACTTCTTATTGTTTTTAGTATAGACTTAATATTTTAATGTTCTCATTGACCTGACAGGAAGATTGTGAAAATGTTCTGCCTCAAAAGAAGTCCAGTCTTCCCCATCAGCTTATGGGTGAGTTCAGAGAGTAGGGGGAAGACAGTCCCTGTATTTTTCTCATTCTTCTTTATGTTTTTTTCATTATCTCATTTGATGGACCTATTTACTAAACTGCTTTAATCTGTGTAACATATACAGACTAATGTGAAATGTCAAGATTCAACTGCAGTTGCAAGAGTTAGCAATATCTTTTAGTATTCAAGACACAAAACAGGGTTTATTTTTTTATGACTTTCCCAAGCCATGCTGATGGCAGAAGTTAGTATATTTACAATTAAGTAGATACTGAGAAGAATTGAAAGACTAAATAGCCACAGTTTTGAATAGTCCCTTGGAATTTCTGCAAAGAGGTAAAGACTCCTTCTTTCTTGTAGAATATTAATGTTTGAGCCTAACCTATTCTTCCTCTTAAATTTTCTAATGCTGCTGTGCAGAGCTGACATGTCAAGCCCTAGGAGTTTACCCTTGTTGTTCCGCATCTTTATCAACAACTCAGTCTCTATCCAGGTACGTTTACTTGTGTTATACTGTCTTTTCTATTTTCTTCCCCATCTTGAGGAAGAAGATAAAGATATGGTAGTGCGTTCCTTCCTTTATATTCTGAATTTATTTTTGCAGTCATCTTACGGGATAGACAGTCTTACTTGGAAACCAAAAAGAAAAGGAAGGCAAAGTTTCTTTGAACTATTTATCAAAGTTAGTAATAATCATAATAAAGTAAAGCAGGTGTTTAAACTTAACTGAAAGTCTGTGAGTTTATAAAATCATGAAATAGTAAATATATTTAAGCATCAAAACCTTAAACAACAAGCACAATTACCTGTCTACTCCTTATTCACAAAGTGCATACCAGATAAATCCCCTTACAATTTTAGGGGAAAAAAATCTATGAAAATGTCATTATTTTCTTTTAATAAATTTACAACATGAGAAAGGCTCTAATATTAATAATTTAACTATTTTCCTACTGTAGAACTGTTCAAAATTCTGCTTGGTTTCTCTCCTGAACTTAAAATATTTTTCATGTCTTTTAGCTCACGCACTATCTCCATTCCTACTGATCCCTAAACCATACTCTTTGTTTTTTCAAATTTATAAAAAGAACTGTAGTTTTATGGATATATAGATATATTTACCTGGCTATCAATCCTGGGTGTCATTTTTATTCCTTGCTCATTGGCTCTTTTGTCTTTAATTTGTCACAGTTTCTTCCACGATTTCTCCTAAAACTGGATGTTTGACATGATCACCAGGACCTTGGGAGTTCTCTCCCTTCTTGTTTCTGAAAGATTAAGAGGGAGGAATAATCAATCAAATATAGGGCTTAGAGTTCATAAGCAAAGCTGTTCAGTAGCATAAGCCTTATCCCTTGTACCAGCTAGCAGCCTTGAAGAGTGGTGGAGCAGTCAGGTACACGCCAGGTGGAGGGTGCCAGGCTCTTTGCAGAGCTATGTGGCTCTGCAGAGTAGTAAGTGAAGACTGTTGTTCCTGTCTCTCTTCTGTGCCCTTTACAGTAGTTAATTACCCACTGCTTTTAGATCTGGCACTGAAAGCTGAAGCAGTGCTTCAGTATCAGGTTTAAGTCTTGTTTGGTTTTCACAGGGGTGTGATAACCTGTACAGAGGTTGTTTCCTGGGTGTTTGGATTTTTTTCTCTGACAATCAATAGAGGTCTGAAGGAATGTGTTGTTGAATCTAGCATTACTTCTGCACATCAGGAAGCGAAATACAGTTGGAGACCTCATGATTGTGCTGCATGAAGCATGCAGGTGACACCCTTGCAGGTTTCAAAACAATTGTAAAAAATACAGTCACAAGCTCCTCATTCATTTTCTTATCCACAGACCAACTCAGAAAACAGTCTCCTTCAGAGAGCACCAACTGGTCTAGTCAAATCAAGAGATCACCTCTTGGGAATTTAGGCTAAGAGATTCTCTCTGTTCATATTCTTTGGCAACACAAACATAAACTTCCCCAATAGACAAATTAAGAATTATTGGAATAAATGGCTTATAGTTGAGGTAACATTTCTTAAGATGTTTAGAAGGGAAATGAAAGCATAAATTAGTCATATTGCCAGTAAAGTTATTCCCTGTCACAGCCTTTCCATTTCTCCTCTAAACCACTAATGAACACTCTAGCTGTAGAAGAAGCACAAACATTGTGCTCCCTAGTTTGTGCTTTTGGCAGTTCATAATATGTCAGTGTCTGCACTGTCAAATTCTGCTTCAGATCAGTTGGCCGCAGATCTGGCACTAAGACAAATATGTTTAAATTGCACACAGTCCAAAGAAGTGGGGAAGTCTCTGCAGGTTTAGGTATGAATACAGCCCTTTCTTCTGTCAGGTGTTTTGAAATTAGAAGTTTTCACTAAAATTACTGGTATAATCCCTGCTACAAATAGTCTCTGTTTCCTCTCTGTACTGGTAAGGTGCTGCTCCCAGAGTATAAACAAACAGTGATTCATTAGCACAATGACACAGAACAACAGATGACCTTGCATATGAATAGGTTATTCTTCTACTTCAGTTACCACAATGAATCATTTCCCTCTTGTGCTCCTCCTTCCCTTCTACTTGAGTACATTTCTTATTATTCAGAATTCTCATCTTGAAAGATCAGTTGTCCCTGGAGGTCAAGAGGGGAAGGATCCTCACTCACACAGAGCGCAGAGGAACACAACTCTGCTGAGCCATCAGGAAGCCTCCTGGTTTTGCAGGCAGTTCTCTGGTTATCAGTGCTATATTTACTGTTTTACATTGGACCATACTTTCAACACTTTGTGTCCTCCTGACACAAGGTATGTTTCACGAGTGAAAGCATAAATTGTCCACCAAAATTCTATTTTCTTCTGTGGAGGTCTCATTGACTACTGGAGACTGAGTGAATGTAAATTTAACATCAAGATTGTCCACTGGAAAATCCATTAGAATGAGTGTCTTTTGTCAGTATTTAGAAAGCAGTTAGCACGTTTCAGTTTTCTTATTCTCCACCCCACCTGAACACAGGGAAGCCTTGTTCTGAACTTGCTATCCCCACAAGCCCTTATGTTTCTTAAAATACCTCTATATGAAGATTTCCTGAAGGGCTTCCAGAAACTGGTACTTAGTAGTATCTGGTTATTTTTTTTTGAAACTTTTTTGCTTAGGTAAATGTTAAAAACAATCTCACATCTATATAGTGATTTGGCATCTGGCCATTTGTCCCTGCTGCATATCAGTGGTAGTCAGCTGAGTTGGCTGACTTTTACATACAAAAACATCCTGTTCTAGCTGAAGCTGCTGGTGAAAAGACTTCTGAAAAGTCTGTTGGTGAAAGCTGGCAATTGCAACAATCCTGTTCCTAGAAGTACAATGGCTGATATTAATAATGGCTTTGTAGGGCCAAACAGTCCCTTTGGCAAGGGGATATAGGCATTGTGCCACCCAGATGGATGAAGCATGAGTTTACATACCTGGACTGTTTAAATAATGCTGAGGTTTGAGGTGAGAAGAGTGGAGAATCACTGTCATTCTTCAAATGCTTAGTGACTTGCTGCAAAAGAAGGACAATATTTCAGAATCCATGCTGGATAAGACAAAAGTAACAGGCTTAAGTTATAGTAAGTAAGGCTTAGACACTAGGAGAAAAAGTGTTTTCCTAAAAATTTTCCAAAAGATAAGGATGAATTAATCACAGGAATCCAAGGGTACATCAAGCCTACGGGACCTGAAGAAATGCTAAGCCACTATTCAACATACTAGAGAAGTTGTGTCAGTCTGGTGAAGTTCCCACCAGCTGGAAAAGGGGAAACATAACCCCCATTTTGAATGAGGGAAAAAAGAAAGGTCTGGGGAACTACAGGCCAGTCAATCTCACCTGGTGCCTAGAAAGATAAGGGAGAAAATCCTTCTGGAATCTGTGCTATGACACATAGAAAATAAGGAGGTGATTGGTGACAGCCAACATGGTTTCATTAAAGGCAAATCAAAATAGTACCTCAGAGGCAAAGATCTTTCCTTACTTTCCATATACAAGTTACAAGCTGCAATAGTAATGGGCAAAGAGCAAGCTGTCATCTCTGCTTCTGCCAAGGACTTCCTTCAAGTGCTCCACTCATCCTCATTAATATTTTTTCATTAATGTTTATTTAATATTGATTATTCTGATACTGCAATTACAAGTCTGTAGACCCTGAGAAGAGTGAAGTGCATCTGAAATGAAATACACGACTATCATATTTTAATTTCTGGTAATTAGAATTATAATGATTTGTTGTAACTGTGGCTATCTAGCTATTAAAAATGTATTTACTGTCTATAATGCAAAAATTAGAAGGAAAAAAGTAGTTCTTGTCTATGTATCATAAATGAGGTAAAGAATATAGATTTATGTTGTACATATTGAAAACATTTTTCCAGAGTACCAGGATATCGTTCTAAGCAGTTTAAACATATGGCTACATAAATCAATTACATTCTTCTGAGAAACAGTTAGATGAAGCAATTTTTTATTTTTGAATCTCATGTGCAGCCATTCCAAGAAAAAGGAGTGTATTTAAATCAATTACAGGATTAATCTGAAGAGAAGCACATTAATAATCTGAGAAGAACTGACTAAACAAATACTACTTTGATTGCCAGCATCAAGTTCAAATTCACTTTTCAATTACTTTGTCATCATTTAAAGGTTTTTATGGTCATTATGGCAGCTGCAGAACCTGACATGTGTGGCAGAGTTAGACCAGTGGGTGGACTCAGTCACAGTAATTATTTTTTCTGGTGATATATATAGTGTCCTAAAGCATCACAGCTTAAAGTCAACAGATCCTTAAGAGACAAATTCTAATGGGTTCAGGTAAACAGACAAGAAAGCAGACACTGTGTCCAAACAACATCTCAAAATGATCAATAGAAGTCAACCTTTGACCCTGCTATTCATTTGTCTCTTTTTCTTATGAGAGAGATTAATGGAAGAAGTTACAGACTGGACTGCAAGTATTGACACCCCTCTGTTTTTTTCTTTAAGGTCATATGCACAGGTATCTGAAGGAAGAACAAATTAATTTAAAATTGGGTATGAGAGAAGTCCTGAAGATGAAGCTAGGAAAATAATTAAGGAATATAATGTGAAATTATGAAAAGAGCACAGAAATATCCCAAATTCTGCTTTGACTTGCACCCCAGAAAAGCCAAATTGTTTAGTGAAACAGGCTTGGCAGGTTTGTCCCCAGAAGTAAAGTTTATTTCAGTTCAGTAAAACATGTTTAAAGTATTATTTAAGTATTCAAGAAAAAATAGGAAATTGTTCTGGGTTTTTTTCCTTTTTTCTTAAGCAGTCATTTTGTTCTGTGTAGAAACGGAGTACCTTCAAAAGAGAAACATGCTGTAACAAGCAGAGAGTCAATTTAAAAATCAACTTGAGTCATACCTTCAGTTTTAGTAGGGTCCTGATTGAAAGTAATTTGACACTTGCCATGTTTTTAGATCAAATATTTATATTAAATGGTATGCAAAAGAAGATTGTCCGAATATGTGTCAACCAGATCTGCTAAATTTTGGAGGTTTTGCAGTGCTCACCCAACTCTGTTTACAGATAAGGAACATTTGCCATGTGTACTCCTTAAAGTCAACTTGTCCAATATTGAGACTCTCCCTCTGGTTTTCAAATATTCTGCATTTCCTTCAACTTCTGTGACCCACTCAATCAAACAGATGTTTTTATCCCTTTTGTACTTCCACTTGCATTGGTCTTGTTTTTGTGGATTAAATATTCACCAAGGAACCTGACTCCCGTCAGATGAGGAGTTCATTACTTGCAGGCTGAGCAGAGTAGGCAAACTCCAAATGCTGATCATGGTACAGGTAAATTGAAAAACTTCAGGAGACGTGCATGATTAGGTAGGTGACAAGTGGAGAGGTTGCTGGGATAGAAAAAGGGCATGGTTAAGCAATGGGCATCAGATCCATCCTGTTTCTCCCATGGTGGAATGCAAGACACTACAACTCAGAAGAGGTTAATGTAGAATATTTGGCCACAGAGAGTGTTTCTGGCTCTACCAAAACTCTAGGAAGTTAATTCCTGAAGATTATTCTGCATACCAAATGTTAATGTAAGAACATGAAATGCATGGGGGGGGTTGGTGGTGGGGGGAAGAGAAGCACATTATTGTGACAAAAGTATTGGGAAAATCAGAAGTAGGTAAATATAGAATCAGTGATGCAGTGGAATTATAGGTGCCATTCTAGGATGATAAACAGTTACCTGGGCTGCTGCTTAAGCTCAGAAAAGCTAGAAGAAACTTCCACTGTGTTTGCCACATCCAAAAGATCAAAGTGTATGCTTGGATATAATCCAATCAGCAATAAAATCATTACAATTCTTTTTCTAGCAAATCCAGTCAATATGTCGATCATACAGATTAACACTCCTACGACAGCAGATGACAAAGATGCAGTTGATGAATTCTATCAACAGCTTGAAGAGACATTAATTAAAATTGAAGTAAAGCTATCACCCTTGCAAGTGGGGACATAACTGTGGAAGTCTGGCTGTCAGATGTTTGGCTCGCCAAAAGAAATGGGAAATGACTACTTATTGTTGTTTTTAGAATGAAGGGGCATCTGGTTGAACTTTTTTGCCTTCATGTTCATTCCCTCTTCATTTAACACCTAAGCTGAATGTCCAAGATATTTGTATAGATGGCTATGGCACAATGAGTAAGAGCCAGGCAATGCTGAAGGATGAATATGCAACAAGCAAAGAACACCCTGAGTCCAAAGATAAGTTTTTGGCTTCTAGGATGTCAAAATATGGATATTCAGCAGCCCATTGCTTCTTGTCCAGACACAGAAAAATCTATGTGATGTCTGTCCAAAAGAGGTTGGCTGCATTGGCATGAAGGAGCAGCCAGTTAACCCAAATGGGCTATGAAATAAAACTGCCAAGTACAAGCTACCAGTAGACACATCCTGGTAAATCAGGACTGTGCTCTGAACATCTGTGAACAGCAGCAAGCAACCATTTCATAAGGCAACATGTGAATAGTAACATATGCTGCCCAGACTTTTTCAAAATGTATAGAGGATTTTCTTTGAGACAAGCTCTGAAAGAATTTGCGAACTGAAAAGGAAAGTCATGTCCCACTCCTATCCCACCCCAGGAAACAAGTCAGATGGGTCAATGAGATGACAAGGCAAGCTGCAGTCCTAGATAATCAGCAGCATATGCTGGAGTTAGTGGAAACCCATGAGTGGAAACCAGATTACGGATATTAATGTGGGAGGGAATGAAATATCTCTATACTGACCAAAGGAGCAGATGCAAGCAAACTTTGCCTAGTGATCAACTGCAGAAGAAATAGATAAGGCTCAGTTATTTGGAAACTTTTATATCCAACCACAAAGGTGTTCAAAAGGAAATTGAGGCAGAATTCCAATTCAGCTGTATCTTCTCACAGAAAAAAAGCATAAGAAATCTTAGAAACATTTATTAAAGTACAAGGTTCAACTGGTGCAAATAGGAATGGTTGAGGGAGCTGGGATTGTTTAGCCTGGAGAAAAGGGGGCTCAGGGGGGATCTCATTGCTCTGTACACAACCCAAAAGGAGGTTGCAGCCAGGTGGGGTCAGTCTCTTCTGCTGTATCTCAAGTGAAAGGATGAGAGGAAATAGTCTTATTGCGTCAGAGGAGGTTCAGATTAGATACTAGAAATTTTTTTTCACTGAAAGAGTGGTTAGGGATTGGAATAAGTTTCCCAGGTGGGTGGTGGAGTCACAATCTTAGGAAGTTTGAAGAGATGTGTAGACGTGGCACTTGGGGATATGGGTTAGAGGAAATTATGTGGGTGCTGGGTTGATGGCTGGGCAAATGATCTTGAAGCTCTCTTCCAAAAAAACTTATTTTTAAGTCCAAGAGAGTGAAGGGAAAAAAGCAGAAAAATGCTTATTCTTCACCTAATTTTCTTCCCATTGTACATAGATCAATACCTTGATAGCTTAGCCTGTGTTCCAGGTCTATCTTCTAAAACATCAGCAAAAGCACTGCCACAAGCACTGACTTCACATAATTTATATAGATCTTACTCCAAATTACTTAAGCTGGCACTAGAAGGAAGTATTAATGTCATCAGGTGCAATATCCACCTTTTGGCAAATGTCTTCCCTGAGAATATCAGGTTAGTTATGTGCTACATGACTCTAATGGAGTAGTACTGGGAGGCAAACAGTAGTTAGGCTTAACATGGATAAATCTCTTGTACTTTTAGATCTCTGAAATCCAGTTATTATTTTCTTTTTACCTCACTGCTTTTGCAACCTTTTTATATTGCCCAGTTGTATTTTTCTGAGTCACACCTACAGTAATTTTTTAAAAAGCCAACCAAACAAAACAACTAGTTAAAAAAAAACTAGTTTTGCTTTTGATGGAAAATCTAAATAGATTGAAATACAGCACATCTCTGAGCTCTGCTGCTTTTATATCCAAACTTTGAGCTACAGTCACTGAGTTTATCAAGCTCATTACATTTTTTGTCTACTGCCATGCATTTCATTTCCTACAGGCTTAAATACTACACATAAGTTCAAGAAACCATAAAGATATCTGAACTCACAGATTCAATAGAATAAACTGGCTCTTGTAGTACTTTTTTCCCTGCTCACCCTCCCCATCGAAGTAAAACCCCCAAACCACCTATTCTATTTCCGAGTTCTACAGTATCTTCATCCACCATTTCTTTTATGCATTTAATGTGTGCATTTAATTGTGCTCTTTCCCTTCTTTTGATGCACAGAGAGAGATCAAATTAAACCAAGCAGTATGTAGTCAAGGCAGCGTTGGTCTTTGTTCTATTTGTTTCAGTTGAAGATGATCCCATATTCACAGAATCACAGAAAATTTACTCAGAATATTTGGCAGTGACACACAAAGATCATCAAATACAATCCTCAAGTGAATGGCCAATATAGGGATAGCACCCATCACCTTGGCTCTATTAGCACCCTTTTCTAACCAACTGAGCCCATCTCAGGGCTGATGCTCATTGCTTATGGTTCAATTTAGATAATTAATTTTTTTTAAATATCAAACTATTTTCATGCTGTGAGAAAGGAATCTGTAGATTGGAATTCTCCCTCCCAGTCCTTGTTTTCAACATCCTAAATTGCAGGTTTCATGCTGAATTACAGAAATAGCTGAAGAAGGCTTCATGGTCTCCAGAATGTAATTCAGGATATTAATTCTCTGCACCTTCCTCTTCCATTTATGATTTTTCAGTCTTTGAAATACAATGCAGTAGTCATTTTGATGCTATTCAGACTTCTATCTTGTGTGTTTTATAGGTGAGAAAACCACCACCAACTGCTTTTTCTGGATTTATTCTTGAAAAATTAAAACAGTATAATACCACAAAAGGGAAAAAAAGACCATGTTTGATGAGCAGATCAAATGCACAAAATGATAACTTGGGGTTTTTCCAAAGGACATTTTCCTTTACCCAGACATGCTTTTTCTCCTTGTTGCTGTCATGATTGATTAGTGAAGCACCAAACAATCCATGTAATTATTCACCAACTGCAGACCATCTGGAGCTAGGAATTTGCAGTCTCTTTCTAGAAATGTATCTGCACTGGGTTTGCTGCACGCTTTTGAGCCTAGTACTTAATCACTACATGTGGGAGGTGTTAACTAGGGAATTGCCTTTCCAGTCTAACTACATTATCATTTATATTGTGCTGTAAATGTCTGTAATATTTAAAATCCTTTTCAAAGGGTTAGAAGTGCAACACACATAACAGCTTATACCCCAAAGAGCATCGAGTTGAAGTGCACAAGTGGATCCCACAAAATAAAAGGCAAATGATGGGGGAAGAGTGGCTGCAAGAGAGGTAAAGGAACAGATGTCAGAAATTTTTTTGGAGGAGGAGGTGAGTGAGGAGGAGGGAAGTTGTTCCCATGTGAAAGATGATCTAAAATGGGGAGTGGGCGAAGGAAATGATTTGGAGTTTCTTACAAGTATGTCTACTGTCCTATCAAGAAGTGTTTGCGCTTTTGAAAGGATGGCTAAATTTGACAGGAAAAATAAACCTTTTAAACATGCTAACGTAAAAAGAAATGTAAAACTGTTGCCCATTGCACGGTTTAGACATCCTATGGACTACGAAATAGCTGTTATCAAAATAATGCATGTCTAACAACCAGAAACTTGTAAACTCAACCTGAATTGTATCTCTCATCCTTCAGAGACCAGGAAAAACAGCACAGCCTTAAGAAAGACCTGAAGGTCAACAATTTGAACAGCAAGGTAAATATTCTGGCTTTGTGGAGATTAGGCAGGAAGGAGGGAGGCTTGTTCCTCTGGGAATACCACTGGGAATACCATTGTGAGCACCAGACTCTGTCCGTTTACAGTTAAACCAGCAACTGCCCACGTTTTTCACTGTGGTGCTTCACATATGCCCAGTCATGACTGGGAATGCCACACCTTAGCAATATGGTCTTTTTGGCTGAGACTTTAGAAACAGCTCTGTCATTATTGTTGAAGCTATAAATATCTGTTCAGAAGGAAACATTAAATGTGAAAGGACATCTATGTCTAGGATAATGTCTGTTTTCCAGGGGGAAACATCCACCCTGCTTCATGCACTATTACGCTTCTTCAGAGCTGGTTTCTGCAGCTCTTATAACATATATAGTGGGGCTATTGTCTATATGGTCTAAGTATTTTGTTAGTATCTCAGTACAATATCTGTTCCTCCTTCCAAGACCCAACAACAACTTTATTTTACAAAGAGGGGGGTATGGGGGAGGTTTGTTGCATATGCAGTTTGCCTCCAAATGCATGCCACAATGCAAACATATGGGCTGCATCTCTTTATGCTAATCAACATCATAAAGCCGTGGCCTGGGTTCTGGCAGAGTTTTAACTATATAACTAAGGTCTCTTCCTATAATCTGTCCTTGCTACTCAAGAAAAATGGACCTTGTCCTAGTGCTGAGCCATGCTGTGTCATTGTCTGGGGGAGCACCAATTCCTCCGGACCAAATTCAAACCAGACCGTGCTACCAATCCAACAAGATAAATGGTAATGTGCTGAATTCATTCCCTGTTTAGACTGGAATAGGCATAACAATAGCATATATCCAATTCATAACCATTTTTAGGCAGCAGATAATGATCAGGAAGCCTCCCTAACACCCCTTTTTCCTGGTTTCTTACAAACTGTACCTAAGGAATAGTAGCCACCAAGCAGGCTGGAATAATCTGTCTCCTATTGGGATGTCAACTACTCCCCATATTTTGCCCCACTCATTGTGTCTGGTTCTGTCATTCATTCACCGTGATGCACTTTAATCTTATCCTTAAATAATTTTCCATCCCTTCCCAGCTTGGAGCTTCTTGAGTTTTTTCTCAACAATTTCCATCCCATATAAAAATAATTAAAAACAGACATTAATATTAGTCTCAGATCCCCGTGGAATCAGTCTTGATGCTGGGCCACAGTTAATGAGCAGATTTTTGTAACTAGTTGCATATGGCAAATGAAGGGGCAGGCAAATTAGGTGAGGAATGATTCTTTCTACTAATCCTGTAATTAAGAAAAGGTGAGAACCAGTAAATATCACCAAAGTTGTCATATAAGTCTTAGCAATATTTTACATTCTATCACACTTATTCTGTCTCTCTGAGCAGGCAGCTGCTAGACTTAACTACAGTAAGATAATGTCAGAAAACAGAAGCAAAATATTTTGATCTGGGGACTGCAGAGCTGTGGGTGGTGTTAACTGTGGCCTCCTTGTAGATCAGAGACAAACCAGGAAGAACTTACAGAAGAGTGAGAAGCTAAACTATACTGTTACCAAATTAATGTGCTTTTCTTGCTTAAGTCACTGCAAGGTTCATCATAGTCTCCAGTGGAGTCAGAATTTCCTCTCCAGTACTTAAAATTCTACCAGGTTAACAGAAAAAGACACAAAAAATTACTTGCTGTTCATTTTTGGAGACTAGATATATTTATATGTGTAGTTGGTGTACTCCACTTAGCCACATCCCAGCTCTATGTTGTAGAATACTCAACATTCTCTAAGTTTTCCACTCCTAGGTGCCTTGATTTCTACTAGCTGGGAATCTTGGCATATGTAACAGATAGAAATCCTGGTCTGTGCTGAGCTTGTCTCTAGTCTGGATGACCACAGGATACCTGAGAACATCATGGCACGTATCCACGCATCACTTCAGATGCAAGAAAATCTCTGTCTTCAGAATGAAAGAGGTTGGTACCAACAGATGGACAAGTCTATTTACTTCCAGTCAAAGTTCAGTCTTTTTACCTGGAGATACTGCTGTTTCATTAAATAATGCTCATTGTGTAATGCTACTTAGCACAGTATGAAAGTGCTTTAACCGGGCTGGAGGGTGAACAGTAGAATGATCTACATTAACAGGACAGTGGAAATCATTTGGTATTACCTTGTCTGATTCAGTCCATTCTTCCTATGTAAATTTTATTACTTTTTTGTTAAACTAACACAGGTCCAACATGAAAAGGAAAGAGGGGAAAGAGAAGGAGAAACAATTGGCCTGTCAGGTAAGAGGAATCCCACCTCTATTACCCCTCCAGGATTCTTCCTGGATACATTTAGAAGTCCCATATGCCAAGGAAACAGATGACTGTTGGGGCTATATCTGGGCTGTGTATTTGCCAAGTTGGAAAAAAAAAAAAGGGATTTTATAATCAGGTCTACCAAAATCCATGTTTTAGGGGAAAACTTCATCACAAGCAAATTAGGTGGTAAGGCAAAAATGCCTTCATGTTTTCCAGAAGCACCCTACATAGCCCTTAAAGCAAGTAAGTCTTGTAGTTTGGTGTTACTCATTCCTAAAGGAGAATTTTTCTTCCTAGCATCCAGGAGTGCCCTCAGGAAGAAGGGAGAGTTTGTAATCTGACCCTTGGCAAGCTGTGATGAGGCTGTATGGCCACTGACATTTTGTCTGTCCAGTCTCTTGAAGGACTCTGTATCTGTGCCATGCTGATCCATACACATGAGAGATGATTTCATGAGTAAGGGACAAGGAAGACAGGCAAAGATTTTTAAAATTGGGATGTTTTCCTGCTTCCATCTAAACTAAGACTAGTTATCAGATTAATTCATAAACACCATCAGCCACTGACAGTTATTTGCTGCTTCCAGATTAAACAGAATTCAGATCAATCATCAAGAGGCAAAGGGTCTCTCACTCACTAGCAACCCTGGGAGCCATCAGTTTCCCAAGAGCATCAGGTTTTATAGGAATGTCAGGAAGTATGCAGTAGTCATGGTGTATGGTATGCTTGAAATATTAATGAATTTTCTAGCTAAAATGTACTTGACTTACTGTAATTAAACAGCAGAAGACTTCTTTAAGATGCATTCCTAGAGAAAGTTAAATACTGTTTCTGTTACATGTCATTCTTCAAAGACAGCATCTGAAATAGGTATCTGAAGTGTAGCATTTGAATAGTGTTTCATTTACCCCAGACTTCAGTGTAGCAGCCTTCCCTGAATTTAATAAGTCTGCATTAGAATGAGCACTGTCCAGAGTCACCTGAGTCAATGAAAAGCAATTTAATTCACTGTATGGAGAGGCACAAGGTGTCTCTCTCCTCCTGCCCCCAAAGTAGATTAAATGAAAAGCTTTCTTAGGCATTGAATGAATACTTTCAGGATTGTGTATCATACTCTGATCTCTATAAAATCTTGTGTAAATGTGTATATTTGGGTCACTGTGTATTTGTTCAACAATGGAAAGGTGAGCTGAACATAAATTAATACACTGCTCTTACCATACAGAAAGACAGCTATTTAATTCACTGAAATGGAATAAAAATAAAAGGAGCAAAATAGCTGAAACACAAGTAGTATAAATACGACGGCTGTGATAATCTATGCGTATGTGGTTTTATTCTTTGCAGCTCAGTAACACCTTCAATGTCGCTTATACAGGGCATGCACTAGGAAATCATGTCACTATTGGGCTCTTTGGTGACATGGCAAAGTGAAATATTCTGGGCTGGTGTAAATACATGATACATGTTATTTAACATGGCAGTAATACTATTTCTGATGACTGTACATCAATGAAGACCATGAAGAGTGGGCCTGTAGCTCACCATCCAGCCACAGCACAAGTTGGTGTTCTTAGCAGAGGTCACCAACAGACACCATCCTTCGCTGCAGGTACAGAAGCTGTGTGTTTGTAACAGTGTTTTCATCTTCTTTGAGCTACAGAAATTGTAGTAGGTTGTAAGTTGCGATTTTTTTTCATGTTGGTATTTGATGTCATCTCTTATGTCTATTTCATATATTCTGGTTTTCATGTTAAGGTTTCTGATAGCAGTTTGCATCCTCTTGAAGGGTAGATGTTACAATCATATGTCCAAGTGTAGAGGTCAGCATTTGTTATTGTCTGATTTGGCCTGTACATGTTAACATTTAACAACAAAACTGAAATACATAGGATGGAGCACTAAGTGGTTTAGTTCTTCTGGCCTAGAGGGCAACTCTACTTCATTTTTTTGTTACCAAGGCAACAGTTTAGCTTCAGGCAACATTTCATGAAGTTACTGTACATCCTCATAGGAGATTAAGCTTCTTCAGAAAATCAAACTATGGCACCATGTGATTAGTTTTAAGAATGAATTAATGTAAGAATTGCAAAGCTAAACATAATCTCTGTAACACTAAGTTTACTTCTGTCTCTAATAAACTAAGTTCACATTTGAGAGACAAATTAAAAATCAACAAGCTTAACTTCTCTGGCAGTAGAAAAAAGGTCAGGAGGAAAGTGAGATTTATTCAAACAGATGTCCATACTTTTCTTATAAGTAGGTTTATAGGGACAATATACCAGTATTTGTTCATCAGAAACTATCTCACAATTCAGAGTACATAATTCCAGGTATTGTTAACATCTGTACATGCTATAAACAACTAATGTATAGTTAAATGATACCTTCTGCTGTTAGAAATTGCTATGGATCAAGTTTGATTAGCTATTTTGGAAGATATACAAGGTTTATGCGTCAGATATGGCTGCTCTGCTCCAATCTGCTGTGAAATCCATGGCTAGAAAATGGAAAAAATATTTGCCATGTGCTGGGAATAGGTGAATTATTTAAATAAGAAATAATGGGCTGGAATATTGCACTGTGCATGTGCATGAAAAAGATAGCAGTACTTATCTGTGGAAAGAACTCCCAGCAGCTATTTACTGATTAAATTGGTTTGTGAGTCAGTCAGAACTCTTATTGCTAGCGTGCCATACAGCTACAGTGCTTGGGAATCTCTATAACCTTTTGTTTGTTTGTTTTATTTGTGAAGACGAGCTTCCAAACCAGTCCTGTGTGTGCTGTGCAGGACTTGAGCAATGTTTGGGCAATGTGTGGGCAGCCCTTAGGGGAGGCTGAGGATGGGGCAGGGCACAAGAGGGTTGGTGTTCTGTAGTGCAGTTGTGTGGGGCTGGTTGCTGTGAAATGTGGAAGGAGCCACATCCTCTTGCAGCAACAAAACTCCAGGCAGTGTGCTGGTGGGGACCTTGAGCTCCTGCTTTCTTTTGCATACTTCTGCCTGCATATTCCATGGGAAAAGGATCTTTGTGACTTATGTTTTTCATATGTTATTTCAGGTAGAGCTAAAGCAAAGTTAGCAGGAAGAACCTTGCAATATATATGTGCATATATACACACAAACATACATATAATATTTTCTTTTAGACATTCTGTATTGAGCTACTGTTCCCTAGAACTAGAATTCAGTTTAATGGCTCACATCCTCTCTTACTTAGCCCCATGTCTTCTGTGATGAAAGAGCAAATTCTTTCAGAGACAAGCATTCCCATCAATAAAACAATTGGGACAACTTTCAGCAGACAGAATTTTTACCATGGCTTTCTAGCCACCAGAAAAAAAAAAAAAAAAACCAGAAAGACAACTCTGTGTCATCCCCATCATCACCTTTGCACCTTTTTTCCCATCCAGTTTTATTTAAGAGACCTAAGTGGGACTTTGTAGGAGTGGGTAGACAAATATAATAAAACATAATAGCACAGACACAACAGGGACAGATGATGGAGAGTGTGGGATGACTGTTCATTCTCCCTTTTGTCTTTGTGAGAAAATCTTTAACAGTATCCGAATAGCAGGAAAGTATTAAGAAAGTTCAACAGCAAAAGAGAGGCAGTCAACATTTGAAAAAAAACTTGAAATTTATAATTATGTTGAACCAGCTTAATATGTCTCAATGTACATATGTATCCTGGGAGAACTACCAGATTACATTTGGAATTATCATCCCTCTCAGCCTGGCCTCTACCAAAGGATTTAAACCTTGAATAATTCACCCCTCCTCCACCTCAGAGTCTGTAGTAATATTTTCATTATAATATTTATATGAGAACATACGTGAGCAGATCCACTGCTCTTGTCACCTGGGATTTCCCATGCAGGACCTTCTTCAGTCAATTCAGCTTCCAAATATATTTTGTGACTCAAAATATTTCAGTATGAGAAGCCTATCCTTATCTGATTTGTTCTCCCTTCTGGTCAAAGAACAGCTCCAGGAGAGATATTCATTGAAGATTCTTTGCACCAAATACTCTCTCCATTCCATCACACACAACTCTGTGGACCACACTAGGCAAAAATGTTTTTTCAGATGCTTTTGGCTGTCCTTCCAGCCTTTCCTTCTTGGAATAGAGTTTAAGCCTCACCTTTCATAAGTATTCCATGAAGTCTCAGACACTCTTAGTGTGCTGTGATAAACAGAAAATTTATTTCTGAAATTAATTCAAGATTCTTAGGTTTGATTCTACTAAAAATTCTCATAGTCACTGAATCCTACAGAATTTTAACAGGAAGCATAATTTATTATGCCCCTTTTTCCTCTAAAAAACATGACTACAGCAGAGATCATCACACATTTGCCTGTGATTTCTTCTGGTTTTACCCCACATTAACTAGATTAGAAGAATTTGTTTCCCTTGTTAGATCCATATCTGTGGCAAAATCTCTTGTTGCAGATAAAACCTCTCTGAGGATATTAATCAATGATTCAATTAACCTTCCTCTGAAAAGTTTGTTGGTAGCATATGCAATTAACCTATCACATCTAAATTAGGATTTCTCTTCATCCTATTCTACTTTTGACTTCTAACTTTTGACTTCTTATCTCTTAAGATAACGTTATGGATTCTATGGTTCTAATAAAATATTAGAATATCTATCTGGCCTCTTTCGAGTAAACATATATTTCACCTGCCTCTTATGACAAATCCTTTGCTCAAGAAGATAATGCTTTAAATCCAGTAGAAGAAAAGAGGATGGCTTCAAAGAGGAGTTTTTGGCTGCTTAGTCTCTCTTGATTCCTAGACCATGGACAATATGTGTATGTCATATAGAATGTACTTGTACCTCATTTTTAAAATCAAGGGGAATGATCTTCCTTGTTTAATTCTTTATATTCTTCTTTATATCTGATAATATATCTGGTAGGTTTTTTTGTGGCAATTGTTGGAGTTTCTTTCCTCCAAGAATCAAAATTCCTCATGATATTAAGCAAGATCTTGTTTTTATCATCATTGTCTGGTTCAGAATTGAATCAGGTCTGAGAAGTCCTGCTTAATGATGAAAAGAATGTTGAATTTTGGACATGAAGATTTTAGTAATTTCAGTTGCTACTGATTTGTATGCAGAGACAAAACTACTAAAGAAATGAAAATTTGACATTTATCTCCTCATATAAATTGAATGACTTATTTTTTAAATCAAAGTAACCTACTTTGGTTACTTTGAAAGCCTTTCTTCATTCTTTTCCAGCATCTGATTAAGGTACATTTTTCTTTAGCAAAGAATTTTATGTTCAGTGAGTTCAAGTTTGCTCAGTCCTGACCTTAGAAACTCATTTCTGCCTAGAAAGTTATATTTCTGAAAATAAAGGTTGACTGCCAGTAGAAACCATGGATAAATCTTAACAGATGGCAGTACATGCTGGAATTATATGAAATTCCTGCACAGGAGTGTACATACAACTTATTATGCATAGTTGTTGGGATCTGTGCAACTGAGTATGAATATACAGTGTGTGGGATTAGTTCTGCATAGAAAGAAGAGCTTGTGTGGAGTGACATGGTGACACAATTGCATGTGGTTTTCACATGTGCCTGAACCTTGGAAAAAATTCCACTGAGCTTGCAAGGCAATCCAAGGAGTGTACAGTGTTTCCTGCCATGGCCCTGTGATATGTTTCTGAGATGGTTCATGTGATCATATCCATGAGCTGAGCCTGTTTCAAAGGTATTTTATACTGAGATGTGTGTACAGATGGACAGAAGCATCTGTGGAGAATTCGGTCAACAAAAGAGCAAGAGCTATAGGTTCTTGATAAGGTATCTGTCCTTTTTAAGGAATTTGATTTGTTCTGTTCTGCTAGGGTTCTATTATGTTCTGTGTCCCCAAGACAAGGTTCAGGTAGTATAAAATTACCTTATGTTCCCTCTGAAAATATTCTTTTACAAGAACTCTGCTACCTGATTCATCGCCAAGAACCTACTCTACCAGATATTGTGGCAGCTGGACCAGAAGGACAGTGTCTCACTCACTTTATTTCCTTGGAAATTATTTCTGTCTGGCTAGGGAAAGAGCTGGATGTGACTTGCTGTGGTAAAATATAATCAATCTTGAACTCCAGAGGAAGCTTGAGTAGATTTTCAGAAGCTTAGGTGGGTCAAATCAGCACATCCAAGCGTGTAAAACTTTTCTGTTTTGTGAAATATGAGGGAACACTCAATACAGAAAAACAGATATTAGCTGAAAATACCTAAGAGGAAAAAAAGGTTTAAAGTGTTTAAACAACCTCTCTGCAAACTAAATAGTTGCTGGCTAGCATAAAAGAGTTAATTACAGCTCACTTTTCAGTAAGTAAGGACTTACTAATACCTGCAGGTGTCCAGTAGATTCTTTTATATCAGCTAGCCATAAGGGGTAACGTGATCCTCCACTGTATCCTTTTGAGTGGAAGTAGATGCATTTTGTAAGGTAATAGAGAAGATTAATAACTACATCTTTATTGAAAAGAAAATGAACACCACACAGAAAAGCCTTTCAACTCTTTGCAAGTTCAAACTGGGCTCCAGCAGGGCTCTAATCTGCCTTTTAACTCAAACTGAAACACTCAAATTGGAGCTGCTTTGTATGTTTGGATCATTGCTATACAGCTGAGCTTCAGCCCCGTCCTGTTGGAAATCTCCATGCCCTGTTGGTCTCTGCCTGCTGTATCCTCACTGTCGGATATGGCAATCAGCCTTGGCAGCTCTCAGTAAAAGCCAGCTACCAGCTGTTTCCTGTGACAGAATGAAGCCAGTGCTCACTGCTGATGCTTTCTTTAGGGCTTTAATGCCTTTTGTCAAGAGTTTTCTTTTTATTAAGAAGACTACTACAGCAGTGCACATACAAAATTCAAATAGCTTTAAGTAAGGAAGAGAGTTCAAATGTTTGGTATCTTGGTGTCAAAATGAGGACAGCAATGACAAGTGCATTCAAAAGCTATTCTGAGGTAATGCTTTTGCTGTTCTAATTGTGAGCCCATTAAATCATTTGCAGAGGACTGCATTCCCTCTGCTATATCCTGACACTTTTGGAGAAAGAAGGAGTTGAATGAAAAAACCTTTCTCCCCCACCAGAGAGGAAAAACCTATCTTTTGCTGAGATACTTCTTTCTCTTGTAGATGTTCCTGACCACAAGGAACACTTCTTGACTCTCAGATGTCCAATGTCCTTAGAAAACAGGCTAATAGCACTAACCAAAATACTGCCAGTACATTTTGATTTGAAGATATATTCAGATACAGCATTGCTAAATTGGACTATAAACTCACTTTGAGAACCTTCTATCAGCAAATGGCCTGATACAATAATCATGGAACTAAAAGCTATAAAAAGTAATTTTATCAGTCATTAAGCAGTTCTAGGGAGGCAGCACATAGCAAAAACCTCAGTAATGCTAGGATAGCCATCCTACATAACAGTGTAGAAATTACTAAATTTCCTCTTTATGAAAAGCACAAACTGAAACACAAAAAGAGAGGTGCTCTTCTACATCAGGAGTCTGTTTTCCTTTTGCACTGTCTTTTTGGCCTGTGTTCACACATCATACTGTTAATTATCTTGTCTTATATGTAAAGTATCTATGATGTGCAGATGCTTACAGAAGCACTTCTTAAAATTCAGGATTTTATTTAATTCATGAGATAGACTTACACATGCTAATGCTGTGTGCATACCCACAGCCACTGGGAAACACTTCAATTAAAGTGGGACGTATGATCAATACCCCAGATATGTTGTCATTATTGACCTAAATGAATAAAATCAAAAATCTTCAGACAACTCTACAGCAATTCTCCCTTTTCTTGAATGTTGCAACACCATCTAAAGGCAGGAAACCTATGAGGTACCAGGACCTGATTCACAGAAGGCATCTAAACAAAGAGTCATACAGAGGTCTAGTTGACTCTTCAGAGTATGTAATGTTCTGTAGATTACAACATTATAAGCTGTCACAGAGATTCCAGCTCATCTTCTCTCCAAAACACTTCTCTCCAGCTCCTTCAAAAACTACCAGCCATGGAGAATTCACTACAGCCATTGAAAATTTGTTCCAGTGCTTAGTTATCATCACCTGCAGAAATACAACTTTATTCCCCATCTAGACCAGTCCATCTGCCCCTTTTCTCCTGTTACACTCATGCCTACTAATCCAAATGGCCTTTTACTTCTCATGTTATTACTCACAGAGAGGGGTTAAATTGCTTCTTAACCTTTTCCACTGTAAGCTAAATAGACCAAGCTTTTAGTTCTTCACTGATGCAGGATATTTTGTAATCCTTTAAAAATTCTCATGGCTCTTCTCTAAATTTTTTTGCATCATTTGCATTATCCTCCTTAAATTGTCAGTATCACAACTGGAGACAGTCAGCCTGTAACTGCAGCAGGAATGCCAAATGAAGGGGTTATACAAGCTTTTTGCTCCTACTAGTTTCTCCTCATTATCTACCCATTCTTTTTCATATATTGATATTTTTTGGCAAAGGGAAGTTAGAAATCTTCTATCTATCCTGAAAGTTCTCTATGAGCCTGAACCATTTCTACTCAGTGCTGTGCGCTTTGCTCATAAAATGAGTGAGGGAGTCACAGGCTTTTGCAAATGCAAGCCAGCCACCAACACAGAAGATCCCACTTTGGGCATGTTTTAAAGAAACAGTTGTTTTAGGGTCTGATGATTCACCTTTTCCTTTACCTATTAAAAAGCCTGATGACAAATGTGTGTTAGATTCCCAAGGATATGGTCTCAACATCAAGCAATGAATTGCAATAATATGAAAGGTCCATCTTGAAAGCACACAGTGAAGAACACATCCCATCATGCAGGGGACAGCTGGCCAGGTGTGCCAGAGATGAACATTCCTTGTGCCTCCTGTGTAGGGATCATGCTTCTGGATGCATCATGTGGCTGTGTGAGGTGGCCTTTCAGTCCCAGCTGTGTCCATCCTTCAAGATACTGAGTCGCACATCCATTCCTGCACGTGCATCTCGTATGCACAAGCCAGTATGCAGGCCAGTAATGCTAATGCAAAGTCGATGGCTGTTAACAGGTAAACCTGGCACATCTAGAGCCAGTTAGGATAACAAACCCATACTATGCACCACTGCATTCTGATAATTAATCTTGGAGATGGGCTGTGTGATTACCCCCATGTACCAGTCTGTTTCAAATCGTGCTGATACTTTGAGAATTCTGAGTTTTGGAGACATTCTCAGGGCTGGAGTACAGCCTGTGGTTTGAAAGGAGGCAGTGGGAAAGCAAACAAAGATGGAATAAAGTAGATTTTTGGTTCAGTTGGCGGGTTTATTTTCGTTTGTTGGTTGATTCACCCTTTTTTTTTTTTTGGAGCCCTTTGCCTTAGTTACTTTTTTACACCTCCTACAATGTGGCATCTTCACAAACATAAGACAAATTGTGAAGTAAAACACAGCAAAATTATGAAGCATGTGACATCAGACAAGATATACAAATGAAAAACACTGAAATTACTCATTTTGTAGCTCATACACACTTATGTCAGCAAGGGATATATGAGTCTATGTTTGTGTGTGTGGTTTTAAACAAGTTCCAGAGTCTTACTCTTAACTTTGCTTCTATTGTTTTCTGTAGAGGCATTCTAGCTTTGGTAATAATACTTGGGAAATGTTAACCTTGTGTTATTTGGGAAATAGTCACAAAATTAATCTGGTGCATCTAGAGTATAAATAGGAAGTCCAGTACTCCACTGCACTTAAACTAGGCTGAGGTGGTGGTCTAAGAAAAAGAGTTCAAAAATACCATGGAGATGTAATAGGACATCTAATCTCTACAACAAAGTGTTTAACACTAGGTTTGGAGCATGAGGCTGAAATGAATACCAAGAGGACAGGTTGAGTTTCCTAAGTGGATAATATTCAGAAGTTTAAATTAATTCAAATAAACTGATCAGGTGAGAAATAATTAAAAAAAAGAAAGATAATAATAATTAAAAAGAGAAAGATATATATATCATAATTATGGAGGGTTATGGCTGTATACACAATTTAGAAGTTTCCATTTCTCTTTCTAATAGGGAGGGAGGCAATGGGTAAAACTGGTAAAAGAATTTCTAGAATGAAAACCTTTGGAGAGGAAGAGAGATGCAAAAAACAGTTATTTAGCCTTTATCACAGAAACTGGAAAAAAATCTGGGAAAATGTTGTTGTAAATCACCTGAAAGCTCCAGAGTAAATTGTATTTCCCATGGACTTAGGGATTTTAGAATTTCATTTCATCCTTTCATTGGTCACCCCATAAGCATTATAGTTTCTACTTTCCATATGATAACATTCTCACCACATCCAAGAGATTTAAATGATGAGTTTATTCTTGACTTTTGCAAAGATGGTCTTTGAGAAAATATTTTAAAAAGCCAATGTAGCTGTCATTTTTCAATTAATGAGAGAAATGATTATATGATAGAGGCACATGCAGAGGAAGTATGAGTAGCAACCATCCTCCTTTTATATTTCCAATTTGTCATTCTGATGCCAGATGTCTTTTAAGAAAGATGTTCATTAACACTGAATCTCATTCTCCTTTTCCACATCCACAGCAAAACCAGTGTGCTTACATTTTTTCTTCTTGCATATGTGAGCTGAATGTGCCTTTGAATGAGCATTACTGAGCTAGTGCATAATCTTTGTGAACTCCTGCTGTAAATACAGACAGGCTTTTAACTTCTGCATTGTAAAGGAAACCTGAGTGTAATTTTAGGAGAAGTTTCATCAGGTGACTTCTGCCCGCACAGAGCAGAAGGCAGCTCTGCATAGGTCAATGTGGGCAAAAGCCAAAGCAGGTACTGCTGCTGCTGCAGCTGCAGAAATCTTGAGGTGATTCACAAGCATTGGATTCAATCTGTCATGGAAGCTCACCCCATTCCCTGTCTGTGGAGGAGGGTCTTCTAACCTTCTTACCATGAAGAAGTCATGCTGGGTTTACCATAGAGAACTCTACTGTCAGCCTTTTAAAGAAGTCTGAGAAAAATGCAGACAGTGGGAGTAAGGATAAGGAGACTGAGAACAGAATTCCAGAAGCATACTCCACATATAATTGGTTTTGGCTTTTTAGAAAGTGTTAGAAAATGAATGAACTTGCACAGAAACTGTTAGAAAATGAGTGAATTTCCACAGAAAACTGTCAGCATAAATAAAACCCATTAGCACAGCTAATGTAGATGCCTTATTGTCAGCCTCAGCAAGAGGGACTGATGGCAAACTTTCAGTCTTAGTCTGACCATGGTTCTTCCACAGATGTCTGTGCAGCTGGTGTTGTACCCACCAGACGAACGTCATTCTCCAGTATTTTCAAACCAACCTCTCCTAAAAACTCCATGTTTAGCTCTAAAAACTACATGGAGTTAAATACAACCAAATTCCAGCACTGTACAAAGTATATGCTCTTAGAGATATAACCCAAACTTTTATATATGTATATAAAGTTTGGTTTTAATTTGCTATAAGTTTAAGGAAGTTGATCTGGTCTGGTTTGTTACGTTATTTTAGTAAACAAATGCAAAATGTTTATTTAACTTAGAGCAGCTCTAAAACTTGCCTACTGTAACCCATAATCCTCTGATATTTATAGATAAATGCTTGTAGCCCAGACACCATGAATGCAACAGATTCTACATAGCCTTCTGTGGTTTCGTAGCATAAAAATAATCCAGGACTAAACAAACAGTAAGGGAAAAAAAAATAAAAAATAAAACCCAAAACCACAGAACAGAACTATTTCTACAACTAGAAGAATTGTGTCATGTTGTTAAAAAAAGTTCATGATTTCATTTTTGTCATATGGAACTTTTCTTAGCAAGGATCATCTAACACTACTACTAGAACTAACATGCCATCTTGCCTGTATGGTATCAAAGTACTCCTGTGCAGCTAAGTACAGCTGCTTCTCACAGAGATTCACAAAAAAATACCAAGTGAGTCCTTTATCCAGCTTACATTTTATAAAGGCTGGACTTGCTCACTTGAATAACAAGAACAATATCTACAAAAATAGGATAAAAATTTAGGAAAACATCTCTCTGCCAAGAGTGCCAAAAATCTGGAGGTGACATCAATAACTCTGTCATCACTGAAATGTATCAACAACTCAGAATATGAAAACACACATCTTACACATTTCTATTCATTAGTCTTCAATGCCCCGTTATGTATTTTCCCTTTCTTATTTCCTCTTCCCCCATCACCCCTCCTTGCCTCTCCCCTTCCCCTGCTTTGCAGCTCTCAGAAACAGTCCAGTCATCATAACACACACTTTTTTTTTATTTCCTTTTCCCAAAACCTGCATTTCACCTACAAGTCTTTTGCATCTGTGTAGCTGTATAATTAACTGGCAGTCTCAATTTTTATTTATGAAAATGAAGTCATGTTTCTGCTCATTATGGTTGTAAAAATATATAAACCTCAAAGGTTTTAGGTCCAAAACAAATATTAAGAAAACCCTCCAAAGTTCAAGAATTGTCATTTTTTAAAGCCAACTTTTGTATGTCAGGCACCTTTTACTCATGTTTTCAATGTTCATATTTAGAAGTACTACAATCAGGAAAATTAAAGGTTATCAGAGGAGCAACTTCTAAAAAAAATTGAGTGCATGGCTGTATCAATGCTGAGACCTTCCCAGGTTTCCCTTATAGGTTTCCCCTATAAGTTTCTGTTTGGAAATCTCCAACCTCCAGAAAACACAGAAACAAAACCCACAGATTAGGAAACAGAAGGCACTCTATGCAGAAAAAAAAATTGTCTTCTAATCTAATAAAACTATTTTTGTGCATTTAAAAGCAACTGAAAATGTAGATTAGCACATACTAATACAAATGAAAATACAGTAAAGACATGCTCCAAAGAGGGAGTGGAAGGTTTTCCATTGAAAATAGGGAGTGTGAGCAACTTTATCAAATTGAGGATTTGTGCTATTACTGTCTCATCATGGCCTATCAGCATAGCACAATATCCAACTATAAAAAACCTCATTTATACTGCTATTGTGTGTTGCCCTGAGAATCAGACCTTTCGATATTGTTTTCATAGTTTCTAGCCACTTTCCCAGGAAAGTAACTGTAAACATAGGTGTTTATACATTCCATTAAAGATATGCCTTTTGGTGGATGTCTCTCATGACCAGTGTGGTTGGGAAGGTGGTAACCTGACTATCCAATCCCTGGCTGTTGTTGAAAACCTATAAATACTGAAAGAACAAATAAACCGTCTTCTCCTTTCATCTCACTTCGAGCTGCATCTGTGTGAATCGTTTCGTGTCCGACAGTGACAATTGTGTATTGCCTATTTATGTTGAAATTTCCCTAGAATAGTCACACAGTTTTTCTGCTTCACTGTTCAAACCATGCATGGTTTAATCTTTCAGTAACATTCAGAGGAAACACACATTTTCAGCATAAAATTGGCCTAATGCACCTCTTACAAGCATGGAAGAAAAATCTACTTAGAGACTTCAGGCCTATCATATAAAATACAGTGAAACATTTTTATTTCTATGAAAATACATGGGAATGCAAGGTTTATATAAGGTGTATATAAGACATAAAGGTGTATATAAGAAATATCCTGCAAAGTGTGATCCAGTGTTTTTATGGACACATAGTCATGATAGACTTAGCAAAGTCCTGCAACATGACTGCTGATTAAGCTGCCACTTCTTTACTAGTCTCAGGCATCTCAAAGAACTGTAAGGTACTTCACAAGCTGCTGAATTTCAAAAACCTAATGAAATGTACTTGCTCCATCAATACAAGAGGCAGTAAGTGCTCATTCACAGGCACACCCTTATTCCAAGACTTACAATGTTGTGCACAATGTCAAAAGGCTTTAATTTTGATTCCCCTGGCACAATTATTTTTTCCTCATAATTAACCAACTGGGTATTTAGACATTTACTCTGATTTTTTCTGGCACAGAACCAGATTCAGCACAGATTTGATTGGAAAATTACTCCCCTAGTTACCCATCTGGACTACAACACTGTAAACTACCAGAAAAATATGGATCAATATTAAACTCAAGTCCATTCTTATGTCCAGCCTGATGACACAATGCATTGATTGAGCAGAAAACATTGACAAAATAAAGCAATTAGTTTAAATCTTGAAATAAAATTTCCAGTGTTTTTCTTCTCATCACTCTCAACAACTCACTTGTGTGTGTCTTCTGTGGAAAAGTGTCACATTCTTCTAAGTATTTAGGTGCTAAACTTATTGTGAAAAAATGCAGTGGGGCTCTTTCCCTGGGGTTCTTTGCTGAGCTCTTTCTATCTGTAACCAAGCATTTACACATAAAACATTAGAAACCCAGGTAAAACAACTTCTAGTACCCATATTTCAAGAATGTCTGACTGAAAATGTACTGCTGTAAGTCTGATCTGCAGAACCAATTTTCCACTCTTGTCAGGTCAACATTTGCTTTACTAATTACTGTTTTCAACAAAAATGTTCACATCAAGATCTTAGAATGGTTTTAGGAAGTAGAACAGGAATTCCAGTGTGCTCTGAAATACTGGCAAGGCGGGAAAATGCCATTAGAAGTGCTCCTATGTTTATGCAATGTATTAAAGTTAAATTCAAAAGAATATACAAATAAATTGTAGTTTGTTTCTTATGAAATTACTTGTTAACAAAGTACAGAATCATGTCATTTTTTATGTACCTTTTTTTCAGCTGATCATGAAATCTGAGTCTATAGCATTGCAAGAAATTGCCCCAAAGGATTTAACATTTTTTATAAAACAATGGAAAAAACAAAAAAACCCCAAGAAGATGCCTTATGTTACACTGTTATTCAGCACTTGTTTATAGTACCACCTCAGTATCTCTTAAGATTTGACCACATACTTTCAATTCTGCTAGCACTGGCTGTCTCTGGCTGTGTTGGAGCAGGGCAGCTTCCATGACACACCTTGCAGCCCTGCCTCTGTCACCAAGCTCCTTTCGGCTCCTGGCTGCCAACTGCTTGTAGGTTTGCTCTGCAGGGAGTCAGAGTGCAAAGGGCTGGGAAGAGGGTGTGAGTCTGAACACACACTCTTTGCCCTTGTGCGCCTGGAGGCCAGGAAGTACTCTGGTTCCAATAGGAGAGCAGGAGATTTTAGTCTATTTATACAAAGGCTGACATTTCTGGGACAAAGTAGCATCAAATTAGGAAGAACAAGGAGGCAGAGATGCTAAGAATTAGGGACTGAGCGAAGTTCCAAAACTTAGTTAAGAAATGACAATTATTATCTCCTATTACTGAGAGATTATAATGGCCTAAAGACAAAGATTTAAAAAGTGTCCATGTACAACTTTCCTTGCTGTGATGATGATTTTGCTGCATAGATCTTGCTGGCTGTAGTAGGAGTTAGGCAACTCTGGGACGTGGTGCTTTTTGCAGCAGTATTTTACAATCTCTCTTGAAATATGTATAGAAACATAAACTACTGTTGCTTTAGTTATATAAATTTGGTGTTAAAATTTAGCAGTCATCCTTCTCCTAAATGAAATGGCTGACTGCTCTTTGAGGCCTGCAGACCATGAGACAGGCCAGTGCGCTCAGATGCTTGGCAAGAAGAATTCCTTGACCACAGATTCTTCTGTAATTACTGCCCTGCTGTAAAATGAGATCGTGCACACCTGGCTCACACATGAATCGCACAATCTTTTTTGACTTCTCTAAGCCTTGATGGAAAGATAGACATATTGCTACAGTTCCCATATCTAAAGGACTAATGAAGTTATTTAGGGAGTGTTATGCAAGTTATGATTTATCTGGAAGATAGCACAGAAGTATCAGCTTATTTTGAAAGGAGCAGGGTAGGGCAGGAGCCTGGCTTACATTTACAAACATTATCTCTATTCTGTTGGAAATTTTCTTTCAGTTGGAAATATATTGATGTGACATGGGAAAAAAGGGGAAAACCAACCTCATTAACAGTTGTGGCATGGTTGCCTTTATTATGAAAAAGAGGTGACTAAGGGAGGTATGACACAGGCCTATAAAATGATAGATGGTTCAGAGAAAGAATGTAGGCAGTGATTACTCACTATTTCTTACAGTATAAGGCTTCTTCAACACTCATGCTATGATGTGGCTTCAAAATAAACAAAAAGGAAAGAGTTGTGCAGGCAACACAGTGTTAGTTCATGCAGCCTGCTAATCCATGGCATTATGAAGACAAGGAACTAAGAATGCCAAAGTAAGGACTGGAATTTCTGTGGGAGACAGGTCAGTCAGTGGCTATTAAAAGGTATTTCCAGGTGCAGTTTTCAGCTTGGGAAGGTGGTTAGGCATTTGGTTAGGAAGGTGGTTGAATATTGAAAGGAATTTCTGTTCATCTCATATTTCTTCTGTAGATAAATGCTAATGGCCACTGGCAGAGTGAATAGTGGAGCAGCCTTTATGTACCTTTTCCCCAAACTTTGTTGTTTTCCATAATGTAAGCTGTTCACAACAGTAAAAAACCCTTTAATTTTTCATGGCATTTTCTTGGCTTTTACCATCTGATAGGACTCTTATTCATGCCAGCACCTGGATTCTCATTTTGCCTATGCACTGGCATTTGTGATAAGCTTGAGGGACTGTCCTGTCAAAGTCACTCTTTCTGTAAGCAACAGTCAGATACCTGTAGTTCTAAAGGAAGCCTTCTCATAAATTGAGACCTGTGTGAGGAAACCTGATTCATATTTCAAATGCTCCTGTAAACTGGGATTAAATACCAGATTTTCTGTGGACATCATGAGAAAGTTGTGCTATAAACTGGAGTAGTTTTGTCATCAATCTTCTAATCCAGAAAGGACTTCAGAATTCCTTCCTGTGATGGTGAACCACACATGGATGGAATGGATACATTTTCTAGTTCTACAACAATGTTGTTAGAGTGAATAGTATATTTTTTCACCACTTCTAAGGTCAAGTTCATTTGCTGCTTAGCGAACTCTTTAAAAATGAACCGAAGTAGTTTAAATTTAAGGTATTTAATTACTTGGCAGTAGGTAGTAGTAGGTGGGCTTTAGAATGAGCAATGGTAGAAAAACTGAAGAGAAATATGTTTTTCATTTGTAGGGCTTCTGCTTCCTGCTCCTTAATTTACGTACAGAAAATAAAATGTTAACCGACTATGAAAACGTATGCTAGAAGCTAAATATTGGGTGCAGGTTGTACAGAAGATATTTAAGTAATTACTTCCTGGAAGGCCAGTTTTTTAGTAAGTATACATGCTTAAATGTGAAAGTTAATTCCTCAGCATTGTACATTTTAATGCATGGTGACCTTCCTTGAAACTCCCAAAGCAGCTCTAGATAACTTTTTTAGGTACACATTTCCCCAGCTTCAAGATTCAACATGGACCCAGAAAATGATAAATATATGTACTTACATCAATTTTTCACAGCCATTAAGCATTAAATAATACAAGTGACTATTAACTCCTTTGTTGCCCAATTTATATACCCTGTATATAAGAGATTTTGTGCATACAAAGTTTTTAATGTATTTCTGTCACCACTGTATTTCTTCAAGTTTAGGCTTATATTTCCAGATTTCAACAACATGCCCATGAACAGACCAGTGTGGAATTCTGTCTGATACTGTGCCTGAGAGTCTGAAGATACATTATATTAGAAATCCATGGGAGAAAATCAATGCTATGATTGGGAACTATACACTATAGATTAATTAAGGCCAGAGGCAAGGGATTAAACCCAGCACAATTGTTAATTCGGTTTGATTGCAAACACAGTTGTGAGCAAACTTCTTTGGGACTGTTCAAACTTGAAAGTCCTGTTGGACAGCATTGACAAGGCTTTTCGTCCACCAGAATTTCAGAGCATCTCTCAGTCTCTCTATGTAACAAGATACTGTGATGCTGCAGTCATGTGAAAAACTGCCAGTGCTCCCTGTGCTGCTCTGATGTGGAATGGCATGCCATTTGTGTGGTAATTTTCTCCAGATTGGCAATTACATTTTGGATTTATAAATCCCTGGATTTATATCATGGTAAATAATTGTTATCAGTGCACAGATCCCCTATGAGGGAACCTTTCCCTGCTGGACTGAGAATTCTACATTATTATTTGTCTGTATGACTTCTTATGGTAGCTAGATGAACAGTTCTAAGTAGTACAAAAAGTGAAGAGGGATGGATTTGGTTCTTCATTGGACAGTTACCAACACAATCCCTCCTGCATCCTGCACAGAATGCCCTGCTGTCATCCTGCCTCATTGCTCAGA
Organism: Cyanistes caeruleus; assembly: GCF_971803275.1. NCBI lineage: Eukaryota > Metazoa > Chordata > Aves > Passeriformes > Paridae > Cyanistes > Cyanistes caeruleus. The sequence continues at coordinate 48,935,457 of NC_141705.1, forward strand.
TGTGGCAAAACTACTTGCAGCATTTAACCCAATGACCAGTAACATCTTTAATTAATGCAGCAAAATGTTGAGGTTAGAAGCTTGGTTTTTTTAAAAAAAAATTAAAACAAAAAAAGAGTTGAAGACTTTTTCCAACTTCAGTCCATTTGAAGCAGTGCTCAGCTGGCAGGGTGGCCAGACCCACTAGAGTAAGGGAAAACACATATGGTGTGAGCATGAATGTTCTGATAAAGCAAATAAAATCCCAGCTGCAAACACATGGCAAACCCTTCATTACCGATCTGATCATCTTCATTTCATGGAAAACACCAACTGCTACAAATCTAGTTAATGATTGTTATGGCCAATTAAAGTGCACAAAGTCATCTATTGTTATAATCCAACGCAACTAGGAGCAACTCTGTATATGTAATGTTTCCAATGTCTCACTGAAAATGAAGCATCTCAAAGCAAGTGCTGTTCCTCTGATGCTTGAAATGCAGCTTTCCAGAACTATGTTCTCTGCTGAATGTTTTTGATAATGGTGGAAAAACGATCTTTGATTTTAAGAACTTTATCAGCACATCCCTGTGCAATTTTAGTGCATTGCTCATACTCCATATAAAGTAGAAGCATTTCTATCTTTACACATCTCACACCTACTGTAATTCCAAAATATCTTCCAATTTACAGAGCTTCTGTAAAAATTACTCTCTGCATAGTGTTTTCCGGGTCAAGCAGTTCTTTTGAAATAATTAATTAGCTCTGTTTTGGCTAGACAATTATTCATGACGAAGTCTCAGTTTTCCTTTGCTTTTTTCATTAATTGTAATGCTTACCCAGATAGTCCCACTAAAAACTATGGTTTGCTTGGGAATCACTCACCTTCATTGTGCTTTTATATTTGTTACCAGTGCTAGTCACTTCAATTATCATGGGACGTTTTTTATTTTCTGATTATGTAGTTGACATTTTTTATGCAAGGCTTTCACAAATGAGTTCTGCTGTGGGAGATGGGGATATAATCATGTTGCTGAAACTATGGGGAGGCTAATGGGGACAAGCATTTAATTAGCAACTAGAAGTAGTTTGAATACTTCAAAATAAGAAAGTTTTACATTGCTTACTTCAAACAAAATATATTGTTTTGTTAAAAATGCATTATCAAATTGAGGATTAGACCTGTGCTTTTATGAGGAGGTTGAGATTGTCAGTCACACATGTGACACATGCAGGCACATCATCACAGCATTACTGTGTTGCTCAGTGATGTCTGAGGACAGCACAGAGTACTGAACAAGTTTTACCTGCAGTGCAGAAGGGGCCAGAAACCACTGTCAGCTTAATTGAGTGCATAAAACCAGGAATTCTTGAATACATGGGAAAGGAACAGCATAAATAAAATGTAATTTCCTAGGAGAGAAAGTAGAATGTATCAAACAAACTTTGAGTGAGAATGAAACAATCATACTGTGGAATCTCCCAGGAAAAGAAAAGAAATTTAGCTTCCCAAGATTGTTCCAGTTGGTGTTAAACTCTTATTACAGTGCATCATTTTACCCAGCTGTCTTCATAAATAAATCAGCACTGTAGCTTCTTGGGATCCAGTCTGATTGGTCTAGAAATACCTTTCTCTTGTGCTCTGCTTTTTTTTTTTTTAATTGGACAATGTGCTTGGCTCTCATCATCTTTGTTTACAATAGCTCACTGGGGACCAAGCACCATTAACATCCCTCTGTGGTTTGATTCCCAGAGCTTGTGTCTGTCAGTTTAGTTCCAGAGACTTTGTAGTCACTTTTGCTGTTTTGTCAGATGTGGCTCCAGAAATCTCTTCACCTCTCTGCCCCTTTGCTTTTCCAGTCTCCAGCTACAAAGGAGCCTCTGGACTTCAGAATTAACTTTGCCATGCCCCATTAAACACAGTCAGTTTATCTGTCTTGTAATGTTTCTACTGAGTCTGTTTAAGCTGATGCATAAGGATCTCTTCAGACACCTACTGATTGTGTCCCAGTAGGTTTTGCTGGTTTGTTTAAGCCTTAATAGTGAAGTCCTAATCTTGGGCCATGCAGATAGTGCAGGGCAGTTCTGGACTGCATCAGGACTGTGGGGCTGCAGAGTGTGTGCCCAGCTGGGGTAGGAAGCACAGCTTTCTCCTGGGCCTGTCCCCTGCCACAGGAACCCTGGCAGGTGCACCCCCAGCTACCTCTGGGTAAGGCATAAAGGGCATATGCTATTCATAATAGAGTGAGGAACGTTTTTATGCTATGGAAAACACAGATTTTGCAACAGTAGGGACTTGTCGAAAGTGTAAGGAAGAAACATAATTTGCACATTCATCAACATAAATGTGCAAGCATTTTTTACCTGCATGTGCAATAATGGATACAGTAAAATTAAAGCTATTTAATGGCTTCTTTTGTAAGGTACCATCTGCTTCAGTGCAGTATTTAGCATTCAGGACTCTATTTATAAACAGGAAGAGGTGTAGACTTCAAAGCTGGATTTGCACATCCCAGCACTATGACCACCTCACAAGCTATATATATATTTAACATGATACAGCTCTACAGGCCAAGACTTGTATGTTTAGCTGAAGGAACAGAATGTGAAAGTGAAGGCTTATACACCCTCCTCCCCAAGCTTAAACTAGAAGCAATCAGTGGGCGATAATTCTTCTTATCATTCTATTTCCATTAAATAGTCACCAGCATGTGAAAGTATATTGGAGAAATAGAAATTACATAACTGCTTTGCTATGATATGGATGTATTTATAAATAGACACCACAAAAGAATTGCTATTATATTGATCTAACAGTTTGGTTTTAGTCTTGCCACCAGAAATTGTTCTTTACTGGTCAAAATATAAAACTGGTTGTCCAGGACACGTTTTCACGTAAGGTATTTGGATTTTATCCAGTTTCTGCCTAAACCAAGTAGCTGAAAGAGTGAAGGAACAGTCCAGAGAGATTTGTGGCTATCTTTCTGAGCTAAGCTATGAAGCAAAGCAAGCCAAGGTTTGCCTGTTTTCTACATGAAGGCAAGAGAGGAGGCTAATACTTATCAGCAAAGTAGATTTGGGGTTGTGTTATGTCTTTGTATGATAAAGATAAAGTTTTCTGTTAAGAAAGGACCTTTAAAGAACATGGTCATGGTTTTTGCATCCCTGCTTTGTGAAACAGCCTGCCAGGCATGTCAAAATATTCACTGAAATAATTAGCAATTTCTTTAAATTTTTTTGCAAAAATGATTTCTCAGAATCTCCTTCTGTTTTTTTCTGGAATAGCTTTGAATTGGGAAACACGGCTATAAATTTTTGTTTCAGATATGACCATATTGCATATGACTTTGCAATATCGTTTAGCAGTCATGCTAGTACTCAGTCAAAGGTTGGATTTGATAATCTTGATGGTCTTTTCCAACCTTAATGATTCTGTGATCCATGTAAAAAATTTAAGCTTTTATTACAAATTCAAATGGGTTGCAGATGTGAAAAACCCCACCTTTTTGATACACCCACAAATAAACTTAAGACGAAATCTAAGTGCAAACAAATGCAATACTTTTTTTGATAGAGAATATGAGAGCAAAACTGCCTGAATTGTAAATGGATTTATTTTCAGAACTTATGTTTGACATTCTTGGCTGAAAATGAAAAGTAATTTTGACACTCACGTTGAAAAGGTACATTTGCTTCCTGCCATGGTTGGCTTACACTGCCATCAATGTGAACTACATTTTCCCTCAGGAAGCAACGGACAGTGCAGACTTTCTGCTTCAAACCTCCCTCTCAGTAGAACCATGAATCTGGGCCTTTATGTAGATTTGGAACAGGAAATGATGTAGAACTGCTTTGCTAAAGCGTTATATTTTAACGTGTCTTTCATAAAAAAAATTACATGGACATTTAATCAAAAGTTTGAAGAGGAAGGAGGAGGTGGCTATAAACTTACTCATGCATATATTTACTTTGAATCTCATTGGATTGTAAACCAGACAAGAACAAATCTGTGTTCCAAGGAGTTAAAACATTAAGTAATGATGAGTTTAATCGTTACGATGACACAATCTCTCCACACTGTGTATATTCTGTCTGTCCTAACTGAATCATGATATTTGTCCACAAAAACATTGAGGTATAAAAGTGATTTCCTTAGAAATAAGGATTTTGTCTTCAGACAATTGTGACATGATTAAAGACTATAAAATTGTTGCTAAATGCAAAGAAAATTGCCACCAAGCTAGGAAAATAGAAATACCTAAACACTTCAGACTAACTTCCCATACATTTGACAGCACAGGTTATTTATCTCCTATTTTATATGCCAGAATTGTTAATGTGCATGTTTATGGGTATGTACTAATCCATTTATGAAGAATGAAAGCTATTTATTGCCACTAAGATGAACATAAAGATAAGATCCCTGCTCAGTGACTCAAAGGTCTTATGTGCGAGGTTTCGAATGCACAGAAGAGATGGGGAGTGTCTCCAAGTCCCTCCCATTGAATCAATGGGAGGGAGAATCTTCTTTAATTGCCTTGGAATCTGCTCAGGTTGTTGCAGATCCTAATAGGAAAGACATTAACGTATATTCAATTCCACAGGTGTACTAAGTCTATAGACACATTGGCTGAGGAATAAACCTTTTCACAGGTTTGGGGGTTTTATACATCTGGTGACAGACATCAGTGAGCCAAGGTTGATTGGATTATTACAAATAATTCCTGAAGGAAATTTGAGTCTGGTGAGTAAGACCTGGGTACAGATGCTTTTTCTGGAAAACTTTCTGCATACTACACATAATTTGGGGGGAGGGTTAGAAATTCCCTTATATTGAAAAAATTTCTAAAAAAACCACAAAGAAATGTTAATTTCATTCAGATAAGACATTTAGCCAAGTGGTGAGCAAGATTCATTGCAACTGAACAAATGTAAATGCAGAACTGATGGAAAGATTGCTCTTTCTGTGCAAATATGTAGATCACTGGTTTCAACAGTGGAAGCTATATTCAGGGTCAGTCTCTTTATCTGGGTACAAAAGAGAATATTTTAAAATTCTTCAAAAACCCCAAATATATTCAGAGCTATAATATTAAAAGCACAAGAAATACATAAACAACTCAAGTTTCAGAGAACCAATAACTTTCAAATTGCTAAATTTTGGGAGGAATTTTTTTCTGGAGACATGTCACAGAAATTGACCGTGGTGTAATTTTTTTGCCTGTATTAATATAAAAATTCTATATTAGATGAACAACAGTATGTCTTGATTACTCAAATAGCCCAAAGCTTTAGAGTAGATAGCATGCCTTAATTTTTTTAAGTACTTGAGAGTCTAAGACTGGTGAAATCTTCTAAACTGCTGGAACATCCAATAAATAAAAAAATGGTAAAAAATTAAAGGGATTGTTTTCTGCAATGTTCTGCTTCTGGGATATCTAAAACAATATTGAAAGCTGATGTAAATTACAAAAATACTACAAATTGTCCACAATTCCTGCTAAAGCCTATGAATTACTATTGTTTGGTCATGGTCCTGTTGTACTTAGATCTAAGCCTAAGATATCCACACACATACATGTATCATGAATCATTTTTCTTGATTCAGCTCTTTTCAAATGCTGCATGAAATCCTTTCCCCTTTCAGGAAAAACCTCTGACATCAGTAGACTAGGAATTCCCCCACCTCATTAGTGCAGAATTACTACTGAATGTCTAAATTCTAATTAAAAAAAAAAAAAAGTAACTGAGTTAATTTTACCATGAAGAGCACTTGCATATACATGCATATACATATACATGCAGGCACAAGTATCACACACAGGTACATGAGATACACGAGAAAGGTTTTGTTCAATTGTTTGTACACCCAGTCTTTTCAAATTGGTACTTGATCATGAGGTAGATACCACAAAAGTTCTACGGCTGTAAATAATGACCAACTCAGTTTCACAATGATGTCACTTCAAGCATCTATATATAGAAAACATGTATAATTTATCTCCATCATCACTTTTCCTTGCATCCATAGCTATCCTTTTTTCAAGTTTTGGCACCTGGATAGCTGGTAGTAATTTATAATGAAGAAAGACTAAGAAAGGCTCCCATGTACAAAGAGAACTTGAGTAATGATTTAAATGTGAAACACAAGTGGGACAATGATAATTCTGGCCATCTAAAATTTCTTGTTTTAAAATTAAATCACCTGCTAATTCAGTCTGACATAATAGGCCAAATTTTACCTTCCTTATTTATCCTATACATGTGGAATGTGAAGTTTGATTAGCAATGAATGGAGAAAGGATAAATCTTAGGTGAGATATTGTGCAGTCTTTACCTGAAAGAGATATTATGGGCCTTCTATGGAATAACACAGACTTATGAACACCCAGTAGTTGTATTTCTACACTTCATCATATATTTAGAGGCCATATTCTTAGAAATCAAATTAGAATATTTAAGAACCATATTAATTGATAAAAATGTGTCCTTGGACCATTATTATTTGCTTTACCACATAATACATCCAGCTCTTGCTCATGGTTTGTTTCATCACTTGACAGTCGCTGTCCTGGGAGTGCAGTTATCTTATCAGGCTCACATTTTCTCTCTACCACTCCCTGACAGGAGGCTGTGCCCAGTGGGGGTCAGCATCTCCTCCCTGGCCACTGGTGACAGGATAAGGAGTGACCTAAAGCTGCACCAGGGAAGTTTCAGGTTGGACATCAGGATTATTTTTTTCCACTGAAAGGGTGGTCAGGCATTGGAACAGGCTGCCCGGGGAAGTGGTGGAGTCATCATCCCTGGAATTGCTGGAGATGATTGGATATGGAACTTAGTTCTGTGGCTTAGTTGGGATGGTGGTGTTCAGTCAGAGGTTGGACTCCACGATTTTGGATGTATTTTCCAACCTTAATAGTTCTATGATTAGTTTAGTTTTATAGCAGCACACTTTTTGATTTACAAGTGGTGAATCTCCATTGAAACCTCCTGATTGCTAAATTTATAATACCATCTGATCCTGACAATTATTTTTGCTAATACTGGCCCTCAAAGCCAGTCAGCCTCCTCTGTCCTATCCTTTCTGGCTGCCAAATCCCCATTTTTTACTAAATGTTGACAAAACACTGGTGCTACTGAGTGTCTATTTAATTTTGACTGATTTTCCTGCTGTATGAGATCACTGGCAACCGCTAGAACACATTCTTGCTTTCCCAAACTTTGTGTTTATTTCCCTGAAGATCTTGCCATCTGCTGTGCTCAGCTGCCCAAATAAGTAAAATTTTCCATGTCTTATATTTTTTTCCTTAAAATATTGCCTGTTATCTCAATATTTCCAGTTTCCCTCAGGTTCTTTATGATCAGGTTGCCTCTAAATACCATGTATCATAACAGGCCATGTTACCAAAACCAGGAATATTGATTTTGTCAGCAAGACAGAGGTTATTGAAACAACATTCAGTAAGTGGCATTCCAGATATTATCTAGAGGTCAGCCAACAGAACTGCGGACAAGAGGTTCATATATGATGCTGTTCATGCAGTGTATATTTCTTTGGCCTCACGTAGCATTCACACCTCATTTATTTTGACTAGCTTACTGTTGCCAGCCCTGAGTGCTCAAAATCATGAAATTGGCTTGAAAGTGATAATACTTTAAGCAATAACACGTTTAGAAGTTCTTAACCCAGAGTGCTTGCACTTTAAGCATTCTTCTATAGCTAGCAGGAAATGTGCTTTCTTGGGGGGAGGGCAGAAGTGACAGGAGGTATTCACACAAAATATTGTGAACCCCTCTGATCTGAGAAAACACAAAATATCTCACTTTTGAGAACTCCTTCATGCTGGCTGAGTGGCTGAGTTACACTTGATTTATACTATCATAAGTAAGTCAGAATACAGCATAAATAAGTAATAAAATGTATGCAACAAAAATAATGCATTTTTTCACCTGTTAGAACTTACATGATCACTGCCCCTTCCTACTGGCTCCATATTATTTTTTTACTTCAAGAATCAAGAAAAGCTCTTGGAGACAGAAATGCACACAGTGCAATTACATAGAGAACTGAGGCAGTAAAGACATCCGTGCTGCCAGACTGGTTAGTTCTCATGTTAATCTGTTTATGCCCATCATCTCTACTGCTCAATGACATCACAAGAATAGTCTGAGCGTACCTTGGGTCAACCTCACACTTGAAACCTTTGCACTATCATAATGGGAATTGGCTTTGATTGAATGAAAGTAGTCTGTGCCTTTGCCTTGACATGTGTTCAGAAATAGAAATATGGCATTGCAAGGCAGGAGAAACAAACAAACAAACAAACAAACACCCCAAATTTTGAATACGTTACAGTCAACTCTTTGAAAACTAGAACTGGGACACAGAGCAGAGATTTCTTGTGGATTTAAACTCTATTTTGTGAGTAGCTTCACCAAGCAAGATTTTCACATTCTTATACCCGGGTCCTGATGTATTTTTCTCTCTTTGGTGATTTCTAGTGGGATGAGAGTGGGTGGTTAAGGGAAAGAGCAGTACAAAGAATGAATGAGTATTGCTCCATGAGGATCCTGGGGACTCCCATAAAATCTAAAAAAGAAACAGTGGAGGAGGAAGTTGCTGGCTGCTGAAATGCACTGTGGGCTACATCCTGTCTGTGTGGCTATGGCAGAACTTGCACACCCTTTTGTTTGTGTGTGTGCGCTGGGTGCTGAAATGATGCTGTCCACAGCAGCATGTGCAGCTCGTACAGAGGCTGTGCCTTGGCACTGCACCCTCCTGCCCATGTGCACACACAGAGCATGCCTGGTTTGGGAATCATCTGCATTATACAAATGGAAAGCTCACGTGAACCAGCACCTTGTTACAAAGATGAACTTTCCCAGGTGAAGGCTTTTCCTCCAAGACAATCTTGAATTTTTTGTCCTACAGTGCAGCATTTTCCTCTAGCTCTGTAAAACTTTTCTGAAATGACTTTATATCATTTTGTGTAGTTCAGCAGAGTGCAAAATAACCTCTTGGTGTTTGCTTTAGTTCTGTCATATTCTGTTTACAAATTCAAAAGGACCTAACATAAATAGCTGTCAACACTTAGATATTACTGTGATTCACTGACTTCACTACAAGAATTTTCGTATAGCGGCAGAAAGAGCATCAGTATAAAAATCTTATCTTGAAAGCCACTGCAGTTGTTCATCTGTCTTTCAGTGAGTGTGTGCACAGTGAATCTAATTATGCTACTTGAGATATAATTACACAGCTGCCAGAACAGGACATCAAAATGGTACCTCAGCAGTAGTGTGTGGGCCTGAACAACTGAGAGTGAAGGGCTTTCTTTTCCCTGTACGGCTACAATACATACTGCTTTGATCGTCTAGATTTAAAAACTCATATAAATGGGGGACAAGAGAGAGAGAAAAAAAGAAATCTGTAAAATTAAAGGATGTATGTCTCTTTTTCTGTAACTTTCTTTTATTAATAGGTTAATATTTCCTAAATTTCTGCTGAATTTTTTTGATGGGAGATCAAAACTTAATCCTACACTGCAGATTTCAGGATGGAGGAGTTACACTTTAAGGAAAGATGGTTTGGAGTCTGTTGTTTGTTATAGCTATTTCATATCTAGCCATAGACTAGGAAATCTTGCAACACTGATCTCTAGCTGCCTATCTGTGGTCCTGTGGCCTATGACATCTCAAACCTTTCATGTGGAAAGACATCAGCACACAGCAAACCTCGCAGACTGGGTTTTAGATCATGTCTGCTGCCACGGGAAAGGAGAAGCAGAGAGACTTGTTGAGTCGCCCTTACATAACCATGAGGTGGACAAATACGCATCTGGCATGTATTACGTTTTGAAAAAGCACTGAGCTCCAGGCTTCTCAATTCTCAAAATCAAAAATGTAGAAACACTAGAGCAGAGTCTGTATTGCAAAACAATGAACAGCTATCTCACTGCTAGAGAAAGACTGTGCAGCCAGGACTGTGATGTCCCCAGCTAGTTCCGTTTAGTATTACTGTCTGGAAATGCAATTCTGGGGACCTCAGTTTGACATCTGTTGAGGGTTAGGTGTCCTTCCTTTTGTTCCTTCTCACCTACAAAATTCTCCCCGTTAGTTTCGGCAGGGAGGGGGAGGGAGCGGGGAAACATGACTGCAGGTAATTATTGGGTGCTTGAGAAGACCAAGAGTTTGGATGGGCCCAGGGGAAGGGGGGCAGATAAAAGAGAGGGTGGGACAGCTGCGTGCTGGCTCTTCTTCTTCTTCTTCTTCTTCTTCTTCTTCTTCTTCTTCTGCTTCTTCTTCTGCTTCTTCTGCTTCTTCTGCTTCTTCTGCTTCTTCTGCTTCTTCTGCTTCTGCTTCTTCTTCTGCTTCTGCTTCTTCTTCTGCTTCTGCTTCTGCTTCTTCTGCTTCTTCTGCTTCTTCTGCTTCTTCTGCTTCTGCTTCTTCTTCTGCTTCTGCTTCTTCTTCTGCTTCTGCTTCTGCTTCTGCTTCTGCTTCTTCTGCTTCTTCTGCTTCTTCTGCTTCTGCTTCTTCTGCTTCTGCTTCTGCTTCTTCTGCTGCTGCTTCTGCTTCTTCTTCTGCTTTTTCTTCTTCTGCTTCTTCTTCTTCTAATGCTTCTGCTGCTTCTACTTCTGCTTCCGCTTCCCCTTCCCCTTCCCCTTCCCCTTCCCCTTCCCTTTCCCCTTCCCCTTCCCATCTCCTCTTACTCCTTCTCCTTCTTCTGTGGGTCCTGCACCCCCTGTCCTGCCAGGACATCCTGCAGTGCCAGCCACCACCACGGAGCTTCTGGATACATCTCGTCTACTGGCCCGGGATCTCTGCTCATTCCTGCCGTTCCAGCTGAGTATTCAGCAGTCCTGCTGGATTCAGCCCTCAGGGGGTTTGTGAAGCAAAGCCTCACCTCCATCCTTTCCAGCAGAGAAAGCTGTCACAGGGTCCCTGGTTCTGTTTTGTTATTGATGCCAGTTATTGTTGTTTGCTTGCCTCGTTGTACACACTAGTAGAGAACTGTTATTCCTATCCCCAGATCTTTGCCTGAGAGCCCCTTGATTTCAAAATTATAGAAATTCAGAGTTGAGGGGGTTTACATCTTTCATTTCAAGGGAGGCTCCTGGCTTCCCTAGCAGACACCTGTCTTCCAAACCAAGACAACAACTAACCTAAGAGATTTGGTTTCTCAGAGATCACCACGGTACTTTCTTTCAGTGGCAGCCCAGGGCACTCTGAATTGCACAAGGACTATTCCCAGCAGTAAAAATATACTGGGAGACATATTTAGCTCTTGTGGAAGATTGTGGAGCTTCACTGAAATAAATGGACTAATTGAGAAGTAAGGTAAAACCACTGACTTTTAATGGCTTGAATATGGCTTGAATGTTTCCTTCCTTTTTTTTTTTTTTTTTTTTTTTCCTGATAAAATTGTAAACAAGGTGCAATTTAGGGCAAAGTTCTGGCTAAAATATTCCATCTAGCTAGTCTAATCGGTGAAATTAATTTGATAAATGAATGACAATATTCAAATGAATAGCTGGATAAAGTTAAGCAACGTCATGATGGACTATGACCAATAACTTGTATTAGTATCACTAGAAATATGTCCTAAGTGTCAGTACCATGAAGCAGCCAATAAAGAGACTTTGTCACTGAACTGCTAAGAAAAAGTGCTGTGCTTTCATGCACAGCATCTTTTACTTGCCTACAGATATTCAGTGTGGAGTATTTAGAAGAAAAGACTCGCATAGTCAGCAGGCTGAATTGATAAATTTGCTGGCATAAAATGTCATAAAGAACTTTCTGAATTAATTGGAGGTGGCAGGGCATTCAGCTTTCAAATATATGATTCCTTGGAATGAGAAGCTGCCATGGATTCTAGCTCTTTGGATAAAAGCCAAACTTATGCAAACCAACAAGGCATGAGCTGTGCAAACTGCTTCACTGCATTCCTGCTGCCTGGTCTTGGTGTCCAGTGCTCCAAGGGAAAGCTCCATCAGTGGGGGCTGAAGTTTCTTTCTGGCAATGGCTGATGAGAGCAAAGTGGAGTTTTTCTCTTTACGCTGGGGGACAAGGATTTTGCTTTGCAGGGCACTAAGACTGACAGAACTGTAATTATACTCAGGTTTACTGTGGATTATACAAATTAAATGATGAAGAAACATAGGTGTCTCAGAAAGAATTGCAGACTGTGCTGCTTGGGAGTCTCAACAGCTTGGTGTTGGTGAATGCAGAGTTAAGAAGTGCTTTCTTGAGCTGATACCCTTTCATTCTCTAGCTGTAGCTAGTCACTGTGTTATTTTTACTGGAATACAGTTCTTCATTTCCGGGCTATTAAAAGAAGTGATTTGAAAAAATGAATGCATAAACAAAAATGTGCAAACACAGGGTTCACATTTAATTGGAATTTCGGTTTGGTTGCACTTGAAGCCACACTTTCTTCCTCTTGCATACATTCTGTCCTACAGCATGACTAGTGTAACCACAGTGGGCTAACTCTAAATTTGAGTGCTCTATGTTCTCAGAACACATGAATTTGTAAATTGTGTGCATTACCAATATTTGTGCAAATTGGGTTTTACACTTGGATGTGTTCCTGAGTGTGTTTCCTAATCACTAAAGCCCTTGGGACCATCTAGTCCAACCTTCTTCATAGCAGGGCCAATTTCTACACTGAGTTCAGTATCTCACAAGTGAAGCAGACAACATCTTTTTATAGACATCCTGATGTGATTTAAAAGCTCCAAGTGTCCTAGTATATTCCAGGGCAAGCAATCTGGTTTTTTACACTGGTTAATTACTCACAGTGTAAAAAATGGTGTGTCTTGTTTCCAGTGTGAATTTTGCTGAGTTCAGCTTCCAAGATCTTCATCTTTGAATGTGAAATGTGAAACTTCTTGTTGTTTATTTCCTATATAGCTTGGCTGCAGAAGGAAAGGAAATGATTCTCTGCAATTGGCAAGCAAGATGGACAGAAGGGTATTAGTATTCTTTCCTCTTCTTCCTCCATTTGGGAAACCAGCATACTCTTAGTTGAAATTCAGTGTAATGTTTTTAACACTACTTCATACAAGTTTTCCTATATGCTCTTCATAGAATGAGAATATTTATATATGAATGATATGCAGAATATGAAGAACTTTGAGGTGAAAGGCCAGTGTCTACTCCTAGTATGTCAGCAGTTTCTTCTTCCTCAGTTGTGTGCTAGTATTTATTTCATTGGCCTCCCTGATTAACTTCATTGTTATTCTGGATTGTCTCGCCACCACCAATCTTCTGATTATTGCCAAGGCTTAGTAGTTTCTGGAGTGATATTATACAGCTTGTCTGGGAAATCTCAATGCAGATGGAAGCTGGCTGCTATGTGTGTTACTGTTGGCAGTGACTACATATTTAGTGCAGTATTAGCAATTTTTCTAAATAGGAAAAATCCAGATTTACTAAGCTCATCTCTGTTTGTGAGTGACATAGTCAGAGTTTACCCTAATTTATTTTGGTAGATAGTTCAAAGACCGTGGCCAGAGAAACCTTGAGGACTTTCAAAGTACAGACTCTGATTGGGAGAAATTGGTGACCACTTAAAATAATGGAGTTTAAAATTAAAAATCAACATAATACTTTGGAAAATGCTTCTGGACACTATGAGAGTATTTCCTGGGAGTCTGTGAAATGGTTCATTCCTGGGAAAGAATCACTGCAGACTGTCTTAATCATCCCTCCCCATCACTGCCCACCATGGGCTACAACAGAGCTAAGAAGATGAGGGGAAAAAGAAGAGGGAGGAGGGGAGGGAAGGCATGAAAGGCAGCTTTAATGCAAAGGTTCTTCTAGAAGAAGAATGTGTATGGTTACTGCAAGGTGCAATCTACATCCTTAAAGGGAAGCTTGCTGTTATGAAACTTTTCTGAAATACTGTTCCAGGCACTTCCAAAATGAGGGAGGAGGGGGAATAAAAAATCCAAACAAAAAAGAAGAGAAAAGAAGGGAGAAGAAGAAAATTTTGAGGACACAGAAATAGAAGGAGGAGAACCAATCATTCCCCACTGCATATTCTCCATCTGAGCCCATGTATACGCAAGCGAATATCTGAACAAACATTATCACCGACAAAGATTCCCTTCCACAGCATATTTGTGTTGCCATGCATATGAATAATTGCATTAGTAAGGCAGAAGGTCTGGTTCTCATATTTTACATGCATCTGTATTTTATCTGTGACTATGCTTTGCACTCTAATTATATGGTGCTGGAAGCATCCATTTATCTTGTTTCTTTCCAGTGAACAACACTTTTTCCCCCCCAGCTGACCCAATGACTGAAAAAAATTGGAGCAAGAATAAAAAGTGACAGCTCAAGCTAAGTCTGGACAGGAAGGAGGCAAAAGGAAAGCATTTTAGTGAAGAGATGGAGTTCAGGTCATCTGCCATCTGCTAGACCTCATTTAATTGTATGTCTGCACAACAGTAATCACTATCCTCTGTCTCATCTCCCTTCCTTTTCTCTTCCTGTAAGCTCCATTACTAAAATAGGTAGATTCAGACATGAAATGGCATGACACTCTTTCCCAACTGGGGGGAACACGGCACAAGCACATGGTTCTATCACTCTTTGTGTTTGGCACAAGTCATGGTGCCAGGGCTGCTCCCAGCCTTCAAGTATCCAGGGCCCAGTGTATTGTAACAGCATCCAGATCCTTCACTGGTACAGTTGTCATCAGTACTCTCCTTAAGTGGAAAACTCCCGAGAATCCAGCAGAGCATTCATGTCCTGAGCTACTCAATTTTGCAAGTCTCACCAATCCCACTCTGAGGTCAGCATAAGCACTTGTCAATTTTTTAATTCAGAGCAAATCCATTTTTGCAGATATTAGATTAATTCACTACTGAGTAGAAGGCCGGCACTGTAGTACTTAAATGTCATTTATGCCTTATCTGAAGATTTTAATGGGACTTATTTGGTATATGATCTTGGCCTGGCCTTGGCACAAGGGCTATTTTCACCCGAAATGAACTACTGAAGGGCTGACAACACCCTTGGAAGACAACCAGCAAGAAGTCATTACTCTTGGGATAGCTGTGAACTCCAGGAGAGTTAGAGAAATATTTCCTTCTTAGGCAGAAAGCAGTGTCATATAAAGGAACAAACGCAAGTGCTGGGTCTATTGGCAAAGCTAAGATAGCAGGAATAACTGAAAAGTGTTTGCTTCCACTCAATATGAAACATCCTAGTAGTTTTGAATAGTGTTAATGTCTGCTCCTTGCCTTAAGTTTAAATTATTTTCACAAACCATTAAAGTCAAGATGATTAAATTTTCCCATTCTATAGAGCACATCTATTTACAGGATGGATGTCTTCTGTACCAGTAAGAATCATAGAATCGTTTAGGTTGTAAAAGACCTTTAAGGTCATGAGGTCCAACTGGCAACCCAGCACCACCAAGTCCATCACTAAACCACATCCCTAATGCCCCATTTACAAGTCTTCTAAATTCCTCCAGGGATGGTGATTCCACCACTTTTTTGGGCAGCTTGTTCCAGTATTTGACAACCCCAGCTCTTCACCTGGTTGACCCTCATACAATTGGCCTCAGCCATGGATCCAGCCTGTCCAGATCCCTTGCAGAGGGTTCCTACCTCCAGCAGATCAACACTCCCACTGTCATTAAGCTCCAGACAATCCAACCACTGTCTAACATACAGGGTTACCTCACCACCTCTCTGTCTTGCCTACCCCTACACACACTGTAGTATCCATTACAACACTCCAGCTGTGCGACTCAGCCCACACTGTTGCCATGATGGCAACTTACGTCATACTTTTCCTGCTCACCTTGGTTTCCAGCTCCTCCTTTATGTGTGTACACATACACTGATGTAGATGCACTTCACCTGAATTATTGATCCTGCCACCTTTCCAGGAGTGAAACCTGAATTCCTACACGATCATTCCAAGGCACTTCTGTTGTTTCTAACACATCAGTGACCCTCACATCTCTGCTGCTAAAGATACTTCAAAAGGAAAATTTATTATCTGAGTATTTTAAACTGTGTTCTCCAGTCCTGCGGATTCGGTTGTGATCATCTAGAGCCAAAACAGCCTCTGGTTACCACTTCTTTAGCAATTCAGAAGATTTATGCATCTCTTGCTATGCTGAATGCCATTATTTGAGTAAGCACAGAGCACTGAAACTTTCTTTTAAGAAATAAGAGAGGAGGAAGAAAGATTAAAGGGGATCATATGCTTCTTACATAAAATTTGCGGTGCAGATGAAAAGCAATTTGATTAAAATATGATTGAAAGGATGTTCTGTGGCATGGCTGAGGCTAATGTTTTTAAATGACATAGGTGCATGGGGGAGAAGGGGAAGAGATTGGTTGTCAATATTTATTGGGCTTTTTTAATGAGATTAATACTTAATCTTGCAAGCTGCCCTGCAGGAAAGCTTCATGGGACTAGTAGGGTGCTACTACAGTGACAGAATCCCTTTGCTGCAGTTGGTTAAGACAGCAGCACTGAATTTGCATCCCTGGTTGAGAATGTTTGTAGCCAATTAGAAACCAGGTTTCCCTTACATTAGGGCTGCTCTACATCACCCTGGGAACATAAAATGTATTTAAAATGAGTGTAAGTGTAACTTATAACCATTAAGAAGCAACTTTGCATTGTACAGCAGTTTAAAGCCTTGGGGTAAGTGAGAATCTGGATTTCCGATGCATAAATTATGGTCAGTCTGAAAATTAATTGAAGACTTTATTTTTGTAGTGCTACCACTAAGCCATTATTTACATCTAATTCAATACTGCAGTTACATTAATTAGAGCTCCTTAAACTGCATGGTAATCTCTAGTTTTCATTATATTGCTTTGAAAACATTTGGGAAATTTACAAACACACATTCAGAGGTTACGTTTTTCTGTCCTTTTTTATCCATTCTCAAGTTCCTCAGAAAAGACACAGAACAAGAGGTCAGTTTGGAAAACACTTTCTAGTCCAATTCTCCTTTTCATATTCACTATGCTTCTTTAAATAATACATCACAAGACACTTTACATTCTGAGACTTTTGGCAACTAAATCAAAGTTTTCAGTCTTTGGTCCTTGAGTATCGACTTATTGTGATTAATTATCTTACTCTTAGCACCAGTTATGGTCTGTTACCACTGAGCCCTCAGCTGGCACTGATGGTACTTGAATAAATCATTTACTCCAGGATGTGTTCCATGCATGTTACCTTTAAAGTGGCAGTGATTTAATCTATACTGTTTTCAGGCCTTAAATGCAGCAAAACTAAATTATAAATCATGGCATCTCCATGAAAACAAATAAGGCTTACTCTTGCAAAAGTAATTACACACATTCTTCTTTGTTCTTGTGTCTCTGTCATCAGCGTTACTTCTGAAAAAGGAGGCAGAAAGGCATCCTGGGTATTAAACATCCTGGGCATCATGTCTTACTTCACAATCTGTTCATCTGCTTCTGTCACTAGTAGTTTTCAATAAAACACCAGAGGTAAATCAGTTATATATAGATACTTATAATATAAAATTAATATAGATCTTGTTATTTTGCTGTTCCCATTTCCTTCAAATATTGCTCCTTTCTCTCAACAGGCATTGGTCTGTCATGATGTTTGCTACTGCAAGAACATCTTTAAAAAGCAGTGAGCTTTCCTTCTATTCCTTTCTTAATTTATATTTTCTGGAAGATTTTAATATTCACTGGGATAACATTCTAAAGCCCCTTGCAAAATCTGTATTCTGTAGACTCCCATTAAAAGCGATGTCTAATTAACAACCAAAGTCTGCAGGATGAACTCCCTGGGAGCAAATGACTAATTCTTGATAGCAGGACTGTGTTTTTAAGCTGTTGCCAACATCTTGAGAACAGTTCCATGCTGGAAGCTGCTCCCAAGGGTCCTTTCTTTCAGTTTCACAACGTACTGGCATAGGCAGAGGCTTGGGGACGGGCACACCAGTAGGGGGAGATGAGGGGATGTCTTTCCACTTCTGGGAACCTTGGCACTGTTGCCTGCCTTCAGACACAGCTTTTTGTTTTTTTCTACAGTAACAAATTTTCACTGCACAAACTTGCAGTGCTTAATTAAAGCAATAATTTTAAACACATTTAGGCAAATCAGTGCAGTGTTCTACTGGATACATAAATTGAGTTAAATCTGCTGCTTGCACCAAATTTATAGGGACAAGCTACTCCTGCAGATCAAGTTTTAAGTCAGTGAATGTTTAACCACACTGTTGGGCTTTGCCTGGGCTACTGGCCCTGCAGCTGGATGCAATAGGGCAACTGGGACTGTGGCCCAGCTGTGCAGGAGCTAAAGCTTGGCTAATTTCCTCTAATAGCAGATGTGTCAGGCAACTCCACCAGTTGTTCTTGGCAGTCTGCAGTGCCATTTGGCTGTAGTTTTGCTTCTGACTCTTTTGCCTTTCATTCTTGTTTGCTTAGTCTTGATTCCTGGTTCCTGCTTCCTCTGTGCTATGCTCCTATACCTCACCTTGTCCCAGTCCTGACTTGACTTAGAATAGGGACTCTGGTTTTCAAACACCTGGCTCTGTGACTTTCTGACTATGCTTCTCAGTTTGAGATTATTCTTTCCATCTCTGGTACTTTGATTTATTCTTACGTTGGCTTCACTTCTACCCAAATTAATTTCTTATCTGGTCTTCACCTTTGGGCTTACTGGAGTAGTCTGATGAAAGTACATGCCTCTTAGGAAATCTGAAGCTGCAGTGGAAGAAACTTGTGTCAGGCTGCTTCTCAGCAGTATTGGAATGGGGACAGATATGGAAGTCCTTTGCATGATTTCTCTTGAGTCTGCATGCTGTGAGGGATTACTTGTGGATCAGTTTTGCATCAGAGGCTTAATCTGAATACAAATATTCATTTGCAGCCTTAGATGACCACATTTATGCTTCTTTCATATTGAAACCTGTTGTAGGCAGACCAGTTTTGGCATGGGGTAAGCAATTTCCAGGGCTCAAGGTTATTTTCTCTCACTTGTGTTCTTCTCTTTTACTATTTGTTGACTTTTCAAATGTCAGTCAAGCTCTGTGTAACTGCTCATGGCACCAGTTGTTACTGTTTTCCATGTTGATTCAGCATCTTGGAATTTGTAGCTAACCTTTCTCTCTTCTTTATTCCAGATGCCATTGCTTGCATTTTATTGCAACACAATTAATTTTGGTATCACCCATTCCATGACTCTCTATAGAATTATCTGTTTAGCTTTGCTTTCTAAACCAGGCACAGTATCATTAACACTGCATATAAATTCTGCTAAAAGCTTCAGGACCAAACCCAGAACCTCCATAATTAGCCAAGCCAAAAGCCCAACACATGTATGCTGGAAAAAATGTGCAAAGTTCCAGAGAGACTGATGATCAATAGCTTAAGTGCCCACAGGGGATGCATGAAGACCATGTGTGAAGAAAGAAGAGGATACACTTAGTGATGGGTTATGTGTCTGTGTTTTGCCATCTGAACTTTCCATCTCCTTGCAAATGTAACCAGAAAGCATTTTGATGACACAAAGAATTTAATTGCTACAGGCCCTTTATCTATCTTCCTCTTGTGTACTCAGGTAGAAAAAGAGGGGGAAAAACTATTGTCAAAAGATCCTCAGACAGTGCCCCTTGATGGTGATCTAAATTGCTATGTAGTCTTCTGTATAGGCTCTCTACACTGGGGTGAATTTCTTCTCTTGGATATGATGGAGTACTGATAAATTATATTGCCTATCCAAGGCTAGTACACAACCCTTGGTATCAAATTTATTTTACTTAAATGTAGGTGAATTTAGTTCTTTTGAAAGTTTTAGGTGGTTATTGTCACTGTTGTGACTGTGTGCTGTAACAGAACATTGAGTTCACTACGGAGCATCTCCTCAAGACACACTGTCAATATATACTAGTATGGAGTGGTTTTAATCTTGTACACAATGATGCTACAAAGAGGCTGTAGCCTAGGCAATAGACATAGATTCACAGATCTTGAGACTCCCCAGTAATTTTTACATTATATACTTATATTGAAGTATACCAAAACAATTGCACATCTACCTTGAAAGAAAAATCAAGAAAATCATTAGTTAAGGCAGCTCCAATATCCAGACTAACCTTATTGCACATATTTTCCGTTCAGCCATCATAGTACTTAAGGGCCCTTGCTTATTCCCCTTTACTTCCCGAGATACTGTCAAACTTATATTTATCACAAGTGAAGCCAGAACTTCCAGAGGCTAACAGTAATACAGGAAGGACACCCCTGTAGCTAGAATAGTCTTTCTCTAATGATTAAAATTTGAAACACTATCTCTTGCAAACAATACTTTAAAACAGTGTCTTAATTAGTTGAGTCAGTGCGCAAAAGTATTGCTACATGTCTGTAAAATAGTCCTCACCTTGCTGCTGAAATAGAGTCAAGACAACTTGATTGCTAATTTTTCATGGGATCTATGATACAGTTTGAAATCCCTCACTCTGTGTGTCTTTATGGAAGTCTGGCTTAAAATTGCTGGCTTCTCTTTGTATGGACATTTATTCCTCCTTCCACTTCAGCTGGATGCTGCTACTTTCCAGAGCTGCTGTGTGCTTAAATGAATTATCATATCTCAGCTAAAATGGAAAAGAATTGTTCATCTGACGCAAAGAGGTGGGTACTAACTTATTCTGGACTTGAAAAAAGATCTCTCCCCCAGCTCTTACAGAGCTTGTCCTCAAAAATCAGTAATCAGGAGTGACTGCTCTTTGGAAGATCAGAGCTTCCAATGTATCGTGCTGGGCTTCTGTTCTACTAGGGGATGAAATGACTAACAGTGCTACGAGGGATTAGTGATGCAAGAGGTCAAATTAGTGTTAGAATTTTTCCAGAATTCACTGACTTGTGCTCTTTTCATTCAAATATGTGATCTTCATATTGTCCTCCTGCTGTTAAATGAGAAAAAGGAATTTAATAGGACTCAGATCCCATGAAAAATAAATCCTTCTGTGACCAAGGAGTGTGAGAAAAACCTGAAGGACCACCTGTGTGGATGGATTTGAAGAACAGAATTAAGTCATAAGGAATGCCTATACAGCCTTTACTGCTAACACAAATCTGAAACAGGGTATGTCTAGTTTTTTACCATTATCAAAGAGCAAAGATGATGTTCGGTGATTGCTCTCTCTCTTCCTTTCCCTCCATCACATCAAGGACAAGGATTTTGCTACTGAAACAAGTACGGGCTAGGATTTCACCACACCAGGACAGAGTAGTTATGAGGCCTTACACTTGTGATCTGAATCTTGGCTGTATCATACCTTGAAGAAATGGCATGATACATGGTATTTAGCTGTGGTACTGACCTTTGTTTTATGAAAGCTCACCTGAATGCTCCTAAAGAAGAGATGACCTGAAATGGGGATTCTACCTTGGAAGGAAGACTAGACACATTCAAGAGATGAATAATCAAGACCCTCCACAAGATAAAATGAAAGAGCTTTACATAGCAATTAATACAGTCATGCTGGAGTTGTGACACGGGATGTCCTTATATAAGCAGCAGCAACAATGATACTTTCGTGGTAAAAAATCAGAGCTGAAGTCTTGTCCTGTGATTAATGGGGGAGCAAATGTAAACTTGAGAGACCCAGCATCTCTGCTATTCCAGCCTATGAAGACAAATCCAGATGACTCATGCAAACAGCCTGCAGTCACAGAAGAACGGATCCAAACTGGTCTTCCACACCTCATGAAGCTGGGGCCCACAACATGTAGGCAATACTGGCCATGCTGCATTCCTCACATGCTACTTCTCCTTCCGTGTCCAAGCACCAAGTGCCACTGGGTAGTGTTTCCCGGCAGTGGGGATGAAGATGTAGGGTTTTTTTCTGTCCAGATTCTTCTGTGCACTTTATGCTTCATGAAGTATGCCTACTGCATGATGTCTGCTTATTTGTCATGGGCTTCAGGATTTTTCTGGGCATACATAAGACACCCTCGCTTCAGCCCTAGCTCCGTTTCACATTCTCATGTTACCACTGCAATAGAAATCTCAGATGGCAGCTTTATTACCCAGCTAGTCTGTGCTCCTGGGACAAGAGGATGGTCACAGCACATGGAGCTTACCACAGTTGTTGGAACAGGCTGAGAACTCATGCTGTTCCACTAAATGTCAGTCACATACAATGTCTTCCCATGCTCAGAGAAAATACCATAAGGACAGCCAAAAAAACGTCCCCTAAAAATGTCAGGCAAATCAAAGCAGAGAGTATGTGTCCCAACTGCCATCTTATACTCTTTGTGGCTTTCTAAAGCAATAGTATCTGCTAAGCAAGAAACTTGTACATCACCCCAGGGGGAAATGGGAAGCCGGGTTAGGTGTCTGTTGATTCTTGGCTCATCTACACAAAAGTTATTCAACAACAAACCCATAAACATCCCACTTCCAGAACAGGTGTGCCCTATTTTCCTCTTTAATTAAAACTCACAGTGTTAAACTAAACCAGAACAGCTCAGCCTTACTCTGGAAATTAGTCATGAAATTAGTCAGGAATAGCTCCTCCTGTACAACATGTATAAACAAGCCCATAACAACATTTATGTTGTCTGGAATGGTGGATGACACCTTCACAAATGTAAATTACTTTCCAATCCTCTAAGAAACATGAAGCAAGAGTTGTTGTCTTCCAGCTGGGGGCGGCGAACACTTCTCACCCATGTTCGGCCGTTCCGTTTCTCCTCGCAGGCCCATTTCAGGGGACGGTGGTGCCCCGGCGTTGAGGCCGAGCGCTGCAGCCCGCACCAGCCCATGCCCCAGGTGGGAGTGTGACAAGTGCGCCGGGCAAGACCCACAGCTAGGGGCGAAGGATGTGTTTTCCCTCTATCCGAGGGGACGGATCAGCAACCCTCCGGCTCAGGATGCTATATAAGAAGATTCCCCGTTCGCGCGGGCCAGTCCCGGCTGCGCGCGTGCCGCTACCTGCGAGTCACCTCTCTGGGGACGCCCTGCTCGGGGCGGGCAGCCCGCGGGGCAGGCGCTCGGAGCGGCCGGCGCCCCGCACCCGCGCGGGGTGGCCGGGCACGCAGGCGCGTTTCCCGGCGCGTAGCCGCCGCCCTCGTGAGCGGCAGGTAGCAGCCTCCCTCCCGCGGCCACAGGCGGGCCGTGCCGTGCAGGATCGGATCGGATCGGGCCGTGCGGCCGCTCGGCGGGGGCTGCGCGGCCCCGGCGCTCCGCGCGGCGGGCGGGCGGGCGCACCTGGGCGGCGCGGCGCGCGCGGGGCGGGGCCGCTGGCAGTGAGTGGCAGCGCGGCGCGGGCCAATGGCGGCGCGCGGGAGCGGGAGCCGGGCGGGCGGGGCCGGGCGGCGCGCGGGGGCTGCGCGGCGGAGCGTGTGCAGCGGCGCGCGGGGCCGCGGCCGGTGTCGGTGCGAGCCGGGGAGAGACCCTGCGGGGGGCGGCGGGGAAGACACGGATCCGGATCCCCATCAAGTGCGGCGGCGGCCGTGGTGGTGGCGGCGGCGGCGGCGGGAGGAGCCGGAGCGGCGCGCCGTGGAGGAAGGAAGCGCGGGGCTGGCCGCTGCGTGTGCAACCTGGCTGTTCCTGCTGCCCGCGTCCACTCGCGGCTTTTCCTGCCGGCGCTGCCTGACAGCCGCCCGCCGCGGGTGTTGTCGCCGGGGTCTTTGGCGGGGGGGGGAAGAGCGAGCCGTCCTGCACAGCCCGGAGGCGTGATTGAAAGCGAGCAATAATTAACTGGAGGAGGAAGAGGAGGACGGGGGTGGAGGAAGACGAAGGAGGAAGGCACCGCGCGGCAGAGCCCAGCCGAGCCAGCGAGCGGCGGCGGGACGCGGCAACTTCGGCCGCAGCGGAGGAGCCGGAGCCGTGACCGCAGCGGCCGCCGCCGCCTCAGCCCGCGCCTGCCCTGCCCGAAGGGGGAGAGCCTCGCCGCCTCCCCGGCCGCCGGACATGTCGGAGCATAAGGCCGCTGATCCCAAGTTATCGACGACGGACAGGGTGGTGAAAGGTGGGTGCTGCGCCCCCGCCGCCCTTTCGGCCGGGTACTCCCGCCGGGCCCCCTGCTGCCGTCCCCCCTTCCCCGCCCCGGGCAGGTACCGCGGGGCTGCCGGTGGCGCGGCAGCTGGGAGGGGTGGGCTCGGCCCGGGGGCTTGCGCCGGGCCCCAGTGGAGGGTTTGCGGCTTCCCTCGCCTGCCTGCCCGGCGCTACATTGCAGCATTTCCCCCCCTTCCTCCCCCCGCCGCCTCCCCCCCTCCGCCTCGAAGGCGCTGCACAGGGCTGGCGTGAGAGAGAGGGGGAGCCCCAGCTTCCTCCCCCGCCCCGGTGCCTGGGGGAGAGGAGGGCAGGGCTCGGCCCCCTCCCCCAGCCCGCCAGCTCCTCTGGGCATCCCCCGTTCCTCCTTCTCCTCCGGTCCGCGCTCCCCGGAGCCCCCCCCGCAGGCTGCGCCGCCGCCGCTTGTCACTGCCGTTCTGCTCCCCGCATGCAGCAGGGATGCCTGGAAACCTCCCCGCGCCAGCAGCCGGAGCTCCGCTCCCACACCGAGCGCCGCTGTTGGGGGGGAGCGGTTGCGCCGCCCGGCTCCCCCGTGCCCCGCTCCCTCAGGGCCGCCCCCGCGGCACCCGCGGCGGGGATGCCGGGCGAGGGGGAGCGCGCCGTGGGCGCGGGCCGCGGGCGTTGTGGGAGGCGGCGAAGGCTGCTTCCTCCTCCTCCTTCTTCTCCTCCTCCTTCGCCTCCTCCTGCATCGCCGTCTCTAGCTGACGGCCCGGCCTGCTAGGATGTGTAGTTATCCGGCGGGCGTACCGTGGCCGTGCTCCCGCGTGTGCGTGCAGATGTTGCGTGAGGGTGCTCGGCACAAACACGCATGGGCTCCATGGTTTTTTTCCTCTTTCGGAGGTACGAGTGTGCTGCCAGCCTCGGCCGTATAAACAAATTAGAGTTTGGGTTAACGACACGTTGTACCCCGCAGTACAGACCAAGGTTTTATTTACTGGGGTGATGATGCCTGATGTAAATTGCACGTGTGCATTTCTCGGTGTGTAGGAAGTGCACGTGTATTTATTTAGTGGTCTGGGTTTTTTGTTTGTTTGCTTTTTGTTTGTTTCTTTCCTTCCGCACTTGGCACACGGCCAAGTGTACCCAGCTCTAGTGTATTTCACCCGGTTAAGTTATAACCCGTATGCTACGGTGGACAGCACAAATCTTAGGTGCAGCATGCATGTGTCCAGATCCTGGGAAACCAGAAATGGAAATGGCCTTGAAATACGTACCCTTCTGTATTTACATAAGTGTATGCCAGAGTGAAACACTCAGTGCAAATATTATTTGGGAAGATGTGTTACCTATGGTTTTGTGTTTATATTTACATTTACCTTCCTATGCCTTTTTCCCCTCTTAGTTCGTTTTATGCCCCTCCAAAGGGAATTGTAGATACTCAGATATTGTAAGAAACATAATTGTAAGATTTTTTAGAAAATCACTCATAAATTCACCTTTACCTTGTAATATCTGGAGTATTTACAGTTTAAGTTGCAGTCTGTTACATCACACCAAGAGTAGGCTTTAAAGCCTGTGTTTAGCTGGTGCTTTTGTCTTGTAGAAACAACAAATGGCCATCCTATTAGGAGAACTTAATTTTATTTTTTTTAATTTCCTTAATCTCCTTGGCTCTAATACATAGCCAAATGTCCTGATCTTTGCTGTGGCAGAACTTCTTTTGGCCTAAGACAGTGTTTGTCATGAATAGGAATTATTTCAGTATTTACAAAACCTTCAGTGCTCTCAGCTCATCTGAATGTGTTTTGTCAGGAATTGCTGTTTGCATTTTTCACACATGTAAATGTCTCAAACATCTAAAGTCATTATTTCTAAGAAAACTTAGTAGTATGTGTAGTTTAATACTTTTATAATGCAACTCAAAGAGAAATCAACTTGATTAAACTGAGCTCAGGTCTTGAAGGAAAAGGACATAGGTGCTGCTTGGGTGTCCATTGCCCCTGCTAAATGTTTGTCTCAAAATGTCAGTGTTTCAGTGTAGCTCTGAAGATCTTGTTCAGGCCCCTATTAAATATTGAAATCCTTTTAAGGTCTTAAAATAGCATCTGAAGAGTGTAGCACACAGTAAACTGATTGTTAATAGGATTATTCTTTGCTGCATCATAGGCACTTCACACTGCCTTCGTATGGATGTTAAGGAAATCAAGAAGACGGTGGTAATAAAGGAAAGATCACTTTGTTTCTATCCTATAGGATGTGATTTGTACCCTCTTGAAATGAACAACTGAAATGCACTTGCAGTGTTAAATTAATAAAGAAGAATTAAATAAAAAGGTACATTGTGCGCACCTATATAAGCAGTTGAAATCTTGTTATTTTAGAGAGAAGAAACAGGTATTCTAACACTGGTAAGGTGTAACCTGAGAAAGCAAGTTAATTAAGTTTTTTTAAGTTAGAGTACCATGTAAGACCCTGAAAAGGAAATGCCTTTAACATGGATGTATTCTCTGGATTAAATTCTTTCCCCTGCTTGCCTGTGTGCGATTTTTTGGTTTGATTTTATTGTATTTTGTTGATTTTTTTTTTTTTTTAAACCCTCTCTACTGCTGGTGTGTGAGAAGAGACATTTCCTTCTAACAGTAACTCTGAGCTGGCTGGTGAAAAATCCTGGCTTGGCACTGTTACATAACGATGGGACGGGCTTGGGGGATTACAGTTCCAGCAGCTTTGTGCAAATTGCTTGTGGCTGAGAGCTGCTTCTTTAGGGGGTTCCTGTGGGTTTGGTTTTGTTTTTTGCTTCTTGTGCTTAAAAAGCTCAAATATACGGAGAAGTGGAGTATTTCCATAGGCGAGGATTTAACCTCACACTCATTTTGCTTTGCTTTTTGAATTGTCTGTACTGTGCTTAAACTGATTTGACTCAGAAATAAAACATGCTTTTGGGATGAGGGGAAAAAGGCTTGGGAGCCCCTAATGTTTTTAAGGTCTTGGTCTTCTGGCTTTGTTATGCAGATCTTACGCTGTCATATGATGAGCAGTGTAAAGATGAAATTCAAGTTTGTGTGTAATGTTAACTTTCCAGAAGCAAATTAACTCCTGTTCAAGTTTGACAAAACCATCGGCTTTGTTGAGCTAAATGAAAAAGTAAAATGAATCCAGAGAATGCAGTTATGGTTTGAAGGAGTACTTTCAATTTATTCTGGTGAGATGGTGTGTATGTTGTGGTGCAAATTACACAATTCATCTTTACTCTGGATTTTGTTATACTGTAGAGGAGCAACACTTTGGTCTGTTGACTGCAAATATGGTAAACTGTATGTTGAGGTGCATTCAGAGTTTGTGGGATCAAGGCTCAGGACAGTATACTGTTGCAGGAGGTGCTGACTCGATATAGTTATGAATTGAAATTCCTTGTCTTTTTCTTAGCTGTAAGGGGTGGCTTTTACTTGAACAGAACTGTCTTAAAAGTTCTTGTTCTTCTGAAGAAGTTATTCCTTATCCATGCTGGTTCTGATTCCTAAGACTT
This sequence comes from Cyanistes caeruleus, assembly GCF_971803275.1. NCBI lineage: Eukaryota > Metazoa > Chordata > Aves > Passeriformes > Paridae > Cyanistes > Cyanistes caeruleus. The sequence goes on from NC_141705.1 coordinate 48,962,950, forward strand.
GCCAGCCAGAGTGTGGGTTTGTTTGTTCTTGTGAAGGTACCTGTCCAGGAAAAACTGGACTGAGGATAGTAGCTCATTCCACATGGCTCAGCTGCTTGATGTCAACAGCTTTGGCTCACTACTGACATGAGCAAGATTTGAACCCCACCCATGGGGAAGGAAAAGCCTTGTATCGTGTTTCTTGACCTCCTCAACATATTTAGTGTTTTATTAGTGCCTCTGAGGAATACTGCACTAAAGCATAATAATCCTAAATAAAAGCTTTGAAGGTCAGCTGGGGTAGTCGTACAAAAAAGTGAGTCGGTATTTCTTGGAAATCTCGCAGTTAGTTAGGTACAATAATGGTTTCAATTTTTTTCTGGGCAGGTCAGATGGTTGTATGCTTTTGTGTGGGGGTTTTTTTGTTTGTTTGGTGCTTTTTTCTTGGAAGTAGAGTTACAGTGAAATAATTGTCTCGGCTGTTTAGAAGGGCTGTAGCCATAGCTTGTGATCCTTGATGTTGGCAGTCTTTCCTCTTGTGTGTTGCATGGAGAGGCGTACATGATTATATTTGCAATTGACAACATGCAATAAAACCAGACACCGCTCTCTGCTGTCTTTGAGTTTCAGACTGTGTCATTGTTAATGCTTTCCTAAAGTGCAGGCTGACAGTTGTTTGTAATATAATATGAATGCCAGCTCATGATCAATATGTAGCCATCAGTGTTAATTTCAGATTTGTGAGAGGTAAAATTGCTGTCAATAATGGAAACTCTAAACTTCATTGCTAATTCCCATTAGTCCACGGAGACCTGTGCGTATTCACCAAAGGCTCGTGCTCCAGGCTGGAATCTAGCATTGGTGAATTGCAGAAGCCTGCCTCTGTTTCACTCTGAATTGAGTTCAATTTTTTCAACATAGATGTGTCCTGCAAGTGCTTCAGTGGTTTTTGAGCAATTGTGTTGACCTAGATGTCTGTAATGCTGCTGGATTTGGCATGTATTTTGGTGTAAATTTGTGTATGCTTATTTATGACAAGGACCAAGGTTACTTAAATAGTTGTAACTGTCTAATACAGTAAAGAATATGCCTCTCTTTTGAAGGTGCTGAAGATTGTGTCTACCTGATCCTCAGGAAGGGAAAGAAAGAATTGCTTTGTAGCTGTTTCTATTGGCACAGAAAAGCTGAGTTCAGTTCACTTTTAATTAATTTACTGTTGTACTACTTAGGAATATACTGCTTGTTCTGAGGATTAGTGCATCTGGGTTCAAGGTGTATTACTAACTAGAGAATCCACCCACAGCTATGCCAGAAAGGTGGCACTGGTACAGCTGGGGATTGATTACCTTCTCTTCCTTATCCACTTTTGCCTTCATTTGAAGGAACAGGTGTACATCCACCTCAGATTTAGTAACTCCATAGCTGAAAATCTCCTGGTACCTTTATGAAACAAGCTGTGTGAGAGGCACCTAAGAGCAGAAAACAACTGAATATACTTGAAGAGATATTATGGTTGTTTAGGAAAGAAAACAAGGTTGCTGTGTTGTTTTTTTATGTATGTAACTGATTTGTTCTTACCCATGTCAAAACTAAATTAATACTTGTAAGACCAGTAAATTTTATCAACTGGATGACACTTAGGTGTTTCAGTCTTTGTATGTTTTACATGGTGTAAACCTGCGTGTGTATGTGGTACGTGTGCAATGCTCGTGAGCGATTATGACTGTGGTGCTGAGAAACTGAAACAAAACCAAAGTACAGTCTTTGATGACTATGTGTAATAAAGCTGGTGATTTGTTTTGATTTATGAACTCAGAGCCTCTTAGTCATTAAGACCATTTTGTAAATAAGCCCTTTAGTGAAGCAAGTCTTTTGCTGTATAGGGGGAAAATTGTGCTCATGCTGAAGGGTGCATTTCTTACCGAGTTACTGCTGCCCTGCATAGGTGGGAGGCTTTTCTCATGCTCTGTATGATGAGAGTGGCTTGCTGAGTGTGCTGAGTCGTAGGACTGATATGAAGGGAGACACAAAATTGCCTTGTTTGTGTGTTAAAAACCTTTTGTATGCTTCTGAATTACATGTTGGCTAAAGCTGCCTTCTGTTGCTTGCTCTTTTTGACTGAGTCTCACTAGGGAGCTGGTGCTTTTAATACCACTGTTGGTAATCTTGAAAGAGGAGTACATACTGGATGATATCAGCATTTAACTTAATTGGAAAATATGAGCCAGTTGAGGTCATTTTCCATAGGGGGATGTTGTAGAGAACAGTTGTTTTCTCTCTGCTATCCATATCCAAATTGAATGGTGTTTTCTTCCATCATGTGTATCTCACTTAGAGATGATAGCTGTTGCATAGATATGCTTGCATTTCAGTGCAGGTTGTGGTAGGTGCAAAATATATTTACCTTTGATTGTATAACTTGATATTTTAAATTATCTTTTTGTAGTTCTAGGCTTCTAGAACTCAGCACAGTGTTTTCTGTCTGGTATTTCTAAATGGATTTTCTATCAAAAGTAATCTTGGATAATGTCAATAAATAAGTATCTGTAGCTTGGATACTCACAAGTCAACTGTTTTTTTTCCAGTTTCTTCTGTTTTGCTGGGTGGCTCCTACTTATAGTACAAAAGCAGGACTGTAAGTTAAATTGGGTACTCCATTTAACTGTAAATATTAATTTAACTTAGGCTTCTCAGTGATGTTGAAGCAGTATATAGTGGGGATTACTTTCTTCTTCACAGCTTCAAGGAATGTGGAAGAAAGTACTTCCTTAAGAGTATTTTGAGATGGGGAGATACTGCTTAACACTTTACTGTAAGCATGCCATAAAAGAAGCCACAAGTTTCTGAAGTAAAAGCCACTTCAAATCATCTTCATGAAAAGGTGCTTTCTTATATTCTTTTGTATGTGGTTTCATGAATCAAATATAGGCTATGATTTCACAATGGTTCTTCAGCTGAGTACTGAAATAATTTCCTCTTCTGATAATCAGTCATTTATCTTGACTTTCCCTCATAAAATATCATTTTATGTCTGCTCAGTAATGGTGGAAAGTGTCATCGCAGTTTTGAAAACCATTATACTGCATGTGCAGCCTAAGTGTGTATGTTCACCTAAGTGTGTGGCTCACTGAGTGGTCTGCCACTTGGGTTGTAGATTGAGATGTAGAATTGCTGGAGGTGGTACTCCAGGTACATACTTACTATTTTCCTATAATTACTGAATGAAGGAAGAGACTGGAGATCACATGTGAAAAAATGGAAAAGATAAGTGCTGTGATAGTAAATCATTCTTTTCAAGGTAAAAACCTTACCCAATTCCTACCCTATTTACTTGTCTGCCAGAAAGCTGCCACTGTTGAAATAACACCTCCAGATAGTACCTCCTTGATAGTCATCTATGTGTGTTTTGAATGGACTGGTATCTCTATTTATAAGAGAGCTTAGACATGGTAACATTGATACAGCAACACTGCTGTATGAGGAGAACATGACTGTCTTCTTTAAGATTGATTTGGAATGCCAGCATCATCTCCAGCTAATTTCCAATTAACGCCATTTATGTTTGGAGCTGGAGAGGAAAAGAAGCAGAGTGGAAAGGCACAACACATTAAAAATGTTGGTTTAAATTGGAAGTTAGTTCTTGTGTGTCTGGTGGTGCATGTGTCTAAGGTGTAGATGGCATCCTTTCACTTCAGCACGTATTCAGTTTTTGAAAACATTTCATTTGAAAACTGTCTATCGCTCAGACTTCTTTCTACTTGTAATTAAAAGCTGTGCTGAACTTCTGTTGTAGTTCCTATTTCTTCTCAGCAAGCTGGGTTTTTAATGCTTTCTCCCTCTCATGTTTCCAAATGCCCTTTCTTTTCCTATCTATTCCTGTCCTGCATTTCTGCAAACTCTTCTCTCCTTATTGTGCTCTAGTGCTTATTTGCTTATTGCTAAGTATGGTGAGCAGCCTAAGGTGCTGCCTGGTAGATTTGGGTGCATGTATTTAATGGAAGAGGTTCATAGAACACAGTGTCTTTTGGTGCATCTTTAGGTGCCTGGGGAATCAATCCTGTGAGAACAGGGGAAGTATATTCTGCCTCTTCTCAGACTTCTGTTGTAACTCTGCAGCCAGCTGCTGACTGTAGCTTTCTTTTCAGTGAATAGTTCCACTGTCAGTGTGCTGCTCAAGCTCTACCCAGCTTGTCACAGAAGGATGTCTCTATTCTGCAGCTCAGCTGCCACTTGCAGGTTTCTTAGTGGTTTATGTTGAACACTCTGATTGTGACTGTTTCAACTTGTGTAGTTTGCAAAACTAGCATGGACAGCGTGTTCTTGGTTAATTTGCAAGGGAGGTAGTATGGGCCCTCGTGTTTTGGTGCTTTTATAATCAGATGTGGAAGTTAGTTAGCAATGAAAGATAAGATTTGGAGAAGTTGGTAATACTTGAAGAATCCTGAGACTCACCACAGATGAGTGAATTTTAAAACCCTCACCTTAAACTTTAGGTGTAGAAGGTGCAGAACCTAGTCTGTATGGAGGCTGTACCAAACTTCTGTGGAACAGGGAGGGCAAAACCATGCTAAAAAAGCAAAAATCTTTGAAAAAAGCAGCACCTATTTTTTCATCTTTCAGATAGACTTATCTGGGTTAATAAAATAAAGCTTTCAAAGTTAAAAAGTGCTGTAATGTGATTAAACATGTACTGATGGCGACAGCTATTGGTATAACAGTATTCTATCCTATCTCCTTTTTCTCCATTCCATCTTTTAGAGGCATTCAGTTTAGACATTTTATTGCATCAGATTCCTCTTGGCCAAAATCCTTTGAGTTATCTTTACTGTTGCACAATGTAGAGCTGATGGAACAAGGAAAAAAAACAAAACAAAATTGCTATAGAGCAAATTCTGCTACAGTGTTTGTCCAATACTTCCTAATTGTGCAGAGTTGATCTTTTTGTACAATGCTGCCATAAGAAAGGAAGTGCACTTTGAACTTCTGATTGGAATGGTGAAAATAACATGTGTTAATAATGGCTTATGCATATGTGATGCTACAGAGAGTATTAGAACAGTCACTCTGGGCATTGTTCAATAGGCTTAATTAATAAAATCCAAACTAAAGAGTTTTGGCCTTATGTAGAGTGTGATTAGATTTTTATTTTTCATTTAGACTTTTATGAGTGTCTTTGAAGGTAGGGTATACAATTTTGCTTTTTTATTATTTTTTTTAATTTGCTGATAGTGACAGATGAGTAACTGCGTGGCTGCATAAAGTTTCAGAGTTGTTTGTGTTTTGAAATGACCATCATTTAGAAAGAAATCCTTTCCAGTCTAGATAGATGTCCCAAAGTGAGGAAAATAGGCTCAGCTTCTAACTTATCTGTTGCTATGTTTGGTTGTAAGTACATATTTAACAATTTTTTCTTTCTTTGGGATAAGGAACCTTCATTATCGTAGGTATTTTGTTGCAGCTGTGTAACAGTCCCACACTGGTGCTAGAAAATGGGTCGAAGCAGTGTATGTTGAGGTGGTCTTCTTTCTAGAGTATCTGCAATTTCTCTGGCAGTGTTTTTATGTCTTAAAGTGGCAAAATGGCTTCTGGTTTTCTTCATGAATTATTGATTTTCTTGATAACTATAGGGAAGATAAAAAGCAGTTCAGGATTGTGATTTCTTTGCGGTCTATAGCTCTATATGGATGATCCTGGAGGGCAAGACACATGGCTAGAGAGGAACCAATACTCTCTAATTTCCTTGAGAAATTGCATGAAGTTACTTGAAATAGTATGTTTCAGGTTTTGTGGAGATTTTATGTGGGAACACATGCTTTCCCCTAGCTTTTCCTCCATATGTTAAGGAGTAATGCTCCATTAGACAGACTTGTATCTGAAAATTCTTTCTGCTTATATATATGTATATATACATGGGTTTTTCTATTTTAACCTTTTCTTTGCATTTGTGTACTTGAATCTTTATGAAAAAATCTGATTTGGTTCATGTATAGTTCAGTTAACAAGAAAATTAAAAGCTTCTTGATGGTGAAGCCTACCCTTGGTTCCAGAGAAAAGATGTTTCATCACTGTCTTTGAACTTGAGACTTTTAGTCACACACCTCTTCAAAATTAAAAAAAAAAAACAACCCAGGATTTATTAGTTGAATTCTCTTTTTATTACTGGAAATGACAATTTTGATAATTTAATGCATGTTATTTACCATGTTTTCTTAATGTAGGTTAACATAATCAACATTTTGAATAAAGAACCATTCATACAAAATCCCTTCCTATCCCCCCAAAACATTCAAAACCAACCCATGAACAGAAATTAAGAAATAAAATTCAGCAGTATTTAAATAATTTCTTAGTCTTTTTTCCATGATGCTTGCCAAGTTTCAGTTTGATGTAGATTACAATGGTCATACTGTGTTACAATCTTTAAAAAAGTGCAACTGGTCATTAGCTGCAATGACACGAACAGCTGTAGTACTTCATGACAACAGCTGGGAACAATCTAGTTCTCTTCAATAACTTTCTTTTGTTGTTTCTTTCATATCATTTTAAAAATGAGAAAGCGAGATTATTGTATTTGTTCTCTATTTTACACCAGGGATTTCTTCATAGGCACTGGTGGCAATTACATATCAAAATACGACACTGCTGTTTGTGACTTGGAACATTTCCCTCTGCAGGACCTGTTTCATAATCCGCTGAAATCTGTGGGAGTTGGAGTCTTTCATTAACTTGAGTAAACTGTGAATCAAGTTGTCATCCTAGGATTTCTTATTCTGGCCTTCCTTTTTCAGTGCTTGATTTCTCTTTGGTTTAAACTACTTTGTTATATCTGATCTTTCACAGCACTAGCTCTTATTTTAAGAGTGAGCTAAGTGCCTTTCTACTTTGCAATGCTCATTTACTAAGTGAGGATGAATTTGTCTGTTTGAAGGTCGCTGGTTTGCCAAGAAAATTTGCCTCACTGTTGCTCTCCCTTCAGAAGTGTAGTCTAAAATGTTTCTTGTGTAAGTGTATGTGGTTGTTCTTTATTATTGGAAAAACAAGCAGAAGACTTTGTGTATACATTTTCTTTCTGTAACTCTTTACAAAGAAGTTTTCTTCAGTAATGAACACGTTTGGGTCACCTTAAATAAAATCTGTTTTTCTTATTTTTTGGATATAATAGAGTAACTCTTAAAATCACACGGGTAGTACTAAAGATGTACATACCAGACAGGTGTGGGAGCATTATTTACTTCCCTGAGAAATCTACTATCCTGTGTCACCCAGGCAGTGGTGTCTGTGATTACTAGAGGGAAGCCTAATGGCATAGCATGGTGTATTGGGACTACAGATGGAGAGTTTGGGAAGAAGAAATGAAGAGCACAGTGGCGAGGGAGTGTGTCTTTAGAGCAGTGAAGTGTTACTAAGGGAATTTAGAACTAAGGTAGTTTAGAAGGCCAAAGCAGAGAGCTGTTTTGGTATTGCTTTGCCTCATGAGCCCTGTTGGCTCAGGTGAGTATCATGGAGGTGCCTGTGCAGGAGGGCAGGAAGCTGAGTGGTAGCTTCTGGAGAACTTGACTCTCAACAAGCAGAGAACTGGCAGAGGCAGTTGGTGAAAGTTTGGTTTAGATTATCAGAGAAAGAACTTTCTGCATATTAAAAAATCTTTAAAAAGTTTGCTGAGATAAAGTATTTATAGCTTTTGTTAACCATAACAACTTTTAATCTGTCCTTATCAATAATTCGGAGGTGAAAATGACTTTAGGATGCTGTGTTTGGAGCATCCTGAGATAAGGTTACTTTTGGTTATTGGAAGAAAGAAGCGAACTCAAAAACATACGATACTTGTATTACAAAATGGGAAGAACCTGCACTCATCAAATTTTAACTTCTGGGCTGTTGACTGCCTCAGCAGGTATGGTTTGATTTGGTTTTTTTTTTTCTCCTCCCTTTATCATTTAATCTTCTGCTTTCCACTTCAGTGGAGAAATAGTGTATCTGTAATTTTTATGAATGATGTGTCAAAGTACCTTTCTCAATCGCTCTCAGTGAAAAAGCACAAGCTCTGACAGCTTCACAGAAGCCCAGAATGGTTAACTTGGAGGGACCTCTGGAGATCATCTGGTCCTGCCCCAGCTTTCTCAGCCTTTAACCATAGGAGACGTGCCTTGGTCCCTTAAGTCATCTTTGTCGCACTTTGCTGGGCTCTTAGTAATTGGTCCATATCTCACAGTTTATGTGTGACATGTGGAAGTATCTGAAAGTTAATTTATACATACAGAGAGCTTGTACATTAGGGAATAGCATACTTCTATCCTTTTAACAAGGTACTGTTCCTTCCCTGGAGCTCTGAATCTCGGGTGACACCTCACATGTAAATACTGCTTGTTTACCACAGAGAAGATGAGGGATATCACTGTCATTAAAGTCTTAATTAAGAAGTCTTAAATGCACGTGAATTTTTTTGTGCACTATTAACCTCACATCTTGTATCCTATTGTAACAGTCATATCTTGCTGTAGGTTGTTTGTATAACCTTGGCTAGTCTCAGAAGTACAGTCCATCAGTGAGTTACTCTGAGGTATCTTTTTGGTTATAATCCAGTTGCTATGGCTTCTGAAAGTGTTTTAGACTCTTCGCCTTCACCCCTTGATTTATGGAGACAGAGGTTTTTATGGGGTTGTATTAGAGAATTTGCCAAGAGCTTTCAGGGCTGCATAAGGAGAATTGTTGCCAGCAGGTTGATAGAGGTGTATCCTCTCCTCAGCACTGGTGACAGTCCTGGTCCCCCCAGTATGAGAAAAACATGGACATACTGGAACAAGTTCAGGTGCACAGAGATGGCCCTGTGGCATCTTTGATTCGAGGGAGTCTGAGAGAGCTGCACTGAGTGTGGTGAAGACAAGGCTCAGAGGGGCCTTATCTGGGTGTATGAAAGCTGGTTTTAAGAAATGGAGAAGGGGCAGCCAAGCGCTTGTCAGTGGTGCCCAGTGACAGGGCAAGAGGTAACAGGTGCTAATTGACCGCTCTCAGTGAGTTTCTGCTTTTCAAAGCAGAACTACTAGCACAGGTTGCCCAGAGAGGTTGTGGTTTTCCATCCTTGGAGTCATTCAAAAGCCGACTTGATGGGGCTCTGTGCAGCTGTCTCTAGCTGGCCCTGCTTGAGCACAGGTATTGGTTGGAGCAGCTGACCAACAGAGGTCCCCTTTCAACCTCAACTCTTCTGTGATCACCTTTTACTCAATTCTCTTAAATGGATAATTAAAACATGTGATCAATTCAGAGGCTTTTTGATCCAGCATGAAATACAGAAATCTCCCTTAAAATGCAGTTATGTTTGCTAATAAGGTGTTCTACAGGAAGAATGCTTTGTGTGTTTGAGGGTCCACCATATAAATAGCTATCTTGGCATAGCAGCAAGGTACGTTGCATTGAGAAGATAGATACATACTTTTTTGAGTTAATGCATCCATATGTAGCTAGTAGTGTTGCTGGCAAAATATTTGTACCTATCACTCTTGAGAAGTTTCAGAATCTCCCAAGCATGTGCAGCTCTGGAGTTTGGCGTAGCTTGAAAGCAGGACAGATAGTATGACCACTGTGCTTTGCTTTGGGCAACTGTAAGAAAAAGGGAAAGAATTCTACATAAATCTTCCATAGTTACTGACAGTGCCTTTAATAGGACCATCTGAAATGTCCCTTTTCTAATTACTGGAAGGAAGTTGTTGTCTTTCCCTAGTCCTTGGTTCATCTGATTTTTTCACAGTGGCATGACAGTTGAAATTGGGAGGGGTGGTGTCCTGGTTTAGGGGTGGCAATTGTCTTTCAGCTCAGACACATTTCACTGGCACATTTTTTCTCTCTGCTTTCTCATGTTTATTTGTTTCCTTATGAGGGTGGATGTTGCTCTTTAAACCTGACTACAAAATACCTGAATCTTGCATGTGTAAAACTAAAATCAAACCTGAGATAAGGGAATCTCTTGATGTGGTATCAGAAAATGAAATGAAAATAGCATCTGGAAAAGTTCAGAGTATGACAAAATTATGTTGACTGCTTTAGAAAAGTTAGTAGAGCAACCATTCTAGAAGTTTTGAGCAATAGTAGATGGCATCACCTTCATGGCTAAGTAATCTGGATAATGGAGGTAGTATTTTGTTTTGGAAGTGTAGCTTCCAGGGTTGCTCAGTTGACTAGGTACATTTGAAGAAAAAGATACTGTAATTTAAAGCATGAATTACCTTGGTGTATTATAAATCATAACATAAATGAAAATCTAGGGCAAACATACCATCCCTATGAAAGATGTTTAAATGCATTTACTGTCTTTGCAACACACTGAACAATAACTGGGGAGAGGGCTTTCTAGTGCTTTTGACTTAATTTCAAAAGCTTTGATTTAATTATCTGTAATTAAAAAAATGTAGTTCTCAAGAACTTACTGGTTGCCCAAAGGCAAATAGTGTCAAATATTTACCTCAAATTAAAAAAAATGAAACAAAAGAAAAGAAAGAGATAGTTTTAACATATATACCATGATGTGGAAAGATATTCCTGGCAAATCAACTCAACAAAGGAGCTGAGGAGGTGCTTTGAATGCATGGAAATGAAGAGCAGATGGGAAAGCGCAACAAGCTGCAGGTGCTGTTAGCAGCACGTGTTCACCTACCTGAAGCATGAATGGCTGTTCCAGGGATATATATCTAGTTGTGCTCCAGGACATTTCTCTTGAAGTGGTTGTGTCATCATCTTCTGCTCAGCTACAGCCATGCAGACAGCTTTTTTAGCACAGTGGGCACCTCTATAGTTGTAAGTCACCAGAGGAAGTTGTTTCTATGGATTATATTAATGAGATGATATTTGACTATGGAGGAAAGGTTAATGTATAGCTATTGAAATGTTATATTGAAATAATATAATTTATTTCTGGTGGAAGATACATGGTGCTGGGATTTGTTGTTGGGAATCCTCTGTATCCTGATGCTCTGTTAAGCTGAACATGATTAAAAGTGACTTCAGTTTGTGCCTTAGCTTTATCAGAACAGATGATTCAAGCTGCTTCTAATAAATAATTTTATCATCAAATACTAACAAATTATTATGGTTTCATAAGACTTGAGGCAAAAAAGAAGCTTTAATATAACAAAACTGGCAAAACAAAACCTTGGTTCCATCATGATTCTCAAAAAATAAAGTGCTATGGGAGAGCAGTGGATTCTTTCTGTGCTTTGATGCAGGGCTAGGATTTCAACTGCCTCCCTAAAGGTTCAGCAGAAACATTTTTTGGCTTAAAAAACTCAGGTTTTATCTTTATTCAAAGATAACTGGTGGCAATAATACTACTTTTTCTAATGTACAGAGCACCTGAATTAATGGTGAGATTAGATTACCTGTCTAGCCAGAGAATGCTACAGAATCCTTTCACAAGTATATTTTAACTACAAAGTGAATAATTTTTGCTTGATTTCATGTTAATCCAGTACCATAGATTATTGTGGTGAAAAAAGTTTATTTCAAAGTTTATTTTTTTGTTTCCTGTGCATCAGTCTTCTGGAAAAAATGCCATTTAAAAAAGACTAAAAGGGCATTTATAAATAATAATCTATAAACATGGAAATAATACATGGCACCTGTTTAACTGCTGGAGTCCTTGTTGAAAGCAGTGTGTTGGGGGTTTTTTCTCCTTTTTGTTGATCCCTGCTTTCACCTTCTGGACATGCAAAAATCATATTTCTTGATGAGTACCTGCTAAGCTTTATCAGATGCCTTCTAAGTGAGGTGAGTCTTCAGAAACTTTCAGTGTAGTAGGAGCCTAGGAAGGAGCAAGATGGGCTGGCTCTGAAATACTCTGTGTTGCAGGAGGCTGGAAAAGCAACAGGCTGAATTTATTACCAGCTCAGTAGTAGTAGTGAACTGTAGTGTAGACACTACAGTTCAGTATACAACAACTGTCAGAAAGGATGCTGCTTGAAGCTAGGGAAAAGTCACAAGAAGACTTTGAAATACCTTTTGTTTTCTGCTTCAGCATCTATACATTTTAGTACTTCAGAGGAGAAAGAAGTATTCACCTTCGGTAGCGAGAGCTGCTGAGTATGATAAATGAACCAGAGAGGATAGTTAGTTACTTATTCATGATTGTATATCTGCAGCACTGTGGAAGTCTCTGTTAAAGGTCTAGTTTCTCTTCAAAGAAACCACCAGACAAAAAGGTTCATATAGGCAATGTGTTTGTACACAGTAGGACTATAATATCCTACAAACATCTTCCTGAGATCAGCAGGTGCTCTTAAACTTTGCTGTAGAATTGGGAATAGAAAAGGCCTGGATGTTTGCTATTGAATGGTTAATACAAGGCATGCTGCTAGTTAGTTTCTGATAGAACAGCATCCGCTTTTTTTCTAAGTGTGCCTGTTTCTGGTTGACTGGCACTGCAGCAGGAGAGGAGTATGTGAACCAGAACCATTCTAGGAGGGAAAGGCTAGTGTTAAAAGCTTTCTTCTTGAAACCCCACCAATTTCCTCTGTAGCATTTAACTGCCCATTCATATAGGGAAAGAGCTGTGGGTAGTTGTGTCGTGGGGCAGGTGTTACAGAGGCAAAAACATTAATACTTTGTGCTATGTACTGAAAAGATTCTGAAGCTTTAGAAGACTTCTTGCTGTTTTCAATCGTGTAAGAGCTTTAGGTCACAGGTTACTAACTCTGATTCCTGAGTTTACCAAAATGAGTGCCTTTTGATTTTTTAAAAAAAAAAAGTCAACCTAAGAAAAACAAACCTGTCTCCCCAAATCAAGAAACATCTTAGAAAAATGTATCCATCTGTATGTGACTTTTTTTTCTTCCTTCTCTTTATAAGCATATTTGTAGTCTCCATAAAAATAAAGGATGTTTTCTTGCATTGGTGGCCTAACTGCTATAAAACCTGTGTTGATATGGACTGTTTAATGTCATGCCTTTCTTCTGTACCAAGAAAATGGTGATGACTGGAATGCATGTCATCAACTTCTGTAATCAGGGTACTTGAAATATTTACATTACTGTGATTACAGTAAAGCTTCTTATGTACACATGCACACACACTGTAGCTGCCTTGTATATTTTGGCCTTTCAAGTTTACATCCTCATTTGTCTCCTAATCTTGTGTGGGGTTTGTTTGTTTTTTATCTAAGATGCTTGGCAAATATGAATAAAATACAAACTTCTTTATCAGCTATGTGAGGTTTGCCATGTGAACACTTACAGAATATCCTAGTGAAATGAAACAGGAGAAAAGACAAAGTTTGAGGCTTTTCACAGGCCAAGGCCAAACACTCCAATGTCTGCTGAAGCTGCCAAATTCTGTTTAAGGGGGTTGTCTGTCAGGAGTCTAAAACCTTCTTGTGGATCCAGTGAATGGAATTGAGCAGCAGGGGAATAAATCTGGAACAGATTTGCTGCAAAGGCCTCGGTTTGGAAGGACACCTCAAATGGCCAGAACCAACCTACAGAGAAGTACCCATCCATGTTACTTTCTGTAGGTATGAGATGTGGAGGAGTTTCAGGGCAAGACATACTGGTCTGATTTGTTTTGCTTCTGTTGTGTGCAAGAGCTGCGACCTGTTGGTGCCATGCTTAGCTAAAAAGCCAGTTCTTTGTAGACGCTACTCCTACTTCTTGTTTCAAATCCTGATAGTCAGTCCAGTGGGAAATAATAAGGTATCCCAGAATAATTACAGCTGTAGTATTTCTTGTCTGATGGGTGAAGTTCACAGAAAACCTTCTAAACCATGACTGCAGACTCATTTAATTGAATCTCGTATTCTAAACTGAGCATACCTGGACTGAGTCCAGAGCATGAAACTGGAGAGGATTTGGTGGCACTAATAGACGGTGTTCTCCTGTAACTGGATTGCCAGGCATCTGCTGCCCGTGCAGGAGGCATGAGAGAACGTGCCCACCCAGTGGTAGTCAAAGAAACTTGGATTGCTCCTTGCTGGGGATCTTGTAGAATGTTTTATGCTAGTGCCTGGAGCTCCAAAATGAGGCTGTCATAAGTGCTTTCCTGGCATGAGGGCAATAGCCACAGCAAGAGAATATGGATTTTTGTTTGATTGTTGGACTGAAATTGTGGAATAAAGTCCTCCTTTTTCCTGCTGGGATGAAGGGTGATCATAGATCTTATGCTCTGTGCACCTGGGTAAAACATTCATGTTTGACCTTTCCTTTTCTCAGCCAGTCTATAGTCTGTTTAAACCTGTCTGGTTTCATGTAACTTGTACCAGAAGTGAAGTGCCTTTTTTTATTGCTTGCCCCTTTTCCTGTGGAAAAGGAAAGAGTTCAGGCCTCACATTGCAGATGCTGATGGTTGGTGTTTAATTCAGTTCATGTTCTTTGTGAAAAGAGGACGATATAAGAATAAGAAGTGAAAACAAATACTGCTAGAAAATTATGCCCTCATGTGCAGATGTGTGGTTCTGTAGCTTTTATCTTCCTTCAGAACTGGGGGTTTCTCTTTCATGCCTGGCTGACTGATGTACCCTGCTCTGTTGGGCTGTGCAGCCTGTCTTCCCTAACAGGCTGCAACAGATTTTTCTAATCTCTCCTTGAGAATTTCCGATTTTGCTGGGTTTTTTTTCCTTTTTTAGGTGTTCAGTCCCCTCCCCTAAAGGTTGCCTTTTGTATGCTGATGTACATAAACTACCTCAAGGTTTTCTTAAAGAATAGTGGAAGCAAGCCCACTAGTCCTCCCTGGAGAAAAGTGCAGTGAGGTCAATGGTATTCCTTTTACTTCCCTTTTGGTTTTGTTCACTCCTATGCCTTGTAAAACAGCCAGGAAGATTTGTCACGAATCATGTTTATTTCTTCTTGTGCAGAATATAATCCAATATTGACTTTTATTTTCCTTACAATAAGTATTCCAAAATCCCAGCAGCAGAGTCACAAATGGCATTTTATTCTTCTCATTTGGAATCTAGTGCCCCAATCTGTCACATGAATATGGATCTCAAAATAGTGCCACTTGGTATTACCTGGGTGGGGAAAGCATTGGATTTGGCATGCTTATATGTGTGTTCTTCTTGTACAGTTTGGCTTTTTCTTAACTTAGACTATATATATTCCCTGCCATCTCCCCTCAGGTATAAGAAGCATGATCTCCACAACTAAGATTCTGGAAGAAAAGTAAGGTTTAATCTTTCAACGAGAGTATGAATTGTTACTCTGAAGCCTTGACTCCAAATATAGTCAGTTGTCATATTTTCAGTAGCAAATCTCTTCTTCTCTAGAGGAGTCACAACTTCCCCGTTTTGTCTCTTTTTTAACTGGAGCATTTGTTACCTTTTATTAACTTCACTTGAATTGTTATGGATGGAACATTGTAATGAACCTGCCTGCAGAATAATATTTAAAAGTTTACAGTGAGAAAAACTTAGGAGTCTGTTGCTTTTGTAGCACTTTTTGGTTTTGATTCGTCTTCTCTCTGATATAACTTCAGTGAAATCCAGAGTCTCTCTGGCACTGGGAAGTGTGTGAAAGGCCAAAATGTCTCATTCAGACAATGACTCAGATGTGCAGTCACTTAACTCTCCAAAGGCTTTGTTGTATCTTAAAACAGAGTGTACACTGCTCTGGTATATCCTCAGACCTGGAGGATGTTCATGGGCACTCAGCCAAATACAGATTATCCTGACCCTTGCAAAGTGCTTGGATCCCAGTATAGTTTGCAGTAATTTGTTTTTCTATAGCAGTGATTAATTAAGACAAATACTCTCTGAAAAGCCTCTTAAAATTTTAGAAAGGCGAGGTTTTATTTTCTCTGATACATACCTTCCTTAGGCCAAGTGATTATTTTTTAACATCTGAATCTTCTGTGGTGATTTTTCTCCCCCAAGAAAATCTGTGTGGAATTAATACAAGAGCTGTATATAGAGAATAAATTGCTTGCAATTTTTCAGAGAAAATGCTGTAAAAAATTGAAAGCATCATAAGTTTACAGCATTAGGGAGGGCTACTAAGAAATAATTGTTCATGCTTTTACCTTGATCAGTTTGCAACAATTAAAAAAGTAGTTTTGCATTTCAAGTAGACGTTCACGTTGCTATTCATAAAGGCTTATGACTTGTGCATTTAATGAGAAGAAGGACCAAGATTTGTCCTGTCTGCAGAACAGCTCGTTCTGTGGGTTAGAAATGATGGCTTGCAGAGGGAGTGGTGGTGGCATCTAGAGAGGAGACCTGTCCCACTTTATCTTCCCTTCCACTTTTATCCCTTGCCTCTTCCCCTCCTCCTCCCACTTTTTTCTTTTTACTGAACTGTGTCAATTTGTGACATGATCCAATGATGATGAAAATAAAGTGTATTGGAAGGTTGGTGTTCTTGGAGATCTGGTGCCAGCACTGGTAAGTACAGAAAATCAGATCAAATATTATGTGAGAGACTACTTCCATTTTGGTCACTGCAAAAGAGGAGAAAATTATACTCTTGTAGTCCTTTTCTAGCTGAGGTGGGCTGTCAGGAGAATCATCCTCATGGGGATATTTGCATACAGAAGTAAAAAAGACGGGTTGTGTAGTTCTAAGTTGGGATTCCTTCTATATATGTGTCACTTTTAAATTATTGTTGCTTTTTTACAAAAACCAGCTTTCCATCTAAACTAAGTTAGATGAAGAGAAGCTGAAGGGGATATTTGTGGATGTTTATAGAACTTTCCCAGTATTTCATACTGGAGCAGCATTCCTAAGCTTCCCCAAACTGGACTGGACATGAGCAGAAGTGGACCACATTCAGTCTTGTCCAATAACGTACTTGCTTCAGCTATATAAAGACTATTTTGCTTTTTATTCAGCTAATGTAAGAAGTAAGTAGTTCACCTAACCAGTGAAGGTTATCAAGTGGGTGCATATCTGCAAGAAGCAGTGGTTTGGCTGCTGGACGCGCAGAGCAGTCGCAAGCACGGGTTGCTTAGGACAGCCCTTGTGGCTCATCTGGCCTTTGTACAAGAAAAACTCTCCGGGGAAGGGTGACAAGCTTATGCTTGAGTTTGTGCCTGAGCCAGCTAACTGAAGTGACGAGTGCAGCCACTTCTTTCTTTACCCCTATGCCCTTCTAAAATATTCTTTTTTTATTTGCTGATGCAGGTTTGCAGTATGGCTGAAGAGCCGTTGATTCCACACATTGGCTGTGGTGCTCTCTGTACCAGCAGTCAGTCCTTTCTAAGTGTATCAGATAAGCAAAACAGTTTATAGAGGGCTGAGTAAATTCACTTAAAGACTGGTAAATACTGTTTGCCTTATCTCTGTTAACCTAAACAGTTTCTGTAAATGGCTGCTGGTAAATGATCTTCACTAAGTTCTACGAAAAGGAAGTATTTAGTTTTAGATTAGTTCAAGAGGCCAAAAGGAGTTTACTTGTCTGTAATGGTAAGTTCTCAAACAAATCACAAAATCATAGATGGGTGGTCTTGAGACAGGCTAACTAAATGTAGTAGGAATCTTAAATTCAAAGACCAGGTTTTCTCTTTTAGTTTTCCTGTTTTTAAAAGATTAGTTATTTTTCCAAAATTATGTAATTTGGTGTTTTATGAAAGTTATTACCGATACCTAAAAATTTTGTATGCACTCACAGTGATTAAAAGAAAATTTCGGTGTAGTGCTCTTGTAAACAACCGCGAGAGCTGGAGTTTGATACTTTGTTGTTTTGTAGAAGTGGAGTCGGACTAAAATGCTTTTCCCGGCTGATGTCTCATTTTCTGTTCCATGGTCAGCTGCAAGATAATTTAAGAGGCATGGTATCCTGTCTGTGAGAGAGGTACAACCCTTGACATTTTCTTGCAAAGCCTAGAAGATGTCCTGTTTTCTCAGGGTTTTGCCTAAAGCCATGTGCAAAATGCTGGTTTAGTAACTTAATGAAGTATTTCAGGTACTGGTGCCAGGTCTTACTTATCTTATGATGTCTTGCTGATTAATATAAAAGTTGCAGTTCTCTTCAAACTTTGTCATCTTCTTGCTTTAATTTGGTGCTGTAAATTACTAGGAATATCTCTGACATCTGTTTTCTCTTGATCTGTGAAATGCTTTTGGTTTTATAATTTGCAAAAAAGTATGTTTTAAATGAGTTCTGCTGCCACCTATCCTTCTGGGGGGGATGGAGGGGGACTGCCCAGGGTTTCTGAACTACTGAATACCAGTAACCTCTGCTTGCCAAGGGTGTCTTGGTTGTTGTTCCCCTCCATGTGAGAGCAGGACTTGCTGCTCATGGCCTGGTTCCTTCTGTAGTCTCCCACCACCAAGACAGAGCAGCTTCAGCATTTCTGGTGCTGTTGCCATGATTCCTGTAACATAATACAGGTCAGGAACTCTCACCTCATGTTAGGAAGGACCTGTGATCCTCTGCATGGTGTAGGATTCTTAAAAGCCTCTGTGCCAGTTTAAAATGTTTTTCTTTCTGTAGAAGGAGAAAAGAGAGAAGCTGAGGGTTTCTGCTTTTTGCTTCCCAATGTGAAGCTTATTAGCTGGTTGCTAAAACTTAGAATTATTTCCTCTGTGCTGCAAGGCACAAGTAACTATTTAACTGGCTAAATAACTAACTAGAATAACTAAGTCACTGTTAAATATCTATTCTAAAATGAAGAAACATAGACCATTTTGTAAAACGTCTCATAGCACATCTGGAAATTGTAAAGTACAGCTATGGATGTGCTTGTCCTTTTTTGTTGACTTTTGCATGTGAAAAACTGCAGTAACTTCTTAAAAAGGCTTCATTGGGTTGAGCTTTTTAAATTTCAGCTATTTAAATGACCATGTATAGTATATGAGCTATAATATTCTCCAAAGATGAAGTGTCACAAAGTCATGTGCATTTTTTTTAAATCAAAGGAGGAAGCAGACTTGCTATATTGCCTTTTGAATAGAATAGAATATTCTGTACATTTTGAATTCATACAGAAATCTTTTTCCTATACTGGAAACTCCTGAACTAATGCAGAGCTGCCCTTGCACTGGAACATTTGTCTGCGTGTAGGGACATTTCCTTGCAAATCTCATTACCAGAGTTGTTGTAGCAGAACTTTTTTCTAGCTGTGTTCTGAGTATAGGCTCATGTGACTTTAAAATATAATCCTTACTGTTTATGAATGCAACACTGGGAATGAGGCCTCTGTAAATAGATCCAAATCCATATTTGTGGGTGGGAACATGTGAGGTTTTATGGTGTTTTTTTAATCCGATATCTTGAGACAAGCAGCTGCGGTGCCTCTAACATCACTCAAAGGGCTGCAAAATTGAATTAATTAGACACGCTTCTTTGGCTGATATTTAGAAACTAATAGCAACCCCGTCAGTGTCCGTGATGAGCTGAATTTCACCCACCTGGTAACCACAGTGCTGTTCTCTGTTCATAGTGGAGAAAACTGAGCTACAGGCCAGACCTTAGCCTGTTGACTTTCTGCAGTGATTTCCTCTTTCCCTGGGGAAGAAGGCTTTCCTGCTCAATGAGGGGTGAATTATTTGGGCCCTGTGTTTGTAGGAGTCTTCTGTCATTCTGGATATCCTGATTTAGTGATTAGAGCATGGAAGATTATAGACCTGGGCTTCCAGGTTGATCTTTTTTGCATCCATCTCTGTTTGTTGGGACCAAATAATCCAGGCTGAACAGAAGTTACATTTGGCCTGATGATTTGTACCTCATTAGGATCATAATTTCTTTTAAAATACAGAATCTGCATGTCATTCATATGTTGGAAATATAGCAAGGGAACTCCAAAGCAGACCCACCAAAAATGAAACTAGCTAATCACAAAAGACCAGCACTGTTTTCTGCTGGAATTACAGTGCTGGGAAAACTTCTTATAGTCTCTATAGATGAGTCAGCAGTGCCTTGGCAGCCAGGAGGGCCACCCATGTCTTGGGGTACATCAGGCACAGCATCGCTGGCCAGGCCAGGGAAGGGATTTTCCCGCTCTGCTCTGCAGTGGCCTCACCTCGAGTCCTGGGGGCAGTTTTGGGCACCACAGTATAAGAAAGACATGAAGCTATTAGAGAGCATCCATAGAAGAGTAATGAGGCTGGTGAATGTCTGGATGGGAAACCTTATGAGAAGCAGGTCAGGTCACCTGGTTTGGTTCAGCCTGGAGGAGACTGAGGGCAGACCTCATTGCAGTCTTCAGCATTTCCACAAGGGAAAGCAGAGAGGCAGGTACCGATCTCTTCACTCTTGTGACCAATGACAGGACCCAAGGGAATGTTTGGATGTCAGGGAGATCTCTTGCAGGTGGTTGGGCACTGGAACAGGCTGCCCAGGGAAGTGGTGGCTGCAGCAAGCCTGTCTGAGTTCAAGGAGTGTCTGGATAATGCTCTTGAGCACATGATGTGGTTCTTTGGGTGTTCTGTGCATGGCTACGAGTTAGATTTGATGATCCTGATGGGTCCCTTCCAACTCTGCGTATTCTATGATTTTAGTCACTGACCTGTCCTTTAAAGTTCAGAAAAAATAATGACAGTACTTGAATGTCTACAGGTACAGTATGAATATATTTCACATAATGTTTTAAAGTTTACTAGGTTTCCTGTGGGTAGTATATTTGCTGTTTTTTCTGACGTTATATATAAGCTTGTAAGACATGAATCTGATGGCTAAAAGGTCTTACTTCTTATTTCTGTATCAAATTATTTAAAGATTCATTGGAGTTTTCTAACCACAAAGCAGAAACAAAGACATTTATCCCTTGCTAATGTACCATCCGTTATATGTACAACATACTGTAACCTTCCAAACAAGCATGAAAAGTGCAAAACTTTCAAAAGGCTGGAAGATACATGTCAGGTATGGGATGGTGACCACCTTCCTCTGCATCCCTGTGCTTTCTGCCAGTCTGGCACTGGGATGGAAAGCTCCTCCAGGGATGGTGTAGTGGCTATTGAGTACTGTCCAGGTGCTCCCAGGCATCTCCCATCTTTCTCTGGACACGGTACTCTGGTGCCTGGCCAGGTATCCATGGTCATGAAATCAGAAGACACCAGTATTTCCCACACCTGGGTTGTGGTGGATGATGCCCCAGTAGAGTTCCTCACTTGTTTTCCATTTAAATGTGGAGATACCTGCCTGCGTCACAGATGGAAAAGTGCAGTGTGTTTCTTGGTACATGGCTTCATGTCTTCTTGAGCTGTGGCTGTAAAAGTTAGGGAGGGAGAGCTTCTCCCATGCAGTGTAACATAGCATAGGGCTCACTGGTGGTGCCAGTAGCGTTGGTGTCTTTTGCCTTGGGTATTTATGGCAGGAGGTGTCAGGCTGAGGGTTCTGTGCCCCAAGGGGGTGAGCAGCACAGTGACAGTGGGGTATGGTTCTGCTGGTAGCACAGCAAGAGCCTCTTGTGGATATTTTCAGCTACCTGACCTGTTGAACATTTTGTCTGTCAGCCTTTTAGATTAATGCAGATGGTAATGTGCTCTCAGAGTAGTTTTGGATATTATTAGCTGCACATTTGTGAAAGCTTTCTCCTTGATAAATTTTTACTATGTGTGTTTCACAACCGGGGTGTAAAGCCCAGGCTCTCCTTCAAGTCTTAGGGAGCCTTGGCATGAAGCACGTAACAAATGAAAAACTTGTCTTGATCCAAAAAATGGGGTTTCATTTCTTTTCAGATGGCTGTCTTGCTGCTCCTTCTGTATAAATGTTGTCTCTCACCATAAAAGTAAAATAAATAAAATCTAAATAATTAATGCAATTAGTGGTTGACAAGAAGAAGCAGTGATCTTGGAATTTTTGTGATTGCTTAGGTGGCTACTTGTTAACAATTAAAATAAAGTTTCTAGAAACTGAGAATAGAAAATTTATTTAAACTCTAAGCATGCTTTTGTTAGATGTTTTTTCTGTTTTTTTTGCAAATGGTCTTCCAAACTTTGTTAAACAGAAGCATAGTGATGTGAAATAGAAACCATTGAAAAGGAAGACCAGTGTTCATGTGCTTCCTGTTTTACCATTATGTTGTGTTTAACTTGTCAGTGGCAAGATTCACATGACCTAAAACATCCTTTTGAAGAAAATTTGCCAACTTGTATGACTGTGCTTATTTGTTCTGCATTTTGAAGAACTCCCAAGTGTGTTCATGGAAAGGCTTATTTTTATTATGATACATGATCTTGTGAATTATCAAATACTGCTTTATTTTACCTCACTCACAGGAAATGAAGAATGGATGACCTTAATTTAGTTAATTAGAAGTAGGTGATCCTTGAACTTTTTGGTATTTAACTTACAGAAAAACATGTATGACTGAAGTGTGAGAAATGTGCATTTCTCTTTCATATGAATAAATAAGGATTTAATTGCTCCCCTAAGGAACAGGATTTAGTTTATATGTGTATGCCTCCTTCTAGAATGTAGCAGATACATTACTGTTCTCCCTTGGTCAGTCTTGCATGAAACAGGAAAAAGAAATATAAAGCTTTTGCTTTTCTTCAATCTACAAAATTACTACACTATATAAAAGCTGTTAAAAATACTGATGTGACTTGTAAGTTAGGTTTTCAGTTTTGGAGACTTCTTTGGGCAGTCTCCAGAATGACAGAGAAGGTTTAGTGGTGAGGTGGAGGAATGAGGAGATGAATTGTGCCTGGACTCATCCAAAGTGGTGGGAACAAGGCAGCTTCCCAGGTCCACATACGTTTCAGTTACACCATGACTCCATCTTGGCATGAGAAATTATGGCTAGTGTATTTTTTCCTCTGCCAGGCTCTCTGTTGTCGTATTTTCCAACAAGAGGAAGCTTGTGCGTGATGTCTGGCAGGATGCCTGGGTGCCATGCAGCCTTGCCCTGGCCAGAGCTGCTGGATCCTGGGTGGGCTGCAGAAGGCGCCTGCAGCTGGGCTCCTCACAAGCTCTCCTGGTTCAAGAAGAGGTGCTTGAGTGTGTCCAATGTATAAAATTCAGGATGTGAGGGAATTCACAGATGGGGTTTTGAGCTATGAGGAGGGATATTATTCATTATCTTCTTGTTTTAAATCCAGAAGCAAGTCTAAGGGGTTATAGAGTTAAGAAATGGTGCCAATAATGGGCATTGGAAGGGAGAACTGAGCACTCGTGTGCCAAACAGAGCAACAGGAAGATAAGCATAGCTCCTGAAAAGCCTGGCACTTTTCCTGCTAAAGCAATCTGTATAATGTTGCAGTTGACTGCTGATGCTACAAAATTCTGATAGATTAAACAGTAGTTTATTTATATGGATTTTTCTCCAAGGTTCTGTGATTTAAATTGAAGATGTAGGTCTTTAATTAAATAAAATTATTTTGATGTGTTGACAAAGCTGAAGCTTGCATATTTTTCTGGCTGAAGAATATTTGGGACTTAAACAGTAAGCTTTTGTATACCTTTACAAACATTAAAAAGTTTCTCAGCCAAGTGCATTGTTTTTAACCTACATAGGTGTGTTTCTGCTTTATTTGAAGCACATGAATCATTTACTTTTATTATCTGTGTCTTTATATGTGCTTGGGGAGGGCAGATGGTTTTTGGTTTTTCCCCACTTAGAGGGAGCACATGGTTTTGGAAACATTTGTCTTGCATCTGAAAATTTAGCAAGGGGTCTCCAGCTTGTGCAGTTAGATTAATTCCTTAAATAGTGACTTCTTTTTTGAGGTATTTTTTTGGTTCCTTCTTAGTTACATGCTTTTGGAGATGATAATGTTCTTTAAGAGAGTAAATAGGTATATGATTGTAAAAATAGGCTCTGTGTAAACTCTGACCACCAAACATAATGTTAGCATATAAAACTCCATCTACAAACAAAAAGGAAAAAAAGCATTCACAGAAATGAGATTACATTAGCTTGCTTAAAGCAAATGCCAGAGAAATGATTTCTTTTGAATGCCTGGATGATGACAGGCAATGCTTCAGTCCACTGAGAAATCAGTCTGAAATGTTGAGCTAGGCTCGGTTGTTTGCTCTCAGACTATTAAGTTAATTCCTGGAGGAGGCGGGCTTAAGTTGTTTACTAGTTGATATTCTCAGTATTCATCATCCATTTATCGCTGTTGAAGAGGATAATTTGAGTATTTTTGGAAGATGAAGCGGGAAGGGATTATAAACAGTTAGGAGGACAGATTTAGAATTTTGTATGATGAATTGGAAAAATGATTTGAAATCAATGAGGTGAAATTTCATCAAGGCAACTGTAAAGTGTTATGCTTAGGAGAAATCAAATGCACAGATATAAATGGGCTAGGCAGCATGCTGGCCAGGAAGGGCCCAGGAATCACAGTGGCTTTGCAAACTGAACTTGTCAGGGGTGGTGTGCATTACTCTGAGATTTCATTAGGGCTGTGTAAGTGATGAAACATGTCAGATAAATGGCAGAGGAGATAATTATTCTTCTCTGCTTAGCAGTGTGCTTTTAGCCTCTGGTTTAGACTTATAATTAAGGGAGGATGTGGTAGATAAAGGGGCAGGGTCTCATTGGCACCAACAAGGCTTGGACAGGAGGTTTGAAAAACTCAGCCTGTAGGGAATATGTGAAGGTGTTGAAGATTTTTAGCCTAGAAAACAAAAAAGTTTGTCTGAATCTTCAATGATACAGAAAGATGCTGTAAGAAAGCTACAGATCAACTATTCTACATTCATCAGTCTACTGAAGCTAAAATTAATTATTTTAATTTGCTTTAAAAATTAAAGTGGAGCTTTAGATTACACAAGATTGAAGTTTTCCAATTACAAATATGTTTCACGGTCTGAAAAAAATACTCCAGAGACTTACAAGAGGTAGATGAAACACTGATACCATTGCAAAGATGTACAAATAAAAGCTGACCTTCCCCATTCGGAAGTTCTCTTCCAAAATTACCCTAAATCAAGACAGTAGGGAGCCCTTGGTCCTCTAGCTGTGGTGTACAGCATGGAAATGGAGGTCAGAGCTGGACTATGAAAGCAAGAGAGCAATGAGTTAACCCTTCTTAGAGCTTGTGAGCTCAGCCTTAGAGCTACACTCATGTAGCCAGGGATATATATCTGCTTCTGTTCAAGTAGCTGCCTGCAGTGCTTCTGCAGAGGAATTACGCTGTGCGTGGTAGAGATGGTCTAAAGATGGCAGAGTGTGCAGGGGCTGGTATTAGTCAGGGTTTCTCAGCTTTTTCTAGTCCATATCTAATTTTTACTATTGAAAATTCTTGGCTTATTATAGTATGTGGTTCTTGGAGTGGGAAGGTTCTTCGTGCCTCACTTGTTCTCTGCAGTGTTTCAAGGGTGAGTTGCACCTCTTAAGTTGGGAAAAACAGGCTCGGATGATTGCCAGGGGCTGTCACTAGCCGGCTCAGAAGCAGGTAAAATAACAAAGCAGGCTGGAGTGTAAGCATCCGAGTCAGCGCAGGGTTAGCTGCTCAGCTGGGTACATTCGCCTACTGGAGGCTCTGTGCTACAAGAGCTAAATTGGTTCTTGTACCTGAGCTAATGCACTGAGAAGTGGCCTGGGAGTCCCTGTAGCAGTGACCTACCTGAGTCTCAGGCATGTTCCCCAGTCCTGTGGTACAACCAAAAGCAGTCTTTCCTCTGCCCTGTATTTGGCAGGACTACTCATTTTGAGCTAGCCTGACAATATTAACTACTGTGTTTGGAGAAGTATTAGGTTGTAGCTAGAGTCAGAATGTTTCTTCTTTTCCTTTCCTGATATATCCAAGTGCACAGAGCCCTGGACTTAGAGAAATGGTGTACTTGCCTTTTGATGTGACTTGTAGTAGGGGCTGCCTGCACTGATGAGTGAGAGATCCTTCAGAGCCGCATGACTCTTTTGCTTTTTACATACCATATTTTGAAACTGGTATCTTGACACTAGCACAAAAATGGGGGAATGAGACACTTTTTGGGGAAAAGGAAATTAATAGCTCTTATAGAAGGTATGGAGCTTCTAGTTTGAGGCATGCTTGAGATTGGCTTTTGGGCTCAGTGAAGATGCTTTCAATTTGGGTGGTAATGTAAAGGAGAAGAATGCTTATTTTGGTAAATTTGGGAGGGGAAGATTAATCTGAGCCTTCTGTGAAATTAATTTATTCTTGGGGGGAGGGAAGAGCATAAAAGTGAAATGAGGTTTATACTCAGTCATTATACTCTGATTATGCAATTTGTAGGGGCTAAAATTTTAAAACTCTAATATTTATGTGAGTTTGTCACTTTGTGAGTGATTGTCCCAGTGTTACAAACATGAAATTCCATCCTCTGTTCTTTTATTTTAGTTAAATGAAAATGGACAAACCCAAAACATTGACTTTCAAAATTGAGGCTGTTTGCCATTTCATTCTCAGGGAAGTCAAATTAAAATGTCAGGTGTGGAAGGGATGTGTTCTGGATAATTTACAGAAGATGACTATTTTATTTTAGCGCAGTGCAATTTCCATGCTGCTGCTGTTAATTCCTTATTCAGGTGCTTGTTGTGAAGAAGGGGACATTTACTATGGAAAACCTTGTTAATTTGGCAGCTGGACCTGGTGGTATTCAGACTGCATGACTTCTGTCATGAAGTGGAGACTAGTGTTAATCCCCACATTTTCTCTTTATTGGGGTCTGTATCTCAGCTCCAAATCTGAGATAGAACACTTGATGTAGTTGCCTCTGCAGTGTGTTCCAGGATTTCACTGAAATTCCATTTCATTGCTCAGAGTAAAATTAATAATGCAAATATTTTCTCAGGTAGGCTTAGATTTGTTTTGTGACAGTCATTGAGATATGCAGATTAAATGATAAAATGGCAGTTGTCTTCTAATGAGCTCTTTCGGTTCACTTTGTCAGCAGCGAGGCTGGTTTCACTCGAACTGACGCCTTCGTTTAGCAGCTTGCATTAGCCTAGTCTGTTTTAATTTCATTTCCTTTCTTGACAGAATACCTACAGAAGTTTCTCATGCAGTTTTTCTCCAGTGAAAATAGCTTTGTTAATTAGCTAACATCACTGTGAGGGTTCCGTTTGCTTCTGGTTATTTCTTTTTTCTTCACTGTGTGAAACTATTAGCTTGACTGTTTGCCATAGTATAGTAATGTTTTTTCAGAAAAACTCAAATATTTAGACAGCTGTTTCCTTCAGTCAGTACAGCACTGAAGAGGATATTTTTACTACCCTGACACTGTGCTCTTAAGCTAACTCATTAATTCATTTGGCTTGTTTTGCCAATTCTTTGCCAAGACAATTGGTTTGTGGTAGTCTATTCTCTTATTTCTTTATGACACTTTCTGCTCTCACAAGGTGCAGCAGGTATTTCATCAAGGGATTTGGCAGGTGTAATTTCGAATGGTGTCAGAGATGAGCTTGACTTCCCTGAAAACCTGAAGTAGTAATTTTCAGTGTTGTAAATTAAGGCTTCAAAAATATTTTATATGCATCTGACATAGGCTTGTTGCACTAAAATGAGACCACTTTTCTCTTGCCAGCCTAGGCAGAGCTCTACATGAGTTTCTGCACACCAGCACTTGTGAAAATCCCCCTAAACCACTCTGAACACTTCTCACCTTAGGTGAAAGGCATGTGTTACTTATCATCTGATAGGCTTGTATGTACCAGCAGTGCCTGCTACTTTCGCAGGATGTAAATATACTACTTAAATGTCACATGCCTTGATACACTGATTTAAACTTGATGCTTGAGACACTGTGTTTTCAATGTATATCTAGAGTCTTACAAATCTGAGGCCCTTCCTGGTCCTGGAAGAAATTTGCTGAAATTCTTTGTGAGTGGCATTTACTTTAAGTCCCACTTTGAATATCACGTATTTAACAAGAATTTGTAATCACCTAAACAGTTGCATAGGAGAGCTTTTAAACCTGTAATTCTATGTAGTTCTCTGCAGAATGTCTTCCAGGCTTTCTGAATTGCTAAAACTTTATATATTTTGAGTGAAATTTTCCTATGTTTACAGTTCTATAGAACTTCCTAAATATTCTTGAAGACATGCAGAGTTAGTGTTTGAAATTTATGCCATGCTGGGAAAACAGTAGAGAACTTGCCTAAATGAGGCTTTTCTGTCTACAGCTTTGTGTTTTGACATTGTGAAGCATGGACTGATGTTTCTCGGTATCCACTATCCTTGTTTGTTAGAGATTGTTCTGAATAGCAGATTGGTATGACAGAAGTACATTTATGTGAATATTACTTTGTGTACATTCATATTGCTTCTATTTCTGGGATCATTTTAGGAATAGTGGCAAATTTAGATGAATTTTGTAGAGTTATCACATGGCAAAGGTGTTCTCCCAAAAGTTCTCTTCTTTTCATAAGAATTCTAACCATTGATGTTCAGAGGTGAAGAACAGTCTCTTAAAATGTGGGTTTTTTGGGGTTTTTTTAGGTCTTCATTATTTCTTGTTTTCCTCACAATTCCCTAGCTAACCTTGTTTTCACCAGATAACTGATATTTATAGCCGGTATCTCTGTTACTGGGAGGACTGAGCTGGCAAGGCTTGAGGGGGATTCCGGGAGGTGACATCATCTCATCTGCACAGCAGTCTCCTGATGGCACAGCAAGAAGGGAAAACCCCTTTACTATAGATGAGATGAGAGAGCTTGCAAAATGCCTTTTATAGAGAATACATGCAAAGATGTAGTGTCTTACCTGCTTCTTACTGCCTGAAGAAATAATGTCTCAAAATTCTTGTTGCAGGCTTGATCTTGAATTTTTAAACTGTCCACCCACTCTTTTCTGTCCTGAAGACTCTTTTGTATTTCTTTTCAAGTGGAACTTAAAAGCTTTTTGAAGCAAAAGGAAGAAGATATTTTAATTTCCTTGTTTTCCAGATGGATGGCACTTTGAGAAGTTTCACTCTGACAATAAATGTGCCTTCAGTTTCAAGTATGGCAAAGGGGGATATGTGATTTACTGTGTCTTGGTCCTCTTGGATACTCAGCATGTCTGCTTTTGCATATCCACTTAGATTGTATCATTAGGGGAAGTTAGTGTACATGAAGCCCATATGTAGCTGTTTCCCACCTATATATATTTTTTTTTTTTTTGAGGAAGAAAAAGGCTTTGTATGGGGGAAAAGGGAAATCAACATTTTTTCATGGTATGTAATAATATATTTTTTTGACAAGAGGTATGTATGGGCCTCATTTTCAGGGAAAGTACAAGAACCTGAATATGAAGGTTAAGCCACCTTGTCCTGTTTTGCAGGTAAGGTTTTGGAGTGGACAAATCCATGGACATTTTATTTTTTCAAAGAATGATTCTATTTGCCTAAGTGCTGTAAGATACAGATTTCTGCATTTGATGTTTGCCTTTGTTGTAGCCCTGAGCACAGGTAGCAGAGCTGAGCAGTGAGACAGTGACCACTCAGCAAAAGCAGCACTTGGGCACCCCAGAATGCTTTTTGATTTGCAGCATGGCAGGGCTGGATTTACTGAACTTGACCAGCTGTATCCTTGATTCACTTGCCTGAGTGCCAGAACATTGGAATTCCAATCCACCTTCCTGTTTGTTGTCCCACAGTGGTCCAGCAATTTCAAGTTTAGGGTAGTGCTTGCTCTAGAGATACTGGTTATGATAAATCAGGTTAGGGATAAAACTAGCTAAAACAGGCAACCAGTTTTTTTTTTAAAACAACATACCTACAGTGACCTGTGCATTTCAGAAATGCAGGTGAGGAAAAAGTAGTTAGGGAGAGGTGCTTTTTAAAAAACAAACTGTTCTTTTTCTGATTCATGTTATAACACTTATTGTTGCTGGCAGGATCAGAAAAGTATAGATAAGTATCAAATGGAGAAGTATTTAGGCAGTTACTTGAAATAGCAATGACTTCCCTCCCCAGTTGGGTTCCATTTTGAGGCACAAAGCGACCTAGAGGAAAAAAAAAATTGTGTGTTGTTAGGATGTGTTTTCAAGCTTGAAAATACTGGATATATTTGTTTTTGTTTGCTTTGAAATATGATGTGTTCTTGCATCTTGATTCTTGTGCAAAGCAGATGGCTAAAGGTGGGTAGGGGGAGAGGTGGTCAGTGCTGCACCTGGAGCGCTCGTCCAGCTGCTGTCTTTCTCTTACAAAACCAAGGGGGAAAGAAAGTGGATTTCTTGGCTGAAAAATACACAGGGGTTTTCTAAAGGCAAAAAGATTTCAGTCTCAGCTGTCGAAAGCTGATCCTGAGATAGGATTGATAGTGTACTCTTGTGTGAGAAGCTTGAACCCTGTCACAGGTGGCAGCTGACCTACTTAGTCCAGCCGTGTGGAGAAGCAGTGGCCTGCCCTGGTGCCCAACAGGGACACACAGCTGCCCCTTGGGGACCCTGCCCTGGCTGTCTGCCCTACAAGAAATCATCTGTCTCCAGTGTAATTAGTGGCAGTGTTTAAACCAGCATACTGGCAACAGTTCGGTGCTTTTAATAAAAGCCCTTACCCAAGGGAGGAGAGATAAATGGGACGCAGTTCACAAAATGCCTGTGTGGTTCAAGCACGTGCAAAAGAAAGGTGTCTGCTGACTGAAAGTTGATAGAATCTGCTGTGTAGATTATACCTCTTAACACTGTGATTTGCACATCCTTTAAAAAAAAAAAAGTGTTTCTTAAATGTCAGAATAAAAAAGCCTCGCTTTTAAATTCTTCAAAATAATATTTACTTGTGTAAGGTGAAGTCTGTATTCAGGCTCTTCTACTTTCAGTCATGATTAACTCTTGTCTCTTAACTTGCTAATTGCTTCAATGAATGTATTAATTCCCTTAAATGTTACTAGAGCTCTATCACTCTGGGATTCTAATTTACTTGTTTTCAGAATGGCAGGGGGAGGGAGGGAGAAGGACCAAGTAAGCACATCAGTGGGAGTTTCATTTATTTCTACTTGTATGTGGGTCTTTAAAGTCAAGTGAAATTGTAAATGTGTTGCATGCCTTGCACTCTGGCAACCTTCCTGAGGAGGGAAAACAATTAACTCCTCTTCATCTCACTGGGCCACGAGTATGTGCTGGGAGCTGAGTGCTTTCTTCAGCCAGGGCCATTAGTCATACTGTGCAGCCCAATCCTTTGCTCTGTGAGGAAACTGATGGTTTTATGAACCTTAAAATAAAGGGAATGATGGGTCATGTATAGTGCAGCTTCTTAAAATGCTTTTAGTTAGGTTTTTATCATAGAACTTTAAGAAGAGGTAAAGAATGAAAGAAAGAAGAGACAAATGTAACTGCCCAAAGCACAGCTTTTATTGGTGCAAAGGCTAGCATTCCCCTGCTGGGACCTGAAAATGTGTGGAAACCAGGTAATTATGCTTTCTAACAAAACACAGGTGTCTCTTAATGCATCTGCCTGTTTTAAAAATAAGCCTTTAACGTATATATTCTATTAGATCTGAAATATTTGTTTCTTTAAAAAACTTCTGTTAGTGGCCCTTTTATCCTTGATGACAATTTTATGGAGTCAAAATTTTGTGGGTTTGACCAACTTGAAAACAGTGCAGTGCAAACATTTGTCAATTGGAAGAGGAAAAGCAAGAGGGCTAAATATTTTCAACGTGCTTTAAAGGCAGCTCTTCAGGTAGCTGCTTTGGTTAATGAAAGAATTATGTCATGTGAAGTAGCTCATGTTGGTGGAGATATGCAAGCTGCTGGTATGGACTCCTGAATTCATGGTACAGCATACTAATTTATGACTGTTCAAATGGTGGATGTCAAGTAATTTGGAGATATGTAGGAGGACTTAAAGTTTCCATTTATTGAAGCAATGGCATGGGGGATTTTGTTGTTGTTTCATTTTGGGCTTTTTGGTGTGTTTTGTTTTTTGGTTGTTTGGTTTCTTTGAGTGAAGTTAAAAACCATAATAAAACAGATTTTAAGGGTCAGTTTACCTTTAGAATTAAGGTTGCATTTTCATTGCTGTATCAGTTTTGGTGTAAAAGTTCATAGTTTTCTTTTAATTTAAAACAAACTCTATGTCATATCAAGACATCAGGTTCTGATTTTCTGCAAGTCACACAGAAGCTGCCATTTTTGTCTATGGAAGCTGAATACCATGTGTAATATGCAGTGTATATATTTGTGGGAGCTCTGGTAGAATCCTCAAATGACCAAGGCCGTCACACTCTCATCATTCAGATCTCTAATACCCCACTTGACAGTGACATTATGTAATGAGTCCTCTGCAGCCCTGAACAGTGTTTGCCTTCTCCAAATTCCTTGTACACGGTGCAGCGTTGAAAATCTGTAAACTGTCAAATTGCTGTATCTTGACGTGATTTTTCAACCTCCTTCCCATCTTGTTTCTTGGAAAAGTAAGAGGTGTTTTTTTCTGCAGAGCTGTTGATTTTGATTATGAAATTATATAATGTGAGTGCAATTAATAGTACTAAATAAGCTTTTAGCTATTGTTATTAACGTATCATTTACAATCTGAAATACAGTAGTTAACTTCTGACCCTCAGACATATTTATAGAGTTGAATTTTTCTTGTGCGAGTCAAAACTACTTTTAGCCAAATAGCTGTATTTGAAGCCTTGTAGTCATTATCAAAGCACTGGGTTCTGGTTTTCAACATCCTGTAGTATTACATTAACTTTTTAATTTGTGCTGGAGTTTGAAAAACCTGCATAGAATTTCTGATAATTGTTAGCCCACACATTTTGGACCATCAGGAGTAGCCTCACCACCTTTCAGTAAGTATCTTACTGCAGTTCTGGGCATATTGCTGAAAATAAGCTAACTTGTAAAGAGTATTAATAAATAATTTTTAAAAGCATTGTAATTGCAACTAAGTTACCTCTATTTAAGAATTATCATAGAATCTTGAAATGGTTTAAGTTAGAAGGGACCTTAAAGATCATAGAGTTACAACCCTTGTGCCATGGGCAGGAGCACCTTCCACTAGACCACATTGCAAAAGCCCATCCAGCACGGCCTTGGACACTGGCAGGGATGAGGCATTCACAGCTTTTCTGAGCAGCCTGTGACAGCATCTTAAAGAGCAGAGCAATAAAAAATACTTTTTGACTGGTTTCTCTGGTTGGGCAAAACTGACTTTCGAGTGCAGACAGAATAAGACTGGGAGCATCTCTAACAGTGCTAGTGTCCTTTAGACATCAGCTTTTGAGATTCTTGAGACACTTGACTTTATTGACAAACAATTACAGGGAATAATAGGTACAACTATTTTGTATTTGAAGACTTGTAAATGTAACACACTACACCTACATTAGTGAAGGTGAAAAAAAGCAAAACTGCTTTCTAGAATTTTTTCAAAGCACCAGGTTTCATTTCCAACATGAGAAAACACTTTTTTCCCAAGTGTGTAATGGGAAAAGGGATGTCAGAGAGCAGCACCGCTGCTGCTGCTGTTTGCAGCAGCATCCTTGGAAAACCTGCACAGCTTCACTATCAGCTGCTAAAAATTGGCAGTGTGGGGGGAGAGGATATTCCTTACCTTGACAAGGACACAAACACTGTCTAACAGTGCCACCCAGTGATGTCTGCCATAACAGCACAGCAGAGCAAGGCACTCCATGTGCCCGTGGTGGGGGGTCCAAGCCCCAAGGACATTCAGCCACAAGCACAAACAGCTCTGCTCATGCCAAGCAACCTTCTGAGCTGCTTGTTTGGGCTGAGGGACAAGATAGATCTCCTTGAGGGGCATCTTACTTAAGTGCAAACGTATGGGATGGAGTGCTGGGCCTCAGGAGAGATGTTTTGTGGGGTGTACAAAATGTATTTAGTTTAGCACGCCTCGTTCACACGCAGTGGTGTTAAACTCACAGCGCAGTTCTGTTGCTGTGAGTGCGGCAGGAGCTCAGTGTAGCTCTTTGACCTCTTTCTGGTCCATATGTACTAAGAACACGGTTGGAGAACAGGAAAATAACAAAAAGTTGCAAATCAACTTTCAAGTGCAGAATACAGGGCTGGAATTAGGCAGAATTGTAATTCTCAGCCTCTGGAAGGCATGCAGAGAGGTGGAGAAGTGACTAAGCTCTGCACAGGCAGGCTTAGCATTTTAATACGTAACAGCAGCGAAGGTATTTTTAGGAAGGTAACACAGATAAATCGGGCTTCTCACAATCAAGCCATTTGTATTCAAAACTGTAAGGGAAGATATTACATAAACATCCCCCCCCCCCCCCCGTGTATTTAAAAGAAAAAAACTCAGTAGTGTGATACGAGTCTGAAATGAAAAAGAATGGCTTTTATTATTATTCAGCACTTATCAAGCCAGATGGAGTCAATAAAAGCTACTTGAAGGCCACAGAAGATGAGCTGCCATCTTTTATAGCTTACACTTCTTAATTGTATCTGGCCCCAAAACATTTTGGAAAGAAATTGAAGCATTCAGAGTTCTGATGATGATATTGATTTGTTATTTTGTATTCTTTAAAATATGAAATTAAGGTGTTACTGCTTCTAAATATAGAAGGCTTAAAGGCAGTTCAAAGATAAAAGTTGTTGAATGTTCATGCATTATCATACCTCCTAGAAATAATTTGAGGAGAGGAGGGATAAAGTATTTACCTTTTTCCTGAATGTCAGTAGTGAAGCTGCCACCTCATTTTTTAATATGAAACATGCAGGATGGTAAAAATACATGTAAAAATATTTCCCCAGCTCACAAAAATGATAGTCCTTTGTGCTGGAATGAAAATGATACAAGTGATCCCTTAATAATGTATTTTTTAAGACTAGTCTTTTACAGAATCAAATGTTTAGAATTTACTTGGTCCCACTGTGTGAGTGCTGGTGCTTAGCTTTCTTTTGGCATTTGTTCTAATATTTTCTATAACTAAAGTTAACCACATTTTCCCCCCTTGGTTTCTTAATGTCACATTTGCAGTAACATGCTGTGCATGTACCAGGACATGAATGTGTGGGTGTTTTGATCTGTGTTCGTTCTTTACTCAGATAATTGTTAGCACTATTTAAGTATTTGCTTTCCTAGCTTAGATTTGCTTGTTCCTGTTGCGTTTGAAAAAAGTAGACTGATGCCATCTGTTAGTTTCAGACTTCTGTGTAGTTTGACCTTTGTAATCTTTGTCACATGTAGCACAGAGCTGCCCTTGCTGGAAAGTATTTCACAAGGGAGGCCCCTTCTCCTCCTTATCCATTTAGAAACAAACCTGGATGATCTCATTATTTTGTGGGGTTTTGTTGTTATTGTATGTTTTCTGAAAACTTTTCCCACAGAAGATACTTGATCAGTGTGTAGGCTTCCAACCTGTATCTGCTTACTGTTTGTGGCTGCATGTAGGCCATCATTTTGGTCTGCCATTTCTTTCAGTTCATAGAACTGTGCAAAATATGAGAATATACAGGAAGCTTGTTCAGTTGTTTTGCAGACATATGGTTTGTTTTCCTTTCTTAAACTGGTAAACCATTAACTTTTTAACCCTTAACCCAAAACAGGGAAAATCTTTTATTATAAATCTACATGCAGTCTTTCCTAGTGAAAAGGGAAGGAGAAAAAGGAACTAAAGGGGAGCTAAAGGAAATGTGTGAAGTGTAAACACAGAAATGCTCAATTCTCAGCGATTTCTGTTTTCTCTTGCCATCTTATTAAGGGACTCACCTCAGTTTTACTGAAAGGTTCATCAACATTTAAGTTCAGAAAGTGAGCTTTCAAATCACTGTGATGCAGTTTCAAATATATGCCACTATTAAAAATTCAGTTAGAATTATTTTGGGTATTTATAGTGATGATACATTGCTAAGAAAAAGAAAACAGTTGAAAAGTCTAACAAAAGAAAAGTCTTAAGATGCCTACATTTTCAAATAGGATGTATTAGGGAACTTGACATGCTTAAACATAGAGAAGGAAACTGTTGGTGTGAATAGTCTTTAAATACTTAATACTGGTGTTTCCTAAACCCAAGGTGTTCAGTGTGCTTCAAGCTGTTGAATGAATCTTCCTGGTAAAAAAGTAACGTGCCTACAAAGCAAACCCACCCCCCAATCCTAAACTACTCTCAGAGAAACATGGCAGTATGTTTTCTATTCAATGCAAAGCTTTTTATCCTCCCAAGATAAATAGTAGAACATTGGACTTTGGTTTTATTTATTAAGATTTTTAAGCTCACATCTATTGAAATGTTCTTTGTTTTCATAGTTAATTGTGACAAAATGTATAGTGATAGAAGATGTTCCGAAATGTTAGACTTGGGACTAGGGAGCAGTCAGTTTTATAAACAAATACCTGTATGAAAATGCTGGTCTTAAGATCTCTCCCTGTGTCTGTGTGTTAAATTACAGACATAACTCGTGATAAAATGAAAGTAGGAATAATTGTCCTCTTACATCAGATGAGTTTTTTGAAGTGGCAGTACCTAACACATAGCAGGATTTCGTAACAGAAACAGTAGAAAAGTATTTCTGAGGGTAACATATTATAAATAGAAGGAAAAAAGACAGTGGTTAGAAAAATTATTCTGACTTTTTGAGCTACAAGAGACTTGATGGCTCAAAAAGCAAGTGTCTCAACCAAATGTATTCCTTTATAGAAAACACTCAAAGGAAAGGCATACCAGGCATAATACTATTTAAACTACACTGTAAAACTGTCTATAACTTATTTGTACTTTTGTACCTCATATAAGAATTCTTCTTTCAGTAAAACTGTATCTGAACAGTCTTCAGGCTGTGAAGAGGTTACTATACACTATTACTTTCCTATATTAATTAACTTTTCCTGTATTAATTAACTCCAATATTTATTAACTTTTGGATAAGAATGCTTTATATATATATACACACATATATAAATATATAAAGTCATTGCATGTGTATCCAAACTATGAAATTATTAAAATCATATGTAGGAAATACTTACAAAATTAAATACAAAGATAGTGACTATCAAGTAAAGCTGTTAGTGATGGCTGCCTAAGAGTTGCCTGTGCTGGGCAATGTTGCTGCAGCCAAACTGTATCTCTAAATGTTGATTTCCAAAGAAATTCCTGCCTCTAAATCTGGAGCTTCTGTCCTTTCTGTTGCAGCAATGCTGCCTTTAAATTTATTTTTGAAAAAATTTAAATGGCTTGGGTTGGAAGGGACCTTGAAGATCACTTGTTTCCAGCTCCCCTGCTGCGGGCACCTTTAACTACACCAGGTTGCTCAAAGCCCCATCCAGCTTGGCCTTGAACATCTTCAGGGATGGGACATGCACAACTTCCCTGAGTAACCTGTTCCAGTGCCTTACCAGCCTTATGGCTTATGGCTGTTAGGGCTCTTCCTGTGTTTCTGCATGTAAATCATTGGCTGATAATGAACAAGCAGGTGCTGGTCCTCTGGGAAGCTGCTGATGTCAACTCTGGGGCTGATTTGCAGAATCAGAGCACTGTATGCATGACACCAGTGATGAAATTAGCAGAGCAGTTAGTGGCAGCTGTTAAGTCTGGAGGGATTGTTTTGAAATTGCAGAAAGGAGGAGCTTCAGGACTGGGAAGGACCTCTCCTGGAGCACTGAGTCCTCTCATCTGTCACTTCTAGCATTCTTGCAGCCCTCTCCAGAAATGGCTCAAGCTCCACTTTAATTAACACTATTGAGATTTATTTCTCAGTCTACCTGGACTCAAAGACTGTGGGAGACCTCTTCAGTGCTCATGTCTGGCAAGCTTCTTACTGATGACCTAATTAATACCCATTTGTTCCTGGTCAGTGTTGTCCACCCAGATTTCCTGTATTTCTCTCTCTCCTTTTGTTGCCTGCTCCAGGGACAACACAGCCATCTTCTCCCTCCCTCTCTCCCCCCCCGCCCCCCTTTCATTTTTGCCTAGCCAAAGAGGTAAACTCTTTTAGCTTCTCATAAAACAGACCCAGGGTTGTTGTTATAATCTTCACAGCCCAGCTCTGCTAACCCTGTTATGTGTATTTCTTGATTGCAGGTCACCAGGGCTGTGCATGGTGTTGCACTGCTTGCTCGCCACAACTTTCCCAATTACAATATCTCCAATTTGCCCCATAAACATTAGACTTAATCTTGGAGGTCCATCCAACCTTAATAATTCTGTTATGTTCCAGGGTTGTGCACATTAAATAATTTATGCTGTGTTCTACCTGTCTTTCCTCTCTTCTAAGTGTATTTAGAAACTGAAAGGCTGAATGGATATAGCTAACTTCATGGGGAATAACTTGATGCTGAGTGTGTGGAACCAAGGAATGTTTTGAAATTAGAAAGTTTAAGAACTAGAAATATGAAACTTTGACTAATGAAATTAATGATTCCACTGAAGTCAGTCAAGAAGAAAGCAGAGGACCCTCAAACGTCTCCTGATAAATTGATATCAGTGACAAGAATAAATTTAAAAGTTACTGCCTGATATTTTTGAATTCAACTGTGCAAAACAGCTGAAATCGTGCCCTGTCAGGAGAATGCTTTGAGTGATGTAATCAGCATTTCCTTTTTTAACCGCAATATTTCTCTAAGATATCATTGATATTCACTTCAGGAAATCTTCAGAGACAGCATGAACTAAATAGACTGCACTGGAAACACAGCTTAAAAAATTATCTTAGATGTGATACACCAAGTCTCTAAGTGCAGTAACCAGCTTGAGGGAAATGACCAACTGATTTTTACTGGGAGTTATTTTTTTTTTTCAGAGTAACTGGTATGAAGCTGGTTTTGGGATTTGTTCTGGAAAAAATGTTGATGGTGTCTTCACCCAGGACTGAGCTCAACACCTAATACCAATTGATCTGACTTTTCTGTTGGTATTTGTGGCAGAAAGTGCAATTTTAGAAATATTAAAGCACTCCTGGGTTCGTTTTGATTTTGTGCAGTACTTTACTTCTTACAGAGAGATATTTTAAAAGTTGGGGAGAATTTAATGGTGGCATTTAGAAATTAAATATTTAAATATAAAATTTCCATTGGTTCAACTTTTCTTAGTTGAAACAAAAGAGTGTTTTACCCAAATCAGGCTCCCTAAAGTCCTGTTTGCCCTGTTTCCTGTGTAACAGTCTCACAGGAGGTAAGCTTCAGTGAAATTCTGGTGAACAAAAGCTTGATTGCTGCCATGATGCTCCCACAACTAGTTCTGAAAATTTTTAGTGCTGCAAAAATGAGAAGAAAGCAAGAATTACTGACATTTAATTATAAAATTATAATTTTAATTATAATAATTTTGTATTATTATAATAAATATATTATATATAATCAATATATAAAATATAATTGTATTATATATTATATATAATTATAATTCTATATAATTATTATATTGATATAATATATTAATTACGATAAATTTAATTAT
The DNA here is from genome assembly GCF_971803275.1 of Cyanistes caeruleus. Taxonomy (NCBI): domain Eukaryota; kingdom Metazoa; phylum Chordata; class Aves; order Passeriformes; family Paridae; genus Cyanistes; species Cyanistes caeruleus. The sequence goes on from NC_141705.1 coordinate 49,002,049, forward strand.
AGAATAATTTTATTTTTATAATTTTAATTATAAAAACCGCAGTTGTTTTCAATCTACAGAAGTAGTCCGTTTCTAGTATAATTACTCTTCAGTAATTATCTCTCAATCCATCACCAGCTTCTGGTTGTTGGGGAGAGATCAGAGTTTGCCATTTTTTCAGCTCATAGCCTGTTCCTGCTGTGTCCCCCAACATTTTCCAAGCTGGCTCCCCATCTTTGAGTCTCTTCCGTACCCCTGCCCCCTGGCAGTTGTGATGTTTCCATGGATCGCTCTCCAGCTGGCTGAGGAGCGCGGAGCAGCAGGCAGGGGCAGCTGGCAGCCGGCATCCCGGGGAGCTCAGCTCCACCAGCACTACTGTCCCTGGCAGCCAGCCACAGTGAGCTGCTGTGCAGCAGCCTGGTGAGCTTTTGGACTTGGCACAGCTCAGCTGCAGGCTCAGGTAGCAGAGGAAACACAGCGGAGCTTTCCGACCCATTCTGAAACACCAGGCTCGCGTTACTGCTCGTAAGAGTTGAGTGGGAACCTTTGCTTCATACACCTGAGTCAGCATCTTGGGAGGACTTGCTCCACCCTTTCCAGTTTTGTATCTTTTCGTTGTTCTTTTCCAGCTCTGTCAGAAAAGTTCAGTAAATGAGGGAGGCAGCTGAAGTAAGGCTACAGAAAAGAGGGTCTGGGAGCCCTGAGGAGGGAGGGCGGTATTCTAACATGAGCTGGTTCTTGCTGAAGCAGCATAGGAGATGTAAACTGGATGGCAGGAAGGTAACCTGTTACCAGTATAGTAATGCAAGGGGCTCATCAGGGTCATCTTAATCCTCATTCACCCTTAATGAAATACTACTTGATTAAATATGTATGTAATAAAAGGTAGAAGATGTTACAAGTTGACTTAATTTTTTTTCTCTGTCTATTGTTCTCTGCAGCCCTTTCTACAAGAGTCTTTCAGTTCTAACTTCTGTTTCTTACTGATAGACTTTTTCCTGAATAGGGTTTTGTGTGGTCTGTTGTGATTGTGCTATTCTGAAAAAGCTGCCATGACTTTAGTAACTTTTTTCAATTAAAATAGAATATACACAGGTGTTTTATGAGTGCAAGTTGTTGCCCTTATGATGTTGCAGATTTGTGATTGTGTTGGAGTGAGTGGGAACAACCTACCCAAGTTAGTTTACAATCATACCAGGAAAGAAGATGGCTCTTTGCTTCAACAGTATTGGTCTTTGCTTTTAATCTTTAATTAACTCTGAATTTTACTAGATCTGCAAATAGCAGATGGTGAAGTATTGCCAAATTGCTGCTCATCATCTGCTTCTCACATACATAATTTGTGAGAATGTAAGTATAAAGAAAACACATGAAAAGTCCTCAGTACAGTGTTCCCCAATAGCAGGAAGTTGTATTTGTTTTTCTTTTGGCATTTAACAAAGAGCAAGTGATTAAATAAAGCTTTTACGCAAAAGAAGACTTTCATAATTGATGTTTGAGAAACAAGCAAATAGGGCCACTACTCCAAAACTTTGCATTGTACTAAACCAAATGAATAAATTCTCTTTAACTTTGTGATGTTCAAATGAAATGGAGAATTGCCTACATATAAAGTATTTTGTTTGTTTCAGGTGATAAATGATGCCTTTTGTTACTTGCACTGGTGCTTCTGAACTCTGACTGGGCTTTAGTAACTGAATACCAAAAGGGGAAGAAGGGCTTGTTAAGTTTAAGAATTCTTATGGGAGGCTGGGGTGACTAATCTTGTTAGAAATACACAAAATTTCTCCTGTCAGCTCTGAGGAAATCTGGAAATGTAGACTGTTGTCTTGACACCCTCTGTAAAAACTCTCCCTTGTTGATGAATGTCTGTTATTACCTTTAAAAGAAAAAAAATCAACACAGGTCTGAAAGTAAAGCTGAAATACTGAGAAAACTTGCTGCTTGTCTAGTCATGCATCTCCTGATTTAAAAATATTTCATATGCAAGGCTAGTTTTGTTTTGTTTTCAAGGCATTAGCCTGTAAATTGTACAGTCCTCAACTTGAACATCACACTTGCTGTAATTCAAATATGGGTTACATCAGCAGGTCTTTTTAAAGCAGTGATTGAAGGTTAAGTGTAGGCTTGACTGTGCTGCTCCTACAGTTCTTCACCATCCTCTTTCTGAAGGGTCATTTAGAGTCCTGCAGCTGGGAGGTGTCTGTGAAAATCAATGAGGCAGGACAGAAAGCTGCCTCTGCCCTCTTATAATTTATTTTGTTGAAGTTTTTTATACCAGAAGAAATCAGCTCAGATTTTTAACCTAGGAACAAAAGCCTTACAGCACTCAGCATTTAGGAAATGCACGACTAAGTAAAACATGTCTGTAAAAAAAAAAAAAGCAACAGACTTCAGAGAAAGACTTGAGTGAAGGAGTAGGGAGAAAAAGAATAGGGTTGGGTTTTTTATCCCTTATCTGTACTTTTTGACAATATTTTATTCATGGGTTTTTTTTATGGCTTCTTAACTTGTCAATTCTATTCTAATTAAGTTTGCATTTAGAGTGTACCCATAACCTCAAAATGATATTTATCATACTGTCAGGGTTTTATGCTTACTTTTGCTGTCTAGTAGAAGACATGTAAAAGTACATCCTGAGTATATAGGTTGAAGCAAGAGCTAGTTACTCTGAGCAGTGTTCTAAAGCCTTGGGAGGGGAGAAGGAATTCCTGAAAGGGAAAAAGTAAAATGTATTTTGCTGACTGTGGTTCAGGAGGTTGGTTAACTTGAATTGGATTAAACCTCAGAGCTCAGATGGTGTCAGTTGTGCTGGTGGGAGGCTGGTGGAAATTTGACACTTTCTTCAGCTTGTAGGCATTATGCATGTGGGTAGTGTGGTTGCCATCTTCAAAAGAAATTCACAGAAAGATCCATGCATAGGAGAAAAATGGTTTCTAATTTCTCCGTACTGTCATGCAGGTCTTCAAACCAAATGGGTGGACAGCCCAGCTTCTACCTTTAGAGTTGTATGTGTACTCCTGTCACATTGTATATAGCCAGAGGATGGACTGTGACTGGTGGGGTTTTGTTTTTCTTTGGTATCTTTTAACTGACTTGACTGTGAAGAATGTATGATGGTAGCTCCTTAGCTGAGAGGAGAGGTGATTTTATGGGGGGTGTGTAGAGACTGGGGTCTGCATTAAGTTTATCTTTTGTCTCTACCTTTGTTAATTGCCTTCATCTCCTTTTCTAGGCCATGGAGAGCAACATGCTGTGGGGAGCAAATATAACCTATTTAAGATTCATACCGTAGAAAGAGCTCAATTGTGCTGTCAAAATTCTGGTAGAGGAAGTCTAAAGATACTGGGTTAGTCATGCACATTTGTTGGCAGTTGTATGTTAGGAATGAGATTTGCCTGGATGGTCTTGTGGTTGAAGTCTCTGCTCCGGAACATGTTTCACTTTAGGACCAGTGTCTCAGCGTTTATTGCGTCAGTGGAAAATTCAAAGAGACTTGAAAAGATCTTTAACGTAGTTCTGTCTGTTATGGTCACCCAGATGGTTTTGTGATCTGGATTATGGGTTTCTTGAGTTTTCACACAAAATGCAGAGTAGGCAAAGAAGCAGCGTCTGGCAAAGGGGTGAAATGTGCTTGCTGTCATGGAGCAGCTTCGTGTCAGAGTCAGAAATGTTTAGAGCATGTGACATCCAGTCCTCTGACTGAACAAACTTCTAGGTTCATCTAACAAAGCATAAAGAAACAGGTTGGTCTAACTTTGATTTTCTGTTTATTAGGTCATCTCTGAAACTCTAAATATGACCTAACTATAATTTCTTACCAGGGTCAGGCAAAGCTAGGGGAGTTATTTTTTCATCCTAGTTTAATATACTGAATGTAAAGAAGTCTTCAGTAAAATAAGGGAGGTCCAACATTTTAAGAAAAAACCCTGAGTGCATCCCTTTACTCCTCTTTTCTAAGTAAAAGAGCTCGGACCAAACCCTTACTTCCTCTGCATTTTACTTGGAAATGAACATATCTGGTATGTTCATCTGAGTTTCAGCTGCTTTCTCCTGAGTGCTGTGAAAAGATGGTTATGCTGCTTATGCTAATCTGTAGATTAAATGCATAATTTTGTATATTTTGTCTCCAAACACAGAAAACAGACAGCTTTTGCTACTGTTAGACATAAACCCAAACTGGAAACCTGCACTTACAAGAAAGTCACGGAGATAGCAACAAGCTAAACGGATTTACAGTGACGAAAGCATGTTGAAACCAGTGTACAGCTGTAATTTTTAAAACCTGACATTTAATTTGGGCTTTGTAGATCCCTGTCTCTAATGGGGGAATAACAAGAAATTTAAGAGATAGGAAGACGTCGTGCTGGTAGATTCAGGTGTAGTTGGGGTTTGGGCTAAAACTTAATTTTCTGTTAGCTTGCCTTTCATCCCACTCCCAAAAATTCTGACAAGGAAAAAGAAATGTGTCAAAAAAATCTGGCTGGAATGAACACTATGTTAGATGAAATATTTTTGTTTGTGCCTTTGTGATTTGTTGCATGATCCAAACCTAATTTTAAATGCTAATGTTTGGCAAGAGTTGCTGATGGAAGTGGGTTGTCCTAATCCCTTGCATGTGGGAATGTTACAGAAGTACATGGGAATGGAAGAGAACCCCTGGCAAGATCAAACCCTCATGTCAGGCTACGGAAGGTAGCAAACAGCTGTGTCTGTACAGCAGAATTGCATAAGGACACGAAGATTATCCACTTCTTTTTCTCTTCATCCATTGGCTTGAAACCAACGACTCTGACTCCAGTATAGTCTTACAGTGGCACGAGAGGACGGGTAACAGTAGGTTATTGCTTTTCCTGTTACCTTTTAAATTTGCCATTGTGCGATTGTAACCCTGCTGGGTTGCACACCATGCCTTTATCTTGGCAACTGCTTTGTTTGCTGTAAAGCAGATAAAAAGCTGTGTAATCTATGCGATTGGCACTTGCAGGAGATTTTTAAAGTAGATGTGAGGTAGCTGCCAGAGGTCTCCCAGACAGCTTGTTCTCCCCTTCCCTGGCTGCAGCATTGGGAGGGGCAAGTGGGCACACCGCTCCTCATTCCTCTCAGTATTGATTTCTGATGGTGGCCAAGTGAAGGGCATGTGCTGGGATTTGTTTTATTGATTGTTAACAAGGGCCAGTGCTCAAATGAATGAAGTTTCTCATGGCTTCTTGCAGCTGTCTATTCCATTTAAAGATAATTTTATGGTATATAGGTAGTAATAATAAATATGATTGGGAAGGCCAGTGAGGGTAGTCACTGAAGAATAAGGATTTTGGAGGGACTGACTGTGTAAAGGCTAAGTATTCAAGCGATAAAGCTCTTCTGTCTTTTATGTGCATGTTTGTCATCCAGTTTTTTGATTACAAGTCATCAGTGTTGAAGAGAGAGGTTTTGGAAGACCACATTTTACTCTTTTGATAATTCCTAGAAAGTGGGGCAGCAGGGAATACAGCTCTGTGAAATGGTTTGATATATCTTTTCGTTCTTGCTGTAACTGACTGGAAGGATATGTTAAAACAGAGAATGAGAAATACTGATTGGCCGCCTTCTTCTGGAGGCAGCGGTATCACACCTGAAACCTGTCATTACCTAATTTTAATTTCCAAGAACATGCTTGTTGGTTTCTTATTTCAGAAATAATACTCCCCTCACTTCATTCTTCTGTGGGTATATTTAAATTAAAGTGTCTCTCTGAATTAATTCCTCCCTCAGTCATGCTGAGTGTGCCCTGTGTGGTTTGGCATTTGATACCCATCTAGGGGTTTTGGTCCCCTTGGAATGAGAGCATGGTAAAGAGAGCTTGTAGAGTCTTCATCCTTGTAGATGCTCAGTACCCAATTGTCCACACAGTCCTTAGCTTCAGAACTTTTCCCACCTGTGAGACTTTGAAGATATAAATGATAAATAAGGCAAGATAAATGAAAACGTTGGAAACTAAGGTTCAAAATTAGAGTAGTATAGGTTTCTGCTTTAGGTTAAGTTGTTTAGTTACATTTTTCAGTTAATGCTGTTGCATAGGCTTTTCTGCAGTTACTTTATTTGGCATGACAGGAGACTGGAGCACAAGTTGCTGCTTCTTCTGGTTTGCTTTCCTCCTGTTTGACCTCTTTGTGTCTTTCACTGCAGTCTCCCTTAGCCGATGTTCCCCTCACTACTGGACTGAAGTGACGTATTGGAGTTGCTAGGGCTGTTTCAATCCACGTGCAAACAAATAGGCATCACTCGGTGACTGTCAGAAGCCTCATACTTTGAGTGAACAGGGAGAGAACTGTGCAGGCACCGCACCTCTGACAAGCCAAGGTCTGGATACCCTGTGGTGCTTGTGTCCCTTGTACTGTGTTCTTGCAGTTCTGATTTCTTCTCCCTTCCTCCCAGTACTGAAGTGCTGAAAATATTCTGCCTGTGAAGTTGCATTGCCAGTGAAAGACTACAAAAGTGTGATGTGTGAAGAGATTTTTAATGATAAGCACATTTCAATGGGTTGAAATGTCATTAAAATAGGTATTTTGGCAACCAACTGTTTCATATAGGCCTCTGAAATGCTCCTGAGTATGAAACACCATTAGTTAAATGGAAAAAGGACACACAGAGGTGTAGGACCACTCCTATCTTTTGTAATTAAGGAGCGGGGGGAAAAGGGAAAGATAAGTTACCTGTGTGAAGAAGTTAGACCAAAACTGATGTACAGCTCAGAGTTAGAGGAGGAAAAACAGTCTTCCTTAAAACCAATCTTCGAATTTCTAATTGAGGTCTTGCACTGTCTCTCTTGCATTCTAGTACAAGCAGCAATGTCTTAAAATCTGAAAAGGCAGATGAAACTGAAAAACCGCTAAGAAAATCACAGAAGGAAGAGATTTTTTAGGAAATGTTAAATTAACTAACTTGAAACTCATGATGGTTGCTCATATTTTCCTCTACCTTCTATCCCACATTGCCATTATCTTCCCGTTTAAATATTTCAGGAAATCTCTGCCAATGAATGATGCTAAATGGCTACAATAGAGGGAGATGCTATTATGAATAGAGATTCATTTCATGTTTCAGTCTTCAAACCAGTTTCTAGCTGTAAGACACAGTAAGCCATAGGGAGTTGGACCCCAGTCCTCCTATGCTGGCCTCTCGTATTTTCTTCTGAAATGCTTGTGTAGTGTGAAGAGATAGTAGGAACAGTTGGGATTCTTCACTGTACAGGAGAATAATCACCCCCTTAATTTCCCTCTCACACCCATGACTTATGCAGATACCTGACAGGGTATTTACTTACATGCTCAAAATTTGCCTTTTCTCAGTTCATCTGAGACCTGTTTTCCTCCTGGCTTGGCTTCTATAGCATGTAATAGGCACCTTTTGCTGTTGTGCTTCAGGTAAACCTCTTACTGCTCTGCAGATTGTTACTTCCCGTATTGTTTTTATAATTAGAACCAGTTTTTAGTTTCTATCTGCTCTTTATTATGTTAAAAAATACCAACTGCTGAAGCTGATGTGCACAGAGGTAAATCCATTATTATCTAGGATATTGTATGAAACCAAGATATGGTGACTGGAAGTTTTATTCCTGAATTTGGTGCCTGTTGATTCATCTTCTGTCTGTTAGGTCTAAGGCATTAGTCTAAGCTTTGGCCATGTACTTCAAGTTTATGAGAAATTCCTCCTTTATTAATCTTCAGTAACTGAATTGCAGGTCTCTCACTGTCTCCTTACTAGGCATAAGCTGCTAATTTAGACTTCTTTACAAGTGTAATCACTCAACTGTTTCACTGCTTTTCCTCCCTCCTCTTACCTACTACCTTGCTTAAATGTGTGAAGTCTCACCAGGTCTGCATTCTGTGTTTTGTTAACTCTTGTTAGCTCTTCAGAATAAATCCCTGTGCTTCAGCGGTCATCAGGACAGGAGGCTCACCAGATTGTTAATTTATCTTGCAGTGAAGCTGCTGTAGCAGGTTGACTTGAAATTTTATAAAACAGGATGATAGCAAAAACCAAAATGGGTGTTATAAACATGGAAAAAGCTTTTTGTGTACTGAAATGACATTTAAATGAGCCTACTCTAGTTTTCTAAGCAGCATGGTGCAGTACTTATCCTGAAGTTGGAGTTCTTTATTTTACATTCCCTTTGAGCCAAGTCCCTGATAATAGATCAAACTGTCATTCTAAATGGACTCAAGAGCAATGAAATAAGGACAAAGTGTGATGTGTTGTAACAGTGTGAAACTGGAATCAGGTCTGTTACTGCAAGAGTCATAATGGCACATAACTCATTCCTGCACACAGGCTGCATCATCTCAGGATAATGATCTCTGCGATGAGACAAAGTGTTTCTGAGAGAGTCTGCCAAAAATGAAGAATATGAGTAAGACAGTGGGGTGTTTTTCCCCTGCAGAAAAGCACTGTGTTCTGTAGCCCTAAATGTCAAATTAAACAGTAACTTTCAAGTATAAATAAATTTTGAAATAGGCAGTATCAACTGTGGAAAGCTGGAAACAGTGTAATAACATACTGGAAAAAATGAAATTTCTACTCCCTGTTGTGTTGGCTGTATAAATGATTTGGAAGAGCAGGTGAACAGTGAGGTAATGAAGTACTTATTTATTCAGGGTAGTTAAAGGCCAGCTCTGAAGAATTGTGCAACACTCTTAAAATCCTGCTTAACTAAGCCACAAAATTGTAAATGAAGTTTGATGTAGATAAATGTGAGTGCGCCCTTGGGAATGGAAGACATGAGAAAATTACAGTTCTACCGTGCTAGGTTCTGACCTGGCTCTTGTCCCTTGTGTTTCCAGAACCATAATCCCATGGGTCACTCTGGGAAGGCAGGAGCCTGATGCTCAGTAGGCCTAAGTAGTGCCCAGCAAATGGAGTGGCAGGTGTCACTAGGGGAAAGACAAAGGACAAGTCCCAAGACATTGCTGTACAGTGTGTGCCTACATCTCGTGTGTTTGGGGCAGCTCTGGATTACCAAACATCGTAGTTAAACTATAAAGCTATTCTGAATGCCGTGGTAAACCATGAGGAAAGTTTGAAGGAATTCAAAATGTGAATCTGGGAGAAATCCATGGATAGCAAGTACAAATAATATACTTCTCTCAGAAAGTTCCTCAACTCCAGGTTGTTCTAGTCTTCTGTTTTTAAAAGCAGGAATTAATCCTAATCTACCAAAAAGATTGACTGTATTATGATGATGATTCTTGTTTAAATAAATGTAGTGAGATACTAGATGTTTAGTTTTGAAATGTTAGAACACAAAAAACACACCTCCCGCAAAAAAAGCCAAACAAGCCTCATCCAAACCCCAGCTATTCTCATACTGTGAGAGCTATAAAGTGCTGCAGGGTGACATGCAATGTTACAAATTTCTGTTCCTAAGAAGAAAAATACTCTACTTGAAATCCTTATATTAAGGGGGAAGAAATCATTGAGAATTTTCTTGGTGGAGCCTGTGAGAGTGAATGTTGCCTGGCTCTGTGGCAAACCTTGAAGGGCTGAGCTAATGCAGTCTACCAGATGTTGGGGTTATTTTCAATTCTGTAAATGAGTAAGCCTTTCCTTACTTAAAAAGGGAAGGAAAAAAAAAACCATCAATAGTAAAAAGGCAAAGCAGGCAATACAGCCTCCTCTTTGAATGAGAGTCTTGTCTGTGCATCATGGATAACTTTAACTTTATAGAGCTCCTTAGTATTTGTTTGGAAATAGTGTGCTGTCTATTACTGCTTTAGGAGAAGTTATTTGTTGTTTGTGGGTGTGGTTTTAGTTTGTCCTTTTCTATTTTTAATTAATTGTACCAGCCTATTATTCAGAGAAACGTCCACATCCCTGCACATCTGTGCCTCATAGATGCATTTATTCTGTGCTTGTGTTTTGCCATTAGGGTTTTTCAATTGTGTGCTTCTGAACACTGGGAGGCCAAGACTGCCTTCCAAGTACTGTATTTGAAATGTCATTTCTTAGGTAACCAGGTAGAGTTAAATGATGCAAATGGCAGACTTCGTAGTGATGGAAAAAGAAAACGGAATGCAGTGTGATTGCTGGTTCATTTTGAATTCTAGAGAAGAGGGTTTTAAGCTGTTTACATTAACATATGTGTGTATATATGAGTATATATTTTGCTTTTTGACAGTCATTATTTTCCCTGTGGCAAGATTTTTGCAATAAATGCATCTTCAGTGTGTTTCTGTCTTGTATTCTGCTGGAAAATGTAAGAAGTTTGTTCAGTTAAGTGAATTGTTAAGTATTTCATGCAAGGCAGCTCTTGCACATTCAATGAAAAGTCATTTCAAAAAAAATTTGAAAAGTCAAAGAATGCTTTATTCCTTGCTTATAGACCTGGTTGTTTGCACAGAGAAGCAACCCTTCTGTGCTAAAATTAGTCTTTACATCTAACTCATTTTGAAGTTGCTGTATTTGAGCATTGCTGGAGTTGTGATTTCACAATGTTTAATCTCATTATTGAATCTGAAATTCCAAAGAGAAGAGCAAATTTGGACGCAGTCCAGCATGCATCCCAAAAATTTCAGGGTGAAGCTTGAGGTAAGAGGGACTGCTATGGAAACTAGATCAGTTCTTTTTTGCAGGATCTCTGCCAAGGCCCTTCATTTGTAGAGGAAGGCAATAATATGTTTTATCTATGTTGTCTCAATATAGAAAAAACCTCACAGTCCCGCATATGGAAAAGATGGATATTCAATATTTTTTTTTCATTTTCTGGTATGTTGTGAACTTCAAAAAACCCATTCATCATCCCCTGCCTTGCATTTACTGTGAAGAGCAACATTTTCTTCTTGCTTGCTGGATTAGCCCAAACAATTTTGTTGGATTTTTTTTTTTTCTCCTCTTGAAAACATAGCTTCATACATAGCTTCTAGCCAGGAAACATTCTGGGATTCCATTTGGAAGGTTTTAAGCTTGGGGTGGATGGGGAAGAGACAAACAAGTTAACTCGTTTGACATCTGCTGCTAAAGTTGATGTACATAAATGTGTCAAAATTATTTTGGCTGCCTGCAAAAGAGGGAAATACTAAGATCATAAATTCAGTAGTGTTTTGTTTGTCCTGTCAGCCAGGATTGCTGATTCAACTGATGGTTGCTGGTTAAGAATTTGGATTAATGGGTTTCCTATGTATTTGCCCCTGACTATAAGCAGGGTGGATTCTGACAGTGATATCACCAACATAGAAAGTATGAACATAGGACTAGAGTAATTTAGAAATTGCTTTTTTGGTAATACTGGGATTCCAGTAAGTAGGTGGGGTTTTTCCCCGAAAGGAGTTAAATCAGAAGCAATTAAGTTTGATTGTAAAGCTTTAAATGTAGAATTTATCCTTCTGAGTTTGCCATTACATATTCATTTTAATATTTAAATATCTTTAAATTATTAGGGCAGGAACATGGGTTTTAAGATATTTTGATAATGAAAAAAGACTGGATAGCTGTGTACTGTTTTTCTTTAATGTATCCCACAGAACACAACCATTAAATAGGTTTCAGTCTGAACTCAGTGGCCTTAAAAGTGTGGTAACTGCCTTTGTGCAGCAGAGTCTTTTGGTTTTCATATTTTCTCCACAGGCTTTCTGTAAGATTAAACCTGTACCAGATAACACCAAGGCAGGGGTCTTGAGATGATGCAGATTCTGCCAAAGCACATGTCTAATGGTACCTCAGGTAGAAAACAGTAAGAATGCAAGAGCCAAAATTTAATATTATTAAATTAAATATAATTTATCTTTAATAAATATTATTAAAATAATGTGTTTATTTAAATTTTAAGGTTTAATTAGGACATGCTATACTGAACTAGCATGAGGAAGGTTGAAAACTGTAACATCATGTGCATCTAGGGGAGCCGGGGAAGAGATATTTTAGACCCATATTAATCCTTTATGGATGATGTTGCAATTAACCCAGAATCTTTGTGGTTATTGTTAGTCTAATCTTTAAACCAGGAGAAATGTTTTAAAACAGAAAGTTGTTCTGTGACAAGATGACTGACAGTGATAAAACCTGAGAAGCTGGAGTTAGAGCTTTCTGACTTGTGTCTGGATAAGGCATGGATTCTTTGGTGCTTTGGGAAATTCCCAGTGGCAGTCTTGGACTTTGTTAATACACATTCAAGAAATTAAGCACAAAGGATTTTGTTTCTTGTGTGATAAATCCTACTTAGTAAACATTAGTATCTTTATGTTCTTAATGCTAAGATAATATTAATCATAGAAAAGCCTTTGTGTCATATGAATATAATATATAATACATTTGTACTTGCTTTTCACTTAGATGTGGGATTTTCTACTCAATTTTATCAAGTTGCAAAGCAATTTGAGACTGCTTGATTCTGCAGAAAATGATTCAGTTGAAGTGCACTTAATTTAATCTCCTCTGTTTCACTGAGTATTTGATAAAAGATAATTGAAAATGCTTCAACTTGTACTCAGAAAGTTGTTAAATCAGACTTTGGTTTGCTCTTTTTTCCTGTACCCTCTTAAAGGTCAGTGGATCTTATTTGTAATGTGAATTATGCTGGAGAGTAAGCCATTTACAGCCTCAGTTCAGAACTGATGGCGCACTCAGTTAAACATGCATCTAAAATGTGTTTGTTGTGTTAATTTCTGTCTTACAGTGGGAAGACTGAATTGGCAATACAAGGAAGGTATTGCTGGCTGCCAGGTGGTTAACAGTCGATTCAATATCTGATGAATTCTAGGTTTTCCTAACAAACTTCTTTTAATTCATTTATAAAAGTAACTCAGAGAGGTTGGGAAAAACACATGAAAGGTTGGGATTGGTTTTGCTGCAAATTCAATAGACAGTAGTTTGCAGGAAGGCAAACTGGTGGTGGTTCTGACTTAACAGTTATCATCTCAGTCATTACCATCATCTTGACAGCAGAAAGAGTGAAAAAGGTAACTCTCATCTTACTTGCATCTCAACAATTTGTTTTGTTTTGCTTTGCTTTGTTTTTCCTCAGGGCTTCTTTAGTGACTCTAATTCAGTGTAGGGTGTTCTGTGTATTTTCTCAAGAAGAAAACACTAGAAATATTAACCTACTTTCAACTGAGCGAATTTTTTCTCTTTCGTTTACTGCTCTTTTTGTTAGGAAATAGTCTCAGTCTTGTCTAACAAAATGGTGATAATTTTATTAAAGACTGTTCTTTAAAGCTATTCAGGATAACTAAATGTCTCACAAAAAAAATTAGATATGATTTTAGCAGAACAGTCAAAGATTAACAAAGTTTGAAGGTGCAAGATAGGGAAAAGAAAAAACTTTTAAGCAAATAATGACTAATTCAATCTATAATTTTCTAGATTAAATGAAATCCAATTTTTTTGCCCATTGAGGTGAAACATATTCTTCCTCACATGGAAAAAAAAAAGCCCCAAAGCAACAAAAGCAAAACCACCCCACCAGCAGCTTTCTTTTCACAGACTCCAACAGATTAAGTGGCCACCAGTGGGTGGTAGGTGGAATTCATGGAACAAGTTGCATTTTGAGTGCTAGCTGGATTTTGGAGTATAATGGCTACACACACCTCCACACACACAGCCCCAGGTCACAGCAGTTTATTGCATTGTAATAAAAAGATGTAAATCAGACTTCAGTGTTCAGGAGATACACAGTGACATGTTTTCAAAACCAAATTAGATGAAAATCACTTAGGCATTTGCAGCTCCCATTGAGATTTTCTGTGTTAGGTGGCAGGAATCAGTCCTGATGCAATACAGTGTAAGTATTGTGAATAATACAACTTTATAGTAATTTTGATGTTTTAGTATATGGGGAAGGGAGGAAGCAGAATAAGAGAGGCAGATTTTGCAGACTTTTAGATGAATATTACTAGAAAAGTATGAAGTGAATGGTAAAAGGCTCTACTCTGTATTAAAACTGGAACCTGATTAATGGTCTGGGGACATTTTGGTCTCATATAGTCTTCTTTTTGTTCTGACATTTACTGCATAGTCTACAAGGAGGTAGTTTTAACAAGTATAGAAAAATGGTTTTGTGTATCTGGTCATAACAGGGTTTAGGGAAAAAACAACTTTTCAGTGCAGAGGTGATTATTGATCTCTGTTGATTAATTATAAATTTATTTATCCTTAAGCTATTTTCTCTTTATATAGAATATTTTATCTTTTTTGTGATTTGCATTCAATAGATTAATAATGCAACTTTTCAGGTGCATTTACAAGGAAGTACTATAGACCATGCTGGAAAGCTGCAGATAAGTCAGGAAAAGCAGACGTTTCACTCACTCTGCTTAGTATCTGTTTTGTCACAAATATTAAAAAAGCTATAAAAAAGTGTGGAAGCAAGTTTAAATACTGTTTTAGCTCTCCAGTGGTATTCCTGAGGAACAGTTAGCAGAATGGGAGGGCTGGGAACTGCTACCATCTCACTAATTTGTTCTGTGCTGGAAAACTTATTAAAGCACTAGATTATTAAGTTGGAAACAAAAGCTATCTGTACGTTTTTGATTGTGTTTTGAAGAGCTTCATAACAGGGCAAACATTTTATACCTGATAAACAATTAGCCCTTAGGGTGGGGAGGAGACAAGCATCTGTCCCTCAGTGGGCCCTTGCCTACAATGTCTGCCTGGATTTAATTTGTTTGTAAGCACTTTTTTTGTGGAACAGGGAGGGCTTTTGCAAGACCTATTTTCTCCCTCAAGACCTCTGGTGATAAAAGATAGCATTTCAGTACTTCAGGCTTGGAGCTGCCCACTGGCTGCCTATGAAACACGAGAGACTCCTGTGTTCTCCTCTTGGAGCAACATTGCTTTGGGAGATAATGGCTTTGCTAAAGATAACTGTGAAGGGAGGCAAAGCTGCTGTAGTTATTAGGGTCCAGGTGAATGTAGCCTGGACTGCAGAGTTTCTTCTGCTATACACTGCAGGTATAATGCATTATATAGGAAGGTTCTGAGAATCCAAATTGCCTGGGGTACTCACTGCCCTGAAATGCATTTCACTTGAACTATTTCCTCAAAACGTCTCACATGGAATAGATGTTCCTGGTGGTTGTGAGCTTTTGGGGGTTTCTGCTTGTATTTGTATTGATCAAGGGTTAGTATAGTTTAGAAGCCTTGCAGCCATTTGGTGTGTTTGCTAAATATGATTCTTGGGGCTTTTGGGGGCATATGGGTCAGTGTCCATTACCTTTCGAATTCAGATGGAATTTTGTGTGAAGTGGTGAGACTTTTAAGACACATACCCAAACTTCTACAAAACTAGTTTAATTTCTTAGAGCAGTGCTGTCAGAAGTGAACAATTGTTCACATTGGTGCAGTGTAATATTACCTGTCAGCAAACCTGGAGAAGCTTTCTAGCTTTTTCAGCTGTGTGCGATGTGGATTGTTTTGTGTGAAGAGGAAATAAAAGTGAGTATATCCTTTGGTACTTCTTTCTAGTTCTGTATAGCTTTAATAGATAAAGTCTGTAATCTGTAGTGTTTTCTCTTGTGTGCACACAAACACAGACTGGTGAGTATTTAAGTTCATTTCAATTTCTGTAATCGTAATTCACTCCTTTATTATTAAACATGTAAGAGTGTTTAACAAGGGTGTCAGCAGTCTGTCTTGATACCACCATGGTGTGTATTATTTTCCTTATAGATTGTCTGTTAAATACAAAACATATCAGGGAGTTTTGTTTAGAATAATTGCATACAGATAAGTGTTATAAATACTTAATGTCTGTGTGCTGTCTCTGTCCTCCACACAAGTACTAATGCTGTTGCTGCAAATAGTGCGGGGTAGAAAGTTAGAAATCACTTCAGCGAGTGTAATCACTGTAATTTTTGCAATTATTTTTAATGGAGCAGAGCTGAATGTATTTGATAAAACCCTCCACAAACCCACAAAGCCTCTTGATAAAGGAAGTTTGTAAGGTACCGTACTCAGTTTGGGATACCTCTGCAGATTGTAAAGGTTTTTCCTTTGTTAGGCTGGTCCCCAGAGTAACTGCTGCCTTGGTCACAGCACATGCAGAGAAGTGGTACTGGCTGTGCAAATCACCAGGTACCTTTCAGGTCACTAAGGCATAGATTTTGACTCTGCCTTCCACTGAGTTTACAACCCAGTGAGGCCTTGACAGGGGTTTTGAATGTGTGCTGCATTAGAAATTTGCCTTTAAAATAGAATGTGAGAGGAGACAGTTCCAAAGTGCTAAATACTCTTAAATTTTGAATGCCTTGGGAATGATCCATTTTTACGTTGGTGCTGTTACTTCATTTGATTTTGCAGGTCAGCAGTGCATCAGAGGTCTTGGAGATGGTTTTGTGTAGAAGTCTATGAGAAGTAATTTTATTGATCATTGTTTCCTTAGTCTTTATTGAAACCCTTACATAAAACTGCAGAAGAGTTGAGCAAACAGCAGGAGAGAGTCTTGTGTATGTTGTTACAGGTCTGTTTCAGGTATTGTTTTGCACCTGAAATACTTTCTGTTTCCCACTGCTTGTTAAGGCTATAGAGTGTTCTTTTCCCTGAGCATCTCTGACCTTCCTGCAGCCTCTCTTGTAATAATGACAGATCTGCATGAAGCAATAACCGGTGAATTCTCTGTCCTCATACTCCATCGTTTGGTTCATGAAATGTGCCTTTTACCTGCAGGTCTTTATTAGATACTTAGTGCAAGCCCATTGCTTGGCATGAGAAGTAACCGTGCTCTTGGAAAGATGCTGTTTTGATTTGCAAGTAGCAGGAACTAGACCTTTGAATCTATTTGAAGGAAACAGCCCCATGTTCTACTTAAGTCAGAACTGTTTTCCTTGGGTCAGGATGATGCACTGAAATGAAGTAATGCATCTAACAGAACAGTGCAGCACTCTCTGAGTGAGAAAAGCGAAGCAGCACATCACGGATTTTACATGCCAGATGGCTTTTTGGTGCTAGGTTGTGATTATGGCATGTTTCTCCAGGTCCTGCTTTCCTTCATTATAATAATATATAATAATGTAGCAGGTCAGCTATATTAGTTAAATCAGTAATGTCAATACAGTGATATATGACACAGGTAAAGTCCTGTTTCTTGCTAGGGTGATTAAATAAAAAAGTTCTGATGACCCTTACAGATAAGCTCATCTCTTGATAATACAGCGAGTGACTGGACTTGAGACATTAAGAACCAGTGAAATGTATAGGCTGTGTCTTGTAATTTGCAATCCATTGGTGAATGGACCTGCTTATGTATTTCCATGATAAATACCATCTGAGACTTCTCCTCTGGCTAATGGTTCTTAATTTCATATATAAGCAGAAATCTGAGAAACTTGAGTTATTTTCTAGAGCACATGAATTCTGTTTTCTGTTTTTGCTTTTTATGGCTCCTTATTTGAAAAAATATCATAATTTTGTCTAAACATTCATTATTAATACTAATCTGTATTGATGTTTATACTCTCATGTTGCAGCAAAAACTTGCACTGTTGTCCCTCTCTTCTTCTCCCCACCTTGATCTTGTAGCCATACCTTCATCTCTGACTGGATAAATCTTGAGTTCAAGGAGGAGTAAAAGTTCTTACCTCTGGGAAGGTGCACTAATCATATTCTATTACTTCTTCCTGGAGGAAAAAATTGTCCTCAGCTTGTCTCAAAAAGTTAACTGCTTAGTGTAAAAGAAGAATTTGGACTCCTTAGGACCAGAGAAAAGTTATTCATGCAGTAGGGGTATGTTGCCATCAAAATTCCTGACCCTGCAACAGATGAGGCCATTTTTACATCTAGGGAAGCAGTGAATGTCAAATGTGGCAGTGCCCTTTGTAGCCAAAGTCATGAGTTTAGTTTCCCTGATGCCTGCATCTGCCTAGGCTGCAGCATCACATTTCTTTCCTTGCTGTCTGATCCAGGGCTTTTGAGTCATCTGTGGAAAAATGATTTGGTCTCAGTCAAGGTAGGGGAAGATAGTATTTTGAGCTAAGGTGTTTCAGCCAGCACTTCACTGGATAAATGGCTGATTAAAATCTCTCTTGATCTTGTTTTGAAATAATAGTGATCTGTTCTACATTAAAGGATTTGAGACTCAAGATGTGACCGAAAGTGCTTGATAGCACCTTGGCATTAGCAAATGAGAGAGTCCCATTTTCCTGGTGTTCCTCTGTTAAGTGTGCTCCTCCTATAACCTTTTTATTTTTGGGGGGAGGAGGTGTGCTGGGAGTCCTGTTGTGCTGTGCTGGTCTTCACTGAGGCATCACACAGAGTCACCATGACTAACACAGGATGGTGCATGACAGAACTGAGCACCCCAGTGCTGAGCCCTTTCTGTGTGTTCTGTATGTTTAGTCACTGGGAAAAAAATTAATTGCATTTACACAACAGATCTGGGAATAAAGCACAGGTGTCTGATTCTCTCACTTCTTCATTAAGCTGGTTTTTTTTAAACTCCAGTGTTCTGCTTAAGAACAGGATGTTTCAGAGAGTATGAGCAAAATGATAAATTTAGATAGATTTATTTTTATCTAACATTTATTAAGCAGCAATTGAGATTTGAGGGAAGATATGGTTTACAAAAGATATAAAAGCATCTGTAATAAAAAAAAGGAGGATTTGGGTTAAATATCCTTTTAAATACAGGACTAGAAGCTTTTACTGAGAGCTTTGAAACTATTGCTGCCATGTGTACCCAGAAAAAAAAAGAAAAAATTGTTTTTTTAAAAAAGTGCCTATCAAAGTACATAATGTTCCAATCAATAAAAACTTGGCTTTTAAAAATGTTAATTTTTTTTTATTAAAAATTCTGGTTTTGTTACTTTTAAAATAGAAGCAACTTTTTACAGAGGTCCAGGTTAGTTGATGGAAATGAATGTGCTTTGATGATGAATCCAAGGCAGAAGTTCCATGTGGATGTTCCATGATACAAGTGTCGGTAGAGGCAAGCCATGAAAACCAAACAGAAATACCAGGGCTGATTCACAGCCATGTTGCTTGAGATTAATGTCAGAGTCATTTGGTTTGGTAAGTTTTATTTAGATACTGTGAGCAGGCTGAACCCAGTTTCAGAGCTCAGTGTGATCTGTTAATGCTGGATTAGAAAGGACATTTGTTTAATGGCATTACAGCATAGCACAGTGGTGAATGTGGTCCATAATCTTTAGTATTGATCTATGTGAACTCTAATAACATCACAGGAAAGCTAGTCCTTTGAGCATGTTGGAAGAAGAACAAGTTGTATATGAAACTATTCTTAACAGTCTCATGGAAGAGTTTAAATTCTTTGCATCAGGAGAAAAAGGCACCATTGCGTACAGGGCCTGTGGAGGGCTGACGTTTCCTTCTGCTCATGCCCCTTCTGTAAACAAAGGGTTGAATTCGCCTATTAAATTGAATTTAAACTGAAATTCAATTGAATTGAATTCCCCTCATTTGAACTGGGGTAGTAGTTTGTATATGGCAACCAGTATCTCTGATATCAGGCAAGAAGACACCAATTGTACTAAGTGCTGAGTTCCAGGAGAAACCAGCCTCTGAGTATAGTGAAGACTGAGGTGGAGATTTTGTTTGTTCATTTAAAATATGACTTTGTAACATGACACATATGTCCCTAAATCCTAATGCAGACAAAGCCAAACTGTGCTGTGAGGACTAGTTGGTATATAGACATTAAACTGCATAGGAAAAAAATAATGACTAATACCTCTTTATGTTGCTGTTTTTCCAAGTATATGACCTGACCCCTTGTGGTGGTTTCACACCACATAAGAAGGGGCTGTTATTGAATCAATAATACACGTAGCCTAGTGGAAATTAGTTTTATTATATAATCAGGTACAGATTTTCTTTTTTTTTTTTTTTTTTTTTTAATGTCTATGTGTTTCCTGACTGTTGATTATGGCTGAACAAGTAGAATTCAATTCTAGTGGAATTCTGAAATGATGTTTTTCACACTAGCATGTGCAGAGTTTGGCCAGTTCCTTGTTCACCATAAATCAGTGTGAGTCAGTTATAGAGTGACTCATCCAGAAGTATGCTGATTTAAAACTTCTGTCAAAGGCTAGAATGCTACTAAAACAAGCAAAGCTCTTTGGGATTAAAAAAAAAGAAAATCACAAAATTCAAACAAAACCTGAAACAAACAAAACACCCGCACATCAGCTGCTCTTTCCAACTTCTTCTGAAGGTAAATTTGGCTCCAGCTACACTTGGTCCTTACTACTTATATTTGTAAGGCTTATTCCTTAGACTTGTCTGACTGATTTATGAGGTGCTGGTGTATATCTGCTACTTACTGCATGCCTCATGATCAGTAAAATAATAAACGAGGTTGATATTTACAGGTCAGCATGTCTTTTTGATTTAGTTCACAGGGCATAGTTCAGACATTAACGTTTTAAATGTTTTTTACATCCTGATATTTATTGACTTTGGTAAGGTGTTTGAGTTTTTTATTTGTTTTTTCTTCTTAAAACTTTGCTTTTTAAAAAAAATTAAAATAAAATTTACATGATTCAAAGATACTATTTGCAAGTCCTTTGGTCAGCATTCAGCAGCTTAGAACCTGGAAGAGACAGGCAGTAAAGTACCTTGGTCAGTTAGCATCCCTACCCCCTTGTCTTTGTCCTTTGTCCTTCTCCTGCTGCACATTCTTTGGGAAAGTTCTCAATTGCTAGGTGCCAAATAGCCCTAAATTTGAAATGTGAGATATATATTTTTAAATGCTTACTTAGTAATGCCAGCAGGAATTTTCATTTCTTCTGCCTAGTGAACTTTGTAGCAGCAAGAGATGTCCTGGTGTTTCTTGTTCCAGGAATCAGCCTCTGCAGGGTTGACATTTAAGCAGAGCAGTTTCCATAATGTGGCATTTAAGGAGTGTTAGCAAACAGAATATCTCCAAATAAAGGCTGATTTACTTGCATTTACTCACCTCCGCTTTTAGGAGTTCAAAGCCAGGCTGGACGGGGCCCTGGGTAACCTGGTCTAGTGGAAGGTGTCCCTGCCCACGGCAGAGGGCCTGGAACTTGATGCTGTTTAAGGGCTTTTCTGACCCAAACTATTCTGTGAGTCTATGACTTGTTTTAACAAATTTGTCTGATGAGTGCCAGGCTGCATACAGTGGTCAATTTTTGGAAGCTGAATCCTGGTTGTATTTAAACCTTGCCCGGATAGCACAGCTTTGGAGAGGAGATGGTGTTTGCTTCCCTGCCCTTTTGCATGTCACTGGAAACTTTGAGTTCTCCAAGCTAAGCTGATTTCTGACCAGATTTGGTAAAGGTACCTCATTTTGCTCAGAAGGTTGGAGAGGAAGTTCAGTTTGTAGGAGAGGAATTATTTGCAGTAGTCCCTCTTTTAGGTTCCTTTGCCGTATAGGAGACTGAAAATTGGTAGTGTCAACTGACTCAAGTTAAATCGAAAAATCAGAAGAAAGTGGTGCTATAAATTTGGAAGTTACCTGAAGGTTTAACTGAAGGTTTTTCAGGTTCTAGAATTGAATGTTTGGGGTTTATTCCCTATAGATTGAAATAATTTTATGTGCAATCACTTCCTAATTGCCTCTGATTAGGACCAATAGTGAAGTTTTACCATAGAAAAGAAATTATCCATCACTCAAGTATTTTGGGGGATGGAGGACTGTGCCTGATTCCTTATCTAAGTCTTGGAAGCGCTTTGGTATTTTCCATTGTTACAGGGTTCTTTTTCCCCTGACTTTTCTCCAAATGAATTGTTCCCCTAAAGGAATTTAAACTCTGGGTAATTATTGTTCTCTGTTCCAAAAGTTAATAAAAACAAAGCTCAACAGTTTTCAGTATGAGGCCTATGGAACAACTTGGGTGTAACAAAGTAGAAAAACAAACTTTTCTGATGAGGCCAGGAAGCTACAATCACATTTTCCAGTTTTTTCTGTATGTGTTCGTCCAAACTGGAAATGTTTCCTGTTGAACTGAATTTTTCCTCTCTATATTGTAGTTGATTTTTTATCCAGGAACTGTGGGCAAGAGTGAATAGTAAATGTCAAAGATATTTGTATATGATCCCAAACACAAAAAAATAGAATACTCTTCTGTAATATTTCGTAGGGATGTGTGTTGTTTTGTGCTCTTTAAGACTGATAGGATTTGTTTGTTTATTCCAGTAGTTGGCCAGAATATACTCTGGGAATGCTGCCAGTGTATAGCCACATACACTACAATTTGATATTTCATACAGACCTATTTCTTTCAATTAGGAGTCTTTTCTTTCATGTTGATTTTTAAATCAACCTGTAAATGTACCTCCTTCCCTTCCCCTTTCCAGCCTGTACCTCCTCCTGGGTTCTTAGGGTTCCTATGCTCTCTGTTGGTGTCTGCTGTCTGTAAATGTTCTGGAAAAGTTCTGATGTAATTTTTTTCTCTAACTTTTCCTAAAAAACTGAAAACCATTTTTATTGGTAATTTCTCGATGATGATTGAAAATTAGATTTAGATTTGGCTTGTTACAGAAATACATATTTATCTGTGTTACTGGTATCAATGCTTCAGTTCATTACAAAAGTGTTCAGAGTGGTTTAGATGGGTACATGTCAATCAATTCACCATCAATCATCAGTCAAGAGTTAAACCACCAAGGGAATCTTGTGTATTTATCCAGGCCTTAGTGGTTTTTATAATTATTCTTAATTTGAGCCCTGAGTAAGAATAATGGACCACTGCTCTAACCTCTTGGAAGAACCTCTTTGTGCAAATTCTTCTTTAGGGTTTTAAAGCTTCCTGTGGTGAATATAAAGAAAATCAAATCCTGAAGTTGTGGGTGTTGTTTTTAATGGATTTTTTTTTAAAGTGACTGAAGGAGCCATAGCTACTTACAGTGGTTCTTTCCAAGTATAATTTGACCTGCGTTTATGAGGAGATTGGTTATGCTCTTTTAAAGAGTTGAAGAAAAAAGCTTTGCTATATACTGTTCTTATTGTTAGGTACTGTGTATTCCAGAGGAGGCCAGTAACGCCATGAAAAGGCCATAGCAGTTTCTGAAGTGGTAGTACTGTAGCGTTTCATCCCATAAGAACAGGCTCCTGGCATTCAGCCAGGGGCAACCCATCATACTTCAGCTTGGTAATTAGGCAGAAATGACAGGATTTCATCTCTCTTCTGTGGTTCCAAGTTAATGGTGTCTTTCATTGTCCATCCTCTCTGCCATGCCACTTGTGTCTTAGCAAAAAGATCCTGTACGTTCATTAAAATGGCAGAGGCATTTGAGAGGAGATCATCTTGTCAAAAACTTACCCTTATGGTTGAGATGTGCCTACATAACTCGTGGCACAGTGTGCGAGTAAGTCCCAGTTCCACAGCTGGTCAGAGGCAGCCCTCTGCTGTGAAGTAACAAGGTGCACAGGGGTGAGACTTCATCCTTCTCTTTTAAATTTGAGGCTCAAATCATGCAAAGGTATTTTGCTTCCTAAGGTATGGAGTTACGCTGCATGGGGACTGCTTGTGGTGTGCTGGAATGGGCTGTCTTAGAGAGGGACATTTCACTGGAGGAGTGAAGGGGCAGTGGAGCACACTTATTAGAAGGCCACAGAGTTAGTGGCTGGAAACAGCATGACAACGTTGGGATCAGTACATGATTGACACGGCCCTTCCTTTTACAAACACTGTCCTATCATAGCTTTTGTCCAAAGTTAGGCACACTTCTCTGAGGCAATTCTGTCTTTTATGTCTTTTATGTTCCCCAGTTCTGACTGAAGTGTCAGATTATATTAAAAATAGTCATTGGAACTGGGATATTTGGTGAAGCGTCTTTTGTTACTTCTTAAAATTTTTATAGTTTGAGCTTTTGTACATCAAAAAATAACGCTAGCATGGCTCATCTCAGTCTTGTGAGAAGCAGTTTCCTTGCCAACCTGTAGTACCTTCTGTTTTTTCTAGGCCACAGGTGTTACTGCCTCATGTCAAGTGGCCTGTTTTCTGTGTTGTCAGCTGAGATATCTGTGGAAGGAACTCCTTTCTCTCTAAATTTGGTACATGTGGGTTTTGTTGAGGTATGACTCTATTGTCTGCTTCCAATTCGGTTCACATACAGCTGCTGTTACTTAAAGGTGTCTTCATGCAACATTCTTTTTGATGGACTCTTTCTTTATGCAGTATTGACTAGCTTTCCCAGTGAAAGCCTCAACTTTCTTTAAAGCAAAATGCCTTGCTCGTGAGTGATGTTAATTTAATTCCGTCTTTTAGCAAATACGGTTGTGAGCACTTATGATTACACTGCGAGAACTTGTTGGCAATGAAGAATAATTCATGCTAAATTTCTATAGGAATCCTTATAGCTGCTTCTTATTTTATACTGTAGATTTATTTTCCAGATTCTAATTTCCAACACTTTCACCATCTGGTGAGCAGATTTAGTAAAAACAGTCCTCAAATACGTCATGTCTTAAAATAGCAGGTGAAAGCTTGATCTTTTAGAGAGAGATTGCCAATTCCAGTGCCTACTCTAATGACAGTAGCTAATGTAAAATGAAACCTGATAGTTTTTGTTAGAAAACATCAGAACATGTGTTCCACTTTTAGCTCCTCTGAGATGATTTTTGTTTGGCACTTTTGCTGTCATATAAATAGTTGGATTTTTTTTTAATCAGGTATAGACATATTTTCCTGCCAAGTACATAAAAAGCTAATAAGAACTTGCACATGTTATGAATGCTGTAGTACAAAATTTTATATTGAAAAGAAATTTTGTCTTCTGAATATCTCGCCCTTCTGCTTGGTACTCTTTTCTAAAAAATACCTGCTAAGGAGGTAATGTGCAGTTTAAAGAAGAGATTGCAGTGATTCAGTGTGTCTGTATGGTTGTATTTGTCTCCAGAAAACCTGTGTATGGAGATGAAAGCATTATCCATGTGGTGCCTGAGGAAATCTGTCGAGGGGGGAGATGTTTTTCATGTGAGAACTCCATGTCTTGCATGGCTGAGCATCTTTGGCAGTGCCCTTTCCTTTTTCCACTGCTTTGGTGAGCCCTGCAGTGCCTGGGGGATTCCACTCTGTTCCCCTTTAGCAGCTGTGGAGGGTGGTGAATCATTTTCTGGTTTCAGTCTGTCACCTGAATTAAGCAGAGTTCCTGAAAAACAAAATTCATCGTTCCTTCCCCTTAGGTTCATAGAAACCAAGTAAGCTAGAAGTTCATAGGCAACTGCACAGGAATTAGGTAATGTTAAACTAATGTCTTTAGGTTGAAAAGTTGGTCTTTGGCTTCTTCTTTGTGTTGCTGTATAGATTTTGTCAGACCCAGTATGGTGCAGAAATGCAGAACTCCGATTAAATAGTAAAACCTCCAGTATGGGAGTTACTGGTCAGCAAGAATGTTCAAGATTATGCTATATGTTCAAACACATTATAAAATGGGTGTATATTTTCAAAGCCAGACTGCAATACCTGTTTGTTAATTATAAAAAATGTCCTGTCTTTAAAAAATACGGTTTTGTTGGAGTTTCTGAGATTATTTTTGTCACAGTTTTAGGAAACTTCTGTACATACTGAGTCTGAAGGTTATGAAGAGGTAGATGTAAAAAACCCAAAGCTGCAGAGTGACCTTTTAAATTTTTTTTGTGCCTATGGCTTAAGTGCCAGTGTGTTTAATAACTTGTGCTCTAGGCACTGCTGTAGTGAGAATATTTCTCAAAATGGAGAATTGCAAACTGCTATCAGACAAATGCAGTGCATTGGGTTATTGCAATGTTATCAGTTATTGGTGTGTTTTCCTTACAAATAAAAAGGCAAACATTTATTTGTCATACAAGTATGGTGTGCTATAAACATAGTTATGTACAGCCATACAGCATAAGTTATATAAAATTACAGGACAAGCATTACAGAGGGAGATAATTTGGGAACTTGAATGTTGATGAGAGTTTTTCTTACGGGCAGCCTCCTCTGAGAGTATTAATTTAGTGTACAGCTTCATTTTAAAATGAATAACATATAAACAAAATAATGCTTGCTTTGCCACATACTTGTATTTTATTTATGCGTGCACACATGGTCCACTCTAATTAAGAAGAGCTCTTTATGGTTTATTTATTTGTTCCAGAGAGGCTGCTTAATATTTGAGAGAAGCAGTAATGATGTCTGACCTTTGCAGTGGCTGTGTTAACGATGAGATGGGTTTTGCAGGAGCCTGCAAGAACAGTAAAAGAACAGGTTGATCTTTTCCTCCATTTGCTGGAACATGCTCAAGAGACCTGAAAGCACAAGTGGAAAAATCCCCACTAGTAAGTGGTTAAAGAGTATTTTCTTGTGATTTCAGATCTCAGGAGAATGTTACTGGCAGGCTGAGGGCAAGGGTTTAAAACTTTGTTTCTTTGCATTTACTGTGGTCCATATTTTATGACCAAACCTCCAGGGTAGTATTTCACTTGGTAAATAATTGTTTGTTTGGGTTTTTTTTATGCCAATATAAAGAAAATAATGTAAATGAGGTGGACACCCATCCAGGTTTTAAGTTTTACAGAGTGTGATTAGGCATGTATGAGTCGTGTGGTGGTCTTGTAGTGAGATTTGTCACTAAACTTCTAACAATATGTCTTATATGTAGATGCACATTTTATTGCCTCTCCCCTTTTTATGGCCTTTGCTTAATACAGATTCCTGCCTGTTTTTACAAAAACATCCCCTGGGCGTGTGCCATAGCCAGGAGGTCAATGGTGGCAGTTCAGTCCCCCACTCCTTCCTCTTCCTGCCTTTCCCTGGTGGTCTCCCTCATTGCATGTTCAAGATTCTAGGGTTTATTTCTGATAAGAATCAAGTTCATTGCATTTTTTGTTTTTTACCTATAAATGCTGATACCATAGATTTAAAAAAGCAGAAAAAGAAAAATAAGGAATGGAGAAACAGATACCTGTGTATTCAGATGGTAACATTGCTCTCTATAAAGCAACGGAAATTAAATGTTTGTTGTATTTATAAAAAGGATTTTGGTTAATACAGGCATTTGTTACGTGTTATTAGTAAAAATGATGTTTAACTGACTTCTGCATGAACGTGATCATTTCTTACGTTGTTCTTCTGTGGAAGCTTTGTGTACGCGTACATTCAAAGTTAATATTCTCATAATGGAAGATGCAATTTGTGGTCTATTCAGTCAGGCATGTTTTTGCTAATTAATCATGAATCATCTGCTATTGGAACAGTATCTTTTTTTCTTTAATTAGGTACGGATGCATCTTTGTTAGAGCTCTGCCTGCAGAACTCTTAGAGTGCTGCAGCATATGTCATTTTTTTCTGTATCAGTAGATTTTATGTCATACCTTTTGTTTGCTGTTGTCATTGCATGTGTTTTGCTCTGTCTTTATAAATGTAAAGATCTCCTTTCAGCATACAAACATATATGGTAGTTACCTCAAAGTACTGGTGCACTGCATAGGTTTATGCATTATCATGCCTTTGAAGGGGAACAGTGTCTGTTGTCTTGCTCAGGAATGGTATTTGCTTCTTCCAGCCAAAGTGATTGCAGATACTTACCAACTTTTCCCTTTCCTCCTTTTTCCATGCTCAAAATGCAGAATCATTAGGACTAGGTAGCCTTCCAGAGTTTTGTTTTCGTAAAAAGAGGATGGAGGCTTGGAGAAGTACTGAGCTATCACTCACCTTATTTTTTAGGAAAGATTATTCTTTTTCTGTGTTGCATAATAATTTGTTTAGTTTATAAATTTTCACCTTCTCCCCTTTTTGCCCCATGTTTAAATCTGAGAGCAGTCAGGCTTCAGTGTATTTCAGACACCCACATTCATAAATCCCCATCAGATTATTCCTGTGAATGGACTGCTGCAGCAGCAAAAAGGGGAAAAAAATAAAAAAAGAAGATGGGGGTGGGGGGAAAGGCATTTTCTGAAGCTGTTTGTGTTAAAAATATCAATGGAAAATAACTGCATAAAGTGATTTTCTTTTCTGCTGTTACTTCTGGTAGTGTAAGAGAAGAGTACTCGGTTTGAACTTTAAATAGTGTGAGTTAAGGGTTTTTGAAGTCTGCTGATAGTGAAATTAGAAGAAAACGGAAGCTAACGGATATATTGATGTGCTATGTTGGGGTTTAATGTCTTATGATGGGGCAAAGCTGACAGTAATACACTGCACAGGGGACAAGACCCTTCGGCGGGGACAGGGTTGCACTGTAGATGTGACCAGCTGAAACTGGCCCTGTGGCCATGTGTTGTCCCTGCTTGGAGCTCCAGAACAACCTGACCCTCTGGCAGCTGTGGCAGGGATCAGGATAATCACCCTGTGGCTGGTGAGGTGGGCACTGCCTAATGCCACTCGGACTGAATTGTGAGGGAAAGGGGGTTAAGCTGGGATAATGTTCCAGCCTCATCCTGGCAACTGACAGAATCACCTCCGAGCCTTCTTGTTCTGGCTGGCTCCAGGAGAGCAGGAGCGTACAACTTCACGCCTCTGACCTTACATGGGGACAGTATGCAGCTTGCTGGTTGCTGCCATGTTGCCAGGACAGCATTCATATTTATCCATTTATTTCCAACTTAAGTCTCATGCATCCTCTGTCCTGTCCATGCTGGAATGATCTATTCAGCACTGGTGGGTTTCAGATGTATCTTGTGTAGCAAACTATTACTTATACAAGGAAAACATCTTACATCCCTCTACCCAAAGGCATTAGAGAGAGCTCTGTCTTGGATTTAGAATTTTAATTGGAGTGCTATCTATGCGTGTCCATGCACAGATATTAAATGTTGCACTTGTTTGTGCATTTTATGCTGTTAATGGAAGGGGTGTCAATGTTCTCTAGTTCTACCAGAGCAGTTTAAGATCTGTTCCCTCCTTTTCCTGATATTCCCATGTCTTTTGGGGGATTTGCTTGAATGTATCTTCCTGTAATTATGGTCTAAATACTCCTCTCAGGTTTTTATAAGCATGGATTACTTCTTTTGTGTGTTAATAAAATATCTTGCAGAAAACATGCACTTTACTTGTATCTTTGGGAATCTATGTACAATTTAAACCACAAATTGTAAGAGGCAGTAGAAGATCTTTGGTAACATTGTTTTGCAGCAAAGATGTGTTTTGAAATGTGTCAGTAATGTGTCTTCTGTAAAGAGTGACCACATATTTTTTGGTTTTTTTCCGTCTAGCTGTCCCATTTCCTCCAAGTCACCGTCTCACAGCTAAGGAAGTGTTTGATAATGATGGGAAACCTCGTGTGGATATCTTAAAGGCACACCTTATGAAAGAAGGGAGACTGGAAGAGAGTGTCGCTTTGAGAATAATAACAGAAGGAGCTTCGATTCTCCGCCAGGAAAAAAATTTGCTGGACATAGATGCACCTGTTACAGGTTAGTGTGGAGTTATGGTGATGGAGAGGAATGGTTGCTGGCTGGGACATGTTTGGTAATGCATTCATTTATGTGGCTTCCTAAGGCACTGAAAGGCAGCTTGAAAATCAGTTGTTCTCTCCCAATACTTGATTCACACTTTGTCTGCTAGCACTGGATAATGGAGGCCATCAAGCAGCTTGCAATTTAAAGGAAAGGATTACATCTGCTGAGCCCTTTCTGTTTCTAAGGCAGAGAACATTTTTAGTCTTTAGGAGAAAATTAGAACTACTTTCTGAAACTTGATAAGTTACCTGGCCTTTTGCACCAGGTATTAATTCTGTAATTTTATAGATGTTACTTATCATAGTAGGACTGTTCAGACTTACAGACAGCACTGGGCTCTGGATGTCATGTAGTTTGACAAAGGCTGAGTGTAAGGACCTGTATGTGGCTTGGGGCAATCCCAAGCACAAATAAAAGCTGTGCAGATGATGGACTGAGGGCAGAGGTGATGAGAAGGACTTAGGAATGGTGGTGGATAAGAAGCTCAACCTGTCTTGGCAATGGGCACTTGCAGCCCAGAAAGCCAGCTGTGTTTAGGGCTACATCAAAAGCAGCATGGGCAGCAGAGCAAGGGAAGGGATTCTGCCCCTCTGCACTGGTGAGACTCCACCTGGCCTGCTGCATCCAGTTCTGGGGCTCCTGACATACAAAGCCCATGAACCTGTTAGAGCAATTCCAGAGGAGGTCCATGAAGATGCTCAGTATGCTGGAGCACTTCTCCTCTGCAGACAGGCTGAGAGATCTGGGGCTGTTCAGCCTGGAAAAGGCTTGGTGAGACAATACAGCCACCTTCTACCTGAAGGGAGCCTACAGGAAAGTGAAAGAGGGAATTCTTACAAAAGCATATAGTGACAAGGCAGTGGGGAATGTCCGCAAACTGGTACATGGTGGGTTTAGATGAGACATTAGGGAGGAAATTCTTTACTATGAGGGTGGTGAGGCACAGGTTGCCCAGACAAGTTGTGGATCCCCCATCCCCGGAAGTGTTGAAGGCCAGGCTGCATGGGGCTTTGAGCAATTTGGTCCAGTGGGACTTGGCCTGCCCATGATAGAGGGGTTGGAACTAGATGATATTTAAGGTCTCTTCCAAACCAGACCATTCAGTGATTCTGTGAGGGAATGATGGTGTCAGATTTACTGGCAATTTTAATTAGATGTTAAGGAAAATAAGAAGTGCAGAAAAAAAATTAGCAGTTTGTGTTGCCTGGGGGATTAATGAATTGTGCCGGTTGCAGAGCCCATCCTGCCCTTGACTATCAAACATTACCACCCACTCATTAATCCTCAGGAAATGCCTTATTTCTGAATTTCCTTTTCTAATTGTCTCCTGCCTCTGCCTGCATTCGGAATATATGAATGCATTTGCTCGCTCTAATGTGTCTCCTCCCATATTTTGTTGTTGCTATTGGATATGAATGCATTTTTGACAACTAATTGATCTGTGGCATAGAAAGTTATCTGGGGGGGGAAAAGATATCTAATTCCAGCCAGTTTAAACCATGAAGCCAAAGTATAAAACTTGGTTTAAGAAGTCAGGTCCTTTCATCACTTTTGCTTCTTGAGAGCCCTGATTAAAGTACAAGAAATAGTCATCTGCTGCAGAGGAAGTTTTTATTTACCAGTTTTTATTAGCAATGCTGGTAGCAGTCACCAAAAACCAAATAATAAACCCTTCATTTTCAGGAAACCTTGTCTGAAACTGAGTGTAGTGTCTGGACTAGAATGATGCAGAATTTATTAAAGCTTGTAATTTTAAAAATTACATCCAACTAGAGGATTGTAGCTTGACCTGGAGAGGTAATGTGTATCATTTTTTATATAATAATTAGCTTGTCATGCTGCTGTACTGTTCTGATAGAAAAGATGTCAATCATGTTGCAGCTCGGATGAACAAAGAAAATAGAATGAATAAAAGGACCCTTAGGTGACTGAGAATAAAGTTCTACAGATATTTTTTTGACACTTCAGGATAAATGGAAGAAATTGTAGAGGTACAGTACCCTTGTCCATAAATGAGTGGCAGACACACAGAAAATTCTACCATTTTTTGGGTTTTTTTCTTTTTTGAGTGTGATTTTTAATCCATTGAGAGATGTAGACTGTAGGAGGACAGCTCTGGTGTGTTGTGTCCCAGCTGATCTCCATAAACCTGTGTTTAATGTTCTTGCTCTCCCTCTCTTTTTATTTTTTCTCTTACTTTTTTTTTTTTTTTCTAAAATGCATTTAAAGGCATTGGAATTCTTCTGAATTGTATTTTGGGGATTATTCTCCAGAAGTTTACCCCATTGTATAACACTGGTATAATACAAGTCTTTGATTCTTTTTTCAGTTAAGCCTACGCCTTGCTTTGTTCCTGCTTTTGAAATTATTCTCATGCAGTGATTGTGATACTGCTGCATTCTTCAGGGTGGCTGGTAGCTACTTCCTTTTAAGCCAGTGTAGGAAAGCTGGGCTCCTGATGCGTTTATGCAGGGTAGCTGAGAAGTGTTAATCTTCCGTATGAGCAAACATGAAAGCTGTAGTTATGAAAGTGATCATCAAAAGAAGGAAGAACTTAAATTGTGAGGGGGAGGTTGAGAAAGCTTGTGAGGCATGTTGCTGTGGGCCTGACAATTTTCTTTGTATGAGTAGTATGACAGCAGGTGACTGGATAAAGAGAATATCAATTGACTGATGATGTAGTGGAAGTGCCAGGTATACAGGCAGTCAGGAAATAGCTATGTAGTAGAGGAAAGCTTTTTTCAAACATTGGGAAGAACAAACAAAACCACTGATAGAGTGGATAAGAAAATAAATTTTAGGTTTCATACAAGAGAAGCAATCTTGTTGAAGAATGACAGTCATAAACCACTCATAAACCCCCCTAATATGGGTTCTTTGTGGGAGAGGCATTCATCTTTTAGAAATATATTTGTTGTTTGTTTATAAGATGGTGATCATCAAAAAGATGAAAAATAGAAGCATGTAACAGCAGAAGTAATCACATTGTGGATTATTAGAGTGATATACTTTGATAAACATTAAAGAATATGAAAAATTCTTTCTTAAAGCCTTGTGCAGCCATCCAATCATTTGAAATTTCACTTTTGTTTATTTTAAGGGGTGATAAAATTGTCCTCAGAAGAAGTATCAGAGTTTTGTTTATAAGTAAAGTCATGTGCAATGAAGTGGGTACATACAAAGCCTGAATTTGAGCGAGAAAATGATAATTGGGCGCGAGTCATGCCAACAGCTTTAATGTGAAGTGCACAATCAATTATTTTGCATTTATGTATAAAACTTTGCGGTTAGCTGGAACCATAATGTGATTGCCATTTGAATTGATACATTTTATTTTCAAATTTTGCAAGGTTATAAGCCTTTTGAAGTATTCCTGATGAACCCATTTGTGAGCACAGCTCAAATTCTCATCATTTGCTCCATGCATACATGCATGCACAGCTCACTCCAGGTCTGGCTTACGGACATGGTGAGCTGTTCCTGCAGTTACACTGGGCTGCTTCTCATCGGGTACAAATATGAATAGAGCCTGAAATATGAGACTCCAGGTGCTCTGCTGTCAGTACTCTTCTTACATCTTGGAAGTGTTGAGGCAATGTTGTCTTGACTGACTTAATCTGTAACCTCTTGGAGAGACGTGAACTTCATTTGAAGCTCGTGTGTTTAATGAGGTTGATCTGCCACTAAACCACTATTCAGTGGAAAGATGTCTTTGTGGCAGCCTTGGAATTTCCACTCCTGTATTATATTCATAACAGTATAATGACACATGGAGAAATTGGCTAATTTTAAATGTTTGGGTTTGGTTTTTTTTCCCAGAAGGCTTGGGAAGTATATCTCTGAACCTCTCTGATGGCAATATTCACTGAAGTCACTCTCCAAAGTACACTTGGGAATTCCAGATTTATAATTGACTGTGTAGCCTTATTACAGAGGTTCATTACTATACCGAGTGATTTTGAGCAAGTGATACACACTGTCCTTTGTTTGTATGACTGACTGCATGGTTTTATGGGCTCTCACTTCCAAATCTAAAATATGCTGCTTGGGTACTGGCCATTCTGAACTGCATGCCAAGCATGTGTCCCTCTAACTTCAGTGCATGGGTGACTTTCTCTTTATAGGTAAATGTGTACATTCTTAAATGACACACATAGCTACAGGATAGACCTAGAACTGTAAAGTGATATATTCATCTAATATCTATCACTGCACATCTTTGCTTATACCTTTTAGATTATTTTCCTTGAGGATATTGTTAGATATACAGATCCTAAATGAAAATAGCATGATACCTCTTGCACATACAACTGCATAAGTGAACAAACTTGTAAGGTGTATATTGGTGCTTTAAGATAAGTATTTTTCCCCTGTTGATATCTGTTTTAAAAGAAATTAACGTGTGCCCTTTTTTCTTGTCACATTTACACATATCTCATGTTCTGTGCTCAGTGTACAGTCCTTTTAGATAGTTCTGCCCATCAGTACTAACAAGAGTGTCCTCCAGTAAACCAAGAATGTGAAAACCTCATATACATCTTTATAAAACTGTGCTTTTTAGTATGTGTACTGAAGTGTGATACATTAATATTATCAAGGCAGCTGTCTGTGTACTCTGTGTAGACTTCCCCCACGCAGTGTCCATGACGGTGGTTTCCGGCTTGGTGGCTGTAGTCAGGCTATGCGCAGGCACAGGGCCCAGCATCTCTTACTCCTTCATTTAGAAAAAATGGGAAATAGGTAAAAATGGCATATACTTTTGTTCTAAACCTTCACATGCTTCACTGAAGTCCTGACTGTGCTAGCCCGCGTGCAAAGCTTTCTGAACTGCCAGGTGCATGCAGCTTGGTAGGTGAAAAGAGGAAAACACTGGGGAAGACAGAATCAAAGTTTATTCTTGTAGTGTAGAAAGTGTCTCAGTCTCTGCAGAACTCCTCAGCCATATTGTGTTTCTCTACTAATCCTGTTTTTTGCCATGTTTATGGCTGTGGTAGGTGCAAGGAAAATGCTGTTTGCAGAGCCTTCCTTGCTATTATCTTTGCATCACATAAGGTAGGGCGTTTGTGTCCATTAGGTTTGGAAGTACTAACCTTGTGCATGCTAAGGGGAGATACACCCACTTGCACTATTCTTGCATTGTCTTTGGGTAAAAAGTTCCATTGGCTTGCTTGATGCCACAGCATTATGGAGATCCAACTTAAATACTTGAATTGCTTGTAATGTTAGTGTCTTTGTGAACACACAGAGTTTTTGCAATTCAGACTCTAAATTGATGAGAGGGGAAAAGGTTGTAGGCATTTATGACAAGCCTGTGTGGGAAAAACTGTGACAACTTGGGTGACCTTTGGAAACTTTTGTGCATTACAGGTCCATAAAAACTAGAGGGAAAGCCCTTTCCTGCCTGCATGTGCCTTTATGATCTCTGAGGTTTCCAGACATTCTCTGGGTACATTATTCCATGGAATAGCAGGGTGTATGGGCCTGATTTTTTCCTCATGTTCCACATATATTTGTCTTTTGCCCAATTTCTCTCATTTGGTAGCAGGAAATAATATTAGTAGGTTGCTGGTGCTGTGCAAACGGAAACTTTGTAAACAGCAAGAGTTTCTAGCTAAAGTGATCAATGTTGAGGTAATAAAAGTATTTATGCCCACATTATAGTAAAAGAGAATATTGAGAAATACTGAACAATATAAGAGAAAAATAACATTGATTTGTAGCATGCATGTGAATGATCTGATCCAATATGAGCATCAAACTAAACCAGTCCTTTTTGACTTTTACCTTTGATGCAGTTTAAGATAAAATTTCAGCATGGAAAATAGGCAAGATTGCTTATTAGAGACCTACAAGTATTAGGTCTATCCATATTTGCGCAGCAGAGTTTGTTTGAAATTAACAGTTCAGTAAAAGTAATTAGAGTTAAAATTTCTTTATGTCACACTTAGGGTTAAACATTATGAACTGTGATCACTGTTGAAGAAATTATTGAATTCTTGAAGATACAGGACATGTATAACTAAAATACTTACATATGTGCCATGAAAAAAATCACATACATGATCAAATTGTAAAGTGTTTCTGAATGGCTGGTGTCTTCAGACACACAACTCTTAAAGCTTAATTGCTGGTTTGAGGTCTAGATGCCTGCAGTTTCAGACAGATAGGTACTGCACTTTTTCCTTCTCTGTCATAAGACATTCAGCATAGTTATCTTTAAAAAGCATCTTTAATTTTGTTTGTAGTACTAGGAGTGAGCGTGTGATGGTGTCCACCCTCAGAACAGGATGCTGGTTACAGTACAACACTTCTTCCTGTATCTTGGAGATGCATGAGAGTTGCAAATGTTCCTGGTATAACTATATCAATTTGAGTTGCTGTGTAACACCTGAGACCTGGACACGTTTCTGCAAATTAGTTGTGCTCGCAGAGTTAATGGCCTGTAGTAAATTCTCCTTCATCATAGGAAAGTTAACTTTGCCTGGAGTGAGGTAAATGTTTGAAGTGAACTTTGACTTGTTTCTTTCTTAATATCCATTCACACTCTCATTTGCATAGATGAGATTTCAGCAGGACAGGTTGGAACTGGGAAGTGGAGGAAAGGGGAAGTATTAATAGCACCACGTAACTCTTGTGTCTTGAAAACAAATGATAGTCCAGTTGTTTTTACATGTTTTTACTATATAAGGCAGATTTGCTTTCTCAAATTAGACTTTATGAAGAAATGTTTGCCATAGTTTTTTAGAATGTGTTAGATACCTTCTTTTCTCAATGTAGCATAAATATAGTTTGCTGTTGCAGCATTTATTTTCCATTACTTTATCACTGTTGAGTGTCATTAAACTACAGAAAACCTGCATTTAAACTTATGTTAAAAATAATTTACCATATAAACATACTGTTGAGTAGCTAAAGTGAACTTGATTGGATCCTTTATTTGGGTTGCTGATTAAAACTGACACTACTCCAGATATTTTGCATGCTTTATTGAGAACTCATAATGCATCCAATCACTTATGGCTTAAAATCTGTGACTTCTGTGAGAAGGTAAAGATGTAAGGCTGTATATATTCAGATTATTTTTATCTGTTCCTTCCCTAAGTGCTTCTGTTGGTTGCAGGTATAGATTGAAATATGTCTGCCTGCATCCCTGCTATAACAAAGCAGTTGTGCTTTTGTAACTTAATTGAGCTGCTTCAGCCATTAGAATCTGATATTTTGGCAGTTGATGTTTTCTAGTAGCAGCTGCTTAAATCGATCATCATTGCCAAGACAGTGGATACTAGTGGTGGTATTCTTTACAACTACCTCAGTTGTTCTTATAAATGATGTATCTGTGGTTCACTTTATTTGGTACAAAAACTGTAGTCAAATAAGCCAAACTGAAATTGTTGAATCTGAGATTCCTTTCAGATATGGAACTTAATTTGATGCTGTGAAATGGAAGATCAAAAATATTTTGGGCTTCAAGTCAGTACAGAAATTGCATTGATTAAAAAAATAACCACCAGCAAAAATACAAAAACAACTGCTTGCAAATACCTAAGCCTTTAGGACTTTGTTCTTGCCATCTTTTATTTAGTGTGTGGGTGGTTCATCATGTAAATACTGACAGCACAGTATAGCACATTAGCATTTCTTCTAGGACTGTTCCAAGCAGACAGGGTACATCACAGCAGCGCTGTTTATTATAGCTTCTCAGATATTTTTCTGAATCTTGTAAATCAGGGTTTTTACTTGCTTTGTAGTCAGTGGAAAATCTTGAATTAGAACTGGGTCTTTGACACATGGGTTCTTTTTTGAAAATAGCAGTGATATTTGTACTGTGTAATCCTCATTAAGAGGAAAGAACCTTTGTTCTTGCCTTTTGTGTTCTCTTAGCTTTGCCCAGTTATTTTTCCTTTTGATTCTCACCGGTTAATTTAACTAAGTCTTAGGTAATTTTCTATATTAGTAAGGGATGTGGGAATGCAGTGGGATCACTTCTGAAATCACAGCCACCCATGTTCCTCCTTCCATCCATTTTGGATGGAGGAACTACTGAAATGAGTAAGAACTAGAAGGAGAACAGAGGGAAATTCCAGCCTATGTTTGCCTTCCCTCTTGAAAAATAAAAAATCTATCAGTCACAGGTGAATGAACCAGAGTTCCCCATTTTGTTTGTGAAATAATTATAGAGTCATGATATATATGTGTGTGAGGCTGAAAGGGGGATTAATTTGGTCTTAATCACACTGTACCTGCAACAGCTGTAGCATGGCTGCAGTGGAAAAATCAAGGAAAGGAGTCAGAGGAGTATGAGGGGGTGGACTAATAGTAAGTCAGAGACAAACAGGGTTTTGTGTCAGCTGATTGTTGCCACTGGAGGTACCACTGTGTTAATCTGATTTGGGAATCGCTGTGCAGAGGTGTGCCTCTGTTCAGAGTCTGATTGTGCATTTGGACCTAACACCAGCTGTCTCTTGCCTTCATCTGTGCCCTATTTTTGTGTCTAACCTTTCACCAAAACCTGCTGAGAAGCATTGACAAGTGCAAAGGAGATAACTAATAGGTTCCTTCTTAAAGACATACTATAAACATACCTCTCATCACTTAGAGCATAAATCACAGAACATTAGAAGTTGGAAATGATACTTAGAGGACATTATTCTGAGGTGCGTGATTCTTCTACTTCTTCCTGCCTTTACATGCTTTTGCATTAGCATTTTAATTATTCTAAGAAATACTACCAGAGCTGAGACATGCTTTCTCTGTTTTTCTACATTTATCCAGAGAAAATATTTGTAGAATAATTTCCAGGTGTATATAATATCCTCTGTGAAGACACTGCCTTTTTAAATGAAAAAGAAAGTTATTGTAGTTCAAAACATTTTAATTAGTTTTTTAAAAATATTATTTTAAAATGTTCTTTACAGCCTAAAATATCCATGATCTCCAAATAAATGTACCAATTAGGAAGATCAGTTTTGCCGAACAGGAGCATCTTTTCAATCTGCAGTTGATTTCAGAAAGTCATGGGAAGTGTCAAAGGCAATTCTGGTAATATTGTACATGATTTGTACTGGTGGTGTATCAAGACATAACATTTTCTTCTGACACAGGGGTCATCATGTGCATCTTTAGGGCATTAAAATGTTAAATGGTGAGTTTCAAATTATTCTTTGGTGCTCTCTCTGCATTGACTGTGCTTGCTCCTGCTTCTCTCTTCTCTTAGCTTTGGGCATCTAAATCTAGTTGAAATTCATGTATTGATCCCACTTGGGGTGCTAATTGCTTCCAGATAAAATGTTCTTGAGAAGTGAGAAGGATCTTGCCTTCTCCTCAACTAAAGGAGATTCAGCACAAACTGAATTTTCAAGAGGAGTCTGTGTCCTATGACATTTTGCCTTTGCCTTTCTTTATTGCGTATTGAGCTTAGCAGTTGTGTTGAACCTTGTGGATTGCTTGGCTTAAGTCAGTGTTGTTCCTTCCTGTGAGATTTTTATAGATCCAGCTAGGTCATCTTTAAAGCAGGCAACCCAAGAGCAAATGGCAAAGGGCTAAGCTCCAGTTTCAGAGCCTTTGTGTGAGTCAAAACCAGCCATGGTGCTCAGCACAAGGGAAGGCACTGTGGAGAATCCTTCTCACTCATTAGGTGTACCAGCATTAGTGCTTTCAGATGGTACTTCTGAAAGTTCCCATGTTGAGTTTTTGACAGTCATTCTTACACCTCTTCTCACTTGACAATTTATGAAAAAAATTTTACGAGTGGAAAACACCCCAAAAGTATTGCTTCAATCAGGATAGGTTGAATTTAGATGTCAAAATGAATGGCCTATGAGAGTTCATTACAGGAGTTTATTCATTAAAAAAAAAAAAAGGAAAAAAAGAAAAAAAATTCTGAATAAACAAGGAAATAAAATTCAGTGAACTGTGTCAGATTTATTCTTTATTAACCTGCATTAAATAAGAAAGAACACTTAATTGTATCAATTTAGAAAACCTGAAGAAAACAACACATAACACATTTCAGTTCATTTTTCATGCATGTTCTTCTTTGTATTTGGTGCCCCCTGTACATACAGGTCAAGAGCTTAGTGTGGCAACAGGGGTTGGGGACATTGCTAGTGGCCATAGAAATGAATCCCGCGACTTCAGCTGTTGACAAAGTGACAGAACACTTTCATTTGCTTTCTGCTTGGCTTGATTCCTGTCACAGGCAATAGTTGGAGTTGTCTAGAGCAATAAATTATGAAAGCTAATGTAGCTTCTTTGTTCCACTTCATTTCCTTTGGTTCTCATCAGACTTTAAGAGGGGGGAAAAAAGCTAGCCTCAACGCAGGGTACACAACTGAAAGTATAAGAGAGGAAGACCAAAGAGCTGCTTGTGAGATCAGCCTGCATACATAAAACTAGGTTATCTTTTTTCCTCAAACAGTCTAAAAAATTTCAGTTGAAAAGGTAAACCTCCTTTGAAGAGAAAATCATGTTTTCATTCTAAACAAATAAGAAAATATTTGTCTCTAAAAGGCATTTAATTAGCACTGCCTATGGCAGGAAATAGCCAAAAATTGTACTTGAAAGGAGAAGTGCATGGGAAGAGTGGTGAGGTGAGACTGTTTCGCTCTCTAAGTACAATAAAGAAAGCATTGTTATAGATCTGGGTATGGTTTGTGTGCTAAATTTGTTACTGGAATGATTGAGAGCAGCAGATTAAGAATAGGCTTGTAGTCTGCTGTTTCTTGTAGAATTACTTGGAGTTAGGAGTGTTGTTTTTTTGTTTTGTTTTGTTTTCATTAAGGTAAGGGAAACAGTTGTCATTGTAGTGGAGAAACTGAAATTTCCAAATACATGTAGAGGTTAGTTATGGCCAAAACCACCTCTTGCCAGGGGGCCAGTATCAAATGTAATTTGTAAATCCTGTGTATTGAGTAGTTCCTCTTTGGAAATCCATTGCATTGCGCCTGGATTTTATTGTAAAATTAGGGAGACATCATTAAGGAGATGCGTGGGGAGAAGGCATCAGCATGGTGCAGAATAGTGCTATACAAGACAATCCTTGTTGAGGGAACAAATATATCCTCAGTAAAATGATGATTTTAGCAATGAAAAATGACTTTCAGATCACTGATGCCAATCTAGGTCTTCACTAGTGCTTCTGCTTTTTCTAGTCTAGAAGCTTGAGGCTTTAGAATATCAAGGCTCTTATCAAATGCAGGATCTCCTCTTGAAGGCATGATCTTAAAATGTAACTGGTTGAAGATGCCATCTGGTGGTGTGTGTTTGGTGTGTCTGGTTGCTTCCTGATGCACCTGCCATCAAGGCCATGTGTTCTTCAATGTGCAAGAGGGGAGGCGTAACCACAGTGATAAGGCCAGAACAAGGAGGTCTCCAGCTGTTTCTAGGGGACCAGGCTGGAAGATGACCACAACTGTGGGAGACCAGGTAAGTATAAGCAATTAATTCAAGTCAGCTTTTACTTTGAAGTCTCATTTTCTAAATAAGCTTTTGGGAAAAAATTTGGGTTATCTTACTTGGGGAGGCAGTGAAGAATAAATTGGATTTCTGTTGGATTGAGCCAGCAATGAAATTACAAAGGTCTGAAGCCTTTGCTTGCTGCAGATTTTTATGGTGGAAGGATGCATTTCAGCTGCGTAAACAAAGCTTGGGTGTGCATGAGGGTGTGTTCTAAAACCTCAAGGTCTGTATATTCTTTTATCTTTAAGAATACCTGGAATATGAATGTCACTTTTCCTAATTTTTCAGTGGAGCTTTTTCCTTTGAGGAAAGCTTTTCAGGTCTAACATTAATTGAACGGGGAAAGGTTAAAACTTCATAGCAGTAGCAGTTATTCACTGTGCTGTTGAAGCTAAGTTACTCACTTTAGCTGGTTTAAACAAAATCAAAGCATTAGTCTGCCAAAAGACATCTATCTTCTCATAACATTTTCAGTTTCTTTGGCACTTAATTCATCACACTCTTTCCCTAGACACCAGTGACCTACTCTCCAGACTGCAGCTTTTTTCAGCATAGGTTTCATTCAGTAATGAAGATAACGTTATTTTTGTTTTTTTCTTCCCACATTAAGCCCTTTTCTTAAAATTATTTAGGTTGACAGTACCTTTGAAAATCACATTGCACTGTGTCTTGTTCAAAACAGGGCCTGGTTCAAGTGTAGATCAGACTAAATTCTGCTACTTCTTTTCTTAACTAATCCATCTTCTTATTTCCAACTTACACACATTCATCATTCCTCGTAACATGATGTTTCTGAACAGACCTCCTACTATTCCAACTGTCTTCTGAGGGAGGTTAGCACCTCACAAAAGCTATCATATTCTTCAAGCATCATGACTGTCCCTCATGACTATGCTTCTTACTGTCTGTCCCTGTTTTATCAATTATCCATATTGTCTGTTTTGCTCCAAGAACCCCAGTGACTCATCTGAGCTCAGATGGTTTCATTCTAAGCCTCTGAAACATTCCTTTGATTCTTCATAGGAGAAGGACCATATGCAGTTCCTTTTACCTTTTTGTTCTTTTCCCATGGTGATTTTGTACTTGAAAAATCTGGCCTTGGAAGAGTCGTTGTCTGAGCACTGAGATGTCTCTTATCTGAAGACCAAGTCCTTTCACGCTTCATGGGAAAGGCCACATTGACATTTAAGCTGTCATCGGAAGCTATTGCTCTGCAATGTGCAGCTGATGATTCTTCCCCATTACCAGAGTGTATGGAGGAGAGCCTGGTGTTTGGAGGCTGTTCTGGGTGCAGCAGCTGTTTCATCTGCACCTTCCTTGGGTACCTACCCTGTGGGTACAGTCTGTCTTTGCACTCACAGACCATTGCTGATGCAAGCATGACTTTGAAGAAGGAATAATAGTGAAGAAGATGTGTTCAGCTGATGTGTCACCATCCCAACTGACTCTGTCTCGGGGACATATGTTATTTAAAATATTAGTTCTGTGTCCTCAGGGATACACTGATTCTGTCTTACAAAATATATGACTGGTGTCTTAATTCCATTCTGAGGTGACACAAATCTCTTAAAATTTTTGGAAGTGAAGTATTTGGTTCAACTCCTGTTAGTATATTGGGATATGGGGGTATAATAAAAGGACTTCCCAAAAGTATCTTATTCGCAGAAAAAAACATGGAAGGTATTTCAGTTTCTAGTTGCAGAAATTGAATTAATATAGACAAGAATTTCATGGAAAATACAGATGCAAATGGTTAGAATTTTTTATTTGGTGTCTGGTCTGCTGCATTTTACATTTTTTCTTGTGAACTAGAAACCTTTTCCAGTAAACAAGTATTTATATCTAGAGCATGTATCATATGTGATCTCAAAGCACAGTTGTTACAGCTGATAAATGTGTTGTGTGGATGCTGTATTGGTTGTGAGGCTCTGGTGTATTTGCATGCATAGGAGGTATAGTGTAATTAACCACATTAAACTGAATAACACACAGCCTCCCCATTGTTTCTCTTTATGGAAGTAATTAGATGCTGAGAGAACTATAGCAGGAAATAGGAACAGTTTCCTCCTGCCACCCCTCAAACAGGTTTTCAGTTCCAATTAAAATAAATTACATTTTCAACCAGAAGAGATTACTCACATGATATCTATGTCATTTATAAACATCATGGAAAGCCTGTTGTAGAAGTAAATATTAGAAAGGAGAAAGAAAGGAGAATAATTCAGAAAACCTAACCAATAGGAATTCAAAAACTGATTCTCTGAATTGCTCAGTTAGTTTTCATTGAGAAATCTACCAGAGGTTGAATAATGGGGCTTGAAAGCCTCATCACAAAATTTTGGGTATTAGAGGTTTCTATAGTTAAACTATATGATGTGCTTTGA
Source organism: Cyanistes caeruleus (assembly GCF_971803275.1). Taxonomy (NCBI): domain Eukaryota; kingdom Metazoa; phylum Chordata; class Aves; order Passeriformes; family Paridae; genus Cyanistes; species Cyanistes caeruleus. Next base: position 49,045,180 of record NC_141705.1, read on the forward strand.
AACTTTGACTAAAGAGCAAAGTTTCGTAGTTTTATATATTTTTAAAAAAAACCCTTTATCCTGTGAGACTTCTTGCAGAAGTTGTAAGTTTCTGCCCAACTCCTTCAAATTTTGATCTAGCTGATGTTCCCAGTGTGTATTCCTCTCTGCTGTGACAATAGTATTTATAAAACAAACAGAAGAAAGCTCTTCATTATGATGCAGTTAGGTGGAAGGGTAGGATTTTTTAATCATTATTTTTGCTGAAATCCCATGTGTTTTATGTAAAAATAACAGGATTTTTTTGGTTTTAAAAGAATCAGTAAGAAATAAGAAGGAAAAACACATAGTGAAAATCATGTGAAAAAGGAAAACCCTAGTCTTTTCAGCCATGAAAATGTTTTAAAACAAAGTCTATATTTTCATTCTTATTAAACTATGTAAGGGAAACCAGCAATTCACTTACTAAATGTTGTCTAGTACATGAGCCTCTCATCTTCTTCCTGAGATAAAAGGATAAGTAAGGTGGTCCAAGAAAGATTGAGAGATGAGGAATTTTTAATTCTCTATTATCATCATACAGTAACTGTGACTTGAAAATCTTTTGATAGACATTATGATAAGTGATGGCTGTCTTTTTAGCTTAATCATGCAGAAAAGGTTAATACAATCACAGGGAAGAAAAATGCTGTTTCCTGCCCTTTCCTTAATTATTCTGACTGTTCGGGAAGGCTTAAATATCATTGTGAAAAAATAATTAGTATATTATTACCATTGGTTTCCACATGTTGAAAGTCTTAATTTCTGTGGCTCCTTAATCTGGGTCTCCATGGTACCTGCTGTTTACATTATTTCAATACATTAATCAAACTGAGGGGAATGTGGTGTGGGGAAGATTGTTGGATCAAGCAGAAGGGAGCAAGTATATTTTCTGAATACCATGTGCAGGTGTGTCTAGTGGAGGAGGATTTTGACAATGCTAATGCTTGATGATCTCTTATTGTTATCCCTCCACGCGTTCTTCTCCATTGCGTAAATACACTTTTGAAGCACTTTATGCAATGCATTTTTGTGTCCAAATTCAGTAGACTTTTTGAAGGAGAGAGAACTCCATCCTTCAAAACGTAATTTGATCTACAGTAATTTGATGGTTATGGCTGGTAGATATGTCTTGATTTTAGATATAGAAAAGAAAAAAACAAAACAGCTCAGTTTTGCATAGAGAAAGCAGAGAAAGAAACTAGCTGATCAATACATGCTTGTCGCATTGGGGTTTGGAGCAACCTCACCTTTCTGTGAGTTTTCAGAATGGCTTATTTTGTGATGTTTAATATAAAGATGATAATGAATTTTGGACTGAAAATCTGAGCTGCATTTGGCAGATAGTTCATGTCTCTGCAAATGTGTGGTAAACTTTCAAGTAAAAGCATTGCAATGACAATTCAATTGGGACATTAACAGCACAATGTGGGAAATATCTCATTCTCCTCCCACTTCTTCCCCATCCTTTTATCTACCAGAGTAGTCTAATTCCTGGCAATCTTCTTATTTTCTCTGCAATTTTCCAATGTCCTTGATGATATCAGAAAAAGTACAAGTCTTAATTGCTTCCTTTTCTGAGATGTATGAAGAGATTGCTCTCCTTTTTTTTTTTGATTTTTTTTTTTTTTTTGTGTGTGGTACATGCTTTTTGGAGTTTGAAGTTATAATGCTGAGACAGTTTTATAAAACTGTCTGTAGTAGTAAATTCAGCTCATTACATAAGGAATTTAGAGCATGTTCTTGTACTGTCACTGCTGTTAGTTTGCCAGACACGTAACTGTAAATACCTTTTTTGGTCTGATGCAATCACTCAGTTATTGTAATACAATTATACATATTGTTGGTTGAAAAGAGCAACCTAAGGCCTGCAGAACAAGTTTCCTCAGCTGAGCAGAACTGGGCACATAGGTCCACCATTTTCCTTTCACCTCCTGAAATGCTGAGCCAATGTAAGTGACCCTTTCCTCCAGTGTGGCTGTTGACCTCTTGAGTGGCATTTGTGACCAGCTGGGCTGGCTGGGGCTGTTTCGTGGCAGCAGCCTGAGCTGCCCACCAGCTGGCCTGTACCCCTGGGCTGGCGAGGTCCCCTGGACCCAATCGTGTTCAGCTCTTCCAGCTTGCTAAGCCCACTGAAGTCTGAATTGGCAGAAGTCACGTAATTCAGTGTAGTGCCTGGCTTTTTGGTGGTTTAGTGTGCTTAAACAGTTCATTTCAGTGGAGGATATCTGTGACCAGGAGCTGAAGTAAGGAAGCAAGGGGCACTGCAGTGGCCAGGAGCATGATTGGCTGCTGCTGCCACAGACCCCAAGCCTGAAATGACATTTTCTTTTTAGGGAAGTTGAAGGTACTCTGTTATTTCTTTGAAATAAAGTGTTTTTCTCAGTGCTTGAGAAAGAATACCTGGTAGTCAGTACCAGTACCTGGTAAAGTCAAATGTATAGTCTGGGCATGTTCAATGTACTTTGGCTGTGCATAATTTAAAGGTAATGCTTTTTATAATATTATAATACCTTTAAATAAAAGGTAATGCTTTTAAAATTTTCCTATGTTATGATAGTGAAATTATAGGAGTAGTGCAACATTTCTTGAAAAGAAATTAGCTGTAATCCTTAAATTGCTACTAAATGGAAAATCTGATACTTTTTTTAATATTTGCAGAATTATACTAAACTCGATATTTGAGTCATCCTGTGTCAAATGAACTGTGATGCTTTTGTCATCAAGAAATTCAGTACAGCATGACACTTCTTTGCTATGATTTCTATCTGGTAAATATACCAAAATTATACTTGTGAAATTTGCTCAAAACATGAAAAGGCTGAATATGCTTTCATGGAAATAATTCTCTGTGGAACCAGTATAAAGGAGAAGCTGTTCATTTCTAGGCTTAAAGAAAATAAAATCGGTGTGTGTGTGTGCGTGTGAATACACAAGATACAAAGCTTACAGACTTTGGGTTTGGTTTCATGCACTTGCCTGTATATGTGCACACATACTGCACTTTATTGTGGTGAAACATCAGATAATGTAAACATTTGACATTTGAAAGTTACTTTAAATGGATCTGTTAGAATGGGTCCAGAGCAGGCCATGAAGATGCTCAGAGTGCTGGAGCACCTCTCCTGTGCAAATAGGCTGGGAGAGCTGGGGCTGTTCAGCCCAGGAGAAGAGAAGGCTCTGGGGAGACCTTCCAGCACCTTCCAGTACCTGAAGGGGGGTTATAAAAAGGAGGGGGAAGGAGTTTTTATATTGGCATATTAGGACAAGGAGCAGTGATTTTAAACTGAAAGAGGGCAGGTTTAGATTAGGTATCAGGAAGAAATTCTTTGTTCAGAGGATGGTGAGACACTGGAACAGGCTGCCCAGAGAAGTTGTGGATGTCCCATCTAGTGGGGGCTGTCCCTCTCCATGGTAGTGGGACTGGAGCCATGTGATTCTTAACACCCCTTCCAACCCTATTCTGTGAGTCTGTGATTCTATATTTGTCCTTACAGTAAAAAAGCTAACATTTTTCTTCAAAAGAAACAACATTTCATGTGTCAGTGCTCAAAATTACGGTGTGGATTGCAATTGTGTTTGTAACTTGTGTACTAAATACTAGCTGATTATATATTAAATGCATCTCTTGGTGAGGCATGCCCATATTTTGCTGAGATTTTCCCAGCACTTTGAATAACATCCTTGCAAGTTTCATTTTGTGATACTCCAATGAGTATCAGTTTAAAAAGTAATTTTTGGTGGCTTAGCACCCATTTGCTCCTTTTTCTCCTTCTCAAAGATTATGAAGACCTTTCATCTCTGGTAATAAAGAATATGCTTGCTCTAGGTTGTATCCTCTTTCTCATAGAATGAGAGAATTGTTTACGTTGAAAAATGCCTCTGAGATAATCATTGAGTTCAACCAGTAACCCCGCAATACTGTGTTCTAATGCTAAACCATGTCACCAAGTGCCACATCCACACATTTTTTGAACATTTCAAGGGATGGTGATTTCACAAACCTGGCAACCTATCCTCATGCTTGGCCACCCTTTCAATGAAGAATTTCCTAATATCTCATCTAAACCTCTTGTGGCACATCCTGCTTTCAGGCATTCATAGAGAGCGACAAGGAGCTCTGAGCCTCCTTTCCTCTAGGATAAACCATCCCAGTGCCCCCAGCTGCTTCTCATCAGATTTCCTCTCTAGACCATTCACCAGCTTCATTGCCCTTCTCTGGACACACTCCAGCATCTCAGTGTCTTTCTTGTAGGGAGGGGCCCCAAAACTGAACACAGGATTTGAGGGGTGGCCTCCCCAGTGCCGAGTACAGGGGGATGATCCGTTCCCTTGTCCTGCTGGACACACTATTGCTTATACAGGTCAGGACGCCCTTAACTTGCCAGCTGACGTGTATTTAACTTTGTATTCAGTTCTGGTGGGAAGCCTTATGCTGTAATTCTGATCTAGGCTGTGGAGACTTGAAGTGATTTTTTTTTTTTTTATTTTATGTTGTCTCCTCTCTGTCTTCTTCTTTTGCAGAATCATAAGCAGTTATTGTGGTGTTCCCAGCCTTCCTGGGACAGGCACTCAGCATTATGTCTGTTTCTATTTCATGTCTGGGTGAAGACTGTTTAAAATACCTAGACTGAGAACTAACTCTGTAAACTCTGTTTAAATTTGTTTATTAAATCCCATTTTCTTTCACCAGAACCTCTTGCTTGAGTGTATGGTGGCAGGAGGAATGTTTAACTTCTCTTTCGGGAGAGAACTTGATGCACATTCTCTCAGGTGCTCTCTTTGGTTAGAAAACAGTGTCTCTCGGACAGGAAAATCTAAATCACTCAGAAATATCTTCTTCTGAAAGTATCATGCAACATGTTTTTGGAGCAATTTGTGTTGTACTTAGTTATTTCATATTGAAAGCAGAACAGTGCCTTTGCCTGGTCAAAAGCCCCATGCAAATTCATATCTAGTTGTCTTCTTCGACATCTTCCGGTATCAGCTTTCAAAGCTAAAAGCGACCAACCTTCTGTTCACATCATCTCTCTGCTTCCTCAATGCATCTGTATGCATCTGTACGTGGCTGTTTCTCTTTGCTCTCACTGGAGCTCTCTTCCTCTTCTGGTTACTTCCTTTCCTCGGAAACATGTGGAATCTGTGCAAGTTTTCACTTTATCTCAGCTGCCCTTCAAAGGCTTTGTCTATGGACTGATACATAGATAAGGTAGAACTTCGTCTGAAAGGTTTTTAGATTGGTGAAACTGAGTTGCAGATTTTTGATACCAGTGTGCCAGTCCTTTATCAGCTGTTGTGGTCCATATGTGAGGTTTAAAACATCGGAGTCCCCATAGGGAAGGGTGGAGATCTTTCACCTACAAAGCTCAGTAGTCTAAAGTCAGAGCAAAGCAGTAAGTCATGCCCTGCCCCAGAAAGTCAGATCCGCCCTTTGAAGTCTGGGGAATGTCTTTGGAGGCAAGGTGGAAGGCAGATAGCTGAGACACCCTTTCCCTGGCTGTAGGCAGGTGCCTTGTGAAGCCTCAAGGCACACGACAACTGCAGGAGAAAAGTTCCAGCCACCACCTATGGCTTGGACCTTTTGCAAGGCAGCTAGTTATAAGTGCAGCAATGCAAATGCAGTTTTTACCTTTTTTTTTCTTTTAAATAGATTTTTGCTAAGATTCATTATAAACAGAGTTGAAAGGACTTGCATTTTAAAAAGAAATGAAACCACTTTTTAGTTCTGCCTTTAATCCAGGTCACCTCAATAGACTCACAGTGAATCTCAGAGAGCTGCCCTAGTACCTGTTGAATATTCATCTGCATGAAGGAAAGACAAAGTTTCGCTTTAACAAACTGTTTAAATTGACTCCCAGGGTGTGAGGAAATGTGAAGATGCATTACTTAATCTCAAGTGTTTGTTAAAAATTTTTAGTGTGTTCTGTAGAAAGATGCATAATGTAAAAGAAAAAAAAAAAAAAGCTGGCAAAATCATTATATGAAGGAGAATGCCTGTCTCTTCCCTCCAGAAAAATGGATCCTGCTTTAGATGTCCCTGAATTAGGGATAATTAGAGGTCTTTGTGGGTTTGAGGGGTTTTTTTGGGTTTTTTTAAGTTCAATTAAAATACTTCTGTTTACAAAGAAGTTTAAATTTACTACAATTTTCATCTCAGACTTTTTTTATAACTTGTGCAGTTTTGGAATTAAACAGGTAAGCAGCATTAGCTTACATTTGGACTTTCAAAGCTTTTAGGCCTTTTTTTGTGTCTTCTGTCCCATAGTATGAAATACGGTTTTCTGCATTTGGTAATGCAAATAGTAGTACTGCAGGAAGTGCTGGAATAATCCTATGTAGTGATTTTAGACACTACATCCAGGATAGACTTCAGTAACAGATGTGACACCACAGAAGCACCTAGAATATCTCATTTAAAGGAATGCTAAATGTCTTTCCTTGTCTGGAATTAGATGTTAAAAGACCTTTTTTCCCTTCTTGGAAATTGGGCTTTTGTGTTCTTTTCTTCCATCTGAGGAAGAATGAACTTCTAGTTCACTTAGTGAGGTTGATTTTTCAAATAAGAATGACAGCAAGCACTGTTTGCTGTGGTTCTCAAAGGAAACATAAAGCTTGGCCCCCTGCTTAATGGATGGCTGCTGTTAGTCCTGAGCAATGAGTTTTGCTGTAGTTAATATTTCATAACTAGGCAGAGTGTTTGCTGGAGTGTTTTAATGTCGTGAGCTCTGGTCTTGGGAACAGCTTAAGGGTTCTGTACCCATGTAAACTCTGTGTCACTGCTGATGTTTGCAGAGCTTTCAGCTGTGCTTTTATTTGTTTATTAACATTTTATTCCAAATATTTTTCTGTCAAACATCTTTTAGGTATCTCCTAATTTTGTAATAGCATACACACAAATAAACTTGAAGTAAGTATTCTTTAAGTTATTTCTGTCCCAAAGTACAGTAGCAGTACAAACTTCCTGCTTGGTGTTTCTAGAACTTGGAGAAAGTTATACTGAGTTCTCTTAATTCTTTTATTCCATGAGGTGGCTGCAATATGTAGCAGGAAATATCATAAGAGACCTTGGTGTTAACGCTGTTTTGGTTCCTACATTAGTAGCAACTTTTTCCAGAATCTAATGTGCCTTTTCCAGTCCTTATTTTGTTCAGCTATATATATATATATATATATATATATGTATATATATGTATATATATATATAGCTCAATACATACTGTCTGGGCAGACTGATAGCTCTTGGCAGCTGTTTGGTGTTCTTAGCATAAGCAGCTCATAGGCAGCCACTAATTTTCTGCTTTGCCACAGTATCCTCTGTGGAGGTGACCACTTGTATTGGTCCCTAACACAGTTTTGGGCGGCTGTATTACTGAACATCTTTCCTGTAGTGATGTTTTTGTCACTGGATTGTCTCTCAAAGAAGGAAACAGTTATTTCTCATAGGCTGAGTTAAGCCTGTGGTGGGTGTGCGTTCCAGAGGTTGTAGGGCAACAGTGGCTGAACACTGTTGTAGTTGTGTCAGTGAGACTGCATCTTAATGCAGCTATTTCTGGGAAAGGGCAGCAGTACAGGTGCATAATAATCACTGAGAAAATTTATGTTTGGTTAGTAAACTAACTGGAAGTTCTCTAAGGAAAGCCAAAAAAAGCAAAACATTATTTTATTTGTGAGCTGACCTAAGAAGAACATGTCAACCTGTTAATCCCTTAGTCTAAACATATCTGGTAATATTGCTCTTTGACATGCTGTTAGTCCCCTTCTTTAACGTTGGGGTCAAGCACAGTCAGAGGTTGCAAATGCTGTTTTGTATTGTTCAGAACAGATGACCCCTCAGTGGTATTTAACCTCTAGTTTTTATTAAGTTTCCTCTAGTATGTGTGCATCTCTCCCCCCTTCTACTAGTTTTGTTCATTTAGACTGATTTTTCTTACCAGCAGAGATGAGTAAGAGCTAAAAACGGACCCAGTTCAGATGCTGTGATGGAAATAAAAAGGAACATGTACCTCTGGGAACAGCAGGACATGTTTTCTCTTCAGCATGGCTAGATATGTTGCTCCAGTCTTAGTGCTGAAGACTTAAAAACCCTCGTATGTTAAAAAAACCTGGAAAATTAGATGTAATTTGTATTCTCTTGAAGCATGTGAAGGTTTGAGGCTTTATTCTTTGAAAAGGTATGTTAATTTGGTGCTTGTCAGAAAGGTTATGTGAGGAGCTGGCCCACATGTAGTACTCTCTGAAGGCAATGGGGTATGGATGAAATGTGTAGTTTGCTTATTTACTGTTCAGAAGAACACAATGTCAAACAAGCAATACAAATTCCAATGGTAGCATTCCAGAAAACAGAATATTTTGGGAGTTAAAAAGGTAAATTGAAATGGATTATGAACTCCCAGAAAACAACATCCCAGCAAATGGTGGGATATGAAGACTGAGTTAATTTTCTTGTACTCTATTTTTTTATTCCACCCCGAGGATTTGTGTATAATGATGTGTGCAGTGGGCTGTCTGTAGCCAAAGGCTTTTTAGAAAGTAGTCTGCCTAGGTCTTTGTCTCATCCTACTGAAATGGATAAGGATTTACAAGGGACAAAATCAGACAGATGTTAAAAGGTTTTGAAAAGCTCCCCATTCATTCATGCTGACAAGATTAATGAGGCACTTCCCAGCTCAGGGCATAATTTTTATATGCAGTTTATGCTTCTCAACTGAAAAAAAAAAGTTCCCTTTTTAATTCCTTCTCTTTAACACAAATATTTTGTTTACTTGTTGAGACTCCACTATTGACTATACCTTAGGAATTCTAAATTAATTTGGAGCATTCATATGTGTATTTTCTATCTGCTTCAATGAGAAGCTAGTGGTGCTGATGTGAAAAGATCCATCAAACTTTTGCATAAGTTTAAAGCACTGTAGAAAAATACAGTAAATTGAACTAAAATAAACTAAGAACTCCTTCATTACTAAACACTGTAGTAATGAGAAAGTGTGTATGTAATACATTAAGAACAGAGTGTGTATTTGTTCTACAGTGCATCCTAAATGAATAGAAGTACTGTGCAGAAGTAATTTTTTTTTTTTTTTTGGTCTTAAATTTTTAATGAAGTTGCTTCCACTCAGGTGGGCAGCATCTAAAATCTGTAGACCAGATGGTTCTCTCCAGGAGAGTGAAATGCAGAATTGCAGAGTGAAACCTAATGGTGCCAGACCATGCAGGACAATCTGCTGCCTGAGCTTGCCTTAAAAGCAGAACAGGAGTAACCCAGAATTAACAGATGAAAAGTGGTCACAGGCCAAAGTGGGGCAGAACATAATTTACTGGATTATTTCTTGGGGAACACAAAGCAACTTGAATAGCAGCAGGTGAAATTTAAATGGATTTTAAATATATAATTGTGCTTGAGGCTAATTTGCTGCTTTTACCTATTGAGTTGCAAAACGGTACAGTGGGGAAGGACAACAGCTTTTAAAATCCACGCCCCCTATTCTGTGATAAACCCATAAATATGTGACTTGCTGAGCATCAGCAAATAGATTAGCAAATAGCAGGAGTACCTCCCTTCCTGGTCTTAGAGCAATCCCTGTAAATCTTGTGGTTTTTTTCTTCTCTCTCTAGAAGGCAGAATCCAGAGATTTCCTGAAGTCACATGTTCATTTATGTGAGGGATTTCTTTCCTGCTGTTTCTGTTGTAATCTAAACTGCCGAATTTCCTGCAGATAGTGTAACTGTGCCTTGTATCAAAATGGTGGTTGTTTCTTTCTCAATGTGGGAGCATCTTTTTCTTTAGCCTTTGAGGAAATTTCCTTTCTCTTTAGCAGACATACAAGTATAACTTGAAAGCCTCTGTGTGAGAAATCTGGGCTTGCTTGCATAAGCTGCTGCTTTCATCTCCTTCAGCACATCTGCATCATACTTTCCCTCAGGGGGCTTACAGTGTCCTGTCTAAGAGGAGGGATGGGTTTGCATCTCAGAGAATAGGCAACAAATGCAGGCAAGCATAAATTTAATATTTCTATAGCAAGTAGCTAGGTGTGGTGAAAGTTTGGCAGCAGATGGACACTCAACTAGGAGTGAAAGCAAGAAGGAATGTGTCTTACACCATCCGTGGCTGGAGAGAATTTCTTGATGAAAATTAAAATGGATGGTTTTTCTATCCTAAAATGTAAGATGAGTGGGGTGATTTTCCTTTTGAATTAATTCTCTTGGCAGCAATGAAATTCTGGTGTATAACAGACTGCTTTGATGGTGGGAATAATATAATTATTCTATAAGCATGTGTTGTCTTTTACTCGTGGGATTTTTTAATATTTTGCTTTTATGTATCCTTTTGCTTATGTATATGTGAGACTGTCAGAAATCTGAGTTTTTATTGTCTTCTTTAGGATAAGACTTTTTCATTTTCCTATATGGAAACATTTGAGAGAGCAGGTACCAATATTTATTTTCTTCCAGGATTGAACTTGGGGCCATCTGTACTGTTCATTCGTGGGATGCATGGGATTCTTGTCAAAGCTTTGCTGGTGGTGGCCTGTTTACCTGACTGTAGGTGACTGTGGCAAAAGGCAGTGGGGCTAAATGCAGTGTCAAAACACAGGCATCTCCCTTTGGGTTTTCTGGTGCATGCACTGGGGCGGGATGCTCCTTTTCAACAGACCTTTAAGTTCTGCCCTGGGGCTCCACAGTGCCCAGCCTCTGGCTGCGTGTCAAGGGGAGGGCTTGGGATGATGAGTGGGCTTCACTTTATCTAGCTATCCACTGCAGAGGAAGGTTGTTGCTAGGTGTTTGTGTGTCACCATGTCAGTGAGATAGCCAAAATGGGGGTGAGGCAACAGGGGTTACTGACCCTGATGTGAGGAGTACACACTGCTGACACAGAGCAGTGAATTCAGAGAAGGAGACTCCTGATAGTCACATGACATATCACAAAAACTCTTCTAAGAATCAAATTTGGGCATGTATTTAGTACCACCTGAATTTACTATAATATTGAATTATTTTAATCTGTGTCATCAGAGGGTTTGTTATTGTAAATTATTATTTAATAAAAGAAGTAGTGAGCCATGCTAATCAGATTGCAGTAGCATTATGCCAAGCTCTCTGTAGTCATCTAGTAAAAGACAATTTCTGCTTTACAAATCAATCTCTTCCACTAAGTCCGGTCCCCTCTGTTGTTGTAGGCTGGGGGCAGGGGGATTCCTTTTGGTGCTAAGTAATCGGGATTAGAATTTGAGTTAAACATAATTTGGAGCAAAACACTTTTTGTACTACATTACTCATCAGATTTTGGTGCAGTTGCCAACATTATTCTCACACTAAATTCAAATACAGCATTATACCAGCTACTAAGAAGAAAATTAAGTGAATCCCAGCTGGAGCCAGGACAAATAGTTACGCAATTTTTTCAGGTTCAGCTGTGAGACTGTAGTAATCTGTGATGCTGACAGTGTCACAGCAGAGGAAACTCTGCTTTGGGATCATTACATGAATGAGAAAGATAAATCTGCAGAAGTATAAAGCCAGCGAAAAGACATATATAGCATATATGTAATGGTTCAATTTCATGTTTTCTAGAAAATATATTTTATTCATCTTTGCCATGATTTTTGCAAATTTTTGATTTGCAAATATTTCCACTGTCTCAATCAGATTTTAAATCTAGAGTTTCAATATATGCAGTATTGTGAAAACTAGGTCAAGATTATAGTATATGGAACTTATGACCATTTTGGTTCTACAGATGTGTAGGGCAACTTTTGCAAGGCTGGTATAGCTGGTACAGGCACAGAACGTCAAAGAACTGGATATGGAGATTATAGAGACCTTAAAAATGGAATTACAAGGAGAAGTTAATTCCAGCTCTTTATCCCCAGACACCTATCACAGTAGGAAGCTACTGGAATGACTGACAGTGCATAATTGAGCCTCACAGTTTTTAATGTGCATCTTCAAGCAAACTTGTTTTTTTCAAGAGTCCATTACTGAAGGATGATTTTTACTTGCATCAAGCTACATTACATTTCTACAGGGTAATTGAGCATCTGCAAACAGAGGAATCAAGGAATTTTAAGGGGGCTGTTGTGGAAACTAGCAATAATCTGTCTCAGCAAAATGCATGTATATGAAAGTGACCCAAGGGATTTCTGAATGTGATGGAAAAAAAATAAATTTGCTCTTCATGGAATGTTGTTTTACATCACTCTCATACTAATTGCTAGCGCGCACTGTGTTACTGCGTTTGGATATGTACACAAAATATTTATGACTAGTCTCTTGAAACTGAAACAATTAAACGTGCTGTTCCTGGAAAAATATCTAAGAACCATACAAACAGTTGATTGATCATTGCTAGCACTTTCTTTGAGGAGCACAACTTAGATCCTAGGTGCCTAGTTGAGGTTGCAGGGGGTACCCCAGAGTATTGGCAGCATGTTGCTAGGGCGGGATGCCTATTACCTGGTACAGATACAAGTGAGTGGTTTTTGAGAGACTGGCGCAGTACCTACTGAAGACAGTAACTGGAATCATATAGTCATAAAATGGTTTGGGTCAGAAAGGACCTTAAAGATCATGAGCAGGGACACCTTCACTAGGCTGTGTTACTCAAACGCCGGCAGAAGAACCCCTTGTCCATGACTCCACCTGTGTGGAAGGGCCAGTGTGCCTATCTGCACATTCACCAGCCAGGTCTAGCCAAACAATGGGATTTAAAGTAGCACTGTGTTAGCTATGGGAAGTGTTTGTGTTTTTGACAAGAATATGGCAGTGTCTTGGAGCAGGTGCCTCTTGTGAGTTTTCATATTTCAGTGGAAGCTTCTTTCTAGAAGGGTTAAACTGCTTCTAAGCAGTTGTGAGCTCAGTGGTGCGGGTGGGTGGCCTGTGCTGCTTATTGCTGCAGAGAGGTTGTCTGTGCTGTGAGGTGGTTTCCGTGGAGAGTCGGGGTGAAGACAGGGCTTGAAATTCTGTGCCTGGGTGTCAATGTTCAGAAGAACAAACCAACCTGTATTTCCTCTCTTGAGTCACCTACAGAGGTGCCTGATGTGTAGCTGCTGCTTTTGTCAAATAGGTAACAGGTCACTGCTGGTGAACAGTACTTTCCCTTGCCAGGGAAAGAACTTGGGCACTATGCCGAGTTTGCCCTGTTTCTGTGTGGTGGCTGTGTCATGCCAGACGGCAAATGTGCTGCTAGGGAATCACAGGATCATAGAATAAGCTGAGTTGGAAGGGACCTTCAAGGATCATTGAGTCCAGCTTCTGGCCCTGCACTGGACCACCCCCAAGAGTCACACCATGTGCCTGAGAGCGTTGTCCAAACACTTACTGAGCTCTGTCAGGCTGGTGCTGTGCTCACTGCCCTGGGAGCCTGTTCCAGTGCCCAAACACCCTCTGGGTGAAAAAGCTTTTTCTGATATCCAACCTAAACCTTCCCTGACACAATTTTAGGCCTTGCTGGAGATGCTGTGCCTGATGCACCCCAGGACATGGTTGGCCTTCTTGACTGCCAAGAAGTCTACTACTACTGATTCATAGCCAACTTTCAGTTAAGCAGGACCCTCAGGTCCCTTTCCACAGTGCTGCTTTCCAGCATCTCATTCCCCGGTCTATACATTCAGGGCTGCCCCATCCCAGCGCAGAGTCCAGCACTTTCCCTGGTTGAATTTCATATGAATTTCATATGAACTTGACCAGCAGGTCTGGCAGCAATGCCTCTTACCTGAAGTTGCACCAAACAGAAATCAGGTTAAAAGGGTTAACCAGCTGTCGAGAGTTGTAGTCATCTTCTTGGGCAGAGCCTCTCCCCTGTGATAAGTGTTGATTGACAGGAGCAGAGTATGTGTCAAACCTGGGATGATTCAGAGTATATGGGTTACAGACATTTGGGTTAACAAGGTATTTTTCTCTGAAGAGATTGAGAGAGACCCCAGGACATTGCAGCAGTATGCAATTAGGAAACCACCTTGCAGTGTGTTTTGAAGAAGGATGTGGCTTTTGCTGTCCATCTGGACTTTTGCCACAACTTTGGTCATCCTAATGAACCATTAGCTGATGAACTGTATGCAACCAACCAGGTGTAGGCCTTTGTGTAGGAGCTTTGTCCTGCTGTAAAAGAGTGCTGTCAGTGCATCTTTGAAACCTTGCTCTTCAAGGTACAATTAATAATTTTGTGTGTGCTTGATGTAAAGCAAGCTGCTAATATTTTCTGGGAGCAGATGTCTGGCAGGCAGATAAGAAAAAATGGGAGCACCTTCATTCTGCTTCATTTTAGCTGCTGTGGTTCACTGGAATTTATATATGCTGCTGAAGTTTTCCTGAGACTTGCTTTGATTTTTATTTTTATTACTTTTTCCTCTATGTATGGTACTCAGTCTGTAGTACCACAGCTCGTAAAGGTTTTTATTGAGCCAAAGCTGTGTTGGCAGCACCATGCTGTTTCCAGAGACAAAGGGACTGATGGTCAGTAGTTAGAGGGCCTGTGGCTGCCAGTTTTAGGCATCTGAGATGTCACAGCTGTACTATGTTTGTAGAGCAAATGGGAGGAGGGGAAATGGAGAGGCAAAATTTCAGGCATTTCTCAGTCATTTTGGGCATCCTGCTCTCATGCTGCCGCAGAATTGCTGAGGTTGGAAAGGACCTCTGAAGGTTACCTGGGCCAGCCCCCCTACTGATTTAGGCTTGCTGTATGTAGGTGGTTTTTAGTGGTAGCATTAGGAGATTAACCACCTTTGTGTCTTGTGAATAGCTGTGGGGACTACAGGTTTCTTATCTACAGTTTCAGAACTGACAGGATGCTTCACAGACCCTTTTCTTATGTTATGTCCTTGTTCAGGCATGTGTTGAGGGGAGGGTAACCCAGCAATTTTGCACTGACGATTGTATGCTTTCAGTGAATGCAGTTGTGTGATCTCATTTTTCTGTTGTTTGGGCACAGGTGATGTCTTAATTAAGGACAGGATGCTGAGGACAATGTTGATCACAGACTGCAGTTATGGAGAAAAGGTGTTGAAGTATGAGGTTGGCCATCAGGGTGGTCTGTTACAAAGCTGGCTGCACCATTCTTGCCAAGTATGAAATGATTGCCTTTGCAGTATGTAACAGGGGGGTAACAAAGAGGGAAAGGAGAAAGAAGAGGGAAGCCAGGCAGAAGAAGTGAACAGGCATAGCGGCTGATAGATTGCATTTTGCAAAGTTACCTGCTTTGTTCTCTCCATGTGCACGTGCAGGTGTTGGAGACAGCTCTGAGAAAGCACAACAGCAACAGAAGAAGCTGCTACGTCACATCCTTCCAGGCTGAAGCTTAGTACTGGGCATAACAATTCATTTCAGGAGAGTATCACAAGATAACCACAATTTAGGGTGAAGATGCTCACTTTGTAATATTGCATGACAGCAATAGGCCTGCATGACAGCTTCAGTGTACATGGAGCATCTAGGAAGTCAAGTCATCACTGAGGTCACCAGGGTTGTGGCTCTCACCAAAACCTTACAACCTTGCAATGCTAAAATGAAGTGCCTTGAGCCCTGTTGAAGGAGGTGCCACTTTCCAGAAGGCTTAGAGCTTCATCAGGAGGCAAATTGTATATAATATTTTCATTAATTATCTTGGCATAAGAGAGTGGGCATGTGCTAATAAATTCTGCTGAGGACACTCTGTGGGAGGCACTGTCAAATAGAGGACTGGAAATGAGGGAAGAACTGGAATGTATTAAAGGTTGCAGTAGTAAAAATGGGATGAAGTCCTTAGTTTTGTTCACGAAGCTGAGTGATTCTGTTGTTAGCATCCTGCTCATCATCTTGTCTGTGGAGGAGAAAGTCCTGGCTTTCACAGTTAATGGCAGAATGGCTGTAAGTGTGAAGAAGATAAATTTTGTCATGTCTGAGAAGACATTTCCAATGAACACAGGCAAGTGTTCTATTGATTTTCATCCATGTGTGGTTAGAAGTCCCGGTTAAACTTTTCTGGAATAAGGAACATAATTCTGATTGTATTCAAGTTGAAATGCAACAAAAGCAAATACAGACAAAGTGCTCCAAGGGTGAAGGATGCAGAAGCAGTAGAACAGTGCATAATGAAAAGGTTGCTGAGAAAAAGCCAGAGGAAAAATGGCTTTTTAATGGCTTTCTTTAAAAGCCAGTGGTGGTACAAAAACAGGTGGTCACGTATTAATAACAATAAAAGGTCAGCTTGGAATTGGAAGAAAAGTTACCTGTCTATGGTGAGAGGCCCAGTTGACTGAACTGTTCTCAGTGCATGCATGATATCTTCCCATAGTGTGATATCACTGGAAAGTCTTTAGCTAGCCCTCTGAGGGCTTAAAAAAATCAACATTAGGGTAGAGGTAGCTACATTGATATTTTTTTTGTTGTTGTTGTTGTTTTGTTGTTGTTTTGTTGTTTTTTTTAACACACTAGCCAGAATTCTTGGTGGGTTTTTTTTGAGATTTCATATTGCAGTATAAAGGTGGAACTGTATATAGATTCTGAAAAAAAAAAAATAAAATTGAAAAGCCTCTTTAAAGTATCTCTGAGATAGAGTATGGTGAGAAAAGGGCCTGTTGAAGAACAACAAATCTTAAATTTGCTTCAGTATATTGAAAATTTAGAAGTACAAGTCTATTCTTGTGAAGTCTTCCAGTTGCAGATGCTGGTGGAGTTGGTGCTTCTGCCTGACTTACAGGGTTTCACTGGAGATGGAGCAAAATTAAGAAGAAAAATAGGAATCCAAGAGCTATTGATTTAATTTAGTAGGATTTCCTTTTCAAAACTGGTGGCATACTTAGGGAGTTGAACATTTATTTTAAAGAAAACTATAGTTTAAGCCACTGGAGGTATATAAAAGACTAGGTCAGTTGCATTATTTTTGTTTACTCTTGTCTCTGTTGGCAGTACATATCCAGCGAAGGAACAGTAGTGCTTTGTCAGCAGAAAATGAGAGGAGCCTGCCTATCGTGTGTATCACGGATATTTGGCTCCTGCAACATGAGTGAGTGGGCCAGGTAACTGAAGTGGGCAAATTGAGCACATGGGTAGTAGTGCTGGCAGCCAAACCTATCCCATCACTTAAGAATATTGAGCATGCTGGGAAGAGGAGGCTGGGCTTGCAGAGGGGAATAGGAGACCCTGTTGGGAATGTCCATCTGTTCTTCATGCTGATGAGGTTACGTGCCTATGATTTCTTGGCTAGAGAAACTTGACTTAATAAATAAATCTTAAAAAAGCTTCTGTGACTAATAACAACAATTTGTGCCAGAAGAGGATGCTATCAATTTGGGAGTTGAAAAAAAGGAAAATGAGATGTCTTCACTGTGGATCATTCAGCATCCAAGTGAAATTATTTTTTTCCCCATTAAAATATTTTAACACTTTAGTATCTTATTCAAACTAATAATTGCATGTTTTGAGTATGCTAGTGCACATGTTCTTACAGCTGCTGTTCTCATGTGGGAAAAGCAGTGCTATTAACCCAGCCTCCCACTGGGGTTATAAACCTTGCTATTAAGTGTTGGGAGAATGAATTGCAAGGAGCTTATTTGAAGGAGATACAGATTCATTTCTGCAAGTGAATTGTGCTCATATTTTACTGTATCACCATGAGTTAGAAAGATGCAAAGTTGTCAAAGGTGGAAAGGTAGTCAGCTTTCTACAACCCATGAAGTAAATTACAGTTCTGGTACATAATTTGTTAAGTCAGTTCAGTAAGGAAAAAATGTAGGACAAATTCCAGTATAAGATTGCTTGCTATTAAGTACAGTGATTATGAGTAATTAAGAGTAGTAAGAAGATGGGTACATGTATTTTTGAAGCATTTTTATTTGTTTTATGAGGTTTTCAAAATCATTTCGCTTTTCTAGGGTCTATCTTGTCTCCTCTTTTGATTGTCAGTATCATAAAGTCACAGGCACTTTCTTTGTACTAACAGTATGGAAGAAGAATTGGTACTTAGATTTATTTTATTTTTTTTGTCCTTTACCAGTAGCCTGTCTAGTCCTCTGTTAGGAGTCATTAGGCAACATACTGACTTTTTTGAATCTTTTGTTTTGGAAAGCCAACATAGCCTACCAAGTGCTCTTTATGAATCCAAGCAGAAGTTATTACATGAGGATGTGGGTTAAGTCTTTGAAGTGAAAAAGTTATTACTGAAATTCCTTTGCACTTCTAGGGATATATAATTAGGAAATATCATCAAGTGAGGAATAGGTCTTTTTATTTATAGCTCTTGGTTTTTTTCTTTAATGTAGGAGTTTAGGTTAGTATATAATAATTTGTGTTATGTTTTGGCTTGATCCTGATAATGGAGAAATGTCAGTAACTGTTGCATCTGGTGAGTCAATAATTTTCTTTCCTGAGGAGATACATGAGGAGTACTCTAGAAGAATAAACTCTGCTGCAGCACACCGTACAGTTATTGTACTTCTATGTAAGTGCAATGAAATGAACGCCTCCAGTAACATGTGGAGGCATTTAATTATCAGAACCATTTGTTATTATTATTTGATTTGCTGTTAAGGAGAGTAACGAGGAAAAAAAGCCAAAACTCTCCTGGGAAACCAAAAGCTTTTTAGATGTGTTTTGTGGTTGTTTCATGCTAGTTAACTCCAGGATTTGGTTTCAAAGCCCTTTTAATAGAAATGCTAATGGGATTCTTCTCCATCTTAGAGTGTGCAATAAGAGATTATTTTGTGGGAGCGCAACATGAGCTGCACAAAGCAAGATACCTTTCAGTAACACTGTCCAGATTTCCACAGAGCTGGTGTTACTGGGATAGTATTTCATAAGACTGGGGGGAATGATTCCTCTCTAGTCATTGCTTATAGGCTTGTTTGGGGCTTGTCAGTTTCCTGGCAGTCTGCTCTGGACCGTTTGCTTAAGCTTGTGTGTGTTCTCTAATAGTAAGTGTATGGGTAGGCAAAACCAAAATATCCCCACTGCCACCCACTCGAGATAGTGCCTCCCTCAGTGTGCATTTCTCACCTGTGAGTGAAAGCTCCCACCTGGAAACCTTTTTCTTCCTATCTGCAGTTGCAGTGATCTACTGCAGGGAAACCAGGAGTCATTGGCCAAACAGGTTAGCATGGACACCTGCCCTGGTGTGATTGCAGAGTTTGGAGCTTCAGGTGGGCTAATTCACCTTGTTTTTTGTGAGATTCCCTATTCCTGCTGGCCAGCTGCTGTTAATCTCTAATATGGCTTTGATCCATTCATGGATTAGAGCATCTGAGAGGCACAGACAGGACAAAGGAGATTGGAGCAGGAGGAGCTTGTTACCTCCTGTGAACTCTCTATTTAGTTGTACAGTCTCTTGGTCTGTCTTCAGTTTGTGACAGCTCATCTTGGTAAGTACTTAATCCTGTGTGGTTTATACCACTGATGATGTTAAATCTGTACTTTATGAAAGCAAAATTTTACTATATGGGTCTTTCATTTTCTTTATTTCAAATCTATAAGATGATGTTTCTTCCAGTATCTCAGGTCCTTCTGGGGGTTTTAGTCATACTCACTGTAATTGTTACTAGTCTAAGTTAAATATAATGCTGTTCTAAAGTTATAGGGCTATTCAGTAGATTGTATTTTGAGCTGTGGACTTCAGCTTTCTGCCCAAAAATTGACTCTAGTCTTGATGTAAGTGGATTTTTTTTCTCTTCCTTTTGCTGTCACCCTGCCAAAGGTAAACCCTTGAGATGAACAGCTGAGGTGAAGGAAAATGATCTAATGACACTTGCTGGTAATTAGCTGTAAAAATAGGTACTACTTGGGATGTTTCCCTTAATTCTTGTTCATGCCAAGGCATTCTGTAAACAGATTTTGTTTAGATTTAGTAATTTCTGGTTTACATTGTTTATTTTCAACTGGGAATGCTGTAAATCCTTTTCTAATAATGTGTCTATGTGATGCATTCCCATGCAGTATTAACATCAGGCATGCCCTCTCTAAACCTAATACAGCAGAAACTGCTTCCCCTGGAGGTGCAGAGAAGCAGAATTAGGTTTGAATGGAAAAATCAAATAAAGCTGAATTGAGAGGAAAAAGAATTTGCATGAGTTTCTGAAGTGAGGGCTGAGTGGATTGTAATATAGGCTGTACCCCTGCTCAGTTTAGTGGCTAGTGTAAATGGGGTTCCTCAGTGTAGCACAGAACCTTTCCCTGCATTATACTGCCCATCACAATCCTTAAAAATTAATTTGAAGTGCAGCCAGCAGATACTGCCTTACTATATTGTAGAGTATCCACCTAATGTTTGACAGCCATTTTGTATTGTGAGTGCTATGCATTGATTAACAGCACAAAGTCTTTCAGAAAAAGCATTTTCATTTCTTTAAACAAGAGAAAATGAGATGTAGATGGTTATGGAAAGGAATACCAACTGCTGTAGGCCATCAGACGTTTTTCAGCAGTACCTGAGTCTACTGGCCATTCATTCTGGTCCTTGCTCAGCCTGGCAGCGCAAGGCCGGATGACTTGGCTCCACATCAATCATTGCAGTGCCACCATGAATATGTCAGCTTAAGTCCAGTGCAAGAGGGGATGCTGCCTTCATGAGGAGGTCTTGGTGCTGACTTACACAGATGCTTGATTCATACCAAATCAGAGTCTGAGCTGATGCAGCTTTTTTTGATAGATAAACTGTAAAAATTACAGGATTTAGCAGAGTGTAAAGGCTTGGAGAGAGTATTAAACTTCAGTGCTGTTTTGCAGCCACATATGCATTTTTTCTGTGTTGGGAATCTGCTATTTTTCATGTTTTTTCTGATGGTTTTCACTAAAAACAGCCATATACTTCCCTTTTTGTTTTGTTTTCTGTTGAAATAAGTATCTGTCTAATAATACAGCAGCAATGAGGGAGAATTTTTGTCTGGGATGCAAAATCTGTATATGACTCATGTACATGGGAAGCATTAGACTGACAATTAGAGAGGACCCATTTTCTGTAAAAAATGCCTTGAACTAAGCATGAAACTTGATTCTGACTTTGAATATACACTGGTTTTGTTTACTCATTCCTTTCAGAATGGCAGATTTATTCTGGCTTACATTATTAAAAAATAAAATACAGTGATAGATTATTAGATGACAACTGTTGTCTTAAAATTCTATTCAGGAATGTTGTTTTTTTTATCATCTGTACTTCATTTATTCTTGATCTTTCAGTAAAGTGTGAACTCATTCTAGCATTGAGACACGGATTCAATTCTGTGTGTCACAGGTTTTGTAGCAGTCCCAGTGTCAGGACAAGCAAGAGCCTAGAAAACTGTGTTCCCTTCCTTCTCTCCTGCTGTAGCTCTGCTTTCTTTGTCCTGACATATTGAAAAATAGGGTGAAATGAAACACAAGGGGAAGAGCAAAGCCAAAGTAGGAAATCACAGTTCTAAAGGATATATTCAGAACAATTATAACACTGTGCCTATACTTTATTTCAAAAGTTTATAGGTATGTTTGCATGATCATATTTTTTTTCCTTAATGTTGCTCTTTATGTAATTTGTTGTGAAGTCTTAATTTGTTACACTGAACCCCTCACTGTCTCCATTCCTAAACAGTCATGCCAACTAAGGACAGCTAAACTGTGATTAAATCAATACCTTTTCCCTCTTTTTGTATATACGCATCCTTTTTATCCTGTAATGATTACCTAACCAGGTAGCAGAAACAAACGTTTTTACTTGTGTTATTTAAAATGTGTATTAAATAGACCAGGATACACATGGTCTTTGAAGACTAATACAGCCTTTTTTTTTTTCCTCCTGAATGCAGAAAACTACCATTCTTTTTTGTAGAACAGTCACATTGTTTTATGAAGGGAGTTTGAAGAACAGGAAGGTGGCCTTGCAGCTTAGAAATTGTTCCTCTTACACCCTGTGCTCTCCTCTTCTCTTGACACTCCATTTCTCTGGTTTGAGGAATGTATCACTAGGTGAATTAGTATATTTTAAAACCAGTGTACACTCTTAATATTAAATAGCTTTCTGGTCTTACAAATGCTAACAAAATAACTTCATGCTGGTAAGCAGTTAAAAAACTGCATCAGCCAATAAAGAGTATTACAGTGCTGTAGATAAGAATTATAAAAACTAAAGTGAAGGTACAAGGAATAGAAATGGCCTTTTAAGTTAGCAAATAAACTCTTCTGCTCTTACCATTTACAACAGAAAAATATCTTCTGATTGCCCAGTACTAAAGTAACAAAAGAGGCAGGCACTGATTCTTCTATTCACTTTTGGATTTGACAGAAAAGCCAGGTTTTGCAGCCTGCCACTTGCTTGCATTGTCGCTAATTGAGTTTTAAATGTTGCACTGTTTCCTGCTGTAATGATGATTTATATCTTTCTAGTTAATGAGCTTAGATAATTAGAGCGTCCATGTTCAAGGGCTGCCTTGAAAACCACAGCAGTGCTTCAGTCCACTGAAAAATTATCTTAAATGATGGTTCTTTACCCTTTTACTTAAAAAGGAGCTTCATAGAGTACTGTTCTTGTAGGTAGCAAATAAAAACCTCTGTTAAAGACGGAACCTCAATATAGAAAAGCATTTTGGATAGTCACGTGTGAAATAATCCCATAAATCATTATGATGAATGATCTACAGAAAGATGACAGGGTTAGTCCAGTTCTTAATGATGCTATCTTTTAATGCCTTTACATGGGTGTGAGACCTGGCATTTTACATCATGCTCTGTGCCCAAAAGGACAGTATCATTAAAACAAAGCAAGAAAGACAATGATATTTACTAACTTTGGGTACTGGACCCAGAAAGAAAACAAGCAGTAAGTGTTTATTTAAATATTTTGTTCTCTTTTGCAAGCGTTTCTGGAGGTGTTTTTTCTCTGAGACAGCAGTCTGTAAATGTGATCTATGTGACAGGGAGTACAGGGAGTATTGAGAATCTTTGCTCCAATGCAAATCACATCTGATCCTTATTGTTATCCATGCTGATAGCTTGCTAAGAATGTGAGGTTTAAACAGCATTAAATAGACTTTTTGTGGTGTTGTTTTTTGTTGGGTTTTTTGTTTGTGTTGTTGGTTTGGGGTTTTTTAGCAGAGATATGAATACCTGTAGTAGAGCTTTGTTGTAATAATTTTAAAAGGAAAAAAAAAGGAGAAAACTGCTTCCCGCACTTGCAAGATTTGTGCCTGGTGCAGAAGGCATACTAGGCTGATGTGGCTTTGTTCTTTCAGTTCCCTTATTGCTGCTCTTTGTTTCTAAGAGCAGATCAATGAGAGTGGCTCAAAAAAAGTCCTGAGTCCTTTCCTACGGAAGCTTAGATCTAGAAATGGTTCCTTTCTCAGGTTGGAAGGGACAGCTCAGATACTTCCAAAATTGGAGGAGGATCTTCTAGACCCTGCCCTTGTAGCTGCATGCTTGGCCATCTCTTCCTCGATGGAAGAGGTGACTGTTGTCCGCTGTTGATGGAAGTGATGTTGTCCATGGCAAGTTTCTAATCCTCGATCCTCTACAAGATACTGTCAAAACATTTCCAGAGTTTCAGGTTTTTCCTATGTGATCCAGTTTCAGTCAGCCTTTAATCAAAGCTGGAAAAGTATTCACGATTAACAAAAGATTACTTTTTTCATGTATTTAATTCTTAAAATAGTCTTTTAGACTTTCATAATTCTTAAACAAAGGATTAACTTATAAATGTCTGTTTTTTGTTGGAAAACCTGAAGTATTTCCTAGCTGTATGTGCATTCTTTTGAGGTAAGAGAATTAGTTGTTGGAGTGGTTTTAATTTATTTTTTTTATTTTAGAATTGTCTGTTGTCTGAGCATGAAAAAGAAGAAAAATGGGTTGAAAGCCTGTTCTTTTCTATGTGCGTTATTTCATAGCACATTCATCAGCTCTGCTTCCTGTGATGCATAGATATCCCTGCTTTGCTTGGTCACCAAAAAGAGACACACACAATTATCTTTTTTTGTGGGTGATGATCTTCTAAAACCTGATTGCCTTACTTGTGTGTTTTCTGAAGATAAGGTCCTGTCTGCACTGACTCATATGTTTTTGTCACAATGATGTGTCTTCCTTTTTTTTATAAGAAGCTTCTGTTGGTTTTGCTGCTTTTTTTTCCTTTCGGTCACATGCTTTTCAGCTTTCTAGCAGTCTATTTATAGTAGACAGACTGTTGAAGGTCTTGAGTGAAATTTCTTTACCAAGTTCAGTAGTAAACATTTCAATTTGAGATATAGATACACAAGACTATTGTATGAAATTTTCAATGAATATATAGGTTATAAAACTTCTGGAGTACATGAAAACTTTTGGATGCAATAAATACAGGTTTATGATCCAGTAAGTGGGGTTTTTTATTACTTGGCCAGTTACAAGAGGCTAAAAAAGAGACTGCCAAGCAATTTCTGCAGTTTCACTGAAGCACAGGCAAGCTCTAACAAACATATGAATACATTAGAATTTTATTATTTTTATGTGCCTGAAAGGTTTTGGCCTTTAGGTCACTTCAAATAACCAGGTTATTGCAGTCCAAAAGAGAAGCAAGCAGTCTGGAAAGTCCATGAAGTGCAAAAAGCATTTTTTTTATTTTTATTTTTTTCTTAGTACACATTTTTCACTTGACAGTATCAAATCCACAAAAGAACTGTTTCCCTAAAATTGCTGGATTGTTGAGAGCTAAATTTGACCGCTCAAACCATTACAAGGGAGAAGCAGCAGCAGATACCTGTACTTCATAAAGGAATGTATAAAGAGGGAAAAGGGTTTGGTTTCTTTAAATCAAGGCAGCATGCTCTTTTGAATAAAGCCCCTTGCCTGTTTGCAAGATAGGAATACAATAGCTACAAATATGCAGTAAAAATAATATTAATGCTATCAGCGTAGAAGATACCAGGTTCACTATTCTTCTTCTGTAAAAAAGACAGTTAGTTACTCATTACAGAAAACAAAGGGAATTTGGCATTAATAAAAAAATGAATGAATAGGAAATCTGGGTGGATACACTCCTTGTAGCGAAGATCTGTTGAATTGGAGATATGATTTCTTTCAAGGTGCTGGAGTCCAGACTTTCTGACAATATGTGGATATATAAGCAACAGTGTAAAATTTAAGCATCCCTAAGTATCAATGGATCCATAAAGCCTTATAAATGCAGGGTAGAAGCAGATATGATTGCTTAAAAACAGTGGCATCTTGTTTGTCGGCTGTTTTCCTGGCCAATGACAGCAGTTTTGTTGCAAGAAAATAAGTAACAATGCTGGGTTTACCGAATTTGCCTTGGCTGTGTGGGAAAGTTGACTCTCTTCATCTGGAATTTGGGTTTTGAGGGGTTTTTTTTGGGTAATAGTAACTTTTGTTTTAGGGAATGTTCAGCTTTCCCATGATGTTTTGGTTGATGATTTCATTGTTCCAGCAAGTACTCTGGTCTGAGAGACTCCTGGAGCTGCCTTGATAAGGGTCCGTGGTTTTGAGCACTTCCTTGGGTTTGACTGTGCTTTGTTAAACAGAAACACACATGGCAGAGGTCAGCTTGTCACCAGCCCTCATGGGATGGAACCTCATAGCCTGTAAGAGGTGGTGAAAAGTGGCATTTCACTCTGAAATTTAGTGGTTATGAGGAGTCACGAACACCACACAGATTAATAATACACTAGATGAAGAATTCCAAGTTAAAAAGATCCTCTTTCTGTGAGCATTTCCAGCTGATGGCTTTTGTCAAATCATTTTTCACCAGGAATGTTTTCATGGTCCTTGTTTCTTACAGTTGTGAGCTGAATTTCAAGCTGCAGGAACTGCACGCTAAAGAGAGATGAGGAAGATAGATGCAGTTTTTTGAGTATCTTGAAAAGGATTTTTTCTTTTTTTCAGGACACAAGTAAACTGATCTGTGGCTGGTTCGGGGATTACTATTCTAGTATATTATAGTTGGAAAGAACATTTTCTGTAATGATTTAAACTGATAATGTATTTGATCTTAGCCAAAAGCAGACAATGTTCTTTCTGAAAAGTGAGTCATTCTAGGCAGTAAGAGAGTTAAAGAGAAAAGTTCTTCTGAAATAAGGAATTAACTTCTTCAATCCCTGCTTGAACGTAGTGTTGTGTTTAAAAAAAAAAAATAAAATCACAGTTATGCAACTTGCATGAAATGGGAACAGAGAAATGCTCATCTCTTACTGCTCCATTCAAGTTTTGGTTTTTTTGTTGTTTTTTGGGTTTTTGGTTGGTTTTTTTTCTGTGTGCTCTGGTGGGACTGTGTTACGTAGAATTTGTATTACCTGTTTGACTAGGGCTGATTCAAGCGGCAGAGTCTTTTATCCTGCAAGTAGAAAGTATAAGGTGTGGAGATCCTTGGTTAGAGATGCTGAATTCATATACATTAATTCCAATTACCAAATGCCACTGAAATCTTGTTTGACTGATAGGCATCATGTGAAACACTTACCTCCCCTTGGAATATATGGTCTGTAATCATTAAAAATATATTTGCTAACTGTGTGTTAGAAGCCTGAAAGGATGTCTTATCTGAGCTTACTGGTAGACTACAGACCAGAAGAGTGCCATAAATGCCACTTCAGTGTAACAGAATTTTTCTTCATTTTTTTTCACCTGATACTCTTTTTGCAAGTTGGTGGCCTTTTCTTCTTACCTCTGCTTCTGAATAGCACTTTCTTACCGCCCAGAACAACTTACTGCATGTGAGGTGGTTGATGGCTGTCTGCTATTTCTTTCCTTTCACTCTCCTTTTCTGACTTTTTGGGGTTTTTTCCCTCTTCAGAAAGACATTAGGACAACAATTCTTAATATAGTGTGAGGGCCTGGTTAGCTTGCTTGAGGAGCATAGAGCAAGAGCTAGCCCAAATCTGCCTGCCTGCCACCCTAGTGCTGCCCTGAGTCTCTTCTAATTTGCTTGCACTCATTAGATGCCTAATAACAAGGTTATACAAAGAAACAAAATTAAGGCTATTCATTTCATCAACATGACTTCTTTGTGTTTATTTTCACAATCATTGTTAAGTGATAGCAGTTTGTTTCTGGAACTAGGTATTCTTAAAATGCCTTTTAACCTCAACCATTCTATGATTCATGTTGATTTAGGACCTGCATATAGATTTAACCATCTACTCAAGATCATGTTTATGTTTTCATCAAGGGGAAATCAGGATGGTCAACTACTCCTTGCAGTGGCTCTCTTAACTAATCCTGTGAGCTTTTACCAGGACAAAAAATTACTTTGGAGAGCTTTCTCTTGAAAGCACTTTCCTCAGAGGTTAAGCATTTTTCAATAGAATTAGATTTGCATAAGACTTTGGTTACGTAATTTACTCTGTAATTTCTAGAAGTCATTTTCTGCATTTTAAACTAGAACTGGGGAAAATTGCACGTTGCTTGCTTTTCTTTACATTATACGCATATCCTATCACATGAACACCCATGGTACAGAAGGGCTGGATTACAGTAATGGCTCAAACCCAGTAAGACGAGTGCAAAAGCTGAGTTTAAAAGCTCAATAGGTCTTTGCTGCTGGTTGTTTTCATTCATGGCTCTGAGTAAAGTCCAAATGCTGCACTTCACTGAATTTCTTTAAGCTGATTGTGCTGGCTCTTCCAACTCAGGATGCATATATCTATGTTGATACTGATGGTTGCTAATTAAGAGCACAGGAATTTGAGAAATACTATTTTCGTTTTCCCTTCTGTTTCTGGGAAGTACAGAGTGCTACAGATACAAAGGTAACAAACAAATGCAGTTTTTTGTGGTGAGCAAATGTTTGTTTTCCACTGATAAGACAAATCATTGGACTGAAGGAAGGAGGATGCTCTTTGTTATAGTGTTGCTTCTGATTCTTAATAAAACACTTAGTGGGGGTGGGATGAAGCATATAGTAGGGCTGTGATGGCACAGAATGAGGAAACCATGACAGAAAATGTTATCTCCAGGTAAAAATGGAAAACCTGTATTACCAGCCAACATGAAGGTTTTATGGTTGGGTTTTTAGATATCAGGCATTCATATACCAAAGCTTGATATGCGGATATGCTACCTGTAAAATCTTGTACTTTGTTGTGTGCTTGGAAGGTGATTGGATTGCAGTCTGTAATACTGCTGTAAAATTCTGCAGTAAGACAAGCAAACAAGGATACTATCCATCATGCCCCTGTGAATAACTGAGGCTTTCTTTGGGCTTTCTGTAGCTGCCACTGTATCCATGTAATACTAGTGCCTGTATTTTAACTTTACTGGGGTTGGGCTTAGTGCTACTGAGAGAAATACTGATTGTAGAAAAACCTATTCCTAAGACTTGAATTAAATCATCAGCAAAAATAATTATCCTGCTATTTGAACTTCTCTTTAAAAGTCCTTTTCTTATTTTGCCTTGTTTCACCTTCTCTAAATTTTATTTGGAGGATTGTGTTTAAAGCCAGGCTGTGCCTGCTTCTTCTGCATGATCTTCCTTCCTCCTTGAAAGGGCTGTCTGCCTCTGGTGTATTGAATCAGATGCAGCAATATAAGGAAGCATTACACCCTCTCAGGCTGTCCCTGCCTTCCTGCTGACCGAACCTGTGACCTTATAAACTGTTAAAATTCCTTGGGCCTTTGTTTTTCACATCTGTAAAAGCTGAGGTTACGAGAATTTTCCTATTGCTATAAATAACCTTGATCTCGGGAAATGAGCTGGAAATCCTGACCCAAACACCAATGAAGCACTTTCCTCACAAGTAATCCTATTGATGGGGTTATTTGTGGAATATGCATTGCTCCCTGATGCTAAGGGTACATTAACAGGAGATAACGACAATATACTTGCTTTTACATTTGCTAAGGAGGGTGCTCAGGGGCAGTGGTGACCTTGGGATGGTGGCAGAGGAAGAGCTGGTTGTTTCTTTGATGGGAATGAATGCTGATTTAGTCCTTTCACGTTTTGTTTCTCCCTCTGTGACCTAGTTCAGCACCTTCTGGTATATGTGATGAAAGCACCTACCTCTGTTGATCTTGGAAAAAAAGATCTGTAATTCGCATCCTCTTTCTACTACCACTCCATTATGTGGCTTTGATCTGGAATTGGAAATTTTCATTTGGCACCTCACTGCTATGATACCAACTTACTCTTCTGAAAAATTCAGCTGGGTTAGGAGCATGGAGAGAAGGGATTTTTCTCTGCCAGTGTAGGTTTTACAGCACTTGGTAGAGCCTGTTTCCTGTGACTTGTTTCTGGTATCTCCTGTATACACAAAGGTACTCCTCTGCTGCCTAAGCTTATGTACCTGGTTTTTGTTTTGTTTTGAGATACTGCAAATAATATTGTGACATGGAAATAATATTGTAGAGCTATTTTTAAAATCTTTGTGCTGAAGATATTTTTCTAGGCTTGACATTTTGAAGGGCTTCTGCCACATGGGTTAGGGTTTGGGGCCTTTTTTGCTTCCTTCTTCACCAGAGAATATTAATGTCTGTTGTCCTGAAGGTCTTTTCTGATGTGATGTTTTCCCTTCTCTACTCTTTTTCACTCTGCCTCTTCAAATCAAGTGTCATTAATTTGTTCTAGCCTTCAGGGGATGGTGGGAGAAAACTAACTCCTATTAGAAGGAGTGAGCGTGGGTGATCTTTACAGACACTAGAGCTGCAAGTGTTGGCAGAGCAGAACACAGTATAGTGTCCTCATGTGTTGCACAGAAAACAGATTTTCCCAAGATGCTCTTTGTCTTTTTTTTCCTCTATGCAAAGAAGGAAAGTTGTCAGTCAAATAACACTGGCAAATCTGGCCTTGATGCTTCATTTGTTGTTTCCTTTGCTGTACCTGTGTGGCCAATGGTTTCTGGATTTATCTTTGGTTAACCAGGCCTCTTTATGAAAATACGTAATTGCAGTTTTTTGTTAATGCCAGTTCACTCTGGTAGTATAAACTCATCAATTTGCATGCAGTGACTGAAGGGAAAAGATAGATGAAAGCCTATTATAATCACGTTAGATAACCAGATATGAATATGAATGAGATCATGCTTCTTTTGGAAGTAGAGCTGTGTTGTTCAATAGACTCAGTATAACAAACATTTATATTAAAGCCCATTACGTTGAGTCTTGTAGTTGTTTTCTTAGGACAAGTTACTTAGTGAGCTGTCTATGTGATTCTGACCTTAATTTCTGTAAGTAATGAAGTCTGCAAGTTCTTTAAACAGCTCACAAACAGGAACAGAACTACATTGCAATGCAATAATGTATGTAACTTAACCAAAAACTTTGTGTCTTGAGCTGCCCTTTAATGAGCAAATGTAAATAAAAATTTCTGGAGTTTCTTCTTTTATTTTTTACTTCTTCCTTGTTGTTCTCCAGAAAATAAGGAAGAAAAATGCCCTTTCTTTAGTGATTAAAAAAAATAATAAATATATATGGAATAAAACTGTGATGTTCTGAACATTTCATATTGCTATGGCAATATATAATGTTCCTCAGATACACGCTTACACACAAACCTCATTCAAGCTGTAAGATTGTATAATCAAAGACATGTGACTCTTATACGTGACTTTGTTATTAAATTTTGAGGAAAGTCAGAGCCTTCTGGTTAATAGTTGAACCCTTCAAAAACAGTGCAGCAGTTGTTCTCAAAGCACGTGAGAATTTCATGCATATAGCTCTTGTAGTTGTTTTCCCTCATATTCATGAGCCTCTGAGGAAGCTCAGTCTTTGATGACTCAGCTACAAAAGCTGGTCTGGTTGATTTTGCTTTGCCTTTGTGTATCCACTGTAAGTACTCCTTCCCACTTGGCTTCTTCACTTAGCCTTTTGTAACTTTTCCTTCCTTCAAACTACTTAGCAAAGAGAAATCTTTAGGACATACTTCTCATTGGACATGCAGCCTCCTTGCTATGTTATTTTGTAGATCTGTACAAATGACCAGCCACGAGTCTCCTCAGACACGTGCAGGTTTACGTGGTACAATTGTTTCTTTGTCAGTAGGGCTTTGTAAGTACCAGGTGTCTTTGAAAAGCAGTAAGGGTATTGGAAGCCTGTGCTCACTGATGGAATAGTAAGCAGCTAAATGCTTCCAAAACATTGTACAAAGCAACCTCCTTTGGGATTTGCAGTCTACATTCTGCAGTGTAACTCAATAGGGTGTTTTCTTCCCTTAGGTATTTTAGTATTGTGTGCTGCTTTGCTCAAGCACAGTCTCTTGGAACTCGGTGCAAAAACAGTGAATATAAAGAACAAGTTGTCAAGTGCTGGATATTATTCCCTGCACAGTGGTGTAAAAGATATATTTGCTTGATTGTTGCTGTCATACATGTATGAGTTTGCAAATGTTGCTTCTGGAGCTGTTAGATATCTGGAGTGTTACATATCTGCTCCTAATACCTGATGGTATTTGGATGAATATTTGAAGGATTTGAAGATGCGTATATAATCCTGCAATACATGGAATGAAAATACACTTGAAACAGTAATTGTATTTTAGTATCAGCCTATAATGTTACACCATTTAAGTATGTATGTGATAAATGAGAAAATAAGTGCAGCATGCAAACTGTTGCAGATAAAAAACTTTTGAATTGACAGTATTTAAGGTAGTGTGGATATAAATTTTGTTCTTAATGCCCATTTGGCATGTGAAACCATACAGAATATTCTTTGGACTGAGTTTGTACATAGAGAAGAGCATTTAGTTATCTGAAGGAAAGATATGTGAAGAGAATTCACATCCTTTTTATTTGTGCCAATAGACACTGCACTTTAAATCACTGTTATACCCCTTTGTCATCTATCAATAAACTGGCAAATGAGCTGCCCAGGTTTGAATTTCCTTCACTGCTAGTACCACAATGGCTCCTGTTTCAGTATTTCTTGTTCCTTTGACATAAAGAAAAATCCTCACAGTGAAGCCAGCAGAAACATAAATTAATTTGTATTAGGATGACAAAAACCATTTCTCCTGTGTCTACTCATGACCAATTTCTATTTTTATAATAAAATGATATTTTATAGACAGTTAAATTGGAAAAAATCTGCTGCTATAGGTTAAGGTTGTATAGTGATCAAAGTACCCATCATAACAAGTAGAAAAACCTGCTCAGAAACACGATTTCTCAGGAATTGCAACAGCAGTCCTATGAACTTGAATCTTGTGAAGGGGCCAGTGTCTTCCTTGAAAACTTCCTCAACAAGAGAGAAATTTCTAAGGAGTCCACAAACAACTAGTGTTTCTCAAACTTTGTGATTTTACCAACAGTTAATTTGTTGGCCATCAGGACATTAGTTTCAAATAACTTAAACATTTCTTTACATTTGAAACATTTCTAGTGTGTTGTGCAGTTCTGGAGCTTGCTGCCCTGAGGGTTTAGGTTAGGATGTTGACAGGCTCAGATAGACAAATTCTTAAGCAACAAATTTGATGCCTGAACTGATCCCTGGAAATAGTGAATAGAAAAAGTTTTATTGTCCAGTAATTTTAGAATACAAAGGAAGTTGAAAAGCACTGGGTAAATTAAGCAGTGTTGTCTTCTTAGGGGAGAAAAAAATTGTTGTCGGGTTACTTTTTTATTATAAATTAATGAGTGTACAAAGGCTGTGACTTGATGGCACTTTCAGGAAATCACTTGATATTGGAAAGTGTGTGAATGCCTCCTCTGGATTTTATTTATTTATTTTTTTAATATGAACACAGCTGCTTTAAATGCCAATCCTGCACACATAGAAACCAAGCTTTACGTTCTCCGTGTTCATAGTTTAAATCCATAAGTACATCGATCCTGGAGATCTCCATTAAAAATTGAATTTCCTGCTTTACTGTGCTTGGGATGTTTTTTTTGTTATTATTTTATGGAAAAATGTTCATATCCCTTTGCATGTGTTGTTTAATAGTAAGAGCTCCAGTACCAAAAGAGGGCCTGTGCAGGTGTAACGAAACAGGATGTGTCTGGCAAAATTAACAGGAACAACAGATTCAGTGCTAATGCTTGTAAGAGAATAAACCTGAATATATAATAACTGGTGTGCTTTTAATTTTATTTTTTTTCCTGTAACAAGAAGGACAAAGGTAGTGGACTTAGCACTGTGTGGAGTGGATATGGAACCTCTCCTGTAGGCTTTTGGTGGGACAGCACTGCAAGTTCTTTCTTAGTGATGTGAAGCTGCAGCATGACATGATGACTATGGCAGAGTTACTGGCTGGTGGATGTTTCTGCCTTTATGAATGAAAATATAATGCTCTTTTGCCCCCACCTGATGAAAGATAAAGCATTGATTCAGCTGCCTGGGAAATCTTCCAGATCTGAGATTCATAGGAATTTAGAGTTGGAAAAGAAAGGTGGCAGAACTATAGGTTTAGAAGCAGTTGCTGTTCTTTTCAAACAATAAATGGAGCATAGTACTGTATGCATGCGAAATTGCCCCTTTAATTCATTTGTAAATCAGGCTATTCATGAGGATATGTTTATATGGGTTTTACAGTGTAAAGTATGTAAGCCATTCCATCCTATTCCAGGCAAAATACTAATTCAATTAACTGTATGTAACATTGTAGTTTTCCAGTAGTAACTCTGGGATTTGACAATAATAAATTAAACCATACTAATTCTTTATTTTGAGCATCTTCCTCCCTCTGATTTTACCTGCTGAATTTAAGTTTCTCTTTTGGAACTACTTAATTTGACAAGGTTAATTTTGAGTGCTGGGCTTTTGGGGGGGGTTTTGTTTTGTTTTTCGTGCATACATTTTGGCATCTATTGCTAAGTATAAAAGAAGTAGGCTGCTCTGTGCAAAATGCCTAGAATATCCATCAAGTACCCATTTTCAAGACCAATTCAGACTTTTGCAACTTGTGGGATTGCAGAGCTTTGGACTTTTTATTTCTGTCCTGTTCACTGATTTGTGCACTGCTTTTCTGACTTCTGACAAATTCAGGGACAATGCAGCTCCTTTGCGGAAAGCGTTCCAACCTTTCTGGTTTCTCTGTAATGGGCCCAGTATATTTACCTGTTCACACATGTCTGCATACCAAAAGAAAAAAAAAAAGTGTCTAGTTTCTTTGTGCTTTAAGTGAAAGTAAAAAAGTTAAATCCATTTTAAAATCTTTCAGTCTTGTTCAACTTCAGGTTTTTGCAGTTGGAGCAAATGGGGGCGGGCGATAATTGGTAGAGCTGTACAGTTATGTAACTAAAAGCTTTTCTGTTGCAAGTTAGGAGAGCAGATTGCCTGGCCATCAAATTGTGACACGTGTTTTTAATCTTCCCACAGTGTCCATGCAGAGGAGTACAGTCAAGAAGTATGTACTGGTTTGGTAGATTAATGCATTCAAATAAAGATGTTACAAAATAATTTCTTTTGGGGTACAAACTTTTTTTTTAGAAAAACAGTGGTGGTGTTAGACCACGTAGGGATTTAAATAGTATTTATTTTGCATAATTAATGGCAGATATTATTCTTAGGTTGAAATTGTAGCTGTTGATGGCTTTTAGCATGAAAGTTGTCATCTAAAACTCACAGTGGGGAATCAACTGGTAAAAAGATTATACAGTGTATCATAGTGGTGATAAGATAAAATATGATATTTTATGGGGAAAATATCACATTACTATCACAGAAGGAATGGTCAGCTAGCCAGGAATCATGAATTGTGTCACAAATTTCACATAAATATTCATGAAAACAGTGACTGAGATATCAGTGTGTTTTTTTTCTGTACCCAGAGGGTGAGTGGTTGGTTTGGTTTGGATGGGGGTTCTTTCTGGCTTTTGTATTTAGTTTTTTTGATGGAATGACACTATATGGGTTTTATTGTTAGTGTATACATTCAGGGAAAAGGGATACAAGTATAAAATTACAATGTGAACTGGACTGAGATGAAAGACAATAGCATATGAACACTTTGCACTGTAAGTTTGTTGGATTTGGTACTGCAGCTATTGTGTATATAGTGATTTCTTTGTGGAGTTGTGACTTCAGCTTCTCCATGGCATGTTGACAAATATGAAGTCTGCTTATCTGTAGTGGGACAAAGCTTTACCTGAAAGAGAGCATCTGAATTGTACTTAAGGTGGGCTGTTGCTGCATGATAAGGCCTATCTGTGAAAAAGATTTTTTTGTTGGGTTGGGTTTTGGGCCATTGAAGGGCCAGTTTAACCTGACCTCAGCACCACTCAAGGCTTTTAACATCACCTTGGTTAATGATCATCGCCATAAAAACTCCAGGCTTGGCCCTAAATGGGATGTGTGTGGGAGAAGTTATCTTTTGAGTAGCAGAAACAAAGCAGGTTTTGACACTGCAGTCTTAAGCATCCATGGGCTTCTCCAAAAGCATTGCCTGCTTTGCTGCAGATGCTTGAAGTCACCCACCAGGGAGTCTGAAGTTTCACAAGAGAGCAGAGCCAAACTTTGTGCCCCAAGGCATAGACAGAGGCATCCCGGCCTAGCCCAGGATTCGTGTCACTTGTGCTTGGTCTGTCATGTTTATTTGGGCTGCTCCTTCTAGGGAAACAGCCTCTTAGATTGGCTTCATTGCAATGAAGGTGAACAAATCATAATTATGGGAGGTTAAATAAAAGGGTAGAAGTTAAAGTGTGAAACACCAGTGTCCCCTTGTGTAAGGCATGGTTTGGGAAAGCAAGCAGGATGTTTTTCTGTTCAGAAAGCAGAAGTCAGAAATGGGTCAGTTTAACGAGGCGTACAAAGGACAGGTGTGCTTTGCATTTTATGGAAAGCCTGTTGCTGTTCCTCTGGGTTTAAGACTACGAAGAATAGAGAAGTAATTTTAAAAGAAAGAGTAGCTTTTCTTGAACATGTTCTTTTTTTCATGGCAGCTTTGGTTTGTCTTATTACTGTTGCCAGTATTGTGTGCTCTGGTGGCAGTACCAGGAATGGACAGATATCTATAAAAATCATTATAGACCGGATTTACCTGATGACTCTCCTTTAGTTACTTGTTAGCCTTTTGCACACACATATATGGATGTACATTATAGAAAACAGCTTCTGCTTAGCAGCTGCCAGTGCTCAGCTGCTGCTTAACCAGTGGATGATGCACAGAATTGTCATAACACATTTTACAACGCAGTGACTTTGGATTGTGCATACCTAAGATGATTTTTGCATGGTGAATCTAAATATTGCTCCTCTTCTGTTCTAGTTTGTGGAGACATCCATGGTCAGTTCTTTGACTTGATGAAACTGTTTGAAGTGGGAGGTTCTCCTGCCAACACGCGGTACCTCTTCCTGGGGGACTACGTGGACAGAGGGTACTTCAGCATTGAAGTAAGTTTCTAATTTCTGGGTTTGGGTGCAAAACCGCTTGCAGCGTATTACGTATACTTACCATCATATCTTCACTAGTTCAGGAGTACTGAGTCTCTTCACAAATACCATGTTAATGTTGCTGGTGGTGTTTTTATAAAGATTACTTGGAATCTAGCCAAATCCCACTATATCTGTGCTGGAAAGCTGACACAGAATGGTGTTAACTAGTGGCCATCTAAAGGCAGAAGGCAGCCTGCAAAAGCTAAATAGCGTGAGTAGACGTGAGCTGTTAGAAAATAGACATAACAGAAAAACTTAACCTGTGACCCATAGTTTAGTTTGACTTTAAGGTTTATTTGATCTGAGTTTCCTGGATGTGAAATTTTAGGAGAATGGAAGGGCTAGATGAGAGGTAAATGGGACAAAAAGACAGCACACAGCATGCTGTGCTGGAGAAGATGAGTAAGTTCTGTTTAGATATGGCATGCAGGAGTGCATGATCTCTGGCTTTTGATGCAGCACTTGAATCCACAGAGAAGTGATGCATGAGCGCCCTGTTGGTGGTGCTGAGACCTGGTATAGTCTCCAGGTCAGGCTATAGAATGTGGAAGTTAAATGACATCTTCAGCTGGCTTGTGAAAGAAAGTGTCCTGTCCAACCTGCCAGCTTTGACTAGATAAGAATCAAATACCAAACCCAAATCCTCTGTTCCAGTGCTCGTAAAACAAGCTAGATGTTTTCTTCTGTCCTGTGCTATTGCTTGATTTTTACAAACTGACAAGATGAGGCGCGCAACTATT
This sequence comes from Cyanistes caeruleus, assembly GCF_971803275.1. NCBI lineage: Eukaryota > Metazoa > Chordata > Aves > Passeriformes > Paridae > Cyanistes > Cyanistes caeruleus. The sequence continues at coordinate 49,082,151 of NC_141705.1, forward strand.
GAATAAAACATCATGTGGATTGGTTTGTCCAGGTTGTAGCTGATCTAGTCATTGAACAGTCAATCAGAAGCCCTTGCTGAACTCTAGAGCTACAGCTTGACTGTTTCTGAGAGAAGTTGAGACTCAAACTCCCTCTGAGTCAGGGCAGAATGCCCATTACCTGTTGGAAACAATATAGATGCTATGATACATGTCTGTGTGTCTGTAACTAGATTAGATGGCATCATGTGAGATCACATCTACTGCTGTTTCATTCTACATCCCACATCAAAGTACACCATTGCCATATTGGTATACAAGTATATAAGGCCAAGCAGCTGAGTTGTTTATGGTGTTTGGAAAACAGATCAGTATATTATCTTGCCAGTGTTATGTTTAAAGTGAGAAGTTTCTGAAAAATTAGATTCAATAAAATTACTTTTGTTTTATTAGTTCATTTTAAAATTTCAAGTGTTAACAGAATCTTTTGGCACATTTTACAAATAGAAATATGCTATTCCAAGTACAGATGTGCATAGTCAGGATTTAGTCTCATACTGAAGTCAGAACTTTGATTGTGATTTTTTTTTTTAGCTTGAGTTCATGATTTTCTTGAGAACTGATCCACAGTGAGCTGTGAACTAAATCACTGCTATGGATTCTCATGCTGGATTGCTTGGGGGAGATTGGGAAGAAGGAGCAGGAAGAGCTTCACAGACTTAAACCATTGTGCAGCTCTGTCTTGAACTACCATTTTTGAGTTGTATTAACCTCATTCATATCTTCTGTAGTCTTTGATTGAGACAAGATGTCTTTGGAAGAGGAAGGTTTGTCTTCACTTCTATATACACAGGCTTTTAATAAAAGAAATAGAACAAGTGGATTTGCTACAGCTTTCAAGTACTTCTCTGACAGTTTACCAAAATCTGTTTCAGGGCTATTACCAATTAAAGACATAGCAAGACATAGAAAACATAGAAAACAGTCTATGAATATGCAATAATCCACTTAAAATTTCTTATTAGCAACCCGTGCATACATACTTAGCACATTCAATTCATTGAATTCAGTTTTTCCATTCAGGAACATGGCTTTTTCACTGGAAGCAGTATTGGCTTCCACCAGCGCCAAGAAAATATCTCAGATGTCACTTCTATTACTTCTTTTGTATGTTAGGTTCTCAAATCACTACTTTTTTTGGTTTTTTTTTTTTTGTCACATAACTGATTTTCCCCACCTGTCACCTTGATTAAAGAATGTCTTTGAAAGGGAAGGCAAGTTTCAGTTTCATAAGTGTATTTAGATGTAGAGCTGTGCAGTCAGGCATGAACTCAGCACAATAAGTAGTGACAAGGAAAGTAAATTTGTGAAGAATGCAGCTTGGCATTTAGAGGGGGAGAATGTTTTTGGTGGAGAAGGGGACCTAAGTACATAGATCAGGCACCACCTCTTGTCAGTACTTTGTGCTGGGGAAGTCATGCTGATAAACAGCCCTAGCCTCAGTTCATATCTCTACCACACCAATCACATACTGATCTTTCTTCCATCCATCTGCTGGCTCCCCTTTCTGCTATGGAGACAAGAGACTATTGCAGTTCTGGGGTCTTTCCAAAAGAATTAAGTAGCTGGTCCAAGGTACTAATCATGAGTAATGCAAGCTTTAAAAAATATTCCCCTTGACTGCCGTGTGATCTCCAGTGTAAAAGTGACACCATTGAGCTTAGACCAAGCTGAGTTCTGATAGTGGGCGAGATAATCCTTCTCTGTGGGCTGCAAAGCATTTGGGATTCTTCTGGATGAAAGGTAGTACATAATGCAAGCTATTATCATTAAGAACAGAGAAAGAAATTGCATAAAGTAGGTGGAAGGCATTTGATAATTCAGAGGGAAAAAGAGAGAAGTATTTGTATAAGGCACTCAGCAGAAATGTCAGTCTTTGCCCTATGGAGCTTTTGATCCAAGGGCTCAATTTTTAATGTGCATGTTCCATTTTTGCTGGAGTTAGCTTCACTCCTTGAAGAGAGGGGTGTGTGTTTTGTGTCTTTTATATTAGTTCTAACCAACGAGTCAAAGGATGAGAGACTGATAGAGAAGTTACAGCAAGTAAAATTAAAAAATGTCAAACTGTAGGTAGAATGAGACAAGGTTTCTTGTGACAGACGGAATGTTTATTCCAGATCTGTGTTCTCTTTTCCATTTGACCTTTTGGCAGAGCTGGACATTTCTTCACTTTAAAACAACACATTTCTGCAATTTAATACAGTTCATTTGTTTCCTTACCTATATAACTGATAACATTTCCCTCTTGTGCTTGTGCACTGTTCCAGGGGTTTGGCTCCGGAGTAGAAGAAACCCCTTGGTTTTGGCTTTCAAATGAGTTTTATGGTCATGGAGAGTAGAAACCCAAATGATCAAAACAGAGGACTATTTTTAAATCTGAAGAATAGTTAGAGCCTAAGTGGTTCTGCAGGAATAGGTTGTAAGCAAGAATGACTAATCTCTTTACCTGAGTCTGAAAACTCTTTTTTGAAAAGCAGACAAATGCTGTGCTGTGTAGGGAAGAGCACATACAGACTGGGTTTCATCTCAGTCTTAGGAAAATTACAGAGTAAAAGCCAACTATAATGCATTATTAATAATAATATGTAAAGCAACTGTTGGAGCTATTTTATTGCTCAATTCCATATAACAACATACTGTTTTATATGTCACTTGACCATCATAAGGTAATAGTGATCATTTTTGGCAGAGGAAAGAGTTAAAATACAGAGAGTTGTACCAATGTGCAAAACTAACAAAGCTGGAGTTATGTTTTAAAATTCAGAACATGCATACATTTCCCTTCCTGAATGCACAGACTGAAATTTCAGAAGGTGAAACTGGTTTTGTGGTATTTCCAGCAAGAACAAAGTGAGGTGTTTGGACTGAGTCTGGAATTTGACCACTGGATCTTGCACCAATTAAAAAAAAAGCATCTGGTGCTTGAGATGCTTCTGAATTCAGTGAACTGTTGGAAATTAAATGGTCTCTCCCAAGGAAAGAATTACACATATATAAATTTATGTTAGTAAATGGTGGGTGAAATTAATGCTGGTGAAGTTGTGTGTTTATTATCTCTCAAGTCCCTGTGAACTTTTAAGGACTTAGTTGGAAGAATAAACACCTTTCAACATCCTCTGTTATTGTAGTGTGTTAAGTGTGTTTTCCAGTAAACAGCTTGATTTAAAATAATTTGGGCTGGTCAGGAATACTTCACCAGTGAAGTCAACAGTATTTTCAATTCTCTAAGAGCAAAGAAAATCCTAGGACTTTAATTGTCCTGAATTTCCTTGTCCTTTTCTTCTGTAGACTAGTAGCAAATATCTTTTTTCATAGCAACAATTTGCATCTTGTGAGAAGTCATTTTTGTATAGCAGTGCTCCTCAGAGCTGTGAATATTCAGTAACTCAGCAAATTTGGATTATTTATATATATATATTAGATTTCCAAGCTGGAACATCTGTGTGTGTCAGGGCTGTCCTTGCAGCTTGACTGGTACTGTGCCGGCTGTTCCCAGTGTGAGTCCCCAGCACGCCAAGGACCCCTTTTGCAGGGGGAGAACATGTGATGGCACCATTGCCCCTGTACTGATGCCATCTCTCTGTGGGACACATCTCGGAGAACAGCTGTGGCTTAGACACAAGGTCCCAAAAATGAGAGTTAGGAGTCATCACTTGAATACCTGTTTAGAAAGCACTAGCTATAAGGATTAGAGGAACATTTATGAAAAATAATTTCCTAGTCACTTTTTGGTTGAAAAAGAGGTACTTCTTTTTGGATATTTTTTATCTTTTCAGATATTATTTCTAAAGGCTGAAAGGGGAGTAATGTGATATAAACATTAGCAAACAGTATATTGCGATTTTGCTTCAATCCTACTTGTGGTGAAGACAATATGACTTTTTCTTTATCTGCACTCGTGTTCAGAATTTTCTTTGTGCTCAAGGGATAGTAGTTCAGAAATGGCAATAAGCTGCATCTCTTATGAGCATTCTGGTACCAGCTGCAATGTATTTTTATTTGTCTCTGAAATCCTGCCATAATAAATAGTCACCCCAGTATCATGAATGCAGCTACGTGTGTGAAAAGGTACATGGTTTCCATTGTGATAGTTACTCCATTTTAGAAAGCTGTATCTCTACTAGGTATTGTGATGGCATCATTATTTCAGTGTACCTAAAGTAATCCAATTTCTGTATTTAGGTGTGTTAGTGCAAAAGCCATGCCAGTCCCACAGGTCACAGAGCATCAGTGTGTGGCTCAAATTATTCTTTCAAGTGTGAATTACCTCACACTTACTCACACTTTATTTTCTCTGCTGGAGGAGTGCCCAGTGCTGTCCGTCATTTGGTGGGGTAGTTCACCTTTTGTGGTCCATGCGAAGCCACGCAGCTGGCAGTGAGCTGCATCTCTCTCGTCCTTGGCACTACCAATACTGGAGCACCCAGAAGTGAGCACTGTGATGCTGTGGTTGTACTCGAGCAGCCATGGTGATGCTTTTTTTTAAGGCTCCTTGCTTTAATCACATAGCTTGAGATGCCTAGAAGAGCTGTGGGGCCTTTGGTTTTCTTTTCCAGGATGGGCTGAGATATGGAATTGTGCAGATGCTCAAATTCAGCATGCAACAGTGGAGTTAAATCCCAAGCCTGCTTTTAGAATGTGGGCCTTTGGCTTACACAGTGCTTAATTGCACAGACCTTTTCTTTCCTGAAGCTGAGGCTGCCAGAACCTCAGCAGGAAAATAGCTTGACTAGGGGAGCTAAGAGGTGAACAGATTACCTCTTTGTTACAGACTTAACATATCTACAATTTCAACAGCTGAAAGACAGAAAACAAGTAAGAGGGGTTTGAGGATCCTCAGTTAAGAACTATAACTTCTTTATATCTATCTATCTATCTATCTATCTATCTATCTATCTATCTGTTTTTTTATAGGGTGAAATGAGACAGGCAAAAGTACCTTACAGAGGTCTAGATTGCAAGGTGCTCACTGTATGTTTTGCATAGAGGTACAGCAGAGCTGATGTTCAGTATGATCTTAATGAAAAAGTTGAAGGAAGAAAGGTATTTTAAAATTTTATGTCAGGGAAGCAGTATTACAAAATACTTAAAGATTTGTAGCTTAGATTTTTCACAAGGACAATTTATCATAAATCTTCTGATTCCAGTAAGAATTATGATATGTGAAGCACAGGTAGGAAAAAAATCAAAACCAGAATGTTTGATCATGATTTGTTGTTTGAACATAAGGGTTTTTTGTATGTAAATGACTAAGTTGAAAAGCCATGAAAATCGTTGCCCTCATATTTTCTCATTAGTTTGCATGGAAAAAACTCTTCCAATTAGTTTTTATTTACTATTACAACATCACTGAACTACTGAAAGGAAAAGGGAGCAAATTAAAGGAATCATCTAAACAAAATAAGTGCTTGATATAGTACTGCTGAAAACAAAAAATGTAAATAGTGGGCTTACATTGCTTGAATAGTGGCAGAGAATTAGAACTTTCTGGACTGTATTGATCCTCTGTTACCTTCTGTCTGGTTCTCATGAGTACTTCAAAGGAAGCATAGAAAAAAAAAAGAAAAAATAAATCTATGATAAGCAAATAAAGAGCTACCAACCTGTAAACAAATACCTAATGCCAAAAAGTTAATTCTGTCTCTCTTTATTTTCCCTGCTTTCCAGATCTGGACAATATTTTAAATATGGAGTGCTTATTTAAATCTTGCCAGAGCTTTTAGGAAAGTGAAAACCTTAATTACAAAGGCAATGTAAATGACTTTTTTTTTTTTTTAATATGCCATTTAATTTAATCACTAATTGTGCTTTTCTAAAGGTGTTTTGGCAGGATTAGAAGCTCTAATGTAACTTGGATATGACTTTAAAAGCTGGAGCTTTTCTTGCATGGGTGGGAATGTCTCTTTAAACTTCTCTCACAACATTTACATCAAATTTTTGCATGAGTCTGTAACTTTCAAGCGGAAGGTTCTGTAAATTGTTGGAGAAATGAAGGAGTCATCATCAAAAAGAGAGAGAATTGCTCTGGTGGTGTGGACAAGTTCAGGTTTCTTGCCCCATTGGAGTAAAACCCTCAAGCCCAAGTCTGCTGGAGTTTACAGAGGGACAGAAGACTTCATCCAGGCACACCCTTTGTGGTTGTTTTGAGCCACAACAGATGATTCCTGTGACCTAACACCATAATTCCATGGTGGATTACATTAGCATGATTTCCCTGGCATTGTGACATCTTTCTTGCTTCCTGCAGTGGCAGTAGCACCAGGGATGTGGAAGAATTGGAAGAGCTGGGAGGCCTTCTATGTGTTTTCAAGGGGGAGAATTAATTTTACAATTCCTCGAATATACTGCCTGTATTTTTGCTGTTCTCCTCTGTCTATGGGCCCTCTGAGTAGAAGAACAGAAATTACAGATAAAGAACAGACGAAGCATTCAGAAGTTTACATGTAATAAACTCAAGACAATGAGGAGTAGTATAAAACTCCTGCTGCTGTGTGATTATCTATTGGTAGTGTGAGCACAGACATTCTAATACTGAATCCCTTCTTCTTTTCCTTTTTTTTTTTTTTTTTTTATGAGTTGACTGTGTAGCAAAAAAGGTAGCTGAAATCTACATGTTAAGATGATGAAAGTTTCTATTCAGCTGTTTTTCAAGGCACTCTGAATTGCAGAAGGGAATCCACACTATAATGTCAAGGCGTTACATTTATAGCAATGCTGATGTTGTTCTAATCCAAAACAACAGAATGCATTCTGAGTTTCCAATCTATTGGTTATTAAGTTAAATTACTTTTTTTTTCCCAGTGGAACAGAGAGGAGTCTTACGAAGTAGATGTAAATTATAGGGGGGGGGGGTTTGACACCTTTTGTTTCTTGTACAGCATTTCTGCAGTTCATAGTTATATAAGCAAGGAAAGGATGGAGGAGAAACCATTCAGACAGTTTTTCTAGCTTTCTTGTTTTTGAGAGGACTCTGTGATCTCTACAGTGTACTTGCTGGTAGTGGGCTCATCTCATGGGATGAGTGGGTTTTATTTCCATCAACTTCCTTGGAGCTGTGAGCTCATTTTTGAAACAAATATTTTTAATCAGGTGGTTTAGTAAGGTCTGAGCAGAGCTTATCCTCTCCAAGTCTTTTTTTTTTAATCTTTAAAAACATGTCTAGAAGAAATGTCACCTCAAATAGAAATCTTTAGGAAAGAGAAAAGTCATCATAAAAGCTTGGCAGTAACTTCATTTTATGCATGAGCTTTGTGGATGTTTTTATCCCATTGTATATAGAGAACAATGTTAAGTGAAAAATGAACAAGCTTTCATGTAAAAACAGTGTAATTCTGAAAGCTGAGGTATTTCCTGAAGTGTGAGTTAAATTGTTTTGAGGCAGATTTTTCCTTAAGCCAGGAAATACAGGTCTTCCGGTGAAATTGTTTCCACTGGAAGGTTTCTGCACTGCTTTCCAGGTGGAGAGTGTGCACTTCATTGTAGAGATGAACAGCAATTGCTGTGTGAGAGCTGGGGCTGCTGACGGCAGTGTCACTCAGCAAAAAGTGTAAAACTCTATCAGAATATACCCACATGGGCTTCAGTCATTCCAGGCTGAAGTGCAGAGAAGTGTTTGAATGTTGTATATGAAGAATGAAGTTCATCAGTTGAAAATAAATGCTTTGCACAAATTACTTTTACTTTTTCTGCTGTTTTTTTTGTGATGAAGGGGAATGTAAATAGTTCTGTCATTAATTATGAATTCTGTTTTTCTTTCTTGTTCTGATTTGCAGTGTGTGCTGTACTTGTGGGCCTTGAAAATCCTTTACCCCAAAACACTGTTTTTACTTCGTGGGAACCATGAATGTAGACATTTAACAGAGTATTTCACATTTAAGCAAGAATGTAAGTCTATCTTGCCTTTCTCCTCTTAACTCCTTTTTCAGCAACTTAATTTGTAATTTTACAAATACTTTATACTGGTTCACTATTAGTAAATTTTCATGTACTTTTCATGTTAACTGCCATTAATTTTAAATTGTTGTTAAATCCCTGTTCCCTGAGAGGGCAGTCGCCTCTCAGTGGTGTGGAATGGAAGGGCTTAGAGCCCCCCACATGTGAGCTTTCCAGCCTGGTGTGGGAGCATCCTGGGGCTATTGTGGGTCCATCTGGGCCTGGATGCTCTTGGTAAATGTGTTCTGCTGCTGACACTTCTTGCAGCAGCTGAGGGTTTGCTGCCCACGCAGCAACCTGGCAGGCAAAACCTGCTGGCACACCAGCCCTGGCACCTGTGTCAGGTTCCTGACTGCTGCTTAAGGAGGGCCTTATCTCATGGAGCAGGAGGAAAATACAGGGAATCTTTATTTTAGTTTTTCCTTTAGGTATAGCATTTTCTTATTTATCCTGTGTGTATGCTTAAACTTCTCAATGTGCTGTTTTTATATGAATTCCTTTCTGTGTTGCAAGAAAGGATGCAGTGACACATAAAAGCTCATTAGATGTAGACCTTTACCTGCACATTGAAGCTTTTTTCCCCCTGTGACACTGTAAGATAAAACTGTGGCCGCAAGTGTGTGTTTCTTATTTACAAGGGGGATAAAGGAAATGTCAATTGGCTCAAAGGCTTCATGGTTTACTGAGTTTAATATGCATATTGGTAAATTAACATTTCAGCTTCATTGTACCACCTCGTTCATTTCATAATGGCATTTCTGTAGATAATTAATTATAAGGGACTGGGCTAAAGTTCTGACTATTTCATAGAGAGTATATTGAGTAATAATGATGATAGCCAGTCAGCAGATGTTTTAAGGCTTGCTCTACAGATTTCATACTGAGTAAAAATGGTAGACTGTAATGGTATATTCAGTTGTTTGTTTACAGTTTTTTAGAAAAAATATGATAAAGTTTTATTAATTTCACCTCAGAACAGGAAGAATTTTTCCAGCAGTAGATTCCTGAAGATATTTTTGTAAGAAGCAAGAGTTTGGGTTCAGTCCTCAACACCAGATAGAACAGTGAGAGAAAAAGTTTGAGATATTAAGCATATTCCTTTTTCCTCTTAAATATTGATGGTGCTTTCTATTACCGTCTTAATTTTTAAAAGGTAAAATCAAATATTCAGAACGTGTATATGATGCCTGCATGGATGCCTTTGACTGCCTTCCCTTGGCTGCTCTGATGAACCAACAATTCCTGTGTGTACATGGTGGCTTGTCTCCGGAGATCAACACCTTAGATGACATCAGAAAAGTAAGTCTTTGAGGTATTACGTATTAGCACAACGTAAGCACCATTGGACGACTCCTTGTGCCATGTTAAGTGTTGTGCTTTCTCAGAGAAGATACAAAAGAGGTCTAGAACCTCACAATATACAAAGATATAAAAAGGAAAGCTTATGTGATTGCAATCAATAGAGTTGGTATTTTTTTTAAATAGTCAAGAGCTACATTCTCAATAAGTCCAGCCATATTTTTGGTATTTGAGTGCCCAGCAGATAGTCTGATTGAGCCTTATTCATGCTTGTGTACTCTTATGTTCTGAGAAGTTTCTCAGAAATGTCATGGAAGTTCAGAGAACAATGTCAAACAGCTTCTTCGCATGTTCCAGTGTTATTATGTGTTATCAAGGATTAATTTTTTTATTCATGTGTTTTGTAGAAGATATCTCAGTTGATGTTTCTAAGAAGGGATATTTAAACCATTCATTCTTAGTTGTTTTCAGAAAAAAAAATATATCTTGTTTGCTGTTTGAGACTTTCAGACACGGATATAATTTCTGAGCTTTCAAGTTAGTAAAAGGTAATTGATATTCTGAGGTTAATTTGTAGTCTGCTGAGAAATGAATATAGTTAAAAAAAACAACAAATTGAGCCAGTAATTACATGTTTTGGTTTAAAAGCAATTAGCTTAAGATATTAACTGCACTTTAAAAAATTACTGAATGCAAAATTTTGTTTCTGAGGTAAAGGTTCACTATCTCAGTAAACAAAAATACTCTGCATAAAAATTAGCTGGCTTTGCAACAACATAATGGCAGAGTAGAGTTGTTTAGCTCTCAGGTTCTAGATTAGGTTCATTAACACCTTCCCTTCCCCCTGCCCAACCCGCAGGTTTATTTATCTTTGGCAATCAGCACAAATTGGGTTTGCATATTTATGAATTTTTGTTTAATTTAAATGAATTGTAATTACACAAGTATTAATTGGAGAGGGCTGAAATAAGACGTGTAGATATGCTGTGACTATATCAAGATGAAAATGCGAAGGTAAAATTGTAGAGATCTCTTATTAAAACTTTGAGTGTTGGAAACTTACAAAACCAATTTGTTCTCTTTGAAATTTTTTTGGAGTGGAGAAGGTATCTACTAGCTACTGAATCGTTGCTTGATCTTTCCAGTCAAAATAGAGAATGTTTCAGATTGCAAGCCTTATTCATACTCCATCTTAACAGTGCTGTTCTTACATGAAAGAATTCTTGAGATAACACATGGTGTTTTTATCTTAAAGAGTTCTTGCCAGAGAATACTGATTTTTATTATTTTATTGTTTTTCTATACTTCATCTTATTTGTGATTCTTATGATTCTATGTAATTTGAAGTTTTAAATACCTATAGTAAGACCAGAAAGAGAAGTTTTCAGCTTCTTAATTAGGGTTAAGGTTACGGGAGCAACAGGAATGTCATGCCAAGATGCTGTGATGCAGAGATATTGTCTTGATATTTAGATACAATTTTTTGTGAAAATGTACATAAATGAAAATAGGAACTTGCTTTGAAATAACTACTGTATTTTCTTGAGGTGCCCTACTTACATAAATTAAATGCTCTAAGGTTTGAAAAATCATGAAATACAGAAATATTATATTCTCCCTTGTCAACTGGAATGCTTGCAAAAACCAGTAGAAAAGGCAAAAACAAAACCCCAAAAAATTAATATAGAATGGAAATCCACTGTATCTCTCAATTTTCAGTTGCATCTTTTCCCTCTATCCCATGTCAGTGTTCGCAAGGAGTGTTTTGCTGTTACTCAAACTCCATTGTTTTAAAGCTGAAGAACAGATTGCTTTGAGTCTCTTTTTCGCCTGCTCATGCAATGAAAAACAGTAATTTTGCTTCAATGTTTCTGTGATACATAGTTGAAAGAAGTTAGTATTTCTTTGTCTCCTATTTTTCTTAGTTAGATCGATTCAAGGAACCACCTGCGTATGGACCTATGTGTGACATCCTGTGGTCAGACCCGTTGGAGGACTTTGGAAACGAGAAGACTCAGGAACACTTTACTCACAACACAGTCAGGGGGTGCTCGTACTTCTACAGGTGATTATTGCTACTTTGAGTAGTTTTCTGTTGGTGAACTGGTTCTGGTTTTGCAGTATAAATGTTTGCTTGAACTTTGTGGCACTACTTAGGTAATTAGGTCTTTTTTTCTGCAGGCTAGCCTTGTTTTCAGAAAAAAAATCATGCTTGTTTTATTTGAATTTCTTCTCTTATGCCACACTGGGAAAATTCTAAATCACTTAAATTTAATTTTCACCAAAGCCCGTGTATTTTGTTTATTTCTGTTCTTTTAAGTTAGAGAATGAATGTGTCACTTTTAAAAAGGGGGTACATAACTGCATGTCTAGTTTGAATGTCAAAACTTAATTTCCAGTGAAAGGTGCCAGCACTGGAAAACTGATTACCTATTGTTCTGCAGAGTAAATAAAAACAGTGATTTCCCCCACAGAGGTACTTTTTTTTTCTCTCAGTTTGAACAATTTTTTTTTCTTTTTTTTTCGTTTGGGAATAATTTTTCTTAAGAAATTCAGAATTTGAAGAGCATTTGTTAAATGGGATGTAATAATATCTGAAATGCAAACAAGTGCTTGTGTCATTCTTGCAGAAACATGTATCTCCCTTCCTTTGACAGTGTGGGGATTGTAAGGAATTTGGACTTTTTTTTTATTTATTCTGGTAGTTAAGAACAACATACAGGGACACCAGAGTAGCAAAACTAGGAGGGGAGGAGGTTAAATGGCAGAATTAGCAATGTATTCAGTGGAATATTAATTAAAAATTCCATTTTTGTTCAGGAGCAATGTGAAGATACTATTGAAATGTTAAGAGGTTGTTGAACTTTTTGAAGTGAAGCAGTTCTGCTTCAGCCCATGCTAGTTACACACAAATCTAAGTTTTCTCTACAAACTCAGCAGAAGAGAGGAATCCAGCTCTTTCACTTGCCTTAGAAAATCTCACCTTGAACACTGACTGTAGCTGTTCAGTAACATATCAAAAGTAAATCAATGGCTTCCACCAGCAGCCAGGTGACAGAGCCGCTGGAATCAGCCTCCTTGTTGGTAGCGTTACCAGGAAGGTAGCAGATGGTTTGATGCTAAGAAATGAGATTTCCTGCTCCCTTCTTGGAGCTGTAGTTGCTGCAGCGTGGGGCCAGCTAAGAACAGAGCAGTTTGCTCTGCAGGCTGTTTGCTCTGCTGGAAGTGTTTCTGCTGGGAAAGTCCAACAGCCACGCTCAGGTCCATGATGTCTGGAAGGTGCTTAGCAGATGTGTTAGGGCTCATCATGAAAGGAATGGCAAACTGCTGCAAACAATTGATCAGTGCAGAAATGGGCTGAGACTGAGGGGTAAAATCATTGCTTATGATTTTTATGATTAGCTGCTGGTGTGTACCTGAGACTTCCAGGCACTGCACATGCAGGTAATAGTGATTTCCTGTCATGAATAGCCTGGCAGACATGGCTTGTGCTTAAATACAGAGCTGTGTATCTACTGGAAAAACCTCTAGATTTTAGGTTGGGGTTTTTTCAGATGTCTGTCTGCTCCCTACAGTTGCCATAAAATTCCCTTAATATATATATCAGTTTCCTCCAGAGAATGTATCAGACCTAGTCTGTGTCCTGACGCATATCCAGAAAAGTGCACGTTTCAGGAGAAGAGGAAATACTCAGAAGACAGCTAATTATCAGATCATGTGTGAAGACATGTAACTGTTTAATGATTCAATTAGAAGGCTAGCTTGGAGTCACGTTATCTGACATTATATAAAGACAAGCATTCCTTTTAAAAGAAGTACCTAGTTGCCCTGAAAGATGACTAATTGCTTGCCTAATGATTAGACCTGGTAAAAAAACTGTCCATCAGTGTGGAATGTCTAATTTTCCTTGCCTTTTCTAGTTACTTCCTGATTAAAGGAACAAATTTTCCTAAACAGGCAGCTCAGCTTGTAAAGGAAGGACTGAATTACTCAGTCCTCCTTCAAGAATGCCTATTGATAGAATGATTGTGTTTATTCTGCACTGAATAAAATTTCTTAAGTTTCTTCAGTCATTTCCAGAACAGGAAGTTAAAAGATGATAGCAATGAGGATTTTGAATGGAGGTCAGGAAGATTTCAGTCATATCTGCGAATCAGTGAAAGTATTTCTAGATTATTAAGATCTCCTAATTAATTGCAAGAAATATCTGTCATAAAGAACTTTTATTTATTGGAGATGTTCATTATAATGACAAGTTGCAAGTTACTTTGCTCTGACTTAAAGTTATTTCCTAATACAAAAATGCTGTGAGGAAAAAAACAGTAATGTGGCTTTCTAACTGTGCATCCATCATGTTAACTGGAACTTCCATCTCAGAAATCCTGTGCATTCAGCCAAAACCCATTTGTGGAATGTTGGGCTGTTTCTATGAGAAAGTATAAAGACTGTAGCTTACAGTAGTCTGACAGGCTTCTCACTGCATTTCTTACATGATCACTCTCATACAGCCTATTGAATTTCAAACTGATCCAGTATTTCTTCAAGAAACGTCCTTTTATGTAAGAATTATTGAAGCTGCTGTGGCTAGTTGTAAAATGTCAGATCTTGAGACCATAGGCATACCCTGTCATTTAGAGATGTAAAAGATAGTCAGCCTGATTTTCAGAAGTGCTCAGTCAACACTTAATGCACACCTTTAGCATCTAGCAGCATTTTGTACTGTGGATTGTTGAAATAGCACAATGCCAAAGTGAAACGTTAACTGTGAAATATAAGGAATTCATGAAACTATATTAAAGTTTCTGGACCTTAAAGAGACCAAAAAGTGGTACGGATGGGATTTCATTTTCCTTGTCTGAAGTTTAAAATTGTATGTCCTTTGTAGTCATGGTCATGTTTGATGCAATTTTGTGAAAAAGTAGAAATAATTAATGGAGTGCAGGTTGCTTAATTTGTTCTTTTATTATGAGTTAAGTTTTTCTTTCATCCATACCCAAAATAATGTTGTGTTCAGAGTGTATTACAAACAAGAGGGAATTAATTTGTCACAGAGTGATATTAGACCCACAGGCAAACAGTTTTTCAGCTGATCTATCTAGTAAAGAAGTTTTCCTGTTTACCAGATTATCTAGTTCTTACCTTGAATTTTGCTAGCAAATATTTATTTGCACTTAGCAATTTGTACTGATCTTACCAATGACCCTTTGCACTTCTTAGGCCAGTGGTACAGAAACTCTCAGGCATTTTTATAGGTTGGACACCAGGAAGAACTTCTTCACTGAAGGGGTGCTCAGGCATTGGAATGACTGCCCAGAGAGGTGGTGGAGTCACTCTCCCTGCAGGTGTTTAAGAAACATTTGCCAGCCTTGGATAGCAGTGAAATGTTTACAGATGCTCTGGGCTAGAGTAAAAATTTTGGCCCTAGGAGCACATGATTTCAGTGGTGCACTTGATGTGCAAGTTCAGTTTGTCAATATGCAAAGATTAAAGAAATGTCTGCTGAAAGCTTTTGAAGACTGTAGTGTGTTTCAGCTCAGGGTGGGAGGCACAGTTGTGTGAATTTTTTTATTTTTTTTTTCTAGTATTAGCATTTTAAACAGATTCTTTTGCCCACTTCCCTACTCTTCTTCCTCCCAGGCCAGAAGCTTTTTGCTGCCCTCACATGGTCTGCCCAGATGTACTGGCAGAATTGCTTGTGTTGCTCCATCAGGCACGGGAAAGCATCCAGTTTTAAAAGAATGACTCTGCAAAAAAGATGTGTTTATTTGTTCTAATTGTATGCAGTTCCCTGTTCCACTTCCCAGTGCAGCTCTGCAGACAGCACAGCTAAGAGCAAGCGAAAGCTGGTGGAAGGGGATGTTCTGAGAGTTGCTTAGGATAGCAGCAAAAGCATTTGCCTTTGGAGACTCAAGTGCAAGGCCAATGGATTTTGCAGGAAACCTATTTTATATGTGCATGTAATGTTGCAGAAGCTTTTGGACTAAATTTGAATGTTCTCTTTTGAAAGAAATACTTATGCCTCTCTTTCAATGGCATGATGAGGGATATGAAAAAAATTATGTTAATTCCATCTATTTTTTCCAGTTATTGGTGGAAAAACAATTTGAAAACATTTACCATTTTGGTTCATGTTAGCAGAGAATTGCTTCTCTTTTAAAACTTTTAAAAGAGAAAAAACTCTTTTAAAAGCCCAGAAGTAATCAGTGTTCATGCAAAAGAGACCTCAGAGCTGGTAAACTATGCATGAGGCATGTTAATGAAAGAAGATGCCCAAGTAGGGAGTATCACAGTCACGTACTCCATGGGGAATAACATCTCTCTAGCTTAGCAGAGGGGTGTTTTGTTTTCTCTGTGAGTCACGGCTCCTGCGTGATTCAGCATGAAGGCAGGAGGCTGGGTCGCTCTGGAAAAGCCTGTTGCGTGGGGGATTCCTGTTTGTTTGTTTTCCCTCTTGGCCAACTGCTTTATTTCTGGATCATCTGAATTGCAGTCTGGGCTCTGCAAAGCAGGGCAAGGAGAAGAGTGTTTCTGGAGGGATAGCGCTGTGAAAAACTAGTAGGGAATTTGATTGCAAGTCAGTCATTTTCATAAAAAAGATAAGAAAAAAGATTTCCTAGCAGAAATAATTTCTGTAAAAGTTTATTTCTGATAACTTTTGTCATATTGTTGGTTTTGTTGGCTCTTTGTAGAAGAGCTCTTATTTTTACCTGCTTTTTATGATATGTACTTTTTTGTTAAGGAATATTGTTTAATCTAAAGCAAACAGATACTAAAGAAATGTTGGATAGCATATGTGATAGCTGCAAATGATGGAAAGTTTGCTTCTCCCCAGCCCCTGCTTCAACAAGAAGCTCAAGAAAAATGCCTGCAAGCTGCTTTGCCTTTTTCAAAATGAAATGTCCAGATAGACTGTTCATGGGTTGTGGTGGTCTGGATAAAAGGGCAGCTGGGCACTTTGATGGTCCCATGCTATTCACTTGTAAAAAAAGAAGGCAGGCACATTGGTTTTTTAGTAAATTTGCATGGAGCACTGTGTGACTTCTCTGCCTTTGTAGACGTGGGCCCAGTGGAATCAGCCAAATTCTGCTAGAAGTCTTATTTTACACAGATTTATGAAGAACAAGATAATTAAGCAATAAAAAACCCCACGACTTTTGTACTTGAAATGGGAAGAAGAACTTATCCTGTCTATTTAAGAGCATTTTTTACCACTTCATTATATCTTCTTTAAAAGCTGTACGTAACACTGGGTGAAAATAATACTATGGAGGAAAAAAAAATAATAGCCTAGACATTTTGAGCAGCTGCACTGATAATGAACATAATCAACTGTCTATCAGATTTTCATGACAGACCCCAGTTTTCAGAAGTTAATGTAAAAATTTCTAAACAAAATGTACCATAAGTCTACATTTAGTCACAATTAATTATGAAAAGAAATGTATGCAAATCAGTTCTCATTTGCCAGTGGTTTGAATGGCAGCCTGTCAGTATTTGAGATCATTGCAGTTGCCAAAACGATACCCCACGTAATCTGGGAATTGAAATTGTTTTATAATGACAATCTTTTTAGACAATTCCAAATACGAGACCTGCATCTGAGAATATATGCTGGGTGCTGGGTGGCTCAAGTCCAGAAACAGCAGTGTAGCATTCCACTGCATTTGTAGCTTCTAGCTGCAAATGACATTTCAGCTTCAAAATACCCAGGAAGGTTTGGAAGCAAGTACTATAATTTCTCTTGGATAAACTGAAGGAAGATGATGCTTTAGATTGGGGGAGGGGATGTGTAAGTTTTCATCTTTTTCATGCATGAAATTAGAAACTGATTGCAAGTGGACTAAGGTGGTCCATGAAATCATGCCTGGGACAGCAGTTTTTTGTATAATGTATAGTTGAAATTTTTTACTTTTTTTTATCTTGCTCAGCATGTTTAGCTCAGATGTATTTAGTGAGCACATTTTTGGGGTTTCAGAAGTCAGAGGATTTTAAGTTGCCAAGGGGAAAGATAATTTGTTTATCAAGGAGATAAAGCTCAGGAAGATAAACATCCCCAGTTTGAAGATTGATTTGCCTTTCTTCTTTCTGTCTCTTTCCCTCTCTTTCCACTTAACCGCCTTATTTTCTGGCGTCACAAGCAGCCACTGCATAGAGTAGTCAGTGGGGAAAGTTTTCTGTTGCAAGCAACTGTTGTATTACATTTTGCTTTTTTGGAGTACATGTAATCTTAGAGTAATAAGAGAAAGTACCTTTTCTCTGACAAGCCATAGGCTGATTGTTGGTGTCTAATGAATTGGAGATTGTAGCATTCCTTTCCAAGCAGTTATGGGGTGGCATTAAAAAGCCACTGCTGGTGATGTTGTCTCTACTGAAATCTGCCTGCAGAGCAGGCGCTGATTTCATGAATGATGCATGTTGTATGATACATTTTTTGAAAGCTAGAGTGCTGTGTGCTGCTTCTGATAATGCCATAACAGGTGCTATTACTTTTTTTCTGACAGTTACCCTGCTGTATGTGAATTCCTACAGCACAATAACTTGTTATCCATACTCCGAGCTCATGAAGCCCAGGATGCTGGGTAAGTGTGTGTGGAGAGGGGGCAATAATAATAATTATGTGTAATGGCCTACCATTCCCAAACAGAGCACAGAAAGGAAGAGCAGCTGAGTTGAACTGAGAATGAACTGGAAAATATAAGTTGCAACAGCTCTCACATTTTACTAATGCTAAAAAAATGCACACTGGCATTGCAATGTTTTTTGTATTATTAGTGAGTTACAAGATTTAATGAATCCTTGTATAGGCCATGTACTTAGCCTTGGTGATTTTAAGTGATATAAAATTACCAAAATTTTTTCGATGCCACACATGGAAAGAAAAAAAATCATTTCAGAAAAAGGTTTGCAAATATGGCAGAGTCTTTTGACACACTGATTGCCATGATGACAGAGAAGTTATTTGGCTCATAAAGGCTAGAACTGCCATCTTTTAGGACTTTCTCAGCTACTTGAAACTTTTGGGCCTACTGGTTTTATACTTCCTAAAAAAAAAAAAAATAATAAAATTGTGGAACTCAATAGACACATACATTTTTCTGCAAAGTATCATTAATGAGTTCAAGAAGTCTAAGCCATTGCATGAAAAAACAGTACAGGTCAAATATCAGGTAGTGGTGATGGTTCCCCATAAAACTATTGTCATTATAAAGCTAGAATTTTTTGTGCTGCTTTAAAAAATTACTTCAAAATTCCTCTTATTTGAAATGTGCCATACTTGTGGGATATTAATGAAGGATTGGAATCTGAATAAGCAGCTTTGGATATAATGTATTTATTGTTGTTGTTATTATTATTATGTTTGGAGGTTAAAACTTTACACAGCTTGAATGGCAATAAAATATAAATTAGTGGCATTGTAGGAATAAGGTCAGTATTCACTATGCATGTAAAAAGGCGTTCTGAATGTTTGAATTGTCATGACTTCAAAATGTTAATGCAATTAAAAGCAAACTATTACTATGCCAGAAATGCCTAGCATGAAATACGCAAGGGTAACAAAATTTCATTTTTCTTGTATTGCTTTCCAGTAAAGGATGAAAACTAAAATTTTGTGCAAGAGATTGCATTGAAACTATACAACAGTTTCAGTGCAGCTTTTGTGGATGTTGGCTAAATTCTTAGGTTTCTTGTAGCTGAGACTAAAGAACGATGATTAGTGTACTTGTGTCTAAGTACTGTTTGGTTGTTTTCTTTCCAATTACTTTTAGGTTTAATGTTTGATTATTTGTTGGTCCAATAAGCCTTTATTTTTTATGAGGACATAAGGTTAGGTAATGAAAACATGCAGACATTAATAAACTGACTAGTAGAGTGGATAAGATTAGACACAGCACTGAAAGTTTCAGATGCCCTCTTTCGCCTTCCCTTCTCACACCACCTGTGTCCCCTGGCCTTGCCATTGCTTCCATGCCTGGAGAGGGCAGGCAGTGGGAGGGTCAGGGGGGGATGCACACTTCCCTTCTGAAGGCAAGACCCTCCCCAGGCACCTGCTGGTCCTTGCTTCACACACAGTCCCACAGCGGGAAACTCTGGGAATGTCCTGGGCACTGAGCAAATTCACAGCAAATTTTCCACCTCTGGCTCACTGAACTTCAGACCGAGGCGCAACTTTGAAGCATGCATCCCTGGTCATATCAAGTGGTTATAATGAGAAGGTTTGCAGGAAATACTTCCTTCCTGTGGCTTCTAAATAGCTCATGTGCATGTTTTTCAGTCTTGCCATTTGTTAACAGCCAGAGCACAAAGGTACTGGGCGATTTTTTGCACTGGATGTGGTCAGTGACAAATACATGTTCAATGCTGGGCAGTAATTGGTATCTTTTCTTTCTTAGGTATCGTATGTACAGGAAAAGCCAAACAACAGGCTTCCCTTCGCTAATCACAATTTTTTCAGCACCAAACTATCTAGATGTGTACAATAACAAAGGTAAGAATTTAATTCCTGTTAATGTACAATAGACTTTTCTTCTGTTTACTTGATTATGTTGGTGTCTTTTCATTCCTTTATTTATCAGTTCATGCCCATTCCACTTATTATATAATACAAATCTAATTAAATTCATTGCTGGCAGATATATGCCTCTGAATATAACTGTATTTTAATATGCCTTAGGATATTCCTATATTTTGACTGCAAGTTATTAAGTAAATGTTACACGGGAAGCAAAACTTAAAACAGCCCTATTAACTAAGAGAAGTATATTAAGAAATGCTCTGGGTGAGATGTTTAGAGTTTAGTGTTCATTATAATTAATTGTCTGTTTCTTGCTTCTTTCCAATAAAATTATTGGAGTTTGTATGTCCAAACTGTCTAGACGGTTAAACTTTGACAGATCATGAGTGGATAAAGCATGGGATGGATGTCTGTGTTCTTTTACATTTTGGGTTTTTTAATCCTTGACCACTGAAGTGTAGAAAGCTAAATATAAATAGCCCAAAAAATAAAAAAAAGTTACTTACAGAAATTAGAGTCACTGGTCACTGTGACTAGGCTCCACTGAATAAAAGTCTTCGCAGCTTCTATGAATTTATTAATTTATTGCATTTCCAGAAATCTCTAATAAACTGGAAAAAAAGAATCATGTTTCTAGAAATTAAGTTTTCTAGTAAACCTGTCTTCCTATATCTTGAAATGAGCAATATTGTTTACTTTCTCCTAGTCCCCATAATGATAAAATAATTTGTGTTCCTCTGCGAACAAAGTAAAATAATTCTTTCTCTGTTATATTATTGAAAGTTGCTCCCTTGCAAAGAGATCATTTTCTCTTAAGAAGTGATGTTTTTAATTTGCTTGTTTGCAGAGGAAGCAAGCAATACTTCTTTTTTAACTTGCAAAAGAAAGCTTCTTCGGGCATAATTTTGTTTTATAAAATTTATAGTCTAAAAGCTTTTATGCCATGAGCTGTATGCAAGGGAAGGAAACACTTCACTGGTGCATAATGGGGTTGTACACCTCAAATTTCTCATTATGCCTGTTAACTTGTGGAAAAATTAATGTGTTATTCTGCAAAACCATGCAGGCAGAACTGTCAGTAGCTACTTCTGAAAAAGTTAATGATGTAGGGACTCTGCTAGCAACTTAAGAAGTGCAGGATGAAGTAAGAAATATGCTCATTTTCTTGGTAAGATCATTGCTATTGGCGGAGAAGTGTGTTTACTCTCCTGGTTGGCTGCTTTGGGTCAGAGGCTGAGCCATCACAAGTCGGTACAAGGAAGGTGATAGAAAGTGCTCACCTTTTGTTTCATAGGCATGGAAGCAGTTCTCTGCAATGAAGGCAGTGGGTGAATTATGTGAAACTTTGTCTCGAAGGCAAATGTTAAATGGAAAGCTATGATTTACAAGGTTCAAAGCCTTGAATTTGAAACTACAGAGTTTGCATGGTAGAGAAGTGCCTCTGTTATCTCCATTTCCCTTGTTCCAGGATGCTCCATTGTCGCAGGCAGGTCTTATACGTGGTGGAAAGCCTATTCTGATGGAAATCTGTACACCATTTACTGAGAGGTGCTGGTTATCTGTGGCCACAGCTGGAGTTGGTGTGCACTGCCAGCCATACCTGGTCAGAGAGCTCAGGCAATTCAGGCAGTGATGTGGCACCAGCACCTGTGCGCCACCCCTTAATATAGAACTTGTTGTAAATTCAGAGGCTGACCTTTAACAGCTTTGTAATGGATCTCCATTGAGTTTATCTGCCTCCTTTTCTCTCATTAGAAGTTTTGACACATTATTTCATGTGACTGATTGCACTGGCTCTTGGCATTTAAAGTACATCATGCACAGTTTTTCATGCTGCGTTGCTCATACATCTTTATCTGGACAGTCTCTGGGTGCTTGCTTCCCTCTTCAAGGGAAAAACCCACTATCATATAGAATGAGCCCAAAACATGGCTACTTGTTGGCTTCCTTGGTTTGCAGAAAATGGATTAACGGAGAGCACAGTTTCTGACTGATTTCAGGAGAAAAAGGAAGATACTTCCATCCAGAGGTGCTGTCAGAGAAGTTGCTCTAGCTGAGTCATCATGCAGTGATGATTGATTTTTACAGGTCATCTGGAGGTTTGGTTACTGTCAGTCCTTGAAAAAGGAATTACTCTTCTACTAGTAAGCACCTTCCTTTCTAGTATGCATTCTCAGTGTTCCTCTGGTTGCCAGCCAGCAAAATCACCCTGAATAAATTCCTGAGAGGCTCCAGCTCTCACTGACATGAAATGGGTTTTTTTTAAATGCAGTATTGTTTAAGGTAAGTACATTTTTTTAAAAGCTGCAAAAGGCTAAGAATGCTCATTTTTTTACCCCAGGTTGATAGTTCTCACACCCATTAAAGCAGATGCTCTGAGCTTTTTCAAAGCACTTTGTGAGTAGACCTGTTTGCCAACTTTATCCAGGGGCTCCTTCAGTCCCTGCTGGAGGGCAGCCATGGGGTCAGATATGTCCTCAAAGAACAATAGGAAGGCAGCGGTCTCAGTGCAAAAGGCAGCTTGACAGGAGTAGCTGAAGGTACCCAAATAAGCCCATGGTCAGCATATTTGCTGCTAATAATGCTGCCATGGAGCCTCTGCATGGGCTGTCTCAGTGCTGACCCACCATGGAGACCTCTTGTGGCTTTGCACGGCTGGATTCTGGCACCAAAGGGAGTTTTCTGTATCCCTTTGGTTCCTGGCTGTGGCCTTGTGCAGGATGTGAGTTACTCACACACCATGTGGATGAGGGTGCTGTCACAGCCCCAGGCCACACACACAGAGCTTCGGGTGCCAAAGTGAGGTTTTCCAATTAGGAGGCTCCTGTCAGGGCTTCCCTCTGTAGTTAATGGAGACAGAGGCTTCAGGAGGTGATTCACAGACTCAGAAACTGCCTCGATATTGGGAGCCTTGTGTCCTCCTTTTTCCATAATTATCCTTCTCCATTACTGTTATTAATTCCTTCCATATTCATTATAATGGCGAGCATTGGAAAAGGGAAGGAATTTTTATATGGTTTTTGGCAACTTCTGAGCTACTGTTCAGTGTCTTCATAGCTTTCTCAAACATTTCTGCTTTCATTAATTTTATTAAAAGGCATAAAGATATTTTAAGATTATTATTAATACTCATTACAAGAAATACCAGTGATTCTTCTATGACTACTGTTTCTGGGGAGAAAGTTTATGCAAGAAGATAAATGTTAATTGGATTTTGGTAGTTTTCAGTGACTTCAGAAAATCATCTGTGCTGATCAAGAAACTCTGAGAAAGTTGTGTAAGTACAGATATACCCCTGGGTTCCAGGGTGCCCCATAACTAGGAGAAATTCTCAATAGCAACAGAATAAGAGGGTGCCAAAAATTACCATGTGGTATGATCTGGCCTTGTATCATGTCTAAACTTTCATTCCTGCATTCAGTATTTCTTAATGCCTTAATTAGGGCTTGCTGTAATGCTGTTTATGGGTACACACACACCCCAAAAATAAAAAAAAAATCAAGTGAAAGATTCTACAGAAATTCAGCAGAGGCAGAAAAGTTACTTGTGAAACACTCATAGTACTGGTATTTTTGTGTCTGACTGTCACTTCAGTAAGTGTGTGCTTTTTGGCTGAGTGAGCAGTTTTAACTCGCTGTTTAAAGACTATTATCTTTTGAACTCTTTTAAAATACTAGGTTTTGTAGTGGAGAGGGAGCCACCAGAGAATCCAAAGTTATTAAAAAAAAAATCTCAGCATGAAGTTTCTTCCAACATGCTGCAATATATGCATGTATTGTTTCTGAAAGGGAAAGCAGGGAAAGAAAGTCAGTATGCAGGAGAGTTTGGGATGGTAGAAAAATGAAAACCATCTATAAATCTGTATGCTTCTTCATGTATCATAAATAATATGTCAGTGCAATGTGTGTAAAGGATCAACATGAAGCATGACATGGATGATATACATGAAGAAATGTACCT
Source organism: Cyanistes caeruleus (assembly GCF_971803275.1). Classification (NCBI taxonomy): domain Eukaryota; kingdom Metazoa; phylum Chordata; class Aves; order Passeriformes; family Paridae; genus Cyanistes; species Cyanistes caeruleus. The sequence goes on from NC_141705.1 coordinate 49,105,894, forward strand.
GATCCAGACAGATCTAACAGGAAAATTTTTTTCACCTGGAAAAAGACTGAGCCGTATACCTGGAAGACAAGGATGATCTGTGAGAAATATTAGCGCTTTGAGGGGAAGAAAAGAGGTGAAACCTCTGTTTGCCCTATCAGTTTTCTTTAATGCCTTATCTCTGCTGCTGTGGTGAATTCTTGTCACAGAAACAAAAGCTTTTAAAGAAGAGTTGTCAGGGTATCTAGGTCTTCTCATTGCTGAAGCAGAGAAGTTTGCCAGAAGTGATTTTTGTATTCTGTTGATAAAATCTTGAATGTTACTTCGCTGTTTCTTTGCAAGATGCAGTGGCACACATAAAATAGAAGTCTTCAAAATTTTATAAAGAAAGGTGTTTCCACCTACAAATATCTTCACTTCTGTACTGAATTATTTAGACCATTACCTTGTATGGTAAATAATTTTTGTCCTTTGAGAATATTTAAACTCCTTGAGCATTTTACTAACCCTTATCCCTGACCTGACTTGGGCAGAAAATGCTGTGGTTACTTAGCAACTCTTCTTGAGAAGGCATTGTTCCCAGTTGCACAGTTAATGCTGAAGTTAATTTGGCATTAAATCAGAGATTGAAATTTTTTCATAGGTGTGAAGAATTTGAGGGACTTTCACTGATTCATTTTCTAAATGCAGAATGATTTTTCTGAAAAAGAATTACAAGAAAATTAGTTAAATTGTTCGCTAAAAATATTTACGTTGTTCATCTAAAAATATTCTGGGCTGGTATTTCTACCAAGCTCATTATTTTCTTCCTCTAATTATTTTTTTTTCTGATGGGAATGTTCTCAATTAATTTACATGAAGAAATGATTAAGCAGATTGTGAAGCAGGATATGTATGGTCTTTGAGAAGTTCTGAACTATCTGTCACACAGTTAAATGTTGTTCAGGCCTTAATCTACCTCCAAATACATAATCTTTTAAAGCAGCTTTTGAGATGCCAGAAGGTCTGAGACATCCACTCATGTCTGACAGGTGTGACACAGTTGTTCTGGGCTCGTCTTTAACTGAGGGAGACCAAAGAGGTACAGCACTAGCTCCTATATATAACCCTGAAAAGACTAGAAGGGCTGTCTCCATTTCTAGTCAAAGGAAGGAGGTTTCTTACCTGCACAGTTTTCAACACCCATATTTCCAGCCTTAGAGTAGCTGTTAAATGCTTCAGCTAAACAGTACAAATGCCCTTTGCCTGCTGCATTAGTGTTTCGTTTCACTCTGATGTGATTTCAGCATCCAGTATCTCAGTTTACTAGCATTGGAAAGAAGTGTAATGTCATTTGGGCTATCTGCACATCTTCACTTTACAGAGCATTAGCTTTTATAACATATTTACAACAGCAAGTATCAAAATTAAGTTAAAATGTTTGTGTGTTCTAAGAATAATAAGATTCTTTCTCTGGTTGGTGATTATACATGATAATGGCTGGTGGCTTGGTCTGCTAGCATCTGTATAAGTATGTGTTTGGAAAGAAAAGTATTGAGGTTGCAGCCTGGAATAATAAGCAAATGTTGGAGAGAGTCATGTTTTCCTCTCTTACGGGTTTCATAACCAAAGGAGCCCATCCCACTTCTGTAGCCTCCATCAGCGGCTGTGTGACCTCCACTCTGAGAACCTCCAGAAGCCGTGTACTCTTTCCGGGCTGCTGCTTCTCCTGTAGCTTCTTAGGCTTCGAGATAACGTGGACAGAGGAATGAAGAAGTGAAATCCCCAATCTTTTCTGAGCCAACGGAGAGGAAAAAGAAAACACAAAGAAAAGGGGGTAGAGAAGCTCAGAGAAACACCTACTGTTACCTGAGAAGCATTTTCTGCTTGATCCTGAGGAAGTTTTCCTCTTCTGACTACTAAGTAGTAATCAGAACTGTACAGTCATAACAAGAACTGATTTGCTTCATGTCAAATATCATCTTCATTACTTACCTAATGAAAATATTTTGTGTACATTGTGCTTGTAAATTACAGATTTCTAATTTAAAATGCCAGAAAGTATTTGTGATACTGGTAACTACCCTACTTTATTTAATTCTTTCAAGAGGAGAGTTACTTTAGAAGGTTTCTTTGTTATTACCCTGATTTATTGTATAAAGTTATTTTGAAGTAATTTGTTGAGGAAATGTACAGGTCATTTACAGGGGAGAATTTTTTAAAGTACTATTATCGGGGTGTTCTTTTGTAAGGTATTCAGGTATACAACTTAATAAAGTGTTGTGAGGATATTTTTCTTATAGTAATCTTAAATTATCTTCCTTTCAAAGAAAACAACCCAACTAAATCTGTTTTTATTTAATTTTATGTTTTGCAACTGTTCTGCATAGGGTTCAGGCTTTTTCAGAGGCCAGTTTTAAAAGTTCCCTGTAAAAATAATTTTTTTTTATTCAAATATCACAGAATTTAGAAATAGACTTAATAGATAAGTTGAAGAAGTAGTGGGAGGGGGAACTACCTCAGCTCACTAAGATGATGAATATGGAGTTTTAGTACTTCTAAATGAATCTTTACAACCATTAAGTGGTCCTTTTTGTGTGGTTTTGACTCATTTTTTTGTGTAAAGCCGCAAACTATTTATTTTTATTATGCAATTGTGTCACTGTAATAGAGGAAGAATGAATTTTGATCTGCTGCATGTGATTCCAGCCAAAGACTGTTGGAAATATTCAGAGCATTGACGCTAGTTTTCTCATTTTTGCTAATAGCAGTATTAAGCCATTTTTTCTTCTACTGAGCAGCAGAATGACTGCCAGTTGTCAGACTGGGATGGGCAAGAGTCAAATGTGGTTTATTTAAATGGAGGGTGTCTGCCTGGCAAATGTTCACATTATTGCTAGCAAGCTGTTTTCTGTGTCTGTCAGTGAGTATGTTTCAGAAACTCCCAGGTCACTCTGGACTCTGTCATTGACCATGAAATGGAAGACATTTAACATCCTATTAAGTATCTGTGAAGCAACAGCCTAGAGCATAAAAAAAGGTTTCTTCTCTGATTGACGTGCAGTCAGTGAAAAGAGAGGAATAATCAGAAGAAATTGTTCAGCCCCTTCAGCCAACACTGTATTTCCTACAATGCTGCCTCACATTGCAGTTGTGCAACTTTATTGCTGGCTATTAAGTGATAACCAGTCCCTGGAACTATATTCCTCCCTGGGGAACCAGAAGTGGGAAGGCTGGAGAAAAGGGGAAAGCATAGAAATAGTACTCCTTCTTGTGTTGACTGTTTTTGTTGCTTGTGTTGATTAAATATCCTCCATGCAATCTCCTGTAACTGCATTGTTTAAAGAATTTCATGTCTTTAAGTCACTTTGGTGGTAATCTCAAAATTAGCTTTTTGGATTACCATTTCAGATATGTGGCTGAAGTCCATTAACAAAAGTTAACACTGAACTTGGTTCAGTGCTTTAAAAAGCGCGTGTGGCATAAATGTCTGTATTTCTGCCCATGAACAGACATAGTCTGTGTGTTTCTGTGTTGATAAGAATGATGAGAATGTTAAATGGTGCAAGACAAATTGTATTAGTATTGATTCATATTATAGGGAGCACAGTCTGCCGTGCCTAGAGTTTGCATAATGTGAGAAGCGAGTGTCATCTCTTGTACAATACTGTGAATGAAATATGTTGAAAATGCCCATCAGAAGAGCAGCATTCAGGCTGAGTCAAAAATGCTTTTTTCTCTTATCTCCAAGGCATGGTTGTGAGGAGCTCAGATAACTATGTGAAATGGGGGGCTCTGAATGCTCTGCTTCATTCCTCACTGGTAGCGGATCCCAGAGCTCACATTGTTGACTACTCAGAGATATTAATTCACTTGCCAGCCCATCTTTGTGGCAGGGAAAGCTGTTGACACTGCTTTCAGATGGAAAATGGCTTTCCACTTCAGAGAGGCTTTATCCTACTGTAACTAGCATTCAGGTAGATCAAGTGGTGAACAGCTCTGTGGGCTGTGCGTGCTATCAGTGTTCCTGGTCTGATAGCCAGTCACACACATGGCTGATGTCTCTTGTATTTCTCTCTTCTAGCTGCAGTATTGAAATATGAGAACAACGTTATGAACATCAGGCAGTTCAACTGCTCCCCTCATCCGTATTGGCTTCCAAACTTCATGGATGTGTTTACCTGGTCCTTGCCGTTTGTTGGTGAGAAGGGTATGTATGTAAATCACTTCTGTTCATAAAAACTGTAAAATTGTTTCTTAGTCACTGTGCATGTGACCTCATTTATTTTAAAGGGCAAGAATAATTTGAAGACAGATGTCTTGCTTTTGAAGATAAAGTTATAGAAATGGACCTGACTGAGGCAGGCAATTACCAGTGGTTAATCACACTTCTCATATTTTTTTGTAATTTCCACTCTTTCCAGGTGATTATGCCATTATCTTTCTGCTGCATAAATGGATTTTATGGCATTGCATCCCAGAGGTGCATTCACTAAACAATATTCTGATTTGTTTTTCCATTGTAAGCTCTTGAACATTCCCTTGGATATTGCTTACTGCTGAATGGACATCTGAACAGACTTCACTGCATGGGGTTACATCTTTACTCACATTACCTTTATGTGAGTAAAGGTAATGGGTTGGTTTTTCATCAGCAAGCACAGAGCTGGTGATATTAAGACCCAGTCTGGCTAACTGTTCCTGGAGAGAGTAGAGGGATGCCAGTAGGAAGGAAAACCTGCTCCTCAGCCACTTCTCTGCACAGGACATGTGGTGCCCCATCGCTGGCAAGGAGGGTCTAAAGGGGACAGATGAGACTTTATTCAAACCTGATGCTCTTGATGTTGCCTAAATGAGCAGCTTCATGCTATGAACGGCAAGCACACAAAAGGCATGAAAACACTTTGGTCTAGCATATTAAATGAATCCAGAATACAAACTGCCTAAACCCCAAGTCATTTATTCGGTGCCCGAGATGAAGCTTCCTTTGATCCATCCATTATAGAGTATTGCTGCAACAGCAATTACTGCCAGAAAACTCTAATAAACTCTTAAAAGCTGCTTGGAATAACATTTCTCTCTTTATAGGCAACTGGAAATACAGCCAGCTGTGTCTCGTACCTGCGGTCATGACCAGCTTTGTTTTGAGCTACTCTTTTGTTTGGGGAAAGCTGCTGGTGAGACGCCTGAGGTCTCCGTGAACAAAGCAGATAGACAATGAAACAGGGATTAACAAAGACTAGGCAGCTGTTTGCACTAATGGAGACATTACATAATCCTCACTGACGCGTGTTGCAGACTCTTGTGAAGCAGACGAAACGCTTTCATTTTCTTTGGCCGTAAAGGCCTCGGCCAGGCTGTTTTTAGGTTGGGTGCATTCCCCGCACACATTGCAGTCCTGTAAGATGTTCTCTAAGGTGGCTTTTTCAGAGGCTTCCCATCAGCAGCCTGCTCAGGCAGAGCTGCAGGATGCAGGTTCAGAATTGATGAGGTTCTGAAACCATGGTGCTCCTCATTCTTCTTATGTCTTGGGGGTGTTTTATTTTCTCCTTCATGTCTTCCACTTGTCACACTTACCGATTTCTTGGAAATTTTAGAGCCCAAAGAAGTGAAATCAGTATTTTCCTTTCTAAGCAAAACAATATTCAAGGATGTAAGAGTTGGTGTTCCACACAACTTGTTATTTGTTTTCTCTTTTTTTAATATAGATTTTTTCCCTCAAAGGCCAACCAAGGTAGGAAGCTGTTAGCTTCACTGGTTGTTGTTAATGTGGAAAGTCTTTCCACTAATACTGTCAGAGGAAAATATTAAATCCCTCACTAAAGTAGGAAAAAAATCTATCTTCGTCCCACCCTTCTAATTTTCCAAGCCTTCATAGTAGTCACAGAAGAGGATTTTAATAACTACTCAACTAAAAAATTTGAAGTTTCAACCTGTATAGCTAGTACAAGGCTAGACAGGCCTGGTAACACTTATAATACTGCTTACTACATGTAGGTGTAGTGAAGTTTTTCTTAATCTACTAATTGCTTTACATTTTACCTCGTAACTTTGGCTTTTTTGTTCTCTAAGGTGTATCTCTTTGGTCTTGATTTTAGATGAGGTTGGTGTTTTTTCCCCCTGTTCTTATTCTGTGTGCTCTCTGCTTGGTGTCTCACAGTTGTCTCTCTGGAAAGAAATAAGACCAGGGTAGGGACAGCCTGTGGCTGCCCCTTTCATGCCCAAGTTGCAAAGTAAGCAAGCTGAATATGGTCTAAATTCTCCAGTAATGATATTTCTGTTGAATATAGTATAGTTCCACCTCAAAGGAATGTATCCTGTCTGGTCTATTTGTCCGGGAATTCAAGGGACACCGAGGATGTCTTACAACGGTTAATGTCTTGTTGAACTGGAAGTAGTGTCCAAAACCTGGATAAATAAAGAAATCCTCTATGATCCCTCTTGTTGTACCTTCTTCTACTGGAATGTTGTTCCCATTCACTAGGCAGGGAAATCAAATCCTATTGCAATTTAGAAGAGGAGAGGGGTCAGTTTGTTAGCCAAGTTGAATGAAAGGCAAAAAATGTGTTGAGGGGGAGAAAAAAAATCACCGACAGCTGCAAAAGGAGAGATCACTAGCAGATATTTTTAAGTCTGTTTGCTGGGTTCATTGTATTTGGAAAAATATTTCTGGAAACTTGTACTTTTTGTTAGCTACACAGGACACTTTCACCTTCTATTACTACAGGTCCTGTTGTTTAAAAGGAGGGTCCCATTATTGCGCTGAATTTTTGTTCACACTACTACAGCTAGAGCTGGCTCTCTGACAGACCAGGGAAGCTTAATATCAACATTTTGTACTTGTTTTCCATTTTAGTGACAGAGATGCTGGTAAACGTGCTGAACATCTGCTCAGATGATGAACTGGGAACAGAGGAAGATGGATTTGATGGTAAGAGCTTCTACACTTGGTTGAGATTGTTTGCTTTGGAATTACTTGAAAAGTTTGTTTACTAACCGTGAAATAATTTTCTGAGTCCCAGTTGAGTTCTATGCCACTGAAAGCAACTGTTGTGCTAGACTACAATGGATTTGCTTCCCATATGCTTTAGAAAGAATTCATGGATCTGCCCTGTTCTAACCCTTTTCTTCATCTCAGTCTTCTGGTTAAAAAACCTGAATTTCCATCCATGAAATCTGGGTTGTGTTGAAACAAAGGAGTCAGATGATTTCATGCAAAAGATCACAGGTATTCTCATAGCAAGTTTAATTATGTCAGTGAAATATTCTTCCTGCAATGAAGAGAGCTTCCTGCAGAGCTCCTTCCCAAAATGTTGGTACTGCAACTTTGGAAGATTTGTGCTTAAGGTATTTCTTTGGTCACTTCTTTTGATGTGCTTGAGTGTCTAAAAGGCTTGAAAGAGCAGTACAATCATAAAAAATAAGCATGTAAACACAGAAAAAGTTTTAACCTGACATTTCTGCTAAGAGAGAAGTGGTCAGTTTTGTTATCCTTTGGGTTGAAGTTTATATGATGATTAGCTGCCTTTTACTAGTTGGTTTGACTGTAAATTATATTTTGTAGTTTACAACTTGTAGATTCTTAAAAGTCAATTTATTTTATTAGTCATAATTTTCTGTTAGGCTATGCAAGAATAAATAGCAGCTCACCAAAATGTCCTTTTTCAACTGAGAAAAGCTGAAAAAAATCCTGTGCAGCCCTGACATTCTTACACTGAATGCTTTTAGTATTTCTAAAAACTCTATTGAAAGTAATAATAGATAATCTGTCTAAGAAAAAAAAAATTAAAATAACAGAAATATTAAAAAATAATTTTAAAAAATAACCTGTAAAAATCTAGCACTACTGAATATTCTCAAGATGTTTTTAGGCAGAACGAATGAACAAGGAGAATGGAGAACTTTCAAGTAAGACAAATATTTAATGAAATTGTAATTAATAATTAAGATTCTCTTTCAAAGTATCTATTTTCAATCTTTGGAACAGGAAGCTAGATCAGAGGTTTTGCAAAATGTTTCCTTTGTGATGGAGAAGACTGGTATGGATGATAGTACTTTGATTTTATTCTGAAAAAACAGATGGAATTCCCTGTTCTGCATCGGCCACAGAGTGTGGACACGAACAATTATCTTGCAGGACTTGGGACAAAGGCTGAATTATTGAAACCAGTAATCAGTGAAGGGAAGAAAACACCTGTTTGAATATTGTGCCCATTTTTTTCCTCATGAAATTTAAATAAGTCACTACTGTGTAATTAAAGTAGTGTGTGAAATTGTATGGAGGCATACGATGAGTAAAAACTGTGTCAAGTTAAATGCAGTAGCAACAAACCATGTGCTTAAAATCCTTGGCTCAGGGAAGCTCTTAAGCACAGGCTGAAATCCCCCTGATTACAATGCCAAAGCAGCAAAGACTTTATGGGAAGGATTTTTAAATTAATTCAGCCTTGGCCTAATGCTTTCTATTAAAGTTGTACTGTAAGCTTCCATTGGGCATAGACAGGCCAATGCCTGTACTCTTTTTCTAAAACTTGGAGTGTCATCATTCCCATCCCTAAGTTACAGATCAGGAGCACGTTTTCAAAAGCAGAATCAGAAACAGGGAGGTGTTAGGGGTCTTGAGGAACAGCAGCCCTCTCCAGCTGTAGGAAGTCTCTGTATCTACTGTGTTTTTTCTGAGAGGCGAGTGAACCCCCATCCCAGCTCCCTGGGACTTTCACCATGGCACTTCTCCAGACTTGGAGTTTGCAGCATTGCAGGTGTCTAAGCAGAGAGACAGGCTGAAATCCTCTGGGCTCGCATGTGTGTGTACTGTATAACAATAACTAACAGCAGTAAAGTTTCTAGTTGAGGAATAACTAAACCATTCCAATTGCTGTAAAACTAATACTGTTAGCTAAATCTCTTCTCAGTTTTTTCTGTATAAATTATTTTCTCTGTAAAGCATTATGGTAAGGAAGATATTAGAAATGTAGTTGTCTTTAGCATGTGTAACTAAAAACCAGAGCTGGCATATGTTCATGTCTGCTTTCCCAGGTAATCAGTCCCCTTAGAGCTGTAGAATGGGCTCTGTGGCAGTGGGGCTGCAGCTTGCTGTGGGCTCACACTTCTGCCTGCAGCCCACTGGACATGTTAGGCTCATGGGGGTGTGGTACACATGGAAGAGACTGAAGGATTCAGACATAGAAGTAAATTTGAGGTTGGTTTAAATTTAAATATAAGCTGATATCTGTTCTGATTTCTTACTTGTTCAGCAAACAAAAATCTTCTTTCAAGTTGAGTTTCCTCTCTTTTATATTTTTTTTCCTGAAAGCCTTGCCTTCTGGGGGAGAGAAGTACAAGATACGTTTCATTTGTGTTCTCAGTGAAACAGACCAGAATGATTACCAGCTCAATCAAAACTGTTTCTGTAAGGACAGTCTACTGACAGTCTTGTAGTGGCTTAATATTTCCATTGTTCTTCAGTAATTTCTGTCCAGCTCCCTTGGAGGACTTGTCCTGTTTACCTGCTGACATTTTTTTTTAGCAGTATTTCCCATAGAAGGAAATGCTTGATATCTGCAACAGCAGATGCATTTTGTTTTATGGAATGATTTTTAAAAATCATGGCTATTTTTAGATCATCTATAGTTTTCAGGGCTCACTGCTGATTTCCTTTCTCTCCTTGCAGTTTGAACATGCCCTGACCTGGGTTCCCACATGTAGTGAGAATGGTACATCACTATGGTTTGCACTGATCATTCATTACCTTCTTTTACACTTTCTTGCCTTCTGTCTTCTCCTCTCATTCCTTCCTTCAAAATAAAGCCCCACCAGTATTGCCTGACTTCACTGCATGGTGTTCTTGTGAGCCCTTTTATTTATTATTATTTTTAGTTCCGAGTCATGTATGTTGCATCTAGCCATGAGCAGGATGCTCAACAGCATGTATTCCTTCTTTTTCTTCCTGCCCCCTCACCGTTCTTTTTCCTCCCTAAGGAAACACATCATGGGGATCTGATCAATTTGTTGTAGGCAGTTTCTGTGTAAGCTTACTGTGAAAAAAAGCTTAAATATCGTAATGCCCTTTATCCCATATGTCCCTGCTGGCCTGTATTGGCCTTTTGGTTTCATTCGCTTTAAGAATGAGACAATATGATAGGTCAAGTTTCCTCATCTCTGATAGTTTCCTCTTGCTGTACTTTCTCTTTACTATTTGCTGTTGTGGTTGCAATATAATCTGATCCAGAAAAAAATGTCTTGGGCAAATGTTAGTTCATGTGCTGTATGTTTGTGCATCAAACATATCACTTAGCAACAGGAGCTGCAAATACCTCTACCTAGCCAGCATACAGTCAGAGTTCTGTTTTGTTTTAATTAGCAACATTTCTGGCCTCATGCATTTGATTGAATAAACTTAAACTGCTAATTAAAAGGGTACAATAATGCAATAAAACATCTGACACAAATATACTGCTTGCTTTGTATGCATCCTTATCATGATTTGGCATGAAGACACTCCTAAATTACCTACATTATTTTTTGTATTGCCTCCAACACTAACTCTCAGCCTTCTCACAGAAAAGCCAGTCAGAGCTATTAGCTACAGCATTTATTCCTTAGTTGGAAAACAGCTTCCCAATACAGTGCTGTAGCTCCAGCCTGAGGAGAATTCCTAAGTCAAACATCTCCTGCCAATCATATCCTGGTTTTGCTGTGAACAGTAATATGTGACATTTGCCACATCTCCTCAGTACAGTAAACCATGCCTGGAGCCAGCTCAGCAGCAACTAATAGAGACTGATAGAGCAAAAGCAAGGGCCTTATCCTTAGGTCTGTTACCAGTGCCTTGATTCAGATGTTCATGGTACTGCCTGATGAGTGTCTTGGCTTGGTAATGAGTTGATTTTTAGCTGAAAGAAAATGGAGGGGTTTTCCCAGTGGTTTGTATTTGTTTTCCCTCCAAAGCAGCAAGGCTGGACTGCGAGTGCATACTTAATTTATGGGAGCTGGTGACAGAGTGGCATTTTAATGTGGTCTTTGTATTTATTATTCACTCTATGATTTGGCCAGATGTGGTTGTTTCCATGCCCAAAGCATTTTTCCTGTGAGCCATATTATGGCACCTCCGTGTGCTCTGCTTCTGGACCAACCTAGCAGCATGCCCTAGATGACCAGTGTCCCTGGAACATGTGCCATGCTGCAGTTGTGCCTGGGCACCAAGTGGTGCATTTGTCTTGCCCTCAAACAGTTGATTTTAAAATGCAGTACCTTGCACAGTGGTGGCATTTGAATTTACTCACTGAGAGCTGCTGAAGCATTTGGAGGACGGCAGGTGTGCAGTGGGGGTAGCACAGATGCTGGTAGGAGCAGCAGACTTGGCTGTGGCAGTAAGCAGCCCTGTGAGATATCAGGTGTAAATAAATTGGAGGAATTAGTTTGACCCTTTAACAAAAGAGGCATCATCACGCAGGCACACCCTGTATGGCCAGGGTGGGGCTGGTTTTGAGAAGTGATGAAGCCTTTCTCATGGAGGAGAAAGTCTGAGGTGGTAGCACCACTGCTGGTCTGCATGCATGTCGATTTCCTGCAAAACCTACTAACAAGGCTTTAAGCTGAAAAGGTTTCAGTTTTGAGGTTTTTTCCCCTACTATTTTCAATCTGTTTCTTTCCTTTTGGATGTTCTCTGCTTAATTTGTTTCTTTTCTGTTTTTCAGACTTTACTTAAACATTACATTTCCACTGATGTTTTCAAATGTTCTGTATTATTTTTTATTTTCCTTCTACAAACATCACTGATCTTTTTCTTTCCCCCTCTTTGGAATTCATAAGAAGATCCCATTTATGCACAGAAGAAAGGTATTCAATAAGTTGGAAGGCTTAAGTTTTAATAATTTTCCTAATGCTTAACTACATAATATATATTAGGATACCAGTGAGAGATTTGGGGTTGACTTTTTTACTCAGCACTGTTTTAAATCTGTTAATCCTACATCTCAGAGTATTGTCAGCATTTATAGTCTTTTTTTTTTTCCTTTTTGTGCTTCTTAATCTGAATGTTTAAATTACATTTCATATAAATCCTTCACACCCAGCTTGCAGATTCTGTTTTGATACCAATCTAAAATCCAATAGAACTTGTTAAATTACTGAAGTAAGAGTCAAAACTTTAATTTTACCGTCCAAATAATTTTTACACTTCAGTCTTGAACTTTATTTTAAAGTTCCTTCATTCAAAAAAAGGTTTGTTTTGTTATTGGAAGATCTTTTAAAGATATTTTACAGCCTAAATGTGTCTGTGATTCTAAGAATTGAAGGTAAAATCTTGAGAGGCTATCAGGCAATGTTTGCAAGGGCTAAAATTAACCCTTTTACCTATAGCCAGTTCTCAGGTTTTCACCCATTTACTTTCACATAGGTGTGTGCTTAAGTATAGCTCAAGTAATTCATCAGGATTTGCAGTAATAGTGAATTTCAGAATATTAAACTAGACACACTTGAAATGTCAATCTAAGATTTATGTATAAATAGTTAAGAAATCCACATACTGTGAGGTTAATGATATTCAGTCAAAACTAACAGCAGTAAAACATTGTATCAGGTGCATTATTTAGAAAATTATGTTAATAAAGCCAGAGAGGATAAATGAAATTACTAATATTTATTAAACATATGTCGTTTTCACAGATTTGTTACATTAGGAAATTCAGTGGAGACCAAAATCTTTTAGTACATTTTTTGGTAACTTTTATGTGTATCAACGAGATACAAAATACTCCCTTTAACACCTCTGTGCTTTATGATTAAGGAAGGGTTGTTTTGGTTTTTTTCTTTTCTTATTTTGTATTTAAGTGTAGGACATTATATTTCACTTCAGTCATTAATTATATTTTCAGTTTTCAGTTCTCAAATATTCTAGACTGTAATCTTAGTTGCTGTTCAACTTTTTGAATATCCTCATAAGATAAACCAGAACAGTGTGGACTCGTAATAAACAAGTAGGGATTGTGATGCTTAGGTGGGGAGAAAAGAAGACGAATCATGCTTAAGTGTTTTCAGGATATGAAAGGCTGAAAACCATGTCTTGTCTGTCTTGAGAGTACAGTTCTGTGAGATCACAGTAACTGAGGCACTGCCTTCTATTCCTGGAAAACTCGGCTGAATCAGTATTATTTTATTTAAATTTTTCATTAAGCTGTTAAAAGTATATTACATTAATTCAGTTACAGCTGAACTACAGCTGTTTCTCCCACTCTTTATTGTCTAGAATTAGACATTTATGCCCAAGTGTTCATATCTTTTTTTATCTTCAGATGTTTTAATATTTGCTTTATATTTTTATCTTTATATGTGGGAGATCTGAAAGCCATCATTCTAAGTATCTTTTATGGAGAAAGCTAACTTTATTCCACAGTATCCTGGTATTGTATCATATCAGGTCCCACATTTTCCAATACACCATCACCTTTCCTGGTTTTGGTAGATAAACACACAGATGTCGTTCCCCTTAGTCTGTGGGCTATGCCTAAAAAGCCCATTGAGTTTGTTAATTCCATGATCTTGAGCTCCTGTCATGACAGTTTTTCAGGGCAGGAAAGATGGTGTGAGGTGTTGTGAGTTGTTGGATTGTTGTTGCATGCTGAAGCCAGTTCTGATTCCATCACCACTTGTCCAGTTCCATCAAAACATATTCTTCACAAATGCTGCCCTCCTCATTTTTTCTCCTTTCTGCTAATTAAGCTTCCCTGATGGGCTCTGCAAAATGGATCAATTTGCTAAGATTTGAAAACAGAAATTTTCATTTTTGCCCTTGAATTTTGGAGTAACGAAGAAGGAAGTGTTACTGTGATGTGTAGTGATGTCTGAACAGGCAGCAGTTGTCAGGCAGCATCCACACAGGTCAAGGTTAGCTGTCCTGCAGGAGCCTTTGGGAGAAATCTTTGTGATGTATGTGGTTATGATCCTGAAAATTAATGAAACTGGTTTTCCGAGTATACCAGAACATTTTCTTGGGGATGTGGGGGATCCTTTGTAATAAGTACTGTTTGCTTTTTCCATTCATGTGGTTCTCTCTTGCGTGTACAGATTTTGATGATATCCAAGTAACAAATGCACCTCAAACTCAGCCAAATCGTAGTCTGTATTGCACTATACTTTTTTTTAAGGCAGAGTGCTGTGTGAGTTTACAAATTTCAAAGCAGTTGTAATTTTGAGCAAGCCATAGCAGTGATTAGAAGGAAGTTGCTCTGTGGAACTCTCTTAGCCACTGCCAGCCAGGACAATCCCTACCATCTCATGCTCGTTTCCAGGATTCTGCCCTTAGGTTTTATTATCTCTTAAATAATTTTTAACTAGGAATGGGAAAAATAGTGTTTCCAGTTTTGACTACAAAAATGTGGCTTAGTTTGGCAAACTGTAGCATTAATATGATGTTTCTTGTATTTAGTGATGAATTGTTTACAAATCCCTATAACTGTTTTAATGTCTTTTCCATAGGAGCAACAGCTGCTGCTCGAAAGGAGGTTATAAGAAACAAGATACGAGCAATAGGAAAAATGGCTAGAGTTTTCTCAGTGTTAAGGTAAGGTTTTGTGCTCAGTTTTTTTTTAGTGTTGAAGGATCTCTTTGAATGGTTACTTAGAGCACTCGACTGTTAATCAAACAGCAAATTTGCTATTCTAGTATACCACCCAACTGAGTTCTACTGCAACCTTTTAGAGATTGTTTTATTTATACAGTGCTGCCATTTCTTTTGGCTCTGAATAGTCTTCCTCAGGGCTTTTGCTGAATATAAAACAGACAAACAAAAGACATCAGCAAAAAAAATTCCAATTACCATTTTTAAAGACTTTTGTTCACCAGGTGTACTAATTAGCTTTTAGCCACTGTGAGGCAAGTGTTAAATGTGGAGAAAGGGTATGTTATACATCAACTCTCGTTAAAAAAGAAGTCTGCTGTCACACTTAGTCACCCACAGATGTTGCTAGAGCCACAAATAAAGATGACTAAAGATGAAAGCATTAGGGTCATTTACCTAGAAATCCAGGAAATGGTTGTGCAGGCAACAGCAGCTTGTTCCTTTGGGCTGCACTTCCCCAAACACATGAACATGAGTAACTAATTGCTACCCAATGTTTAGAGCTCTTCATTTGATGTCTCTGAGCAGAAGAGAAAACATGCTGTACTGTGCTGAAGTCTAAATATAGAAAATACAGTTCTCCTTCCCTTTCAGCAGAGGGATTTTTTCCTCAGGAAGCTGTATGTTGGTCTGCTGTAGTCAGTTGATGGCTATTACGCTTAGTGAAAAATCAAGGGTGTTCTAAAACAGTTACTGTTATGATTACATGATTGATGTGAGAAAAATAAATAAAATAGTTTCTTGAAGAATATGCTATTTAATTTCTGTAGAAACTGTTCAACTTGCTTTCTTTGAATGCAGCATGCCAGCAGTGGGCAGGTTTTCTGTAGGACTTTGCATGGGCACAGCAGCTCACCCACGCCTTGCAGCATAGCTTTAAATAGCAAACTGAGATGGAGGACTTTGTACCTGGGGTTCCCAAAGTGTTACGAGTGACTTAGTGGTGATGCATGAGCTACTTCAAAGTGGTGCCCATAAAAAAATAAAAGCTGGCATCATGCCTTTTCCCTAAACAAGATGGGGGAGCAATCAAATGTTTCCACCTGCTCTGTACCAAGTCTGGCAGAGAGCCTGGAGGTGGCTGCTACCACCTAAAAAAGCACAACTATTTTTTTCTAATGATAGTTAAGCAAACAAAGTTTGGGAAACTTGGCTTTCTCCCATAACCTTGAACCACAGCTTTTGGATTGACTGTATTCTGCTGTGAACCACCTTTTTAAATATAGGATTAATTCACAAGAATTAATTCTGCTTTAATAAGCAGAAGGATCAGAAATTGGATGATCAGCTGATAAATTTATTTGGGCTTTTACAACTCACAGATGATTGACATCAGCCATGTGTCAGACTTTTTCAAAGGGATCTGTAGGGCAGAAGCTTTTCAATGGTTTCAAGGGTAGAAGAGAGATACAGAATAATTCCTTCATGTGTTCTGTCTACAAAGATGTGTATAAGCCTCATATCTTAAGTCTACCCCAGGCAAAACCAACTCAGCCTTTTACAGCTCTTGATTATTGATGGTCCTGAAAACTTTGCAGGGAAGACTGAAGATGAAGAGTAGATTTGTTCTCCCTTATCTTTAATTAGCAAATACAGCACATCCTCACTGTGATGCAAGGCATATTGGATAATTCAATAAATAAACAGGTACCTGCAATGCCTGGTTTTGGTGCCCTGTCTTCCAGGGGGATGAGTGACATTTCATCCCAGCCACCACTGGGAATACCTGTTCTCTTTTTTCTGAGAAAGGCTGATTCTCCTCAGCTAGGTGGCAGGCTGCTGGACAGCAAAAATTTCACAAGGTAATCTTGCAAGCACTGTTCCTATAAAAAAGCCTGGGGTATTTTTACTGTCTCGCCAGCATAGTCCACGTAAGACACGAGTGGAAGTAATTGTGTGTAACCCTAAGACTGCAGCAGCACCATCTTCTATCACCTATCTATGTACCAACCTGTTCTGGAAACCTTTGAAGTTCCTATTTGAGTCATTGTGTTTTATGGAATTTATTTCACTAATTCTTGAAAAGCTTCTGACTTTCTGAATGACTAGCACTTAATCTGACCATCTGCAAAGGACTTAGTCATCTCTTCTTTGGGCTGGAGTGGTCCCTTTCCTTGAGGATGTAACTTGAATGTAAAGCTGAAATAATTTCAGCCATTTTAGTGTAAAAAATTAGATAACAAAATAATGTTGTATTGAGGTTCAAATGTTATAAATGAGCTTTGATGAAAATACTGTAGAAAGATTTGCTTTAGCTAAATGGAAGTCTTCGTGATTCCTTGTCGTTGCCTGTCTCCAGCTTTCTTTCTCTTAATCAGTCTATTATCCTTTTTTTGAAATAGAAATAAATTACATCAAATAGAAATTAAGGAACACTGAAGGCTAAAACATCTTGATGTTTGCAACACACATCTTGTGGATATGCAGTTTAAAGATAACAAAAATACAGTTGGTAAATTTAGCCCATGAGGGTGAAGCTAAAAGTGTCATTGCAGTTTAATTAAAAAAAAAATTTATATATATATATTTGTAATATACTGAATAATTGAGAGAAAGCGAAAGCTTTGCTGGGTAACTGTTGATGATAAAAATACTATGTTAATTCTGAAAATATTTTGCTCTTGAATTAGCAACTTGCAAGCAAAATGGTCACAATTTGATTTTGACTATTATATCATGAAAAGTGAGTGCAAGCAGAATTATTTTCAAACTAAAAATAGAACTTGAAGAGTATATGTAGTAGGTAAACAAGAATTGTTTAAAATACATGAGTCATTCAGGCCATGCAGATCCAAAGAAAATTTTAAGTAGTAGAATTGCTGAGAGACAGTTTTTATAGATAAAACCACATTATCCTCAAGTGAATGTGCAGCTAAATTCTGTCTTTGTATTTGCTTCCTCCAGCTTAATGGCATTATATACTTCAAAGTAAAGCACTTCAAAATGGGTTTCTCTTAAGGAATTGGGGTCAATTTTGCTGCTGAGAAAGTATGTCATCACAGGCAGCATTGCAGTCCTTGTAGCCTTACTTAAAGGCTTCTCTGGATAGAGCTGTTGTACTCCTCTTGCAATGTATTTAAAAACTCTTTGTATTTGGAGCCCAGCAAAACATATTTCAGTTTCCTAAAACAATTGTCTTGAATCCTTATTATTTTTAGCATGCAAAATTATTAAGGACAGTACTAGCAACGATGGAAGTGCTTATTAATTTTAATGAGCTTTTAGCTGCCTTTCTTTAAGTGGATGGTGGTCATCAATAAATAATGCACCTGCCTGCTAGTGTAGACAAGAGCAAACTAACAGTTTAACTTGATTTTGGACCACACAGTGAAAAATGCCTAAATGCATTGTTGGCAATATGTGATCCTTCTTGTCCTCTCAGATTTGAGTTTACAGACATATTGTTCCATAGGTGCAGGTTATAGTGTTAACTACAGTAGGGGAGCTGCAGATGGTGTGATGCAAAGGTTAACCATGTGCACAGCAGTGAAGGGGACTTCACTGCTGCTGATGTGATCAACAAATTCAGTCCGTCTTAGCAAGGAGATTGCAGATGACAAAATCGTCGCAGGGCATATATAGCTTAAGGTGTCTAAAATGTGCTCTGTGTCTTTTTTAAAAAGACATTTGCTTATTTTTGGTGGTTTTATTTTTCATTTCTTTTTTAACTTTTGCAGAGAAGAGAGTGAGAGTGTGCTGACGCTGAAAGGTTTGACTCCAACAGGAATGCTGCCCAGTGGTGTGCTCTCTGGAGGAAAACAAACACTGCAAAGTGGTAAGCCTGTTTGCCTGTGTGTCTTGTCCTGTGTAAAAAATACAAATGGTTTTCAACTGCAGAACCTAAGAAAAGTAGCCATAGCTGTCTCAAAAATAAAACAACAAAGGACAGAAAAAAAACCCAGGCAGTTTGTTGTCCTGGAGCATTTGTGAGCAATTCATCTAAGGCCACTTCTCAAGACTTACTACATACCATCAATTTTCAGAGAAAAGGGGGGAGGGGGGACCCCCTGAAAATCAACTGTCTAAAATGGTGGCTCAGCATTGTATATGAAATGTAGTCTTTTCAGAGTTTGGAGCATCTTTTGGAGTTTGCTTTTTTTTTTTTTTAAGAGCAGCCCTTGATACATGGAGTACTGAAGGTTCAGCTTAGCTAATGACACTCAAACTCTTATTTTATCTGATTTGTTCTTCCTCACAGAGAATCACCAATGGAAAATAGCTCTAGACTTAGATTTTCTCTCCTAGAAATTCTAGGTGACAGCATGAGAACAATTCCACTCTGATTTAAGCCCAAGTGAAGGGAGGCTCTTACACTATGCTTGCCTTGTACACAAACACAATACAGATTGTCAGTTTTATACCAAGTGCTTCTTGTTACAGGAAATTGGTAAGTCTATAGTAGGGCTGCCTTTGTTTCCTTTTGGAATAAGGAGTGCAAATTATTCAATTTATTACTGGAAGCTCTCCTTTTTTATTCTGTGTGTATTACTGCAGACTATATTACAGGTACATATAAAGGTCTTTCATTTATTGAGGTTCTGTTGGCAGTAGATGTAAGCAATAGAAGTGCTTTTATAACCTTGACACAGTCTCAGCCTCTTGTTTTCCTGTTTCCTTCTTGGAGCATTCTTCCTCTGTATTTTTCCCTTTACTGTCTCTTTTATCTAGAAGATTCAGATATATGGTGGTAAACGTCCTTTTCCTCTTTTTTCCCTTCTCTTTTTTCTTGTTGATGACTTTGTGTGTTATGGACATAGTAACGTTCTGCTTTGAAAATGCTGCAATATGATTTCACAGGAGGCATTTCTCAATGGGTTTGTGGTTTTCACCTAGGCTTTTTTCCTCATAGTTGCTTTACATTTGTCAGAAAATTTTGTCCAAGGAAACTGCTCTTGTTGCCCTGGCAAAATATTAGGAATAGAAATGAATTTGAGAAAATTGCCAAATGTTCTTGTTACAATGGCTAAAAGGAAACTCTCCTCATACTGCAGTATTCTGGCTCAGTAAAACATTACTATACACAAGCTTCTGCATCAGTTAACACATAGTACCCCATTCACCAAATACTCTGAAGTTCACATAGTTTCTGTTAAGCTCACATATTGCCATATGTATTAACAGAAAATATGAGTAGTATGTTCTGTTGTGGAAGTATACATTTTAGTCATCATTTTTTCTAATGTTTCAGTGCTGGTTTGGATCTGGTTATTCATTTTAATTTCTCATCCTAGTTATCATGTTTGCTTTTCTTTTAAGTTTGTGTTGGTTTTGTTCCATGTTTTTTTGGCCATCTCTCTTGCTCTGCTGCCTGAGAGGCATAGGCTTACCTTGGTGCATGAGGGTTAAATCATTTCCCCATGCAGCAAGATAATAGTATAGATAATTTAGAATATATCTTAATCCATATTTAACATTTTAACAGAGGAAAAAAAGTTCGGGTTTTATGTACGGGAAAACAAGACAAAAAAGAAGAGAAGACTTCTAAAAACTTTACTTCTTGAGCTATTCTCTAAACCAGAGAAACTCTTGAAAATCAAAATGTCTTTTAAAATATTTGCTATATTGGATTACATTTAATGATTTGCATCAGCTTCTAAATCTCTGTAAAAAAAAATACATACCAAAGCTGATGGGTAAAATTCAAATGAAAGTATGTGTTTAAGAACAGTTAATGGTTTCACAACAGTGGTAGCATGGTATTCATAACATTGCAGCAATCTCCCGGTTACAAGCTCTGCTCTCCCTTACCAGGCTTTGCAACTTTGGAGGTCCAACAGTCAATCTTACATCTACATCCATTGATTTAAATAAAATATTAGCAACATGTTGTTTTTCAGAGACTGGCTTGACAAAAAGAAAGTTTACAGATGGAGAAGACTGGGCAAGGTTGCAAGCAAAGGCAAAGCTTTCTGAGCATCCCATGCTGTGGGGATGTTTCTTTTAGTCAGGAGAGAAAAAAAAAATAATTCTGTAAAGTTGTATATAGAATTCCTTTGCCTTGTACTGGCATTGGTACTTTTCAGCTAATACTGCAAGTTGTATGAATTTTGTGCAATGGCTTTATGCCATTTTCTGTTCTCTCTTGAAGGGCAAGTCAAACTGCTCTTACTGAGAGCTGGGACAATTATATAATGACCTTTTCAGGTCAGATGTGCACTATGGAAGATATTTACCTTTTGTAGTTCTTTTGAGTCAAAAGAAAACTTCTTAAATGTGTCTTTAACTTTCAGTTTGTGGAACTTCTGCTTTAAAACAAACTCTAGCTTAATTCAATTTGCAAATTACTGTTTTTGTGTAAACATTTCTCTGTGTGTCTGTTTTGCCAAAATCCAGCACTTACAGTAACATTAGTGTTGTAGCTCCTTTGCTATTCACTGACTTGTTCTTAGAGTTAAAATCCTCTGCTCATTTTTTCTCATTCGTTTTGCTACCCCTTTCTTCTCTTCAGCTACTGTTGAGGCTATTGAGGCTGATGAAGGTAAATTGGCCAGTCCCCTTTCTGTTGGTGCCACAACAGATAAGGGCTCTGCTGGGTGTATTCATTTTGCTGTAGCTTGTACAGATTGTGTGGGTGTTGGGCTAACAATTGTGGCTCGGTATTAACCAAAATGTAATTGCTTTAAAGGGGAAAGTGTTTTTTGGTTTTTCTTTCTGTTGCTGCTGTTGAGGTTTTTTTCTTTCTGTAAGTCACAAACACGTTGGAATTGCTGTATGTTGAACTAAGCACTGAGTAATGTCACAGGAGAAGATCAGGGAACTTGGATTTCACGGGACATAACTTGGCAGCAGCTCGTAAATGCTTTGTGACACATAGCTCAAAAGCTGTGCGCTGGAGGCTGGCTCAAACTATCCTCAGCAATTTCTGGTCAAGGAAAACACATAGCTTTTTATATATTCTCTCCTTCTGTTATTGTTTCTTTTCCCTTTTTTCTTTATTTATGCTTCAGTTTGTTTCCTTGCTTTTAGGTCACTAATAAAAAAAATTTATTGGTCTTTTGTTATAGTACAGCATGTTTCTGTTTCCCTTTAAAAGTAAAACAACATGAGGCATTTGTCTGCAAGATGTCTGCTTCTTTTGGTAGTGGCAGTTTACACACTGGATATTTACATTAGAGCAGCCATTAACACAGGCACCATTTTAGCTGCATATAAAGTGACTGGCTGCCTTGGAAGATTTCTGAATGTTGAAGTATTGAAAACTGGTGTTTTGTTGAAAGACTTCTAATTTAACCCTTAAGAATTTTTAACACTTCAGTTAAAATCTAAGTAGCCATGTATTACAATGCAGATGTACAATATTTGTTCAGTATTATAAAGTTTTGGAAGACGAATTTTCAGAATTCCCCTTTAAAACAAAATTCTTCAGTTGTATTTTGTTCTTGCCCCTCTCAAATTTTCTGTGGGTATTGTTTTTTTTAGTTATTTAAAAAAAAAATACAGTTATTGTTGTCCTTTGGTAAGATGTGCCCTTTCGGCCTGTTGAATTTGTTTTTGAATTTTGTAAAGCAGTGAATAAAATTACCGAACAAGCAAGTAAGAGAAAATACAACTGCTTTCTAAATAGCAGTGAGTAAGCTGCTATTTATGTTGGAATTATCTATTCCTATCGGCAATCTCTAATCTGCAGTGTGCATTCTTGTTGACAGTTTGGCTGTTTTCTGTGATTTTCTGTGACTATGTGTTGTGTTTTAGTAGACTCTCAATGTAACCTGCTAATATTTGTTGTCTGACCAGCAACTACAGCAGAGCACCTTCCTTAGTGTTACAGACAATAATGTGTCTACTGGAACTTAACGTGCCCCCGTGCCAGCAATACGCACCCCTCAAGTTAATTCTTGATTTGCCATCCTTGCTAGTTAGACACCGTCACCATAGTCACAGCTACTGCTCTACACAGGTGAAGCTTCTGATGGAGTAGAAGTTTCACCCTTTACCAGTTGTCCTTCAGGGCCAGTAACACCAACTGGGCTGTGCTGCTGGCAAGCTCTAGGACACGGAAACTGCTTCAGCTTCAATGCAGCCATCCATTAAAGTATTGCTTTAAGGGATTGGCATGGGTGCTTGTTAGACATCTTCATTTTGTGGTAGAAGGTAAATTAAAAAAGAAAAAAAAAAAAGCCAACCGAAAAGGCAAACCTTAAGAAAACTCACTGTACAACCTGTTCTGTTTCCACTGCTCTGTCCCTGCTCACTTGACTAATCACCATTATGTTGTTGTTTTTCTAAGTTGAAGTATAATACATGTTAAAAGCCATGCACTCCACAAAGTTCCAATATAACATTTGTGAAACTAGCTAAAGAACTAAATCCTGAGGCAAACAGGATCTATCAATTTTCACAGGAAAGGTTGGCACAGTCGGCATGAAAATGCCTTTTCTTGCTCCCCACTAAATACAAGGAGTGGTAGCTTGGTACCAGGGATGTTCTGGGGTTTGGGGTGTGTTAGAAGTTACCAGCATGTCCAGAATCGGGACGTCATATTGGAAGGAGAGTATTTGGGGGTAAAGAGAAGAGAAAAGGGGAGAAGGAATACTGAATTTGATCTCCGAAACTCCCCTACCGTTTCTCTTTGGGGAGTTTGCAGTTTCCTGGTACTAATGCACCATTTCTGCTCTATGGCACATTATGATAGAGGCCTAGCAGAAATTCCAGTTCTGGAAGTGCAGTGCATTGATTTGGTACCGATAAGAGAAAAAACACACAGAAGCCTCTGACAAATTATCTACAGGGCTGTGACCTGCTGTTTGCCTACAGTGCTTTTTTTCTTTTTTGCTTTAAATCTAAAGATCTTCAACACTTCAATTAGAGAGAGAATAAAATTAAGTAAAAATCACAGTCTGTGAATACATCTCTCAGCCTTTGGCTTCCTTCTGAGGTTGGTGTGGCCTCACCAATGTTGCTGCTAAAAGGCAGATAGATCAAAACTCCTCAGGATCCGTTGGAACTTTGGTCCTTTGTCAGTGTGTTTCCAAAGGTAAACTGTATAGCTGTTCCAAAATGACAGTATCCCTGATCTGTGTTGCACAGTGTTCCTGCTGTTTGACTCAAGCTGCTCTCTAGAAGTCCAGGGTTGTATCAGGGAGGATAACTGCCCCAAAAAATCAATTAGCAGCTCACCTGTGTTGAGAACAGAAGGCAGCTTGTTGTAGGGTAACCCCAGATCTTCCCTGGCTTCAATGTATGTCCCACAAAGTGGCCTCACTGTGTCCTCACCATCTGGAAGTAGCCAGCACTTTTTGTATGATCTTTGAAGGTCAGGTGGGAGTTTTGCCTGATGAAGGGGCATTAGGGCAAGTCATGGTGTCCTTAAGACTGTAAGTGATGACAGCAAATGCCGAGTCACCAGCTGGTTATGCCCTCAGCACGGTTCCAAAGTGCAAACTGTAGTTTCATGTCAGCATCTTGGTGTTCTAAACTAAGCCCCAGTGGACAAAACAATACTGGAAGTTGATTGTGTTGAGAACAACAGTTGTGTTGGAAGGGATGGTGGTGGTGAGCCCCCAGCTCTTTCTGAGTGTGGTAAGGAGTTGGTGGTGGTGTCAGAACTTCTCATTGCCGCCTTCCCAAGAAGGACTCTCGCACTTGTTGCTAAATTGGGGGAAAAGCTGCTGAGAGTTTTATCTTGCTAATTTTATTTTTCAATAATCCTTTATTTAGCTATCAAAGGATTTTCACCCCAGCATAAGATCACTAGCTTCGAAGAGGCCAAAGGCTTAGATCGAATTAATGAGCGAATGCCTCCGCGCAGAGACGTGCCATCCGATGCCAACCTTAACTCCATCAACAAGGCAATCTCCACAGAGACTAATGGCACGGACAGCAACGGCAGTAATAGCAGCAATATCCAGTGACCACTGTCCGGGAGGGGGGTTGAGCTGCAGGGCGCGATGGGGTTGCTGCACGTCAGCAATGGGATGTTCTTGCCTCTGATAATAGCTTACTTGCTCTGGGGGCCAGGTGTTGGATTCAGTTTACAAAAATCATCAACAAAGAGATCGTCAACTTTAATTTGGTGGGAGGGCGGGTGGGGGAGAGACACCTCCTTTGGATATGCCTTTAAATGCTTGTAGAAAAATGGAAGCTCATGCTGGTATATATTGCAAAGTTAGGGGAATGAACATGTTTTCCTACTACATTGGGAACGTCTAGCTATGTTACTGAAAGGCCTTTTATTATGTTACTGGACATGAAAACTTTGTTTAATTTCTTACTAACTATTGTACGTTTACAGTTGCAGCACTCAACATCTACAACATCGAAACATTTTTAACAAAATGTACAAACTAAATAAGGACTATTTATTGATAATGTTTTGCTACTCTTGTCAGACAATGGCTATGAAATAAATTAGGCACTCTTTAAAAATATAGAGAAAAAAAGAAAAAAAAAAGTTGGAAATTTGTTTAAAATGCCAAAAAAAAAAAAAGAGCGAGAGAGAGTGAGAGAGAGCGAGCGAGAGCGACAGTTTAATTTTGTACAGATTATGCTTACCTCAGGTTTCTTTAGTGTGCTTCAATGCCCTTCTTTAAATATAACACCTTACTAATTTGGCAGCAATTATCTTCTCCTTTGTTAAAAAAAAAAACTGGAATAATAACATTTATCTTTTTTTGCTGTTTATATTTAGGGGGGTTTGGTTTGGGAGGTTTTCTGGGGTTTTTTTGGTAAAACAAGTCTTGGTTGTGGCTTGCTGAATTTAAATATTTATGAGTGGTGCATTTTTAAGTATAGTGAACAAGACACCATATTAAGTGCAGTGAAAAGCATCTATATTCTGTAAAAATCTGCCTATGCATGTTTTTTAAGAAAAAAATGGCTGTATAGGCCTGTATGGGACTGTAATGCGCTTAGTGGTCTGACTTATACTGGAAATGTATGTATACTGGCGTACTTTATATTCTCTAAAAAGAAAATGCTTAATGCCTTTGAAATTTTGTAATCAAAAAAAAGCTTTGAAAAATCTAAGGGGGGAGAGTATTCTTAAAGTTTTTAACATAAGCTTGTCAGTGCACATATAGATGGGTAGCATGTTTAGCAAACCTTGTGCAATTTAAATAAGTTTGTAGTTACATGTGAAATTCTAAATGCATGATAACTGTTAATGTCATAATGGTTTAGTCATTTTGTTCTGTTTTGTCATGTGCCACAAAATGTGTAATTTTTTCACTTTTTTCCCTTTGTATATCAGTTACGGGTTTCAACTGGTTCATTCTAAAAAAGAAAAGGAAACAAAACAAACAGTCCATTGATATTTTTTAACAATTGTATAAGTGCCCAAGTAATTCACTACAGCCTACAGCCTTGCCTTTGTAATTTGACTTCGAAATGTTGGCAATCAAAGCATGCACTTGTAACAATGAAAGAAGCATTTTATATTACTACTCAATAAAAATGTGCATGAACTTAAGCATTCCTCCCTTTCTTGCTGTCTCAGTGGCAGAAGCGCCCAGACACCACATGTGTGTGCTTCTTGCTCTCTTTTGCTTTGGACAGGAGAAGACCGCTGGTGTAAGAGATGAGTGACTTGTCTCACGATTCAAGGTCAGTTCTTTAGTAAGAAATGAAGCCATGTATTACCCAGCTGCTGTAGCCTACTGAATGTCTGCAGACTTCCCCCAAGGTCTGGTTAGAACATTGG
Source organism: Cyanistes caeruleus (assembly GCF_971803275.1). Taxonomy (NCBI): domain Eukaryota; kingdom Metazoa; phylum Chordata; class Aves; order Passeriformes; family Paridae; genus Cyanistes; species Cyanistes caeruleus. The sequence goes on from NC_141705.1 coordinate 49,132,107, forward strand.
GTTTACGCTAAAATGAGTTGGATGTAACCCACAAGTAGAGTGCACAAGAAAACAAGCCCTTTGTGTGCTTTCCCCTTGTCTGAAGTGTTTGAAAAGGTCGAGTGTCATTTACAATTACAATTTTATTTCAGATGCTCTCTCTTTTAGTCAGAGAAGAACTGTCAAAGCTCAGCCTTCTCACTTTCTCCCTAACTGTGCTCAGCATCCTTCCCAAGTCCATCATCCTGCGAAGAACTAACAGATGATGCCAAATAGTGCAGTGATGTGGGTATTGCTTCAGTCCTCCTTTCAGGTACCATTATTAAATATAGGCTCACTGCCTGCTTTCTTACATGTTTTTCCCACTTTAGCTCTTGCTAATTTTGACAAAATATGGCAGGTGGCAAAAATAAAGAGGTTTCATAATATCTGGGACTATTTTGGATGTAATTTCTCATTTCAGATGGTGTAGAGGTACAGCACAAACACATAGAGTCTGTGTGTTCATCTGCCGGGCGGAGCTGTTTGTCCCTCTGGTTCACGGGCACGGTGACAGTTTGCGTGAGCGCTTTGCTTGCCCGCTGAGCCCTGTGTGCGTGCTCTCTGAGCACCGCGGGTCACCTGAGGTAAGTTCTTCCCTGAGACACCCTGTGCCGCACACAGCAGCACTGCTGGGCAGCACAGCAGCGTCTGCTGTCTGCTTGCATTTCATTTGGGCCCTGGCAGTTCCACCAGCCAGTCTGACAGTAAGAAAGGGGGTTTTCTGCTCAGCAGTGACTGTGCGTAGGTCTCTCAGTTGGTAGATTTAACCCAAAAGATCCGTGCTGCAAATCGGAGGTGGGGATGCAAATGTCTGTTGTAGTTGCTGGAGAGTTCATTAGATAGGCAGGTGTCTTGTCTTTGAAAAGACAGGTGTCTGCTAAGGAAGGCAGAAACCTCCCTTGAAATGTAAAAAATGTAACCACCCTTACTTCCCCAAAGAATTATTATGATCTTGAAATCAAGGGGCTCTCAGGCAAGGATATGGGAATAGGAATAACACTTCATTACTAGGAAAATTAAAATAAAAATGCAGTAGTACAGAAAAGAAAACAAATAAAAAAACAACTCACTGACAGAGGCTGAATACAGCCCGACACCCTGTTAGTCAGGGTGTTGGTAGTAGTCCAATTAAATGGTGGCTGCAGCCCTCCTGCAGTGACAGGTATGTTTCTGTTCAAGCAATGATCCCATAGAAGGGTATAGTTTTCTTCTGAAAGTCCAGGTCTGTAGATGGGTCCAGTCTTTTCTCTGGGAATCCAGTGGAGAAAAGCTGCCTGTGGTGTTCCGAGTCTCAGATTATATCCAGGTAGGAATGCTTGGCTCCTCCCCTGGGTGGAGCAGCTCCCAATGGGATGATGTAATTTTATCAGTCATGCAGTGAGACTCAATGGAGCATTAACAGAAGAGATCCCCCTGGAGGGAGGATGGGTCATGGAAGAGATAAAGAACAGTGCCCCACTTGGTTTTAACAGATGGTAATAGAATACTTACTTTCGGTTACATCTTGCATTGCAACCCAAGACAGCAAGTCAGCCCAGGATGAGTGATCCACTAGGGAATGTACAAAGTGTCTGGTCACAACAGAGATTTTGGAACTTTTTACATCTGAGAAGAGTGAAGAGTGTCTGGAGCAGGCAAAATAGGAGTGTCCTGTGTAGCCAGGTAGGATGGCCTGGCTCCTTCCTGAAGCAAGCCCTGCCGTCCTACTGTGGGGCAGTTTCTAGATGGCTCCAAGGGATAGTCTAAGCTATACTCAAATGTTCCTGGAAGGACCAAAAACAATTTCCAAAGCTTGTCTAGTTTCAGGGCATCTGATCTCTTCCAGCTTTCCTTCTTTTTTTTCCTAACGCAGAAGAAACTGTAGATGAATTTGAAGAAAAACCCTGCTGTCACTGAAGGCTGAGTTTTGGATTCTGTGGCCTCGTCAGTGATGTGTCACTCACTGGACTGTGTCTCCCAGTACAGATTATTTCCTTCTTACTGAATACCCCACCTTAATTCCAAAACTATCATTGGTGCCTACTTGAGAGGTTTACTGTATTTTTTAACCACTTAAATCTTGCTGTGTGAGATAGCGTTTGATACATGTCTTATATTTTATGCAGTACCATAATTTTGTTTTTTAACAAATATTAAGCTATTAAGCATGAAGTGCATTAGCTCTTAGTGTATATTTTCTGCAGAAGACAACATTCAGATTTTGTCCGGGTTTTCCTCCAAAACTGCAGTAAATTTAACCCTGCTTAAGCTTGTTGCCAGTGTTGCCAACTGTTGGGCACAGGCAGGAATTCTGTCAGTATTTTCCTCTTCAGAAGCCTCTGGAGGAGTCCTGATCTCTCTCCTCCCTAGCTTTAGTTTTTAGTGAAGTGGCATTCAGAGCGTAAAATAATGAATATTTGGGGTCATTTTTTGGGCACAAGCTGAATTTACAATTTTAGTCCTTAGAAATCAGTTTCCCTTCTTTTTTCAAGATACTGTTGCTCAGATTAGTCAGATTGTTGAGTCTTCCCACTTCTTTGACTAAGAGAGAGATGTGAGAATCAGCTACTCCCAATGTTAAAAAACCACAAGTGCCAAAACAACCATTTTGAAAAATAGTTTTCAGTTTGCTTTCTTAGTTGCTTTTGGAGTGATGTTTAATCCCCTTAAAAGTGGCCATTTTGGGCATGCAAAAGGATGACCTTTCTTGGTCTTCAATGATTTAGGGAAAAATGTATCTACAGTCACATTTTTATATGTAAATGTTCATACTGTAGGCGTTTTTACGGCAGTAAAAAAAGATGGGCTGATGGAGCTAGAGATAGGGATTGGGGTTTTGTGTCTTGCTGAGCTGACTTTACAGTATCAGGCCTGTTAAACTTTTATCTTGTAAAGTTTTGTGAGGCCTGATTATTTTTTAATATATTTTTTAAATAACTCAAGAGCAGTTTCAGTTTTACATGTGACACCAGGTTTCATCTGAGAGCTTTGTGCTCTGGGCAGTATTCTGCCAATGATTGCAAAGGCAAGGACTGCCTTGGCTCTGTCATCCCTGACAGAATCTTGTTTTAGGTAATTTGGCAAAGAACGTGCTAAAGGACTGATTGAGACACCAGTGGGAAGCCTGCAGGCATAGTGACGGACATGACAGTGTCTGCTCTTTTGTGAAGCCCCAATTGTGGCCATCACTAGTTGCTCTAGGATTCCCCATGGCCCCGCTTCCCTATTGGGCAAAGCCTGGCATGGTTGTTTGCTGGGAGTTTGCGTCTGGACACCCATTTAGGCAATTCTTACAACATCAAGACTTGAGCAAGAGGTGGTTGTTTCATATTTTAGCTTTTGCATTCCTGAGGCAGTGGATTCTGATGACCATGCTGTGATTGAGCAAGCCCATTGCTGTCAATATTTGGCTATTTAATAATCTCTTTTGCTTTAGATGAGCAGTTGAACACTGTGACCTGGGCTAATTTCCCAGTGTTCTGTGCCAGAGGAGACTGGCATAGAACATAACTGCTGTTAGGTTACAGCACTGAGAATCACTGAGGCTAGCAGGCACTGCTGAGATCGGCTCCTCCAGCCTCCCCAATGGCTCACACAGGATCAGCTGGAGCAGGTTGACTGGGACCAAATACAGTCAGGTCTTTGGTATCTGCAAGGATGAATACTCTGCAAACTCTCTGGGCAAGCTGTGCTAGGGCTTGAGAGCTCTTAAGAGTAGAAGAGACTTTTTCTTACCTTTAAAAATTTGCTGTTATTTCAGTTTGTGTCCAGTGGCTTTTGTCCTGTTGCCAGCCTCACCAAGAATAGCTTGGCTCTTTCCTTTTACTCCCCCATCAAGTACTTACACACCTTTCCTCCAGGCTGAGCAGTCCCAGCTCTCTCCATCTCTTTGGGTCTTCCAGTCCCTTAATCACCTTCATGGTCCTTTGTTGAACTCACTCCATTAAGTCCACGTCTTTCGTGTGCTGGGGAGCCCAGACTTGGATACGGCTCTCCAGGTGTCTCTCACCAGTGGAGAGTGAGGGGGGAAAAAGACCTACCTGGTTATGTGCCATTGAAGTTCTACAGTGTATGCCAGTAATTTAAGACAAGTGAAGACATTTCTGGCATTGTCAGATGAAGAGATGAGAGCCGAACATCAGAAAGTGGAAGAAGCAGAGGGATATTGCAAATGCAGAACTGAGTTGTAGTAAGGTACAGATCCAAGAAGGTAAGAGAAAATTAATGTCTTGCCAGACTGAGAGTACAGTGAAAGACTGGAATAATGGTTGTTTGCCAGTTTTGGTAATAAATTTGATTTCCAGATTATCCAGGTAAGTATTGATGGCAAGAGGGAGGACCCTCTTCCCTCTTTTTCCTATGTCCTGCCTGTTGCTGATCCTTCAGAAGATGAAGTAGTCACGAAAAAAATCTTACCGAATTTGTGCAGAGGGTAGTAGTCCCTTCCTGCTTTCAGAAGCAAGTGGCTGAAGCCCTGAAGCATGTGATGTGTATAAAGTCCTTATCGTGGTGCAGATCTGCACATTATCCAGACATCACATAAATGAGAGATCTGGTGCCTCTCTGGGGAGGGAGAAGTAACCTTCTGACAAGGTTGCCTGAGGAGGAGGTAATCTGTTTATCTGTCACTTGGTGGTTTATTGTTTTCAGTACATATTTAATAAGCTTTGTTCTCAGACTGCATTTTTTAAGAAGAGCAAGCACTCTGAAGGGAATATGGGTCTGACACTGGCTGAGCTTAAATAAAGCTGTAGAGCTGATTGACTGAGAAGGCCCTGCAGCCATGGACCAGAGTGCCAGAGAAAGGAAAGGAATGAGTAGTGGAACTGAGAGGAGAGATTGGGTTATTTATTTCCTTCCTTTTTCAAGGTAGCTAAGAGAGGAGACGATGGTAGCAGCGCTACACTGCGAGTCTGAGATGACGAGATAAGGAAGCTGTACCAAGCTCCCAGGGCTTTGGGCAGCCCATGACAAAACTAGGCTGATAAAATTCACCTTAGACTAGATGTGCGCTTAAACCTTACAGTGGAGTTCAGGCACTGACCTGAAGGCAGTCCTGTAGAAAAGGAAAGCCAGGCAATGGCATGGGAAGTAAAGGTTTGGAGAGCAGACCTATGATAAGGAACAAGCTGGGATTCAGAGCCCTGGCAGAGGAGGAAGCACAGATTGTGGGACAGAGTGATGCACTTCTTACACGCTGAAGAGTTGAATTAGTTCAGCCTTAGTGCAAGGATGCCTATCGCTAAGGAGTTTGGACCTTGAACAAGTGAGTTGCCATGAAGTTAGCTGGGATGGCTGGCTAAAGCCTGGGCTCTCTGCAGGATAAGAGGGCAGGAATTAGGAGGACCTTAAATCTCAACTAGCCTTGTAAGGTAGAGCTTGCAAATAACCATCTCAGAGAAAAATAAAAAGCTAACAAGGAATGGAAAAACCATCTGTTATCTAAGTTGGACATGGCCAGTAAAGTCTAGGAATACAGTAAAAACCAGCATGAGTCCAGCTAACTTATCTTTGCTGATCGTGGTCGAAAAGCAGCAGAAAACTTTTCCAGGCACTTGAATAGAAAAACCAAGGTTAAATAAGTGGGAAATGATGCAATGAGGATAAGGGAGAGGTCTAAAGTATTGGCTAAAGGACTATGGAAGGAAAGCCAAGAATGAGATTTAGGATATGGAAACTACAGGAGTCGAGACAGAAGCAAGTTAAGAGTTGAAAGCACTTATTCCAGGAAATTGCAGAAGTTTCTTTCCTAGTCACAATAGAAAATACCACATTTGCTTGCTTGTCAAATAGCAATGCTCTTTAACAGCTCTCTGAATGGGTGGTATGTTTTGAAAATATACTTGGAGAATATGTAAGTACAGAAATTTATATAAATCAGGAACAACCACAGGGTGATTGGTCTGAGCGTAATCATATGCAAGGATTTAAATCTTGAAGGAACTACTGACCACAATGTGTGCAAGGGGCTGTTTTCTGCAGTACTGTGTGGCAAACAGACACAAATTATGAATGTTAGGAACACGTACACAAAAGCTGAAGAGGAAAGGAGCCAGATGGAGGGAAGATCACAACTGTCAGTGTTGGAGAGGAAGTTACAGATACCAAAAAGGTTCCTCAGATGCAGCAGATAGAAATTTAGCAAAGCAAGAAATGCTTGTGGTATTGTAAATTGTTTCATGCTTCCTTTTTTTTTGCATCTGCTTCTCCATCCCCTTTCAACTTTCCTTGGGAGACTAGGATTACTGAGGGGCATCAGGATTCCTAGGAGATATTGCTGCTGGAGGAGGGAAGTTTTTCCACATGTTCCTCTTTCCCTTCCTTATTTTCTTCCCCTCTTGTCCCTTTCTCTTTTCTGTCCCTTGTTCCTTTCCTTTATCACAGCCACCATTTTACCCCTGGTTCCTTTTCCCAGGTCCCCTGGGGTGCTGCCACTGCCTGTGTGCTGGGCTCAAGCTTTTTGTTCCTATTAACAGAGTTAGGACTGCTCCTTGGGAATAGGTGGTGGTAGGAAAACACTGATATTTGTGGGGAAAAGGTAACTGGACAGGAGAACAATATTTTTCTCTTAGCAGATGGGAAAATAATATTGGTAACACACAGATTATGAGAAGTGCTGACATTGCTGCAGAAGTAGGTTGGCATCAGTAGATGATAGTGCTGATCCTTGCTGAGGAGCAGGTGGGGAAAACAAGCAAAGGGATCAGCTCTGGGTAGGGGGAGAAAGGGGGCTTCTGGCTTTTTCTGCCCTCTGTGTTAGTGTTATTTTAGTTACAGTGGAGGGAAAAAAAAAAAATGGTTTTGCCTTCACTATCTCACAGCAAAATCTGTCTTGGCCCTTTCACCCCTACAGCTTTTTCTTGTAAGGAGTGATTCATGCGTGTGCTTGCATATAGAAATAGATTTGCAAGACTTGCCAAACAACGCACCTCCTAAAAGCACAGCTGGGTGCTGACACCGCAGTGTTTCCCTCAGTCCAGAAAGTTAAATCCAGAAATAACCTCCCATCTCTCACAGCTCGATGACTCATGCAGGCTTTGTGGGGTGCAGGGATTCCCGTCCCCAGAAAGCCCCGCTGCTGCTGCTGCTGCTGCCAGGGGGCTCGGGGAGAGTCACTGCCAGGGAAGCAGCTCCTGGCAGAGCCTGCACCATGAGATGCTATCCAGCCCATCAAGTCAGAGCAAATTCTTTCTGTGGGGACGCAGAGCTTTACACCCAAAGTGGTATAAAAGCAGGCATGCCCTGGCCCAGGCTCCCTGGGGATGTGGATCTGCAGCTTCCCGATGGGGAATGGGGGGAACGATGTCAGTACCCGTGGTCCTGATTCACCCCAGTTTCCCAGCCACAGCTCCCACTGTGGCTCAGCTGGTGGCTCCTAAATGACACCAAAACCATCATGTGGCTTGTCTGAAACTCGAGGGCTTCATCCTTGTGACTGAGCACCTCTGGGGTGGTCTTCCATAATGACAGAATATATGCTATGACATCTACTGGAATCTAATTCCAACCTCCCCCCATCATGGTAGGGGTTGGAACTATTGGGTTTCCTTCCAACCCAGGCCATTCTGTGATTCTGTGATCTACAGTAATTATTCTATTAAGATACAGATAGCACTAAGATAAAGATACCTGTGCACTAGTTATAGTTCCTGTGCACTGCCTGGAATTTCTTGCTGGGCTGGTCTTTGGCATCTTTGCTCCCATGCCAGTCCAAGAGTATGAAGATTAAAGTAAAACTATCTATGGAAATACTTCACTTTCTCCACTACCTGTAGATTGTGCTTTTATTACTGTTTTTTAACACAGTTAACCCAAGTTCATCTTTGTATGTAGTGCATCAGAATCACTCCTAGCTCCTCACAGCTTCATCAGGAGTGTGAATGTAGCGTCAGCACAGGCTCTGCCTCCAAGAAGTTACATGCATAGACGTGTGTGTGTGTGTGTATAAATATATATGTATGTTATCTAGCACAGGTGTTTTGGGGAAAGAATATGATCTTTTTTCAGCATTTAGACTGTCTCAGTATCACACAGTTATCAAAAGACAAGGTGTAAAAGTGGGATATTGCCATGTCTGCCTTTTCCCCCGCCCTTGCTGTGTCTGCATGTGTAACCTGGCCCTTCCCCCAGGTTTCTTCACTGCTTTTTCCCAGAAAGACCAAGGGACTTTCTTGTCCCTCTCTGGGAAAGCTGAAGCACAGAGATGACCCAGTGATGGCTTAAAGCCTCTCAGCCTGTGTGGCAATAGCACCAGAACCAAGAGCACTTGCAGCCCATCCCCACAGCACCAGGTCCAAGGGGACTGGGGCAGGGAGGAATAACTGCAGCTCCCTAAGCCAGAATTTCTCAGGAATCAGTGCACAGCCCAGCAAACAGCACTTCAGAGCTGAAAAATCTATCTGTGGGTAACATTATTGTTTCTTTTCCTACTGTTGCCGGGCTGGCAGCTTTGCCTGCCCTTACCTGCTCTTCCTTCAGGTGAAGCAGGAGGCCAGAGATGACCCCGTCAGGTGCGGACCTGCTGCAGAGGAGCCAAAGCCAGCAGCCAGGTCAGGAGCTCGCCTGCTCAGAGCACACTGCACGTGTTTGCAGAAAACCTGAGCCTGTGGGAGCTCAGGGGCAGCCTGGCCAGTCACTGGGATTCACATCAGGATGACGAGAGCACCTGTGTTATGGCAAAAATATTCTGTGCAGTTCAGCAAACTTGATGCCAGAGCATTCTCAGGGGAAGAAAGCAATACAGTGCAGAGCAGCAGGACAAAGGGATATCTGGGCTACTTAGAGTTGGAAGGGAGTTTTGAGTAATATTATTAACAGTGTGATGGGTTTTTTTTTTAATTAAGCTTGTGGAGAAATATCTTTGTATCTAATGGAATAACTCTCATTATTTCCTGGCTCTGAAATATTTCCAGTCTCCTGCAGTATCACATGTACTGGAGAGGTCTCAAGGATTGCCTGTTTGCAAGGGCAGTGAAAGGCCAAGGCTCAGGGAATGGAAGGAAATAAGAGAGCAATGAGAGAAAATATGATTTTAATAGCAGAAAAGGCATTTTTTTTCCAAAACTCCTATTCTTCTTTTTACAACAAAGATTAATTAAAGATAAAAATCCCTGAAATATACATCATTTGAAAGAGATCAGCTGGGAATGAAGCTTTAGCAAAATTGTCAAGACTAAACACACCATTTATCTCTGCAACACAGCTGAGATGCAACAAAAAATGCATTCTGCTGAGCACTGAAAATTAAAGTAAGTCATGCTTGTGTGAGCATTTGTACATCACTGGAATAAAACCCTGGGGTTCTGTTATTGGCTTTGATGCTAAAGTCTTTGGGATGTCTCTTATAGGATGGGCTTGCCTGGTTACAGGCAGGCTGCTGCTCCATCGGTGGATCACCGTGAGTACATCCACAGTGGCTGCCGAGAACTGAGGGATGCCATGGCTTGGAAATTACCATCCCTGGAAGGGTTCAAAAGCCATGTGGATGTGGCAGTTAGGGATGTGGTTTAGGGGTGAACATGGTGGTGCTGGATTAGTGATTATACTCGATCCTAGAGCTCTTTTCCAACCTTAATAATCCCTGCTGATCACCCAGACTTCCAGGCCTTTGGGGAGGACCTTGTCCTCCTCAAAAGCTGCCACCATCCCTAGTGATGTGCAGAGTGCTTGGTGGCTGCCTGATGTCTTCCAGAGCCTTCTCCTAGAGCTGCAGTTTCACGGTGTAGCTCAGAACAGCAAAGGCTTGCAAGGTACATCCTTCAAAGGGGTCCTTATGGAACCTTCCCTGAGCTGAATTGCACCTCCTGGGAAAAAAAGAACTAATTCCTTCCTCTTTTTCCTTTTTTCCATGGCAGGCAATTCATTCAAACATCCAGCAAGAACACTCAGAGAGGCCAGACTATTTATGGTCACCTCCTCACCCCGCTGCAGGGCGAGCAGCGGCACGGCCCCGCTGAGGAGCTGGCGGTGCCATCCCCCCTGCAAGGCGAGGTTCGGAGCATCCGGGCCTGTGCATCCCTACATTTAAGTGAAACCAGTTGCCATGGTGACAGCAGGGCTTACTAAATATGGCCTCTGATGCCCAAAATCTCGTGGGTGGTAACAGCTCAGGTGTGTGCAGGATTCCTGCCGATGCCAGAAACCTGCTGGTGTGGCTCACCGCAGGGGAAGGCGTTTGGCCGGTGAGTGACCGAAGGCCCTGCTCTGGTGGTGCTGTTAGTTACGGGTTGCTGATTTTTGTTTTCCGCAGCGCCCTGGGTGGTCCCCAGGCCATGCAGACTGGCTCGGGGACCCTGGGCTGCAGCTGGTGAGAGGCTGCAGTTGATTGATCTCACAAGTGCAGGGAGGACTTGGAATTTCAGTCCTTGACGTGGCACAGTCCCTTGCTTAAAGCGGGGTAGCTATTCCCGTGCTTATCTGTACGGGGCTGCACGGAGGGAGGGCGAGATTACACCTGATACAATTATCAGTCTTGTAATTACATGCAGCAGCCCCAGACACCCTCTTGGGCTTGCTGTACGAGTCTAGGCATGGGAGTATTACAGGAAATACTCCCATGCCTAGACTCCCAAGGAAAACCGTGTTTGCCAGACCTTTTCCTGCAGCTTTCATGGAGAGCTGTTAAGTGCAGCAGTGTGGGTGAGGCTGGAGGGCTGGCTGTGCATGTGTCCATCCAGCTCTCCCACTGAGGAGAGGCAGGAGGTTCACACACTGGTGGTCCCCATGGTGCTCGTCCCTCCCAGGCACGGGGGTGGCGTTTGCTCGCAGGAGGTGGGAGCTTTTCTGTTCTGTCTGCCCATCTGCACAGCTCTCACACTGAGCTGGGGGTTGTTGGAGCAGTAGGACGTGAGTCCACAGTGCTCCCAGCTCCCTGTGACAGCCTGAGCAGCTTCTGGGCTCCCCTCCCAAGAGATTTCAGTGCAAGGCTCCCCACAGTGTGGGGCAGGACCTGGGGCTCCAGCCCCCACTGACAAAAAGCTCTGCTCAGGTTTTGGAGCCAGCAAGGCAGCCCAGCAGGAGTCACGCACTCATCTCTGCAAGCTGTGGGAGATGCACATGGAATGAGATGGAGCTGGAGCACATAGGGAAGAGGTGCAAGGTGAGGATCCCACTATGCCTCGCGGCATGCAAAGGAGGAAAAGGGAATACATCAGAGGCTACAGCTCCTGCTTGAGCTGTCTCCTGGAGTTTCCCAGCTTCTTGGAGCAGCCAAAACCTTTCTAAGACAGATTTCCTGAAAAATGACAAATAGCTCATTCTTGAGGTATGAGGCATTGGGAGAAAAAGGGCAAAGAGTGAGAAATACGATGCTGCAAAGCTTCCAGAAGCCATTACAGCTGATAGATAAGAAACCTGGAAGCAAAGGCAGAGAGCGAGGGAAGACTGTGAGGCAGCCCTGCAATGGACAGCTGCTTGCTAGAAAAGCAGAGACAGGAAAGGGGGGCCAGGCACTCCAGTTTTGCAGATGAAAAGCATGTATACGTACAGAGAGGAATTACAGCAACAGGAATTACTGGGATGGTATAAAGGCTACTGGGAACATCCACCCTCAGCAGGTGCCCCAGTACAAGGCTGGTGGTGTCTGTGCTGGATCTGGTCTCCAGTTTGGTCCAAGGCACTCAGACAAGTCTGGGGCACATGGGGCTGGGGCTGAGCTGGAGCTGGTAGCATGCAAGGGGGCAAAGAATTCAGTGGGAATCAGGGAGGGAGCCTAGAAGACGGGAATCACACATCACCCTCATTTCCATTTCACAATGGAGGCGAGGAGGTGTCTTTTGGAGGTTGGAGGTGGTTGTACTTTTTAAATAGTGAGTGAAATGTGAAAAATAAAATTGTTCTTGGTCCTACACCCTCGGAATGATTTATGTTGGTATTTAATCCCGCTTGTGTTTCCCTACCCACCACATTCTGGTTTTTCTCTGCACTTTTGGGAAAGCGGTGGGAAAGCAGCACACTGCTAATTACAACCCAGGGTTGTTTGGACACGGAGGAGAGAGAGTGAAGAGAAATAAATAAATGAAAATTCCCATCACCATAATCCATTAACATGGGTCCCACTCTTTGCAAAGCCCACAGTTGTATTCCAGGGAGATTGCAAGTTACTGGCAGCAATTTTTTTGGAGTTTGGCTTGCTCAAGGTTGGACTGGTGGCAACATTTGGTCTCCATCGTTTGCACTGCTGAGACAAGATAAAATGTGTCAGTGTTGAAGTCTTATTTGGGGAGATCTGCATAGCCAGGGTGGTGCATCTGCCCCAGCCCTGCAGGGGATGAAGGAGTTTTTTGGGGCTGTTGTAGGGTGGGGCTGCTGGGGGATGCCCAGGGAAGCACTGTGCTCAGGGATGTTTGCTTTTATGGCAAGCATATCTCAGGAGCTTATGTTTCAGCTTCCAGGCTCTCCTTGCATCCATGTGCTGTTGGACTGCACAGTTGTTTCCTTCATTAAAAACAAATGTGAAGGCACCTGTGCTGCCTCTGGGCAGGGACTCAAGCCTTGATAACAGGAGCAGTGGTGGGCATGTGCATCCCCAGGATGCTCCTTTTGCTTCCTCCCTGGTGTCTTGCCTGGTGGGGCTGGCAAGAGGGAGCTGTCAGAGGATGCAGGTAGGGGCTGCTGCTCTCCACATGGTTCCCACTGCCAGTCAATTAATTAATAAAGCTTTCTGGCACTTTATCAGATCCACAATTCAGTCAGTTTAGGCTCCCTGCGGCAAGTCATCCGTGACTGTTTTTATTCACTTTTCTTTCTGGCTGCAGGTCCCTCAGCAGGCTGCCTCAGGCCAGTGAAAAATCAGGCAAGCTGTTCTCAAAACGGGGGTGATGTTTCCCCTGCTCAATGCCCTGCCTTGCAAGTTTGGCTGAGCTCTCTGCATCATCTCCTTGAGCCCATCACCACGGCATGCTTCAGAGCAATTGTGCAGTGGCCAGCTGCCAGCAGGGGTTTTCCTCCTTGGGTGGGGTTCTGCTTTGTTTCAGGGTTTGGGGGGGATTTGGGGGCTTTTCGTTTATTTTCACAAGGGCTACATTCGCACAAGTGGCTGGTGGATGAGAGGAGAGCACCCATTCCTGAGGCACATTCTGTGGGACAGCATCTGCTCTCTTCCCTGTATCAGGGACAAGAGTTCTGGGGTTAATGGAGCTTTTCCACACACACCTTCCCCCATGCCTGGTAGTTCTTGTAGAAACAGTCCTTTCCTTTGGAAGGGAGCTGTGCAAAAGTTATGCTCCTTGGGGATGTGCTGGTGATGCCCATTTCCATTTCTGCCTCTGCCAGATCCGGAGGCAGCCTGGGAGCTGGTCCCTGACTGGTTCCTCTGATGCCCCCTGAGACCTGATGGCTCCTAATGAATGAAATACAAAGTGAGGGGAAAAAAACCCTCCTTCTGCTTTTGAAAATTGAGGTACTCCTTTTGTTTCATCTTCAGAAGACAGAGCACTGGCAAGTATTAGATTATTGCTCCTCCATCAGCCTTTGTCTTTTCAGAGAACGAAAGTGTTGGAGGAGAGAAATGGAAGTCAGTATTTGTATTTTTCAATGGAAGATCAGAGTCCAAATCCCTCCAACCTTTGACATGTAGAGTAATTCTTTCCACACCATAAAATCTTGGAGGGTTGAAACTACCAACACTTATTATCATTAATGTTGTTACTAATTGCTTGTCTTCCTTTAGGTATTAAAAATGCACTCACGGCTCACCCTTCTGACCCAAAAAAATTGCCACATTTTGCTTTCCAGGCCCTGCTTTTTCCCATTGCAGTTGCCCTCACCTCAGCTGTGCCACTACAGGATTTGGCTTGAAGAGTTTCCATGCAGTCACACACAGTGCAAACCCCAACATCTCCTCTCCCCTCTCATTCTCATCCTCCTCCCACTGACCTTGTGGCCCCACAGGTTTCAACATGCAGGGACACACATCCAGAAGTGTGATCTTAGAATTTACAAGCAGTTAAATAATCATTGGTTTACCTTCAAAAGCAAATTAACGTTACTTAAAATGAAACAAATTTGCCTTGAAACCGGCAGATTTGTATTCTAGGGCATATGAAGAAACTCGGGGATTTAGTTAACTTGCATGGAAAAAAACCCAAAACCCAAACAAAAACCAAAGGGAAAAAAAGCCCTGCTGCAAGCAGTATTAGCTGCCAAAGCCATAATTGTGCAAAGCTGGAAATCCCTTGCTCAGCTGAACCTAGCACACTGGTATAGCATCTTAAGTGAATTAGCTGGCATTGGAAAGCTAGCATTTCTTATAAATAATAGACCAAATGTTTTTTTCAAGTCATCCTGACAGTTTTCTTGGAAATCTGAAAATACAATACTTATGTTAACCAGCTGTGTCATCTGGATCAGCATGTCAGTTTTTCAATGGGAGTTATAAGAGGTAACATCTGTAAAGCAGCACAATTCATATAGATTATGAAATACTGCCTCTAATGCAGAAATACATCAGCTATGAAGTGATGATTTAAAAATCATTATCCCTGTAATTTATTAATATGTTCGTATTACACAGTAATTTATGCTGTTATTTTGTCACTTCTTGTTGTTGTTTGGCTTCTATTTTCACATGTTAATCTTCTCTGCACAGACAGACTACTCAGCTGCCTGCCCAAAAGCCAGGACACTCATGCATGCTGCGGGTGGGACTCCCTGGTCTGTGTTTCGGGATGATCCCAATTGCTCCTCTAAGCTTGGGTGCATTCATAAATGTTATGATCAGACCCAAAGAGGAGGCAAGGCAGTGTGATCGTTGTGTTGACTGAAGGAAAGCTGTTTGGTTATCTTGTTCTTCTAATTGTTTTTAGGCTGCGAGGAGTGAGGCTGTTTGGCCAGCACAACGTTTCTTAAGGGAGATCTTTCTACTTCTACCACCCACACCTTTGGTACCCTCTGATCCCTTCTGCAGTCACTGGGGCTTTCAAATTTTGCCACACTGGGTAGTGACAAACTGCCCTAAACCCCTTCCTTGTCTGAGTCTTAAAAAGCCCAGAGAAGGGTTCAGTGATGAACACTGCTGGTGGTTTATTTCCCCTTCTCTGTCTGGTGGAACTGTTCTCCAGGACATGCCTGTCCGAACCCCAAAAACCCATCTCTCATGTCTGTGTGTCTCAAACCTCAGATAACAGAACTGAAGAAGTAGGCACAGAGGAGAAATGTCAAAAAGGCCCACAGTGTGGCTCAGTCAGGTGCTCTGGTGTCTCATTTTCTCATCAAGAGCATCCCCATGGCCAGATGAAGTCCCAGGGTGATCTGTAAGTGACTGGTTTCCAGAGCCTGGGTAGAAGAACTGGGGAGGTTCAGGCACTGAGATCCCTTTTAAATCTTGAGATTGGAAAATGGCCATGGAAAGGGAGGCCCCAGAGCAAAGCATCAGGGTTATCCCGTACAGGGTGGTGACGACAGCTGTTAGTAACCATGGAAGATTTAATTTTAATTCCATACCCACGTACATTGTCACCACTCAAATTAGAACAGCTATCCCACAGCGACGTGAGAAATCACAGGGCTTTAAAAATACATGGTAATTAAAACTATTAGAAAAATTAAACATTTTTATACCCTCATTTTCCCAGTTCCCCAGTGGGATTGTGGTCCTGGTAATTTAAGACTGGGGGGAGGAGAAGATGCACGTATCTTGGAAAGTTAATCTGGGTCTGAAGTGAAGGAATCCATCCTGTGCTACAAAAATTGTCAGCAACTGCAGCTGAAGGAAGCAGAAACCACTCTATCCCACTTGTCATACAATTGTCCATATGGAAACACTTATTTGAGAAGGAGTAATTGAGAGCCTTAATATGAAAATTATTTCAGATTTGCCTCTGAGCCAAAAGGTCTTTCTCCTTCAAGATTAAAATTTTGCATTAAATATTAACAAAAGAGCGAAAGCAATTTCTGCTGAGCATTCCTGGTGTGCCTGTGAAGCCATCAGGAAGGTGTTCACAGGGAGTTGCAGTTGTGGGAGGCTGTGTGCCCAGGGCAGGGCACTCCCAGCCTCATGGAAGGCAACTGGGCCCTGGCAGGGCTGAGATTGCAGCCAGAAAGTCAGCCTGGCTCAAAAAATTTGAAAATGAAAAGCGAGTTTTCAGAGCACAGACTGAAAGAAAAGT
This sequence comes from Cyanistes caeruleus, assembly GCF_971803275.1. Taxonomy (NCBI): domain Eukaryota; kingdom Metazoa; phylum Chordata; class Aves; order Passeriformes; family Paridae; genus Cyanistes; species Cyanistes caeruleus. The sequence goes on from NC_141705.1 coordinate 49,148,213, forward strand.
GATTCCCCTCTTAGGAGGCTTGCAATTTAAACAAAGTATTTCGGGGTTCAGCTCTTTGCTGAAAACCTCTGTATGCCCGTGGTTTTGCACAGGGTCACTGCAGCGTTGTCAGGATTCAGTCTTCTCCCTTCCTCCTCCTTCTCCTGCTTTGACAAAGAGGCAATTGTAAATAATTTAAGTCTGTAAATTGTCCAAGTCAACGGCTGCCCATTTAAGAGAGAGTCTTTAAGTGCACTAATGTCATTTGTGCAGTAGTTTGACGTTCAGGATTACAGACGCCAGGTAAGGTTTTAGTTTAGGGTGTTTCTGGCTAGAGTAGCCTGGTTATTGGAGAAAGATTAAAAAAGCATATTTCCATCTCTGCCTAGTTTTAGGAATGGCTGGATCTCGATTCGATCCACCTTCCTCTCCACATGCTCTTTGTCTATAAAATTCTCCCTGTGCAAGGGTGTTGCCCTGGCTCATGGGTGCTGGAACACTCCTAGATGGTCCCACCAGCTTCCCACCTTCCCCCTCTGCCCTTAAACTAAGTGTTGGAAGAGAGGACGACCAGCTCCAAAAAAGTGAAGGGCAAAAACTCCCAAGCACACCGTCTGTCTAATGCCTGGCACAGAGCCAGGCTTCCATGCATTTAGAGCAAAGGATACAAGCAAGTATTTATTTATTGATTGAGAAACGGCGCAGTGTTTCTCCGACTCGCTATCGGTTTCCAAATCTGATTTAAATAAACTCTTCCAGTGCATAAATCCAGGCAAAATGTCATTCACCATATGTTTATTACTAAAACTTGGCGCTTGCTTGCATCAAAGTAGTTTTCACACGCAGGCTGTTTGTTACAAAACCTCAGTGAGGCAGGTATAATTAGCACTAGCGCTTGAGGGGGAAAACTGGGGCTGAGAGCAGAGAAAATAATTTCCTTGCTGCTGCAGAGGGAGTCGGTGTGGGGATTTGGATTAGAAACAGCCTCTCCTACCTTCCCATTCTCTTCATGCAGATGACTAGATTTGCATCTTTTATTAATTTATAACAATCGGACAAATTTTACCTTGCTCATTTCTTAAAGAAAGAGCTTTAAATGCTTGTAAGACTAGCTTAGAAATACCCAAAAATACGGGCTTCCTCCCTGAATGGCCACAGCTACCTTGCAAGAAAGCGGTGTGATTAGTTGCTGTATGCCATTTTGCATACAATTAATGCTTATCAAGTGGAACACAAAACGCTCTCTGGATGCATCATTTATATGAGCTTTACAGATGATCCACTCTCATAAAGCCAGCATAACTCATTCTGATGAAGCCACGCAAAGAGCCTCACAGAAATAAGTAGCTAAAGCAAGATCATTTTGTACGAAACTTCCCCAACCTTTTACATATCACCACTAGGATTATTATCAAGTGTTCAGAGATGCTGGCGTTTCAAATGAAGTTTGTGAGCTCTAAGTGGCAAAAATGACAGATCTTTTTTTTTCTTTCTTCTCACTTTAGTGTTCATACGTGAGCAAACAAAATCATAGGCTGATTTTTTATATTTTCTTGTCTGCAAAACAGACCTATGAAAAGATTAAATTCATGTCCAGGTATCCCCTTTTAAGTAAATTCCTAGTAAGTATGAATCCTAACCCTAACCATTTGGAGGCACTTAAGTTATAAAATAAGAAAACATTTTTTCCTGCAACACATATTGTAGGTGTCCTTCAGCATGTGCTCAGGGAATTAGAGCTCCTGGTTTGTGGCTTCAAAACAGGCACCTGTGTGGTGCAATTCCTACCTTGCAATATACTTTATGTCTTTCAGAGTTCCCATCGTGTGTTGGCTGCTCCTGTTGGATCTGGCAGGGTGGCTTTCTGGATCGTGCTCAGATGGAGGAAAGGTATTGCAGCCCCAGGTTAACTGGTAGCAATTGCAAGTGCAGCAGGATGGTGCAGTTGGTGTAACACACAGGATGTACACAACATCACTCGGGCGTTTCCCTGGGTCTTAGTGCAGTATCAAAGTTAAATTAATCTAGTTCCCGTTCCCAAGAAGAACTGGGAGCATTATCAGTAAATTTAAGGAATGATGCTACTGTAATTTGGTTATAGAGCATACTATTTTAAAAGCCCTTATGTTACTATTTCACAAAAGCATTTTTAGTGCATCCAAAGAGCCACTTGTGCCTTTACAGAAAGGACGTTACCTGTCTTGTGTTCATCGTTGTGCAAAAAAAGAAATAAAAGCTAGATAAATTGTATTTTCAAAGGGCTTGTTTCCCTCCTTTTGCACATGCTCTCTGGGGAATTTTCGGCAGCCTAGAAATGAACCTGCTGGTTGGGCTAAAAACCAAACAGCATCTCAGGCTTACGTGGCAAATGGCTCTGATGCTTTTAGGCTTAGCCCATTGCCAACACCGGTTTCCACACAGCACCTGCTGGGCTCGGTTATCTTTGCTTTTGGCTGATTCTGCAGTCACACGGGGAAGAGCCTGGAGCCAGCCCATGAAGCGCAGGGTAAACACCCCAAATATTCCAGCAGACGGGAAGGCGGGCTCAGAGAGCAGGTAATGTCTGGGTGGGCAGCTGGGCTCTCCTGGCAGGCACAGCGCTGGCCAGGCAGGTGCTGCCCCTCTGATACACTTCTGCAGGGGCAGCTGAGGTTATTCATCAACCCCATTTCCTTCTTTCCAGCTTCTTTACTGCTGCTTCGTTTTGTTATGGGGGCTTTTTTTGCCTTTGAGGCCTTGAAAGCGGCAAAGCTGTCGCTGTTCCATTGCTGCTGCTTTGGGTTGGCAGGTTAGAGAGAACCAAGTGCAGGGGAAGCACCTGGAGTGCAGGTTGTGCTGTCAGCACCAGGGCAGGTAAGGGAAGAACAGAGGGGAAAGATCATTCACTGCCTTCCTCCGCGTCAGGCCCGGGGTGGGAGGAAAGGGCTGCTCCTGCGTCACCTGCGCAGATGAAGATGCCTTGGCATCTTCAGCAGGAGCAGCCTGTGGAGGGCACAGCTCCAGAGGGCTGCAGGGAACTTGGTACCCTCCTGCCCATGGCTGTGGCACAGGACTCAGCCCCCACCCACCACCACTGTCCCCACGTGCAGCAAGGATGGGGAAGTGGGAAAGAGAGGAAACGCAAAAAAAACCAAAATTTTGACAGAGGTGTCGGTTTAAATATTTTATCTTTTAGAATCACTTTAAAAATCACAGCTCTGAAATGAACCATAGAGTAAAACCCTGAGCCAGAAAACAATTATCTCCCCACATCAGCCCACTGGGACTATTACAGAAGATGGGCTGATTTCAGAACGGCACTCTATGGAAATTTAGAGTTTTACAAAGTCTCAAAGGGAAGGAATCAAAAGATGTGGAAAATGTTTTTTTAAAGTGTATCTTGTGATAAGAACTGGAAATTTTGGAGCAAGGCAATTGATTTTTCTTGAGAAATTGGTTACTATTTTGGTAGGGGAAACTGAAATTGAGGAGAGGATGCCAGATTCTGCCAGCATGGTTGAGGCTGCAGTGTGCTGTCTCTTGGATGTCTTTCTTTTCCTGGCTGCTGTCAGCATGGCTGAGATGATGGGTCATCTTCACTTGGGCTTTGGCTGGGTATTTTCACTTCTTGGAAGTTCTGTTCTGGTTATTCATCAAGATACAGGGGAGGGGGAGGAGTTAAGTAAATCCTACCACCCCTAGGACAACATTTCCCTAAGCAACAAAGGTGTTTAGAAAGGAAAATAAAATAAGCCCATGTTAGATGATGCACTGAAATGCAAATAGCTGTTGATTCAAATGTGCAGGGATGAAATAACCAATTTCATATCAGCAGGGTCAAAAAAAAAGAAGGTTGCAAACAAAAACAGGGTTGGGCAGAGGTAGGATAAAGGCTTTGAAAATGGTCAGAGAAGGTGCAGTGCTCCCCTCTCCCCCTCAAGTAAGCTGTGCTGGAAAAATGGCAACAATGGATGAGGAGAAGGCTAAGGTACTCAAGAACTTTTTGCCTCAGTCTTCAATGGCAACCTCTCTTCCCACACCTCTCAAGTGGATGGGAGAGCAGGATGGGCACGAGGGAGCAAAGTCCCTCCCATGGTAAGCAAAGATATGATTCCTGAGGGTGTGAGGAGCCTGAATGTACTTAAGTCTGTGGGGTCTGATGAGATGCATCCCAGAGTCCTGAAGGCATTGGCTGATGTAGTTTCCAGGTCACTTTCCATGGCATTTGAATAGTTATGGCATTAGGTGAAGTCCCTGGTGACTGGAAAAAAGGGAGCACTGTACTCATCTTTAAAAAGGGTAGAAAAGAGGAGCCTGGGAACTACTGGCCTGTCAGCCTCACCTCTGTGTCTGAGAGATCATGGAACATATCCTTCTAGAAGGTCTGCTAAAGCACATGGAAAACAGGGAGGTGATTTGGGACAGCCAGAACAGCTTCACCAAGGGAAAGTCCTGCCTGACCAACCCAGCAGCCTTCTATGATGGAGTGACTGCATCAGTGGACAAGGGAAGGGTTGCAGATGCCATTTATCTGGACTTCTGACCCTTACAGGGTTCCCCACAACATCCTTCTCTCTAAACTGGAGTGAGAGGGATTTGATGTGTGGACTGTTAGATGGATGTGAAAGTGGCTGGATGGTCACATCTGAGTGGTCAGTGGATGTCAGAGTCAGGTGTCTGAGTTGGGTGGGACCAGTGCTATTTAATATCTTCATTAAGGGCATAGACAGGGGGATTGGGTGCACCTTCAGTGTATCTGCAGATGACACCAGGCTGAGTGGTGCTGCTGACACACCTTGAAGGGATGGGGTACCTTGCAGAGGGAGATGGACAAGCTGGAGAAGTGGGCTCATGGAAATCTCATGAGCATGACCCAGGCTCATTCACCTGGGTCAGAGCAACCCTGGTACCAACACAGGCTGGGGATGGACAGACCAAGAGCAGCCCTTCAGAGAAGGAATTGGGGGTGCTGGTGGGTGAGAGGATGGACAGATCACAAGAAAGGTGGAGGGGGTCTTTTTACAGGATTGACAGGACAAAGGTGAATGGATTCAAACTAGAAGAGAGTAGGTTTAGATCAGGCATAAGGAAAAAAGTTTTTTACTGTGAGGGTGGTGGGGCACTGAACAGGCTGCCCAGAGAAGCTGTGGATGCCCCATCCCTGGCTGTGTTCAAGCCAGGCTGGATGGAGCCCTGAACAACCTTGTCCAGTGGAAGGTGTCCTTGCCCATGGCAAAGGGGTTGGAACTGGATGATCTTTAAAGTCCCTGTCAACCCAAACCATTCTATGACTCTGTGAAAATAAGATTTCACAACAGCCCTGTAGTAGGCATATATGAATGGAGATGATGGCAAGCTGAATGGGGTTAATTAGGAAGGTAATTTTGCAGACAATTACATTATTTGTTTGAAATGCTGGATACACGCATTTAAGCTTATTTCAGTTGCCATAACAACCTGATACAAGCATCATATAATCTTTTATCACATTATCTTGGATATGATTACATTATTTTACAACTTCGGTTGCTAGGAGAGCACCGTACTTTCCTGCATGCTCCAAACAATTCTCACTTTGCAGAGACATCAGCTTCTGGCAGCTGGCCTCTGAGATAGCTTATAGAATCATTAGCAAGGCAAGGAACTGAGTTACATGCGTAGGCGTGAGTTGCACTGGGAAAACTCTCTGTGAGAGGATGGATGGGATTTTCTCCTGCCATGGCGCTGGCAGGGGAGGCTCTTTTTGAAGAGCTGGGAACCAAGGAGGCAGAAGTCCAGGGGCCAGCCTTGGAGGGAGCTTCATTTGAGAGTTAGCTTAAGTTGATGAGCTGATGAGCTTCCTGTGCTCTTGTTTTGATGAGTTTGTATTATAGAGTAGAAGTTGCATTTCATGCTATCGGTTTCCTTAGATGAAAAGGCCAATAAATGTGTAGTTATGCCTCCCCAGTTGCTTCTGACATGACAGCAGTAGCCAGCTCCCTACCAGCAATGCTTCTCTACCTCTGATATGTCCAGAGGGTTTGCAGATTCTGGAGTTTTCCACCTTATTAGGTCTGTGTGTGGATGGTGGTTACAAGAGGTAATATGGAGGTCTGAAATTAAAAAGAACCTGAGAAGAACACTGAAATATTTTTGAAATGTGTTTAAAATCCAGGAATGTTAGCAGAAGCATAACTTTTATTTTCTTGTCCCTTTTAGATTTATTTATGATTACAGAAGCTCTCTGTGAAGACTTTGTTCTTAAACCACACTTAATAGCAAGAAAGGGAAGAAAATGAGGTTTTCTTTTTCCCCTTCGATCTCCCTCCATCCTGTGCCTTAAACTGAGATTGCAGTTAAAACAAAACCCCAGCTGCCCAAGAAACAAAACAGAAATTCACAAGGCGGCCTAAATATCAGGCTCATCTTGTTTTCCTTTAGCCTTCTGCTTTGAGAGTTACAGCAGCTGGGCAATACAGGCAGCAGTGTGAAGACAGGGATTTGAATAACAGCACACATGTCTTACAAAGAAAACATGGAAACATCATGTTGACTGGTCCAGGTGATGGCTGCACTTCCCAGAGGTGTGGAGGGGCAGAGATTATGGATATGGGCCTGCAGAAGAAGGGTTTGATCTCCCAGACCACGGTGTGCTTGGCAAAGCTGCCAAACTCCCATGTCTCAGCAGCAGGGGACCCTTCCTCCCCCCACACAGAAATGTCAGGCTTTGGCACCTGCAGAGTACCTTGCTGCTCTGGAATGAGAGCATGGCTCTCCAAAGTGTCACCAATGACCCAGTCCCCAATTAACAGCATGGCTTTGTGGGTTTCTGACACTATTCTTAAAGCTCCTGTGGGCTGCTGCAGCCTACAAGCCAAGGATCATTTCTGCTTTGCAAGACTCAAAGGAGAGGAAGGGAAAAAAAGTTGGGAAGGGAAAGCTATGGTTTCATTATTCCATGCTAGCAGGATAACAGAATACATTTCCTTTATTACTAAAATGTGTCATTTGAGAAAAGATCCTGCTGTCTGATCAAGCTCTCCATTAGTTATTTTTGCATGTGCATGCACAAATCCAGCAGCTAAGCCTAGAGTACTGCTGTATATTGGAAACCAGAAAATGCTGCAGGGTGTTTCTAAAGAATAGCAATTTGGAGGTTGTGGGTGGTTTGTGGGTGTAATCAAAAAGGCTGCATACCGAGGCATCTGAATTAGGTTTCTCTTTAGACTGCTTACAGCCTCTATCAAGATTGTTAAGAACCTCATTCTGCCACTCTTACCCTCCCCTAGTAGAATTTTCTCCTCTGAGCAATTTTATTGGCGTACCACCCATTGTATGAAGAGGCCTAGCACAGAAGCTGAGCTCCAGTGTGGCTGAACACAAGTGGAAAACCACAGAGCTTTACCATTCAGACCACTGCTCCCCTTATTTTAGCACCTGCTGAGAGCTGAGATCAGCTGGTGAGCAAGCCACGGTGCACTGGTGACACCCCGTGTGTGTCCCCCCGCCACGATCAGCATCCTGGGGGCTGCAAGGCCACCAGGGTCAGCACCAACAAGGAGGGTGAAAACTGTGTGCTCAGTTTCTGCTCTCCTGACTTGTGCTACCCCCTGCCCACCATGCCACAGCAGTGGCTCAACCTCCTGCTGCCCCAGCAGGCTTCCCCCCACTCCCACCCATGGTGAGCTGCCACAGCCACCACTGTTTGAGGTCCTCAGTAGCTCTTATCTTCCAATTTTTTTGTGCTGTTGTTTTATATTGGGTGTTCTCTTGGTTGTGTTGGAGAGATCGTTTTGCAGAAGGCCCCTCCTCTTCCCCCTGAGGATCCTTGTTCTCGCTTGTCTTGAAGGGACCCAGCAGAACGTCACCGGAGTATCTTGCACCTCGGCTAGGCTCGTGCCCTGTGGGCAGCCAGCCCACAGCAGAGGCAGCTGACTCCAGCCTTGCCTAATCTGGTTGATCAGTTACTGTGGAGGTAAAAAGACCCAATCTTTAGTCTCTCTGCAGCTAAAGTTTCTCCTGGCTTTTACCTGCACTAGCAGCACGCTTCCTGGCCTGCGCGCTCCCACTACGCGCCAGCGCCGGAGCAGCGCCTGAGCCAGCTCAGCCCAGACTCTGAGTGCAAGAGCACGTCTAGCAAGTTCCCCCGGTCATTTACAGCCCTGATTTGCTAATGGAAAGTTAATCATTGGTTCAAAACTGTGCAAAAGCGTTAAGGGAAAAAAATCACAAGATCACAGGAAGAACTCTAATGTGTTTCCTAGTATGTCCCTTTCATTTGCCTCCACAGATCGCAGTTCTAAATACCTTGGGGAGAAATGTGTCTGAGCATTTCAACACCTGGCAAATATTAACTATCTCACAGCAGGCTCAGACAAGTGGGTTTGGGGGATGCTGAGGTCTGTGGAAATAGTCACTTTCAAAATCTGCATTTCAGTATTTTTCTAAACGACCACCACAGGACAAAGTAAGGCCACAAAAGCACTCACAGTATTCAAATATCCTTCAGTGCTTAACAAATACTACTTCATTAAGCTTTTTGATATCCTTCCAAGGTAATTATGGCATTGTTATCTCTTCCTGATTTTAGAAGAAGAGAAATTAGGTATTCTCAGAGAGTAATGCAGAGTGAAACTCAGTAAAACTGGCTTGTGATGTCCTGATAGTTCTTTGCAGATGCTCTCACTGCTCCCTGTGTTCCTGACCTGTGGTGCAGAGGAGCTCACCTGTGTACCCTAGCTAAGAAAGGTAAGTACCCTGCTAGATGAGCTCTTTTTTTAGTAAAAAGGGGTTGGGGAGGAAAAGGTAGGAAGTCTGTGCTCAATAATGCTGAACAATTTTCTTTCTGAAATCTACTTTTCCTTCTTAGAAGTGGTGTTGAATTGACTGCCCATTGGAAACAAACAATAACATGAACACCAGCCCACGTGTGAGGAAGTTGAGCACAGAGGATTTCTTATAGGTATGCTCTTTCTTATTCCCTAACATTCATTTCTGTCCTTCCCAGGGAATAGTGGATAGTGGGCTGGATGGACTTCATCAATTTTATGTATGTATCAATTTTATCAATATGTATCAATTTTAGTGACCTGTGTGTTTAGTGACCAAAGGAAATATGAAAACAAACCTACAAAGTCTTGAAATGTCCTTCTTGGTAGATCAGGGGGAGCAGTCCTGTGAACCACACCTGATAATGTATTTCTCCATCAATAAAAAGCAAAGTGTCTTTGCACCCTCTATTTTTTTCCCATGCAATGTCTTCTAAAACAAGAATGATATACAGCTGGTTAAAAATGCATATGGCAGAGAGAAAAACAAAATTCTGCTGTTTATGCAGAATAAGCAAGCAGAGAATGTGGAAGTGCTTACATGCCTGTTGGTAATTTTTTTTTTGTGAGGTTAGGGTTTTTTGGATGTTTTTTAGAGAATATAGTCTGGCCACCCATAGAGAACAAACTTGAGCCGTGGTGGACGGGCGTGTTTGCCTGGCAGCAATGCAGCTGTGCTCTTAAGGAGCACCATCCCATAGAAATAGAGCCCACAAAGCAAAACAGGCTGGCCTTTTTCTTTGCTCAGACTTGAACCACTTGAACAAATAAACTAGGGGGAGAAGGAAGTGCACCCGAGACAGGATATTGCACACCTGGATCCACAGGCTGGCAGACATCCCAGACCTCGGGTGTTGCTGCTCCTGCCCACAGCATTTTTGTAGTCATGTCCCTACCCACAGCTCCCCTCGGTACATGTCCAGTGAGATGTTTGTCAGGGAAATAGCACAGCTGTGGTGGCCTTGACAGCTGTCTCTCCCTCAAGCAACCAGTTTTGTCTCTGCAGCAACATGCATGGTGGAAGAGTGGCGTCAGCATGTTTGCATTTAAGCTCGCTTGCTTTACTGATTTAGTATAAATTACCATGATTTCTAGCAAACCTGAATGCTTATAAAATTAATGAGGCAAGAAGAGAGCACTATAGGTAAATGCCAGGGAGCAACCTGTACTTCTGTCTTTTATGGCTGTATTTTTCACTGTCTTCTGAAACCTCCCATTGAGGTACAAACTTCTCCATGCTGTAAAAGTTTTAAGACCCTAATAAAAATAAGATTGAATACAATGGCCAAGAACTAGACACTTAAACAACACTTAAATACACTGAAACCAGGCACCGACTCACGAAAGAGTAATTATCCTCCCTGTACTGCTGTGCTCCTTTCTCTCTGGTGAGTCACACAAGGTGGCATGAGAGCAATCATCTTGCTCTCTGCCTGGATTTCATGGCAGCCTTCCTAGACAGGAGGGGGGATTGACTGATTGTTTCAAAGGAACAACTAATGGGAAGCTTGTCCCTGAGAAGGCTTTATTTGAGCATTGGCCACTGCCACATGATGGTGAGTGTCCCAGGGCATGGTGATGTGGTTGGGCACACAGGCCACTCACTGCCTGTGTCCTGAGCCAATTGGAACTGGAGGCAATTTCAGAAGCTGTATTAACTTGGGTCCCAGTCCCAAGCAGTAACCTGGTTTGTTGGCCAGCTGTTCTTCAGCACCACAACCAGCTTCCTTAGGTGGTCAGAGGGTATGTGCCTAAGTGCTCTGTGCATCTCCACAACAGGTACTCCTGGAGAACGTCAGTCTTGGTGTGACTCCTCATTTCTGTCATTCAGGCACTGATGAAGGCAGATGTCTACAGCCTCACCTGCCTGTACACTGAACACTGGTTCATTCCTTTTGGTAGCAGCCCCTCCTGTAAGGGAGCAGGCTAACCAGCACTGACTGCATAACGTACTCTTTCCATAGGTCACAAGCTATTTTTCAAGGGAGCTTTTGTCTTAGACCCAGACAGTAGATCAGTAGATTTTCCTTCACCTGTATGATCAGCACAAAGTCACAATCATGAGTCCAGAAGTAATTTCTCTGTCTGACACATGCCAAAATCTGCAAGTGGAACAAATGCACTACATCATCTCATACAATGTTCCTAAGAAGTGGGCAGCCCAGATATGCTGGCCCTAGGTGTGACCAGCCAAGGTACCTCACCTGGGAATATAACTGGTTTATATTCCTGATTTATAACTTTATCTCATATTTTTTTTCCAGCTGCTGTGGTGCTGGTTGAAGCTGCCATCCCTCACATGCTGTGACTGCCACCTCCAACATGACAGTGTGGGGGATCAGGTAGGTCCTCTCAAACCTCTTTCCATCCAAAGGAACTGGGAAAAGAGATGCAGCTGATTGTAACTGAGATATGAGGCTACTAATCTCAGAGGGCTGCAGCATCTGGCAGAGATCAGTGTTGTAGGACAGATCCCAAACAATGTGGATGCCTGAGGTAAAACTCTGGTGGTTTTGGGACTATGATTTTCAGCCAAGAAATGTGCCTCACCCAAGGCAGCCCTTCATTCTTTTCTTCAGTGTTGGCAAAACAACCTCTTGGATCAAGTAATGCTTGGGTCTAAAGAAACTTGGTTTAGACAAACCATGGCTGCTATTTCATTACATCCTCTTGGTGTGACTTTCTAGAGATTTGTGTCTTTTATTTTATGGTAGGGTGTCAATGTTGCTGTGTAGTTGGTGCACCTACCTCTGAATTTAATTTGTTCTCATCTCATAATTGCATCCCAGAGGAAATGATGAGTGTACTGTAGACAAACACAAGAGTACAGTTGCTATTCCAGGTCTGCCATATGCTCTGGCATTAAGAGGCCTCTGTGGATGCTCAGTTGCTCCCAGAGCCTAAACTATCCCTCTGATCTGATCACAGTTCCCAGTCCTTCTGCCTGAAGACCCCAGACTGCATTTCTGGACCATGCCAGACAGGTGCTTCAGATTAAGACTAGATAGTTACACTCCACAGGTGTATGAGCTGCTTAAATAATGTCAGAGTTTCCTTATAGACTTTTTATTAACACCTGACTTCATGCCTGGATTTAGTCGGGAGATGTTTGCCAGTGTGGGTGGTGGTCCTTGATTCAGGGCCCTTGGATTTAGATGATGACTGGAGATGTTCAGTTTTTCTAGAACATCTAGAACATCCAGTCCAGGTGTTCATCTGAAGCAGAGAACAATTAATTGCTGAGCTAGGGAGGCGTTAATTGCTGTGTTGTTACAGCTATAGCTGATTAGTTGTGCAAACTGTGCTGCAGTACCTTCCACCCCCAGGATGGTTCCTGGTGCCCATGTGGATTGCTGCAGCACAGAAACCTTTGCCATGGCAGAAGATCCACTGAAGGTACAGGTGGGATAGAAGGGGAGTGAGTGCCCCTCCAGGCTTGCTGGACTGGCTTTGCCAAGAGGTGTTTAGGCAGCCAGAAGAAGCTGCAGTGGAATGAGTGGCAGGGGAGCCTGCTGAGCCTCTCTACCACAGTCTAGAGAACACAGCTCATGTCCTATTCTTTTTAGTGTTGAACTTTAAAGATTCTTCAGGTACTGAGCTCTGGGGCCCTCTGTGCTGTTGGCAAGTTGTTCTCTCTTGTGGAGGCATCAGATTTTCTTTGGGGAGACAGCAGCACACAGGGCTTGCTGCTTGTTCAGCCTCACGGCCCCAGCCATGCTCTGGCTGCAAAATAACCCACAAGTGCTGTCTCTGGCATGTTCCTTTTCCCCTCTGCTGTGTCACAGTGCAGAGCTGTAGCCAGCAGTGTGTATCTAAAGTGTTCACTTTGTCCTAATGGTTTCTTAATCGTGAGCAGGAGGGGAGCAGGGGTGGTGTGCTGACACCATATGAGCAGCAGACAGCCCTGTCCTCAATACCTCAAGGTACTCTAAATTAATGCTGATAAAGCTGGCAGCCTATGCTAATCCTCAAGTAAATGCATGAAAACTGATTAATAAAACAAAGCTTCAAGCTCCAGCGGCTCCTGCATTCAGGTCACCGACCCTATTTTAAGAAACAGGGTTTTGTGCTTGTCCATGGCTCCCATTCCTAGGATGGGAAGGCAGAAGTGACAGCTAGGGCCACTTGCTGGTGTCTGGTGTGGCATGGCTTCACCCAGGTGGCTCTTTCCTGAATAGAACCGAATTGCCATTACATACTCTTTCTTACTAAATCCTTCTCCTAGTCCTAGGAAATGTTTCCTGATGTTTTGAACTAATGTTCTCATTATTTAGTAGTGACAAAAGAATATATTCTATTTCCAGGAGAGAAAAAGCCTTATTTTCTTACTATGTTTACCTCACTTAGAAGTTTGTTCTGAAAGCAATGCTATTAAGACAGCATAAATTTAAGCTAGGAGTGGTTTATGACATACATGAAGTGTATCTCTAATTTGTTTATAGTGGTAAATTGGGCAGGAGGTAAAATGCATATTACTTCTTCTGGACACAATCTGAGGGCTTAGCTATATCCAGTTCAGCCAAAGCTAATGAAATATTTCATTTCAAGAAGGCTCTGACTAAAGGAACTGCCCTCAGGGTGGGGTGGGGGGCAATGGGAGTCTTTCCACTAATGCTTTTGGGGTGTTGGATTTGAGGAGTGGGGCCAGCAGCATCTTGCTGTGCCCACCATGGTCTCTTGCCTGCAAAACAGCCAGGAAATCATAAATAGCTGAAGGTTTGCTGTATTTTAACGCCAAAAATTTGTCACATACCCCTTAAGAGCTAACCTCATGGCTGACTGTTTTGCCAGGATTAAGCTGCAAAGAATTTAGAGATCCCACCAATCTCAGTGCTGGGATTTGCCTTTATTCCTTAAAGAGGGCTGTTATTATTATCAAGTTCTTTGGCAGGACAAATTTGGTCAGAAGATTACAGATTGCCATCCCATCCCAAACAATCCAAGCTTGTAACCCATCACATGGACTCCCTCCATCTACCCTTTGGGTCTCACTCAGAGCCAACTGGAGCTTGCCAGCAGGCACGACACAGGGGACTCTCCAAGGATTAAACAAAGAAATTTGCTGGCCAGAGCTTATATCAGCTGAAGGCTGAGCCTGCCCTGGTGAGCTGTTGTCTCAGCAGAGACCCCTACTTTTATTAAATGTTTAAAGGCACACATTACTCCTGAGCATGGGCATTCACAGACATTTTCTTCAGCCTTTGCAGGGAACTATAAGCTGCAATTTGGATTCTCTGCAAAGCCCTCTGAGCACAAAGCCTTGCACCGATGGCTAATGTTTACTCCTGCTGCAAACTGAAGGGTACATTTTCAAGCAATAGGGGCACAGAAAACATTCATCTCCTAGGCATTTTATAGGTGCAGCATCCTAGGTTCTGACTTCCAAGTGCATTCTTTCTTCAGTGCGACATTTGTGACAGAAAATTGGATTTCATTGAAGTATGAGGGGTTCGAAACACTCGTTGTTCCTGTCTCACTTGAAAAACAGCTCTCTCTCAGCCCCTAATATATTAATATCCTTCCCCTGTCATTTCCCCCAACTTAAGCTACAATAGGATTGAAATTCAGTGGAAGTTGAAATTACCAGATCATGTTTGGCTCCATGATGATGGAGATGCTCCATGATGATTTGTTGCCAAGTTGCATTTAATCAGCATTTTCCAGAGACTCAAGGACTGGTATTTTTTTCCCCCTACCTTCACTCACCAAAGTAAAATTAAGTTAATGCCAGGACTGGATAAACCTTCTGTGTTTGCTTAGTCTAGTTTTCACAGGGAAGTCTAAGTTAAAATAAAGTTGTGCTGGTCCTGTGCTTGAACCAAGGAAATTGGGAGGCCTAAGGGGTCTGTGCAAGGGAGAGAGCGCATCTCCGTCCGATGTGGCACAGAGCTTATCCCTCACTCTCCCTGGGTCCTGGAGACTTCACTCTGTGCTGCTTTTCATGGGGACCAGCATGCAGCCCCTTGAGGAAGCTGTGGTGAGACTCATATTGCTCTGTTAGAAGTGAAATCTAAATTAAGATGGTGGAGGTGGTGGGTTTCCAGCCGAGGAGAGGAGCAGAAAGACCTGCCTCCAAGAGGAACATAACCAGCCGGGCTCTGTAGAAGGATTTTGGGACTTGCTAGACATTTCTTTTTTAAACCTACAAAATCTGAAAAGCAAATTAATAGGCTCTTTGAGTCATTCTGTGAAACCCATAAAAAGCTGTGAAATTTCACTCAACAGCTAAACTTCTGTGTAGATTGTTTGGGCTATTTTTCCCCCATAGAGAGGGGAAGAGTGAGAGCAAGAAGTTACCAACTGGGAAGGATTAATGCCAAAAGAGACCCTATGCCAGAATTTAATTTCATTCCTCTCCATCATTTCAGTGGAAAACCTATGAATAGCCTTAGTCCCAGAAGGCTTAAGTGGAGGACCGTATGTGGTGCAGCAGTTTTGCACTGGACAGCTACGTAGAATGGTGAAAGTCATCTTAGAGAGCTGACCCTTGGCAAGGGGGATACAGTGACAAGCACATGTGTGTGTGACAAGGCATACATGTGTGCTGCATTGTCTGGAAAAACCAGGGCAGTGAAATATGGTGTTTTGTGTAAAGCACAATGAGCATGGGTCGTCTCTGTTTTACGATACTTTAGATCAAATCACCACTATATCATTTTGGCTTTTTATCAGACCAAAATTTTAAGCACTGTGTGTCATTAATCATTTTACTCACATGCCAAAGCTTTTCCTAGGATGAGAAATAATGAGACATAGTACTGCATCCTGG
Organism: Cyanistes caeruleus; assembly: GCF_971803275.1. Lineage (NCBI taxonomy): Eukaryota > Metazoa > Chordata > Aves > Passeriformes > Paridae > Cyanistes > Cyanistes caeruleus. The sequence goes on from NC_141705.1 coordinate 49,163,747, forward strand.
TGAAAGATGTCCTTGTGTTTTCCTGGGAAACTGGAGCACAAACAGGGACTAGACCCTGTTCCTCTGATGTTTCCTTATGGCCTCTCTGCCTCCATGCCCTTCTCTTCTTTCAGGAAATCCAGCTTATCTGAGGGTCACTCAAGCATCTGCAGGTAGAACTCTCACAGCTGACAAGCTCCTCCCATTTAGCACTTTTTTTTTTTCCTTTCCCTAGGCCCTTCCACATTAAATTCACTTCAGGGCCAAAGAAACCTCGTGTTCTTCAGAAACATACTGTGTGTTTTTTCTGGTCCAGCATTGACAGAAAGCCTGTGCTCTTCAAAACCTCCCTAGGGGCCTAGATGCTATTGCATGGGAGATCTGTATTACTCAGGCTACGAAACATCCCAACCTCAGATCTCCACATTCTTTGAGGAAATGCAACTGTCTTCAGAAAGGAAAGAATTTTCTTCTACTGAAGGACAAAGTAGTATCTTCTGTGCTCAGGGCAATTTTTTCCTCTCAGATGAGCATGACAGATTGTATCTTGGGTTGGGAGCAGCACAGACATATGGGGAATGGGATGGGGAGCTGTTTTCCATGCAGTGAGCCTGTAACCCTACAAGGCTGGTGTTAGCATGGCAAGCCGGTAGTCATCCCCTTGAAGTGTAAGCTGAATAAGAATTCAGCAGCTCTAGTCATTATTTGAAATTCTTGAACTGGCAAGACTATTCTGATATTTCAACCTCCAGAACCCCAAGCTCAGTCCCCTAGGATTTCTGACACTCGTTATGTCCTTCACTAATGGAACACGGCAAATCGACAAAGCCAGGCATTCTGCTGTGACAAGGTCACAGCAACCCAGGATGAAACAAGATCTGTTCCAGGCTTTAACATAAGTAAAATTCAAATTTAGGTTTTAAAAAATATCAAGGATTGGAGAATCCTCTGTTCTTTTTCTCTCTCTTGCTTGTCCCATTACACTCATTATTCTGCTTTCCTGCATGACATCTGTAGGAGTCCAGCTACTAACCCAGGGGCACAGCAAATCTTTCCTGTCATGATACAGCAACATAGTATTGAAGAATTCCCTAAGCCAGATGGAACTGGTTCAGTTTTAAATAAGTCTGAGAATAATGCTGCTCAGTTAACACAGAAAAACTTTTGTACTTTGCTATCAGTATCTTTGTCCCTTTGTATATATATCATTATATAATTTCTGTGCTGTATGTAAAGGCTCACCCTTAAACAGAGAAAAAACATTCTTCTACATTCTACAAAAATTTATTTTATTCCACTTGTGTCCTTCAGCTTGCTCTAACAAGTAGGAAAGTCATTAATATTGCACACTGTGGTGTTTAAGCAGTGTGAAATGCCACCTGAGCATAGAGAGTGGGGCCCAGCTCACTGACAACCACGGTGGTGGCTGCTGATAGCCTGAGCTTGGAGGTTGCTTTGCCCCCAATACTCAGTCCTTCTGGAGACCCCCTCGTGCTACACAGGGGACAGAAAGGAGAGATGTTTCCATGTTTAGTAGAATAAGAACCTGCAGTTCAGGGCTTGTGCTTTCTGCCCAAAGTTTTACCAGAGCCTGTAGCAGATTTCCCTTCAGCACCTCCTGTTTCTCTGCCCCTACCGTTCTTCTCTCCCAGGGGTTGGGGAAGAAAATGTTCTGACGTTTCAGACACTGAAAACACAGTGTGAACCCACTGATCACTGCTCTGCATCACAGAAAGACTGAACCAGGGTGGCTAAAGGGTGGTCACACAGCTTGGTCTCCTGCCTTCCCTGCAAGGAAAATAACGCTTGCTGGATGGAGCTGAGGGTGGGAATACCTTTAAGCCTCGCATCTAAATCTTTCAGACTTTACCTTTAATCACTCCTTCAAGAGGCTGAGTAGGAAGCTAAAACAGCTGGAGCCACAATTTCAGGGTATTCTTGAAGGTGATTAGTCTTTTGCAGGATTTTTTAAAGGGTATAAATATATCCTGTGAAAATTCAAAAACCTTGCCATGGTGTCTGTTACAGACAAGGGAAAACATTTTTTTTACCCCAAAAAGCCCATCTGAGCCTTAAATCAGAGCAAGTACTGTGACATGTTTACATTTTGGGGGGAGGGGGTGTTGGAAGAAGCATAATTAATGCAGGAGAAGATTGTCTTGGCACTGCTCTCTTCTGCCAGGAAACTCAGCACCTGAAAAGCCCTGGAGCCACTCTTATGCAGGAGAAGAGATGTTGCCATGCTGATGAGCTATGACTTGTGGGGAAACAAGTCCAAGAGAGAAGTCTTCAAATCACCCTGAGTTTGAATCTGGTGTTAAGAAAAACAAAAGCAGCCTCAGGTATTTCTGCTAAAAAAGAATGGAAATGTATATAGGGAAGGTGGGAGTAGGGGGAGATGAGAGCTATGAAATGCATTTATTTCAATCTTGTGAAGTACCATAGCATATTGAAGCACTTCAGTGAAAATCAGGAGAGATGGATTTTGACACAAATGTGTCTTCTAAATCAGCTAGATGCACGTCTCCCTGCCAAGATTATGCATAGGTGAACTTTGAAAAGTGCTAGCCTCATCAAAATGAAAAAAACAGATCTCGCCTTCCCATCTCCAGACAAGCTAAGCTCTGAAGGAAAATATATCGTTAGCTGCAGGAATATGAACTTGGATGAGCATCTAGGGCTGGAGGGACCTCTGGAGATCAGCTACTGATTTTTTTTTTTAATTCTTTTTCCTGAGTCTGAGTAGCTCTACAAGGAAAATGTAATTTTGTGTTACTGAAATAAAATCAATTTCTCATTTCTTCCTACTTCACAGAGGCCCTAACTTTACCAGCTACTGTTGCAAAAATAACTGGAGTGTTCATAACTGAGAATTTAAATGGAATATGAGGTGCTATAATCCATCAGCACACTCAGCTTTCCTTGTACACAGTGCAGGAGCGTTATCTGGAGTAGAGGCAGAACCTCTCTTCTAACACCGCCAGGATCCATTGTGCTGTTGTAAGCTAAATTATCTCAAACAAACTACAGGGCATCTTACTGGTGTCAGGAAAAACTTTCACCTTCTTATCTTTTCCCCCCCCAGTTTTCCAAGTGGTTATTTCCTTTGGAGTCACTACCAAACGTAACCACAGTACCACAGTAGTCAAAATGCTGTTGTGCTGCTCGAGCAGCAGAGAGCTGCGGAAGTGGTGTGGAGGAAGATTAGGAAGGAACTGAGGAAGTGGAGACCAAATCATCAGGAGCTTGGACACCATCTACAGCTACTCTGGCCTGATAGGATTGCCCTGTAGATGGGTAGAAACCATGGTCTGTCTTTGCCGTTCTCTACTGTGTTGTGATGCTAGCAAGATTTTTGTTTGTCTGCACTTCCAAAGTTTTCTTTTACTTTTTGGATGTTTCTGTGGATTAATTAGAATAGAAAGAGATAAATTATGAACTAGAATATTTTGTTATAAACTTAGATCTCAGATAGATGAAAGAATATATTTGAAAAATATGTAAGTAGATTTTGAGTCTGAAAAAATACCTTATTTTGCTATGAAAAAGATAAGTAACATTTCCCAAATATTTAATTTTGGTTCAAAACTCACAAAATCATGCTCTGATGTGGTGCAGAGGAAGGTTTGTAAGATGATCTTCTCTGATGTTCACACCTGGAGTGGACCCATAAGTAGCTAATGTTCACACGAACACTCCATCTAGTTGGCTTGCAGTTGCCCATTGGGCATGTTCCAATCTCCAGTGTACACGTTTCCAGCCAAGACTGCACCCTAAGTCTGAAATTTAGGAAACTTCAGGCTCTTTTACCAAACCTAAAGAAAGGCCACATTAGTTGTGGGAAGCAGTGACCCTGTGTTCCCTCAAGGCTGTCTGGGAGCAATGACCCATCACCCCTGTCTTTGCTGACGCTCACGGTGAAAAAGAAAAACATTTTTCTGTTGACTTCAGCGAGGCAAGGAGTGGGCCCAGCTTCATTCACACCCACACTCTATGTTTAATTAGAAACTATTTTCCTCTAAGAGCAGGCATTTGAATTTCTTGAGATGTTGCAAAGAGCTTGAAGTAGGAGCTGCCGAGAGGTGGGGGTGTTTCACGTAGGAGGAGGCAAATAACTGTTGGAGAAAAAAAAAATAATTAGGGTCTTGGATCAGTGTAGTTTTGTAATGTTCCATAATTAAAGGCTGTTTGCATGTTCTTCATGAAACAGAAGAAGTGTTTTCTATCCCTTTCAGTATAAATTTGACCATTATCTGGCTAAATCTATTTTCTGACTGGAGTTACTGTGGGCTAGGACTGCCCCGCATCAGGGAAGGTACCACAGCCATGAGGAACGACCACCCTGAGCCGAAGCTCACTTTTCTTTATGTGTCCTTTTCTAGCCTGCCAGGACATTTTTCCATTGTGTGCCTTCAGTCCTGTCCCAGAGGGTAATAGTTATTTATTAGTGTTGTAAAGAGAAGGTTTGTGCTTGACTAAATTTGCAGAGGCTGTGTCCATAGCCTCCTTACTGCTCGACCGTCAGGATTTAGGAAGGAGCCATTAACTGTTTGCCTTGTGTGTGCAGTTATATATGGAATAACTGCAGGTTACAGCCCCTGTGTGACAGCTTAATGGCAGCAGTAAAACACAGCTCAAGTCAGAGATTTCACCTGAGTCCTTCCAATTTGCGCCCTAAAGACATCCTTGGAAGTTGGCATTTGTAAACGCCCTCGTGGCTTGCACAATGTCCAGAACACAGAACTGGGGATTGAAAGTCAATCTCTGACCACAGGGAGAAAATAAAAATACCCTCCTTACTATGGCAAACAATATCCAACCCCTACAATGGGAAGGTCACAACTGAGATGACCAAAGGCCTTTGAAAGCAGATAGTAATATTTAGAGAAGTGCAAACATGGTCTGAAGTGTCTCCAAGGCTACTCCTTTCCTTGGGACATTCCTCTCTTGGGACTCCTTCTCTAAAGGAAAAATTGCCTTTGGCCTTCCAATGAAACCTTCAACCCACCATGTCCATCTCAGCTGGTGGAACCCTGAGGGATCATCAGGGCTGACCAAGTGCAAGCACTGCTCTCAGTTCAAGGTGCGAGTGGAGCTTCCTGGGAATTAATAGCAATTTCAAGCCGCCTTATTAGGCTCTTCAAAGCAGATAAAGACAAGCAGGCATGTGTGTGGAGCCATCCCACGGAGACAAGCTGGACTGACAGCTGTCTCTGAAACCTGGTGATAGGAGTGGCAGGAGGTGCTGGTTTCCTGGTGTTCTGGAGCTGCTCAGAGATGCTGTCTGATGGCAATGATGGGGAACCTGGCGGGATGATGATAAGAGGGAGATGTGCAGTGACTCCCTGTAGCACTCCAGTGCCCACTGCTTTATTGGATCCTGGCACAGCCCTTCCTTCTGCAGCTTAATTCATTCTGATTACTTGATAGCTGACTAAAATTGAGTAAAACTGTCACTACCAGCAGTGAAAATTAAGATGTGCTGTGCTACTTGTGTTGATTTTCCTTTCAGTTTGGAGGATAATGTGGTGCTGAGGCACAGTGCTGCGGTGCCTGTGCTGCAGCCTTCCCGTTTTGCTCTGGGGGTCCCTTGGCTCCTCTCAGCCAAGAGGAGGAGGAACTGGTGGTGTGGCACAAGGAGTTACCCTCTGAGCATCTCTCTTCCGAGGGACAGGGTGTTTTAAACAAGCTGCTGTGGGCAATGCACTGTGTGCAGCTCGTAAAGTGGAAAATTACTGCTTCACACTGCAGGGTGGAGGCTACCTTAGGAAAGATGATGGTGTTATTATAGCCTCAGCATGCTGGCTGTGAGGTCTTTTGTAAGAGGAGCCAGGGAATGGGATGTCACTGAGGATATCAGGGAAGGTTTAAGGAGCACGAGTATTTCAAGGGAATGGCCAAAAAAAATCTTTATTTGCAAGGGACTAGGAGCCAGTGCCACCTCACTCTGCAGTTTGCCATCTATTTAACCCTCTTGCACTTGATATTACTGCTCTGATTAACAATTCTTCATAATCTGTTACTGGATACTTTAATTGCTGAGTAGCCCCTGTTAGGCTCATTGCAGTCCTGTAATTTACTTGTAAACACCCCTCATTAGGAATTTCACATTGAAATGTAGCTCTTCCACAATCAAAATTTTACAAAGGAAGAGTTTTGGTTTTGTAGAAAGGAAAATGCAAATTAAATTTTTCATTTGCTGTAAGGTTAGCACTGACTGAAATTTCATGTTTGTGGCATAGAAACAAAATCTCATTTCAGATTTTTGCCCACATGCACTGTTACCACTGATGATCAGTCTGGGACACTAGGTTCTGAAAATCACTGTTTTTCTGTATCAGTGGCTCCAAAATATGTCTGCTACAAATAGTAGCGAACTCACTTTTGGGGAGGTAACCTTTAAATCAGTAGAGATTTTTTTTTTAGTGCCATTTTCTACCTGAAAATGGGGACCAGGGTACAAGTTACTTTGGCTTTCTGACTTGCTCTAATGTTTTCTTCTGACTTGACCCAGAATTGTTCTTTTCCTCTCAATGACTTATTATATTGTATTTTTTAATTATGTTTTTGTGTAATTACTACTTGAGAAAGGGCCCTATCCCTCTATTGTAGGGCTTCTGGCACAAAGGGAAGCTAAACATAATTGCAGCTTAAATACGTGATCATATTATAATAAGGGTTTTATAATCAGGAACCCATTATAGATAGAGGTGGAGTTTTATCAAGATACAGTTTAAAATGTCCTGGTTTCAAAAAAAGCTTAAAAAACAGTATTAAGGTGATCTGCTAGAATTTTATTTTGGATAATACTAATTTCCAATACCCCAAAGCCGAGATCAACAGGATCTTTTCATTTTGGGGAACCATATAATAAAGGCTGTAGCAGTGAGTTATGTGTCCTCTGTGGTGGTAGGCTGTGATTAAGGGGAGGTGGACTTCCCTCACACAACTGACCAGAAAAAAGCCAGCCATGCTTCTCACATGGAGCAATCTGATTTCTTGTTGTGCAGCACATTCATGACTAAGTAACCATTCCTCTGCTGATGCTGCAGTCCCAGGGGAAACCCAAAATGAAATCCCAGCCAGCAATCAATGTAGCTAATTTTCTTTTTACAGTTTTTTTCCTTTTTTTTTTTTTTTTCCCTTTTGTCCAGTGGAAATAAATAATTGGATGCCATGGACAGCAGTTTGATCCAAGAGCTATATTCTTTTCCTCCCAATAAAGATAACAGTGAATTCCCTCCTTTTAAAAAAAAATCTTTTATTGAGCTTCTCAGTGGGAAGTTCTGAATCCTTCACGCAGTATTAGGGAATTTATTCTAGTGGAAAATTTACCATTCCTAAGGACCAGAAGTGTAGCATTAAAAATCACTAAAGCAGTGCTGTTTACTCAAGACAATGAGTGTAGTCAAGTTTTACCTTCTCCAGCTGATGAGCAAATTCATGCAGAGACGATAAGGGGTCTGTCTAGGGAGTCTTCAGAGGGAAGCAAAGCCCAATGGACAACCAATGTCCTAAAAATTATGTTGCTCTCTGAAGATACTAATAATCAGGGAGAAGTTCCTCATTCTGGTGAAGTTTATTTTATTTTGTTACTGATACTTACTATGAAATCCTCGATGTAAAGGTTTAGTGCCATTCTAGATAAGGGAAAGATTTTGTGAACGCTTCTAAACTGACTCATCATGTGGTTAAGCCAACCTGTCAACCAACAACCTGACAATCTTTGATAGGTCATTATCAAGTGATTCTTAAACTGATTTATCTAAGCTCCTCCAGTGTTTACAGAACTGGAAAACTCCGAATTTGAAGCTTGCTGCTGAATCTGGCTTGCTGAGTTACTGAACTTTGAGGAAGATGGCAGTGGAGACTGTATTGCTTTATTGTCTTCTCACTCGAGGAGTTATGAAGGGGATTTTATAACAAAAGTCAAAATTACAAGTAGGAGTTTAAAATTAGGCACGAAAATGCAAATATATTATAAAAATGCAAGATTCGAGATAATAACCTGAGTGTAGGTTGGACAGATTCTTCAATCTAAAGAAACAGAACATTTTTAGACTGCTAAGGGTCCTTCAAAATCAAATATCTGAAAAAATAGGGGAAAGAATGAGGATGTGTTAAGAAAGGAGGATGGTAGCAAAGCTTAGAGAAAAGGACCATTTAAGCAGCATTTATGTTTTTATAACAGATAAGGTATAGAAGATTCATGAGAAGAAAATTACTCTCTTTATATGATTTCTCCAAACTCAAAAAATATTGAGTTGAACATGATGCTCGTTCCGCACAAGCAGCAGAGAAGAGGCTCCAGCCAGCTGTCCCAGCTGAGGAATCCAACAGGACTGTTTCCAAAGAGGAAATGAGAAAGGAAGTCTGAGGCATTATGGGAAAGTTGTATCTGGCAGTTAATTCTTTCAAATATGGCTCAAAAGTTGTTTTCCATAGGACAACATCCCAGACATGGGAATTTCAAATCTATTTTTATTTAAGAGGCAGAGAACCGGTCTTTTTGTGGGTGTTTGTAAAATCTTCTGTCTGTCAGAAAGTAAGTTTGATGACAGAACACCAGGATAGTATTTGTATAGGATGTGGATAATTAGAAGTGCAAATTGGAGAGTATCCTGTATCTTGGGTGAATGCCCTTCCAACTGGCAATTGCCACCTCTGTGGTTTGCCTCTCCCCTTCTTGAATGTCATGTAATTTCTTCTCTAGACTTGAGCAGAGTTGCCAGTGAGTTTCATCAAAACCAATATGTTACTGCAAAAAAGGTCAATTTTGACTTGTAATGCTTCTTATTTTTTTAATTAAAATTTTTTGATAGAAAATACTCAAACCAGCTCTTATCTCAAATGTCAGTGTCATTCTTTCTGTAACGGAAAAACCTTTGTGGAAGCACAGCATATTTCCTCCAAATACACATTCCCAGAGACAGATCCCTTCAAATGAAAATGTTTATTCTGAGCCATCACAAACTTTATCCTAGATTTTTATGGCTGCCTTGTTTTGGAAACACACAGCAGTTGCTGGTAGTGATACAATAAAAGTCAGACTTTGGCACAGCTGAGTTTAAAGTCTGAACCACACTAAGGTAAAACTAAGAAATAGAAGTGCTTCAGGACAAATCTCTTGTATTTCTCTAGACACAGAGAAGGCAATGAAGTGAGCAATCCTGTACCCTCTTCCAGCTGGTGCCCTCATATACTCTTCACATGCAGCACCAGGTAGAGGATGTTTGCAAATGAGTCACATGCATCAGGGCCACTGTGGGCAAACTCTCAAATGAGTTTGATCAGGGTTTCAAGGCACAAAAAAAAAAAAAGCTGCCTGGTCATCCAGGCTTTGTTGGGTCAAGTAGAAAATGTTCATTGCAAGACTCAGCCAAGTGGAGAGGACAGGTGAATGTCTTCAGTTGTTCTCCAGTTTTCTTCTCCTCCTTTGATGGCTGGCTTGTCAACAAACACACTTGAGTCAAGTTCTTTTCATTTCAAAGCTGACTTTTTGCAATGATTTTGACTTGTAAAGAATGGGATGGGACTTAAGCCTATAGACCTCTAAGAAGTTAATTTCTCTTACAAAATATCTTTTATTCTGGCAGAAAGCCCTTAATTGCTAATGAAAACAAACCTGAGAGTGTTGCCTGTACAAATGCTCTGCTTTGGAGAGAGCCTTGGTATGCAAACACTGTCACTCAGGTCTGTAATGATAGGTGAACTATTGAGGGGAAAGGTGGGAAAAAGAAGATTTTATTAAAGACAGCAATAAAGATTGTTCTGTGTGACTATCACAGGTGGAAATCTGAATTATTTTCCCACCAAGTACTACAGCATCAGGTGTCTGATAGAGCACAGGAAGCAGATCTCCATGTAGTGGAGATCTTACATGGAAAATCCACCATGACTTTTGGCAGATTTTTATGTTTAATATAAAAATCCCCCAAACAACACATGGCCTTAAAATTTATAATTTAGAGCAAATCTAGACAAGAACAGCCCTAGCAGTTTCACCAATTCAAAGGACAGTGCCCAGCTCATGGACACTGCTGCAGGTGCACTCTCAGGTATGAAGGTGCCAGTTACATTTTAGGAACAGTTTGGACAGAAATGGGAACCTGTTGTTGCAATCAGCATGGGTCTGTCAGTGAATGCTGAAGTTCTGTGTGACAAAACACAACATTTTAGTCACGTATCCTCTTTCTGCTCCATCCTCAGCAATGAATCTGTCCTTAAGAGTGGTGTGTCTGTTCAGCATCCAGTGAATGGGGGTTGATGAGTTTGGGTTTTTAGCATTTGTAATGTGGAGAACGGAAATATAAAGCTTGGTAAATACTAAAAAATTAAAACGCACTGACGAATGTTCAATTGCTTTGAATTATGAAGTGTATCAGTCAGCAGGGTATACAACCAGTTGTTTAAACTTACTTTTTACAAGGGGGCAGAAATACAGACTGGAAAAGGAAGAGATTGAAGAATATTCAGATAAGATGAATGTGCTCCAGTCGGTAGGGCCTAATGAAATTCACCCCAAAGTGCTTAAAGGTGCTGTCTGAAGCAATCGCTGAGCCATTAGTGATTATCTTTAAGAACTCACAGAGGAGAGAGGAGGTCCCTGAAGACAGGAGAAGGGCAAACACAGTGTATTACATATTTTAAAGAGAGGGAAAAGGAGGACCTAGGGAATTACAGACCTGTCAATCTAACTTAAGTCCTTGAAAGATTCAGGAACAAATCATTAAACAATCAATTTTGAAGTAGCCAGCTGATACAGGAAAACACAGGCTTGTCAAGAACGTTTGATGTCAAATCAATCTAATTTCCTCCTTTGTCACAGTAGCAAGTCTATGAATAAAAAGGAAGCAGCAAATGCACCGGTGCTTGATTTTTAGTAACGCTTTCTGACATATATGACAGACTAAAGAATATGGTATAGATATAATTACAATGGGGTAGGTGCAGAGCCTGTTGAAGAATAGCTCTTCAGCAACAGCTATCACTGGATCACTGTCAGGGGAGATATTTCAAGAAGGTCATTCAGCAGTTTCCTTATACTCAGTTCTTTTAAATAGTTTTTTTTTTATTGACAACTGAACAACAGGCAAATGAAGTCAATCTGTGGATGTCAAAATTAGGAGATAATAGAAGTCCTAGGAGGTCAGGATCTGAATTTTAAATTATCTTCCCAGCTTCCCTATCTTTCCCAGGGGGAGAAACGGCTCCCAAATATTTAAATTAAATTCCTTCAGGAACAGTCCAAAGCTCTGTGGTTGGGAAAGAGAGATGTATGTGGATACAAGGGGTAGATGAAAGGCAGGGAAATACTTGTGAAATATTGAAAATATGAAAGGCAGTGGCATATTTGTAGAAGACTTGAGTATTGAAGGGACTCAAGAATTTTTTGTGTTCTGGGTTATGGTTCAGGATCATCATCCTCGAGATACAACCAATATTTATTTTCCTCTCTTCACTGCACCTGGGGTACTGCAACCAGGTGCTCCCTTTCCCTGCAGATGAAGAGAATGACAAAAACATCCAGGTAAATCAGACAGAACACAGGGCACTGAGAAGCACCAACTGTGAAGAGATGCCAAGGGAATTTGGTTTCTTCCCTTTAGAGAAGGGAAGGCTGACAGTAACATGGCAGAAGATGTCCAGTGTAGAGGTGGGGGCTGTGAACAAAACAGCAATAAATTATTCTCTTTGGTTGTGGAGAGGACAGAAAGTAGAAATTGTCTAGAGTTACCAGTTAATGTCAGGATGAGAAGGGCTGGTGCAGTCATGCAAGGATGCTCTTTGCTGCTGGCTTTTTTCTTTTCCTTAGGACAAGTTACACAGTCCCTGTTGGGAACTCCTGGCTTTGTGTCAGTGTGGGGAACTCATGCCACGCAGTTTCTCCTACAGCTGCACATTTCTACTCATAAAATATATGTAAAAATGTTCTTATCTCTCAAGTTTCTATTTAAATGTTGCTTTGATTATATGCCAGAAATTGTTTGATTTGATGGTCTTGCATTGCTCACCATGAAAATGTCAACATTTATCCCCCATTACCATCCTCTGTATTGAAGATACTGCAGTATTTTAGTTCATAATAAGCCAGCTGGTCCATTACACATACCCTCTCTGAGAACATCAATTACTGGCTGCTTTAGACTCCCCTTCCTTCTCCATGGCAGCATCACTCCAAACCTTATTTAGTGGAAATAAGAGACAAAACAGGCTTATATAAATATTAATTGACAGTGTTGTGAAAAAGATTATCTGAGAATCTGTCCCCTGGAGACAGCAGCAGAGCAGGCTGTTGCATTAAAAACACCTTAATGCAGCTCTCCAGTAGAACAGACACCCCTAATGCCACCACCTACTGCAACCCAGACAGTCCCTTCTTTAAATGATATGAGGCTGTGAGAAGTCCTTGATTATAGGGTACATGAGCAATAACCCCACAGCTGATGTCTGCTGGTTTGTTAGAGTGGCAAACACCCTCAGATTTGCTTTCAGCTATTAATTAACCAACCAGTCATTAACTGCTGCTAACAATTGATTTACAGGGAATTACTGCTTAAATAGCAGGAGGTATTTAAGAGGAAAATAAATTAAAACAAAGAACTGTTGGATCCTTGGGCACAAAAAGGACTCCTTGTAATATAGAGCATGGCTGCTCCAGCACTGTAATTACAGAGTGATAAACAGTGATTGGGAAGTACGTTCCTTTCCAGAGACAATGACATTATGTCTCCTGGAAAGAGCCCTTTTGTCCACACTAATTGAATGATCTGAAATGAATGATGTTATCAGAAACCTAACTGAGGCAACTAATGTTATATTTATGGGTTATCAAAAATGTTTAATCACAGCTGCGGTCTCTCCAAGATGTGTCATGGACACTGCAGCATCCAAAAATATGATTGAGGGCCGGTGTGGCACATTATCTTAATTAGAAAAGAGAATTACAAGTTCTTCCATTGGTTCTGCCTCCCTCCACACTGGCAGAGCAAATGAGACCTGTTAACCTAAGCACAAGAAAACACTGCCTCCTAATGACTTTTTTTCCTCTCCATGGACAGGGAGCGAACAAGTGGCTGCATAAATTTTTCCTAGGAAGTAGTGACCCAATTCAATTTACGGAGCTTGCAACACGTGAAACCCCACTCACGACTCCTGCAGTTGAATTTACCCGTGTTTGTGCCGCCAAGGTCAGCGTTTGGGTTGACTGAGCAGGCGCTGCTGAGCGGTTCATGGGGTATTTGCCCTTTCCAGGACAAGTTAAACCGTATTTCACTGCCCTCTCCTGGAATGAGAGGCTGCCTGCTCTGCTGCCTTCTAGGCCTTTTTGGTACCCTAGTGCCAGCAAAAATGTATTTAGTACTGGGGGCACAGGGAGAGGACTGCTGCTTTTTCAGACCTGAGGCTGCGATTTTGCGATTTCTCTCGCTCTCAGGCTCTGAGTGAGACAGATGGGAAAGGGATGGGAAGTATCACTGAAAAATACAGATCCTTCCCTTCAACTTTTGAGAATGTTTGCTTTCATTGAATGTATGTTTCCCCTTCACCTGCATTTCTGAGAGTTGGTTTCTTGTAAATGGGCTGGTAAAAGTGTGACCCATCCCATGTGGGCACTGAGGAATAATGCTGAAGGCGTTTTACTTGAGGATTAGGTTAATGAAATAAATAGGAGCAAAGGAAAATATCTGACTTGCTGGAGTAAGAAAAGTCACATCTTGGTCATTTTTAGAAAGTAAATTGGCAAAGCCCTGAGTCCTGTTCTGCTGCTTCCTGCCAGCGCCTGTGTCCTAACCTGTAGTCTTGCCTCTCTCACTTTCACTTGCATGGATAAATCAGTGGAAATTCAATACCTAAGATGTGGGGACATGGAATCCCCCCAGGTTCCAAACCTCAGATTTTGTATCCAAGGTGCAGAAATGCTGTAAGGATTATTTCCTCGGCCTTGAAATGAATGCAGACACTTCTGAATAAAACTTTAAACTCACAAGCTTTCTCTTGTTCAGCTTCAGCTGGCTTGATGAGCACATATATAAATATCTTTTTTTGGTTTAGCTTTGTTATGGATATCCTGGAAAGGAAAATCCATGGTAACCTCTTGTCTTTGACAGCTCCCCTGCCCTTTCTTTCAATACATACAGCTACAAAAGTATTTAACTTTTTGATTGCCTGTAGGATACAAAGCTGTTTATAAAAGGCTGTAGAGAAAAAAAAAATACATAAAGCAGGAAGAGAGGGTTGTGATATTTTGTGTTTCTTCATCCTACCATTCCTGAGTGCCTGGATCTCAGTATGTTTCTGTACCAGGAGGTGGCACTGATAATTGCAGGGATCTGCAGCAGACCCAAAGAGAAAACTGGCGGGTAAAACCTCTCTGTTGATACAAAGTATGACTACCGTCATGTAAATCTTCAAAAAGGATGTACATGTGTGTTTTAGCTTTATTTAGCTGCCTGCAGAAGAATGGGAGACAGCCTGTCTCTAGCCAAAATTCTCAATTCAGTCTCAAAATGGCAGTGGAGGAGTTTTATGAGTTGCTATAGGATGTGCAAAAATGAGTAGCTGCTGGCAAGGAGAGTATCAGTAGCAGGGTTCCCTAATGCATTTATAGTATCTCAAAGCATCATCAAACTGTTACCCAGTCAGACATACTTATTCCTTCCAAAATATGCCTGAGAATGTTCTGGTGCTCCTGGGGGCAGCAGAAGTAATACTGTCACGGTTTTGGGGCTGAAAACTCTTCCATGATGGTTGCAGAACTCGAGTGAAAACCAGCCTAAATACCTTCAGGCACTGCAGTACATGACTCCTAGATATCTGGGACAGGGTAAGTGCATTTCATCTTGGTATGAATAAACAGATATCAGAGTAGAGAATCTTACTCAAGGTGTTTCTCACCTCATTTGATCCATGGATGGTGGTATTCTGTAAGATATCAAGAGGCATCCTGTTAAAAAATTACAAAATTATTTTAGAACTCTCATATATGTGAGTTAGGAAAGGAACAAATTGGACAATTAAAGTAAGAAGTGAACAATCATGCCTGAGTTTTGGTTCTGATTGAAAATATTACAGTAACACTGTGCAGAGTAGTCCAAAAAAATGTTTGTTTTTAATATATATTATCACTCTTGCTTCCATGGTGTCTTCTCAGGACTGGGAGGAACAACAGCAGCTTCCTGCCTCTTCTGAGGATGCAGCTTTTCCCCACTGGGTCTGTCAGAAAGCAGAGAGAGCTCTTCTTTTCTTGGAAAATATGAAGGGGGCTTGTAGTAATTCTTCCTTGAAGGCATTTCGGATATGCTAGAAGTGTGTCATTCAAATCTCCTGTCAGCCTAAGAAATTTTAAAGCCACATTTGTGCTCTCCAAAGAATTTTGTAACTGCACAGCTGTAAGCATGAGAAAGGGATGTCTTCCTCAAAACTCATTCTGGAGCTTCCCTGTTTAGTTTCCTAAGCCTGATGGAGGCATAAGCACGAGGTGCTAAATTACAGCAGCTGATTACATGCCCAGATGTGAACTTCTCCCTGCACAAGGCTTGCTTCCAGTTCTTGGCTCAGCTCAGGCAGAGTTAGCTGGGCATCTCAAGCACAGCCCTCTGAAGGCTTACCCTGGAATGCCTGAGGAGTAAGATGTAGCAGGAAAACGAAATAAATTGTGCTCTGTTGGAGGACTCAGTATTTTTAGACAGTTGATATAACTGGTTTTGGTGGGATATAAAGCCCAGTTCCTCTCATTAGACAGCCTATCCAACCAGAGCTGCAAATTTCCTCAGGCCAGGGAGCAAGCAGACTGTTTTCCAATTTTAGCTCTGTGTGTGAGTATGAAGGAGCCAATAAAACTAATAAAACAATGATTGATTTAGTTGGTCTAGTGATGTTTGCCTCCAACTGTATCACCAGCTCCTCTCTAAACAGTTACCACAGTAATGAAAATATCTGTAAGGATTTAGAGGTTTTTAGGGACAACAAATGCATAATTTAGTCCAGGAAATATCCAAGAAAGAAATGATTAGGAGATCATCCTGGATTACTTCTCTGCATGTTATTTCTCTGGCACATCAGGACATATCCACAGTCCCTATCCATTTGCACACCTGTTCTTTGCTCTTACATCTACATCTCCCAAGATCAATAGAGATTGTTTATTGAACAAATTTGCTCCTTCTTTAACTAGGCTTAGACAAACTCAGAAGAATATGCCTTGCCTAAGCAGCACAGTTCACTTTTTATGCTGCAGGAATCATTGTGACATTTATTTAATGTCATCTCTCTTTTTTCTCACATTTAATCAATATTAATTGATCTCTAGTGGTCTTAGTTCAACTTAATGAAGTATTGCATGTTTGAAACAACCATAGAGCTAATGAGGTAGATACGGTAACTGCTTTGTTGGGTATTTTTTTCCTGTTGTTATCTAATTAATGCTTTTTCTTCTTTTCCCTAATTTCCTCTTTCCTTTGGAATACAAATTCAAGGGACTTAATTCAGGGAGAATGATTCCATTGCTCCAATGTTGAACTAAAGTATTGGAAAAGCTGCTAAAATCCATGCCAGAGCATTAGTAGCAGCATTTGAAGTGAGCTTATTTTATGTTCTCTCCAGTCAAATGGAGGTTTTTTGATGACTATTAGAGAATTCAGGTCAAACTACAGTAAAAAGAGGCTCTGAATAGAGCCCATGAGCAATTTTAAGACCCTGATTAGTTTGTGGGTTTCAGGTACTTGAATGAGCTTTGTGTGAGGTGTTGCCTGCAGTCATGGATAATTCACAGACTGGTCATTATATTATCCCTTCTTTTTATATTTGAAACACAGAAAAGCATTTATTCACTCTCTCAGGTTTTTTTAAAGGCTTGAGGTATCATTAAGTCCCTGTTTAAGAGTCCAAATAAATGTTTCAAGGGTTGTGTGTGAGCAGGAAAGGTCTGCAGCAAGGCCTGTGAGCAGCTCTGAAATTGCCTACAAAGGTTTTCCTTGCTCCCAGCTATGCAAAATATTTGAGCAGAGGAAAGAGGGGAAGGCTGACATTTGGATTAAGAATTGTTGAGCACTGAGTGTTTTTGAGGCTGAAGATCTGGCAGCAAATAAGGTGAACTGAAGTGTAGCTTATCTGTTTGGCTGGATTTCCAGGACTAACAAAGTCCCTCATCCAGGAAGTGTACTAATTCCCAGGGGGAGGAGTGGGGATGGAAAAATATTTTTTTCACTCAGGGTACTTTTACAGGTGCTCTTCCCTTTTGACAATTATTCCCAAGCAGCTTCTTTCCTTCAGCTGTGTGCAAGGCTCTGCTGCACCTGGGTGTCAGAAATTTGCACTTGAAGGGCCATTTCTTGACGAAATATCAGGGCAGGGAGCTTCACAATAGCCTTGAGATTGGTCTGTAGCTGTCTGGACCTTTGATCCAGCATTTCTCTAACCAGAAGTTAATTCTGTTTCACCCACAGGATTTTGTTCAAGTTGATTTAATCCAGAACATTTAAGATATTGACAAACAGTAAAGAATAACAACAAAGCACTGACTGAAAGTCTGAGAAAAAGAGTCTAGGGTGACCTTATGGTGTCCTTCCAGGGGGGCCTACAGGAAAGCTTGAGAGGGATTTCTTACAAGGGCATGTGGTGATAAAACAAAGGGGAATGGAATCAAACTGAGAGAGAAGGTTTAGTTCACACATTAGGAAGAAATTCTTTGCTGCAAGGCTGGTGAGGCACTGGCACAGGTTGCCCAGAGCAGTTGTAGGTGCCCCATCCCTGGGAGCGTTCACAGCCAGGCTGGATGGGGCTTTGAGCAACCAGTTCTAGTGGAAGGTGTCCCTGCCCAGGCAGAGGGGTGGAAACTGGATGGCCTTTAAGGTCCCTTCCAACCCAAACCATCCTATGGTTCTGTGAAAGAGGAAACATTTCTCTCAGCTGGTTGTATCTGAAACATCTGATGTTATTTCTGCCTAAATGGAACCCCCCAGTGAAGAAAACATTTCTTAAAGAAAAAGAAGTGTCACATGGTGTGAAAAGGAGCTTGTGTTTGGTATCCATGCTGGAAGGAGGGTATAGATGCAAAGTTCTTGTCTCTGTAAGTTCTTTATAGAAAAGTGTTCCTTAATTTCCTGGGGATAGAATGAAAGGCAGAGAGAAATTCAGCTAAAGAGGGTTTAATAGACTCAAAAATATTTGTAAGAATTATTTCAACCATTCCATCTTATGGTATTAAGTTATGATGCTTTGATGTTTAATTTCTGTACACAAAAAATACCTTTCCTGGAAATAATAATTTGATTTCTATGGCTTATTTCCACAAGGGCTGAGCAAGTTTGTGACCAATCCAGCCATACCAGGTGATTCTGATATTTCAGTTTAAATGGCTCCAAGACCACTGAATGAATGAGGAGGAGCATCTCTCACATCTTGCTCTATTATCTGAAACCCATTTTCATAGACAGGAATGTCTCCTTGGAGAGAATTAACACTGTCTGTTAAATACATAGAGGGAAGAGAGACTTCTTAAACACAATGTTCACATCTTTGCGCACATTTTTTTCTCATAATGTTTTGGCCTTGAGTGCAGGAAGCGTCTCGTGTCACTTCATGAGCAAGCTTGAAGTCCACATAAATGCAAATATGCCCCAGGAATGAAATAAAAAATAAAAATATGCAAGTGACAGGATCCTGATTCAGAACAGGATCTGGGTACCTGCACTGGGACTTGTCTGAAATTGCTTTGCTTTGCTCTAAGACAGTAGCCTGGGTTTCTGGATGGACCCAGGGAAACTTGAAAGGCATTGTTTTGAAGGGCTGCTGCCTTTTCCTACAGTTCATCACAGATCTTGTTAGGAAATGAAGGAGAGGAAACTGGGCAACTGCACTGCTCAGCCATGAGGAAATGCACAATGAGTGTGATGAAGCCAGCAGCTGCAGGACAATGGGAACAGGCTAGGGCTATTTTTGTTAGATGTGAACAATCAATTGAACGTGTGAGACCTTATCATCTTCCCTTCTCGCCTTCTCCCCCACCTTCCTTCAACACTGGAAATTTTCCCAAAGAGAAACAGCTTTCCTTTTCTCTTAGCAGAGTTGATTACCATAATAATTTTCTCTTTCATCTCAGAGCAGGTTTCTTTTGGAAGCCTTTGATGGCTTCCTCTGAGCACAGTTATTGTCTTGCTGTGGCTGAGTGACTTGCAGCTGGGTCATACCCGGCACTGTGAAACCTGGGAGAGCATTTCTCAGTATTTACAAGTGGGTAAGGGTCCCCTTCTCTCTCACTTGCTGGATGCAGAGGCTGGAAGCATTTCGCCCAGAGTTATCCTCAGGGCACAAATCTGAATTTGAACTGGGCATAGCTTTCACAGATGGAAAATAAACAGCAAGTGTTTCCATCCTATCAGATGTAATGAAAAAAATACATAATTAAGATGGTAATCAGTGCTCCAATAGTTGAATTCTCTGTTATTTTTATGACTCTTTTCTCAGAAGTCCTTTTAAATGTCACAGCAATATTAGCTCCAACTTACAAATGGAAAAATAGAAGGACATAAACACATGATTTATGGTGTTAAGTGAAAAAGGAAAAAAAAAAATTATTTTTTGCTGTCTCTAAACAGAATTGCATTCTTACTTTATATTCAGATATGAGTATAACCCTCACAGTACAGTTATGTCTAATTTATATCATTACAATGTTCTATGTAGCAATACTAGATATAGTACCCTAGATTCTCATATTTCATAAATATGAAAGGAATATTAATTTGTAAATGAGCTTTGCCAACATCTTGTGATATTTCAAGCACGCACTGAAGCAACACTTCAGGTTTGCTATTAATTTTTTTTTAATCTTCACTTCTTTGCTGTCTAAGTCCTTCTCCCTGTATTAAGCAGCCTATTAGTCATGGAAGATCAATACTTCTTGCACTTCTATTATCTTGGTATCACTGAGATCTGGCGAACTTTGTACCACAGTTCTTGCTACTACTTAAATTTCATTATAATGATATGTTTACATTGGTAAGAGTTCAATCAAAATTGAATGTGTTTATAACACCACAGTTTAGATTCACAGCTTACTTCCACTTTACTACAAGGAAACTGCTAAATTGACTGTAATTCCTAATCAATGTAGGCATAGTTCTTGGAATTTAAATAGGTTTTTAAGTGTTGCTAGTGCTGCTAAAGGTGACATGGATGTCCTGCGATTTATCATCCAGCTACTGCAACATCCATTTCCAGTCGATTGTTTCATTCTAATTCCAGTTACCAAACCCAGCAAGATTTAATTACTAGCTTCTTTTTTTTCCAGTGCCTTTCCTTCACCTAGGCTTGGTTTAATGAGCAGCAATGTTATATCATGAAAGAATCTCAAAACATCTAATGACTCAATCCATCATCATTATAACGCATCCATGCCTACTGCAGAGGAGATGCTGCTGGTGGGTACAGCTGTCTGATTCCTTCCTTAACCCCTAAGGATCATAAACTTTCTCTCATCATCCCATCAGAGTGATAACAACTCCTCACTTCCCTACACTTATCCGAATATGCTTCTCTATTCCTCATTTGTGTCTACCAGTTCACCACAATTGTTCGCAAAACCAAGCTCAGTTTCACCAGGAAGAGTTGCAGCTCAAACTCAGCTCAGTACTTAGAATGAAGATCATAGATTTCTCAGAGTAGGGAAGCTGATGGTCTTCACCTTGAAAAATCACTCTTTGTCAGTGTCTGACTGTGTTTCATGGGAGGACCCACGTGTGTTTCTGAGTGTGCCTCAAGCACACACTGTTCCCATATTAGAGAGCACCAATCCCTACTTAATATACCCATCCTTGCTCTTGTGTGGGAAGAAAACTCACCCACCTGGTACTAGGACATCTTTGGAAGAGGTGGCTCATTGAAATTGATAGGCACTTTCTGGGCATACCACGGGACTTGGCCACTGCTCAGCCCAAATGCACCCAAAAGAGATTTGACCAACTTCTCTCCCTCCCTTGTTGCCTTCATGGCCATCATGTGAGAGAGAGTTTTGGACTTGCATGTTTGAGCAAACCCTTTCTTGGGTAGATAAACACTGTTCCATTGATCAGAGGTAAGATGGCATCCTGAGGGAGACCAGCACTGTAGGCTAGGCAAAAGCTCACACTGAAAATACATGCCTAATTCCTATAAATTTAATTTCTCTTGCTGCTCAGCTTGAGTGATGGAAGCCTTAAAGAAGGTGTTGGGTCAAACCCTGCCAAAGATATTTTCTTTCTGGATGTAGCTGTATTGGACCAAACTGATATAAAGACTAGGAAATAAGAGCTTCCAGACAAGTAACCCACATCTAAGTGTTATAGCACTGTGCTTTTTATTTCTTGCCTTTTCTATCTCCTGACTGACATTTTCTGTACAGAACAAAATAAGATTCAGAAAAGCCTTTTAACAGCTTACAAAATTCCATAACTTGATTTCCCTGGTTTCCTGGCAAAAATAAAATGGAGCTCCAAAACCTCTTCTCTGGAGCAGCTGGAACTCAACTTATCTCTTGCCCTTTTGGCCCTTCCTGGAAAGACTGCCGCCCTCTGACTTTGGCTCTGAATTGCACAGTGAAATGCTTAGAAACTGGAGCCAAGCTTGGTCAGTGCTTCTGAGTATTTAAGAGCTCTGTCATCAAGACAAGAACTTTCTTTTCAAATCAACTCAGAGAAAAAAATACATAAGAGGAACAGGAAAGATAACCTCTCAGCTCACACAACACAAAGCTTATTTTTGAAGCCATTGGAGAGGGACAACATTTTTAATTTCTAATTCTCACAAGTGAGTCTGAGTTCAGTGAACCTGGGATCTGTTTCCACTCTCTCAGACACAGCAAATCAAAAGCAGTTTCTTAGCAAATGAATACACTGGGCTCTCCATCTTATTGGAGTAGGCAAGGCTGATGAGCCCCCAGCTATGAGACTATCTCCAAACCTGCCTCAGGAGCTCCAGTGTGAGCAGATGGGTCCCTTCAAAAGCACCCACCCCCCCACTGCTCACTGCTTTCACAGGCGTGGACTGGCGTGGGTGCAAACAGTGCTCAGGGCTGACTGCATCCTGTCCCATCCTCTAAGTAGCTTTCCTCTATCTAACAATGGAAAAAATCTTTCCCATTTCCAGTCCTTCTGCCTGAGACTGTAAATGTGAGTCGTTTTCCCAGTGAAGAAGTTTGACAGGTTAGTGATAGCAGGTTGTTAATACTTATGATGACTTCAAGTACAATATCAGATTTGTTGTCTGGCTTGGGGTTTGGCTAGACGAGTTGTTTTATTAGATAGCAGATGGTTTGGAAATTGTTTGCAGTGACAGGGCTGAGAAGAATCTGAATTCTCTGTTCCCAGATCAGAAGGAATGGGCTAGGAAAAGTAGAGAGCAAAACTCCCACGTTTCCCATTCAGATTGAAAAATGCATATAGATATAGATTTAGATATAGGTATTTGTGTGTATATTATTGAGGAAAATGAGGTTCACTTTGTTTATCATGGATCCTTAAGCAACTCTATTCAATCATAGGATGAATTTCCTTAGTACACCCTTAGTGCCAATATTGATATACTGAATCTACAATCTTTGAGAGTTCTTCACTTGAGTCATTCTTCACCTTTCTCCTTTGCCCTTCTCAGCCTTTCTCAGTCCCCATTCCACCCTTCTCTGCCTGTCTGTCCATTTCTTTTGCCCTTCATTCTCCTCTGCCCTTCTCTGCCTTTCTTCTTTTTCTTCTCCCTCCTTTCTCTGCCTGCCTCTCGTCTCTGCCCTTCTTCAGCCTTCTCTGACCTTCTCTTTTTTCCTGATCCTTTGTCCTGTTTCCTCCTTCATCTCCACCCTTGCTCTCTGCTGCTCTGTTCCATCTGCCCAGCTCTCTCTGACCTCCTCTGACACTCTTTGAACTTCTCTGACCTGTTGTCAAAACAACTTCTGTTGTTTTCTCTGCCCTTCTTTAACCTCTGCCTATCTCCACTCTTCTCTGCTTTTCTACCATTCTTCTCTTCCTTTTTCACCCTTCTTTGGCAATCTTTTGCCCTTCTTTGCTCTTCTCTGCAGCATTCACCCCAGCTCTGCCCTGTTGTGTGTGCTCTTTTTTGACATCCTTTGATTTTATTGCCCTTCTTTCTCCCCTTTGCACATCTTTTGGTCCCTTGGTCACTGCCTGTCCATCTCTACACACTGCTCTCATCCCTTTTTTGCCCTTCTCTGTCCTTTTTCACCTCCTCTACTCTGCTCTCCCCCATGTTATAAAACCATAACTATAGGCCATACCCCAAACTCCCTTTTCCTTCTTTTCTACCATCTTCTCTGCTGTTCCCTGTCTTCCTGTGCCCCTCTCCACCCCTTTCTTCCCCTTTTCACCTGCTTGTGTCAACAGGATATCTGGAGTTAACACTGTTAATTTATTTAGTGCTATTCCCCAGGATGAGTAAAAGTATTTTTTTCTGTACACTTGAAGCTAATGCTTGATGATAGCTGCACATCACCATAGAAACCAGGACAGGTTCTTCTGCAAGTCAAAGGTTAATTTATAATTATTTTTAAAATCATCTTGCTCAGATGCATCAGTGTAGACAGAACTTGTCCAAAACGTTCTTTCTTACCAAATAATCTATCTTTCTATTCTAGCTCTTCCAAAAATACATTAACGTGGCTCCTGTTTGCTTAAGGCAGAGTCTCCATAAGGTGTTATACAAGATAACTGTCTGGTTCTGGGTGTTTGTAGCTATGTTTGCAATTGACAGAGTTACTGACAGCCCCAGCTCTCTGTGGGATGGCTGTGGACCAGAGCACAGATGACTCATTGTGTATGATGTTGTTTCACACCAAAGTGTTTGCTCTGTATACAGAACATGTGTGCGAGTCAATAGCAAAAAAGTTCGAGAACCACAGCTTAGATGGAAATAAATTCACATTGACTGAAATCATTATGCCCAAGTCAGAAACAACAACATAAATGTCTTTTTAAAGGAGAAGTTTTACTTGGTATGGTTCTTGTGTCTTCTACCAGTGTTTGACAGCCAGGCAGTGTGAAAATAGATCTTGGCATTTCCTTTCAGCAAAAGCCTTTTCATTCCAGAGATGGGCAGAAGGGAGTTTGGGAGTTGGGGTCACTGCTCATTTCCCAATACCCAATAACTGGGTGCTATTTTTCCTTTGAAAACACAGACTTTTGCCAAAACTGTTTTTCTCTCCCACCTGTCTCCCCAGCTGCCTTTTCAGAGTTCAGCAGATATCTGAATAACTGGTGTTGTATTGAGAGGTGCTTACTTGCCTTATTGCAAATTAACCCTCCCCTACAGCCCTTGCACATCTATAAGGCAGAGTTAAAGTCTTCTTGATCTGGTGAAGCTGTTAATGTCCTCCTAGGAATAGCCTCAGTTTCAGGCTGGCTGAGTCACATGGAGGTATTCCCTCAGCTGCCTCCTCTCTCCCCAGCTAAACTAATAAGGATCTCTGAGAAAGGCACATTACCTCAGTCCCTCAGAATGCCTGACTGTACCTCTGGGCCACATCTTCTTTTATTAAAAAAAAAAACCCTCTACAATGTATGTTGGAAGATTTCCAATCTGTGGGACATTAAACACATATAAAGGTGATCTCCTACTGTAGTGTCCTCTTTTTGAAGATGTGGTAGAGGGCACAGAAATAATCCTCTTTTCTGGTTGGCAAATAACAAATTGCTTTTGTGCTAGTGTAGGAGATTAAACTGTAATTTACGTATAAAATCAAGTTTCTCATGGAGAATGGGTGTAAACCCACAATTCAGGAATCTTTACTGGGCTTTGAATGGTGTCCACAAGAACTTGTAGGTGACGGACTGGTTCAGACAGTGCTGTCTCATGGGGATCACTAGGATGAGTCACCCTTACTTTTGTGGAGGCTTCTGTATGTGGCACAATGTGCTCTGGGAACTGGGGAGCAAAGGAGATCCTCTGTCATTCCTCCAAAGTGTCTGGCAATGTCCCTTCTGTAAAGTATTTCTACACCCTGGACCTGCTCTTGCAGCCTGTGTGTTTCTGGAGCCCAGTAGCCAGTGAAGCCAAGATGTTCACACCCCCAAGGAGTGCCCCGAGACATGGCTGAGCTTCGTCAGCTGTGAGGCTCCAGATGTGGCCAGGCTGGGACAGACAGGGAATTCCCATTTTCTTATGCAACAGACAAACCACAAGGCTGCAGTACCATCCCTTTCTTTCCTGTGCTTGCAGAGGCTGAGCTGTAACAATGTCAGTTCCACCCCAGGCGAAGAGCCACCTCCTGGGACCAGCCTGAGGGACAAATCCAACCTTGAAAAACAGCCAGCAGGATGACATGCAGATCAAAGGGGTATTGCAGAGCTCAGCTAGAAGAGATCCCTTAGAGACTTTTTAAAGCATTTTAGCTCACCCTTAACTTCCTTGAAATGGAGCACAGGCTCTCTCTGGAAGAAAAAGAAATGTAGAGTTTGATACATGCCCTGAAATGCACAGGCACCTGAGGAGTATTGCCATTTTCTGTACCTGTTTGCTCAGTGACTGTGTTGTTTTCAAGATGCTTATTATTCTTGTTGTACCTTTAAGAAAATTACCCCACAAATCTCTGAGGCTGGAAAAACTCTGTTTTGATGACATTTAAACGTTTTAAGTGTCATCAAAAAATTTTAAATTTGTGGTGTATGTGTATGTATCCAATGTCCCACAAAGTGTGGGCAATGTGTATGGGTGTGAAAGAATTCTCCCAAGAGCAAGAGCTGGAGCAGCTATTTCAGTATTTCATGTGCCATGGTAAATTTATTTTTAATGAGAGAAAGATTGAATTTTTTGGTTTGTTTATTGTTGTTTTCTTCTCTTTTTTTCCCAGTTTCCATGCTCTAGTTTGATTTATCATCCATCAATGGACATAAACAGCATAAGTGCACAGGAGTATCTGCATGCCAGTGCAGGTTTCCAAAAGCACACAAGCTACAGTGAGCCATCCTATTTTGCAGTTAAATTCCATGTCTCTGATGGATTTCCCCACACTGTTGCTAGGAGATGATGGTAATGCCTAACAAAGGATATATTGACAAAAAATTTTCCAGAACAAATCTATCTTGTTATGGTAAATAGAGACTCACATAAAATGGATATTGCTGGATTTATTTCCCTAGTGGTGGCACTGGCAAAATTGCATACATCAAGTGAAGGTGAAATTTCCCCATCACAAATGCAGTTTTGTTTTGTTTTGTTGACATAAGTATTTTCAGTGTGTTTAATGCTGAAAGCGCTGTTGCCTTCCAGTGTGTTTTGTTGCTAGGCTAATAGGATGAACACATCCTACATCAGCGATTTTCCTTCTTCTCTGCTACTTCTCCCTTTCAGGAAGAAATGTGGTTTATCACAGCGGTTCCCTTCTTTTCACGACTCTTCTGGGAAACATGGATTCCTTCTTTTAAAGCAGGGAAGAAGTGTGCACAACTCAGGACATGTTGAGATTTGGCAAAGAAGCAGTTAATGCAATGGAAAAGCAGGTCAGCCTCTTGCTTTACAGCTCCAGGCACATCTACATTAAAACAAAACACAAAGTTAAATGGAAATCTAATAAAGAGAGGAACTTCAGGAATTCTCATAGAAAGGTAAAATTTCTAGAGAATTACAAATTTTCTCCTTTTCTTCTGGTGACATAATGAACACACAAACAGATTTGAACAGCAGAAGCCAACATGACTTGTGCCACATAAAAAAAATAATTTTGCTGGAGAAAAGGCTTAGTTCTGGTGTGGCATTTATATTTTCCCATCCACTGCAATCCCAGCAATCCCTATTCCACCATAGGAGTCTTCGGCTCTAAACACATGCAAGTAAACAACCTGCTGTCCAGGAAAATGTCAAGGCTGAAAATGAGATTTTCTCTTTCAGGGTAGGAAAGGAGTCAGGGAGAAACACAGCCCCCTTCATTTTCCTGTATGCATCATTGCACAGAGGGAGCAGAGAATTTGAACTTTTTTGACTTAAAGCTGCTGTGTCCCTGACTCCACAACTGTGCAAATACTGGGCTGGTTTCACCTTGGGTGTGAATCTGCTCACAAAGGCAGGGCCATCTGCGCACACCAGTAGCAGATGTTGTCCCCATCTCCTCCTCCATTCACAAATGCATGGTGTGGAAGGGAACAAAGGCAGAAATTGTCATTTCTTATCATCTCACCCTTTGGCTGGTCCCCTCTTGGGATGTGTGTTTTTTGGGATGTGTTGCCTTTGCAGGGCACAGGAAAGGTGAACCCACCAGCTGACCAGAAAAATGCAAGTGGGAAAGGAGCTGATGCATCATGCCTGGAGTCACTTGGTACCATTATGGCCATTCCCTGTTTTGGGGGAAGGAAGGGAAATGCTGTTTCTGTGGTATTGATGAGAAAGCCTTCAAGATGCACTCTTTCCACCACAGTTCTGAACGTCTGTGTCAATTTTTGTAGCACTGGTAATCACAAACAAAAGTTGCCACAAGTCAGAAATCTGCACTGAATTTCTCGATTCGCTTGCACAGGGTTTTAACTAGACATGAATGCACTGAGATGTTATCTCTATTTGTTTTGATGGGCAGGAGAGAGGGGACAGCTGGGAAGGGCCTTGCAGCTCCTACTGTTACTGCACTTATCCGGTTTTCTGCTGTAATATCCTGTTTTTAGATGCTTGCATTTTAGCCAAGCTTTAACCATTTAGGATGAGACTGACCATGCTGGGATGGCGCAGCCCTGCACCTGTGAAATATAAGTTTAAAAAAAAGAGTGATGTAATTTTTTTCCAGATCAAAGCCAAGTGAGGGGGCAGGGGGCAATAATTTATTCTATATTAAAAGATCACTGCAATTTCTTTGCTTTGAGATTTGGCATGGTGGTAGCCTTTAGGTGAAAAGGCTGTTTGCTGAACATATGGCAAACCAAGCACATTTAGCCAAAATTAAAAAATAGTAACAATAAGCCCTTAAAGTGTAAGCAGAGCACACTTGCATTCAGCAGAAGCTTGGTTCTCAAGATGGCATTGCTTAAGGATTTGCTCCTGATCGATGTGTCCTGTGGGTTTCCCCCAGTTTACAGCCCTGCAGGGTGGGGATCCTCTCCCCACAAACCTGTCTACTGGGCACAGTGTAGGAGGCACCTCTTGGTTATGTACAGCTAGAGAGTGGAAAATAGAGCAGAACTGGGAGCTTGGGCAACCTCCACCAGAGCTGAAATATATCTGCCCTCTGCTAGGTAGCAATGCCTTCTCAGCTGGGGCTGACCACAGTGGGATGACAGGTTGCAAACAAAGCACAGCACCAGTACAATGCACCAGGCAACCTGGAGGTTTGGGAAAAAAATCTGTTTGATGGGAAGAGACAGAGAAAACATAGCAAAGATGACAAAAGAGATTTTGTGAGGAAGGGAAATTTGCTGGATAAACTCTGAAGGCAGATTGTGACAATCAGGAGCTCTGAGGAGAGACAACAAGTAGCATATTAAAATAGGGCCATGACATTGGGACAATGACTACTGAGACACAGCAAAGTAACAGCATCAAGAAATTAACAGAACAGGGAAGGAAAACCAGAGAAGAGAGAGCTTTTCTTTCTTTCTTTACGCTTATTCCAATAGCTTCTTATACATTTATTTTTTTTTTCCAGCTTAGTGTAGCTCATATCCAAGGGTCATTCATGGGGATGGTTAAAAATCAGAATAGTTTTCTTTAGCCCTTTCCAGCTTTAGGCTGAGCACAGGAGCCACTCTCTTTGCTAGACACACTGGCTTCTGCAATCTTTGTGGCACTGGTGACTTTTTTTTAAAAAGATCAATAGGTTGTTAAGCTCCCATTTTCTACTACCTGTTGTAGAATAGCAACTTGCAGCTGCTCCTGAAAGCCATACTCATACCATTGCTCAGCTTCAGAGAGCTCCCAGTATTGAAAGACAGCACTCTTTGCAACTCTTGGGTGTCAGCCAAAAGCTGAACACTGACTTTCAAAGCACTTGAGTCCCTCTTAGTTTAAATGGAGCTTAGACCATCAGGTATGATGGCCACAAAGTTTTGTGAAAATGTTGGTAACCAGGATGCACTCACAATGGAAAGTTTTTGACTACCAAAGAAATTGTCTGAAAAATGCTCTTATATGGCTTGATGACTCTGCATCACAGTCATTTGCCAGGTATTTACTGTACATAACAGTAACATATTGTCTTCAGCAGGCTTGAGTCAGCATTCAGTAAGTTGGTCACATGTGACTGAACTCTGCGGCCTCTTAACTGTGAGTTAAGTGTGTTTTTGCTCCACTGAGTGTTTTTTGAAAAAATGTATTTTCTGGCATATCCCCAGTATTATAGGGACTGCCATTATCCACATATTTAGTTCATGCAGTGGTAAATTAAAATGGAAAAAGCCTTTTCACAGAAGCTGCAAACAGAAGAAAATCTTTGCTGTATGCAAAATGATATTTCTGCTGTGGTGCTGCCCTTACAAAGAGCAGCCACAACTCTTTTCCTATCCATCCAAATTAGATATTTTTCAGTACTTGAACATAACATTCATCTGCCTTGAGTGGCTCCTGACTTTGTGAAGAGCAGATGGCCTGTGATTGCAGCACTGAGTGTCTCAAAGCTCACCAGAGTGACAGTAACTGCTTTAGCTTCTCCTACATTCCTAACACTACTCTCCGACATCTTAGTTCATTAAATGTGCCTTGGGCTGGAGTCTTGTCTCCTTCTCCTCTATTTCCCTCTCTCCTCTGCTCACCTGTGAAGAGTGTTATTAATTCAAATACATTTCAGATACCTCTGTTCACAGAAACCATATATATGTACTATGGGTCTCTTTATAGAAATAGCTGCAGTTGGCTTCAGTTTTGCACTCTGCTCTCAGAGAGCTGGTAGTAAGTTTGCTGTGGTCTGTTCAGGTGTGTAGACATAGAAAAAGATTCCATAAATTTTATGGACTATATAAAGAATATATAAGGTATTAGAGAGGAAAACTCTGGAAACATAATAGTTTATAGCTATCTGTAAACTGTGAAATACCAGATTATCTCTTGATTCAAGTATGAGCATGTACACATTGTATTATAGTTTTATGATAGATATTGAACTCTTAAAAAAACATTGCAGTGTCCCACAAAGATTTTTTTTTGAGAAAAAGAAAAAAAAACATCTCTATTAAGGTAACTTTGTTTTCGCTAACAGCCAGTATGAGTTAATTGCATTGAAAGGAAATTATTTTCTAGTGTTCCTGTTCCACTCTGCATGAGAGACTGAAATGTTAATAATGATTAATAGTTAATAATGGTTAATAATATTAATAATGGTTAATGACTCAAAACAATCAGTCATTTGTGAAGGCGAGTAATCGGCTCATGTATGCTGACCTGAGAGGAAGCTGTCGTGTCTTAGAAGGGGTCATAAACTATCAAAAATCCCCAAAGAGCCCAGAGACTGGGCCTTTCATCCTCATCCCTGATGAATCAGGACTGCAAGCATCACCTTAACCAACAGCTCACTGCAGGATCCATGTGTGGTGATATGTTTCTACTCTTACCCTTTCTTTCTCTTTCTTTCCTTTTTTTACACATTTTCTTACTGGTTTTATGCTTTTTATAGCTGTATTCCTACAGATAATGACCAGAAGACCTACACATCTCCTTTCCATTGCAATCAAATTGTTCTAAAATAAACCCTATATAGATATATTTATGATCATTCAGTGTTGTTTCAGTCTAATCCACCTCAAGAGATCTGTTAAGGAGAACCTAAGTTACCCTCGCCTTCAGGGGCAGGTCATAATGCTGAGACATGGGTTCTTTTTGAAGAAAAATTTTTTTAGGAGGCCGTAACTAGTTCTTAATTCTTCACTGCAGTTACCTCAGTCAATCTATTAGCATGAAACCTGCCCTGTTTTTCAAAGCACAAAGTCTAAAGACAAAAGTCTAAAAGTTCCTTTTGAAAGAAATATTGGTTGTGTTCATTCACTAAAAACGTTTTTTTATTGTTTCTTCTTCTACAGTCTTAATTTTCTAGAAACTGCCATTGTACAGTCTTCATTTAATGTAAAAATTAATTTCTAATAGAAGAACCTTAATGAAGATCTTCCAAGAGAAGAATACAAAGTTAACCAGACTGTGAGAATATATATTCCAAGTAGATGGAATGGGATGTCAAATGTAATTCTGGAAGTTCTTTGACAACTGAGGAAAGATATTCAAAACCTTAGCAAATCTTTAATTCTTACTGGGACATAACTGTGATGGCACTGTTGTGGTCTCATTCCAAATGGAGCATTATAACTAATTACAAAGTAATGAAGGTTGTAACATTTACTATTATTAGACTATATTTTTATTATTATTATGAGATTATGAACTTCCTTTTTGCCTTGCATTTGTGCCCTGTTGATGTGGTTGTTCTTCTGTACAACTGCTGTTTAAATCATAAAATATACAGGATAAAGTCTTGTTTGGATCCAAGTGTGGCATGCAGAGCAATCTAGCCGTGGTGCCTTTAATTAGACTACAGCTATTTTGCATATCAAATATACCTGTTTGAATTTCAGCAGGAGGTGATGTAATTTAGGTACAAAGACTGTAGACTGTGGAGGCCTTTGTGTGTAAAGACACTGCTTAAATGTAAACCACTGTGCTTTGCTACCAAGTGCACGAGGTTTGATCAGCGAAGGGGGCTGGGGGGCACCAGCAGCTCTCAGTGGAGATGGAGCCACTTGGATCCTCAGTGAGGGGCAAGCATCTCCTCTCCTTTCCTCCCCAGGACTTTGCTCAGGGCGCTGGGCTCAGGATCCTCAGATCTGTGAGCAGTCTGGCAGAAGGACCTAAGGGACAATCAAGTGATTTTTTGAAATTAATTTTCTACCTCTGTTCCTCTCTTTACTTTGCATGCAGATTTGCTGTAATAGAAAGAAAACTGGCTTTCTAGCACAATTCCCAGTCCATCCTCAGACATGTCACTTAGTGACATGTCTGAGGATGCACAAAGCCCCAGCTGCTGCAGCTCTATGGCAAACACTTGCTGTTTACTTAAGTATTAGCCATAAGAAGTTTTATTTCTCATTTGCTATTTCCTTGCCAGGATTTCAAGTGCAAGGACAAAAGATCTGGGGACTACACTGTTTTTAAACCTGCAAAAATTCAGAGGAGGAAAACATACCCACAATTCCAGGTGCACACTTCAGTAGAGCAACATTAAAGGCAAAGGTTTTTCTTTCTCACTTGCTTTTCAATTTCTTTAATTTTTCCAAATAGTTTAATTAGTTCAGGTGATTTAATTAGCAATTACGCTGCTTGGGTTTACTCTGGAAAGGTTGGACTGAGTCAAGTCTTGCCCTTCCTTTTGCCTCAAACTAACAATATAAGAATGGTTAAGCAACAGGGAACTAAGAGCAGTAGGTTCACAGAGAACGAAGCCTGGAATCAGAATTTGGTCACCAGAGCTGCTGGCTTTGGCTCCCTTCGCATTGCAAGGCAGAAGGCAACTTACAGTTTAAAAAAAACAAAGAGGATTTTCAGGTATAGGCAAGGAACGCTTGGCAGGTTTATTTTAGTTTGTTGTTTTTTTTTAATGTTACATTCACTTCAGAAGGCTTCATCGTGGGGCTTAGTGCCCAGCGCCGGCTGCCCACCGGGTCGAGCAGAAGCAGCCCGGCTGGAATCCTGGCTGGAATCCTGGCTGGAATCCTGGCTGGAATCCTGGCTGGAACCCTGGCTGAATGAATGCTGGTGCCACCTGGTGAGGGCCGGGGAAGCGGCAGGGCCCTCGCAGCCCTCAGCCGCAGCCGTCGTGTGTCACCCCCGGGCGGGCACTGCCCCTTCCCCCCTGCCCTGGCAGCCACAGCGGGAGCGGCCCCAGACCTCCCGGCATGGCTGGACAGGCGGCGAGGCCTGGCCACTTGTGGCTGTTCATAGCTCCCACCGCCGTCAAGGAGAGCTTCAGCACTCTCGGTGTTTGTTAACAAGCGCCATGCTCGACAGTGTGGGCATTTGGTGGTTTTGTTTCCCGAGGAGAGGCTGAAGGCACTGGCCGATGGAATCGGGGCTCCCCCGAGCCCTCTTCACCCGCAGTGCCTGGGGTAAAGTCACCCGGCAGCGAGAGCACAGGCCTCAGAGACGTGAAGCCCTGAAGAATTAAATGAAATTGTGGAGAGAGGAGGGAGATCCCCAAGTCGTGGCTCTGGTAAAGGAAATTGACACTGCTGCCCTGTGCTTTGCCTGGCCAGGGCGTGTGTTTGGGCTGAGGGGAGGTGCCCAGGCAGAAGGCAGTGCTGGTGCAGGGATATGTGTTGGGAGCACGTGGGAATAGGGAAAACGAGGGAATTTTAAGAGCAGGGAAAACTCTTAAATAAGAGAGAGGAGCTGCTCAAGCTCCTGGAAGACTGGGCTTCACTAACACATCTCACAGTGTGGTGTGTTGGCTTCGCAGACCTACACTGTCCTCCCCTCTTGCCTAAATCGAGCGTGGCTAAATTCCTGCAGTTGCAAACATGTGGTTATTACTTAAGCTCCTTTTCCTCTTGACCTCTGTTTATCTCTTCTCTGAAAGTTTACTGGTATAGCCACACATTACAGATTTTTGTTTGTTTGTTCTTAGGAATTATCTTTATCATCCAGGCAAATTGGGATGTACCAGGAAGGCAGGGAGCGGCATTGCTTTTATTTTGCTGGCAGCTGTCATGATGGGTGGTGACAGCAGAGTTTCCATCCACTGTGTGGACAGGTTAGTTATTTGAATGTGACATGACCTTCAGATTCAGTAATCATGGGCTGCTGCTTTTATCAGATCCACCAAGGAAAAGGATTACTTCCTTCAAAACCAAATCAGAATTCATGACTTTTCCCAAGGAAATGTCATGCTTTTGGGGTATAATAGGGAGGGTGGGTTTTTTTTTGGTTTTTTGTTGGTTTTTGTTTGTTTGTTTGTTTTTTGTTTTGTTTTGTTGGGTTTTTTTTTTTGGTGACCAAAATCCTTCTCTTGTATGTATGAAGGAAGCAGAGTAAAATATGACCTTGACATTTCTTAATGATGCTCTGCACATGTGATGCTGTGCAAGACAGTGGTTCCTGGAATCTTGGAGCTTTAGATAATATAGGCATGGGCTTATACCTAATTTTATTTTTAATCCATTGCGCAGTATTAAACAAGGAAAATATTTATTCCACATAATAACCAAAGACCCTGTTATTCAGGGATTATTACAGTTCATTCATATGCATAGAAAATATTGCAATAGTTGCTGTTCAGTGTTTTTTGGAACAATTGTCTGATGTCTGTTTAGGTTGTTTGCCTAAGCCATCTCTCTTCTGTATTGAACATTGTGGTATAAGATTTGTTAAAAAATAAGAGCTTAGCCAGTTTGTCTGAACACTGAAGTCCCTTGCACATTGGGTTCAAACTGTGGCAGGGTTTTCTTTAGGGAGGATATGTTAACTGCTGCCAAATATTATATTTACATCAGGAAGTGAGATTTCCGCCACTGGAAACATGCACTGCCAAGTACAGCATTCCTAAATAAATATGGAAGCACAAATCATTGTTTGTGGTCCACCTATTCATCCATCTGAACCTCTGTACCCTGATGTCCAAAAGCAAAAGGGAGTTTCAAAAGTACACAAGATCACTTTTCTCCTCATTTGACTTAGGGCCTCACCAGATTTCTTGTCAGAAATCAGTCAGTGAAGATGCTACCCCTCCGTGGCAGGAACCCTTTCCAGAAACTTCACTTCTTATGTGGAAGTGGGATGCAGTTTAGCACCAGTCTCAGGGTGACTGACCTGAATGAGAGGCAATTTTCACTTTATCCTAACTAATTCCACCAATCTGAGGCAGGCCAGGGCTGGTCAGCTGAAAATTCTCACTGCTGTAGTTTTTTGGTCTGAATTTTTATGGAAGTGATCTGTGACTTTTACACACATCTGTGTGTGTATGCAGTGTAAAAACCTCATTAATGTAAGAATATTAATTTGATATAACCTGAAACATGGAGTGCTTAACTGACTTAGCACTCATCTCAGTTTTCACCCTGGGAGAAACTCCCACTAGCTTTGCTTCAGGAAAGAATGGGAAAGAAAAAAAAGAAAAAGGCTGTGAAAGGTAACACACCTCAAGTTAAACAAACAACAGCTTCACTGACCCCATGTCCAACCTGAGTCTACCTATTATAGATTTACTCTGACAGTCATCCATCTGCCTCTATTGCCATAAACACTTCCATTTAAATATGGAAGGAGCTTAGCATAAAGAAGCCTATTTATTATATGCAGAGTAATGATTACACCCATGTGGGTGCTGTGAGATTCATTTGCTTTTTCAATTCAGATGGACTGGTTAGGATGAACCAGGAGGCTGTATCTGCCAAGGAGTCATATGTTAAAATCTGTTGAAAAGAAAGAGGCTTTTTAATATCCAGATGATTTCTCCTTGCTGTTCTGGCCCATGAGGTCAGTGGGCATTAGGCATGGTGCAGGGTAATATCAGACTCACTCCTGCTACTACCAGCCAGCTCTGAAAGAAGGAAGCTGTGTTACTGCCAGATTTGCTTGCTTTTCCCACTGTGATATGCGCCCAGAACAGCTCAACTGCTCTAAAAGGTCTGGGACATTATTTCAGTTTCTATCAGTCTCTCACAATTGCTAGCTAACGTCATTTGTTTGTTTGAGGAGATAGAGCATTGTGGCTGCTAAGTTGTTTATATCCTATTCGGGGATGTTGCAGAATATCTTTAAACAAAAAGTGTTGACGCTTTGTTTTTAAATTCTTCAGGCAAATTAGTCTGTTGTATGTTTAAACCTTGCACTCACCAATGCTGCTCTTGCATCCATGTACTCATATGTTTCTGTAAAAAGTGGTTTTCATTCTGTGCTTATTTTAACATGTTTAAATAGCAGTGTTTCTATTGTATATTTATTGTACCTAAATACATATATACATAAATATGTAACTCTATTAAGGCCTTTCTCCTTTGGGGGCAGTTACAGTCTGCTTTTCAGTAGACACATAATACATTTTAATGGTCCAATTAACCAGCTTTAGCAGTCCTGGAACTCCACAATGCAGTTTTTCCACACTTTCTGTGCAAAGGTTTGTGAGGGTAGCTATTGCTGTATTGTGTGACTTGTTAAGTGTAGTTGAATGTGGTGGGAGCCAGGGAGGCTGCATTTTCATCACTACATTTAATAGTGTCTGCTTTTTTTTTTTATTTTTCCTTGGTGCAACTCAGATATATGCAGTCCCTTCTACTATACATCATATGCCACTGTAGTCTGGGCTTTGGCTAAACATGCTAAATCTCCAGTCTGTGCTTAATGACAGGATGAAGAATGGTGTTTTTCTGTCTCTCCTAGGAGGAAAGCATATCAAAGTACTACTCGTGGTGGCAGTATGCTTACTACAGACACTATCTTAGAAATGACTTGAGATAATTATTAACTGTGATTTATATTTGTATGACTGGAAAGAAGGAAAATCAATTAATGCTGGCCATTACATAGCCCTGAGCTAGTAATATATAGGCAACAGATCCTATCTGTTCTTTGGGGATTGCCAATTGTCTGGTTTAGACAATACTAATACTATTAGTATTTGGAACACAATTCTGTTAAGAAAATTCCTTCAGGACAGCTTGGCACCTCTGACTTTGGAATTGGAAGGGTTGCAACAGGAAAAGTGAATGAAAAAGAATGAAGCTTAACCAGCATTTTAACTAAAAAAAAAAAAAAAAACAAACATTTGAAACTGAAAATAAATTACAATATTTTGTATTTAAACATTAGTTTAATTTAAAATAAATTACTATCCTCTCTACATGTGTTACAACATCCTGAACCACTTGCAATGGCAGAAGACAGCTAGATTTGAACATGAGTGAGAACTGGAGTGTGCCTCATGACTTGCACCAGTAGGGATAGACAGTGTTGCTACTGGTTCATTGAACAAGTTTTCAGAGGCTGGTTGTGTCAGTCTGAAATAAGGGCAGAGCAAGGCATTCCTTCCCAGAGGTAAGGAGCAGCAAACACATGAAGTTATGCAGTGCAGTTTACTCCATGTGCCCCCTCCAACAGCTCCAATAGTGCTGTCTTAAACCCTGCTGCTCTGCTGGATCTTTGATGGGCAGCAACTCAGTTGTGAATCTTAGCAGTGGCTCCAATGTCCTGTGGCTGTTGTGTAAAATCCAAGGGTAAATGGTTCTTCCTTCTGTCCTACCCTCCTGTTCAGGCTAGGGCTATAGCAGCTCTTTAACTTTCACAGCCATTAAAACACCCTCTCATGTATAGCTAATTCAGTATCCAGGATATTCATTTGGAGGAAAATATAAGGAAATAATGCTTG
The DNA here is from genome assembly GCF_971803275.1 of Cyanistes caeruleus. Lineage (NCBI taxonomy): Eukaryota > Metazoa > Chordata > Aves > Passeriformes > Paridae > Cyanistes > Cyanistes caeruleus. Next base: position 49,201,017 of record NC_141705.1, read on the forward strand.
GCAGATTTGTGATCTGAAATCCAGAGAATTACAGAGTACCAGAGACACCACTCATGTATCCTGGCTTAGCAGTTCCCATCTTACAGCATCATTCCTGAGACCTCTGTTTGCAGAACATTATGCCAAATATTTTTTTTCTCATTCACACTTTGGTTGCTCTGTCTAAAGAACCTTGAACAGGCACAGAGAGAAAAATCATTTTATCAGTTTTGTTTTGAAAGCTTTGGAAGGAAAAGCAGAGCGAATTCCTGAGAGCCTGCAGGAATTCAAGGCTAAAGAACAGAGGAGCTGTGGAGGAAACCTCAGAGTTACGAACCTGTGTCTGATTCAGCTTGCAGGGATCTCAATGGAAATGATTTTAATGATTTTGCTGGGAACTGAGCCAAGTACTTTTACAAGATAGGGTGGCATTATGCCACTGCAAACTGGGCGATAGGACTCTGAAACTGAATATACAGAGTTTTGATATAGGGAAAAGACTGGACAAGACCAGGTGATAAAATCCTGTTGAAGAGAGGGAAAATAAAGCAGTTGTATCATTCTTGCAATGCAGATAGAGAATGTAGGAACCTAATGGCAGCTCTAGCTTCCATTAAAAACCATAGCTGTTTTGCCATGGCTCATAATAGGGCAGGTGTTACAGCCATTAGAGATCAGATTTTGCCCTTTTCCACACTACTGAGAAAACTCCAGTTGACTTTCTAGAGTGGGGAATTAAGCCTCTCAGTTTGTAGCATGTAAATTATGCTTACTCTATTTGTTTTGTGCAAAAGTTGCTACAAGAAAAGAGTCAAGATATATGAGGAATGACAAGTTGAAACATCAATTCACTGGAACTGTGGAGCTGCTTTTGGCATTTTTATGTTAAAACTTCCTTTTGAAATAGTCCCACTGCTATTACATGGGTTGTTTGAAGATAAAAAGACGACTAAGGGTGGACTTTTCAACAGGGATTTCCTTCTCAAGTCAATTGGATTTTCACACTGGCAGGTCAGGGAAATGCTTTATAGAGAGAACATAACCTAAATCAAAGCCCACTTACAACCCCTAGTCCAGTTAAGTCCTTGTCCAATGTCAATGCCTAATGAAAAAAAAATAAAGTTACTATTTCTATAAATTTTCTATGGTTGACTGCAGTGATTCATCTAATTACTGCTATTAGTCTGACCAGTAATAAAAACACACTGCTAGTTAAAGCTTAGTGTACAAGAAGCTTGATAAAAGTTATTCCAGCCACCTTGAAAGGCACTTGTTATTCTTTGTTGAAGTTATCCTCTAAGTAATCAAGGAATTCCAAAAATGCAGGTCAAAACACACTTTAATTCCCTGCACACAGCTGGACTACCCAGCAGCCATTCAGATGGGACATGAGGATCCTGGTGTGTTTCATGGTCATGAAATAGGCAAACATAACCTTGTCGGGTTTTTTGGGGTGTTTTTTAACAAGCATTGGGGTACAGTTGGAGAAATCATTTTATTGCAGAACCTTTCCAGGACACTTTGGAACACCTTTTACTTTATACCCCTGCAGACATAAGCTCATCTAAACCATTTGAGATCCCCTGGAGTAAACTATTTATATTTATTTTCAGTATGAAGAAAAAAATCAAGACTTGAGAGCTAATACTTGTACATAGTAACACCCTACCAGGTATCTCTGATCTCACTGAAATAGCCAGGTCTCTGTGGGAGGGTTTTTCTGTGTTCATGTGAATTAGTGCAGCAAGGAGATACCTTGGAGAAATCCTGTATGACAGCTGAGGGAAGAAAACACCTTCACATTTATTTAAAATTTATGTTTCCTTATTTACAACTTGGTTTTGTGGGAGATAGTCTGAGCTGGTAATCAATCCCCTTGCAGAATGGAGAGGTCTGTCAGGCCTCAAAAGCAAGACAAGGCTGTTGGCAACAGGCATGCTTGCCTGCTGCAGAGTTCACTGAAGGGGACTGCAGAGCACCTCTGGAAGTGAGAGTTGCTTCTCAGAGAGCCCAGTGGTTCATCTGGAGGCACTGGGGGTGTTCGTGGGACAGTGCTGGTGCTGCCACAGCTCTCCCATGGAAGGCGAGTGAGGAGCTGGTGAGTCTCTCTTGCACTGGGCATTACTTATTGTAGCATCACACTTATTACTGTGCAGACTTGTCCAGTAAAACAGTAGCTGAGGATGGAAGGAAGGAAGTCAGTGAATCACCAGGAATCTGTGCACAGCCCTTCCTGCTTTCTTTTGAGAGATTTTGGAAAGCTTTTGACTAATGATAGAGCTGAAAATGCATAAGGCCCTGTTAATTACGGTGGGGCTACGCTTTAAGCAATTCATAGGTGGGATATTTTCATAATTGTAATAATGTTTGCCCTTATAGCTTCCTTTGCTGCAATATTGAACCACACTTCAATCACAACCAAATCAGACAGATTAGGAAAGAACAAATCCTATTCTGCATTTTGGGTACTGCAGATATCTACTGCTAAATAGTTCTTACCAGTTTAGTAACTTCATTTTAGCAGCAAGAATGGTGAAAATAAAGCTAGGATTTGGCCATTCCTGAATTAATGATCTGAGTCTTGCACCCGTGGCAATGCTGCACGTGGAAGCCCTTGAAAATTGGTCTGCAAAGTTTCTTGACATTGTACTTGAGCACAAGTGTGCACTAAAATCCTTGAAGCAACAGTGCCTGGGTGAGCTCTTGAAAGTACAGCTTCAACAGGGCACTGCAATTGTTTTCTTACTGTTATCTCCCACTGCCAGAGAGTCATAGAATGGTTTGGGTTAGAAGTGATCTCAAAGATCATCCAGTTCCAGCACCCCATCCCCATGGGCAGGGACACCTTCCAATAGACCAGGTTGTTCAAAACTCCATCCAGTGTGGCCTTAAACTCCTTCCAGGGATGGGTCATCCACAACTTTTTTGGGCAATCTGTGTCTCACCACCCTCACAGTAAAGAATGTCTTCCCAGTATAAAATCTAAACCTACCCTCTTCACTTTAAAGCCATCCCACCTTCTCCTATCCAGCCATATTTAGTTTTTAATCCTGCTTTCTGCCCTTTTTCAGAGGGTAAGCAGTTCTAGAAGATAAACCTAAAATCATTCTACAAAGTTGGAGATCCTGTAAAAAGATCTCCTGCAAAAATGTTTTCTCCTTTTATCCAGGGAATATTTAAAGGTTTAAACTCATCAAATTCACATGACTTGCCTTTTAGATCTTTGTTTTCTCAGACCTGTCAGTAAAAATATTTGCCACCTTGCTCTACTCACTAATTAGGGTGGCTACAATTTTAAGAAAGCTTCTTCTTCATGCTATTTTTAGTGCCTCTTTGGATTAATTCCCTACTTGTATATGACCAGGCAACACTATAATCTTACAGTCTGCGTTGCAGTCCTGCAGAGGATGACTTTTGTGAATTCATCTTACACTAAATTCAATTAAGGAATTCAGAAAGATTTTTAATCTGTGTAAAATTATTCAAATGTACTCGCTAAAAAAATTCCAGACAGAAAACTTGTAGTATGTGCACTCTGAGGACGTCAGAGACAAAAGCTGTCCTGGTCTGTAAGGAATAAATTAAGACAAATCAGTGCAAGGTGTTCTGAGGATAACCAAAAGAATATAAAAGGGCTGTACTAATTAAAATAAAAATCAGTTTCTAAAAGGGGTTAGTAAAATGGTTACAGTTTTGTGTATAGACGAGGCATGACAAAATAAGAGTATAATTACATTTTTATTTGAAAAGTGGACTTTCTAGGAATAGAACAACACATTTGGTTTTGATTTGTGCTTCTGCTTTGGCTTTGGCTTCTTATTAAGTTTAACTTTGGTTTTGATTTCAAGCATACTTTGTTTTTTGTATTCTGGAGGGTCTTGACAAGGAATGCAGAACCTCTTTAAAAGTAGCCAATCAAAATAGCTTATTTTTGGGTTTTTCTTCCAATTCTTTGTACAGCATCCTGTTACCAGTTGCATAGCAGAGGCAAATCCACTTCTCCAGCAGAAAAAGGCAAGTCATTTCAGCTGATGGAGTGTAGGAAGTCCCTGGGACCTCAGGGGTCCCTTGTCTTGCAGAAGGTGGGAATGGTACCACTGCAAAGGCTGAAAGCTACGTGAGAGCCTGTGTAGCCCTGCTGGAGCCCTGGCAGACAGATAAGCCATGAGTGCCTTTTGTACAGATAATGAGAGGAAAGGAAGGAAGCAACTGGGGCAAATGCAGCAAGACCTGAGACCACTTCACAAGAAGCCAGAAGGAGGAAAGGAAGCGAGGCTGCAGCGCCAAAGTTGTTCTGGTGCTCATTGTTCCTGCCATCATTCCTCTCATCCACCTACAGAGTATTATGGCAGTGGTGACATTCGGGGTTGTATCTAAAGTGGAAGTAGAAAATTAGAGCCCTTCTGATTTTGTATCTGACCTGAAAGTAAAACTCTAATAGTAACTGAAAATCTTGGTGCTCTTACTTTAGAAGCTGAAATTAGGTTCCTAAACCTGGCATTTAGGTGCTTAAATGAGCAACTTTCTCAGAACCTGCTTGGCAATTACCAGTAGCAAAGATCAAGCTACTAATCCTGGTGGCTAAGAAGGATTTAGGAGCCTAACATTAGACACTCATTTTTGGAGCATGCTGACACTGAGTTTTAGCTCATTCCTGATTTATGTATTTTTATTTCTGTGAAGTTTTTTATTCCAAATACAAGAAACTTCCCTTAATGTCTTGTATTAATAGATAGTGTTGGCAATACCTTTGCCCAAACCCATCCCAAAGACCATTGCTGAATATTACAGGAGTTCAGATTTACTGACTAAAGTCTGCCAGCAGTTCTCCCTGTTTTACAGGCCAAGGAATTGCATTTGGCAAAAAGTGAAAGCTGCATTAAACTGAAGGAGGATGTTAGCAGTAAAGTAGCCCCAGCTCTTCCACATCTGATACAATTCCCCATAGTAACTTAGGTAGGAGCATCAGCCAGCTGCAGAAGTGTGAGTTCTATCTTAATTTTTCTCTCCTGGCCAATTATATATCATATTTTCATGATCTCCAAGAGGATAATTTGGCTAGAAAGACCTTAGTTGTGTTGGTCTGCCACGCAGTCCTATGGCCAGAACCCACTCCAGCTGAGTATGAACTGTATATACTGTTGTATAAACATGGAAAAATATTGCTTATTTTCAATGTAGGTAAAAAGGGGAGAAGAATTTATGGAGGTGCAACAGAGGGGAAAAAACCCAACAGAAGTAATATTTGTTTCAGGGAAATGGAAAGCATGTCAAAACTGTTGAAAACCGTGAAACAAAATGTTAGAAGTCTTGCAAAAGTCAAAGCAAGAAGAAAGAGGTGTTTGGCCAAACTTTTAGCTCTATATTGTTATGGGAGGCATAGAAACCAGGAGAACTGGCCACCTTAGAGTGCTTTCTTTATTACCATAACATGTCTGTATGCAAGGGGGTCTATTTGGTAACAGCTGGACACTCAGATATCTGCAGGTCACATGTGGTTATGAGAGGGAGCTGATTCCTGCACAAGGAGCAGCTGAGCTGCAAAGGGCAATATCAGATGCTTTATTGATGTATAGATCATATCTACCTCACCTTTCAAAGTGAATGGGATGTTTGCTTCTTGTTCCATGCCCTGATACTTAGAATTGCATGTGCTTGCTTGTTTTCATGCCCAGTGAATGTCACAGGCTAATGGTTCATCAAGTTCACAGCTAACTCAGTCCTAGATCTGATGTGATAGAAAATTCCTGTTGTTATAGAAAAGTCCTGTTGTTGTTGGTATTGTTTCTAACTAGCAGGTTCCGTTCTGTCACATAAACTGGGCTAATGCCCAATGGAAATAAAGATTATCCCTATTCCATATAGTCCCCACCCTGAGTGAGGCCAACATAGTAATGTATAAGGGAAAGCAATGTGAGACCAGAGTAGGATTCCGGAGATTTGCAGAAAATAGAAATATAGGACTGCTATTTGCATGCCACTATTCCTTCTCCAGGGTCTGTTTCTATGAACACTTGAATGTACAACTTCCAGTATTAAGATGTCCAGCTGAATTTAATAGGAATAATGATTACACACTCAAAATATGGATTTGTTAACCTGTCATTAAAGTGAATATTGAATAGGTATGAGCAGAATTTTCCAAAGTAATCAGACCTATTGCTGCTCACTGAAATTGTTGAAAGGTTGGTTCCAGATTTTTTTCATTGACTTCAGTGGGGGTACAGTTAGACTAGTCTGGAAGGATCTGATGAATCTTCCCAGTAACTTTATGTAGGGAGCAGATCTGGCCTGGCTCGAGGGCAGATTTAGTCTGGCTGGACACCTGGAAACATTATTTTGAGTTAAATTCCTCAGCAAATACTATTATTTACTCCCCAAAACATGCCTTGAAAGCATATATATCACCAGTTGTGAAGATGATCACATATTTAAACAATTCTTTATCAAACAGATCTTTTAACAAAATGTGTAAAAACTCACTAAATTTTAAGCTTGATAAATAGTATTCTATCAGCTCTACTGTTTGAAAACAGTGAGAAAATCCATTTCAGAAGAGGGAATAAAATAAAAATATGTCCTGAAAGAAGCATATTTCTAATGCAGTTCCCAGAGTTGTCGGTGACCATTAATCTAGCCTGGATGAAGACACCTCCCAGATATTGTTGATTTTGAAGAATTTTGTGGCTCTTCCTGTTGTTTTGCAGTGAGTGGCTCAGTGACTCACCCCAGGGCCTCCCAGCCAGGATCCCAGGGAAATGAAAGTACTTCTAACACCAATAGCTACCAAGAAACTGAAGTGCAGGAGCTCTCCTTTCCTCTTCCCCCTCCAAAAAACCCCACCAATCAAAAGAAAGGTATGATTGCTGTGAAGATGTACTTAATCAAAGTAGGGAAACCACAGAGGGGGCCTGGCTGTGGCTGCAGTGCTGTTGCTCCTCTTGTCCCTTGCTCATTGGTGTTCTGCTGGAGGAGCTCTGATGTCTAGATATTACTTCCATAACACATGTACTTTCCAATGCTCTTTTTGCTTTCAAGTACTGAGCTGATCCAGTCCTAGTTGCAAGCTGATCCAAGTATCAGGTTATGTAGTGATTTCCAGCAGCTATAAGCTAGGTTGAAACAGTCTCTTCTCATAAAGTTCCATCGTGCAGTGAGGATGACAGAAAATTGTAATACCAATTAAATGAAATAAAAATCTTAGATTTCCTCAAGGAGCACTGAACAAGTGCCAATACTTTACAGTTCTCCTACTGCAGCTGAAGGTACCCTGCAAAAATGAACTTTCTGTCAGTACAGTAATACTCTTGTAGAAGAGGAATTTTGTGCAGTTATTATATCCACTTCAGTAAATGTGACAATACAGGATGTCATGTCACAGGTCTGGGCTGTTTCTACCTATCTTTCACTAACACATGGATTTGACAGGCCACATTGAGGAATTGACACCTAGGGCAGCCAAAGGTAGACTTTTCACTTCATCTTGTTACTTTGATGGACAAACCCCTGGGATCCCCAGCTATGGTCTGCACATGCAGGCTGAAAATGGCTCTGCATATCTGTGGGTGATGACAGAAGTTAGATAAATCGTGGATTAATAAATGGATAAATTATACATTTCCCAAATTGAAATTCTACTTCAGGACTCTCAGAATAGCGAGGGCTCTACAGAAATACAAGTCAGATTTCTGCTTCAAGCCGTGGTGCTTTATCTCCGATAGACACTTTACCTGTTTTTATGTGTTCCCGTGTTCCCGGTGATGGCAATTGTCCATCTTCAGCCAAACCATTCAGACAGTAGAAAGTCAGATGAGAACAATATGCTGTCCTTTTGTTGAGTGCTTACTTCCTTCATTAACGTGATGAGGGTACTCAGCCTGAAATGATGGTTGTGTGAATAGCACTCTCACAGCCTTGACATTGTTCCTCCTTTCTTTGCCCATCCCTCAAGGAACAAAAATAACTGCTCTGCAGAAGTAATTGTTGTCCACCTGCTACTCCCAGCACTGAACAAAGATGAAAGCTAAGTATTAACTTCAGTGTCTAAAGTGCTGAACTTCTGAGTGTAACTTCTGTTGATTTACCAGAATTCACTGGGGCTTTGCATTCTAGATGAGCCATGGGATATTCTAATCCAGCTGTAAAGGAAAAAAGATGATCTTAACCTGCTGGAGCATAACACATAGGTTGTATGTGGTCCTGTTCTTCATGGAGAGATAAAGGAGAGAAGCAATTTCTAAAAGCTGTTCTTTGCCTAACCATCTTCTCATGGTACCCCAAACTAATTCGTATAGGTCTTGACAATAAATCAGCACTTTTTAAGTTGAGATAGGGTGTTGTTGCTGCAAAGACTCATGGTGTTAATGTCCCTGAGCATAGTTTTATAACTCAAAATATTTGACATTTTATAGCATAAAGTTCATTTTAAAAGGCAATTGGCCTAGTATGCAGTGGTTTATTAACAGCTTTTTGTTACTACAGGCAGTTTTCATTGCTACTGGACAGGCTGAAGTACAGTATGTGGAAACAGAATGCTGGTAGCTCATTTTATGCTGTTGTTTGATGTGGGGTTTTTTCCCTTAAAAAAGTTGTAGTCTTATCCCAGCTGTCTGGAGCAAAAGTTTAGATGCGTGTAAGCACAGATGAATGTCAGTCGTGCATTCCTGATGACAAAGCAGTATAAGAGATTGACAAAAGCATAGATATGTAAAATATTTTTTCTGTGTTTTCCAGCTCTTTGGGGATGATCTAAAAGACCTGCTTCTAGCAGGTGCCCAAGATGCTTTTATTTTCAGTTGGCTACTTACTGCCTAACTCTTACATGCTGTGGAGAGCATTTATTCCCATCTGGATTGCTGAATAAATTGGAAACTAGAAATGCAGAGAACAGGAAAGTGTTTGGTATCTGTGAAGGGGCAGATACGCAGTCTTCTAGGAAGCAGGAATGCTGGGGGTATATTTTGGCACCGGGATTTTACCTACTTTTCTTGGCAACGTTGTTTCCTTATCAGACCAGACATGCATTGTATTTTGCATGTGTCAAAAAGTGCTTGCCAGCAGGACTCATTCTGATAGCGACAACAGGAAGTCTGAAATACACCAAAGGAATGAAGGCTTGGGAAGCCAGACACAGAGGAGCAGCAGTAATAGCTGTTCTGGATAAGGAGGTTAAGCCACAAAGAGTTCAAGCCTATCAATGCTGGAAGTTGGATTGTGGGAGACTAGGTAGCTGCAAACTAATAAAAAAAAAAAAATGCATAAGGAAAAATGCCAAGCAGAGAAGAGCTGTCTTAAATTTGAGAGACTCTGATCAAAAAAACAGGATCTGATAGATATTGTCTTGGAGCGTAACTTAGTCTCAGATATATATGTGACTTCTGGCTTTTTGCTCTAAGTTCCAGAAGAAGCTGCTCATTATGAAACATCTCTTTACCTCACTTTTCTGACGGAATAAGATGCAGGAAATGAGCCTGCTGGCCCGGCTGTTCCTTCGTACTCTCTATCTGCCCAACATTAAATTCTGTGCAGCTGCCAAATCTCCTGTAACTCTCCTTTTTCCAGCCCCATGACCTGCAGCTCAGAAGCTCCCGGGGTCTTCAAAATAGCCCAAGTCCTCCAAATCTCATAGCATTTATGAACAGAAACAAAACTGAGCAATGAGGAATCTGGAGACGTTTTTATCAGTGGCTCCTTCAATGAGTGGATGAAAATTTAGGTTTATAATACATGCTGGGATACTAGCACAGTAATAGTGTTGGCTGGTAGGAAAGCCGTTAATGCTTGTCTTTAAGTAAAATAGGCTTTATAAAATCAGATATTTTGTAACATTCTAAGATGTTTCTGATGTTAGTGGCCTTAAAACAAAGCTGACATTGTTAGAAACTATAGCTTAGACAGACCAAGGCACAGAGTACCTCCTCATAAGACTGATGAGAAATCTGATACATTTTTCCATTGCTTGTGCAGAGGAAACCAAATGGAAAAGAGAAACCAGAGAAACTCAGCTCAGCAGCTTAATGTCTAACAACGTTTTGCACAGTAAAAATGACAAGTACAATTGGAACAGAAAACACATCCTGCTTTTCAGTTCTGGGGTCCACTGCAGTCTCATACCACTGCTCAATAAGAATGAGTTCACTTCAGTTTACCACAATAAAGATGAGCTATATCTCTGGATAGATAGCAGTTGGATTTATCCATCCTTTTGGAAAATTAAGGCATTGTTCAAACACATATTTGTGTTTTGTTTCTTCCGAGACAACCAACCGTATAATCATTCCGTGCGCTTCGAATAACATGAGAAACTGACTGACTCACAGTTTCCCATTTCATTAGCTCAGGACAGGATGCAGATCCTATAAACACATTCCGTGTGAGTCTTTACATGACATGAAGTTCCTTGCTCTAAGTTTGCAAACCCACTGTTTTTTATATCCCTAGAACAACGGTTTATGGTCTCTCTCTTCCAGCTCTTCTGACTGCCCGTATCTAAGCATGAAATATGACTTAGGACTGCAGTATTTTTCCCTTCATAACTTTCTTCTTTCAGTTACTGTAGTTCTGCTTAAGCTTCTCTCTGACTAACAAAATCAAAATATCTGCCCATCAGTAGCTCACTAATAGTGAAAGAATGGACCTAGGATGCTGCCCTTGGAAGCACCTTGGCTGTTAAGCTGCACATTGCAACTCCATTTCTACAAACAAAGGCCCGATTTATACCTATTGCAAGTGAATAACCTTTGATCTAGATCCTTCAAACAGGTTTTGAGTCCCTGTGGTGTATCAGTAGGGTTCCAGGTATGTAAGAGTGGGAAAGACATGTAGTAGGAAAGAGCAGGAAGAACATGCTCTGTGGTAACAGATATTGTTACAGTCTGTTGGTAGAGCAAATAAACAATCCTCTGATAGCCAGAGATGCAGTAATTCTATTGCCTTGGAAAAATATTTTGTAAAAAAACCTCCATGGACTAAATGTGTTCTGGTCTTTAGTTGCCTTCATAAAGGTACTTTTAGAGATTTAGTGGAATTTTTCACATTAGCAGCTGTCTCTAAAACAAGTCACTGAGATTGAAGTAGTTCCATCCTATGAAGAAAAGGTGGCTATCTTGGGTTTTTGAGCACTTAAATACATTCATGAGCCTGGTCTTTCATATTTTTAATATTATTTTGTGCAGAAGAATTTGGATACTGACATTTCTAGTCCATGAAATATTCCAGTGTTTCAATAAAAAAATTCAGAACAAAATATCTACATTTTAATATGCCCAGCATGAATTTTTAGAGAAACTTCTACACATAGCCATTAAAATATCTTGGTTTTCTACTGCTAGATTCAAGTTCTTTGAAGCTCTAATTTATATAAAAATTTTAATATATGTAATAGGCTAAAACCCAAATACTTTTAAAAACAATTTTTAAAAGGACAGAAGGCATAACTAAAACCAAAATATTCCTGCACTGTTACAACTGCATTTTTCAATGCAAATTTACCCTGTTTATGGACGTAAGTATAATGAAATATACAGATAAGTCATAGGTAATTTCTGGTGCAATATTGCTTTAGGTGTGTTTGCTAAAACACAGATGGAGCAAAACAATAGAGTTTCAGTTTAGTTTGCTCTTTTTTATCATTTTGCTATAAGAATTAAAATAAACATCAATGGAAAGGATAGCAAGCATCAGTGGGAAAGGCTGAAAAATTTAGTCAGTGTGTTTGTTTCTTCACTTTAGTAAAGTACCAAAGACTGTATTTTTTGTACCTTTTTATTTTTGCTTTTGTAAAGACTTTGACAAATTGACTCTTCACACCCACACTGGAAATTGTCAGCAGCCCACAGCAAGGTAGCCCTTTGCTGTCCATGTTATTACCTGTTTTATGTGGTGCTTCAAGGATATTGAACAATATGTAAAATTTTTACATTCTCTAAATCTGAAGGGGACTGTTTGAACCTCATAGGAAAACTGTGCGTGAAAAGGCAATGTTATGCTCCAAGCAATGTGAACTAAGAAAGAATATATATATACAGCCAGAGACCAATAAAGCTGTAACTACAAATCCACTGTGGCTGTAAGTGGTTTCCCTTTAATAATGAAATACCACACAGGCAAAAATGAATATATAACTCATGCTACCCCAACCCTTATTGGACTACAAAATAATGGTATTTTAAAACAGAGAGTCCTTTCATTCTCTAGAGTGCTCTTTGGTCATGTTTCAAGTCTTCTTCTGCAACTAGGAGGGCTAAAATCTTACTTGAAAAGATGTGAAAACTGAGTCACGCAGTCACTTGTTCTGGGGCTTGAAGTGAAACTCCAGATATCCCAACACTGGGAATAACACCACAGTTGGCAGGAGTACTGATGACCAAATTTCTCAGTAAAACAAAGCACACGTTGGCACTGAAGCTAAGTTTCTCAGTTTGAGGAAAGAAAGAAAAACATTTATTCAATAAAGCAAAACTTATTTGCTGGTAAGAAGGAAAAAACAAGAATTCTTTTCAGTGAACACATAGAAGAATAATCATTTGCTGCAAAGATCTCTAAAAGCTTTTGAAACCTTAAATTATTTCTTGTTAAAGAAAAAAACCCCTATTTCCATTGACAAGAGTTGTGAGAATCTCTTCTGCAGCTCAGATAATCCAAGCCAGAAGCTACAACTCAGCTTTAGCCAGATTTTTTCTTTCAGTGAGATATTTGAGCTGTCCCTCTTCTGTTCCTATTGTTTCTTACATACATGCTGCTGGTGCTGCCCAAGTTTGATCTAGCAGCAGTTAGCTGCTTTTAAAATTGACGTGAGTATCTGAGAGGGATGTTGTTCTCTTGATGTTTCAGGGAGCAGAAAGTTGCATTAGGGCTCTGTGACATAGAACCTGAGTTGGATGACGTAGTGTGAGGCAAAGACACTTGGTTCTTTCTCTTTATTTCCCTCCCAGCCCCTTGTGAGGGGCTGGGGAGGCTTTTCCACACTTGTAGCTACAATATGGGTGACTATTGCAGGACTGCAACACTTTGTGCCCTTTCTGCCTTCAGTGAGTTGCGGGGAACCACCACACTTACCATCTTCAGCTGCAGCAAACTACTTGGAGTGCTGCTGTTCAGATGAGCAGCAAACCATTACTCATTTGGGCATTCAGATAGTTTCTCTGGGTCTCAAAACCCAAGGAAAGGATTCTTGCCTCATACCTTCATGCCTCTTAGGTCTTGAAGAGATTTCATTTCACTCAATAAAATAATATCCCTCTCCATATCTTTCTTCAGCATTAACATTTCAGGTGCTGGCAATAAAAGGTTAGAGTCCCTCTTATTGCATTAGGAGCAGTAGTAACCTGGGATGAACTCACTGTCACAATAAAGATTTGTCATCTTTATTGAAGGCTTTCTGCTCCAGTAGTTATTGCTTTCCTAGCCCATTCTAACTTTAGGTCCTACGTCAGCAGAAAATGAGCATAAATACAGAGCACTGGAGCAACTCCCTGCCATATGCTCCGATGAACTTGGCAAAAGTGTCATTGTGTGGCCCACCTCTTTCTGAGTCAGGTTTTTATTTCTGTGGATCCTTTTCAATAATGCTGGAAACACAGTCTAGCTATGGAGGACTTACATGTTTGTGTATCTCATGGATGCAAATACCTATGTTTGTCCAAATGAAGTGCGAGAAATTCATTCTCTGCCATCAGATTTCTCTTGGGCTTCTGTCACCTGCAGAGGACCTGTCACAGTCTTAAGATGTAGCAATGTAATTTCTTTAAACAAAAGTTGTGTCACTCTTCTTCCAATTAACAAGCAGCAGGACAAGAGGAAGTTGTCTCAACTTGTATCAGGGGAGGTTCAGGCTGGATATAAGATTTCGTCTTTCTACAACCTCTTTCTACAGAGAGGCTTGTCAAGCATTGGAACAGGCTGCCCAGGGAAGCCCAGGGATTCATCATCTCTGGAGATATTTAGAAGATATGTAGATGTGGCACTTTGGGACAGAGTTTGTGGTAGACTTGGCAGTGTTGGGTTAGCAGTTGGGTGCAATGATCTTAAAGGTCTTTTCCAACCTAAACAGTTCTGTGATTCCACACAATTCTGTGATTCCACACACAATGCCAAGCTACCAATTTCCTCATCCCGTGGATAAAACAACACTGTGGCCGGAAGCACTGTGGGTTAGCTCTAAGGAGTTCCTGCATGTGAAGCCATTCCAAAATTTCCCCTTATAGCTAGAACCTGTCATGGAGAAAAAAAATTGTTCATTACTGAAATAAGCAGAGTTGGCTATTTAATTAGTCAGGCTGTTTATGAGGTCAGTTTTTCCTGAGAGCTGACAAAGAGGGAGAAGAGCAAACATACTGCGCTTCATTCTCATTGTGGTTGAAGGTTTGTGATTAATTGCCATCAGCTGCCTTGAATCATTTCGGTGCAGAGCACAGAACTATTACAAGATCATGTTTTGATAGCCTTTAACTCTAGAGCTCTGCTTAGGTTTCTTCCACAGAAGCTGGAAAAATTGTTGTGAGAAGGGATACAAAATTTCTTGGTGTATCCTGGGGAGGAGAAGAGAGAGAGTCTCTGCTGGCTGATTAGATAGCTCAGGTGAGAGGCTTGCTTTGGGGTCTGTACTCCCATCCCATGGCACAGCAAGTTCCTAAAAAGAAGAATAAAAAAAACCTTTCTATTACTAATGGAGCAGATACAAACAAGGCTAGTTGCAACTTTTCAAATTAAAAATTTAAAAAAAAAAAACAAAGGCCCATTTTCATGTAAAGGAAAAACCCCCACCCCAACTCTAACTCTGCACAGCCCAGAGCCTCTCACTGCTGGAGACTTGTTGAAGCCACTTCCTCTCCCTATTCTGGTGGCCCTTGCATCCTGTTGGTTGAGGGTGGCAGCTCTCTCAGGGAGACTCCCTACCTTTAACATGAAACAGCTGTGATTTTCTCCAAGGCCACCTTACACAGCCCAGAAAAGAGCCAGACATGAGCTCTTGCTGTTTGTTTTGCTCCTCTGTTCCTGGCTGTGTTATCCCCAACTACTTGGGCTCACTCACTGCTCACAAACACGTGCTTTAAAAGTATCCCAAGCTCCAGTATGAAAGCTGGTGATGCATAGCATCTCCTAAGGAAAGATTTGCCTCTGTTCAAAAACCTTCCTGACCTCATGACTGAAGAAGAACAAAATAATGTGTTAACAAAAACATGGTTCACTGCCAAAGAAAAGGAGTTCCTGTAAGGACTGAAACAATAAATCTCCTCTGTACTGAACTCCCAGTGGGAGTATGTTGTGTTTCCTCCTGTTCTTTATCAAAGTCCCCAAAATAAGCAGGAATGGGCAGTGACCAAGCACAGTCACCACACACCTTTTTCCATGGAGTAATTAAGGCCTGCCTCAGAGTGAAAGAGCACTCCCTGCCCAGCTGCCTAAGGGAGAGCTGACAGAACTACCACCAAGCATGAAGCTCCTGGGGACTGCCTTCTTTTTCCTTGCTGTACTCTGTGTTTGCACTGTAGGAGGTAAGTTCTTTGGCTTTTTTGGATAGACTTGTCACATCTCTCGAGTGGTTTGTGAACAAAAGCTTAGCTGTCAGTCACTGGGTGCTTTTTTTTTCCATTTCTACTACAGTGATTGAAAGACTGTGTGTTGGAGGAGAAGGTACTAACTGGCAGTTGAGTTATATATGTTCTGTGAAAAACTTTCCTGCCATTGTATTTTTGTGACAGCTTTCTTTCTAGGTGTCGTGAAGTTCCTAAATCTGAGAGGAGTCAAAAGCAGAGGTGTATTTACAAAAGTTATCAATTCTGTTTTTCTTCTACATGTTAAAGCATTTTTTGCAAAGATGGCTTTAAGGGGGGAATTTAAATGTCTGGAAGATTCTGCAATTTTTTTCTCTTGCATATTAGATCCATCCTGACAGATTTCCCTGGCACTATGCCAGCAATAAGTTTGGCCAAGAATGTCTCCCAAAAATTATCTTAATTTTGGCCCCAAAGATATAGGGGCTTACAACATTTCTATCAAGTGTCAGCTAATGAGGGGTGCAAGCCTAGGGGTCATATTGGTTACTGGGTGCAATATCTTTTAGGTATGGTTTTTAAATGCACAGATTTAATACAACTTTTGGTTTATAGGTGGTCACTGAACTGATGTTTTTGTTATTCTTCATCTTGAGGGATCATGCTTTTAAAAATGGAGTTAACTACTAAAATCTGAAAGGGTGAAAGGAACTGCAACAAGGGCCAGAGTCTATCATCACCTTTGTCAAAAAATACGTTTGCAGTAAAATCTGCCTTTTATCTGTACCTTCATTTCCTGTCTCTCTGGGATAAAACTTCCACAAATGCCTATAGATTGCCTGAAAAGGATCTATTAGCCAGAACTTAAAAACTTGATAATACTAGATTAACTGATCTAAATGAAGTTAATCAACTTTTGCTCATGTTATGTGTTGAAATGTAGTCTTTTGTGGTGTATCTTTTGCTATTGCTTGGGCTCATTGTTAGGAAAACAGATCAATAAAGGAGATTAAAAATAAGCCTGTGCCACAGAAAGAACTGCTTTTAAAATTATGTTAAGTAAGTACAATCCCCAAAAGTCTGTGTTGAAATACTATTTATTCTCTGTCTGCTACTCCTAGTAAAAATAGTCTTCCTGTCATTGTCAAAGCTTTAATTTCACAATTTCTAAAAAGCGAAGTGAAGTTGCATCAAAAAGAGCATATTTAACACAACAGTCCATAAAGCTTACCAGAAAGCAACATGCAAAGGTGGGAGGAATCCTGCTAATTTTGTACAATCCTTTCTTTAAAAAGGTTTTTACCTCCTCTGCATGATATGAACGTGGCAGAACTGATGACAGTGAATAAGCAGATTTTATATATGGTACATTTGTTTTGAACAATTTTAGTTCTGTAAAAACAGAAAAAAAAAGTATTTTTTAACACCTAATTGCAAGGTAGATGTGGTAGTGAAATTCTGTTGGTAAATTCACATTATAAAATTAAGAACATTTATGAGAAAATTTTGTGTATGTCTTTAACTTGTGAAAGTAAAGTTACATGCTCTGGTCAAGCTTGCTTCAGGCAGCCCCATGCATCAACCTGTTAAGACAGAAGTAGTTTTATTGTCTGTTGTGCAAAGATGGACCAAAGTATTTGGATTTCCACTTTTTGTGATTTCTAAAGTTCTCTGGTCATCTGGGCTGCAACAGCAGAATATTGTAATTTGAAGCTGGGAAGTGATGGTGGGGAGACTCACACCAGTCTCTCTTGTGCTCAGTCTCCCTTTTTTGAGCATTGGAGACAGCAACAAGGCTTTTCTCCTGCTGTTTTTAGTACTTTAAAATTATGACCAGTAATTTTTAGAGAAGGTCAAATCACACCCTGGTGTTTTAATACTCCCCCAGGTTTTGGAGAAGTTTGCCTTCAAAGCTCACAAAGACAAACGTGTGGGCTTCCAACTTTTTCATGTGCTATGTACCAGGTGCTTGTCTGTGTATCTTTTGTATATCATACAGAAGTGGTCTAGAACATTTCCACTGTGGTTAGTAAAGAACACACCTCATCTCCTGTGGGGCTTCCAAATTTCGTGCTTTGTCTTCAGCTATATGCTCATACTGCTTTTCTATGCAATTTTCTAACTTATCTTGAGATCTTTCATCCTCAAAAGCCCCTAATGTTTTGGTGGCATCTTCCCTCTGTCAGCACATCACTAGAGGCTCACCTATGTATAAATGTGGAGCCTGATAGCCCCCTGATGACTTGTTCCTCCTGCCTAGACTTTTCTCATCCCTCTGGGGATAATGAAATGATGTGCTTAGAACAGGAGTTCCTTCATGCTTATCTCAAGGTGTTCAGTTCTCCTAGCATATTGCCCTTTATTCTTGTTCCAAAATGTAGCTCAAATAAAAATGCTTTCTAGGTTGGTTCATAGTATTTTCAGCTTTAAACAGGCAGCACTGGAATGTGTCAAAAAATACAATGTCAAATTATAGTAATCAAATACGAATGCTCTTGAGTCTGCCTCAGGATGTAATTACTTTAAAAATGTGTAAAGGTGAACTTTTTTTCTCCTAAAAGATGAGAGGAGAAGCCTTGGCATGTGCTTATAATGTTAAGTGATTAGATGTTGCATCTTCTCGTGCCTTGGTCTAGGAATACAGCGTGGCTGTGGCTGCACAGCAAACATCCTCCACAAAGTGCTGGTAGCACAGCACCACATCCTTCTCACACAGGCTCCAGGCTGGTTTCTTGCAGAAATGATGGCAGAGGACAGTGGGCTCTGCTCCTGAGCATCTGAGCTGGAATGAATCACTTTGCATTGGACACGTCCAGGCGTGGGATATTAACGCCAGATTGCTGACCCCTGTTGACAGCCAGAAGTAGCTTTATCCAAGTGCTCTGTCAAGGTTGATGGCACTACAAAGAAACAAGGGTGTTTTTCTTTTTTGAAAGGTAGGAGCAAATCTTTGCATTGAGACTTTGGTCCAGATGCCCCTGAAGTAATTTGAAGCTGTTCATTTCACTGTGCATCGGCCCTAAAATATGGCCCTAAAAATTCCCAGCCCCCTTCCTCATTAAGGGATGCTGTGTAGCTTCCCAAGCCTACAGCACAGCTGATTAATCCCAACTCCCAGGCTGATAGCTCAAGAAAAGTTCCACTAAGCCAGGGCTCCTGTAGTGATTGCACACATTTGCAGCTGTCTGAATGCTGCTCTTGTTGATGTAAATTAGAGGAGATGGATAGCCCTTTCCTTTTCCATCATCTGTGCTCTCTGTTCAAAGCGTTCAAGTACTTTAAAAATTAAGTTTTAAAATTAAATACTAACTAAACTGTTTTGAGCAGTGAAAGCTTTTGAGAATGGTCTCCCCTCAGTCTGGGTTATTATTCAAGTTTATTCTCTGGACAACCAGCAAGGCACAGACTGTCAAAGTTGAATCATTGTCTCATTTCTGAAAATTTGAGAAATGTGAATAGGCTTTAGATATGACTTTCTTATACCTTTAACTTGCTTGAGCCAAAACTCTGCATGTCTTGAGAATTTGCCTGTTGTGGAAAAAAATAATTGTATTTGCCACTTTCACTGTTTCTAGAGGTTTGCCTAGACTAGCTTTGTCAAAAATCAAATTATTGTGCTGGAGCTTATGATAGCCTTTAATGGAATATTGAACTTTTATTCCTTTGTTGATTTTTTCCTTTTTTTTTTTTCCTTTTTCCCTGCTGCCACATTCATTCATTAAATCCTTTGCATATTGGGGCAGTTTACTGCATTTGCTGAGGATAGAAGCAGATGGCTTGATACCTGCTTGGTTATGATTTACAGCCAAAATAAATGGAAACTGAATATGAAGGGCAAGTTGCCTACAGCATTCAGCTCCAAAACTGGGAATACATAATGCTGTGAAACATGCCCAAAAATTGGTTGTCTCTTCTGAGAATTTACAAGAATGTTTTCTCCTTTCTTTAGCTGACTCTTTGTATTCAATCCTAGAGTTCTTATTAATCTTTACTAGTTTATAAATTAGTAAAAAAGATCTGCTGAGGTTTGGTTTGGTTTTGTGGGGTTTTTTCCTAAATAGGAAAGTACCTCGAATTTGGACTCAGATTGTTTATACATTGTTTATACTGAAAAAGTACAAATTAAAAATAATCTTTAAGAAACTCTTAACCTTGGGATGGGAGTACTTTTAACTGGTACTATTTGATAGCCAGACTAAGTTCAACATGTAAAATCTCATGGAAAATTATCATTTTTATTTATGGCCCTTATGAAGGGGGAGAAAGGGTGGTGTTGTTTGTAATTTTTGCTGCAGCTGCTCAAGAATGTCTCCTTAATGGGATTATTTTGCAATTCTGTAAACAGAGAGACAAAGTTGGATTTGTGTGTAGCAAGTGTTATTTCCAAATACAAGTCAAGAATTAAAGACCTAGCTTCTTTAGAAGACAAACATCTACTTTTGGTTTCAACTTGCACTCTAAAAATGGGTTTCTCTATTAAAATAAGTTTCCCTTTAAAACAGAAGGGTCAAAACCCTGATTTGCACCATGTCCTGCCCTGCAAGTTGCTGTCATTGTTCCAGCTGTTGACATATCAGGTAGCAATACCTTGGCATTCCTCTTGTGAAGATGGATCCCTGGACGCCCTAACAGTGGCATGTGGTATCAACCAGACCTACCTGTGCTAGGAGAAGGGGTTTGACACAATTGAATATGATGTTATCTCCACACTGTGCCTTCTGGCCCTACCTCCCCATGCATGAAGACTGAGCTGATGCTCACTTGCTGATATGATGGCTTGAATAAAATTCAGCAAGTGTGGTCTGCTGGGGTCTTGCACGAAGGTGTAGGAAGCCCTCTGCTGCCACCCACACATGTACTAGAGGCTGGTCTGGAAGGGTACAAATTAATTTCAAAATACATTTTTATCAGCAGTCAGAGTAGCCAACAACACTTTTCAGGCTATACTAACTAGCTGATGCTCCAAAGGTGATGCTTCAAACTAGGAACAGGGCAAGGATTTTCTGACCTTTATGTGGAAAGTGGACTTGTCTTTGGTACAAGTGCAAATTCTATCCTCTTCATCAGTAGATCAGTAGAGTAGTTTAACAACAATTTTGAATCCCTGGGTTTTTTTCAGTGACAGGAATGTGCTTCTCAGTTTTAGCTGCATGTTGTAGATAGCAACACATCTTAGGTTTCTGAAACCACAAGGCAAGCGACACTTAATTTTGCATCACATTTATCTGCTGTAACCATTCTGCCTTGTCCTATCACTGACAAAATTATGTGTTTTGCTGGCATGAGAGCACTACACCAGCCTTGCTGTCTGAAGATTTCTACAAGATAAGCAATCATTCTAAAATGCACATTCAGTTTGTCTTAATGGTGTGATTTCTCAGTGTGGTAGTTGGTTTGAGGAGTGTCAGTGTAACTTTAGGGTTAAATCAATTAACATGATATTATTGAGATGTTTATACTTCCTGCAGATTTCTTCTTTCATAATCTTTAGCAGGAGATTAATGTTGGTTTTGGGCTTGAGAAATTCTGCTATTGAAGCAACAACTGATAAGAATGGCAAAAGCTTTGGATTTTAGTTGGTCTGAGAAAAACAGTGCCAGGAGATCTACTAACCTTCCTGGCCAATTTGCTTTATTTTCCTCTGTAAAATACTAACTTCTTGAGATTGCATATTAATTACTTTAAGTGATCAGAACCCCATATATTCCTTGATTTTTTAGTGCTCTTCCTACTTTTTCTCATGCTCAACATTGAGTCTAAGGTTTTATTTGAAATACAGTGTTGATAACCTTCTAAACATCATTATATGGGTGCTCTCTATCCCACTGTGAGGCTAGCCTGAAATCATCTTTCCTAGACAGAGGAATTACTCCATCTCAGCTTGGGTTATAGATCACAACAATATAGATGATGTAAATATAGGTGTTTGCAAACTTATTCAAAGGTTATAGAAGCAAAAATATCACCAAATATTTCTAGTCAAAATGGCAAAAATAGGTGATGATTATTCTGCAAAGAAATGTGAAATTTAAATCTTTTCCACCCAAATTCCTGGTATCGTGTCCAGTAGAGAGGTGCAGCTTTTGACATGATACATGGCTAATACTTCCATGGCCATTCAAAGTCCACAAAAGCAAAAAATTGGGGTTTTTCTTTACCCAGGAATTCTAGACACACTGAAACTCCTGACAACTTGTCAAACCTCCTCTACCCCTAACTCCCACAGATGTTCATAAAGTCAGAAATCTGAAGTGTTTGGGACCAGTGTGCAATTCCATTGTTGTTACTCATTCTTTCATGGGACTGTTAAAATCTCTTTCTGAAAACTACTGAATTCTTTGAATTATGGAGTTTTCTGGACATCCTGCAGAGTCCAGACGGAGTTTGGACATCCTCTGTTTTGACTCAGATCACGTAACCCTTGGAATTTGTAGCTACACCAAAGGCTGGCTGCCCAGAAAGGCTCTTCCAGCAAAGCAATTTTAGGTTCTCTTTAGGAAGGTTTTTTCTTACTTATCACTGGTTTCCAACATGCAACAACAACAAAAAAAAGAACTTACTCGAAATCTATGCCAAATAACCCCAGTCCCTGAGATGTGCAAGGAAAGGATACAGCACACATACTAGAGGCAAAAGAATCCTCCCAGTGCACAGCAGTTTTTTGGTTCTGTGCACATTTTATCCTGTCTAGTTCAAGTGGCTCCAGAGGGTTCCACTACTTCTGCAAGCCATTCCCTATGCTGATGGAGTCATGCAGCTGGCATGTCTTAATGCTCTTGAATTTAGGTGAACTAGTGAAAAATTCATCATACTGTCTTAGAGATGCTTTTTTGTAGTGCACTGTCTGCTTCTTCCCTAATTGTTTTCACCTTGCATTTCCAAGAGCTGGCAGAAACTGCTGTTTCCAGATGCAAAATGGGAAGTGGGGATTGATCATTCATGGGAGGAAAGAGAAGAGCAGCAGAGAGGTTTGTGTAGGAATGGAACAACTTATTCACAATTATAATTGTAATAGTTGTAATTGTCATGGGGAATACAATTGCTCTTATTGCCAATAAAAGTACAAGTGATGTCTATAGCTGTTCACCAGCATGATGGGATCAACTCCCAGTTCACCATGGCTTCCCAGTGCACTGACTGGGAGCTGGGATTTTGACAAGCCTGAGCATCCTGAATGTGGGTCACTCTGTTCCACTAGGAAGCTGTTTTTCAGAGTGGGAGCCAGCATGGCTAATGCAGCAGTTCCCACTGCTCTTTGATAGGATAAGTCCTCACTGTTGACACTCTGTTTCAAATGCTCTTTGTAGTAACAACTTTGTTTTTTAAATAGGAATGCTTTATTACATAAAGCTTGTGAGAAAAGACTTTCACTTTTGCATCAAATCCTAGCAGTTGTATCGGATTGGTAGGAATTCAGGATAACATGAGTATTCAATCAGTTTGGCAAGATAGAAACAACAAGGTCTTCATCAGCGTTATGTGGCAGTTGGAGAAATGAGGTATTTTCAAAGTCTACCCTTCATCATTGCATATAAAGTAATTCCAGTGAGACTGTAGTGCACTCAGGGCTTGCAAAGCCCATTTGGGCCCTTCCCTTTGGGATATTCTGTACCATTTAACCTTTGTTCTAGACAGTGTGGAAAAGATGAAGAGAGTCTCAATGGACCCTTGAGCATGGAATTACATTAATTATAGAAGCAATTTACAGTGTTTCCACAGCATTTTCTGACAGGAACTGCTTTTTGATGTTCCAGAGGCTTTCAGAACTTTGTCAGGAACAGAGTGGCATGGGCGGGTGTGGCTAAAATGGGTGGCTAGGCTGATCCCGGATGTTCTAAAAATAAAAACATCATAGCAGACGCTGCAGTGACCCTTTCCTGAATTATAAAATTAGTCATGCTGCTGGAGATGCACTTGGGTCACAAACACAGCACAGAGCTATATGACTTTCCTAACTTCTGCAGCACATTGAAAAGGAGGGCTACTGACTGACCCTGGCTCAGCTTCCGCTCTGGATGTTTTGTATCTGCCCTACCCAAACGTGCTCTTTGATGGGAAACAAAAATAGGCCTGCAAGTAGCATGTTAAGGAAAAAGCATTGTAAGCATTACAGTTTTCTCTCTGCCTTCTGGGTGGGGGTGGCATGCACCAACACTCTTATTCCTTTGTGTTGCAAGGAAACAGGCTCTCTTTTATTTCTTTTTCTTCTGCTGCTCAGCAATGCACAATATGTATAAAGCTTTCTATATGAAATTGCACCCACTTAAGGACATTTTTCAAATTTATTTAGCTTGACTAACACAAGGGTGAGGGGGGTGGCAGTTCATTTTCTGTACTATAATATAGTCCTCAGAAACTCCTTCCTTTTATTTTACACATGGACAAACAAACATATCACAATCAAAGGGTGGCAATCTGGTGGTTTAAATAGCTTTAAAGGGTTTAATTAAAACCTATTAAATACTTTTAACAGGTTTAAATGAAGAGGAGTGTGGAGCTTAGAGCCTTCATTCAAGGCAGGCTGGAGTGCCGATGAGCATGCTGAGCACATTTATTGTTCTGTGGAGTGCAAACAATGTACTCATCCCTCTGTAGTACAGAGTAATAGAGATATCCACCAAGCTTCACATGACCAGAAGGCGCACTGAGAAAGCTTGTGATTAAAAGCCTTTGATAGGGAGTTTGCATTTCTTCTAAGGCAATAAAAAACCCCTTAAAACTGGCTATTTAGGTTCCCAGATTTCTACATCCACACATGCAGAGAGGCAAATCATGCTGCGCTTGGGTTGCTTCAAATGCTCAGTAACACGGGGCACTCATCCAACATTTCTCGTTAATGTTTTGAGGAGGGGAGCCCCTGACAACCTATAGCCATGTTGGCTGAGGCTGTTCCTTGGGAGCTGCCTTGTCAATATTTCTCTGTGCAGCATGTCCCTAAGCAGGAGCAGTTTGCTGGGCGCTGTGGGAAGGTTTTGTGGGAGCCTTTTGCCTGGGGACTGGTAATTCCCAGCAGCTCTCTGCTAGTGTTAAGTGTTGTCCCATAGCGTTTAATGTTAGCCCCATGCCTGGGTGAGCAGGAGGAGCTCTGGGGCAGTGCTGGCACCAAAGCTGCATTTCCTGCTTTCTCTCTGTTCCCTGCAGGAAAAATTGTGGCAGCTACCTCCCTTTCCTTCCTCCCCTCAGCTCTTGCTGCTGGCTGCCTCCAGCCCACCCAGTTTACGTTTCCTCTGCAGAAACCAAATCCCACATTGCCCCAATTGCTGCTGCTCGTTCCCATGCCATGCTGAAGGAGCCCTGTCCCTGTCTCCTTTTCCAGCTACAAGACTTTACATTTATGCTCCCCCTTCCCTAATGTCCATCTCTTTCACATGTTTTCAGGTGCTTTTTCCTTTTGCAGGGAGAGTGTTATGTGTTTCTGGCCCAGGAGCTTCTCCCTGCCTTTGTGTCTTCCCCTATTCTCATGCCTGTAAGTTTTCCCCACTCTTCTGCAGCAGGCTGTCTCTGCTGTGGGACACCAGCCTGCAAACCAGGACCAGCAGCTACAGAGAAGTAGAAAGTTGACCTGAAATGTGAGACCTGCACATGTAGGATTTGTATAGTATGTTTTTGGTTTGTTGCTGAAGAGAGACGTGACTGAAAGGAAGGTAACAGCTTGGCAAACCGGAGGTGGTTTCCCACCTCCCTAGGCAGCGGGAATCACAGGCTTCCAGCTGGTTGGCATCAGGTAGCAAAGGATGTGGCCTTTCTCCCTGCCTTATGGTTTTAATATTGCCTGTAGTATCTAAATGCACCTCACAGGTGTTCACCTTAAGCATGGCCAGTGTAACTTTGTCCAGGGTCCACCTTGTCCTTCCACCTGCCAATGTAAGAATTTCACAGCGGAGAAAATCCTGAGGTGGAAAATGGCTTATGTTGCAGGAGGCTGTATTAAGAGCTTTTGCAGCAGTGCAAAACTATTGTGAGACCAGGCTGGAAAAACACTTTGCAATTCTGACTTCTGATGATAGTGAAGTGGCTGTGACCCAGCATGGGGCTGTTACCAGGGACACAGCTTTCCTTTCACCAGGGACTGTGACAGCGCGAGTGTTGCTTGCAGGTCCTGTTACAGGCACATCTGAATGCGTGTGAAAGGCATATCACGCTTTGAGTGTTGCTTTGCATACTAAAGAAGTATGAAAACACGAAGGTTGTGGAGATTTTTTGAGTTTGCTTCAAATTCATGAAGTTTGCAAATGGCTTTGTTTAATTTAATATTGTTCACTAAATGCTTATCAGCTGTGTCAGCTGTTATCAGCTTCGGCCAGTCACAGGATTACATCAGAACCTTGGTTCCCATTTAAAATCTAGTTTATGTGACTATAGAAAGAAAATCTTAAGTATGAGTCCTGAAGGATTAAATGCTAGAAACTATTAAGTACTAAAAACAGTATTATTTCTATAAGATTAGTTCTTTCACAAAAAAAAAAAAATCTAGGGAGGGTTTATTCCTTTTTTTTCTAAATATTTATTTCTGGAGTGTTTCATTAATAGATTTTTTTAATTTTTGATCTTCAAATAGCAAGAAAGGATGATTTCAAACAACACTGTTAAAATTGCACTTAAACCTCTTCTAAAAGTACGTCTGTATTTTTGTTGTTTGGATAACATATGAGCCTTTACACAAAATGCACTACAGAAGAAAAAATAAATTTATCTCAAGGTTTAGGGTAAATGGTCATGCACTGGAAAGAAAGACAAATGAGCAGTGAAAACAGAAATAGGAGAAGTGCAAGGACTGTACTGGGCCTGGGGAAAGATCATATAAGAGAATGTAGAGATGAAGCAGCATTAAATGAAAGAGAAAATGTAACAGATGACAGAGCTCCAGGTAAGAGTAAACAAGTTGTATACATTGTCAGGCAGCAGCTATTTCTTGGGAACTCTGAGTTCCCAGATCAGTACCAGATTTGCTTACAAGGACAGCTATCCATTTCTCAAAAAAGGACAGTTTTATTTTTTTTTTTACAAACTATACAGTCTTTATATGGGTATTGCTGTACAGTGGTTACAGGAGGCTCTTTCATGGTCACGAGGGCTGGCAGAATTATCATGGGCTAGAAAGAGATAACTATTTATTCCTGATGCTGTGGAGAAACAGAAATCAAAAAAATAACTTTGACTTGTCCATCACTTGTCTGCAGTCGCAAAGGTCTAGGGTCACACAAAAACCTATAATTTAACATCCTGAAAGAGAGTAGGTTTAGATTAGATATTAGGAAGAAACTTTTTACTAGAATTTGAATAGAATTAGTTAGGGTGGTGAGGTACTGGAACAGGTTGCCCAGGAAAGCTGTGGCTGCTTTTGCCCTGGAAGTGTTCAAGACCAGACTGGATGGGCTCTGAGCAAACTGGTTTAGTGGAAGAGGTCCCTGCCAACAGCAGAGAGGCTGGACCTAGATTATATTTAGGATCCCTTTCAACCCAAAACATTCTGTGATTCAATGATAATATATAGTAGACAAACATAAACACCTGTAGATTCTGCTTTATAACCTTGAAATAAGGAATTTT
The DNA here is from genome assembly GCF_971803275.1 of Cyanistes caeruleus. Taxonomy (NCBI): domain Eukaryota; kingdom Metazoa; phylum Chordata; class Aves; order Passeriformes; family Paridae; genus Cyanistes; species Cyanistes caeruleus. The sequence goes on from NC_141705.1 coordinate 49,228,040, forward strand.
CATGTGCAGGTTTCCTCAGGACACCTCTTGGGTAACTGTTCCCAGGTACAGCCTATAGAGCACTGGTCAGGTTTTGAGTGGGAATATATTACATCCTCATCAGCTTCTGGCTGTTATGCCAACAATTTGACACAGGCACTGAAATACCTGCAGAGTTTATAGTCCAAATTTCTCTTGTCCATTCCTCTCATTCAAACTTCAGTGGACAAAAGTTTATTCCTTTGTCCTGGCTGCAGCTCCTCACTTACTGGCTGCTGCTGTTGTGCCTTCCATTAATCCTTCCCTCTCTAGGCTGAACAAATGCAATTTTTGCAGTCCTTCCTGAGAGGTCATTTTTCTCTAGACTCCTGATGATTTTTATGGTTCTCTGCTAACTGCCCACCTCCAGGAATCCACATCCTTCTTAGAATACTTCTGAAGAGGAACCAAGTACTTTATCTGAATTAAAGGATTTTAGCCATATGATTTTGTCTATGTAGTACAATGTCAAGTGAAATGCCAAAGAGGCCATTCCACATGTTATCTGTAGCAATAATGACTTTTCCATAAAAATAATTTCTTTTCAAAGTTAGATACTGATGCCGAACCAGACAATGCTTAAATTCAGTAATTCATCTAATGAATATAATCCATATATACTTTGAACAATCTATTAATTTTTTTTAAATGTTTTGCTTCAGCATTCAGTTTTGTATTATCTGTTTCATGTGGTGTTTGAAACTTTATGGTTTGTAACCTGTGGTATCCTGTAAGGTATAAACAGAAGTACTGCTATAATAACATGCAATTGTTCCTTTTTTTATTGCTGTCCTGATTATAGCAATAACAGGCACCTAATTAACATGAGGTCAGAATCTGTTTATCTTTCCAGTGTAAAGGTAAAAATAGAGAGAGAGAGAGAAAAGGTTATGAGAACTCCAAGCTCAGATCTTAGAGACTGAAGCCTACATCAAAAGCTGCAGTTTGAGGACAGCTGTGGCCATCGGTCAGTCCTGTCTAAATTCAAGGACTCCTTCTGAATTTAAAAGAAAGTTCAGTGTTTCAGTTCATCCATTTTGAAATCTGAAGACTAATGTGCTTTCATTTTAGAACAAATATACCATTTAAATCCAACTTAGAAAAGACAATAAATGGAAATTCTGTGAACCTGAGGTAAAAAAAAGCCACAACAGCGACTCTCTTTTCAGTTTGGTCTTGTGGCTATGTGGCCATTGTTCTTGGATCTCTCAGTGCCTTCATATTTTTCCCTGTGACGCTGCTTTACTGTCTCTAGATCTTTCTGTCCATCTCTTCCCCCTCTCTTGTTACATTTCTCCCAGTCTGGATTTCCTCTTGCCTTACTATCTGCTTTAAAACATGTTTTGGTTTTTTGTTGGGGTTTTTTTTTTTTGATCTTACCACCACCAGCATTCCCCCTTTACTCAGTGCAGTGTTGTGTTGAGAGGCTTTTAGTTTCACGTGTTCTCCAGACACAAGGGTGCTGCATCCTGGGTCTCTTATGCTCTTTTAGCTGGGTTTATTGCCAGCAAACACAGTGAATGGCAGTGATTTCTGTGTGAGAACAATTGCTGAGTGGATTTTGGTACTCCTACATCAGAGTACATCCATGTGCTCTCATATCAAAGAGATCACTGCATTCAAATTTGCTAAAAAACAGGCAATTGTAACTTACTTGTCCATCATCTGGGGCTGCAGCCAACCTGACATGAGCAGATAAATAAAGGTTTCTGCCCCTCTCTTTGTCTATCAATAGTCTCTAACGGTGAAAATTATTTTTTTCTCTATCATTTTTTGATCTCTTGCTTTTATCCCTCATAGGATTCTCCTTAGTTACAATTTAACATTGCAAATAAGAGCATAATAAGCCACCACTATTATATCTTTTAATCAAACAGTTTTCCCCCCGCAATGCTGTCAAGTTTTAAACATTTTTGCATTATATTTTCCACTTATTTTTAAAGTATACTTAATTATTCACCATTTTAAGAAAACAATTAATTCATAAAACTCTATTGTACTCTGTTAATTGAATTTAGCTTAGTTTATCTCTAACCTGTGATAAAATCAACAAATAGTGAGTCATAATAAAAATATTCACACTTTTTATTTAGTTTTGAGGAAACCTTGGCCTATCAACATGGTTATTAAATGGAACACCTTTAAAGGATGAATAAGTATTGCAGTGAGTTTCCTACAAAGTCATGCTGAGTTAGAGGAAGAGTTTTGGGAGGAGTGAGTTTGGGAATGAGGTGATTGGCCAGCTAGTGCGCTTAGCTAGCGTTACAGACACGGCAGCTACTGAGATATGTTAAAACAAAACCATATGAAATGTAGGCACTGTTGAAAAAACATTCTGTTCTAGTGCTGTGGCCTTGTGGTGTGGGGGATTACAGGAGCTTTGTCAGCAGCACATAATGAGAATGAAGAGATGGGAAAATGCTCACTGTTTAGGGAAACAAGATTGCCTTTAGGTCTCTCCGGATAAAATTTGTTTTCTAAGTATTTCAAGAGTGGGCTATGAAGCATTACTCTGACTGTAATAGGTAACAAAATGGCAAGAAAACCTGTGTTTTAAATGCAGTGTACATGAGTCTGTGTGTGGTGTGACTGTGTCCATGTGTTCTGGGGAGTAGAGCTGGGGCAGCAGCAGGCCCAGGGGCGACTCATTTAATTTTATACAGGATATTCCCATGTCAAACTGGGCCAGCATGTGCTATGACAAGGCATTATGGAGGCAACAGCATACCTAGAAAAGATGCCCAAGAAAGTGGGGCTCACTGGGAAGAGACTGAGACCCCTTAGAGACATTCAGGTGCCAAGAGGGCTGATAGACTGCTTGGAGGGGAGTAGTAAGGGCTCACCTGGCTAGACCTTAATACATTTCTGCAGAGCCCTTGCAATTGTATTATGTATTATTTTTTTTCCAGGTTAGATCTGTGGCTCTTGCAGGCTTCGGGTGATGCTCATGAAATGTTAATCGGAGCGCAGTACACTGAGCAAAGGGAACAAAACTGACTGTTCTTCCCTGTAGCCAAAAAAAGAGAGAATGCCAGCTGATATTACCATGAATGGAGTCACACAAGAATACTGACATGCTGTCCTGACTCAGTTTAGCATGTCTGTATTACAGCATGCTAATGCAGCCTGACAGGATGTCACGCTTCAAACCTGACAGCACATGGGGATTAGCCTGTGCCATTTTGCTCTTCCATTCAGTTACAGAGTTGATCTGTTCCTCCACAAATGTACCCATATTTGTCTCACAGCAGCTTAAAATGCTTGAGAAATGCCTGTTTCTGACTCAGTGCAGCTTTTTCTCCCCCTTTAACATCCCCTAACTTCTTCTAGTAGAAAAATATGAACACCGCAGCAATCTTTTTTGAAGCCAGAACACTTTTTGAGTTACGATGTTATAACCTTGAAGAGCAGTAAGAAGAGACAGGAATGATTTTGCTTTTTGTTTGTTGAAGTTTCCTTTTTGGGTGATTTGTTTTGTAATATTGAAGAGCCATCTGCTAATGACCTTTTAGAACTGGCATCATTTGCAGCAGTAAAACCCGAATAGCTGGAGCACTGCATTGAGGGCAGTGGGGAAAGTCAGTCTTTCAGTGTGGTGCTTCTTGAGCCATGTTTCACTCTTCCTTTCACATTTAGGGATCAAGGTGATGCCCTTGAGGGTGAAAAGCCCTCCTGAAGTGCTTGTACTAGCTAAGGAGCTAGTACAACTTTGTTACTTCAAGGCAGGAGAAGGGCTGCTTACTCCAGTGGCCAGTTACTTTAGTTAATCCTCCACCCTGGAGACTCAGTGCAGCTATGGTTATATTCAAGGAGAGGAAGAGCTAGCAGAAACCACTTTAATTGTTTCCTTTTCCCCCTTCCCAACTAGTCTGGGAGACACCAGTGAGAAAAGAGCATGCAGTCCAAGATGGGAGGCAGCAGCAGATGCAGCTGTCAGGGCAAAATGAAGATATTTAGGCTGTAGCTTGAAAATGTTGGTAGCAGAGTTATATGATTTGGTTGTTTCTGCTAATAAGCTTCTGAACTTGATTTTTCAGGAGGGTCCATGCTGCTCTCTGCTAATATGACTATATAGTGCTAAATAGATCTGGATGGTGCAGAAGTGATGTGATTCTTTCTGTGTTTTCTTTCAGAAGATGGCAATGAAACAACTACTGCCAAGCCAGCCGCTTCTACGGCAACATTAAAAGCTGGTAAGTCTTCTAATTTGCTGTACCTGGTGTTCTGAAGATCCTGTTGTCTTTCTAGCTTTCATCTTTTCCAACTTCAGGGAGAAATCAGCTGAATTATTTCATACAGGGTGATCACAGAGAAATGTATTTACCCCAATCTCTTATGAAACTCTGTTGCAAAGAAAGGATTGAAGTATCTTAGTATGGAGACAGTTAATTTGAGCAGGCTACACATTTTTTTGGGGGGGGTGAAAAAGGTTCTCCAAGTTCCTATGCTCTCAAGGAGTAGTTCAAGTGAGATCAGAGATTAATAAATTGCCAAAGACTCCCAGTTCAAGAGGATTTAGCAGAGAAAAGATGTTAAAAGTCAGCAATTCTGGTCTACATCTTCGACTGTCACATTCAGTTCTCTTTATTGTGCAGCTTTGTTATGAAAATGTGTGAAAAATCAATATTGACCATATGTAAATCATGTGAACTACTTCAACAGTCTTAATATTGAAGACTGCTGCATATAATAAGTTATACATGAGAGAGAAGAAAACATGGGCACAGTATTCTATTTTTTGATAACTGGGGATACTAATGAGTCTGCTGTGGAGCTGAAAGCACTGACATTATGAAGTATACACTTGAAGTGCTAGTAATAGAGGTAGATGAGATGCAACCAGGTGAAATATGCATATATTATGTTTGTTACAGCAGAAGATTTTGACCTATTTAAATGGTGTTGCAGTTCTTCTGTGCAGTTCTCAAAAACCCTGATGTTTATGTCTGTTTGAAAGACACTTGATAAACACCCAACGCCTCACAGTGAATTCACTCTTTGAATGTTCCACTGAAATTTTTCTTGCAGCTTTTTGTCATGGAAGGGAAAGCAGTGTTGGTATTTATGCCACTGTGAGAAAAGCATTAGAAACCCAGTATGAGATTCAAGCAATTTGTGAGTGTAGAACAAGGAGGCCCATTCCTTGAGGCGTTGCTATTCTAGGTGAACAGCTAGAAAACTGAGAGCAGAGAAAGAAAGTACAAATTATATTTCAAAAGTTCCAGTGTGGATATTGCATTTAGAAGTACTTAAGTCATGTGAGAGAAAATTATATGGGATGTAATGATTTGTTCCTATTCTTTCACATATGCCATCCATTAAAAATGCTAGAAGAGGTAGTATGTAGGTAGAGGTAGTAGTTGTCAGGTATTTAGTTGAGCCTCTATAGCTGACAGTAGCACTTCCTGTTTGCATTAGATCATGGAATTGAAAGCTGGACTCTTAAATTGATCAGTTATGGGGGTTTTTAGTCCAGATTCCCTGGCTGTACTTTGGTAAGTCCATTCCTTGGAGCAAGTTCCAGGGGTACACGCAGCACGCCACCTATGCACAGCAAGACAAGGTTATTTAAACCTTGCTAGTGCCTTAGTGATGTTTGGACACCTTGGCTCCCATCTCTCCATACTGGCAATGACTGGGAAGGGATCCCTGCTGCCTGCAGGAGCCCTTTCCCCTCCCTCCTCTTAGCTTTCAAGTCTCACTCCTCTTGAGGACAGGACTAGGAGTCACCTTACAAAGGGCACTGAGTTCACCCCAAGGAATATAATTTACTAGAGAATACTGTTCATATCGCCCACAATGTCCTAAGCTTTACTGTACTCCAAAGAGGAGGGCCTGCTGGATGCTCCTTTTTCTCCAGAAATCTGGGTGCAGAGGAAGAAGGTCTGGGAAAGTTAGTCAATGAAAGAGACTCAAATGTGTCTCAAGGTAGTCAAGCACAGGGAAAAATTGTCCCAAGACTAGTTGAATCTGTTCCCCTTCAGCTCTTTGCCTGTGATCTATTAAGTTGTGTTCCCATGTATCACTCACAGTTCTTTATGGAGATTTTACATCTCTCCTCCTGCTAAACAGGTATGCAGCAAAGTGCTGCTCAGAGGGGTGATCCAGCAGCACAGTCAACCCATCCATCCACACCAGGCTCTGTTCCCTTCACTTATTCCCTTGGAAGTCAAACCAAGCACCTCTGTGTAACCCCCAAAGATCATGTGCCTCTCCTTTAGGGGCTGGCTGAGAGGTACAATTGCTGATAATTGTACCTTTCAGTAGGAAATTGCAGATTGTTCACAGGCCAGACCTCCCCTCTGAAACCAACCATATGTACTTCAAATCCTCTTTCAAAATGTGTGGATAATAAAACTCTGTGATGGCCAGCCTTTAAACAGAAATTCACTGCCTTGGAAAGAGAGCACAGCTAGAGAAATGTGATGTTTATTTAGGCATAATAAAATAAATCCATAATTATGTGAATGCCTTTCTTGCAGCAGTGGAATCTGTGAATACAACAACTTCGCAAACAATAACACTGTCAATGCCCACGCTGACAAATGCAGTCAAAGCTGCAGATGAAAACATCACAAGCAGTAAGTGAAAATCACAGAGTCAATCAGTGATGTTCTAGTGGTCATTAAGGAAATTAGGCACCAGTGCCTCTTGCTTTGGGAATTTGTTTTACAGAGAATGTATTTGATGAAACCTTACAGGTGTGTGCAGGAGCTTCCTTCTGGTGAGGCTTAAAAGAAGCTCCAAGGTACACTTTCCAACTGCACTGTCATGGGCTTGTCTGCAGTGGGATGACCCACCTATGGGACAGGGAGTGACTTTCCCTGCAGTCAATGGGGCCTTTGTCCCTGTTGATCTTGAATTTCAATTAAATATCCTCTTGGTAATTTAAAATTAGTCTGAAAGCAGGGCAGTAGGTGTATTTTATGTGTGTTTGCAAAACCAAGGAAATAAATGGAATGTCTTTCCTGTGTTAGGCCCCATGTCGTCTTCACCTAATGCTACATCACAAACAACACAAGGTACAACAAAAGAACCTCCAGCAGGGACTTCAGTAGCAAGTACAAGTCTCAGCACAACAAACAGTAAGTGACGATTTCATTGAGCCATTTCTGAGTCATTTCTATGCTACATTTCTGTAAAACTCCGCAAAACAGTAAAAGGAGGTCAAAAAGGGTAGCTTGGGAAAGCACAGCTATTCATCCTACCATAATATATATCTTTATTGAAGCTTGCCCTGGGATCCACAAAGAATATTATACCTTTAATTTATAATGGAGGTGATCTGAAGCCATTACACAGGATGTTCATCTCCCTGTAACTGGGAAAGATGCATTTGGAAGGGTTCTAATTTTTTCCTTTCTTCTTTGTTGTTTTTTTTTCCAGTAAGTATGAAGTAAAAAATATATTATTTTATGTGATCAGAATGGTGTCAGAACAACACCCCTTTGTTTCTTATTTTTATGTGTCTTACACTATTGGTATTATGTTTCATATTATTGCAAGTCATAGTACTGAAAGAGAGGTGGTACTAATTACTCTGCATCAGTCTAAGGAGATATTTTTATTTCCTATAAATCTTCAGAATAAAATGTGTGTTGGCCTGGAATATCAGATTGGATTTTAGAAAAAAACCCAAAAAAAACCCCACAAAAACAAACAAAAAACCCCAAACAAAGAAATAAAACCCACAAAACCCCCTAACAAAAACCCAACCAAACAAAAAATCAAACCCACATACCCAGCAAGAAGTTAGGTTAATTTTAAAAAGTATGATAACATCCCAAAGGAAGTCAGTAAACTTAAGATGAAATTCAGTCTCCTTTGTATATGATATGCACTGTAAATATTTGCTTCAGTCTTCTGATGAACCAGAGTTTTGGAACACTCATTTGTTTTATTTTTAATTGACTAAAAAATTAAAATAAATACTCCAGATATTTAGCTCAGCAGTCAGTGGTTCACCAATGCAATCAGAATTGATATTTACAGCATAATGAACTGTTACAAATTATTAGAATGTGACTTCTCTTCCCTTGTCTTATTTCTCTGAAAAGGTACTCTTGTGAAGTAGTCTGCATGCTTTTTTTGTGCAAATTTTCCTTTAAAGCCACTCCTTGTGGACCCAAGCCTGTGAAGCTTCCTGGAGAACTATTCCGCTTTCACTTCATGGTTTCATTTTCCACTGATGCAGCTTTCCCGCTGTGTGTTGTGTAAGGAGTGGCCTGATTGTCAGCCCAAAATCTCTGGGGTTTTGGCTTGGCTTTTAAATGCCACTGTCAATGAGTCACAGAACACACACAGCCTGGTCAATGCATGAGCTGCTCGAAGTGATACCAAAGGCCCAAAAAAATCCCTTTAAACTTGTAATTGTGGCACTGCAGGCCTGTCAGAAGCCCGCAGCATGGCATGTTGAATTACGGATGTAATTCCTGCTGCTTTCATTTTGGCAGAAGTTCCTGGCTTGTGGCTACTGGAGCAGCACAGCCACCTGGAACTAAACCTTGGTGACAGGTAGAGCTCCCGGCAGGGGAAGGAAAGCTAATGAGGAAAGGCGTGCCTGCCAGTGCAGCTTAGCTCCAGCCGCTGCTCTGAGCTCAAACACTGGTGCTGGAGGTGCAATGGGCCTGGGCAAGAAGCTTCCAGCAACGTGCTTCCTTTCCATTCCTCTTGCATTCTCTTCCCACCAGCTAGAGTTCAGCCCCTAGATGCTTGTGTTGTGATTTTCTTTTAAAATTCCTCATTTAAGCTGAGCTTTCCTCCCCTCACCCCCAAACTTGCGGTAAAAAAATGTTTGGTAAATTAACCTAAAAACAGGGCTTTCCTGCCTCTCAATCCCCTTCATAAGAAGGGAAAATGGGACAGCATGTCCAGGACATTGGGAATGCCCTAAATTATAGAAAAAAATTGTCTCTTTTTTGCAAAAGTGGTACTTGGAAAAATCTGCATGTGAAAACAAATTTTAGAGGGTTTTTTTAAGACAAAATTCTGGTCTACATTTCAAGAAAATCATAGCCTTGGCTAGAAAGCAGTGGGATGGGGCACAAGGTGTTTGTGCTGGGACAGGGCGTGGCACCGGGGCTCTGTGTGTGTGACCAGCCTTGCAGAAAAGCCTCAGACCCCTTGGCCATCATCCGGCTGCTGGCTACAGCCATCCATCCCTGCGTTTCCCCCCCAGCAGGGTGTCCCCAGCTTTATTCACTGCATCCTCCCAGCCCCTGCCGGCACCCCCGGCAGCAGCGCCGGGCTGCGAGAGAGAGCTGCACTCCCTGGAGCCAGCGCGGGCACAGCAGCACTCCTGCTCTCAGAATGGACAGGGGAGCAAAGCTGGCTGCTGTCTCTTTGTCTTTTTCACTAGCACTCGCTTCTCCCCATTACTGCACTGGCTGTGTGAAACTGAGGCAGGAATTGGCGGTGCCTTTGTGACACTTCAAAATTTGCTTTTGCTACGCCTGATTTTTAATAAAAAGCAGGCACCTCTGTCGTTTTGTAATGGAAGTCATCCCTTTCTTTGCTTCAATCCCTGCTAAAAGCTTCAGCAAATGACTGCATTCACCCAACTGATTTGACAGGGCTTCCTGTCTCTGCTGCAGTTTCTGTGGCTGCTGTCACCTTTTATTATAGATTCAGGAAAAGCCCCCAGTGCTCCATACACTGAAATCATGCAAACATCTTTGTCCTTTGGTTTTCTCCAAGACTTCAGTGTTCTTTCCCTCTGCAGGCCACAAGTACAATCTCTCCTGCTTGCCTTCCTGCCCTCTTTATTGTATTAGAAGCCAACATTAGAGTGGTCTCCTTAGTCTTCTTATTTATGATTATAAGGCGTCAAATCCAAGAGCTCACATTAATCAGTGACCTCACTTCTGCAGTTCAGGCCCTTAAAACAAGAATTTCTATAGTGTCACACCACAGAAAATTGCAGTTGCAATCAGGATTTCGTGTCCTGGGACAGCTGAAATTATCAAAGAGAATAAGAAATTAAATGCAACAAAAAATTCTGTTATTCCTCCCTTGGATATGGAGCAAGCATCTTATGTAAGATCAGTATTCAAGGTGTTATGTGACAAACAGGAGCGGATTTTTGACTGTTGTGTTTGAATTATCTCATACCGCTCTCCTGGATGCTGATACATTATGGTGCAGTCTTGTACTATATATTAAAAAGTGACAAAGGGAAACAGTTGAGGATTTTTTTTTTATTTTTTTTTTTAAATCAAACTACTGGTAATTCAAAAGTTTTACTTCAGGAACACTACCACAGAAGCATTCTTGTAACAGGTATTGCTCAATTTTCCTCAGTTTGTTAGCACATGCTATAGGTAAAAACTGGATATAGTTGGCTGCTGAGACATTTTATGCAGCGAGAAGTTTTAAAATAAGTATTTTAAAATACTTTGGGGTTTTGCTTACCAGAAAACATAAAAGCTGCAGAGAGCACATGCAATCAACTATGGATGTAAACATTAAAACTGAGACCTGTTTGGTTACTTCCCTAGCCAATTTTCATTCTTTTGAATGGGCAAAAATGTCATTGGGATTGCTAAAATTGGAATTTTCAAACCCTTTGTGCACTCATTAATGCAAATGGCTTTTCAGGCTAGTGATTATGGGGGCAAGGCCTGTATATGTGTTAATGCTAAAAATACAAGCTCAAGAGAAAAGCTTTAGTCTTCCGTTTTAAAAAGCTTTTGTGCTGGTATTTTAATGTGGTTTGGGTGAAGTTCATTTTGCCCCTTAAAAGTGTTTCCTCAATTGATTTATTGGTCAAGAAAGGTTTCAGCACACATAGAGATGTCTATATTCTTTGCAAAGCGGAGAGTATATGCAGGGTATTTTGGGTTACTTGAAGCATCTTACAATGTCAAAACTAATTAGGTAGAAGGTTACTGTAAAGAAAGTTTAAAGTACTGTCGGGAAATGCCAAAATGTATGTGGATTATATGTAGGTTAAGTAGAAAATCATGCTAAGATCGAGTGAGGATATATGTTGAATTTCAGCTGGTTAGAGAAAATGAAGGGTTTTAAAAGCATAGAGAGTAAGGAAATTCCTGAAGCTCAGACAGCAGCTTTGCAGGGCAGCTTCAAGTTCCCTGTTGTTGATTATCCCTTTGCCAAATGCGCGTTAACACACTGCCATTTATCTTATCAAAATATCAGCAGGGAGAGCTGCATCACCACCGGAGAGTTCTGCTGCTGCAGCAATCATCCCCATTTGGACAGCTATTTTACACTCCGTACTGCTTTACCCATTTTTATTCCTAATCAGCTGCTGACAACACACCCATGAGCCGACGATGCGAGCGCTTCTGCAGCAGCAAGAGCAGCAGCCGCCGCCTTTCTGCGTTGTGCTGCTTTCCTGCAAGGCCGGGCCTCCCTCTTCCCCCTGGCAGCAGGCAGGACTGTGCGCTGCAGCTGGCCGAGGCGAGGCGTGATGAATGACTGCAGCGATGTGTCAGCGGGGATGGCGGCACTGAGTCACCGCGCCCCCGCCCGGCCCCACCGCAGCGAGGGCTTGCGCTGCCTCCCGCCGCCGAGGCGCGATTAAAGCTCGCAGGGATACGAGTTGCGGGATTTACCCAAAAGGCGCGTCTCTAAGCAGGCGTTCCGTGCTGTTGAGTACGTGAGCAGTGGCCGGGTATGGATGCTTCTGTTCCCACAGGCTTTTGGTGCAGAAGCTGTCTCATCTGCTAAATGTGTTGGTGGTAAAGCCTGTGCTGTGCATTAGGCGTGAGGCTTGGATGCTGCTTAAAAGCTGCTTCAAAGCCACGAGTCAGCGGAGGATTGGGTTGCTAGGATTTAATCTTGCAGTGGAATTAGGGGAGCCTTATCCGCCAGGTCGCGTTTTCCGCCTTGGAGGTGGTGAAAACTGGCACACGGATTTTTGCCCTGTAGCACATCAACTTTACCCCTTGACACTGGGAGCACTGTTCTGCAGTCTGGCAAAATAAATGCAACAAGCTTTATGCCAAGCCCCAGGTAAAGGTGTAAATCATACCTGGTGCTAGCTGGGTCACTGGGAGAGTCTCACCCAGGCTGAATCTCAAAAAAAAAAAAAAAAAAAAATAAAATGGAAATGCCATCATCCCTCCCCTCCCGATCCCCTGCCAAGGTATATCCAGCGCACAGCCCGTGTTCCTGAGAACAATCTGTTCTCACAGCTCCCAAACACAAGCACCCAAGGCTGGGTTGCTGCCAGGACTGATAGGATACGTGGAAGGAGTGATCCCCATGGGAAAACAGCCCTCTGTGGGGTTACAGGGTAACTGGCTGCCTCCCTACTCCTCTCCCACACATCTGATTGTTTTGCAGTGTTCACAAAGGATGTTTGTGTTTGAGTGTCTCTGCACTGTTATTCTGACTTACTTTTCATTTTCCCATGCAATCCTTTAGTAACCTATGACAAGGGAGCCACAAGATGGTTGCTGTTACTGCTACTGTGCATCTTATAGGGAGAGGGAGGTTTGAGGTTCTTTTCCATTTTTAAAAGGTGATCTCAGATTAAAATTCAACATATAAAATTTGAGTCTGAAGCCACAACAATAAAAATTAAATGTGGAAAGTTTGCTTCTAAAGATTGATTCAAAGCTTCCATGAAGAGAATGTGAGAATTGTTAACATTCTCAGATCCTTGCACTATACCATAGTAAAAAATGAGGTAGAAGGGCTTTTTATACTCCTCCCTACTGCAGGTTAGTCTTGTATATTGAAGGGGTACAATGCTGAAGTTTCTGAAGGAAGCTGACATGAAATTCTGCTTCTCATCACTAGAATCCTAGTCAAAGTTTTAGGCATTTAAGTTGATTTGCATAATTTTCATGCCTCAAACTTAAAAGACACTGTCCCTGGCTGCCCAGCTTCTCGCAGTTTCCAAAATTATATGAACCCCCTGACTCCAGTGGCTTCAGCTCACTCTTTCTTAGCTTACTGATTTTTGAAGCTTGCCTTTCTGAGCTACTGCACTTAATGAACAAGAGGGGAAGGGAAAGGCCAAGTTAAAGGTGTGTAGTTGTAGAATAGGGAGCTTTGGATTCTTTGGGGGACCAAACTGGTAATCAATTTCTAGATGAAGTGTGTGTTGAAGCATTCCTCAAGATTTACATATTGTATGTGTGTGATGTTGCTCGCTGATTGAAACATGTATTCAAGTTGTTTTAGTTCCAGTGTTCAAAATTCATATGAAGAGGCACTGAAAACAGTTTACAGCTCGATTGCTGCTCTGATTTATATCAGACAGGAAGTTTGAGGTTACTCTTGGGCCACCTCTATGTTTTATTCAGTAGGCACTCTCTTGTCTGTAGTTCTTCTGATGTTTGATGTAGGAATTATGGGCGGTGCTGGAATATCTCTAAATTATTTCTGATCATTCAGTGACCTTCAGTTCCACGGGCTCAGGCCATGCCCTGCACCATTGTCTTGGCCTCACCTTAGGCTGCAAATCTTGTGACACAATGGCCTTGACCTCCTGTTGACTGAGAGGAGAAATAAGACAATTTATTTCTCATACATTAATATTCAGGGATATGCCATTTCCTAGGCCTTAACAGCACAGAATTAAATAATTAACTCTTTGTTTAATTGCAATCCTTAAACTTTATACAGTATCACATTATGTGACAGCTATAACTGAAGCTTGATTGATTGATTGATTGATTAATTGAAAATATAGAGGGCAGTAAGTTGAGCTTCTCTCTTCTGCTCATGTTGCTCTTGGTGCAACACTGTCTAACTATTCTAGGGCCCCAATTCAGAGCTCTGGGTTGTCTTCTGGCACACATAGGAGGCTGTTTGTCTTGCTACCATGTTTTGAAGGTGCCTCAGCTATGCCAGTAGTAACAATTCCATAGGGTTGGTTTGTTCCTTGAGAGGCAGCTACCAGAATATGTAATGCTTTCTTACCTTAAGTCTTTTTTGTGATGGTCAGAGCGTTTGTCTGAGGGATGGTCCAGGATCTAAGACAATGCTTCTGCAGGTGCCTCTTACCTGAACATCTCTCTAATTTCCAGCTACACAAGCAAGTGGAACACAGTCGGCAGAAAACAAAAATTCGGACGCTGCATCTACTACAGGACGGTCTTTTTTTTCTACAGTCTCTCCAGAAAGAAACACTTCTGCTTCTGGAACCTCAGGTAAGCCTTGAAAACATACACTTTCTTTCTCTATAGAAGCAATTAAAAGGATGCAAGCCTTCTGAGGATTTTGAGTCTTTTCTTCATTTGTTGTGCATTGTTCTGGGATGAGGACCACATCTCCTTATTCACGCAGGGTACACTGTGTCCATGTCATCTAGCCCTGAAGTTACGTTGAGTGATGGGTGAACTTCCAAACATTCAGTTGAGATACGTGGTGTCATTACAGGAGGATATAAATTGCAAGTGATAATAGTAATCTTCATATATGCTGTGTGAGGTTATTGTGTAGCATTGACTGTCAGAGGAGGTCATCAAGATAAATTCCCTGGCTGCAAGGCAGAGGAGACAAAGGAGAAAACAGCTATAATTTTTACAGTTATTAAAAAATCTGGAGAGAATTTAATGCACGTTACCAATTAAACGATGTTGTTCAAAGTACAACATGGTCGTGTGCACAGAGGCAAAACCATATTGATTCTTCCCAACTCCAGTCCAGTTTTATCGTTTTTCTGGGTGTGTTTTGGTGTATGCATTCACTGAGAAACACTGTGGTGAATGCAGATGCCAGGTCATATGAGTGATCATTTGTTATGCTTCTATCTGGCTTAACTTTCCTTGGTTTTGAAGAATCACTTATTCAGGTTTTCTTAAGGTCTCTTGGGCCTTCATCTCATTTAGTACTTACTCTTAGCTACATGTGTATAAATCCAACAAGGACACTGTCTTTGTTTGCATATCCCTATTATTAATAGTAATGTTTAATATCCCCCAAGGGATACAAGACGCTTTTTGCAACTCCTGGATTGTGTTTGTGGGAGATAAGCACATGTGTGTACTGTGATTTTTTTTCCTCATAAAGGATAGGATTGGATATAAAAGCGGAGCAATATCATATGCTCACTATGCACTGGAATGCTTAGAAGCATGCAAAAAGATTATAAGCATTTTAATGAAGTTAAAGTCAACTCAAGGCCACTGATTCAGAGAGGAGTCTTCGCAATTATTTCAATGAGCCCGTTCCCCATAATGTATATACTATGACCTGTGGTTACTTGACTTTCCTGTTAGGTTTCATGTCTTTTGGCAAATATAGGCATAGTACAGAAACCTCACCATTGCTGTACTGCAATAAAACAGTAAATTACAACATTTTTAATTAAAAGGTCCCTCACTCAGGTAAATTCTCCAGGTTAATATTAAACTGACTGTGCATCATGTGTATTGAATTACCTACTATGCTGTGTATGCAATTACATTTTACACTTAAAATTTGTCAAGAAAGTTTTAAAACCTTCCTGGGGTCTGTTTGCAAAAGTCATCATCTTACTCACCTTACTCTGCTGTAAAACCAATAAATCTCCTTGAGCTCAGAGACTGCCCAAGATGCCAGAACTATAATTGCCTGGCTGAGGCAGAAAGAAGCCATCTATCCAGAGGCAGTCTAGGTATCATTGGCACAGCCAGTGCTCCGAGTTCCCATAAAACAGCCATTTCAAAATCACTTCTGCTTGCACGAGGATTTCCACACTATCACCTTTCCTGTCTCCTCACAGCACCAGCTCCTTGCTTCTTTCTTGAAGCTTATATATGCAAGAAATCCCCTTACTCACCCTGATGTGGTAGGTAGCTTATCCCAAATGGTTAAGCCTTAGACCACCCTTGCTCCCTTATTCTCTGTATGTGTTAAAGGCTTAAAGTAAAAATGTCTTGGTTCCTTCAAAATAGATTTATTCTCCTCTGTGCAATTGCTCAGGCCCAGGGGAAGCCATATGCTGCACTCTAATAACTTTAAGGCAATGCAAGTGAAAAGCTGGTTGTTTCATCTTGTGCTGAGACTAGAGGAAATGCCACCTCTCTCACTGCCATTAGATTATTTATTTCTAGGTCTCCAGAATTTCACATTCAAGGGCTGGATGCCTTTTGTTCACCAGAGCAGGGACTGGTGTGTGCCAAGGCTGCAGCCCTTGGGGAATAGAATAGCTTGCAAGCTGGAGGTATCTGAGCCACGTCTTCTGCGTGGGAGCTCAGAGGAAGACAAATTAATGTGCAATGGATCCAAACCAGAACATTTCTATTTGGTATGCCCAACCAAAATAATCCAGCTGGCTAAATATGTTTAGTTTTGAGACCATTTTCCATTTTTAAAAAAAAATGCCATTTTGGTGAAAGTTTCCTTTCTTGATGCAGAAAAAGAAGAAAGCACATTTTGCAGAGAAATTTCCAATCAGCCATATCAAAAGATCAGGGTGTGGGAGGAGTGCTACAGAGAGCTGGAGAGCGACTGGGATGAGTGGGGGAGCCTGGGAAAGAACGTGTAGGAACATCAGAGAACAGTATTGCTGTATTAAAGGCGATTGAAAGCACCAGCCACAGAGGAGGTGCTGCGTAGTGCTCACCCAGGCTCGAGGAGGCAGTGAGGACTGTTATTAGCAAAGAGAGCAACCTGCATGCGTGCCATTGACACATGCACTTCTTTAACTTTGGTTGTCATGTGGAACGTACCTCCCACTCCTTCTCCACCTCCACAGAGGACTGCTTGCTAATATTTAATTTTCTCCTTTTGTTTAATTAATGAAAAATTGGAGATTAGAGTCTAAATACATCTGAGAAATTGCAAGTATTGTGGCTTTTTATTCTGTGATCTAAACAACGAAAAAATCCATAAAGCAGTATGAGCTTAAGTTCACCCAGCAGGGTGGTAAGATTAAATGATCTATTATAATAAACTGTCAGATGAATCAACCTGCTTCATCTATTGATATCTTTATTGCACTCCTCCAATTATAAATCCTACTCACTTGATTCACAGGAGGCATCTCCCTAAGAAAAAATTTTATGAGTAAGACTAGTAGGGTTTGACTCTTTCTGTACACAAACTGCAGGAACTCTGGATAGTGATATTAGATAAAAATTACCCACTGTATCTTCAGCTCCTTCACAAAGAGAGAGACACAAAAACAAAAGTTTCTGGGAGATGGAAAACATAGCAAAGCCTCAGTTAATACTGTTACAGATCTATGGTGTGGTCAAGGCAAGAAAGGCTTTTTCAAGTTTTTAATTTTGCCTTGATTTATATTGTGGTATATCCCCTCTGAGTAATCAGCCAAATGTATTCATTTGTTTTGCCAGTGAACACAGTTGGATGTGGCCGCACTCCAAAAAACAGAAGTAGCAAACTGCAGGGTATCCAGGCTGCTTAGGTAGCAGCTATTGGAGAACAGAGTGGGGAGAGTTTAGTTATTGGTCTCTTTCTCCATCTGTCGAGCTTCTCACCAGTGCTGAACTGACTCAGGCAGGTAATTTCAAATCAAACCATGGTCATGTGCCAAATTTTTTATCCTTGTCCTCCTTACTGCACAAGGAGGAACCCAGCACAGCCAGGGTTGCACACCTCACTTCTCATGATGAATCTGGAAATCTTCCCAGATTATTTATGCAGAGCATCTTGCTTGCAGCCCGAAAGGAGGTAGCAAGCTCTGTACAGGCAGCTACAGGAACTGTTTCCAAGTGAAATGCTGCTTTTCCTTCTGTCCTTCTCTTTCTGGAGAACAGCAGCATGTGAGCCCACACCAAAAAGAGCACTGGATGGTTATTTAGAAAGTGCAGACTGAAAACACCTACTGAATCACTCCAGTTGGCACAGCTTTGTTTGTGTGGCAGGACTGAGTGATCTCTGAACAGAGGGTGAACCAGTGCCTTGCTTGCATACTGGAGACAGGGAGAGAGAGGAAGGCATGAGATTTTTCCAATTCAATTTTTCGTGCTCTAGCAAAACCTGGGTGAGATACTTTCTGGAAAGAGATGCTGCTAGTTTTATTGAGTATAGGTGTGTGCAGTTGTTAAAAAATAACAGAGGCCCAGAAAGAGAGGGCAGTCGGATGCTCTCATGTTTCCTTCCTGGGATAATTTCTCCTGCCTGGGTTTATTGAAGAAGCAAGGTCTGGCCAGGACAGCTGCATGGCTTTTGGTTGTGCCAGTGGGTACTGAAGCACATGTCCCCCAGCCCTTCCTGGAGGAAGGAAGACATGAGGAGGCTTATGTCACCTGCACTTATGTCACCTGCATTCAGGTTTGAAATTCTGTTAAGTCTTTGAGATGAGCTTGGGTATCAGTTTTGGGCTTCATATGCTTTTTCTATTTATTTATTTGTTTTAATTTGTGCCAAGATGCTTCTCCTTGTTTGTAAGAGTGAATGTAAAGGAAAATGTTCTATTATGTTACAACGTTGGAGCTATTTCAAAGGAAAGTTCTGCAGACTTGAGAAACAAGGTTCCAAGTGACCTGTTTGTAAGACTTGACAAAGTCTTCTGCCTTCCTTCGAGAATATGAACACACAGGGGCTTACAGTTGCTAGTTGCCCACATGATGTGTGATTGCATGGTATTTTTATCATGGCATCCCACACCTTATAGACTGAAGGAAAGGCAGTATTCTGGTAATAAGCAATCATATCATATTTGGATATTCCCTTAATGCCAGGTGTGTGTCCTCCTGCATCCTGTACTGTGTGTTCCTTTCACAAGTGATTTATTAACTTCCTGAAGGCTTTTGCTTGGTTTTGTTGGTAATGTTGCCCAAACATGCTATAAATATTGCCTAATGATTCATCACAGAGATCTTCTTAGAGCACAGTGATATTGCTGTTTGCAGATGGATTGATGAGACGACAAAAAGCTTAGGAAAACAGTCTCCTCTGCATTCTAGGAAGCTAGGGTGAGGTAACTGTATACATTCAGGATACTTAGCATTGCAAATATTTAATATGTTCAAGAAAAGCTCTTACTGTTGACTTCTAAGTACTTAGCTTTTCAACCTAAACATACTTCCCATGATCGTTTGTGATTAAAATGCAGTTTAAGTTTTGTCACATGTACCATTAGCAGCAGCAGTTATTTGCACCCCAGCGGCTGAAGTGATCCATGGTTTTAATTGTGTGTAGAGAGAAGGAAAAACAAGAGCAGCATTCTGGTTTTCAAAGAGTATGTTCACAGCAATAAAACAATGTGTGTTACAGCCCTGCTGGTAGGGGCTGTCTTTGTGCAGAGCAGCAGTCCGCAGCACAGAAGGCGTAGTGAGGGTGTAAGAGTGGATTTGTGCTCCCTGGGGAAACTGGTTTAGAGGAGCACTGCAACCTGGGCAGTCAGAGGACAGGCTTAATGCCTGCCTGGAGTTACAGCTGCCTTCATGATGTTGCCTCTGTGATCCCCCACCCTGGCACAGCTGGGCCACAGAGGACACAGCCATTCTAATTTCCAAGCCTGCTGCAGTCTAGACAGGCAGGAACAGCAGCATGCTAACAAAAGAAAAATAATGTTGAGCACCAAAAACTTGTGAAGTAGCTGGGGGAAGCTGACAGTAGAGCCAGTAAGCATTGTGCTCAGTGCTCTGTAAGGTCAATTTCTTCCTCATTACCAGTGTCTCTTGCTTCTGCTGCTTGGCAGTCTGCTAGCCAAAAGCACCTAGATAATAAACAAAGATTTCTTTTTAAAGGGTTTTGTGACTCTTGAAGATGTGTCTCAATTAGTTTCTTTTATTAAAACACTTACTTGTCACTTAAATGTCAACTACTCACTCCCAGGCACTTTTTTGGTTTTGGAAGGAGGAGTTTTTAAGGAATGTATCAATTAACTCAGGATTTTCTTCTCTTGAGCAGAATAACAACCTAGCATAGGTTGGGCTTTGGATTCTGCTCCCATCTATAAGGGATGGCTGGAGACTTACAGCTCAGACTTTCTGGGCTTGGGAACAGTGTTAGCATGTCACTTCTGGGGCAGAATTTGTTGTGGGGTACTGAGCATGTTCCTAGAGTTGCCAGTTTGCATGATGGGTAGACTGGACATGTAAAACAGATACTAACAAGCCTATTTTTTCTGTTTTATTGCAGGCCTTCCCATGAGCTCTCCAACAAACTCAGCAAGTAAGAGCAATAGAAGAGGTTGCTCTATGCACACTGATGAAAAGGGCTGGTGTGGGGTGGAAGAAGGGACAGCTTGAGGAAGGGAAATATTCAGGAAGCAAGAAGGATCTAAGGGAATAATGTACCTGAAACAGAGTAGAGCAGAGGAAGAGTCACGTTCAGCTTGTAGCACTGAGTAATTTTGCTGTGATTTCAGCTGAATATCATGCTGGAATAGCAGATACTGGAAGGAAAACAGGGTGGGACCACAGAAAAAAAATCAGGCCTGGCATATTATGTGATGCAATGGGAAGCAGTTATAAATAGAGTGTTTACCAAGGAGCTTGCTCTTGTCAGTGGCTCTCATTCCTTGTCCTGTAGTGAGAAGCAGCAAGTCCCAGAGTAGGGCAAGTTTCCTGTGCTAATGAACCTGTATTGTCCTATTTTCCTTTCTTGGGGCTCATCAGGAAACAGCCTCTTCTGTACTGATCTCTGCAATTCTTGCTACTGCTGCCTGCAAAATCTTGGCCCTCCTGTTACCATGATGGATGTATTTCTCCAATTCATTTTATTCTGATCCCAGATTATTCCATAACTGGAAAATACCTTCCAGATCCAGACAAACTAGACAGGAGGGGCCGACTTGTGAGAAACTTTAATGAAAGAAGCAGGGAAATGAGCTTAGTTCCTTACCCTGTTTTATTCAGTCATGTTTCTTTTCAGCTGTCATATTTCTTCCTGATGGTCACAAGTAATTGAAATGCTAACCCATGGGTTTTTCTTTCCTTCATTACTCACATCTAGGTCAATTAACAGGTAACCAGGGGAAAAAAAAACAACAGAACAGTGGATTTCAGTCCTCAGTTTTTCTCCTGAGGAGAGGCACACATCTCCTGCACAAATGCAGGGATACACATTCCTGTTTTTCAGTGCAGTTTGTTTCTGTTGACATTTCCAGTCAGTATCCAGGGTAACTCATTGCCGTGATAATTGCCTGCTTGCCCTGTATATCATGTAGTATACCAGATAAGGTAACAAAAAGGCAGTAGTATTCCCTTGGGAAATCTGAAGCAATCACATGGAATTAAGAATGCACAGGAATTATTTTAGTCACTTGATGATGGCTCAGTTTCCAGCCTTACATTATCACCCCTCAGCAGACAGGCACCAAGGGAAAGAGAACTTCTGCTTTAAAGAAACAGTGATTTTTCAGAGATAAAGTCTTGGACAATCATTGTTTCCTGCACCATAGCATCAGAATGTCTCAGCTATGACTGTATTGTTTAGGCACCACACAAGCAGTTAGTAAGTGATTTTTCCCTAGGAGGCTTCTGTCTTTGTCCAGACAAAGGTAGAAGTGTGGGGAAGGGGTAAAGAAAACAAACACAAAACATTCTTTAATAGTGGGTATGAGTTTAAAATCAGTTTTGCAAGGAAGAGGAATTCCTACATGGTTGAGACAAACAAGCCTTATTTATTACTGTAACTCCATGGATTAGAGTTACAAGTACTGCCTATATAAAAGTTTCTGTAAAAATAGGGATTTTCTGTAAAAATGTCTTTCAGAGACTTAGTAGAACAAAACTGTATTCTAGACCTCAAAATGGCCATAGGCTATTTGTTTTCATGAATTTCATACCTTCCACTCTACAATTTGAGTCCTCTTCTGTTCTTTCAAAGAGGAACCGTGCAATCCTACAAGTGTGGATTGTGAGTAGGTACCTGACCAACAAAACCTCAGTGGCTGCCACCATGTTCTCATTATTTACATATGGAGCTATAACCTCTGCTAGGACTCTTTTTTAATAGATCACCTTCCCCAGATTCCTTTGTTTGAGAGCCACTTCTGATGTTTAGCCATGCAATAGAAATGCTTGACCTTGCATCACATCTGTCCAGCCAGTCGGCTCCTTCAGTGGCAGTGAGCACTTGTCTACTCAAGCCCCCATCCAATATGGAATGCAATCCCATGTGCTATATAATGTACCTAGGGATATGCCAACATTTGCATTTTCTGTTTTCTCTCTGGAAGTTTAGTGATTGTTTTTTTTATCGTCTGTATGTAGCAAGGTAATAAATATTTTGCATTGCTGATACCCGACTCAAATTCAGGTTAGCACCCAAAGGTAGAAACGCATTCTTATAAACCCAGCCCTAAAAAATGTCCCAGAGACTCACAACATTGCTCTCTCAAAATGTGGCAGAGAGCAGGCACATTCCTCTATAACAACACTCAAGAGACTTGCTGTCTACTAATATTGCACCTCTTCAGACTTCTTCATCTACTATTAGCACTTTTTTTTTTTTTTTTTTTAAATAGTGAAATATTTTGGTCTTTCTCCTCTTGGAGACAGGTCTAATTTTCACTCTCTTTCCTGCTTATTTACTTGTTAAAAGCTCTCTTGCCATTTTGAACAGTACCATAACATCTTAAAAGTGAAAAAGTTTGTAGCTCATAACCTGTAAGTGGACAAGCAGATGATCCTAGGGAAATCTGCACCCATACAAACTGCGTGTTTCTTTAGGCCATGCTAGATAAATTTTTCCATGCCTCTTGCCAAATTATATAAGTATTATTGAGGAGAAATATAAATGTGAAGAACCAAGTGAAACTCCAGAACTGGGGACACAGTAGTTGTTTTGGGAGGGTAATTTTTCAGAAGGAGTTGTTTTGGGAATTCTGGCAATACATGTTTACCAGAAAGGTGCTATTTCTTTTGCAGAGCCAACTTCTGAAAGTCCTAAAAGCAGTTCTGGAAACCAGACTCAGACAGAGAGTGATATCAACTATTCTAGTGAGTATTTTTACTTAATTGTCTGGCTTTTGAGTTTTCAGTTGATCAGTTTTGTTTTTGATGAGTGATTGGAGTAGCAGACAAATGAAACCGGCACTTTTATTTCGAGCCTTACCAGGCTTAGGCCCTGTTACAAACCATATTTAAATGCTGGTTATAAAACTCATCTCAAATAGAAACAGAGCTCAATAAGTTGACACCACTCTCACTGTAGAGCAGCACAATTATTCCCATGGGCTGATTCAAAGTGGTAAAATTGAATAGAAAACCAAAAATAAGAGAGTCATCCCCTGGGAGAGAAGACACAAGGGAACATACGAAAAAGTTGCTCATATCCCTGTTGTACATCTTATATGAATGTATTGTTTTGAATGTATGATATGAATGTATTATTCATATTGTCATGGGAGAGAAGGTCTAGGAGGCTGTCTTCTGCAAACTCTTTAAGCACTTGATATTTGTGTGATGCATGCTACTTAATCTTTCATTTTAATATTATGCATCTCTGGGGCAAGAATGTTGCTGCAGCTTTGCTCTTTCCTACCCAGAGTACTGACTAAGCAAAATATGTTTGATATTTTCCCACTGTAAACAGTCTCACTCTAGTTCCATAGATGCAAGGACGCATCTATATGAATATTAAATATTAATTGCATCAAGAGCCACTGAATTCAGCCTCCCCCTGACACAGGGCTTAGGCCAGCAGGTGGGAGAGTGCCTGCTGAATTTGAGTGTGGCCAGTTGCTGCCAGAGAAACGATAAAAAGGGAGAAGCTAAGCTTATATATTTCCCAGGGAAAGCTTCTCTTCATTACATAATTCTTTCCTTTTTTTGCTTCTTGGCTGGGAAACACCTGTCAGGAAACGGCAGATGGTGGGAAATAATAAAAGGAAAGAAATGTCCTCATTTTAAAAGGAGATCTTGCATTTTCTATCCCTGGTTGTAAGTGCTGTGGGGAATGTTACTGAATTATGTAATTCCTTGGTGTCTTTCTGGGTGCACAATGTTAAAAGCAAAATAATTGCTTCAGTTGCTGAGCTCCAGACAGGTCTTTTTTTTTCTTTTTTCTTTTTTTTTTTTCTGAAAAAAGAGGAAAAAATAAATTGCATGTTTAAGGAATTTATTTCTAGAACACAACTTTCTCACAAAACCTCTGGAGGCCGTCAACACTGGGGTTGAATGATAAGTGCTTTTATCAAAATTATGGTGGGCCCAGTGGAGCAGGTGCTGAAACCTTATTCTTTTACTGAATAATGGGTGAAACCAGTTCCACAGGGGAGCATGAGTGTCAGGGAATGAGTAAGGGTGGGAGAAGGAAGAAGCCTAAGTCTTCCCTCCACAAAGCATCCAAGCTCGAGGTTCAGTGGTTGCAGGAAGAATAACAGGAGCAGTAGGATACTGTCTCCAGAGAAATGGGTAATGTTTGGTGAAGTGGGCTGGAAGTGCCTCTCATCTTAGTGTGTGCAAGTACCTATACACAGAGGCAATGTAAGTCAGAGGCAGCAGCCAAAATTATGTTCTCCCTCTTTTGCAGATGTTATCTTGCCAGTTGTCATCACCCTGATAGTCATTACCCTCTCTGTCTTTTCACTGGTGGCTTTGTACAAAATGTGCCAGAAGAAAACTCCAGGTATTTGGTTTGCTTTCTCTTCAGGGGGGGAAAATCAATGTGCTTTTTATTATTATAAGATCTCTTTTGGATTACCTTAACCATCACTGTTTTGGTAGTCTGATGGGAAAGTTTTTTGTGTTTTGCCTAAAGTGGGTAACTAACACTTCATTTTCAAAATCAGTAGGAAGACCAGAGTGAGTAAAAATTATTTTTTGAGAATATATAATGCTGTAAAACTTTTTGTTCATGCTTTTGCAGCTACAAAGAGCTAACAAACACCTGTGCTAACACAATCGATCAGATAGAAATAGACAGTGAAAACTAAATTTGAAGATATTAAACAAAATCACTTTATTTATTTTATCTTTCTTCTAGATACAGGCAAAATAATATCAGTATTTTCTTTTGGGATATACCTGATACATACATGCAGACACACATGCACATGATGCACAAGTAAAATTTTCCAGTTACAATATATTGCACATGGAGGAAAATCCCTGGGCAAACAGTATTTTCAGAAACAGTCATTTTGATAGAGCAGCTAAAGTCAGTATCTGTTTCTCTGCTGTCCACTAAATACTTAAGATAAAGGGTTGTAATGAAGTCCATTTGACAAATGTTTCAGGTTTTCCCAAGTAGGCCAGGTAAGTGTAAATTTCCATTAAGTGAAAACCCAGATCTGAATCCAGACTGTGGTTTTTCTGTCCCTGTGAGCTGGCATGAGTTAGGAGACTTGTGCAGAACTGTGAAATCGCCAGGCCTTGGAAATACAAAATCACAACAGGGTGTTAAAGCTGTAAACCAAGACAAACAGTGTGTCACAACTAATTTAGCCAATGACATGGAAAAACAAACCCAGATAAGCAGAGGAAGATGTGATCCTTACTTAGGAAATTACCAAATATTCAGAGTCAAGAGATAAAGACACTAGGTGAAGAACATTTCCTTACCAGCCTCCCCTATGCACAAATATCATCAAGTACTGTATTAGCAAATTCATTTGGAAGATAGAGTATTGCATCTGTAGTGCTTCCTGTAGGATTTGCCCAGATCTATCCAGTGCACTTCCCCTGTGCTTGGTGCCATGGAGTTAACTCCATGTCTCTGATGTAACCCCCTGGCCCCTTCCATCTGCCCACACTTGCATATAAGCCTAAAACACATTCAGCATGTGATTCATTTTGGGGACAAACCTGTTCCTCATCAATGGGGATGACAAAATCCCCAGGGGGTACAGCCTCAGGAATGCCCTTGTTCCCTCAGTCCTCTTACCCTGTATCTTTTAGCTCACTTGCTGTTTACTCGAGAACCATCGCATGCTTGCATCCTCTGTGCCAGCTACCCAGGGATTTGGGAGCTGCAGGGAAAAATGTGCTTCTGTCGTGCTGTTGGACAAGTCAAATGTCATTCTCCCTGGTTTCCAGAAGTGTCAGTAAAAGCAGCATCGGTTCACTTCCATAGATGACCAGAAAAATAACAATTACTATTCAAGCTGGTTGATTGTGTTTATGAACTTAATGCAACACTGCAAAATTACAGCTGAGCTTTCTGCCAGCAACTGCAATAGCCATGTCTAAGTGTTTGGGGTTTGAATTCCAGCAATCAAAATGATATTAGTTTTTTTTCTTTTTCCAGAGAGACAAGAGAATGGCGCTGAACAGTAGGTTGAATCCTTCTCATGGCTTTGAAATCTATCACAGGGCACTTGTAAATGTAGCAGATTTTGCATAGGGTTTTCTTTGCTCCTTCTCAGTTTAAACACAGTAATCAGTTGCCACCCCAAGGAGAATTACCCTGTTGGAAGTGCTTCACTTGCAGTTATTGTAGACATGTATGCATGATAAGCAGCTGTTTCAGTATGGATAGAAATGTGGTGACTCTCAACTGTTTTGCAGTTGATCCTTTTGAACAGCTTATGTTGTGCCACAGAACTCATTGGCCCAGTCTCTTTTTCTTTTTTTTCTTTTTTTTCCCCACTTTTAGCCCCATTGATTCCTCTCCTCTACCCCTGCCTGTTTTCCCACTCCCCTTATTTTGTTCATGTTTTCTCTCTTTTTAACGTGTTTCCTTTTTATTCTGGATTATTTATATATATATTTCTCTTGTTCCCCATTATATCACGTTCCTCTGTCCCATCTTGTTTCCACTGCACCATTTGCACAGGCTCAGTTGAAATATTAGTGGCATAAGAAGTATAAGGAGAGGGAAACTGAGAAAGATCCATTGGAAGATACAAACTAAAGACCATTGAGCCTGGCAGTGGCTGCTTGAATGAACAAAAGCAACATTTAAGCTGCTGATTTACTTGGTAGCCCTGACTCCCTGGACATCTGAAGTGGTCCTTCTTCGCAATTCAACATGGCTAAAAGGCTTGCATTGACAAAAAAATATTGCTCCTTTTCCCCCAGATGTACCTCTTCTGTGAAGTCCTAGACTAAACCTAGAGTCATGAAACTTGATTTATTACATATTTTAAGATAAAGGTATTTTCAGAAATGTTGGTATA
The DNA here is from genome assembly GCF_971803275.1 of Cyanistes caeruleus. Lineage (NCBI taxonomy): Eukaryota > Metazoa > Chordata > Aves > Passeriformes > Paridae > Cyanistes > Cyanistes caeruleus. The sequence goes on from NC_141705.1 coordinate 49,254,999, forward strand.
TGGTATTTTCCACCACTCGACCCCATGCAAAGCCCATTTATAGCCTGCCAGTTTAGACTGGAGTAGATGCTGCCTCCTCAGGACCATATCTTAGTTTTGTTTGGATGACCAACATGTGTGCTAGCTGCTTAAATGTTTTCTAACTTCAACAGGGCCCAGTCAGATAAAGAAGGAGTCAAACTTCTTTCTGTGAAGACAGCTTCTTCTGAGACTGGTGAGTATTTTCTTTGTGTGTATGTCTGTTTCCCTGTCTGAGCTCAGGGAAGAGCAGTTTTTGGGATGTCATTTCCAACAGCAAACCCATCATCAGTTCCTGTCAAGTCAAAGTAACTGCAAACAATTCCTCTACAGAGCAAATCCCCAGACTGGGGTCCTGTAGAGCTGCAGTTCAGCTGTACTGTGTGTGCTGCCAGTATTTGGGAGTGAGAAAGGAAAATACTTTATTTAAATCATTGATGGTAAGTGATATAGCTAAGAATGTTCAGGCGTAACAGTGATTGTGGTATTTATCAGCTAGATCTCGCTGTACAAAGAAGTTTGAAGACTGGTAATATCAGAATCACAGAATGTTCTGAGTTGGAAGGGACCCTCAGGTGAACTTAAGTGTCAAAGATCAAACTGACAACCTTGGTGTTACTATTACCGTGCTCCAACCAACTGAGCTAATATCCCAGGGATCAAGAGGTTTGGGAGTCAGTGCTGTTTGTAATCAGGATTCTGTTGGAGCTGGTGTCAGCAGTGTTCAGTCAGCCCCGTACTCAGTTACCCTTTGCATTCAAAATCCTACACTCATTGCAAATCCCTCTGTCCTGTGCTTCAGGTTCTTTTATTCTTTTTTTTTTCTTTTATTCTTTTACTCTTCTATTACCACAAAATCTGTGGTAATAAAGTGTAAAGGAGCAAAGGTTACTGATAGCATGCACAAAAGAAAGAAAATTCACAAAGCAAAGAGATGGATGCAGTTATAGGTTCTGCAAAAAAAATGGACTGGCACAAAATAAGACTGAGGCAGAACAGAATTCTGACTAATCAATCAAAACCTCTAAATCTCTCATGGCAGAGCTTCACCCAGTGCTTTCTCAGTCATGTCCCACCTCATCTGCAAAAGTCCTCCCAGAAAGACAGTCTCTTACTTTCTACCTTTTAGGTGTAATACTCTTTTTTGTTTTTAAGCTTTTTGGCCATCTGTTTCTCCTACTGACATTTTTGAGGCTGACCAATAGCTGCTCTCTCCTTTTGTCCAAATCCTTGGGAAGTCCTCTGAAATGCAGCACTTGATCTGAACTATCCTCTGCTTGCTGGAGAGGCACAGTTTGGACTCTCGAGCCTTCTCTGCAACTCCCAGAAGCTTTTGTGCAATCCTAAAGATCCACAGGGCATCTCTGGCAGCTCTTGCAGCAAACCAGAGTCATGCAAAGTCCCTGTGGCCTCTTGACAAAGAGTTAGGGGCTAGAGGAGGACAGGAAGAGCCTGCTCCATCACAGGACATGTCATTCTGTCCCACTGATGCTGGGTAAAGGCTAACTACACTTTGGCACTTTAGAGGCTGCACTTCAAAGCTTCATGATTTGGTATATATATATATATATATATATATATATATATGTATGTATATATATATATAAATATATATAATTCTATTTTTTCTTAAGATTATGTCTTTGGGAACAGACTTTTGGCTTTGAGTATGGAGTAGTATGTAGGCTTTCTTAAAATTGTACCTTTCTTTTGAAAGCTGAATGAAATTTGAAACTAATTAATGGATGGTTTTTGATTGATTCTTCCCCCATCATGCCATTTCAAAGATAAAGTGATTTCACTGACTGTAGCAGAATTGGTTTTGGTTTACAGCAGGGTAAATGGGAAGAGACACTGGCTCACTTTTTTCTCTTTTTTTTTTTTTTTTTTCCACAAGATGAGCTTTGTTGCCTGTTAATCAGCTACTGGTTCACCAAATTTCTGAGCATCTTCCATCCAGAGGATGTTTGATGTTCTTTTTTACTGAACTATGATGTGTGCATGCTATAATTAGAAGGATTGAGTCATAACCACTTAGAGGACAAGATTCTTGCCCTCTTCTCATTAATACAATTCATATTTAAACTAGCTGCCATTTTCTCTTGACTTCTTACATCATTATATGTTTCAAAATTAAATATGCTTTCACAGAAATTGAAGTCCTGCTTTTGCCTAGGTTTTTAGAGTCACTTTAATTTTTAAATTAAAACACTCTGGCAGAGGGATCTGTTTCTTCCAGAGGTATTTGTCACTCATACAGGTATTTCAGATATGTTAGTATGCCTCCCCATTTGAATCAGATTTGCTTGCTTCATTAAAACTCAGGCAAAAAGGAAAATGTTTCTCATGGTACAGACAAAAGAGCTGTCTGACTCGTGGGCTTTCTCACAACTACTGACAACAATTGCCCTGCATAAAATTTCTTTACATGTGTTCTTCTTTTTCCTTGGTCCAGCTGCTTAGAAAGTGTGTGTTGTGGCTGTCTTTGTACATACCAACAAAACTAAAAAAAGTTGTGAGTAGAAAGACTAAAATTAGAAAGATCTAAAGAGCAGTCTTAACTTTACAGGCAGTCTTAACCCTACATCATCCTCTATCAAATGGCAGCTCCTCCCTAAGGTCAAGCATATCTACAATGAAGTTCTGCTTTGATATGTATTAAAGTTAAGCTTTATTAGAAACACACACTCTCCTTTTTTTTTTTTTTATTTTTGCTTTTTATTCCAAGCAGAAGACTTTGAGATTGTATAAGTTTGCAAAATATATACAGGACAAATAAGGACCTATAAACTGTTCAAGCAAGCAACCTAGGAAGACCCTGTGTCAGTATTATGCATAGGTCTTGATCAAAGTTTATGGTGAGTTTGATCTTGCCTTATTTTATCTGCCTAAAAAAACTCTGCCAGCTGCACATAGTTGAAAGGGATGTATGTGTCCAGAGGGCTGTTTATCCCGTCTGCTTTGGACATCTATCTTGGGCTGGAATGGGCTGACCTGTGGCAGTTCATTGACTCCTGAAGGATCCTATTTTAGGACTTCTAAAATTAGGTTGTGAATATGAAATGAAAGAAAAAGGAAAGACTTCTTTTTCAGAGGCACAGTTGAATTAAATTTAATCAAGAGTATTATTTCAAATACCTACAATTAATGTGAAAGAGTACAGGAAAAGAACAGTTTTCAATTAAGCCTGGATTAAAGTAATGTTTTTTAATGGGGTAGTATCATCAGGAACACTAGGTAAAATGGAGCTTTAATATTGTCATTTTTTATAACTCTTCTTAGAAGGATGGAATTGCTAATGGCTTTGAGCTCTACAGCACAACTGGTGTAGAATGGATGTAAAGTATAAAACCAGAGAAAACCAAACTAGACTCAGTAAATTTTTCATGCATGTTTGTCAGTGAACTGCAACTCCTGATGCAAGATAAGTACTTGTTCTTGCATCTTACTTGAAAACTCAGCTTGGATAAAAATCATCTCAAAACTATGTACAAATGCAGGACTTACAGCAGCCATTTCATGCTGATGGTACAGGCAAATTTAGGGCAGCTGTCCCTAGGGAGAATAAATGGTCTTTTACAATATAGTATTCTAGAAAATATACCTCCAAAAATATTTGACATTCAACATAGCCCACAGAACTGCACATTTAGCTTGTCAGTGATAGTTATATTTCCTGAGAATATAAGAGGAAGGGTTTTAATTGATGCCTAAGAGATCAATACCATCAACCATGAGGTTAAAGTATTGCCTGTCTTGAAAACAGACCTAAATTTTTCTGTAAGGTTTCTTGTGTATTATGCTGAAAAACAGCAAAGTTATTGATCACCTTTTTAGGACTCATGAAAAATGTTGAGGGATGAAGATTTCTTAGTAACAGAAAGGTTGGTGAATAAAAATTTGGGTAAAGCTACTCCATACAGGTGCATGATGTGTGATAGAAGCGTTGATACCCAAGTGATGACTTCAGAATTTTCTTTTATGGCCATTGCCTGGAATAACTATTCTAGAGCAGGTAAAATGTATGAAAGGCCTTTTTAGTGGAAGCACACCAGTTCAATATTCAGTGTAAAGTCTCATAGGGATGTGCAGGTGACATAATATTTCAGACATGCTAGGTATAATCCTGGCACCTAAGCATAAGCTGATTCAATAAAGCATGATTTATAACCAGACTGAGCTGTTTTGAGGTGAAAGGGTAGGATATGACTTACTTGGCTTGCAGAGATATTCTGTTCTGCTCTGAATTTGCTGAAAGGATGTTAAATGTATCAGAGCTGAGGTAGCTCAGATTTTGGTGAGGCACCTGAACTGGAAGGTGGCTGGAGAAGGATTTGTGACCCATGTCTGCATTAGGGCTTCCTTGGATACCCACTGTGGACAAAAAAAGAAAACTTAAGTGTTGCTACTGAACAGAGATGGGAAAATGTATCAGGCAAAGATGGATATTTGGGAGCCTGTTCTGCTTGAAACCCCTTTAACTTATTGCAATCACAGTGGAGAAAAAGATCAGAGGTGCTCTCTGATGGCAGTGCAGTGCAGAGACAGCATGAACTGAGGAAGCAGGAACACTTGTGTTCTCCATACGCTCCACATCTCTTCCCAAAGCTGCTGCTGTTCAGCAGTAATGATGGCCTTAGAGCTGTTACCTGCTGCTTCAGCTGAATGTACCTCAAGACAACCCACTGCTGTGCTAGGCCTTGGACGTGGAAAATCCTGCGGTGTTCTGAAAGTGTGATCAGATGACAATGTCTTCATCACTGCTTTCCATAACCCTCCAAATCCTGAGACTAATTGTTCTGCCTCGCTTATCAAACCATAGATGTGGTTTTGGTACAGTGGGACAAATCAGGAGCTGGTGCAGACCTTGTTTCCTGTTATGCCGAGTACACCTGAGCATGGGCCATGGCATTTAAGAAGGTAAGAAATCTTTGAGGTTTACCTCATTAGGGACCCAACCCAGGGAAATTTACCTCTGCGAGGGGGTATGACTCCACAGTGGGCCATGAGGTTTCTTAACATGCATTGGGACTTTGACCTTTTTATCGTTGTGTCTAGGATCTACGTGGATGTCTCTAGGAACAGGTGAAGAATCTGAGTCACTAGATGAGTCACTCTGTCAGTGGAAATTCCCTTCCCTCTTCCACTGACTTGCAAGATCAGCAGTGTAGGTCAGTGAAGAGCAGTCTGCTGGCACGCTGTGTGCTTTGGAGTGGTAACAGTAGGTGCTCCTGCTAATGTAGGCTATGATATTGATTATTTCTGTTTCCTAGTCTGAGATGTACTTTCAGGGTCTTATGTTTATACCCCTGCAGGTAGAACACCTAGAAGCTGCTTTATAGAAAAGGGTCTCCTTGCAACAGTGAAAGGTATCTGTCTCATTTAGGACTTTTGGATTTGGGTTCTTTTCCCCTTTGAACTGAAGATTGACGAGAGGGAGGCTATTTTTTCTTGTTCGGTCTCAGTTGTTTATTCTTTTCTTATCAGCATTACAAGGTACAAGGAGCTATGTGCACTATGATAGAAAGGGGTAAAATGGCTCACAAAGATCCTCTTCAAGGTCTTTTATATGTCCATTTACCCAATTAACAGATGCCAACTAAATTATTTTTCTTAGTGACCCAGTGACCTAACACCTGTGTGCTGCACTATGGTATTTTCTATCCAATCACTTACTACTACCCAAAAAACCCCTAGGAGAAGAACATGAAGAAGAAAGAAGAAGGACAAGAGACAACACCCTAAATCCTCCATCTTGTCTCCTGTTCTCTAAACTACTTTTTCACCCAGTGATTTAAGAAACTTTCTCATCTACACACACTTTTAGCTTTTTCTATCTAACTTTAACTTTTGTTTTCATGTATCACCATGAAAACATGCTCATGAATTTCATATTATATGAAATTCATTGTTTTTTTGAATCCTAGAACTAAGTATTAAAAACAAGGGCACACACTCTGTATCTCAGACTCCAACAGGTATCAAGTTCCTTCTTCCCTCTACTTTTCTTTCTCATTTGCTGATACTCTATTTTTTGGGTCTTGTATTGTATAATAGCTTCAAGTTGTGTTTCTTTCTTCACAAGAACTGTAGAATAAACTTTCTTAGCTTGTGGCTGGACTCTGTGTTTACTCACACCACAAAGTTCTGACTGCACACACTTCCAGCTGAAACTTTTGGACAAAACTGTTGTCAAAAACATAGTCAAACTATAGTCAAAATAGCATATGTTTCCTTCTGTGTTTCTAATTTGGTTTGTGAGCTGTGCATATCTATAAGGGTTTTTAAAGCAGTCTCTTACATTCAGCCTGCAGAGGGTCAGGTGATGTTTTCTCCTGGGAAGCACTTGCTGACTTTCCAGCCTTCAGTTTTCTGAGATGCTGCTCCTGAGGGAGCCACCTCGTGCCCTTTGCTGCCCATTCAGCAGCAATTGCCTCTCTGTTCTTCACCTGAACGCTTCCACACACCCTCTCTCTGCCTCGGTGGATTGTTCAGATCCTTCTGTCGTGCTGGCAGTGGTGAGGAGCAGTTTGCAAGAAAATGTGAACTGTGTGGCAGGGGAGCTGCAGCATGTTGGAGGTGCTGGACCCACTGGCCCACACCAAACCCAGCCACTGGTTCTCACTTAATGCTGTTCTCCAGCATCTTTCTTTTAGTTCAGTGTGGTAAAAATAGACATTTTGATTCCTGTGTCTGCAGAGGTAGTGTTATACTTTTATAAAAGATAGGCTTCTGCAATCAGATTTTATGAAAAGCTTGCTTTAATTCTTTGCTCCAAATCTGATTGCCACTTACAATCAATTTCTCAGCAGCAGATATTACAGAGAAATAACAGCACATCAAAATTCTTCCTACAGACAGTGTAATCTGAGATGCAGTACAACCTATTTTTTATGTGAAAGACTGTTTCTACATTCTTTTTCTTTTAGCTTTCCCAATAATGTCAGAGGGTTTTACCCAGGTCAAAGACTTTCTGTAGTCATAGTACTCAGTTTGTACTCTCTTTTATGTCATGATGTTCTGCAGTGTATGTGTATTCTGAATAATATATTCAGATTCTGAATCAAATGTGGAGGGGCAGGAGGAAAGGGAAAACTGCAGTGAGATTAATACAATATCCTTCCACAACGGTGAGACAAAGAAATGTTTGTTCCAGAGCTTCAAAACTGATCTTACTGCAATCTGTAATTTCAGCTGATTGTACCCATTACTTATTCACATAGATTGGCATCAGAATGCAACATTAATGGTTGGAAATGAGTGTATTTGTGAGTGAAAAATCAAAACAAATACTGCACAAGTGAAATTTTAATTAGGAAGAAAATGCTGCATTTTCACTGCAGCACTATTTCTTTTCTGATTATCTTTCAGCTTGGAAGATCCCTCCGTGGCTGTGTACAAAGTCTACTTTCCATGTACTTAAAACAAATATGTTGAAGGATGATGATTCATGAGTACATTTTTCTTTCTTGTACATCTTCCTTGTCTTTATCCTTTTGAATCATGACCGTGTTGTAGAGGAGGAAGTGTACAGGGCATATTGGATCAGGCCCAGTGCCTACACTGACAATTTCTTTGGGTGGATCAGCCACCAAGGCTGTGGCAGAAGTGTTCAAAGGGTGCCACGTGGAGGCTGTGTGTCTGAAAGACCAGTGCTGTATTGTACAAGTTGCTAGAGCAATATCTCCTTTAGTATTGAGGCTAAGGAACCATCAGCTGAGCCTGCTATACCTGCATCTCTGCAGCCTCAAATCCAGTCACAGAGGATTTGTTAGAGGGTAGATCACATGAGGTGAAAGGAAGTGTCACAAACAGGAAAGGAGTCCAATAACATATCCTACACCATAGTCTTCCAGTAACCTGTGCCTTGGATCAGGCTTTTTATCCTTGGTGTTTCATAGTTTTCAGTGGCTTTTAATTCCACAAATTTGTTTGCTGTGGTATCTGCAGCCCCCTGCAGCAATAAACCTGACAGTTTTACTACACATCAGTATATGACAGTAATAGAGACTTCACAATGCCTCTGTCTTTGTTTTTGCAATCAAATTTCAGACAACAATCAACAAACAGGTGCAACAGTGGAGGATGACAGGGAGAATAAAGGCAGGCTTTGCATGTCAGCTAAAACTTCCATGTCAGTGTCTGATTTCATTTCCCAAATATTCTGCCTAAGGCCTCTTTCTCAAACTGTGCATAATTTCTTTCAGTTTGTTAGAATTGCATGATATATATGAGGTTGGCTTCTCCCTGCCCTCTGCCAATCTGTCTGAGCCCACAACTCCTCCTCCATCAGGAGAGGTGTCATATGGCAGGACCACAGGTAAAGGGGTCATGTTACACCTGCAGCTGTGCAGTTGGTAGCATTTTAACTGCACCAAATACTTTCTCCCAGTTTCCTTCATCTCCCATTTTTCTGAGGCCACTCACTTATTTTTCAAGGTAGACAAATGTACAATGAATTTTCAGCCCATTATCAGAAAGTTATTGCCATAATAGACATCAAATTAGATCAACTAATACCTTAGGCAAGAAACTGAATACCTATGTAGTGAGAAGCTGATGGTTCAAGTTTCTCCTGACACCTTCCATCTCCTGGTGTGTAACACTAGAGTTTGTGTGTCATCCTTCTCTAAATGCATAATCCAGAGAAAATAAAATCCTTTTTTCACTGATGATGTTGTGCAGAAATTTCACTCTTGTTGGTGTATTTTGTGGAAATACCCTTTCTCTTTCAGTGATAGCCTCAGGTTGCACCAAGGGAGTTTGGATATTAGGGGGAAACTTCTTCACAAAAAGGGTTTTTAAGCATTGGAACAGCCTTTCTAGGGCAGCAGTTGAGTCATCATTTCTGAAAGTGATAAAAAAAATGTGTGGATGTGGCAGTTGAGGACATGATTTAGTGGTGAACATGGAGATGTTTCTGGGCTGACAGTTGGACTTAATGATCTTAAAGGTCTTTTCCAAATTCAACAATTCTGTGATCCTGTGACAGCCTTCAAAGGATCCAGGTAATGTATCTGGACTGGTTGAGCACCTCCACTGCACCTGTATTTTCTCAATCAGCAAAAAATTCAGTGTGAAATGATTTCTTCAATCTATTAAAATGCCATCTGTTCTAACAAACTACTAAACACAAGCATTTGTTTTTAATTTCCTTTATGGGAAGAAAGGCTTTGTCCATTTGTTTTGGTGGGTAATGGTCTGGGGACAACTTTGGGGTTTTTTCAATCTTGGAATTTATTTGTGTCAGTTAAGGCTCTTTTGAGATCAGTATAAATGTCTTCTTACTTGCAGCTAGCCCAAATATTCTTCTTGGTTTGCCCTTTGAGTTGCAGCTAGGTATTTAGCAGAATACCAAGCTGCTGAAACATTGAATTCCAAAATCAATCTGGACACCTCTCTGGGCAATCTCCAGGTGTACTGCAGCCCTGTATCCAGACCCATCCACTACCTTTTTATCTCTTGAACAGAGAGCACCTGTGACCACTTCTTCTCCAGTGTACAATCATTGTCTCTTCATCACTGAATTGTTGGCTGGCACTAATGATTATAGACCTTACGATACAAATATCTTCAGGCACATTTACAAGCGTGGAGTAGCCATGACTTGCTTTTGTTTCACAAGGCTTGTGTGCTCCTGCCCTCTTGGAAGTCCAGCAGCAAAGCATAGAACATGCCTGCCTGCATCCATCCCTCACCAGACACTGATACTGTAGGGGGACATTGCCCCAGGCAATAGCTGAGGGCAGTTCACTGTTCCAGGGATAAAGGGTACAGCACCAGGAAATCTGGATAGGGCGTGTGAGTGTCTGTGTGCCGTGGTCTCAGGGTCTGCAGAAAGGCAGAGCCACCCCTCTGGCCCAGCCACCACTGTCAGCAGGTACCTCTCAAGCACTCTGCCTTCTCAGCCAGTGCTGCTCCCCCATTCCATACTCTGATCCATGGTCTATTGGCATAAGTGGGATGTTACCCAGGGAATTACGTTGCTCTGGAGCCTGCCCTTAGAAATGTTATTTTCCTGGGGTGCTTCCATGTTAATCTGTCTACAGAACAACCAGCTGAGAGTGGAACTGATAACAAAGTACTGATATTTGCTATTGCTACTGGATATTATCTACTGCATGGCAATATATTTCACAATTAATTTCTCCTACACCTTTTTTAAACAGCTACCAATTTCTCTCTTCTGTCCCCTATTTGATCTTCTGTTTCTGTATATTAAACAAGGAAAGAAGAAACATGCAGAAGGAAAAAATAAAAATAAACTAAAAAATAAGGGAGAGTTCTTGAAAATCTCATTCCTTTGCTAGTATAAAGCTGTGCAATATTTCAACTGGTTCACTTTATTTTAGCTTTTCAGTACAAAAAATTTAACAAAAATGTTTCACCTACCAAAAATATGTCTTGTTAAGATGTTCCAGTTTTTCCGTAGCAGAAACTCATGCTTTCCTTTGCTCTACCTGAAATTTGACATGATAAGAGCTTCTGAAACTCTATCTTAGCAACACTTCAAAATTATTTTAATTTTTTTTTTTTTTTGAAAATTGAACACTTGGGAAGTGAACACAATTGCAGCACAATATTATTGAACGGTTTTCAGCAGATACCAAGGCTTCTACTCATCTCCAAAAAGCTGCACTGAATTAAAGTGTCTTTTTTTGCTGTGAAGAAAAGCTGTCTGAAAACTATTGATAAGTCTTTTCCATTCTCTTCAGGAGTGCAACTGTTTAATTTGGCTGCTAATTATTTAAATGCCTAATCAGTGAATTTTTTATAATCCTAATTTGTATTACAATTTGCAGCCCTAGGCCATTGATCATTTGTAGCTTTTTAATACATATTCACTTCTCCTGGAAAGTAATATATCACTTCCTTGCCTCTTATGTGGGCATGAGGAATTAAATTGTCTCCTGCAGGTGAGAAGAGAGGCAGGAGGAGATATTTGGATTTTCCTGTCCTTCTGCCTGTTTCCATGTGGCTCTGGCTTCTCCACGGAAGGGATATTAAGAACTGTGTGAAGTTCTTAAATGTTCATCCTTCTGCTTTGGAGGAAGTGAGCTGATGTCAGTGTTACTGGCAAAAATGAATTTTATAGTTCCATCTTCTTATTTTTATAATTCAATGTTCTTATCATAGCTATAAATTAATTAAGTCTTACTCTTCTTCAACCCCCTTGAGAACTGCCTTGGAAAGTACTTCATGGTAGTAACCCACCATTTATGAGCAAAGCACAGGGAAAATAATCTGTAAAATAGGATGACAGGTAAAAATCTATTGTGCAGACAGTTTTTGCTGTTAAGTAAATCTGACAAGGAGACTGGCTAGTTTGTACAGTGGCCAGTCATGTGCTCCTCCTGGACTCATTGATCCTTTTGTCTTTCCATGTATATCTGATGCAAATGTATTTTCTGTTTCTTAGGAGAGCACTCATCTCATGGAAAGAATAAAACTCGGCAACTTTTCACATCTCAGCAGTAAATATGTAAGTTTATAGCATTTGTTTTCCATTCTATAACATTAGTGTTTGCTAGTCCCTTTAATACCTTTTAGTCTCAGTATTGTGCCATGTAACTAAAAAAAAAAGAAGGGTTAAAAATGCATCCCAAAAAGAGGAATTACTTTAGTTGGCAGCAGCCTAAAGGAAAAATGGCTTAAACAAAGCTCAGCTGGAGCATGCCATGGTGCCCAGATTCACAGGCAAACTGGGGGGCTGAAGAATCTTCCAGCTCACAGAGACAGACCTTTATAGGCAAGAGCATGTGACTTCAACTGCACAGTATTTCCTGGATGTAAACCCCTGGGTGAATTTTCTTTATGTTTGTGTGAGAAATAATAGATTTTTAAGGGCAGATACCTATAACAAAAAAAAAAAGAAATTTGATATCCAGAAGTTCTTTATTACTTTTTTTTCCCACAAAAATCTGAATCTTTTTCACTTCATGCAAAAGCCAGCCCTTTAATTGAGGTGTTTTATTATGGCTTGAAATCCTCGGTGTTTAACATACATAGGAAATGCTGGATGGTATTTCTATGTGTGAGAGGGCAGAGACCATCAGAGAACCTCTGAAAGCCAGTTTTTTAGGTGCTGCACTTTCCTTCATGTATGAAGCTTTCTCAGGCACCACAATATCCACTTCCCACAGAGCTGCTTCTCTCATTTGTGGAGAACTGTGGAGAGCTGTGGTCCTTTGCTGAGGGTGGGAGATGGAAGCAGCTGTTGAAGGGACCTGTGTGACCAGGGTGGAGCAGGAGGCAGGGGACAAGGATGGCCTGAGGAACTGGATGCCGCAGAATGTGTGGAATGGACCTGACAGAGGCTCTGGCAAAGCCCAGACTCCCACTAGCACTGTCAAATGAAGCCCCTCTAGAATGGGTCCCATCACCCTCACTGAGAAATACCTGGTTGACCAGAAATGTGAAGAACGATCTTTGATGGCTTTGACCTATTCTCATTTCCCCCAGGTAGAGATCAAGCTTTCCAGATGCTAATATAAAGGACAAAATTACTTCCTTAGTTCTTTGAATTAGAGCAGCAGAATACAGTTTTGCCTACATTACTGAAAACCCAGAGATGGTTCATTTTGGATGGGTCCAGGACAAGGGCCTGGACAATTAATTTAATCCTTATTGTCTATCCCATACTGGATTAATTCTGTGTCTTCCATTTTAGCTTACTCTTATGTTCCTCAACACCCTTACCTGGAATAATAATCTGGAGATATTCCTGTCATTTCAGATGTGAAGCAGCCTGTTTTATCACAATATGCAGGAGCATCTCACCAAAGTTGTGTTTCAATGGGAAATGTGGAGAGGCTGAAGCTTTTTTACCATCAGGACACTTGTGTTAATGACCAGGTTTTGACTCCTAAATCTCAAGCATCTCCTTTCCCTTCTGGAATGACATGTAATTTTTTGATGGCTTAATAACTGGTATATCATGTATATTTATTATTTTCACATATAGTAAAAGCAGGGAAACAAGGTTGAAGACAATGTAAAAACAAGAAGGGTGAAGATAATGTAAAAATTTGGTGATGTTTCCATAGTAGCTACTAAAAAATGTTTTGTGCACACACAGGAAGGAATACGTCAGCATACTTTGTTGAACTTATGGTAGCTAGGGATATTTTAATTGTATGTTGCAGAATGGAAACAGGGCCTGAGCTTTGAAAAAGGACTGGGCAAACAGCCACTATGAAAATTAATTCAGTGATTTGCATGAGACTCCTCACTGTAGCACATGCTTTTCTTGTCATAAATGTTTACAGGGTGGGATGCCCGGCTGAGATGCTGAAGTGTGTGCTGCTTCTCTGTGAAGGGAGGAATATACCTTGCACTGAGGCCTCTTTGAAATTCTGTAAATTACTGAATACAGTCCTTTCAATGTAGCAGGCAATAGCTGGTTTTCACCTGTTCCTTGGATAATTGCACTATGTGTGCTACAAATATGACTTCCATATAGCCTGGGGCACGCAGTGGGAATCAGCTAGGTAAGCAATTTCACAGATGAACTTTCTTCCCTGTGTTCTGAGTAATGCATGGGATTCCTGAGGGTTATTGAATAACTCTGGAAGTTCAAAGAGTGTTTCAAGTGCTAATTACAGACACTCTTAATTTGTACAGAGCTGACAGTTCCAAAATATCAAGTAGTGCTTCTACCTGTATGTACCCTACCTTTCTAGAACTATAAATGTTTGAAAGTTATATTACTGTGAGCATCTTCTCAGTCTCAATCCACTGACTGTAGCATTCAAAGAATTACCTTTTTTTTAATTGGGAAATGGAAGGAAGACAGCTTGTGGTCTAACTCCAGGACCAAGATCCAGGACAGTCACCTGAGTTTTGATACCTATTGATATAATGCATTTGAGGAACTTTTCTCTCCCATTTCCTTCTCTGAAATATTAAAATTTGCCTAGCATTATAGTGAGAGATTGAGAAGATTTATTAATTCATGCCTATAGACAAATCTGAAAAGTGTTTATTTCCCTGTGCTTGGCTGTTGCTCTTACTTCCAATTTGGCGGGTCTGATAATCTTCTGTCCTGGTGGCACCATGAGAGACTTCTGGTGAAACTCAATAAAAGATGGGAAACAAGTGTCCATGCTGCAGCTGAACTTACATGGTTCATTCAGGTATTCCTGGATCACTTGTGTTCCTCAGGAGCAGAAAAGTCTTGGATGCCTACTTTGGAAAGGTCAGGCCATCTAATAGTTGTAGTTGGCATCTGCAACTGTTCTGGTTCCTGAATAATGAGGTTTCCTTCAAAAAAAAGCAGTCATTCTGGATTTTCATGTTGATTAAGGTATTTTGTAGTGTGTTGTATCATAGTGAAAGGAGAGTAGAGAGAAGCAGAGAAATATTTTGAGATATCTGTGTTTTTGTGCAAAATCTGTTCAGAAACTACCATATTGTGTCAAGAAAAATAAATTTACTGCCTATTAAAATTTATTATCTTTACTAAGTAGCTCTCCTTTTCTGTTTGCTGAAATGTCTGTTTCACAGAATGAGGTAGACCCTTTATGGCAAGCCTGGAGAGCAGACATTAAATATTCTGGGCATGGTGGTGGCAGGGGCTCTGTGAAACCTTGAAGAAGCCATGCTAGAGGTGGCAAGTGGAAACTCCTCCTCATCACAATCAGTGATGGGGAGAGGACAGGCCTCTCTGCAAATCCTGATACCAGAAAAGTGAAAAACAGCAAAACTGGGAAGGTGTTTGGGCTCTTCATGGTGAGGGGCATGGTAGACAACCAAGCACTCAACAGAAGGCTGGGAAACATCTCTCAAAGAGACTGACTTGTGCTGTGTATGAAGTAAAAAGGTGAGTTTAGTGGACAGCAGAAATAAGAGCCTGAGATCCTCTTAACCCCAGAAATGATAAAACTTTTGGTAAGAGGAGACACATGAACTTCCATTCTTGTTAAGAATCTCAAGGGAACTGATGTTTGTGTGAAGAAGACAGATTTGCTTGAAGGATATCTGTAAAGCCCAGAAAGTATTTGAAAGAATATTTGGGGTGCTTTTCTTCTGTAGAGTTGGAGGTGCTGGAATTGCCTTTAATGGGAGGTGATGAACTCTTTGCAGAGAGAACTCTGTATTTAAAGAAGTTACATGCAATGGCTTAGGTAGATGAAAAAGAAATGAAAAATCAATTCAGGTTGTCTGGCTCAACAGCTCTGCTGTAACATGTGTCTAAAAGAGCCACTAGAATTTTTCTAATCACTAGTATGTAAAAAAAACTCCAAAAGTTAAAGATGGTCCTCCAATATAATATAAAGTTTGTCCATAGGAAAATACTAGGAAAATGTATCTATATTTGTATAAGTCTTCTCACCAAAATTTGACTAAATCCTCTGAGGACAGTCCCATCTAAATTTAATGTTCTTCAGCTTCTGTGTCCTAATTTGTTAAAGAAGTGAATGACATCCACTTTACTGTGGAATGAACATGCCCACAGAAATGTAATTAAACTGGATCTGCTTACAAATTAGTTCAGCCCGTGAGTTACTTCTTAAACAAGTTTGTTGCTCAAGTATATGATTGTGATTAATATGTTACAATCCAAGATTACAGAACATATTTGGCTGGCAAAGATTTTGGGGTATCATTGATCACTGGCTCAAAGTGTGCAGAGCTCAGGTTTGCCAGGAGAAGGTGTTTTCAACATTTCTTATCACAGGCTTAGCTTGGGAAGGCGAGTCACTGTCTTCAAGCACAGAAAATTTCCCTCAGCTCTTCCCAGAATCTAACCCTGCTTAAAAGTGAAAAGATTTGCAATATTTTGGGAGTGACCAGTTGCAGCATGCTGGGATTTTGGACGCAGTCCCAAACAAGGCAAGGGGGCACTGAAGAAAAAGAGCCAACCAAACACAAAAAAAAAAAAAAAGGTGTGGCACAGTGTATTGACAATTGGCTTTCTACTCTCAGATGCTGTGTCAAGTAAGTTATTTGACTCACAGAAAGAAAAATGCTTTCATCATTATTTACAGGGAAAAGGTCTAGAAATGAGAAAAACAACATAGAAAAGTTGACAATAATTATTTCTAAAAGGTAGATGCTGAAAAGGTAGGCATTACATGCTTTTCAAGCACAAGCAGCTTATTAGCCTTCTAAGTACTTCTGTATTTATCCTTGCATGTTTGGATGAGGTTGCTCATGAATAGGCCAGTCTTTTGGGGTTTATTCTGCTTATTGGATCACAGGAAATATTCTGGCCCTTGACACTTCATTGTCTGTGGACAGAACTATTTTACAGGCACTGTTCAGAAAGCTGCTTAAATGAAAAATATTCCTCAGTCTGTTGTGGGAAAGTCCTGCCAGCAAGGCTGTTGCAAGGGAAAGCAGTAGCGGTGTCAGGATACTTCACCTTCCAAAACCCCCAAAGGCATCTGTGGTTTTGGAATGACTCTGCCCCACTGCAGAGGGGCAAATCATTTCACTGCATATCAGTGCACAGAAGACTTGGAGAAAGGCATAAAGCACATCAGTCTCTCTGGCTTGGGACAGGGAGGCCATTGGCAGCATCTGTGAGACTCCTTGGTTGTCAGCAGCCCAGAATTTGGCTTTTCTGCTGTGGCCTGTGATGACAGCACTGCCTTCACAGCCTTCCCTTCAATTTTTGGGCAGAGTGCTGGCTATTGATTTGCTGTTGGATCTCTGCAGCACTACTGGGAGCTCACTCACCAGAGCATTCCCCAGCGTGTGTGGTGTGCCCCGGCATGCTGGGCACCTCTAGCACACTGCCTACAGCAAAGCACTCTCCTCAGGAAGCTTTAAACATACATCTCAGGACCTCTCTGGCACCATTAATTATGGCTCCTCAATTTCTTCAAATTAGAACCCTATATCTAATAAAATAAAAGAGCTTAAAGATTACTCTATTGATTTCCAGTTGAGGCAGCTTTTCCGTTTATGGCCAAGGGCAATCTGTAAAACACAGACTTTAATTAACCCTGGTGAATGCAGCTGACATGAAACATCAATACCCTCAAAATTTTCAGCATAGACAGCTGAAGATCCACCTTGCACATTCACTGTGGAGAGCCACAGCAGAGGCACTTCCCAATCAGGCTGCACTGGGACAGGGACAGAAACCTCTCTGCTGCCACAGCCATCTTTATTGCTGGCAGTGCTGGCTGTGCCTGTTGGTGTCCCTCTGTCTTTGCTTCATCTTGAGGGTTGGACTAGACCTTAAAGGTCACTTCCAACCCAAATTATTCTGTGATCTTCTCCTCCCATGGCTTTGCAGGTAGGCAGGATGAAGACCCACAAGCAGGCTGCTGGTGGCCTACAGGGGACACCCAGCAGGTCCTGCTGGGTCCTGTGGACCCTGTGCCATGGTGGGCAGCTCTGGGGCTGTTCTTCAGGCATCCGTGGGTAACCCTTCATTCCTGGGCTATATCACTGTGGCCTCTGCGTTGTGCTGGGCCTGTTCCCTGGAGCAGTGTCCTGTAATTTCAGGGTGCTAAGCTGCAGAGTCATTTAACTGAGGTCAGAGCTTCTGGGGTGCCTCAGCAGGGCTGACCCATCAAGAGCTCTGTTACACATCAGGACCCTCACAGGTGGCAAAATTCCAAAGAGAGGAGCAGCAGTCAGGACCGCTGCCTGGCCAAGGGTAGAACACAAACCTGCCTGTGGGACGGTGCCTCAGTGCCTCGCATGGCAGGGCTTCTGTAGCAGCAATGCCAGCTTTTGGGGCCACATCACAGCACTCAAGGGAGCAGCAATAAACACTGCAGCTACAGAACTCAATACCACAAAAAACCCCACTAAATACAACTGGGAAGAAAGAAAGTGCTATGTGGGCAAGGAGCATTTTGTCAGTTTTCATCTCTGTTTTCCACAGAGCATTTATTTTCTCCAGATTTGGTGATTTCTGATAGAAAAGCCACTGTGTTACTGTGTTCTTTATTATTATTAACAACTTTCACCTTTCTCATTACATCAGTAGGACGCTTCCCTGGTCAGGGCTGCTGTTTTTCTAATGAATGTGGCTCATTTGTCTGTTTCCCTCCCTCCCTGCTCTGCTTTTTGTCTGCTTGCTCTTTGGGTAGTAATTTGATGTATTGAGCTCTCACCACCTCCGCTGCCCCTGGGGCTGAAGTTCTGACGATGCTAAACAGTTAAAATGCAATGCAATTACAGGCAGTACAGAACAGCAGAGAATAAGCCAGCAAAAATTCAGTCGTGCATAACGCTGTGGAGACTGTGTGGCTGTCAGTCTCCAACTCCAGGAGATAATTTGGGCTTTTTAAGAAGCAATAATTGAGCCTTTTGCATATGCTGTGGTTATGAACTAGTCAAAAGCCTGTTTGCTCTGCACCCTGGAGCACCAGATGGATTGGATAGTCCCTGCAGGTCTTTGGGGCCTGCCAGCTTTACACTTCAAGACTTTTCTAGCTCCTGTACTTGTAAGTTATTCTTTTGACAGCTCATACCTTGTCTGAATTTAGCTGGCAAAGTAAGGAAGGGTGAAGAAGAGCATACCAAACGAAATCCATATAGCTTGGGGGAGTTCAGAGGCAGAGATGAACTTTGCTGCTCACATCAACCTAAGAAAGAACCATATAAAGGAGAAAACCACATCAGACCTTTAACCTTCAGCGTAAGGTAAGTGCTGTGTGCTGCAGGTCAGGCTGTGGCCACAGGTGTCCCATGCCAGTCAGTCTGATCACACTCACTTCCAGTCCCATCTTCACAAATCCATGTGCACACTCCAAAGACTCAGTACTAGGAAGCTCAACAAAGAGCTGCTCCTAGGAAAAAAAAGTAATTGGAGGGAGACTTTTTTCCCCTGACATTTTTAGCAGCTGACCTCACTGAAGCACACACCTGATGGAAAGGGCAGAGAGGAAGTGATTGCAGGTACCTGCAGCTGCTCTGCTCACCATCAGGGCTTTGCATTGGACTTGCAGGTCAGATTCAAAGTTGAGCTATGGAAATTTCTAAATGCTCCCCCCTTGCAGTCAGAGCCCCTGCTGATGGAAGGGGGATCAAGAGGCAGGATGGGAGAGAAGCACCTTCTGGGTGCAAACCCCTCATCTGCCCAATGTTGGGCTTGCTTACCACACTCTCCCTTGGTCCCTCCCTCACATCCACAAATCTGTGAGCATTCTTTGCAGAGAGGAACAGAAAATACTTAATCCTACTGCACTACAGTTCAAGCTCTGCTAAATGCTCTTCATGAAAAGCCTGGCCTGCACCTCTGGGAGATGGAGATAAATGGAGCCAGGATGTGAATCAGACTGTGCTTTCATGTTGCCCAAGCCAGATGATTTAGGAGCCATGGCAAGCTGTCATGCACCTGTGCCAGACAGTGCACAGCTGAGGTGCTGGGAGACCACAGGGAAGCGGGCCCTGAGGCACTTGTGTTCCCCATCACCCCAGTAATTCCTTTCAGGTGCCACTACCAGGGAAATTTTGCCTCATGTATCGCCCTCCCTCTTTCTCAGGTAGGTTTCTTATTGTGGGGGCTGCTTTGCACGCTCCTAAATACTTCTCTTGGCAAAGGATGGAAGCTTTGGGGCATCTTCCATCCTCCAGAAACCTGGATATATTTGGGTCACCTTCAGTTGGCCAAGCTTGGCTGCCAGCTTAGGAACCAGAAGGCTGAGCACTGGAAGGAGGGGTTTGCTGGGAATCTGTGCAGTAGTTAAGTACATTTCAGTTCCTGGTCCTTGGCATGGGATGATGATGGGTCTCACTGAGGGGAGGAAATTGTTATTGTCCTGTAGCCATGCTCCTTCCCTTTTGAGATGTGCTGTTTTCATCTGCTCCCTCAGGCAGTCTGCTTTTGCCTTCTCTAAAAAAACACAGTGTTACAAGGGAGAAAACATCCTTCTCTCTCCAGGCTGTGCCTGCTGTTCTCACACAGCCATGAAGGTGTCTGCATGCTGAGAGGAGCCCTTTGTGATGGGCACCTGGCCCCCTCCAGGCAGCCAGCATCGAGCTCTGTACCTAAAAACATATAGTTCAAAACACCATTTTAAGCTCAGTGTTCAAGGCTGGTGCCCGACTCCCTGTTCCCAGTGCCCAGCCTCGAAACCTGTACAAGTTGCAATCTGGAGTGATGCTTCCTCCTTCAAACAGTTCTTCACAGCTCATGATTTTTAGGCTTCTTTTAAACAGCATTTTAGCAGTTCTTTGAAACTTTGCTGGCCTGAAGCAGTAGCATGCACAGGACCACGACACAGCGAAGGTGATGAAATTCTCATCCTTGAGTGGAGAAATGTTTGAATGAGAAGCACAAATGGGAGCTGGCCAGGTGGGGAGGGGCCAGCCTGCTGAGTCATGCAGTATCTTGGGAGCAAAGGTAAGGGGTGGTTTTTGATAAATGAAGGAGGCCAATATGCTGCATCTCTGCTTTCTGGGATTTCAAAGCTCTAAAGAAACAATTTTTCTGTGTCTACAGATCAATGATGGAATGAGCTGTTTGGGGATTGTCCCCTTAGCAGGGTGTGTACCATGTACTCCTTGAAGGAATTTGCACCTGTGCTATCTCTAGTCTGGAAAATACATCCTTGCCTCTCTCCACGTGACTTTGTTAAAATTGCCCTTTTCAACACAGTCAGGCCGGGTCAGCTGTGGTGGTGCACACACTCAGTTTTCTACCTCCATACAGGTGTTAAATTAAATCCAAAGTATGAGGAGGAATCTTGACACTGAAAATGTCAGTGGGGTTCCTGCATCCCTGGGGCAAGCAGGTGTGAATTTATGTACCTGTGCATGCTCTGGAAGAAGAAAACTAAAACATGTCATTGCTCTATTTTCCTGAACTGCACCAGGTGATCTGATAATATTACAGCTGTCTCAGAGGGACTGCTAGGCAGAGGTGTGGGTCTGAAGAGGAGAGAATGAGCTTCGTCTTCTTGCACTCGGAAAAAAGTTTGTCTGAAAAAACTGCAGTTTTCTGAGCCTTGCCATGGACTACAGAATGGAGGTGACTTCTAGATCCAGAAATGTTTGGTTTAAAAATATTCCAGACTTTTTTTATTTCCCTCCTCATTAAATGAGGACACCTAACGTGCTGGTTTATTGCGACAGTTTAAGGAACAGAACCATTAGGATTCAGTTGGCAGTGCAAAGACAATGCACTAACTTTAGCTGAGCTTCAGTCATTAGACACATACGGTTTTTATTTTCCATGGCTGTGTCTGACATATTAAATTAGTTATTTTGCTCCTGTGTGTTGGAAGCAGCAGGAATTAGTGTAGTGTATAAATAACATACCTAGTAGAGCAAAATAAGGAAAAGTTAATGACCACAAGTACTGGAGAAAGAATTTCAGGTACTCGAGATCATGTTCAGGGAAAAAGAAACCCTAACTATTATGGATCAAATAATCTCACAGCTTTCAGAGAACTCTTTCCAACAGAGCACATGAATACTTAGAGTCTGTGTTTTCTAAGAGAAAATGAGTGACATTATTCCCATGTTACCAAGGGGAAAAACAAGAGCAAAAGTGCTTCACATTGCCAAGGCATGGCATATGCCTGTGGTGGGGACAGGGACAGCAGCCATCCAACTCCTGTTTTGTTCTGCAGGTTTAATGTCCAGGAAAACACTTTTCAGGCCTGAAGTCCTGTGAGTGAAATAGAAACCAAGGAAAGTTGCAAGGGCCAGTCATCTTTTTAGAGACTAATAATGGGATAATGTTAACCGATCCAGTTTTATTTTTTTAATTTAAATTTAATTCAAATTTTTAATTGTTCATCCCTCCATGGTTTTGTGGCTTACCTGAAGCTATGTGACAGCAGGTGCCTTGCCAGAAATATTTAGCAGGCAAACTTGTTACATCAACCTCCAAAACTGCCTCTTGCCATCTCAGAGCATCAATGGCCCATCAACCACTCCTGTGCCATTTGCTTTCTTCTCCCGTATTAATCAAAACTGGTCTTGTTTTAGCTAAGCTGACTTGCAATTTCCAGCACACCATAGCAGATTGCTAGAGAAATACTGAAAACTTCTGGAGCAGATGTAAAACAAGCAAACAAATCAAAGCAGTGGTTTGGATCTGTTGGAAGAAGTAAAAGCACAGCTTCCCAAATATGCAACCTATGAAATACTGCAATAGAGAACTAAAGAATACCTCTTCTAATGATACCTGTTAAATGTTGCTTTACAAAAGGAAGCAGTGCTTTTTGTCTTGGACAACTTGCAGCAAACTTTTGTCTTTTAATTCAGAGGGACTAGAAATATCAGTGTAACAAAATCACCTTCCTTTTTTTTCCTTTCTCCTCAAGCAGCAAGAAATTTGGTGTTCTGATTGCAAATGCCCTTAGATGAACACTGGGTGCACCACATGTAGTGGTGAAGGTAGTGAAGTCCATGATGATTTATTTTTCCTTGGAGTTTCCATCGCCAGGAAGTGAAAACTCCACTGATGAAACAGAAGAAGGAGAAATGTATGATGAGCCCTTGTGCAGGGCTCCCATGCAGGGAAGGATATTTCAGCAGCCCTTGAGCTGTGAAGTACCATGGCCAGCTGGCAGATGGAGATGTTCACCAGCACAGAAATTAGAGCTTGGGAAGTGTAGGTCTTGCTTAGCCCTGCAGGTGATTAAAGACTTGTGCCCTCAGCACAATGCTTTCTCCCAAATGGACAGGTACCTACCATGGGCACTCACTGGTCACATCCCTGTGATGGATGGGGCCACTTACTGCCAGCCCACATCAGCACAATCATCCCCTCTGGAGAGAACTTGCTTTTGCAGTGGGAAAGGTAGATGGTGGTGATGATGATGATGATGATGATGTTCATGGCAGTTGCTTTCTTTACCTGACTACTACTTCTGTCTTCTGTTTTGTAGGCTAGGTGTTGAGCACAGCAGTCTACACATCTATATTCCTGTGGCTGCCCTTAAGCTTAAAGGCTTTTTAGAAGAGTAAAGGGCTTCAGAGAAGCTGGCAGTCATCAATAGAATGCTTTAACCACAACATTATGGAGCAGCTTGGACCATAAAAAAGCTGTTTGGATACCTACAAGTTATTCTCAAAGAAAACTGTTTTCTTTGCATCTGTACACAATCAGCTGTTCTTTCAATCTCCAGAGCACTGAAATCATGATATTTTCGCCTAAACATCCACCAGATTGTGACCTGAGAAGTACAAGGCCTTGCATCCCAAGCAGTGCCTGGTTCTTTTCCCTGTACAACACACACTGGCCACAAGAACTACAAAGCACATTTCCCCCAAATCAGTGACTGATGTCATGTCACTGTGTGATGAAAAGAACGAGCTTCTGACTGCTCAAACCAAGAGTCTTATTTCCACCTGTTAAACAACATCTCTGTCTATCAGCACAGTCCAACACAGAAGAGCAGACAGACTAGATTTAAATCAATCAAAACTTTATTTAAAACTGAACTCAGAAAAAATGAAACTATGTACAGGAAAAACTATCTATGTAAAGAAACAAGACTGTACACCGCCTAGTCTCCAAGATCCTCCTGAGTCTGTCCAGAGAAGCAGAGGCACTCAAAAATAAATTGGATGGTATAGCCCTGGATTGAGTTCTGCTCTGCAGATTGGGCACATCTGAGCAGTCTCCAGGGCTCTAGGGAGGCATGTGCTGCAGAACAAGTGGCCACATAAAGTTGACACGAGCTCTCGTCCACTCTGCACAATCTGGAAGAAAGAAAATAACAGCAACATGTATTGGGAGGAAAGAATTCGAGTTTGCTGCTCTGTTGGCACCAGGCAAATGAGACCTGAGAGCATCTGCAATCAATTAGAACAATGAGGGACCAAAGGATCTGCCAGTGCCGTCCTGGCAAGGGCTTCTCCCTCTACATTCACCACCAAGAAGGGACTTGTGGAGCTTCCCAGCAAGGGCTGTGCTTCCAGCCAGCTGCCCACATCAGCCGACTGACTTGTGCAACTCCCCTTTTGGCTTTTTCCTCCTCCCACAAAGCACAAAGGATGACAAGAGGTGGAGCCTTACCTCCGAGTAAAAGTCCATGCAAATTGGACACTTAATAACAATTCCTGGCTCTGCACTAGAGGGAACAGAAGCAGAAAGAACATGCAGCTGTTAATATCATCACACTTCAATGGTTCTTCATACATAAAATCTCACCTAATCATGACACTACACTGACTAGCCCTGGCACATATCCTTTGAAGAAGCCTGCTGTCTTTAAGTCTCTCTTTCCTGCATTTAATGAGGATTTGGGGTCTCCCTGCCTTGAGCAAAAGAGCATCCTGGTTTTCACTAAGAGAAAGGTGCAGTCAGTCACCCTGCTCTGGCATTTGAAGTGAGAGCAGTCTTTAGCACTGGCCAGTTGGTGTTTGGAAACTTGGACTTCCAGCGGCTCATCAGGAACAGCTTGGGAATTACAGCATCCAGCTGTCCTCTGGGAACTATTCAGCCCGGAATATTCATTCCAGGAGCCAGTTCTAATGCTACAGAGTAGCATGGCTCTGGCAAAATCCAGACCCAAGAAGGAGCCTTTGGTCAATGCTGAATGCTGCAGCACTGAGTTCTTTCAGAGCAGTTCCATTCTGGAACAGAGAACTGAAGGAACAAAGTATTCCTTTGCTGTATGAATCCCAAGTGGTGGGATTTGTTCACCTACAGACGGAACAACCAAAACTTAAACATGTACAATTTCATTGGCTAAAAGCATTATGGTTAAGAATAGTGAAAGCCCTTGAGGTGGCATATTTAAGACCTGACACCTAAAAGGTCCATACTCAATTTCTCTCCTACATTGCCTTTCCCAAAGGCTCAAAGAACACCAGATTTATTAAAACCTGTGCCTTTCCCTTTCACCCCAAAAAAACACTTTAGAAAACCTTCCATTTCATTCTCATGTTCTTTGTCCACCCTAGTGCCACAGACACCTGGTTTAATTTAATCGGCCTAATGCATTGCATCTTTCTAATTCTGCTGGAGCACTCCCACAGCAGGACTTTGCTGTTTCTCTGCAGAACGGGGATTTTACTGTGCAGGCACCCAGCTTGAACTGCAAGATCTCCATGCCAGAAGCAAAGAAATCAGGGCTTGTGACATCCAGCACTGGCCATAAAAGCAGGACCTCCACAGCTGCCTGTGTGCAAGTCTACCTTGGGAAGAAGGGCTCCAGCTCCAGGAGAAAGGGAACCAGCTGGCAGCATTCCAGCAGGCAAGTTCTGCTGGAACTTGCCCAGCTGCTGCCTGCTGGCCCCATGATGCCAAGCCTCATTGGTATCAAGGGAAGTATTTCCATATCTAACGTGGCTACTAGAACTTGTCAGAAAAAGCAAATGCAATCCTGAGCTATGGCCTGTGACCAATGCCCTTCCTTGCCATAGCCCCACTCTCATCTCTAAGGTTCTGTGGTGTCTGCCCTGGGCTGTCTTTTTCTCCCTAAATGCAACTGGCATCATTTGATCATCATGTAACACAGGAGAAGTATGGAAATAAGTAGAGTAGGGAAGGCTTCAAAGATAAACCAGATAACTTAGTCCTACAGAGACAAGAAAATAAAGCACAAAATTCCATGTTTGGTAGGGCATGAGCCATACGTACGCTGAACGTTCAGTATCCTCCGCTGATGCCTGTTCTGCAGGGGCTGCAACAGCCACAGGTGCATCATTCCCTCCTGATCCGTCACCAGAGCCATCCACCTGCTCCTGACTGTTCACTACCACGCTTCTCCCTTCTTGTCCATGCACTGTAATTGAATTTTCAGACGTTAGATCTGTTATTCCCTCTCTCCCTGGAGCTACCCTTCAAATGAGTTCTAGAAATAGTCAGTAATGGTTCCTATTTTAAATGGACTCTGTTCATCTGGGTTAAAAACAATCTGAAACAAACTACTTTCCCAAAGAGTAAGGCTGAACCTTTCCAGACATTGTGACTACTTGTGGATGCTAAATGCAAAAAGCAAGCAGGAACACCCAGTCTGTGTGAAACTAAGTCACACAAGCTTCTCCCTCTGGCCTGAGAAAACATAATGAAAAATCCAAACAAGTCCTTGGGAAAGGACAGCAATCTTTGCAGGTGTTGTTTAGAATCCTTGTTGTTTCCTCACCAGAAACAGTCAAGGGGTGCTGTTCCAATTAACCAGTGATAGTGATGTGTAAGTTTCATGACCAATGAGAGCTTTACCTCTCAGACCTTCTCAAACACATCTGTAAAAGAAGATCTGGAATAATAAATCTTGCTCTCTTGGACAAAGCAACTAAGAGAGTCATATCATACTTCTTGGTGCTCTTAATACAGTACGACAACTACTCTGCTACGGACCAACACAAAACCTTTGCTTTGTTCACTCTACACACAGCTAAAAAGGTAATTCTCAAGGACAGTCCCTGGAAACTACAAAATTACTTGGAGCAGTGTCCCCTTAAAAATTGTCATCATGTCCCTCCTGACTTAAGGTAATTTGAAAATGGACTTCTGTGGGATGCAAAATGTAGAACATGTAAAAGATCTCTTAAGGAAGGATGCTCTTCGTATTGATCTATTTCACCCTTGTATATTTTCAAGCCAAATCAAGCGGAAGGGAGATTTAATCCATGAAATAGACAGCAACTAACAAATAAGCTCTAAGTGATGCCCATGGGTTAGAAAAACAAATCCCTTGTTGGTAGAATTGCCTTGTTAAGCTTCACGCCATGGCAGGCTTCAAGGAGCTCAGACCCAGGGAAAGATTAACAAAGCTTCAGGAGAAGGATGCCCACTGAGAGTGGACACAAAGAATGCAGAACTGAGGGGCCAAAAGGACATCCAACACAAGTCCCAAGATTAGGAAGCAACTAAGAAACCCAACGCTCCTGAAATCACCTTTGACTGGTAAAAAGTAATTCCTGCAGGGGGAGATTGTGACCAGCCCAAAAGAAGAGAGAGACCTGAGCAATGGACGGATTGGACTAATTCTAGGGAGAAGTGAGACAATTGGTAACCAAAAGAAGGGAGAAAACTCATTAGGAAGATGACCGTGTCACTTGTAACCAATCAATACCAATTTCTTTGTTTGTTCAAATTTGTAAATAATGGAAGTTTTGATAGTGAGTGTGTCTGTGAGGTGAAATAGCACTGAGTACCCAGACTGGTGCAATACTGAAATAAACAATCAGTGTCTCTCCCAAGTGTAGAACTATTGACCTGTTGCACCCCAGTAACAAAATCCAGTTTTTGTGGGCAACATCTTGACCAAGTTCAAGAGAGATCAATTTTAAATGGCCTGGTCTGTAACAGCCAGAGGGTCAAGAAATGCTGTTTAACTCTCAGAAAAAGCAGGCATCAATGACTTCTGCAATTCCATTCTCCATGTGATACTAATCAATCACTAATCGATTAAAACTGTAGCAAGTATCACCAAATTCAAGTTCCTTCTGCTTAAGTATTCAGCCTCAACTGTTATGGAAGCGATTTTCCACTGTGTCTGATAGAGGCCACCACACACACATTGGATCCATTCTCTAAGACACTGGCTAGCAGCTTCAGCCTGTCCTCTGCCTTTTACTAAAAGCACTTTCAACCCCTGCTGCTTGAGGTGCTTGGAAAAGAAAAAAAATGATTACATTCTAGATAAAAGTCCATTACCAACTGTAAATCATCAACTCACCTTCAGGAAACTTCCAGTGATGCACATGAGAAGGGAAAGAAAAGAAAATACAGTTAGATTTGGTGAGCCCCCTGTGCTGCATGCAAACCTCAGCTCAGAAAGCAGTTCTAGCAGAGGAGTGAGGAAGGCTAGGCTATCACCCTCCAAGTTTGCTTAAGAACATTCAAAGCAGGAGCACAAACAGCTGCTGCCCTGGAAACAACCAAGTGGCTGCTGCTGATTCTGCTCACATTGATGCAACAGGGTACAAAGAGAGGCAGCTTAAGAACCACCTGAAAACCCTCCTCCCTCCTCCCCTCTTCCTGTGCCCTAATTCAATTTGGCCTGGAGCTGTTTCTTTCCCTTGTTCTCCCCAAAACTGGAAAATTCTGCTATTTGAACTCTAAACACTTCATGTTAGATGAAGGAGCTGCTGAAGAAAGGAAACCACAACAGGCATTGGCAATAAAGAACTCTATCAGTCAATGATAGAATTACAAGGAGCACATGGATCTGCCAGTGCCATCCTGGCAAGGGCTTCTCCCTCTATGGACACCACCAAGGAGGGACTTGCAGGAATGGGCAACTTGGAGCTTCCCAGGAAGGGCTGTGCTTCCAGCCAGCTGCCCGTAGCACCCATCTAAAACAACTGAGTTGTGCAGTGCCCCTCTTTTTCCTTCCCCTCCCACACATCAGAAATGACAACAACATGTGGGTCCTCACCTCTGCATTGTCATCCTCCCAATTTGGAGGACTAACGAGACCTCCTGGCGGTTCACTAGAGGGAGCAGAATCAGAAGAACATGCAGCCATCAATTTCACACAGCACACAGGCTTACCAAAATATATAATTGCAGAAATTGAAGTAACCCCTTATTCTAATTTAGCAACATCCCAGCCAAGAAACACAGTCAAGTGCACGAGCTTTTATGTTCTGCAAGCATTTCCGTGTATCACAATCCATAAGGTAAGAAATTTTACAATAATGACTTCCTGTCAGAGAGGAAATATTTCTCCTGGATTTTGCTGGTTTTAGGGGTTTTTCCCATTACTTCTCTTCCAGACAGGCCACTGTGATTCAAGTCAGAATTCTCCAAACTGAATCAAGTAGAACCCAAAAGATTGGCAAAATCCTGTGTCTACGCAGAAATTACATCAGAAATTACACTTTGGAGAGACCCTTTATCTCTCACATACAATTCAATATCTCTTGGTTCCTGTTGGAGGTTGCTCGCCAGTACTTGGTTTGAATTCTCTGCTGATCCAGAATCCAATGGGTACTGCTGGCTCCCCTCCCAGTCCTGCAATGGGGTAAAAAAGGAGACAGATTATGAACAGCTCAAAGCCACCCCATCCTGTTTCCCCATTTCAGTTCCCTAACTGGATTTGGGCTAGAAGATTTTCTTTCCCTCATTAGCGCTGAACACTTGGTGTTGGATGAGCAGCTGCTGAGAAACGGAAACCACAGCCACAGGAATTTGGGGCAAAATATTTGCTGCTCTAGTGGCACCAGGCAAACAGGACTTGGAGTATATGCAGTCTGACAGTCAGTGCTAGAACTATAAGGAACACATGGATCTGCCAGTGATCCTGGCAAGGGCTTCTCCCTCTATGGATACCGCCAAGGAGGGACTTGCAGGAATGAACAACTTGGAGCTTCCCAGTAAGGGCTGTGCTTCCAGCCAGCTGCCTGTGGCATCCCACCTAAGACAACTGAGTTGTGCAGTCCCCTCTGGCTCCTCCCCTCCCACAAAGCAGAAAGGACAAGAACATGTGATAAGAACATGATCCTCACATCTGTAATGTCATCCCGCCATGTCGGAGGACTCTCAAAACGATCTGGCCACTCGTCAGAGTTAATAGAACTGAAAGAACATGCAGTTGTTAATTTCACAGTGCACAGAGGGCTACCAAGACATAAAATTGAAGAAATTGAAATAACCCCTTATTCTAATTAAGCAGCATCCCATCCCAGAAATACAGTCAGTGCAAGAGCTTTAACGGACTGCAAGCATTTCAGTGTATCACAATCCATAATGTAAAGAAACATTCAATAATGACTTCCTGAATGGAGAAGAAAGGTTTCTCCTGGATTTTGCTGGCTTATAGGGGTTTTTTTTCATTAGTCCCCTTCCAGACAGGACACTATGGTTCAAATCAGATTCCTTCTCACAGAATCAAGCAGAATCCAACAGTTTGGCAAGAACCCGTGTCTACCCTATATCAGCAATGACACCTTGGGGAGACACATCATCTGTTACATACTCATCATTGTCTCTTGGCTCCTCTTCATTGTCACTGGGCCAAAGCTCAGCTGAATCCTCTGTCTCGCTGGAATCCAGGGGATACAGCTGACTCTGCTCCCTGTCCCGCTCCTCTGAGTCTTCATCCTCCCTACTCAGAGGACAAGCGGGATCTGCAGGCTGTGCACTAGAGAGAACAGATCCAGAAAGAACATGCAGCCATTTCAACATGGAGCCAATCATTTCCCTGGGCACCAAGGGTTACCAACAAATAAAATGCTGGTACTTAAAACATCCCCTATTCTGAATATGAAACATTCTCACCCGGAAACACAACCATTGCAAGAATTTTTATATACTGCAAGCATTTATGTGTGCCATTCTCTGACATTCAAATTTAGATGGACCGCTTCTAGGAAGCTAAGGCTTCACAAACAGAGAAGGAAGGTTTCTGCTGGATTTTGCTGAGTTTGTTTTAGTTCTCCTCCAGGCAGACCACTATATTCCAGGTCTGAATAGGGTCTGCACAGCATTCTGCAGAACGCTACAGCTTGGCAAAAACCTCTTTCTGCCACATATATGAAATCAGAGTTTTAATAGACACTTTCTCTCTCACATACCCATCATCTTCTCTTGCTTCCTCTTCATCATTCCTTGCCAGTGGCTCAGCTGAATTGTCTGAGGCCCTGGAAAGGTGTGGCTGCTGCTGGCTCTGCTGCAGGGGTGGAACAGGGTAGAAATGGACACACTTAGGAACCAGTGGAACTTTACACTTCCTGCTCCCCCATTTCAGTTCCCTAATTGGATTTGGGACAGAGCTGTTTCTTTCCCTCTTTCTCCCACAAACTGGCAAGTTCACCTGTGATAGCCTGAGCACTACTTTTTAGAGGAACAGCTACTGAAGAGAAAAAAACCCCTCTACCCAAACCTGCTCTTGTGTTTGGTGTAAGTGGAGCTGGGTCATGCAAAGGCTGTTGTGAAATTTGAGGCCTTTCCTTTGCATAGGTTCAGGAACCACCCTGTCAGGATATAACTCCCATGCAATGTTTGCTGCATGTGTCTGCTTTGCACAGCAGCAGAGGCATGCCAAATTTCAGCAGACACACTGCTCTCAGGGCTGCATCAAAGCATATTCTTTCAAAATAGTAGGGGAAAAAGAAAAAATCCCAAATGAGCCCCTTTTAAAGACTTAGAGGAATAAGAAACAGAATTAGAGTGTGCTCCTGTCAGCTGCACTTGCTTTTTACACCTCAGTGACAGGGGGACCTTAAACTGATGCTGCAGCTAAAACACTTCTTCAAATCAAAGACTTCATGTGCTCTCTTTTGAATCACTGAAGCAACAACCTATTTTAGCTTGTTCATCCACTCTCTGCAACTGATTCTCAGGCATGCAGATGTGTTTGAGAGTGTGTTTGGGGTTGACTAGGAACTGTGTCTAATGGGGTAAATCAGAGCCGTCTTTCAACCTTGGAGGCCAGGGGACTTAGTAAGATTCCAGAGGGCAAGAAAATTCATGTGGATGCAACATGGAGAGGAGTGTGCCAGTCACTACTTACCACAGGAGATTCTTCGTCATTGATGGTGATGACTTCAGGCTCCGGAGAATGGCCTGTGAGATCTAAGACTTCTTCACCTGTTGAAAAAGAGAAGGTTGGAACTGAGGTCAGAGATTGCAGAGGAATGAAATGGGCTGCCACTGTGGAACAGACTGTGCTTGGATTCACTGTGCCTAAGGTCTCTTTTTTTCAGGAATGTGTTCAACATTTCACTCAAGCTTTGCCCTCAATAATCCACAGGGAGCATTGCCAGCCCTGTCCTCTGAAGGGGCAAAGCAAGAGGAAGAGTAGCTGAGCTGCTCACAAGTTCTCTTGGATGACAACAGCTTACGGCAGGTTTACCCCAACAGATCATTCCTCTCACACAGGGGAATGTTTAGCACACAGGAGGAAAAAAAACCAAAACTAGAGGGGATGATAATTTTACAGTACCATGCTGTCCATGCTCCCCTGAAGAATGGGCCACAGCTAATGACTAACTTTTCTTCATCTTTCTCCAGCTTGGCAGATCCCTAACTCAGCCTGCCACCGACACTGTGGCAGCTGCAGTCACTGCCAGCTCCTCAGAGCACACATCCAGGTGTTTGAGCAGCACCTGGGGCCTTTGCTACACAGCTCATCTCCCACTAGAGGCCAATGTATAGAGTTCAGTAACAAACCAAAACAGCGGCCAGTGGGCTTGTTGTTTAGGGATGCCATACCAGGTGCTTCCTCCACCCCGAAGGTTCCCTTCCTCACCAGGACAGGGCCTAGGAACTGGCAAAAGCGCACGTTCAAATGAGCTCCACCCTCCAGAAGCAGGATCTGTTCTTACCAGGCTCTAGAGCAGGTGAACAACTTTCCTCACAGTCTGTTGGCTCTGTCTGCCAAGTTCCATCTGCTTTGGAGGGCAGCAGCCTGCTCTGTTTCCGAGGTGGACAGGAATCACACCCCTCTCCCGGGCGCTTTCGCTGACGCTGAGAGAGAACAAAGCCTTAGCATTTTCTGTGGCACTCATATTAACATGCCACTTGCTTTTTGCCACACCAATGACAGCACACAAGGATACAAAAACACTCCTGCAAAGGCTGCAATATGCATTCAAGGGTGCTATGGGCCATTCCCACCTAAGTGCATCTCCTCAGAAAAAAGACATCACCCCTGATCTCCAGCAAGCTGCCTCACCAAAAAAGAGCCTGTCCCAATGGCTTGAAAATTAGGAGACCAGTTCCCAATTCTAGCAGGCTACTACCCACAATGTAAGCATTTCTGTATTACTGCTAATACCCACAGAGATCCAAAACCTTCAATATCCCAGAACATAAAATTACTTGAAATTTTCAAAGGTTTCCATTCCTGTTCATTTGCTACAAACTCTTGAAATACTTCCTAGAAGTACCCCATAAAATGTTTCAAGATTCAGAACAGCACTGAGTAGCAACGTACTTACTGAGCTCATGGTGTTTTCTGATCTAATAGCACCGGCAAAGTAGGTGGGACAAACACCAGAAAAGGAATGTCAGGGATTTGATCAATCCCTTTTGCTCCTTTGGGCAGCCCACTGCAGATTTTTTGGAGTGACACAAAATTGTTGTTCCAAACCTATCAGAAAAGTACAGGGGAGATTATCTATTTGGAATGCAAATTTTCTTGAATACCCCCATGCCCCAAGACTCCCATTCCCAAGTCTTCAGGTCTTGTTCAAAGCTAGAGGGGAAGTCCGTGACTCTGGCACTTGAGCCCACCTGCAGCCCACGCTGCAGCCCAGACCAGCCCCTCAGCATGACAATCAGAATTGTCAAGCGTTGTCTGCACTCACCTGTACAGCCACTCCAGAGTTTGGCTCACAAATGTCAGCAGACGGCTCTCTCTTCCCACCCGGGATGGAGAAGACGGATGCTCTGTGTCTGCTGCACAGCAGAGAATCCGTCAACTGGCTCAACAGACTCAGTGTGAACAGAACCTTTGGAGCA
The DNA here is from genome assembly GCF_971803275.1 of Cyanistes caeruleus. Classification (NCBI taxonomy): domain Eukaryota; kingdom Metazoa; phylum Chordata; class Aves; order Passeriformes; family Paridae; genus Cyanistes; species Cyanistes caeruleus. The sequence continues at coordinate 49,288,303 of NC_141705.1, forward strand.
GGAGTGCCCCTGGCAACCGGTGCCAACATTCCATGCCCAGCTAACGGGGCTGCGCTTTGCTCACCCATGAACTTCCAGAAGGCCATGGAGGCACCGCAGCCATGGCCTGGTTCTGCTGCCACCCGCTCCATCAGGGTGCTCAGGGCCCCGTCCTGCCTGGCCTGGAACCTTCCAGGGACAGGGCATCCACAGCTTCTCTGCACAGCCTGTTCCACTGACTCACCACCCTCCTGGCTCTTGCAAACATCTGCTCTCAACCTTCCCCTTCCACGTCTAAAACACTTCCCCCATGGCTCTCTGCCCCCTCTGGGCACTGGAAGGCCACAGTCAGGCCTCCCCGGCCCCTGCTCCTCTCCCGGCTGCACAGCCCCGGCTCTCCCAGCCTGGCTGCACAGCACAGCTGCCCCAGGCCTCCACACATCCCCAGGGCCGCCTCCAGCCCTGCTCCACAGGCACATCCCGCTCCTGCTGGGCCCAGCTGGACACAGCTCCGCACGCGCGGCCTCACGGGCACAGCTGCGCCTCCCGCCGCCTTCAGCCTCAGGCACCTGAGCACCACTGGAGCCTTCCTGTGCCCAAAGAACCCACACCAAAACACACCTGCCCAGAGAAAAGAGAAATTTAAACCCTTCCTTAACCCTCCTCCTCCAGCTTTATTGGTCTCTTGCTGCTTTAACTCTTATGGGACTGCTCTAACTTGAACCCAACTAAATAGCAATTAAAACAGAATCAAAGTTTGATGGAGTTTGTTGGTTTTTTTTTTTTTTAAATTGTTGAAAGGATCTAACCATTCAGATCCTTATTTCAAGTTTTGGAAGACTAGACATTTTCAGGTGTTCAGCTATTCCTTTGACAGCATTTCCCAACAGGCCTGAGGAGCTTTGCTCTGCTCCCAGGGACAGCACCTCCCTCCTGAGGCCCTGTTCTGCTATCCAAGGTGACAAAGCAAAAAAAGCAGAATTAATAATCAGTTTTCCTTCTAGCCACTCTGCCACAGGACCTGGGTTCAGAGGGATGGGCTGGGGCTCCTGAGAGCACCAGGGAACCCCTCTCAGCCCTGCCAGATGCAGGAATGCTCCTCAGCCCCTGGTCCCTTTGCTTGGGTGCCCTCTGGTGTGGGGAGAACAGTGGCAATTGATCCAGTGCTGAATAAGGATATTTTCATCTCATGCTTTACATGACAAAGATAATTTCTTACAATTTTTCAGTTATTACAATTTTTGCTTTTAGATATTTGGCAACATGTTGAGTGTTTAAGAGTGGGTGGGGATGACTTTCCCAGTATTTTGAGTCCTGTTTCTGGGAGATGATGCAAAGTCTTGCTCTGGTCATCACATTCACATCCTTAATTTCTCATATTCAGTGCTTTGAGGCTGGTATGAGGTACTGAATTATTTATATATTAAATACATATTTGGAATTGTTTTAGCATCTTAACATTTTAATATGAAGTGTTAAATCTCCTTTAGGATTTTTCTTATCTAATCCTCTGCCCTTTGTTCCTCACATTTTTGGAAAGCAAAAGTGGTTAAGATGAAGTCTGAAGGAGTCTGAAACATCCCATGTGCTAAAGCATGTGCCCACTCATGCTCCAGGTACAGCTCAGGTTGTCTAAGTGGACTCAGTACCGTGTGTATTTTGGGACAGGACTGGATGACTTTTAGCAGAAATGTGTCATCACAGGTAAGGGACAGGGGAACACTGAGGAAGAGGGGCAGATTTTAGTCAGTCAAACATCTGAAGGCTCTAGGGCTTGATCTCCCTCATCCCTGCTGGACAGTGGCATCAGGGACTGGGAGATCTTTACTTTAAGGCCCAACACATTTTAATTAAAGCTGCTCTTGAAAATATTCATCGCTCGGTAGTGAGAGGGAGAGAAATTTCTTGCCCTTTCACTGCACATCCCAGGGAAGCTGCAAAGGCCACATTCCTCTTTCATCTCCTCCTGTGTGGATCACCTTTGTAGCAGGGTGCAAGACCTTTGAAACACCCACTGCCTTTTCCATTTTGGGAAGGAAGAAGTTTGCATCTACTAACTTCCAAAAATAAAACCCAACAGCCTAAACTAAGCCCATATTGAGCTGGCTTGGTATATTAAACACCTGGAGATAGAGCATCTGTGTTTTTATATGATTAGCTATGGTTTATCAGGAATTTTTGGCAGGAGAAGACAGCTCAAGGAGCAAGAAACCCAGGGTTCACTGGATAGGGGTTGTCAGCTCTGTACTCTCCCAAATCAGGGATACCCTGAGGATCAGAGCAAGGGCCATGAAGTAGTGAAAGAAGGGTGAATGTAGTATAGGACGTTGTATACCAAAGCACTGCAATCACTCATGAAAAGAAAACCTACAATGACATGAGAAAACATGTGTTCCACCCAGTGCCGCCTCCCTCTCTTTCTGACTTTCTCTAACAACCAAAATTATTTTGATCTGAGGGCAGACAAACAACTGGATTGCACGAGGCAGCAAAGATCCAGTAACCAGCCCTGTCTTTCAGCCCCATGACCATGACCGTGGCTGCCCACAGGATCCTGCCCATGGGCAAGTTGGTTTCCCTACTGGGAAACCCAAGCCAAAAAGTGCTGCATCACCCTCATGGGCTGCCTGGGACACGTTATTGGTGGGAGGCAGCCAGACACCCAGCTTCCCACACAGCTTGGCTCAGGGACAGGTCTGCAATCCCTACAGCAATCCTGCAGACCAGTCCCTCTAAATCCACCATAGGGATGTGGGGAAATAGACAAGGATTACCAAAAGAAGCCCCAAAAAGATGATAGTCTTGGCAAATGATAATTTGTATCAGTCTCACTGAGGATTGCATTTCACTTCATGCGTCAAAATGTGCTTTTGCTTGACTCTAGCAATGGTTGTGATTTCAGAGTATGTTTCCTCAAAGACTGTTCAAAGTAATACCATTTTTTACCCTCCCTGATGGTAGGCAGTAGGGGGTGGCTTGTTCTGTGGAACAAATACGTCTCTGATTTCCTTCTCTCATTTTTTACTAATACTCCATAGAGGTTTGAAATTCCTCTACAGAGTCTACATGGTCTTGAAAGCTGAGCAAGATTTATAGCTTGCTCTGGATCTGAGACAACATCTATGAGTGTGCTTGCAGGGAAATGTGCATATAGGACTTTTCAGGCAGTAACCAGACAGGGAATCTTTTTCCATATATAGCTTATGTTGCTTGTTCATACCTCAGGCCTAACACTAGGAAAACTCATCTTCATAAATTGCTTTCTTATGAAGGCAGGTATCATACAGCATTTGATACAGTGTTAGGCAAAAATTATCTCTAAGAATGGGGTCACTATGGTAACCGCTTCTTATCTCAAAATCAAATAGCTGTTATGGCTGTAATTAAACAATATATGATTTCTACCAAGAATTATCCTGAATTATAACTCATTTTCTGTCACTAGCTGGAATTATTTTTATTGCCCCCAAAGGCATCAGCATTTCATCTAATTCAGGAGTACAGAACTTCACAGAGAGAGACTATACTCTGCTTTGAATCTACTGTTAGAAATCATGGTCAATGACTTCTTAAACCTCTTAAATATTTCAACAGACTCCACAAAACATCAGTAATAATTTCTGGGGAAGGCAGAAGATAAACAAGGTCTCCTGAAACTTGTGTTTTATTGCAGCTAGCCACATGTCCTGAGCCCAGTGGTGCACAAGAGGGCCAGGTTTGCTGCTGTACACAGGGAGTGGGCAGGCCACAAACTCAGATTTTCTTTTGGCTTAAGCAGAAACTTTATTTTAAAACAAACAAAAAAAGAGATTGAAAAAAAGAAGAAAACCTCTCAGCTCCTCTTCCTTGGGCACTTTTGCCTATGACTTCTGTTCTCAGGAGCAAGGTCATGCACATAAACCTTGGCAGACTACCAGGACACAGTAACATCATTCACAGGTCAATCACTGTGACTGCCCTTAAAACCATGACATAAGCAACAGGAGCACAGTGCTCCACCTAGGCCAAATCAAGCTAATGGCAAAACTGGTCTCCAAATCAAGGGGAACAAACCCACCTTACGATTAGGTGAGCTGCACCACCTGGCTGTGATGAGAGTTATCCACATGTGGCTTCAAGGAGGAGCAAAGCCACCAGTGCTAATATGAACCACTTCCAAGGGAGTAGAAGTAGGGTGGTTTTATTTTCTTCTTTTTAGCCTGAGGCTGTACTAGCTCAGAAGATTTTTAGAAGGATTTTTTGGTACTCACACCTAGGAGGTTTGTTTGTTTGTTTGTTTGTTTTAGTGGGGGGAGGACTGCAGATGGTTTGTTCTCTAGCTAACACATTATTGGGCAAATATACACCTATGTTCTATGTAAATATCAATAGAATTGTTTGCCTGAGTGTTCCTTTTTTTTATTTTTCTCTTTCCAAGAGGGAGGTAAAACAAACATTTATTTTTCAAAAAAACCTGTACATTTTTGAGGCACTTGTTTCTCCATACAGTTGTGAATCCCTGTGGACTCTTGAGTGTTTTCTCCTGGAAGTGAATTTACTGGCTGCAGTTATTCCAGCAGGAAACCATGGAAAACTTTTTGGTGCCTAAAATGAGCTTTCTCTTCCTGATCTGGAGAAGTAGCTTCTTGTGTTCCAGATGAGCAGTGATGCTAACTTAGTGAGCCATGGACTAATATTTTTTATTCTTTTGGAACTGTTCTGGCCATCCATGCACCCCAGTGGCTCTCAGTGGAAGAAGATTTATGAACCATCGAGTTACCTAAAGAGTTTTGGAAAAGGACCCTGTAAAAACCCAGAACCCAAATATGTTTGTGGAGCCAGAGCATTGTACCCAGGACACTGCAACTCTTCCTGCAGTGGCACAGCCTGAGTTTTGGGTCTTGCACTGGGATGCTCTCAGCACTGACTACAGACTCCTCATTACAAGTATAACACTGTGGACATGTGGATATAACAGGTAAATCTCATGAGTGGTGCATGGCTTCATGATGCATGGACTAATAAATAGCTTAAGCTGCTGAAGCACATTCCAACAAAGCACAGTTCAGAGGTGAGTTGGCTCTGGCATGCCGTGCAGGGGGCAGGAGAGGATGCTAGCAGTGGGAGGGCTCTGCAGGCTCCTGCTGGGCTGCTTCCCCAGGTGTGCAGGGACACTGAATGGGAGGGGCAGCATCAGAGAAATGCCCTTAGGCAGAGGGGCTTTCCTGACCCTGCACTCTGCCCTGTCGCTGTTTCAGGGACAGGACTAAGTGAAAGGCAGCTCTTTTGGCAGAGGAACTGAACCTTCTGGCCTTGAGGCTTTTCTGTGACTTTGCCCTGGGCATCCATTCCTTAGCTCTACTGCAGAGCATCAGTATTTTGACCTTTCCTCTGTTGGCTTTTTCCAGAGCCTCCCTGCTGGTTTCTCTGTTCTTCCTTGGCAGCTCAAGCTAATGTTTTTTCCCCCAAATCCTAGGCTGGTGGCTGGTTTATTTTTTTTTTCTCTCTTCAGTTTTTGAAATATCCAGTAATTCTCCATTTTTTTCCTGTGCTGCTGCAAAAATGTCACAGCTGAGCTGTGGTTCAAGCTACAGGAAAATATCCTGTGCCCACCCCCAGAGCAATCAGGTTTTGCACTCATGATGGGTTTAATGTCAAGCAGTGTCTTCAAGTGGGATGTCATTTGCAGGGGCTGGATCTTTGCACTGCCATGAATTGTTAGCCTCCTCTGCCACCCTCATCTTTTTAGTTTCATGAAGGCAGTTGCTTGCTGGCATAGCCCTACCCTTAAATTCAAGAAATGAACTTGTCTGTGTTGACACTCCAGACTACACTTTTAGTTTTCAAGAGAGGGTGTCTGCAGTGTGAAATCCTGCTCACCACCTATGGTTCATAGTCACCTATGTGCTTCATAGTCCCAGCCAGTGGGAACAACAACCCCTCCCTTTACGAGCTGGTCCATGAACAGTGGTGTTGAGAAGTGCTGTGAGCAGCAGGAAAAATGGTGTGTTAGTGCTGCACCCTTGAAACTGAACTTGAAACTGAAGAAAGGAGGCCTTTCTTTACCTGGCCCTCTTATTTTGAACAGACTTCCCCTTCCCAACTCTCCCAGCAGCACTTAGGGTCAGAAACAGAAGAGACCATCAGAAAGAATTTTGGGGGAGGGGACTCATCTGCAGCACTGCAATTTCGGAGGTCCTTGTGCTGAACTCTGAGGAGCCCTTGGCAATGATAATTACTCAAGATTGCAGAGGCTCTGCAATCAGAGCCATGCTAAGCTTGGAGGAGCCTGCTTCAGTTTGAAGTACATTAGCCTGCTCAGTACTGGAGAGCAGAAACCAGCATGATGCACCCTCATGCCGTGAAGTGAGAAACAAATCCTGCTGTTTGAGCTGGCTACCAGGATGGGGTGGCTCTTCAACTACCTTCTCACACTGAATTAATTTCCTCATCCTCTGGAGGGGGTAGGACAAGATGGTCCTTGCCCATGGGTATCAGAAAGAAGGGAGACTTGCTCACAAAACTTGTTGCCCTCATAGAGTCAGGTGTAAAGGTGGTCAGGAAAGGAGCAGCTGTCCTGGCAATGCTGCGACTGTCCTCGGTGGCAGTGGAGCCTTTCCTCCACCTCTCTGCCGAGCATTCATCCTTTGGATGATGAGAATACATTTTAGTCAGTATTTTCTAAATGTTGGAGCATCCACAAAAGGCTTTTCATTCTACAGTTTTCAGCCATCATATATATATATATATATATATATATATAGGAAGAAAAATTATCCTAAATCATATCTTTCAATGGCTACAGGAAACTACTTACTGGTCTGGTTCCTACCTCATGTAAGAAGGAAAATGTGTGCAAGTGGGTTTGCCCCTCATCATTGATAAGTTGAGTTCTGTTACAGTTCTTACTGCTGTTTTGTGACTAAGCTTTGGGAAAACAGCTTGGGAACTGTTGAACATGACAGGGACCCAAGGCCCTGACTCATTTGTTCATCCCACTTTATAAAATAATTTAATAGAAAATAATTTAAGTGTGGACTTAATTGTGCCGCTGAACTGGGACTTAAGAGTCAGGTCCCTGCTGGATTCAGTTCATCTTAAGCAGATATTTATTAGAGCTTGGGCAAAGCCACTGGTATTTTGCTAAAAGTGTTTCATAAAAATGCTGTTGGTGACCTTGGTCACCAAACAACAAATTGGTGTTGGTGAACTTGGACACCACCACACAGGCATTTTGGGAAACAAGTGAGTACCAACCGTTGTTGTGCTGGGTGAATCATATGGGAAAGGGGGAAATTTGGCTAATTTGGCTAATTTTGCTCTTCTTAAGGCAGTCAGCCATATTGATGTGAGTGGCAAATGGGAGAGCCAGGTGAAAGTCAGCTATGACAGAGTCCATGACAGCCTGCAATTCATTTTTGGAGGAAAACTGTCAGTAAAAAGGATCTGGTCATCATTAAGCTCCAGCAGAGTTTATTCTAATTTTGTCAAACTGACTCCTTGATTAAATGGTTGCTTTACAGGGAATTGGAGAAGTACTGGATGTGTGGTAGCAACAGGTAGAGGTTGTCATCCCGATTCTTCTATTTTCTCTGAACTCTGAGAAAATATTTTCCACTTCTGAGAGGCTCTTCTCCCAAAATCTACGAATCCCTCCCTGAGCAGACAAGATGAAAGGTGGGGAGGGAGGGAACACCCTTGTTTCTGTCAGAGCCACCTGCTGCTGTACCTCAGCTATAGATGATACTTTAGCTTTCATTTTCCAAACAGTGTCCAGACATTTGTCTTTTCTTAAGGGAAGACTTAATTCCTTTTGTGAACTCATTTTGGGTTATAATGTGACTATATTTCAATGCCTCTTATTAATCCCATATTTAAGGCAAGCATAGTAAAAATGTGAGAGAAAGACCTACAGTTTGGTTTTGTTTTGGTTTTTTGTTGTTGTTGTTTGGTTTTTTTTGTTCTTTGAAGGTCTTTTTTTTTCTCCCATGTCCAGGGTGTCCTCTGGGTTTCAACCCAGTAGCCCCTCCATCTTACAGTGCTCGTCTGAAAGAGCCACAGGACATGCACCAAGGCATTTGGTGGGGCAGAGAGAGATGAACTGGATTTTTGCATTGTACTACTTTTCTTCCCTGTACATGGCAGGGGATGAGGCCAGATACACCTTGGTGTTCGTTTCTAAGGCTGGGTTTGTGATGCAAAGTTGTGCTGGGGCTGACAGTGCACTGCCAGCTCTTGTGGGCTGCAGCATCCCCTGCACCACTCAGCGTCCTGCCAAGGTGTGTTCCCAGAGAGGCCTGAGGGCCCACCTTTAATTAACACCTTCCCATCCAGGCTTTCAATAACCTTTCATAGTTTCAGGGTGTTGTGACTTTCACCAAAATAAACAAAAACGGAATTTGCCAATGGACAGGGAATGTTGCTAGCTGCTGTCCCAGCAGCTCCCCACTGTGTGGCAGAGATGGTTTTGCAAAAGGCCCTAAATCCTTCTGAGCAGCTGCCAGGGAGCATCCCATGCAGAACATGAACCAAGTAGAAATGCAAAGCTCATCTTGCATCTGTCTTATCTTAAGAAATTCTTAGCGTGCTAAGGACACTTATATTACAGTATTTGTACCTTTTTAATTCATAAGTGAAAGCGATGTGGAGTATCATATGCGATAATGTCTGAGAGCTGAATGACAGAGCTGTCAGCTGCAGGACACTGAAATGACAGCCCTTTAAAGTGCTGTCAGGTCTTGTTGGACACTTTTATTATAATACTTATTTTAGCCTCAGGAAGACAAATCCATTGTGTCTTGCCTTTCTGGGGGTCTCCTTAAAGTACTGCTATATAGTGGTGGAATGTTTAACAAAGTGGCTTTCTTGAAGTTGACTGCACTGTAGGTAAGATCTCCTCCCTTCCCAGAGATGGGAACAACACCAATGCCCCAGCCAGAGGCTTTGAGCAGGTTTCCCAAGACACAGAGAACTTTTCCAGGCCTCGTGGCCCTTGCCTTGTCAGCATCTGATGGATGCAAAAAGTGCAAATGATCTGCTTAACCACACCGCCAATTCCTCTCCTATGGGAAGAGCCCAGCTCCTTCCCAGCTGGAGGAGGTTTGGTGCAGTGTGGCAGTGCCACAGCAGAGCTTCCCCTAAACCCACCCACAACCATTAAGTCTCCATTACAGGATGCTGAATTCACTCTGCAAATGAAAGATAATATCTCCTGAGGAAAATAAACTAAAAGCGGGGAAGGGGATTGGCAAAACAAAAACAACCCTTCCCACTGCAATAACACTTTCAATTAAGAACAAAACGGAGCAGGAAGCTTTGAAGCTTGACTTCGGGCAGAAAGAAAAGGCCCTCTCTGAGAGCCCCGGGTTTCTGTAGGCACAGCACAGCGGCTGCTGTCTTCTTTTAACGTCAGACCATTAATGCTGTTTTTTCGCCCCTGGTATCAACAGAGCTTGCCTGGTAGGTAGGTGGGGTATTGGGATTTATATTGTAGACAAATTCAGGAAAGCTTCAGTCCTTTTCTATTTTTTTTTTTTTTTATTTTTTTTTTCCTAACAAAGCTTTTGAAAGTCCACTGGGGACCCCTAATGTTCAGCTACTGCTGAAGCAAGCACTTCAAAGCCAGAGCTGCACAGCTTCTTTAGCCATCTATGGGTTTGATCATTTTGTGGGCTTTTATTATAGGCATTAACACTCCCCTCCCCTGCTAAAAGTCATCTTCTTGGGAAGCTCTGAGTGTTCCTCAAAATGTTTGGTAAAACAACATTTCAGTGGTCATAAAAACATGCCAGCCAAATAAAACTGGGATGGCCCTGAAGATGCTTTGGGAGGCAGAAACCTTTTTTCCACCTGCATAGCAGGTAGGATCCCTCCCGGCCCCGAGCTGTGGAAGCAGACACCCCTAACATGCCCAACAGAAAAGTCTTTTGAAGAAAAGTGGATAGCAGACGTGGTTAATGTAAAAGGGGTTGGGAGGAGTAATCCTGTGGGGATTTTAAGGATGGCAGGGACAGACTCTCTTAGCCCTCCATAAATTCCCACTGCCTAGTCCCTATTCCCACACATCTCCCTGTGGCTGCCTCATTTTTCCCCCAAAAAACCTCCACTGCCCACCTTCTAAGGCCCATACCAAGCTGGGCAGCCTCCATGACCAAAACCTACAGTCTTCCTGCCGCCTTCAGCCAGAGTAGATGGGAATTGCTGTTACAGAGTTTATCCTAGTTACCTAGGGCCTCTGCTGGTGGTGCTAAACAGGACACACAAATACCTCCACAACAGCCAGGTTTAGGATTTTTTCAGCCAAATTCCTGGGGTCAGCTTTTCTCTCTCTCTTATGACAGGAATGTCCTGTCTCTCCTAGGTTAGCAATTATATAATTCTAATTTTCCCCCTCAGCCAAAGGCAGCAGCATGGTCAGTACTGGGAGAGCCACACCAAATGCACTTGAAAGTCTGAGCAGAAAAATGTTAGAAATGCAACTGGAGTAAGTTACCTTCCTCTTTCATGTCTCCATCTCCAATCCCAAGTAAATCAGAAAAAATCGTGCTTTCTAAGTGCTTTCTAACATAATGAAAGTCAATTAGAGTGATGCAAACGGAGCTGATAACTGCAGGTTTTCATCACTGACTCCGTGCTAAATATCTGCACTGTGTGGTTTGCAAGGAAGTAAGGGTGCATAGAGAGGAAAGGATGAGGTTTTTAAAAGCACTTAAATTACCTCTAATTAGCAGCACAACTGTAGTCAAAACATAATGTGAGGATAATAAATTGATATTTGCATAATGGAAATACTACCAAACTGTACTTCAAATAAAATAAATTAGATTATAATTGGAGCTGTGTTTTGGGAAAGAAAATCCTTCTAATTGCCTGAGTACAGGCAGTGCCAAGGAGGGGAAAGCTAGCAGCTGTCAGGGAGGTCCAGACACTGCTGTGTGGGACAAGTGCCCCACAAGTGGGGGCCATTCCCTGAATGGGGAACAAGGTGTCCACATCTACCAGAAGCCAGAACAGCCATGGCAAGGCAGATCTGGGGAGAAAAAGAAAAAAAACAGGAGGAAGGTGAATGTGTGCACTCTCAGCCATCAACTGCAATACCTCGAACTGAAAGAACATCCAGGGCAAAATTGTATGAACAGCAATTGGGGCAGGAGACACTTGTGTTTCAAGAGGAGGTGGTGCAAGGGTAAAAATGCAAGCACTAATCCCGTAAATTGCAGGAAAATAGTGAACATCTTTTTCTGGTAAAATCTCATCATCACCCTGAGTTCCAATAGCTTCCTCCTGCTGCTTTGATAACTGACTTTATTAAACTAACAATTGTTTTCTTTCTGTTGAATCATGTGCAAAGTTGTATGCAAAGATTTCTTGTCCAGTTCTTACTACTCTTTTTTAGTAAAGAGGGACACTTGGATAGCAATGGAAGATAGGTCACTCACCCATTGTAAAAATATGTATACCAGTAAGGAAATTACAGCTGATATGTTATATTCCAAAACAGCTGTTTTTTTGAGAAAGCAAACAAAATTATTAAGCCCTGTTACTGAAGTGAAGGCAGCATGAACCTTGAGGCTGACTTGTTGCCTGGTGGCTGCAAGATCTTATGGTTGCTAGTGCCAATTTTGTTGTTGTGCAAGGGTTCAGGTGGGAAAATTGATCAGCATACAAAAACCTGCTCTCTCATTTCGGCTGGGGGACTGTAAAAGGTGATTCCTTAAGTCCTGTGTGTACTGGGTTTGTGTGGCCATATTTTGATAGCGAGGGGGGCTATGGGATGGTTGCTGTGAGAAGCTGCCAGAAGCTTCCCCCATGTGTGACAGAGCCAATGCCAGCTGGTTCCAAGGTAAACATGCTGCTGGCTAAGGCTGGCCTAGTCAGGAGTGAGAGTAATGCCTTCGTGATAACATATTTAAGAAGGGAAAAAAAGTTACTGCACAGATGTAATTGTGGCCAAAGCACATGGGGTACACCCCATGAAAAGCGACCAACATTGGAGCAGTTAGCGGAAAACTGTCTCCTCCGGGAGGGACCTCACACTGGAGCAGAAGGACTCTTCTCCCTGAGGTGGCAGCAGTGGCAGAAACAGCTGTGGTGGACTGACCATAACCCCCATTCCCCATCTCTCTGCACTGCTGGGAGAAGAGGAAGTAGAGCAACGGAAGGAGAGGGGGATGAGGAGAAAGTTGGCTTTAAAATTTATTTTCTTTTTAATTATTCTGCTCTGATTTTTTCAGTACTAAATTTAATTAATATCCCCAAGTTCAGTCTGTTTTGCCCATGATGGTATTTGATGAGTGACATCCTCCAGTCCTTAACTCATGAACCTTTTGCTGCATATTCTCTCCCCAGCCCAGTTGCAGAGGGGAGTGAGAGAACAGCCTTGATGGGTATCTGCCATCCAGCCAGGGGCAATCCAGCACAGTGTGAAATACAATGATCCTGCTCACCGGGCCTTCTGTGTATTTGCTCCTCACATACCCAGGTAAGTGTTACATATTTGCTCCTCACATACCCAGGTGAGCTTATGTCATATCTGGGCCGCTAATAGCATCATCCTGCACCCAGTGGCAATAGGAAAGGTGTGAAAGGTGCATGAGTTTGGCCATCACTGGTTGGCAGAAGTGTGCAACAGCATATGTCACTCTGCAACCGTGCTTGGATATGCCTCTGACACTGGCTACTGCACTTAGGGAGGATAGAGAAAACAAGGAGGATGATTTTGGGGGTAGAAGAGTGGCAGCACACACTGGTTCTGGGTTTCAGAGTGGTTTTGAGACAGCTCCTCATGTTACTTGCCAGGTGGATGCTGTTTTGTGGAGGCAAAGACAAGGTTTTCCTGCTCACAGGCACAGAAAGAAGGGTACCACAGGCCTGGAAAGGATGCCTAGTGCACTTCATTGGTGCATATTTCTATATAGGAGATGTAAAGCATAGGTCTGGTTTCTAAATCAAGGGCTACTGCTCATGCATATGAGAAATAAAGGGCAGGGTATGAGATGTGATGCAGTACAAGCCTCACGTCAAGGGAAATATTCCCCTGCCTTCAAAGGGTCCTGGCTCAGGGCCATGAAAGAGGCCATGGAAATAAGCTCCTTTTTGAGTTGGCAAATGGTGTCTTGCTTTTCTGCTTGAGGAGTAGGAAACAGGGAAACTCATCTGGAGTTCTGCTCTGCTGTGCAGTTTGTGGTACCAGATTTAACAAAGGGCTGTGTGGGAGGGAGAGAGAAAGGAGATGAGTGGGGGGAGCAGGCAGCTGCCCCACAACTGAGAGCGCTGCTGTGCAGCATGCTGACAGGGTCGAGCTGAGGGAGCCAGGCCAGAGGTCTCCTCTCTGTCCCTCCCCTGTTGGGAGCAGGATATAGAGCTGGCCCTGAGGAGCCCAGCCTGGGCACAGCCAGGAGGAAAAGAAGCAAAGCCCAGCCATCCCTTCCTTAATGTGTGGCCATCACACAACCTCCACCAGTCTCCACTGTGCAGGGGGCTGGCATGTTGTGCCAGCTGGGATACCCCCCAGTTGTTGCCAGGATCACCCTAGAAAGATACTGAGGCTGACATCCAAGAGGGGACAGGAAAATGGGAGCCTGGATAAAATCCTTCACACCTTTGCCTACGAATCATGGCACAATTGCAATTCTCAGAAACCAAAGCTTGAACCCCACCATGAGCTTGCCGTTCCATTTGTTCCCTCAGTGGCAGCCCCTTGTTCTCAGGCTCACCAGTGTGGCCTCAGGCATCCAGGGGAGTGCAGGACCTTGTGTCATGCAACAAGTGAGCTGAATAATCATGGTAGGAAGAAGGAAAACATTGCACACCAACAAAAGCCCTGGGAAATAATTTTATTGCTAGCAAAACTCTGCAGGTCTTTGTTTAGTGAGCACACGTCCCGTGAAATGCAATTGCTCACTGTGGTTTTAAACTGAGACCACCCTGAAAATGAAGGTAGTTTCCATTAAATTGAATTTCTTTTCCCCAGAACTGGCATGACAATGGTAATGTCGATAAGGAACACTAGCTGCTAAGTGAGAGCATAATTTGTATTTTCTATTAAATCACAGTAATTTCCAGTACAAATGGATCATGCATGCATGTCATGCTGATTTACAGCCTTAGTCGTGATCAGTTATCTCAATGCATAAGCAGAGCATGAAAGGTGGCACAAACATGCAAGCAACACTGCACCAAGCCAAAATGAATATTTGGATCTAACTTAGCATTAGCAGATGAGTTGGTACAACAGTGATGGGAGTTTTTTTCAAAAATATTCATATGCTCATCATCAGTATAACCTTGAAGGCTACTGATCTCCTCCATCTCACCTTTCCAGTGGTCTTCACAAGTGGCAAGCCGGGAAACAAATGGAGATGGAGCAGCAGCACATGACTGCTATAGATCTGACCATGAAGATGCATCACAAAGCAAATGTAATGTCTAGTGAATGACTCAAATTCCTGAAGACTAGGCAGTCAGCAAGGAGAAGGCGGGGTTGCTGAGTGCAGAAGAAGACAAGGTTGTACAAGCATCCGTGTTGTGGCAGTCATTCAGGGAAGGTTTCTGCTCTTGATGTTTTCCAAAAGTTGCTGAGCTTCTAAGAGCCCATGGGCTGCTGCCACACTGAGGAGTTTCTCCACTTCCCTGAAGGACATGAAACCTTCATCAAGAAAATCTAGGAGGAAATCCTAAATTCATTCCTAGCTAAATTTTAATTACACAGGCTTTTATAAGAGGACCACAGCTACTGAATATGAAAACATCTGTAAAGTTAACTCTCCTCTATTCAGAAAATGATCTGATTTTCCTTCTGCTTTTTCCTGTGGTTTGAGCACATATGTTCTGGGTTTGGTGTTTTATCTTAGTTGAAGGAGAAATGGTTTTGGATTTCTTGATATGCCACCCAATATGTGAGCCTGATCATGCAATATGCAGTGGAGACTGAAACAAAATGCACTAGCTTCAAATCACAAGGTTTGTCCGAACAACACTTTTTTAGTTTCATTTAGAGTACAACTGCTTGCTCCAGCCTCAGTTTTTATTTTCAGGCTTGAAGCAAATGAAAATAATTAAAATTGAATGATACACAAAATCAAAAAAGGGCTGGGTTTCACTGTGATGGGATCAGTTTCTTCAACTTCACTTAGCCCTAGGACAAGTTGCCACAGTGACTATACAAAGCACAAGGCAAGTTTTCTTTATCTGTGGGCCTTGCTGGGAACATTGGTGTGAAATGTGCATGTGCACGTCAGGGAGAAAAACTCGTGCCAGGCAGTTTCAACCCAGCTCCCAGGCAGTCAGCAGGAAGCTTCTCCATTGACATGGAAGGAGAGTGAAAAGGGAGAGTTTCTCCCTTATAAGAGAAAGACAGGTCTTTATAGCAAAAAATTCACATGTCACTTCAACAGCTCTTTCTATACCAATATAGGTCTTGTCCCTTGCTTTCACTGGGAAATCATCATGGAGAAACATATGCAATCAGACCACGGGCATTATAGGTACTGTGACACACTATTTTTAAAATGTCATTGGACTGTGTTTTCCCATTTCCCTGCTGCAGGCAGGGCTGCATTACTGACAATACAAAAAGGGGGCATTAGAAATGCTGGAGTGGCTTCATGCGTAGAGTACCTACAGCACCAGGTTTCCTCCTGTCCCCAAGAGGAGATGGGAGTGAAGCTGTAATGGGAAGGAAGAGGATTATCTCACCCTTCTTCAAGTGCCATGGTCATGTTTCTGAGTGTCCCCACTGCCAGGTTGAAGGAGGAGTGGGGATGGCCCTGCCCCGCAGCCTGCCTACAGCCAGGAAGAGATAAGCACGGAAAATGTAAGAGAAGTACAGGAGAAGAAAACCAAGAGTTTAAATGTTCTCAAGCAAGGTGAGAGTTGGTTTTGGCTGAGAGTCACTTTTCTTCCTAGCAGCTGGTACAGTGCTGTGCTTTGGATTCAGTATGAGAATAATGTTGGTAACACACTGATACTTTGGCTGTTGCTGAGCAGTGCTTACCCTAAATCCAGGATTTTTCTGTTTCCCATGCTCTGGCAGCAAGCAGGTGCACAAGAAGCTGGGAGGGAGCAGGGCCAGGACAGCAGACCCAAACTTGCCAAAGGGATATTTCATCCCATGGAGCAGCTCATGGTCAGCGTATAAACTGGGGAGGTTGGTCAGGAGCTGCTGACTGCTCGTCAGGGACAGGCTGGGCATTGGTCAGAGTGCGGTGAGCAATTGTACTGGGCTCACTTCTGTTTCTTGGGGTTAATTCCTTTCTTTTATTACTACTGTTATTGTTATATTTTACTTTATTTCAATTATCACACTGCTCTTATCTCAATCTATGAGTTTTACCTTTTCCCAGCTCTCCTCCCCATCCAAGAGGAGGGGGAGAGAAGGGGAGAAACCAGTGAGCAGCTGCATGGTGCTTAGTTGGTAGCTGAAACTAAACCAGAACAGAGCAAATAAGGGAAAAGTTATGTATAATTCACTTTTTGAAATGTGACTACTTTGAAATTTCAGGCCCTGATTTGGGAAACATCCTTATTCAGAAAAGCATGAAGGCTTGAGCATTTCTCTAGGTATGGATATCTTTTATGATTCCTCCTTGAATTACATCTCCTGCTGTCACAGGCATAGTTCTTTCAACCCTATAAGTCCAGCAGCTTGATGCTGTTCTATGCCTTGAGCAGGCAAAGACACCATCCAATATGTCTACTCCTATCCTCTTGCTTTTTGGGTAGCACAGTAAATTTCCCTGTCTTTAGTTTTTCCCATTTCTTACCAAGAATGGCAGGATTCCAGGGGATTCAGCCCAGGCTCCCACCATTGGTGTGACTACTATGGGTACCACAGCAAATGCACACATAGGCATGGCTGTGTCACTCATGTGGTAGAAGCCTCTTGGGAGGGTGTGCTGAGAGCAGGAAAATAATACACTGCTGTAAATTGATTTCCCATTCCCTCAGCATCTCCTGGCTCACTCCCCTCCTGTACCTGTGCATGCTTCCTGCAGCTCAAACCTCCCCATAAAACCATACAGCAGCACCAGCATCCCTCTGCACTCTTGCTGTCAAGATATTTCCTTTCTTTCCACTGATTAAAAAAAAAGCATAGCAGGTAGGGAAAGTGGATCAAAGCATAATGAAACCCACAGTGAGAAGTCAGGAGCTCCTGCTGTCCCTGCTGCCACCTATGAACCTATTCCCAACAGCACAGGACAGCTCAGTGTAGGTTTCCCCAAAAAGCACTGCCAGCTTTTTCCTTATCCCATACCACAAGTACCCTTTCCCCAGAAGGAGCGAATTGCCCATGGCAGGAATTGCTTGGGGGATTTCTGTGCCTCACCTGAACCAGTGCATGGCCATGTCCTCATTTTTTTCCACTCCAGCTCCTGGGTGTGAGACAAGGTAGCAAAGTCACAGACAGGTTATGAAATACAGTCCAAAAAATCCAGCAGTGTGTTGGAACCACAAAGCCACGTTTGTGGTTCTGGCTATAAGCATGCATACTCTGGCAAGAAGTTAGCCACATACTGGAGAAACATTACCTTGTAAATACCTCTGTCCCAGGATGTGCTGGGCATTGGGGTACCCCAGGCAAGCATACACACGAGCCACATGGAAATGGAAATCCTCGTAGCACAGGGGGATGTAGAGCAGGAGGAGGCCAGCAGTGATTACAGCTGCCAGCTGTAAAAGAGAGGAACAGTCACGATGCAAGGGAGAAAATAAGCTGAGTGCTACAGCAAATATTTCATCTGAACTCTGAAGTCTCCCAAAACTATTCCCCACAGAGAAATGGGAGGAAAGGCCCACACAACCACAGAAAATCAAAGTCACCTTTGATAGAGAGCTGGCTCCAGAACTTCCACTGAAGCTGGCAGAAAAGGCCCTGCTGAATTCAGAGAGCAGTATATGAGCTCCTGAGTTATTTTCCCCTCTAAGCTCTGCTATAGGCAAAGGAAATTACAATCATTTGATTTTCTAGTGGTCCTCTTGAAGAAAAGGGGAAAAAAATAAAACCCTAAGGTGCCATCAGGCTTTTAGAAACAATTAATCAAAGACAATTGCCAGAAGGAGTGTCATTCTCCAGGCACCTGGGGACTTGTGGCCCACCACTGCCCACATAATTGTCGTACACAAGTGAACACTCACAGAATCACAAAATGGGCCAAACTGGAAGGGACCACAGAGTGTCATCTTGTCCAGCCTCCATGCTCATGCAGGGTCATCCTAGAGCACATTGCACAGGATTGCATCCAGACAGTTCTTGGATATTCCCAGTGACGGAGGCTCCACAGTAATCTGTTCCAGTGTTTGGTCACCTGCACAGTAAAGTTCTTCCTCATATTCAGGTGGAACTTTCTGTGTGTCAGTTTCTGCCCACTGCCTTTTGGCCAATTGCTTGGCACCAGTGAGATGTGCCTGGCTCCTTCTTCTTGACATCCTTCCTTCAGATACTTATAAATTGTCTCTTCTTGAGACTGAATGGGTCCAGCTCCCTCAACCTGACCTCATTGCCTTGCACTGGACCTGCTCCAGGAGCTCCATGTCTCTCTCCCTTTGAACATCCACAGCTCGTAAACCCTTTCATTCTGTGTTACAGTGAGGACACGCCTACACCTGACAGGAGAATAACCTTGAGTCTGAAACTCTTCTTGCATCCAAGGTATAAATCAGTGAAAAGTCTGATGAACTGCACCAGCAGAGAAAAAAAATTAGAGACCAGAATAAGACTGTTTGCTTTTTTGGATGCCAAATTGGATTTTCTTTGTTCAGTGAGCTAGCTATTAGCTTCCAGTGAGAGGAGCTGGCAACTTATGCATCCACATCTTGGCAGAGACAGATGTTCCTGGCTGGGGGAAGAAGAACATACTTAGGAAAAGGCTGTAGGAGGCCCACGTGGAGCCTCTTGCCTGCACAGGTTTCCAGAAGCCCTTTGCCTCCCTGAAGGGGAATGCAACATGTCTCACTAGTGGTGTCAGCCCTGCAGAAGGTAAAACCCTTCCCTGCTACAGGGGAAGATTGACCAGGTACAGTCCTAAGTGGACCACATGGCTTTTTGGAAACATCAAGGAGGTGAGTGCTGATCAGTCTCTCCCTGCCACACTGTGCTGAAAGAAACCATGTAGATGGTGTGGGATCTGCAGGAGACCATTAATACCTCATCCTTCAGCTCTGTAGCTTTGGTGAAATAGTGATGGACTCTTGGAGCTGATGTTCATGGGGACATGCTGAAGTGTCTGCGGGTGCTCTGCATGCCACCCTCCCTCCCTTCTGCACATGGAAGCAGAGCAGACTTTTTAATAGCCAAGACAGAAGCAAGCCCCAAGGTCTGTCCAGCTGCCCACAACTGTTGCAGAACAAGCTCACTTTTTCATCTGGACATAATTTCTTGCTTCAGCTACTTGTGCATAGTGCTACAGCACATATGTGCATTCGTCACCATGTCATGCTCAGAATGAGCCAAGGGGACAAGAAGCAGCTGCAAAGGATAACAAGATATAAGAGCTTTAATAGTCAGGGGCTATTCTGGCCACTCAGGATGGTTTGATTCAACTGATACAGACAGGTACAAAAACTAACTCTCCTTCACGCTTTAGGGGGGCAGGGGGAGGGGGTGTAGTGTTCAAGATATCTGCTGACCACTGCAAAGAAAATGATGCATTTAGATCCTGATCTACTGCTCACTTTCCTTTAGAGCTTGAGCACAGAGGTGATGTAGGTCTGCAATTCCTTGCTGTTTCATGGGGGCTCCTGCATTCCCACACATCACGATCAGCTGCAGGAATTGCTGGAGGCACAGATTGCCAAGAGCTTGTTAGCTCCTAATTGAGACCCAGGTCCTGGTTTGGGCCCATCTCTAATTGGGATTAGTGAATGCTGAGGATTAAATGAGCCTAGTTATTTTATTAGGCTAAATAGATAAAATAGGTGAGCAATAATGACATGCAAATGCCTCAACATTTGATTTTCTGACTGATAAGTTTAGGGATGTAGGAAACTTGGACACACACACACACACACTCCCCCATTCAGCTTGTGTGGTGCTGTTTTGAAAGTGCTGATGGGTATGTCAATCCTTGTAAATCAATGGCAAGCCCAAGAAGAAATGCAAGTCATAGATCAAACTGATTATTGTTGAATGCTTTTGGTCTTATTTAAGAGGAGGAAATTACACTCCTGGTAAAAAAATGCTTCTTGCTGGAGATGTGGCTGATGTTAAAGGTCCAGCTCAGGCAAAGCTGAGTACAGATCTATGGTGAAGGGTAGGACAGTGCTTCTGAAGCAGTGCAAAAGCTGATGAGTAAGAGTCTGGTTTCACACAGTGGCTGTGGGCTGTTACTGTGCTATTTTGTCACTGTTGCAGTGGCTGGAACACGTCAGGGAATGTTTCATGTGACTGCAGGAGACGGAGCGCACCATACCGCAAGAGGCAATGGCAGTGCTTCTATAGGTGCAGATCTGTGACCTGCAAGATGCTCACAGCTGTGGTGTTCTCCTTTGTCCTCCATGATAAGTTGCCTGAAGCCTCAGAAAAGGAGTAGGAAATGTAGCATTTTGGAGGAGCTGTTTCTATTGCGAGTCTGGTACATCCAATACATGTAACAGCAAACGAATGACCAAGTAGGTGAAAGAGGAAAGGATATGGTCAGAAGCAAGGTCACAGGGGAAACCTCTGTGACCATGCACCAGTGCCATGGGGGTACATCCTGGCATATATGCTCTCTGTGGGACACCACCTTTCCACAACGATGTCAGTAATGATCAGCCATGCCCTGCTGGCTCCACCCTCACTACTGCAGAGATGCTGTGCCTGGCTCCTCTCTGGATGTTCCCCTTTTGTCCCAAGCTGTTTTTTGAGGGGAGGCTTTCAGCTTTTTGCAGTTGTGTAGCACTGACCTGTATGGCAAGTTCACATTTCACAGGAAGTTCCTTTAGAAATTGATAACTGAGCATCCCTAATCTGATTTGCTTGTTTGTCTGTTTAGGGGAATTTGTGTTTGTGTGGTTTTGTGTTTTTTTTCTATTTTCTCTTCCTAAACAGGAAGAAAAAAGGAGACCTATGCATGAAAAAAGGCAGGTGGAGTGCACTGATCCCAGCTCCAGAAGATGGTACCACAAACAGCTGTTGCTTGGCTGCCCACCACTACCTAAAAAGGCATCTACAAGCATGCAGCTAGTCCTATACCAGCAGAGACATTAGAAAAAATACTCCTTTGTCATGTCACAGTGGTTACATCTGAGCTCAGGTAAATATTGTGCTATTTAAACTGTCTCCAAGACCAAGAGAGGAGGGAAGTGCAGCTTCCCTCCTCTTCTAGAAATAGAATATTTCTATTCTATTTCTAATGCTGGTGCACAGAGGGTCACTTTGAAGCAAGGTCTGTCTGGAGAAGGGATGAAGGAAGGAGATGGAAGTCCCTTGGGCTTCTTCCTTCTGCAGGTCCTTTCCCTCACAGCCAGCACCAGGAACTAAAGGCACCGACAGACCCTGAGACCAAGAGCTCCTCAGGGACCCCAGCTGGGCAACAAGTATTAGTCTACCTCAAATGCAGGAAGGAACATGGGGAGCCTGTTGCATTGCCCCATGCAGAGATGTGAAGCAGATCACTGCCCTGAAACAACCTTTGTAGTCCTGGGTGGCAGCTCTCAGTCGCTCATCACACCCTTTTCTGTGGCAACCCATCAGAAAGCACTTTGCACGTTTCAAGCCCTGCATCCTTGGGGCTGCTCTAAAGCGTGGGGAAGCCCGGTGCTGTTGTTGGGGCTCTGCTGAGGAACCAGGCAGTGAGGGAGACAAATCAGGCTGTGCACATGTATTTATGCAATCTGGTTCTTATACAGCACCCTCAGCTTCTTGGCTGCACCATCACCTACATGCCAAAGCCAGGTGAACAGGATCAAAATGATGACCAAGAGGAATGCCTAAAAATACCACTCATAATCACTGCATTTGAAGATGCCACATTACTATATGTTAGCAAAAGCCTTTGCTCCCCACGCTGAAGGGCATTGCAAGCCTCGCAATTTTTAGAGGCTATTGTGTGCAAGCAGCTCCTGTGGCTTTGACCCGCTCTGGCACCTGTGGCTTTCAGAGGCAGGGTGTGACTGACATAACACCTGCTGCCAGCACTCCCACCCTGAGCCCATTCCCACACTCACCTCCCAGCTGCTCCATGCCAAGCTGGTGGGGTGGGGGTTCCCACTCCCCGGAGAAGGATTCGCTCCACAGGTGTCAGCTCTACCCCTTCCCTGCTGTCGCCACCGCGCTGCAGGCTTCGCGTCCCCCATCTCTCCCTCTGGCAGCAAGTCTGAGCACCTCGTCTTAAGCTGCTCCCTCCCTCTCAGCAAGCACCCACCACCACCCTGCCATAACTCTTGCCCATCACTATCCCTTAGTTTTGCTCCTGATTTATGGCAGCAGCAGCCCAGCTGCTTCACTAAGATAAGAGGGATGGATACACATCCCCTTGAAGAGTCACAGAAAAGATGGTCCTGACGAAAGCCTTTCAAACCACCAATGTTTAACTCTCCCTGTGCTGAATATTTCTCTTCTTTCAGACTGCTCCCAGGTGCTGCAAGGTCTCACCACGGTTGTATTTGACAAACTTGTTTACATTTTTTCTGCTTTTTATATGTGTGGGTCTGGGATAAATGCAAGACCATACAGGCCCAGGTGAGAAAATTAGAAAAGATGCAATGATGTAAAATTGAAATTTATCAGGACATACAACCCCCCACAAAATTTGACAGGATGGGAGGGTTTTTTTAAGCTAGAAAAGAGCTCACTTGTTAAAGTCAATCATTTTAGAGCTGCATAATTATGCCTCTATTCATCTGCTGTAACTTCACCTAGTGAATTTCACATGCTAAATTTCGTTTTGCATTCACATCGAAGAAAAAAAAATCCCTTCTTAACACAAGATCCTTAATGTACGCTATCTTTCCTGCTCTGAAGTCCTAGCAGAGGATCTTAACCAGATGGCAGCCAGGCAAGGTCCATCTCGTGTGAAATGCTGACCTTGCCTTGTCTCCTGACAGCATAAAATAAATATTTTTCTTTCCAATTTTACAGCAAGATAAGTGCTGTGCTTTGGTTCTAATGGCAACCCCACCCCCAGAGAACAAGGATACCTCTTCGGTGATGATGACTCAGCCTAAAAAGCCTTAATGAAGAGAAAACCCTACATAGTTTCATATTTTATTTCTTATGTTATGCTGCCACCATTGGGACAATATCATTTGGTCAGTCACAGCTCCTTTACAGTTGAAGAGATTTGTCTTTATAGCCCCGGTCAAAGCGTGACTCATTTTCACAGTATATCAAATTTAATTGGGCAGTTACAGTCATACTGCAAGATCAGATGCTTCCAAGTGCAAACCTCTGCATTAAGGAGACCTGGAAATTTCCAAAATAAGTCCAGCACAAAAGGCCCTTCACTGCAGCAAACAGTAAAGAAGAGATGAAAGAAGGTGAGGAGTCTACTTACCTACTTGCCTTTTTTTTTCCCCCTTCTTTAGGCACAATTACTAAAATTTAAAGATAAATGAAAAAACAAAAACAAAACCAACCTCTCTGAGAGTCACTGTTCTTGGGAATGAGATGCCCTTAGCTATAATTCAAATTTTTGGCAGAAGTGAATTCCTGAGTTCATCTCAGTGTTGTTTGTAAAGATATGTCTGTAGCAATTACCCCCCTGGACCTTTGACCTTTGACTTATGACCCCTCACCTTTGATCATTTACCCCTGACCCCTGGCTCTGGACCCTGTCCCTGGACCCTAACCTGGTCCCTAACTACTCTGCCCTGTCTGTACCCAGCCCTACTGCTGGGTCCTGTAACCCCAAACTCCTGGTGTGTAACCCTCAGCCCCAACCCCTGCCCATCACCCTGCAGCCTGCACGTGTCACCAATACCTTTTTGGTGTGCTCTTGTCCTCCTGGGAGGGCTCTGGTGTTGGCCTGCTGTTAGGATTGCTGCCTGCTGCTGCTGCCACAAGGGATGAAATGGCATCCTTAGGAGCACTGCGACTTTCTACTGCTGGTTTTTATTTTAAACCAGAGAGAAAAATTACAATCCCATTTAAACAGAAGAGCAGAGGAAACCAAGTCTCTGCAAACCTAGAAAGGTTTGAAATACACCCAAAAAAATGTGATTAAAACCAAAAAGTTAAATGTTGGTGCCAAAAAATTGATATGTTTCATTTAATGGTGAAGGTAGGTAGGAAGGAAGGTGCATAGGGAGTTGGGGGACAGGGAGAGAATGACAGGGGGTAGGTAGAAATGAATCACCCTTCCAGGGGTCCTGATGACATCTCATTTCTCCCCTCCATCTGGTCTTCTTGGTGGTGGGGGCCCCCCACCGCCAGGGCCATGCCAGAAAGTATAGTCTCCAGTGAAATTTGTGCTGACACCCCGACTCGCTCTGTGAAACTGGTAATTTCTCACTATAAAACAGGCCCTGGAGCCTGCAGTTCTTTGTTGCAGATGACTAAAAGTGAGAACATGTTATTATTAATTATGTACTATTCAGTGAGGGCTAGGCTGTCTGTGTTACAAGCCAGGTATGGTGCAGCATCTCATTCCAGCTTTGAACTTCTCTACAAAACCAAATTTTACACCATTTACACCAGGAAGAAATTACAGCTGTAGTAGCTGCCTTCCACCACCTGAGAAGAGTTGGAACCCTTCTACTTGCAATGATTTTGGCAAGGAAAGGGCAAGCCCCTCAGTGAATATTCTCTCCAGACTACTAAAGGGCGGGGGGCATTTCTTTTTTCCTTTCATTTTCACAGAATGAGTTGTGTAGGACCATTTCCCGCTCCTGCAAGGGAGCATTTTGTTTGAAAACCCTGAAAAAGACATCTTCAGGAAAATACCGTTTCCTTCCCATTTCTTTTTCATGTTTTCCAGGTTGCTTTCTTACACAGAGAAACTGGTATAATGAATTTTCTATAGCTGGTAAAAAGCCTATTTGATTTCAATGTCCTCGGGACAAAGGTATCACAAGACAAATTAGATTCACTTGAGAGCTCCCCAGTTTGAACATAATTGGAGTAGGTGCTTGCAAATGACTTCGTAGACAACATAAAATATCATGTAAATATAGCTTTAATTACTAAATTGAACAGAGATAATATATGAGGAAGGGGGAGGACCAAAGCAAACAGCAAAAAGAGAGTGTTGAGGGACAAGTTTCTGTGTAAGACAATGGGAAGAATGAGGTTAAGGAGTTCTAGCTGTCACCATTTCTGACAGACTCTCATTTCACCTTGCCTAAGTAGCTGTAGTGTCCTTTCAGAGCTGGCTAAACAAGAACAAGGTCAAAATCTATCCAGGCTAGTCATTTTGACACTATTAATAGTAAACACAAGGGTGTACCATGAACAACAGTGCAGATATAGGGGTAGGTCAAGTATTTTCTGAAATCAGTGTGCAAGTGTTATATGCAGAACTATTAGAGAGATTTGTATTTTGTTACTAGTATAGAAATTTATCAGAAGATAAACCCTCCTGCTTTCCAGCTGATCCTCAGAGGTGCTGGGTGCAGCTAGGTTTAATTATTTTATTATTATCAGTTCAGCACTCTAAGTTCAGTTGCATTCAGTATGATCCCAGAGGCACCAGTACAGTGGGTGTCATTCACAATCAGAGGTTCACAAATAGTGCAGCTCACCAATGAGACACTGTCTGGTTGGCTTCAGAGAACTTGCATGAATGTAGACTCACAAACGGTGCAGCTTATTGGAACAACAGATTGTAGATTCTTACAGATCAGCAGTAATTGATTCACTAGATATGCAGAATATAAATATATATTACTATGTATAAATATTTCCAGGTATGTTCTAGAGGTGCAAATCTAACCAAAGAGGCATTCCAACTTTGGGGAGAGGGTAAGCCCTTTGGCTTGTCTGTGAGGCAGTCATATTCTCAACCTCTGCCACAGAGGATTTCAAATACCAAATCACATTTTTTGGAGAAATGGAGGTGAGAATGTAGTCAAATATTCTGTTAGCTGCTATCACAAAGGGGAGGGGCAGACACTTTATAATGAGGAATAAATGAGGAATGTTGAGAGTTACAAAAAGAGAGATGTTTTGGGCAAGAACAGGACTGTGACACCTGATTGGTACTCCCTCTTCTAGCTGGACTGCAGTGATAAGAATCACCTACAACCTATAGATATGATAACCTATCACCCCATCAGCAGGACATCATGCCCATGGTAATCCCTTCACCATGTATCTCCCACCATATCTCATTCCTACAATGTGTGAAGCTGTTTAGAGATAACAGATTGATAGCTATTATCTGTTAAACTGAACAATTGAATCCATTCATCACTACAAACAATACAACAGTGCAGCCAGAGAGGGTGGGATTTTTCTGAGCCCAAATACAGCAGCCAGCAGGGAGACCCAGCTGAGCAGAACCCTGTTATTTAATAGAGATCCTAGAAAAGGGCACAAGGGAAGCCCTCTGCAAGGGGAAGAACTCTCGGGGCAAATACAAGTCATACTGGAATTCATCTACCGCAAAAACTAGAGCCTAAATAATTTAAGTGGTGTCTAAAAAAAACCCCTAACGAGCTATATTACTCACCTAAGGCGAGTTAGTTCAGAGTTTGGCATACTAAAACCTCTGGCTAAAAACTGGGTACTAAAAACTGAACTGCTTAGGTGTCACCTAAAAAAAATTAATTTCTCAAATGCCTGGCTTTTGAAGTTCCACAGATATCCAGATTTGTATTTTGGGAATACCATGGCAGAGCTGAGTGCCTTGACATGTATCTTCCACTTAAACTTATGGAGAGTCACGTTCAGCTCCACGACACAGAGACCAGTCCGCCGGGGGTTGTGTGGCAAAATAAAAATAGGGATGGGTATGACTGGGTTGCCCAAAAATAAAGGACTTTAATAATGCATAAAATAACAAAGGAGCATAAGCTGTGCACAATATAGGGACAACCTCAGAAGATGCAGAGGCAGGGCAAACATTAACAATATATAAGGGATGATCTGAGGGTAGGGGTCCAGTCATAAAAGAGAATTAGGAACATAACCATAAATGTAAAATGTAACAATCAATCACTAACCATAACTAGAAACACAACCTTATATGAAATAACTCTGTTAACATAAGAACTTCCATGGTGCAACAGCACTTAACTCTTACTTGCCCTAACTAACAAGGTTTTTCCCATGGCCTTAAGTCCATGGTTGGCTCAGGTTGGCTGACTCCCATAATGCAGGATACAGAAACTCCAAAGTTCTGAAGGCTGTGGTAGAAAGAGCTTTCTGGGAATGCTTCATCAGTCTACTAAAGATGATCTCCACCACTTCTACAGAAACTAAGTAGCTGCAAAAAACGCATTCAAGAAAGTCCAAACAATATAAAGTTCATAGCTCAGTACTTACTGAGGCGTGAAAAGTAATACTTGCTTTAGAGAATTTGTTTGTATTTTTGAGACATTTGGAAATAAGTGCTTTTTCGTAGAGAAATAATACCAAGTAGTAGGCAGAGCAGAAAAGAAAGCAATACTACACCCCAGTTCTCCTAAGGCTCTGAGGACATAGCCGGGCAGTTGAAGGTCCCTCAGTACAACTCTGTCTCCAAGGCAGAGGTAGCCTTTACCCAGCAGCTCACACTGCAAGGCTGACAGCCTCTCAGCAAGGACCTGCCCCAAGCTGGTTCAGGCAGGGCACCAGCAAAGCCATCCAGCTTCCCAGGACAGGAGGGAAGTACCGCGGTCCAGGACAAGGCAGCAGCGGCCTGAATGCTGGGTGACATGTGATGGATTGCAGCAAAAGCAGCTCAGGCACAGCCTACCCAGCACAGACAGTGCTGCAGTGCCCACACAGTGCCACACAACATCTTTAATGACAAGCACCAAAAAACTTCACAGTAAAAGGCAGGGGCTCAAGGGCTGGGTAAATGATGCAAAGCCCTTCACCACTGTGGCCTCCAAAGGTAAGACACTTGGGGACAGGCTTTCAGTACAAGTTTACAAATATCATTAGGAAGATGGAGGTGGTAAGTGCTCCCTTTGGCTCCTTTTGTGCATGTGGGATTGAGGACTATAGGTAGGGATTTTAACCTACCAAACATCTGCTGGGAACTGAATACAGCAGAAGAGAGGCAGTCCAGGTAGTTCTTAGAGGGTGTGGATGACAACTTTTTGTCACAGGTGGTGAGTGAGCCTACTAGGGGAGGGACTACGTTAGACCTGTTTTTTGCAAATAGAGATGGGCTGGTGGAAGATGTGATGGCTGGAGGCAGCTTGGGACATAGTGATCATGAAACTATAGAGCTCTTAATATTTGGTGAAATCAGGAGGAACACCAATAAGACTTTTACGTTAGACTTTCAGAGGGCAGGCTTTGGCCTATTTAGGAGACTTATTCAGAGGGCTCCTTGGGAAGCAGCTCTTAAAAACAAAGGAGTTCAGGAAAGGTCGGCATGCTTCAAAACAGAGATCTTGAGGGCACAGGAACAAACTGTCCCTCTGTGCCGAAAGACAGCTCAGTGAGGTAAATGTCCAGCCTGGGTGGGCAATGAGGCTGTGAAGGAGCTTAAGAATAAAAAGAGGATATATCATCTTTGGAAGGAGGGTCAGATTTCTCAGGAAGTATTTAAGGGGATTGCTAGGGTATGTAGGAAAAAAATTAGGGAGACCAAAGCTCAGTCTTTTGGCACTTCTCTTAAGAATAATAAAATTTCTTTTAATAAATATATTAATGGTAAAAGGAAGGGTAAGACCAGCCTTTGTTCTCTATTGGATGCGGGAGGAAACTTAGTAACTGCAGATAAGGAGAAGGAGGAGGTGCTTAACACCTTCTTTGCCTCAGTATTTGGTGGGAAGACAGCTCAGGACAGCTGTCCTCCTGGGCTGATAGATAGTGTTAGGGAGCAGAATGGTGCCCTGATACCCTAGAGGAGACAGTCAGAGAACTGCTGAGCCTCCTGGATGTTCATAAATCTGTGGGACCAGATGGGATCCACCCCAGGGGGATGAGGGAGCTGGCAGATGAGCTTGTGAAGCCACTCCCCATCACCAACAGTCCTGGCTCACTGGTGAGGTTCCAGATGACTGGAAGCTGGCCAATGTGACACCCATTCACAAAAAGGGTGGCAAGGAGGATCCTGGTAATCATAGGCCAGCCAGCCTGAGCTCAGTACCCGTAAGGTAATGGAGCAGTTTGTACCGAGTGTCATCACACAGCACTTAGAGCATGGCCAGGGTACCAGACCCAGCCAGCGTGGGTTTAGGAGGGACAGGTTGTGTTTGACCAACCTGATCTCCTTTTATGACCAGATGACCTGCCAGATGGATGAGGGAAAGGCTGTGGATGTGTCTATTTGGACTTCAGCAAGGCTTTGACTCTGTCTCCCACAGCACACTCCTGGAGAAGCTGCAGCCCACGGCTTGGACAGGAGCACTCTGTGCTGGGTTAGGAACTGGCTGGATGGCCCAGAGAGTGGTGGTGAATGGTGCTGCATCCAGCTGGGGGCCAGACACCAGTGGTGTCCCCCAGGGGTCTCTGCTGGGGCCAGCTCTGCTCAGTATTTTTATTGATGACATGGATGAGGGTATTGAGTCTTTCATTAGTAAATTTGAGGATGACACTAAGCTGGGAGCGTGTGTCGATCTGTTGGAAGGTAGAAGGGCTCTGCAGAGAGACCTGGAACTGTTGGATGGATGGGCAGAGTCCAATAAGATGATGTTTAATTAGTCCAAGTGCTGAGCCCTGCATTTTGGCCACAATAACTCCCTGCAATGTTACGGGCTGGGGATGGTGTGGCTGGACAGTGCCCAGGCAGAAAGGGACCTGGGGGTGCTGGTGACAGCAGCTGGACATGAGCCAGCAGTGTGCCCTGGTGGCCAAGAAGGCCAGTGGCTCCTGGCCTGTGACAGGAATGGTGTGGCCAGCAGGAGCAGGGAGGTCATTCTCCCCCTGTACTGGGCACTGGTGAGGCCACACCTGGAGTGCTGTGTCCAGTTCTGGCCCCTCAGTTTGGGAAGGACATTGAGACACTCGAGTGCATCCAGAGGAGGCAACGAGGCCGGTGAGGGGCTGGGAACACAAACCCTGTGAGGAACGGCTGAGGGAGCTGGGGTTGTTTAACCTGGAGAAAAGGAGACTCAGGGGTGACCTCATCACTTTCTACAACTCCCTGAAAGGTGTTTGTGGTCAGGTGGGGGTCAGTCTCTTTCACCAGGCAGCATCTGGCAGAATGAGAGGGAACAGTCTTAAGCTGCACCAAGGGAAATATAGGTTGGATATTAGGAGAAAGTTTTTATAGAAAGGGTGATAAAGTATTGGAATGGTTTGCCCAGTGAGGTGGTGGAGTCACCATCCCTGGATGTGTTTAAGAAAAGACTGGATGTGGCACTCGGTACCATGGTTTATTTGAGGTGTTAGGGCTGGATTGGATGCAATAATCTTGAAGGTCTCCTCCAACCTAGTCATTCTGTGATTCTGTGAGGTTATTTATGCTCACAACTGGGGTCTGAAGTTGCTTTGGGATTGTTCCTGTGTACTTAAGTTTGTTTCAATTTCTCTCTTTAAATAGCAGAGTTCAGGTTGTGCTTATGAGAGTGTCTTGTTAGCTGGCATAAGCTGATCTGAGGCTGGTTTCATGTACTCTACCTGACACATCCCTAACATGATTTGTATGGTAAATACACATCCTTGCTTTAGCTTAACCTTTGGTGTTAGGCTGCCTTGCCTGGTAATTCCAGCTGTAAGGAGCTCCAAGCAGCTGAAAGCATGCAGCCAAAGTGAGCTGTGTGGAAAGTTTCCACAGACAGGGAATGTCTGTGGCAGGGATTGTCTCCATCTGATAGGAGGTCTTTTTGTTCCTCTTCCTAGCACTTCTGTGGACATAAACCAAAGAGATTTTTTTTTTTACTACATCTTGAATGGTGTCCCACAGTGGTATCATGGCTTGCAACTTGGTTCTCTTTTCATGCAAGGTAAAGGGCACTTGCATCCTTGATTTTGAACAGAAATTGTTTTTAAACACCACATTGAACAAAATCTTGAGTTCTGCAGGCTTTTGTAAAATCTTGAGGTTTGTTTTCAAACTAAAAAAAAAAAAACCAAAATTTTTCAAACCCTCTTATCTTTTTTTCTTGCTGAAGGAGAGTATGAACAACTGATGCTTCAAACAGACAGAAGCACCAGATAGTTACATAAAAACAGATCTGTGCCGGATCCATGCATGTAGGAGTGTCTGCTCTCAATGCAGTCCTGCCTAACTCTTCACATCTGTGAATGTGCCTGCAAGTAGGTCTCCCCACCCTGAGGCGATAGCAGCTGGGACTAGATGCCCGAACTGAAAACAGGGTGTTGAAGGCACTGATGATGTGGCCTTAGGCTGTGTGGAGATTGAAGCAAAGGGTTCTTTGTAGCCAAGGGACCAAGTATTTGCAGTCAGACGTTGGAGAAAAAGAGCCACAAAGTACTAAATCTTTACTAGTTAAGTGAACAGCTGGAAAGACCTTTAAGTGAAGCTGTAGGGATCAGGACATATCCTCCTGTCTTAGAGTACTTCGATTGTTGTAGACTTAAATAAAGGGGAAAAGTTATTTCGAGGAGAGAACTTTAAGCATCCAGGTCTACCTCCCATTAAATGTTTGGCTCCAAGAGTATTCATTGTGCTCAGGACCCTTCAATAACAAGGTAGAGGAAATACAAGCTACACCTACCACAGTGGTGGTTTGTGATCAGATTGGTAAAGTGCATGACAGATCCAGCTCCTCTTCCCTCTAAAGAGCTATTCAGCCATCTAAAGGCCAAGGTTTCTCCCTGAGCCCATTGCCTGCTCACAGATGAACAGTAAATCTCTCAGATAAAACAGACTTACAATGTTCTGGAAGAGCACAGTGAATTGTTACTTTTTTGAAGTTGAAAGAATAGGATTAACCGAGAACACCCTCAGCTGAGCTCTGAGGTTAAATGGCAATGTACTGAAAATGGCACTCTGAAAAAACAAGGGGGTTAAGGCTTCATTTTAGGGAAACACAGGCAGGGATTCAAAGTGCCTAAGGTGAGGACATTTGCACTGCATTAATTGTTACACTTGGAACAGAATCAATGATAAACTGCTTTTAACTATAGTTTGTGAAACACCCGGCGACACAAAGGGGTCTGAGGGTGAGTGGCCCTAAGCATTGGTGCATCCCCTGCTTAGGACAGAGGTAAAAAAAACAAAAATAAAATCAGTATACGTGCGTAGTTGTTGGCACTTCCCCACCCCCGGAATCTTGAGGAGTTGATGCGAGCTTTATTCGACGCCCCTGAGCAGCCTCGTGTCCTCGCCAACGCAGTGTAATAGCCCCTCATCCCACGCCCGGGACATAATCTCCTTCAGGCTGCTCCTGAGGCGCTTTACACACAAAGCCAATTAACTCCATTGTGCAAAGAAGGATTCGCCGGCAGTGCGCCGGCTCTGGAGCGATCTGAGCGCACAGGCGAGGCTCGGTGCCGGAGCGGGACCTGGCGATACAGAACCCCGGGAAAATGAGTGGAGGGACTCTGGGCAGGGTCTCTCCCGCCCGTGACCCCCTGCAGCCCCATCCCCAGCACAGGCTGCGAGGCGAAGGAACCCCCAAGCCGCGGGCCACATGACCGAGATTCTCCCACCTTCACCCCCTTCCTGTCTCTTTAAGTGGGGGCGGGGCCTCTCCCGCTCCCCACGTCGAGCGGCCGGCCCCGCCGCGCCTCGCCATTGGTTGTCGCTGGGGCAGAGCGGCCGCCCCGCCCGTCGCCATTGGCTGGCGGCGAGGCCGGGGTTCCCGGATGCGGCCGCGCGGTGCGGTTATAAAGGGCCGGGGGAAGGCGGGAGTGGGCGCAGTTTGAATCGCGGCGGGTCGGGACTGGTCGGTGCTGTCGACCGGGCTCGGTGCGTGCGGGACGCTCTTCGCTTCAGCCTTCCCCTGCGTGACACTGCGCTCCGGTTCGCTATGGTGAGGAACCACGGGGACTGCTCGGGGGGCGGGCTGCGGTAGCTGGGGCCGGGGCGGCTCCGTGCAGCCGATGGTGTGGGGGGAACGCGTGCGGGCTTAGTTGGGGGAGGGCGGAGGCGATTGGGGGTGCGGAGAGGGGGGATGGGGTTGGTCGCACGGGCAGCGGCGCCCCGGGGACGGGGAGCGGTGGCCGCGCATGCGCGTTTTGAGCGGCCTGTGCCGCGCGGTGCGGCGGGCGCTGCGCACGCGCCTCGCAGCCGCGCGTGCCGCTCTGCGCGGGGGGGGAGGGGACGGGGGTGGAACGCATGCGCGATGGGGGACTTCAATTCCTGCTCTTTTCCCGGCGTTTCCAGGCTGGTGGGAAAGCTGGGAAGGACTCCGGGAAGACCAAGACCAAAGCAGTGTCCCGTTCCCAAAGGGCTGGATTGCAGGTGAGTAGGGGCTGGGATATGGGTTTGTGAAAGTCAAGCTAGCCTTCTATCTGTTGATTTGTTTGTACAGGGTGAAAGCTTCACGCTCTGCTGTCTGGCTGCTGTCTGGAATGATGTAAGGATCATAAACCAGACGTTAGCACATCCAACTGGTTTTAGGCCTTTATCTAAATCTGTGCAGGGAGGAAAGTAATTCCCTTTTGGCCCTTGCTACTGCTTGTACTGAAAATCGTGAAAGTTGCTGATGTGAGTGTGGCATGCAGTGTATTATATGGATTCTCAAGTTCTGGGATGCAGCCCTTGCTTATGCCACTGGGATTCCGCTGCCCAGGATGTGGTTTTGCATAGAGGCTTTCTAGTTTCATAGCCTGTTCATGCTTCTGTTATTTTCCAGTTCCCTGTTGGCCGCATCCATAGGCACCTGAAGTCTAGGACAACCAGCCATGGGCGTGTAGGAGCCACAGCTGCTGTGTACAGTGCTGCAATCCTGGAGTACCTGACAGCTGAGGTAAAATGCCTGCAAGAGTGCAAGCAAGTTGGTGAACCCCCAAAAGGCATAATGACCAGTGCCTACTCTATTTGAACAGTTTGTACTTGGTTGTTAACTCTTTGTGTGCTTTGAGACACTTTTAAGTGCATACTTCAGCAGAAGACTGAAATATTAAGTTCTCTGTGTTTCATGCAAATCCTGCAGTGTGACTTACAGGAAAAATGCAGTGTGTGAAGTAACTTCATAAATGGGCCATTACAGCATGTCATATTTACTGTAGAACAGTTACTCTGTCATTGGGAAAACTAAATGCAGAGCTCCAAAGGAGGACTCCCTTTAAAAGAGACATTGTTTGCCCTCTTGGTGTCACTGACAAGTGACACTGTGTTTGGAATAGAGAATTAAACAGCTAAGACTGTGCTATTGGTCTCATTGGTTATGTAACCATTGAAAAATGGTCTTGTTTCAGGTCCTTGAGCTGGCAGGAAATGCATCCAAAGACTTGAAGGTGAAACGTATCACTCCTCGTCATCTGCAGCTTGCCATTAGAGGAGATGAAGAGTTGGATTCTCTGATTAAGGCAACAATTGCTGGTGGTGGTATGTCAATTGCTTGTTCT
The DNA here is from genome assembly GCF_971803275.1 of Cyanistes caeruleus. Lineage (NCBI taxonomy): Eukaryota > Metazoa > Chordata > Aves > Passeriformes > Paridae > Cyanistes > Cyanistes caeruleus. The sequence goes on from NC_141705.1 coordinate 49,322,759, forward strand.
CTTGGGGTACTTGGGTGGCATGAACTGTCACAGACTTAGTCTTGTCATTTTACCTAAAGTATGAAATTCAGGAAAATCGTTGAAGAGAAATAACATGGTCTTAACTGTTGTTCTTTCTTAGGTGTAATACCACATATCCACAAGTCCCTCATTGGCAAGAAAGGACAACAGAAGACTGTCTAAAGGATACCAGAATTCCTTGTTATCTCAGGACTCAAAGTACTTAATTGTCCGGTGTTGGTGATTCCAGTGGACTGTATCTGTGAAACACAATTTTGCCTTTTTTTAACTTTTGAGAAGCTAAAGCTCCCTTGAGCTTTCTAACAAACCAAATTTCTGCATTGGAGTCTTAACCATATTTAAGTGTTACCATGGCTTCAAAGAAGCTATTGTGTTTGTAGTGGGTTGTAATTGAGCTGACTGTTTCTGGATTGGTTTAAGTAAAGGAAATGTTTGGTTTTGTACAGACTTTTCATCTATTAGAGTGGAAATACTCAATAAATGTTATGTCAAGACTGATTTGTCTCTTTTTCCATTAGCTGGAAAACGTTTCCACTGTGCAGCTCTTAGGGTTGTTCAAGGGCCTGTAACTGACTACCCTTCCTGAAACACAGGAAATCTTGAAATACAGCCTGAGAATACTGCAGTTACTAAATACCATGTAGTGAAAGGGGCCCAGGGCTTTGTCCTGTAAAGTTACATTCTTCCTAACTGAACCTGCTGTGTCATGTGCTGGGCTGATGAAAGGCTGATGTTACTTTAAGCCCAGTTTTACTCGCTGTCAACCATAGAGGGAAAGGGTCTGTCTTGAAGGAGGGTATATGATAAGATGAAGGGGTGTTGAAATTCCATGCTTCACATAATTTTGTGCTAGAGCCTGGCCCCCTGTTATGTTTCAGCTTGCAAAAGCTTTGGACAAACATCCATGAAAGCAGGGTCTTGTACTGCAGCAGCCTTTAAATTCTGCCATGCAGTAGAACCCTCAGCAGCAGTGGATTAGAGGGAGGTCTGGGCACACCTTCAGCTGTCCCCCACTGAGCCGGTTCATTCCCTACAGAAAAGCCCTGCCTGTTGTGATAGGAATGGTTACTGTGTGAGGCTGGGGGGAACAAGCAAGCTCCCTGTCTTCCAGAACTGCAGTCAGCAGTGAAGCACTGCAAATAGAGATTCTGCTTCTGAGAACAGGCTCTTGTGTTTCCCTAAACTCTTGCAGGCAATAATCTCTGCTGCAGCACTGTAGCTGGAAGGCGGTGACCTAGATCGGAGACGCGGGTGAGACCTGTGCTGACTGCACTCCTCTGGCGCTGCGGTGCTTCCCTGGAATAGTACCCGAATGCTTCCTTCGCAGCAGAGCAGTCCTTGCCGGGCTGTAATTGGTGTCACTAATTACAATAAGCCGTTACGAGGTGCTAATGAGTACCTTAAGGTATAGTCAGGCATTGACAGTGGTACCGCGCGGGCTCCTCTCACTTCCGTGCGGGGCCGCAGTGCTGCGGCAGCGCGCATGGTACATTTCCATGGCAGCCGGCTCCTCTCGGGGCCGGGAGTGTGCGGGCAGCCGCGCTCCCGGCCGGGACGGTTCCCAGTGCCCCGGCCCTTCCAGCCGCTCCAGGCCGGGCGGCGGCGGGGCCCTGGGCGGGCGGGGCGGCGCATGCGCGGCGGGGCCCGGAAGGGGCGGCCGGGCTGGCGCCGGTGCGAGCGCCGCGCTGGGGCTGCGGCAGCGCCGGGGCAGCGGCGGGATGAGCCCTGCGGAGTGAGCGCAGCCCCGCCTGACGCCCCGCGCCGCTCTCGGCGCCTCCGCCCCGCCCGCCTCCGCTCTGGCTTCGGGCCCCTTCTCTCTGCGCTGCGGCGGGCGGAGGCGGCGGAAGGAGAAGCCCATGGAGGGGAACCGGGACGAGGCCGAGAAGTGCATCGGGATCGCGCGGGAGGCGCTGGAGGCCGGGAACCGCGACCGCGCCCTCCGCTTCCTGGGCAAGGCGCAGAAGCTCTACCCGACCGACACGGCCCGAGGTGAAGCCCGGCCCCCTCCCCGCTCCCGCTGCCCTCGGCCCGGCTCCTCGGGACGGGTCCGGAGCGACCGCGGGGCCCGCAGGAGGGCGGGCGCAGGGGGGGCCTCCCCCGGGGGGCCCTGCAGGATGAGGCGAGCGGGAGCCGGCCCCAGAGGCAGCCCGGGGGCTGTGGCGGGGCACGCGGCTCGGCTGGGAAAGGAGGCCGGAGTGTGTGCCCGGGAGCAGCGCTCAGGGCAGGTGCCTTGCCCCCGCCAGTGCATGACTCTGGCGTCAGGCGCTGCGGAGGAGTGGGTTTACCTCCCCCGGTGCCAGCGGGGATGTCCCAGGGCCGGCCCAGCTCCTCGCCTGCATTCCCCCTCCTCCCTACAGCCATCAGTAAAAGCGCAGCCGTACAGACGAGGCTTAGCCCCGATTAACATTAGGACATCGCAGGCCCCAGGCCGAGACAGGCTGGGTTGGCTTCTTTTCTGTCACTGTGAATCACCCCTCTCTAACAGCTAGCAATGAGAGCTGCAGCTGCAGAGTGGACCGTGTCTTCGTTCTCTGATATACTTGTGGTTTGGGTTTTCTTGGGTTTGGTTCCCTTTTGGTTGTACAGCAGCCACATAGGAATTGCACACGGGTTTACCTTTCCTAGAGAAAATGGAATATGTGGCTCCCCGCCAAGACTTAATTAGCTCTTCTGACTGTTCTGTGCTAAAAACTTGAAAAATATTTAGCAGCCTTTTAGCAAAAGGTGTTTAAAAATAATTGTTTAAAAGGAACAGTAGTAAGGTTTCAGTGTATGTAGAACTGTTACATGTCTTGGAGCCTTTCTGTCACACAGTGCCAGAAGTCAGCTTAAAACACCTTTGGACACAGCAGGGACTTGTTGCGTCCCTCTGGTTCTCACTTACGTGGTCTCTGCTGTGGATGGAGTAGGAGCAGTTTCAGTGCCCTGTACCACTTAAAGGCCTCAGCACTTGCCATTTCTGCAGTGTAAGTTTGAGGCAAAATCTTGACTGGAAGTTGCTGTGAGGAGATGCAATGAACATTTTTGGCCATCTTTATCTCCTGACTTTTTATACGCAAACAATAAATGAAGATTGCACTGGCGCTTTTTTAAAATTAGTTTTTTATTTTTCAAGTGTTTTGTTTTTTTCTCTTCCAAGACCATGGATGTTGCCATATTCCCCTAAAATTCTGTGGCTTGAGAATATGACATGCATGAAAATACTTTGAGCTTTTTGGAATCTGTGTTGGTCAGGAGGCAGAGGATTTCCATTCAGGTTTTTCCACCAAGGAGAGCAAATAGCTTAGTACGCTTCACTCCACTTGTTATCATCTTCTATCTCAAAGACAAGAGTTAGAATAGCTTTCAGGAAAAAAAAAAACCACTTCATCTGACTTGTTTTGAGCATTGGGGTTTGTGGGTTTTTTTTTTCAAAGTAGGACTGCCAGTACATAACCACCCTTATAAAGTATTCAGTGCAAGAAATAGATGGCTAATTAGGCTATTGTCTGTAGGACACTTGTTTTATTCACTGTGGAAATTAGCAAAGTCAATCGCAAATGAGGCACAGACTTGGGGGGGAAAAGAAGATGGCCTTGTGGTAGTGGGCTGTAATCTGGAGAATTGTCTTTTAAACTAAAAGCTTCACAGAATTTCTCTGTGATATTAAATAAGTCAGTTCACTCAGTTTCCATTAGTGACCAGCTAATTGTTTGTGCTTCGTTTTTCAGGTATTCAGCTTGAAAGAAGGGCCTGATTTGTGGAACTGGTGGGCAGTTAAAGCTCCATCTGAAGCTAAAGAGAATTGCAGATGCCCTAATACCACTGAAAAAGTTCAGGCCCTAGGCCTGATTTGAACTAGGTACTTAGAAATTAGGGGACTCTGTAAACTTGTAATATCTCTGTGCTTCAGTTTTCTAGATGTGGAGGTTGTTAAATCTTTTAAACTCATCTCATTTCCTCCCCAAATAACACAAACTCATTAAATTTATTTTGGTTTTAAAGTTTGAGGCACTTAAATAGCCCTCATAAAAGTGCAGTAAGATGCAAGGACACAGGCTGTCTTTTTTTCAGGAAAGGTTCTAGAAGGGGTGCAGTAAATCACAACTGGCATTTTACACTAAGAACAAATTAAACTGTTCTCATTGGCATCTTTTAGTGGGGGGTCCACTTGAAGAAAAAAATCCAACCCGTGATTCTTAATTTAGGTAATCAAAAATGTGTCACAGCACATACCAGAGAGAAAGAAGCAGTCAAGGTTTTGTGAGCCCATTTAGTTCTGACACAAATTCTGATTTTACAGTCATAAAGTGTTTGGTTTATATGGTGCTAGGATAATGTGGTGCAGCCCCAGTTGTCACTCTGCTCACTTATTTTTCTCTGGAGTGTGGGTTAGAAGGTAGTTGAACTAATTTCTCACTGAAGTTGCAGATTCTTTATACGTTATACCTTTAGGATCGTTTTGAGAACAATTGCCCACCATTTCACAAATGAAGTTCTATCAGTCATAAAAGCAATGAGAATGGTAATACTGAATGTTTTACTGGTGGGAGCTTCTTCCTCCTGATATTATAGTGGATTACAAAAGGAGAGAGAATAGGTTTTAACGATTGTCTCTAAAACAATACTATGTGTGATCTGCTTTTGGCAACATTTACATTTAAAGGGCATTCAGCACTAGTTCAGTCATCAGTGAAGTTTAGTTTTGCTAAACAAAGCTTCTGCCTGAAATACGCTGACTGCAGCAGTGCTATTTTAAGGCTTTAGTGTGAAATGTAAGGTCAGTGCTTATTTAATGATACTGAGCTAATGACTTCATAGTAGCAGTGTCCATGTTGACGTCATTCTTTGCTAGAAAATTGTTTTACGCTTCAGCCATTCAAAAAATAGTTTGATTTTGATTTTTGCTAATGATTCATCTTGCAACTGAACAGAACCCAATCACTCATCTGGAAAAGATTTTTAAGAGTGTGTTTAAAGATAACAAAGGACAGAATGTCCCTTTCAAACTTAGGTGCCTTTCAAACATTAGCTGCCATTTTTAGGAAGAAAACAATATTAAAAAAACCTTTATTTTTCAGTGCTTCTTAAGATTTTCTTGCCCCATTTCCGATGCTGCCTCTAAAAACAAATTTTCTTGGAACATGTCTGCTTAAGTTTTAGGCTGTTGCATTAGGACAAATTCTGAATTTAACAGAATTCTTTCATTAGTGAAAGTGGGGGGGTGGGAGGGGGCGGAGGGGTCATGTTCAATGCATAATGGAATCAAATGTAGTCCAAAGATCTTTCATTCAACAGCAGGTAATAGTACACACAAGAGATGCTTCAGACACATTCAGAGATAAGAATCGTTGTCTTACCTGTTAACAAAATAAGTCTTTGGTTCCCTGTATGCCCTATTTTTATGTACTAGATGTACACTGAAAGTTTTCTTTAATGCTCTGTTAGTGCTGCAATTCTAACAGCTGGTTTTACCACCAGCAAGAGTCAGTGTTTTTTCTGAATATCTGAACTGTATCTTTTATTTAAAGGAAACAATGGCCCCATACCCTTTGTGTGGTTTTCTTTTTCACTGTAGGACAATAGCATGTTTGTTTGTATGTGCTGTGTCCTGCTGTTTTAAGAAGTTCACTTTGATATATTTGAATTTTACTTTTTTTAAGCATCCTGCATTGTATTTTCAGCAGTGCAACACCGTTATGAGGTCTGAGAAGGGGATTAGAAAATAGTAGTGTTTAAGGTATACTGCAGCCAAACCTAGTCATTAAGAGACTTGGAGCCACACTTGCTTTGAAGAAACACTGGATGTTGAAAATGCAAACCATCACCCATGCCTGCGTTTCTGCCATTTCTGCTCCCATAGGTTCTGCATAAATGTTGGTGCAGGGATGAGAAATTTCTAGAGCAATACCAATATAAAAGGAGGAAATGCAAAACTTTGAGTAAGCATTCTTTCAAGAAGGTCACATCTTCAATAGGATTCTGTGTCATGCCACTGTTAAATGTCATACTCACTGGATAGAAAAATAATCAGGTTTTTGTTTTGTTTTCTGATAGCACTTCGGAGCACATTTGGACTGAAATGCTTCATTCTGAGGGCACTGTCTGTTCAAAGCTCTGTTCCTGATTAGTTCTTAGCCTGCAGACCTGGTCACCTCATTGGAGTTGTTATTACATCATTTACCTCAGAATTTCGTATGCCACAACAGAGGATATTAGAATAAAGTATTGCAAATACTGAGTATGTCCTTCAGTTATAATCCATAAAGCAACTGTAGCTCTCCTGTTCCCAAGCTCCAGATTTTAATTGTAATGAAAGCATCCCCCTCTGTTACAACTAGAAATCTAAAGCTTAGTTAATTCCTTATATCTGCTGTAAAGATCCTGATCTGATCAATCAATGAGCCTTGCTGAGGCACGTGGAGGGCAGGACTAGCTCTGAAGTCAGCTGACTTTCTTGTTCAGACTGAGTGTAGCTATTCATTTATAAGTGAATGTAAAAGTAAACACTGGGGAGCTTTTAAGAAGTGGTGGCTCTCCTTTTCAACAAAGCTTCACTTTCTTCCTGTGATATACAGGCTATGATGTGTAGGAGCCATATTTCCTGCTGCTCTAAGAAAGACCATGCTAGCCAGAGGAGAATTTTTTTTTTTTTTCATTTAGGAGAAAAGTCTTAGGGATTCTTCCCACTGGCTTTCTAGAAGAAAGTGCTGTGCTTTCACAGTGCTTGGAACATTTTTCCTTACCAGTTTTTATTAGTGCATCTTTAATGGAGATAGTAACTCATTTTCTTTATGAAACAAATTTAGCCTATGTAGTTTGCCATGTTGCTCTGAAGGAATCTGTTTTCAGGAAAGGTGGACTATTTAATAATCCTTGATCTATATTATACTTTGTGTGCAGTTCCTTATGTTAGAATGGTATTGTTTCTGATTCATTGCTAAGACAGATACTCCCAAAATACAGGCTTATGTACAGAAAGAAAAAACAGACTTTGTGTATAATGTTTATTAAAGCTGCTAAATTTGAGATCTGCCAGAACATGTAATGAAAGAGGATTTTAAGAACTAGCAGAAGCCAACCGGTTTTCAAGATTCAGGTCTTGAGTTGAGTGTACTTGGTTGGTCCTGAGTGTTTTCTGTGGCATTGTAACAGTGGTTTGAATTTCAGCTGATATTGCCTGGAAGGTATAGAGCATCAGTTTGTGGCCACTAATGACTCAGGTTACAGGTAGATGTGTACTGTAGGAACTGAAATGTGCTGTAGATGGGCTTGATATCTGTGAGGAATAATTTGCAGTTTCTATAGAATGTTAGTTCCTCTTCAGTTTATAGTTGCTTATTTGGGTGTTCAGATGTTTTTCACCCCAAGGCACAAGTTTAGTGCCTCTAAAAAGCACTTAGAAATGAAGCAGCTGGATAAATTCTCTCCAGTGTTACGTTACCTTGGCAGAGATGGATGGGAGGAGTCCAGTCACTAATTTTGAAACACCTTTCCATAGTTTTTCCAGAAAAAGGAATTGTTATACTGACTGCAGAAACATTTGTGGCACAAAAGGGTGATTAATAAGGAAGGAGGATGTAGCAGCTAGTCTTGGAATCTAGTGCTCTCATCTAAGATGCTTGAGAGCCCTGGCTTAATCACTAATACCTGTAATGATACCATGATATACTGTTGTTTTTATAGTTTTGTTGGAAGCTATTATGAAGAATGGAAGTACTGCTGGGGGAGGTGCTTACTGCCGAAAATCAACCAGTAGCAGTGATCAAAGTAAGCCAAATAGCACGAAGGAGGGCAATGCATCTGCTGCAGGTGAAAGTGGAAAAGGCTACAACAAAGAACAAATGGAAGGAGTATTAAGGTATGGCTTAAATATGTCACTGCTTTTCATTCTGTGTATTATGTACTTGTCCTTTCAACTCTTACCATTTAAAGGAGCCACAGAAAGTTTGTATTTTACTCAGAGGGGTTACTTGCACTGAACTTGGAGTAGAAGGAAGAGGAGAGTTTTGCTGGTTTTAAACACTGAATGAGACACTGTTGCTTTCTGCAAGAAAGATGCTACTCCTTTCTTCAAACTATCAAGGCTACTTTATAGAAGAATAATACTCCAAATAATTATTGAGTAGATCTCATGATAAATAGGAAAAGTGGTGAAAATTCTGTTGTGCAACTTGCAGGACAGTGTTTCTATTCAATATTTTTATTCTAAAGATACATGCTCACTCCTAAAGTTTATTTTCAAGCTAATCTTGCTGTACAGGCTGGTCTTAGACAAGTGTTAAAATTATTTTGGTTTGGATATAAAGGCACCTGAGCAACTTAATCTGGAGCACATAGTCTGAGTTGCAGTATAAACTCTGCTTAGTGCAGCTTGATAGTATTAAGATGAGGTGACATCAGGAAAGGATGTGTGAAAAGAAACAAAGGTCAATAAAAATGTCCTTTTGAGGCATTGAAGTAACTCAAGTCATGTTATTACTGCACACTTGCTGGATGTAGGAACAAGAAAAATACTGTTTGATATGTGCCCAGGTTTCTGCTAAAGAACTATGGATATAGTGAAGAAATTGCACACCTCAAACCCTGATATTTTCAGATAAGCCTAGCCCAAATATTTTCAAGGGAGCTTTAAGGGAAATCAAGAGTTCCCTATCTCCTAGTTTGTGTATATTGGATGAACTGTTGTGCGTAACAGAAATTTGTGGGGGATTTTTTTTTGTGTGCATCTGTGAAATGTATGTTACTGCTGATACTATCTTGGGATCTTCCTAAAGTTCAATAATCTGTTCAGCTGTGCTAACAGTGAGGAAAGAAGTTGAAGTTGTATCAACAAAGTTTGGTTGATACAGAAGCCCTGCATTCAGGCAGGTAGAAACCAGCAGCTCTCACATGATTATTCTCTTGGTGTCATTTACTAGAGCTTTTCATTTACCATCTTCTCCACTTAATTAATGTTATTGTCCTTTGTGATACATCTAAAGTAAAACCTGGACAAGCCTGTACGTTTTTTGCTATCTTATATCAACTGTTAAAATGAATGTAGAATGTGTCTGTGTACACATGTGTGTGAGACAAAATATCCAGAAAAAAGTCCTCTGTAAATGCGGCTTTGGTCAAAATAAGATATGTAACATACTCCTAGAAAGCTGCTGCAAGGGGAGCTGTATTGGTGCCAGCAGTCACTCACCTGTGATGTGCCATTCTGAGCTGCAGTCTGCTTTGACATCAGGATCCCTGCACGATCTGTTTGTTTATTTGTTTGTTTGTTTTAGCAAAAGGTATGTTGCCTACTTTGTTTTGAGTTCAGTGGTGCTGTAGAGCTAGCTTTTTCTCTGGTAGGCTTTTGTGGTATTGAGTATTGCTTTCTTGAAGGGATTTGTTAGATACTATATAAACTTAATCCAGTTTGTTCAGATCAGGACCAGTGTTAGGGGTATTCAAGAACTGCATATTGAGAATAATTTGACGGAATATAGCTTCAAGACCATTGAATATGGAGTTTTAAAACCTACCAACATCTTTGCAAAATAGGCAAATGTAATACCTTACAGAACAACCCACGTTAGTTTGTTCTACATACCACTTAAAATCATGTGTTAAAATAGTATCTTCACCTTCACTTGGGAAACGCTGATGTCCTTTAATATAGAAGTTCATAAACCTTTAGAGTGAGATGGAATTTTTCTTTAGATGAGCAGTGATCAACAGAGCAAGTTTTCAGTTCATGTTGGAAGTTTTGAAATGTTTGTCACGGTATTAGTTAGTAACATAAACAAACCACTTAAAAAATTTGTGGTTAAGAATTAAAAAACGTGTTTGCCTTGCCAAGGAGAAGAGAATTAAATACAAACAATGGGCTGAAAGTAAATGTAAAAATATAACACATTCAGTGATGGTAATTGAGAGAAAGTTCATGTTTAAACCACAATGAGAGTGAGCTTTCTAGTTGGAAACATGACAGGCAGCATATGATATTGCTTCAGTCAGGCCCAGATTTTTCCAATTAAATGAAACATGCCCCTTTGGGGAGGGTATTCTTTAGAGAATAGAGTTTGTCACCACCATATGCTTCTGCCATACCGCAGTGGAATGGTTTTCAGATGTTTGAATTGGTTAAAGAAATAGAGTGTGAGAAGAGGTGGCTTTAAACAGTGTTTCATGCCCAGTTTTTGTCTTTTTTTTTCCTGTAAGGGAAGAAGGTTATAGAAAGCAAGGTAGCAAAATCTCCAAACTTCAATAAATTCTGACACATAGCATGAATTTGACATTGGACAAACAAAGTTGGTTTGCATGTGCATGATTCAAAAGGTTATTATCATCTACTATTCTTCCTTTAGGAGTTTTTGGTTCAGTAACTGAATGTAGACATAGGGAAAGTGCTTCTGATTTCAACTACGCTTCCATGCCATTTCCAATGCTTTTGTTGTAAGCCTTAGTGAGCTGTCAGACAGGGGAACTGACTGTGAGCTCCCTGGCTTGGATCATTGATTAAAGTTCCTGGAGTTGTATAGCTATCATGAATTTGCTTGTGACAGAAGATTTAAGAAGCATAGTGAAGGCATGCTTGGAGCAATGTAACTCATTTAACTGCATTAATTTTCATCAGGGTTACTCTAGTAATGTGAGTAGGTATGAGTACAAACAAGCACCTCTGTGCTGGCTTCATTTTTTCCACATACACAGGGGACACTGATCACTAGCAAGTTACCATAACAGTTCTGTGGAGTATTACATGAGCTTGCAAGTTGCTCAGCAGGGAGAAGCGTAAGATGTAACATATTTCCTCTGATTGCATAAGTGCTGGGTAATGCTGCTCTTTGCGGGAGCCGTGCTCGCTATTTCAGTGTAACAGTTTGAGGCTTGAGAGATACCACAGCACTTCCTTGCTTTTACATGGAAATGCTTTGAAAATCCCATCTGTAGGACATGCATCTTTTTCTTAATGATTCTTACCTTGTCACTGAGAACTGGATCAAGTTGCCTCAACACCCTTAGGTGACCTGCATGTGGGAGATATTGACAGGAGACTAGCAGAAATATGCTAGGACCCACAGTAGACTTAATGTCATTTTAAAGCAAGTGCCCTGGGAGTCTCTAGGCAACTGAAAGCTACCCAAGCAATGGCAGTTTTGAGACAAATGTGTGAGAATCATGTGCACAAAAGAAAAAAAAAATAATAAGAAGCATGAAGCTTTTTCATGTTGTATGTTTTATACAGGCTCTGTTTAAATGATCCTAAAATTCACAAGGTGTTTGACCTCTTTGGTCTCTTATTTTTTAGTCAATAAACCATAGCATGTATTCCATATTGCCTTTTTGACATCTGAAAGAAAACTGCTGTGACTAGTAGTATGCTAAATTTGCAGTGTTGTCTTGTGAAAACTGTGGTGGAATACTGCTTTTCCTGCCTTGCCAGTGCCTGCTTCTTGGAAGAAAGTACAATAATCAAATTTTGTATTTGGATTGTTGAGATAGAACCAAAACAAATGAATAGATGCATGAGTTCTATAGAAACCTTTCAAGGCAGGATTAAATGTCATCAAGTAGTGGTCAGGGCTTATCAATAACTTGATTGGAATTCATGTAGTCAACAAAAAATTGCCTCTACATATTTCATGGATCAAACTAGGAGTATAAATTACGTGACTGACTTCTTCCAGGCATTCTGCTGACACTTTTGCAAATCCAGCAAAAAGAGAAATATTGGTTCTTTTCCAGCATGGTGTTGAGAAGATAATTAACTGAAAGTGGATTAATAACAGCAATCAATATATGCTAAAAAAAGCCAAACCACCAAAGCAAAGAATCGGGGCATGCCTTTAATTAGGCTGTAGAGCTGCCACGAAGTGTTGAAATATCCAGTTTAATGGTTGGGAAATTAAGGTGGAAATCATAATCATAGAGCGTTTCACATGAAAGTGGCAGAGAAGACATGATGGACTTTGTCAGTAAGGTTGTAACTATAATAAAAGGTTAAATAAAATCTGGAGAAAAGTATGCTGATGTAAACACAGCCTTGAATATTACATATAATACACACAGCAGAAACCATCTGCTCAGTTACATCCAAGAGCAAGGTAGTAAGACAAACACCCTAATGTGTTGTTGAATCTATCAGTGCAACAGAGATCTGAGACTTCTGCTGCATTTGTTTCAGAAACTAGGGATATGCAAGTACCAGCTCGAGTTCCTTGACAATGCTGTGACCTTCTCTGCTCAATCTAGAGTACTTCTTTCAGGCCATGTTTATGTTACCCAAACTGTGACTGGCACATTCCCAGCTCAGCTGCGAGATACCATTTGCATCAGACTCTCTGGCATAATCAGAAATTTGACCTGCATAGATTTTGGTATGCATTTTACTGTGTTTTTCTGCTCAACTCTAGGATCAGAAGAGAGTATAGCTTCCTGTTGCTGGGTTTTTTGTCACTAACTTTTCTGCTCACTGCTGCTCAGTTTAGATTTCCATTGGGAGAAATAATTATGGCTCCCTCGACATACTTCTGATTGGAGTATTTGTCTTTTCGGCTGTTCCTGTGAGGCTGTGAGGGAAGGCCCTTTGAAATACCTCATCATACTCCAAATTTCATGATTGTGCATTGCCGCAGGTATTCGATACAGTAAGGCAAGCATCTCTGATAGGTTTTGTTAATCTGATAAAAGCGCTGACCTAATCTGAATTGTAGATTTGAAAAGTGATCTGACAAGCACAGCAGTAGGATCACATAATTTCGTAGTCACAGGAGAACCAGTGGTGGTAGCCCTACGGCTTCTGCAGGTGAGAAGTTTCAGGACCTGAAGGGCTTCCTCTGCTGTCAGCCATCAGAGCATGGAGAGGAGCCCAGCATCCAGCAGAGTTGTTGGTGCTGCAGTGTGAAGCTGACTGACCAGTTCTACTGGAGCTGCCTTGTCAGCTGCAAGCTGGGGTAGTGGAGCTTTGCAAGTTACAATGAGATACCTCTGTCAACAGATTGGGGATGAAGGAAGGCCATCACTTGCTCTCATGCTGTTTGAGAAGTCTATTCTGTAAAAGTCAGCTGTTATTTCAGGAACAGCCAGCAAATCTGTTAATCAGAAGGACAAGTGCCAAGGTGGTGGTAAGGGACTAACAATTCAACAAGGAGAGAAATTACCTAAACAACAGAAATAATTTGATAGTAATTCAGATACAGAAGTGATCCAACTAGAAATGAAAAGTAAAAGAAAAGCAATTCACAAAAAAACAAAACCCCAAGCAAATTATCAGTGAAAACACCAAACTTCAAATAAGCCAGAAATAAAGAACAAAAATAACCTGTTCAATACAAAATGGGCTGTTAGTGAGCAAGTGATGTGTACATTAGAATTTTAAAAATAAATGTCTTTGTGGAGTTTATGTATGCAAGAAGATTAGCAGTAGGAACTGCAGTGCCTTAAGGGCAGCAAGACCAAACAAACAATTTGAAATTCAGCATTCAGAAAGTTGTTCATGCTGAGAGTGTTGCAGGAGTTTCAGGTGCAGTTAAAAGCCAGCAGTAACATCAGTGATGGGGCTTTTCCAGAACCTCCACTGGTTTTACCCTTAATTTTTCCATGCCTTTACTGGCTGATTTGTGTGCCCTGTAACAAAAGAAAGTGAAAAAGCAGTGGATCCTTCTATCGACCTGCCTTCCCAAGACAGATCTCCACAGGATAATTCAATGGTGCAGGTGAGGGATTCTGGCTGAGTGAGGATTGTCAGGTCAGTCTACTAAAGATGTGAGGAATATGTCTAAGAAAGGTCTGCATCTTCTGAGGGACAAAGGTCAAGTTGGCCATGACTTCCAACAGCTTCCAGCAGCTGGAGAGAAATTTCTCATCAGGAGAGTGGAGTTTTGGGGAGCATCTCTTAAGGGTTGAGGAGGGGTGGGACATCTGAGGCCCTGGTGTGGTGGGCTTTGTGCTCCAACAGTGTTAGAGAAGCCTTGTGGCTGTGCAGCCGTGTATGACCTGAGTCCTGGTGACCCCTCAGTTTGTCCTGTGATAAACTGACTTACCAGGTTCAGTTTGTGATGCATTCAAGTTTTGCCTCTCAGGAGTACATCACAAACACTGATAATTTGTTTAATTGGAAAACACCTTCTAATCATCTTTGCTTGTCCCATGCATCATTTGCACTGGGGATCAGTGCAAGTTCTGGTGCTAAACTCATATGAACTCAGTTGAGGGGGGAAAAATGGAGGTGTTACCCTGTTATGATTGCCCTGAACTGTGCTCTGTCAGGAACCTCCTGGCAAAAGTCACTGGCTCTCTTCCAGGAGGAAACTGCATTGACCAGATGCTAGCTACTTACAGTCCAGGTGGTTTTGGCCTTGAAGTAGCCAAGCAATTGTGTAAAACTGTTGGGTAATGGCAGAGTGTGGCAAAGGCTTCATAGCATAAGGTCACTGCTGAAAATTCCAGGCTTAGGTATGGGTTTTGGCCCCTGTGCATGTTTTTTAGCTTTAAAACTTGATCTGCCTAATCCAAAGTCCTGGTAAACTACAAAATTTCCATATGTATATGCATGTTCCACATTTCTGTTTGTAGAATTTTTCATTTACCACTAGGAAAGACTTGCAAAGAAAAACAGAAATGTGTTATACCTTGGCTGAACACATTTCTCGATAATAACAATACCTCATTTGTGGGCCAGGTTCAGGATAGCTGTTGCATGGAGGTCATTGCATTTAATCCTTTAGATCTTTTGGTTGATACCCATCATTGCTATTTCTCCTTTGAGGGTTCTCCACTGTGGAACATCCACTGGTTGTGAACTGGAGGGAACTCTCAAGGGGGTTTTGGGGAGTTAGAAGAACAGGTTGGCATCTGTTGCATTGTTCCTTTTATCCCCATATTTCTCCTCTTGGCATCCTAGAGTTGTGAAATGAATGTATATTGGGTCTGTAAATAAATAAACTTCTGTGTTAGGTGTTTTTTTTCATGAAAAATGACAATATGCTGTTAAGGGAGAGAGTTGTTGAGGATGCGCAGTGCTTAAAAATACGTGAATGAATGTTTAACACCAGAGTTTTAATGCTAAAAAAATAACAATGTTGCTAAGCATTGACAGCTTGCTATGTAATTTTATATCAACCAAAGTTCTGAAGAGTCTGGCCCACAAACAGATAGCTCAGAAACAATTATTGAAGAAAAGTTAGATTGGATGCTGAGATAGCAACTTAATGAAATTAAAGCTTAATTTGATACTGTTACACATTTAAATAAAGCTACCTGCTCTTGATACAGTTCTTAAGTCATTGAGGCATTGAGGCTATGGATTAAGGGATCTGTACACTACCACAGTTGTTTCTGCTTGTACAGATTACAAAAAAAAAAGGTTTCCAGAACTCAAGAGTATATTTTAATGTATTTTCTTTCTATCCTTTCTTGATGGATTCATGGTGTTCTTTTTAGTTAGCTCTATCAGCTTCCTAATTGGAGCTTATTAAATGTTACTTCAATATAATGAGCTATATTTATTTCACAGGATGTTTGTGTTGGCAGCTGCCTGCATACATTCAATTCAGTGCTCTTGTGAGCATTATACCAAGGCTTCCATAAAAGCTCCTGTATTTGAACACAGGAAACAGGATCCCTCAAATGAAACTTGATTTGATCAATCTGTGAAGTAGGATGGGCCACACATGATGGTGTGGTTGTACTTGTGATGCTCACACTCCCTTAATTACAGGGTATCTATTCTTCTTTCACGAGAATGCCAAAGGCTTGCTTGCCCCCTTGTTTTCCACATGGCTGCCCTGTGTGTAGTCTTGGAAACATGAAACCCAAATTTAAGTAGAAATTTGTGCATGCAAGAGAATGCAGATACAATTACAGCCATGTGAAGCGACTGACATGAAGCTTTAAAAGTATTTATGGATGTAATTTCTCTTTCTTGCTCAGACCAGCCCATTTCTTTTGGCATGCACTCAATGTCGGTGTGCCTCATTTCTGCAGTGCAAATTAGGGATTCAGCCTTTTCTTTCTGAATTCTTACCCAAGTGACTTGGTTTGATTGTTAAG
Source organism: Cyanistes caeruleus (assembly GCF_971803275.1). Classification (NCBI taxonomy): domain Eukaryota; kingdom Metazoa; phylum Chordata; class Aves; order Passeriformes; family Paridae; genus Cyanistes; species Cyanistes caeruleus. The sequence goes on from NC_141705.1 coordinate 49,338,785, forward strand.
CTGTATTTACTGATTTGATCAGTTTTTCCAGCCCACATAGAATTAATGTTCTCTCTTCTCCTGTAAGTGCTCTTTCTTCCTGCTGGGGTATGGTAAAATATACTAAATCATTACATCATTTCCAGATTTTACTTCTCCTGTCTGGGTTAGCCTACAAAAAATGTTTCTGAGGTTTCAGTTTTGAAAAATGCTACACTTGATTATATGAGATGAGTTAAATATGTAATTGCTGGAGCTGCTACTGTGACATTGAATTTACATAAATTAAGATCCAGTGCATTCCCAGCAGCAGAAGTATTCTCACATGTTTTATTCCCTGAAAAGTGAATGCTTGAGTGGTCGTTGGATTTGACTTTTGTTTGTAGAAAGGGAGGTATTGTTTGCTTTGTTTCATACCCTTTATACTGAAATGCATTTGCTGTTTACAGTCCAAACAGATTATCCTACCTGCTAGCTGTGCAAAGTAAATTTTGAACCTTCTTTTTATGCTTTATTAACAGCAGTATTAATGTAATTGTGGATGAGGAAATGCCACAGTAGTTGCAAACTGAAACCCTTTCTTACAGCTGCGGTAGTTCTACAGTAGAAGTAAAAGAAATGTATGTAATGAGCTCAATATTGAGTTTATTGTGAAAAAAATGCATTCTTTGTTTGTAGAGTGGCTATTTAAAAAATATTTATACTGAAAGCAAAAGATGTAATGTGGTGCACCAATGTAGTGTATGACCTCATTTGCAGCTGTATGTTAACCCATTACTTCTGTATCTCTTTTTTTGCAACATTTTACGTCATTTTCTTTTGCAGTATAAAGAAATGTAAAAATTATTACGAAGTCCTTGGAGTGTCAAAGGACGCAGGTGAAGAAGACCTAAAGAAGGCTTATAGAAAACTTGCTTTGAAATTCCACCCAGACAAAAACCATGCACCTGGAGCAACAGAGGCTTTTAAAAGTAAACCCCATTTTTACTTTAAATTTCTTTTATGATTAAGCTTCATCCAAATAAAACATTTATCTGCATTGGTCACTAGTATTTTTACAAATGTAAATGTGTTTTTAGCTGTTGTTAAACTGACATTTTGAAGAAAATACTTGACCTTTGTTGCATTAGAAATATAGATAAATAAACATGGACTTTGGCAGTAGGGCTTGGTTTCAGAAAATTGACTATAATGTTCAGTACAGGGAGCAAATACTTGATCTGTGAAACCCAATTGCACTTTTTTACTGTTTTCACTTAATGTAGTCATTGAATTTTACTACCTTGGATCTTTACTGTAACTGAGCTAGAAAAAAGGAAATCTTTGATAACAAAATGTAGTTTTTACTGATCACATGCCACACTGTTACCTCTTCCTTAGCATTTTTTTGTATGTGTGTAGTTTTACTACTTTTTCTGCACAAAAACACCTGAGTTCAATCATGGCCTTACTAGTAGTTGTCTTTGACCATTTTTTAGGTAAAATTTACAGTCTGATTTGACCTTATTTAAGGCTGCCCAGCTTAGCCCTGCACAAGGGAAATTATTGAAGAAAAGCTTTTTAAAGAAAACTACACTTTCATCTCAGGTGAAGAAAAATGTGAATCTGTAAGAAATGATGATGCATAAACAATCTGATTGTGGTACATCTTTTTATTTTTTTCCTGTGTGAGGTTTACATGCAGACATTTGAAAAAATCATTCGGATAAAACACTTAAATTGGGGAGGGAAAAAAGAAAAAAAAAGTCCTGAGCAAGACTCCTGATACAGACTTTAAGAGGTAATTATAATAATATATTAACAATTCCAGGTGAAAAGTAGATGGAGCAAAGCAGTAAAGTTGATTACTGTTGAGTCATTTAATACAGCTATGTGATATCTTTATTTAAAAGATACTATTCCTATAAAATAGTATTGGGCCCTAGGAATAAAATAGTTTTTTATTGTTAATAGCATTTCAAATCATCTTTAAAATGTTAAAATGTGTTTATTAATATTTTATTTAACATGAGCACTTTGTACAAGTCTGATTTCTTCAGCTGAATTTCACTTTCTAGTTTTTAACTAGATGAGTAAACAAACAGGAAATTTTGTAGGGGAATCTTGTTTACCAAAAATTGTTTAATGACAACTAGCATTTTCTTGCATTGAAATTATCATAATCATTTTGTATGGCTGAGTAAATTTATGGTTTAGTTTTCCTTTAAAGGTGTCTGATGAGTTTTTGACATCCATCTGAGAAAAGGAGTTCATAACAATAAGTTTTATTTCACAATAATGTTTTATTTTAAGGAAAGGTCACATTTTAAAACAGAATTGAATTTCATGATAGGTAAGGTTCTTAGATCTTGACCTACCTAGTACTACTGTTCCATTGTATTGAGCAGTCTCAATGAAGTGAATTTTTAAATCAAAAAGTTTGTGCAAGTATCATAACTTCTGCTGTCTTTTACCAATTTAGTCAAGGATCTTTTCTTTGAAACTTTTGAGCAGTAGCTTTTTTTTTTATTTTTATGTCCTTTTTGAAAAGAAAATTATATTTGAATTAAAATCTGTTGTGAATTAGCACCAGATAATCAAGAGCAAGTAACAAACAGGCATATTGTGACAGTATGGCGACTTGACTTTATATTCAGTCACCTGATTTATCTAAGTTTTTAATTGTTGGGAAAATCTAAATTTTTACTGCCAATTTCATCCTTGTATTAAGCAACAGAGCAGTATTTGATGTTGGTTTATATCCTGCTTTCAGTGCAAAATACCAAGCTTCATTTTTTTGGGTTTTCTCCCCCACTTAAAGGAATTGCTTATGTTTTATCCTAAGGGCATCTTAAAAGACACATAGCTAAAACTCATTAACTCTTGCTTAGATTGGATAATGTTTAAAATATTAATTATAAAACCACAGTCTTATTTGCCTGTGTTGAGGTTATAGTGTTGCACCTTTCATGAACTTTTGATGACTGGCTTTTCAACACCGAACATCATAATCCCTGTGCCTTGGGTTGGTTGTCTGCCAAAGAAGTCTTTTGTTGGAGAGGACTGGAGGAGAGAGTAGAGAGGAAGGCAGAAAGGGTTTAATGAAGATATGAATGAGTGAAGATCTTTCATCAAGTGGCAGCACAAACATTCCATCAATCTGCAAGATCATTATGTCTGTGCACAGCAAGAAAGAAGCTTCTAAAGTCAGTAGAATATGTGGATTTTCTTGCTGATTTTTCCCATGCTTATCTAAGTGAGGTTTTTTCCTTTCTACTGCCAAAATTGAAGCTGTTCATTTGTGATACCATAGCATAAACAGGGACAAGCATCCAGGCCAGGCCCTCTGAACACGGAGGTCATATTGATCGCCCAAAGAACACATGCATTCCTGTCACACATGCATGTTGTATTCCTCATGTTACATCATGCAGAACTTTGTGTTATTAATGTAATGCATAAAATACCTTCAGAAGCATGAAGACAAATATATTCACACTCTTGTTCGCAATGAAGTTGGTGCATTCCAAGAAATGACCACTTACCAAATGAAACCAAAGAAAACCTGCCAAGTCTATGATGTTTTTTAAAGCTAGGCTGCTAGAGCAAACTGCAGTTACCCAGGTTCAGAGTCTTATTGTAATGCTTGAAGCTTTTTTGGCAACTGCAGTGAGAAAGAACATTTCCAAAAGTGTAGGTGTTCCCCTAGAAAAACAAAGCTCTTCTGCCTTGTTTAACAGGATAAAAGGCCTTTGAATAGCATTGGAAACTTTGTGGAAGCTATTCTAAGAAAAGTGGAGATGTTTCTGGACCTTGTTCTACTCTAGTTGTTTAGTAACATACAGTGAATTACATCGTTTGCTGTCTGGTTTTGACTTTGAAATTTCAATTTTCATGCTGGAATAGCTTTTATCATGCATTTATGGGAGTTGTGTTTTATTCCTTGCTTCAGAAATCGGAAATGCATATGCTGTGCTGAGTAATCCAGAAAAGCGGAAGCAGTATGACCTTACAGGCAGCGAAGAGCAAACTTGCAATCACCCTAGCAATGGCAGATTCAACTTCCATAGAGGTTGTGAGGCAGATATTACTCCAGAGGATCTGTTCAACATGTTTTTTGGAGGGGCCTTTCCAACAGGTATTTGTATTCATCAGTATAATTGTCGAGATGTACTGCCCAGAGTGGCATTAGAGCTTATGACATTATAAAACAGTAGAATAATTCCAGCCAGCCTTGAACCCCAACTCTACAATCTACATCAGTTTATTTTTCCCTCAAACGCTGCTAAATCCGAAAAATGTCAGTTCTTTGGGGTTACTATTGTAGAGCTTAAAATACGTCTTTTAAGCAAATTTGAAAATGTAAGATACCTTAATGTCATTTTATATGCCATTGTGCAGTAATGTAAAGTGTTTTATGTTGCTTCTGTACTGACTTCTAAATAGTATTTTGTACATGATTTAAATGTGGCTGTTCCTTCCTCAGGTAGTGTACACTCATTTTCTAATGGTCGTGCTGGCTACAGCCATCCAAACCAGCACCGTCAGAGTGGGCACGAGAGGGAGGAAGAGAGGGGTGATGTAAGTTTAAGCACCATTGGCTTTAAACTATGAAATCTGCTTTTAGTGGTGTGATTGTACAGGAGCTCTCTACTGTAGACCACTTTGTACCTGCTGGTTGGGTATTTTAAACTTCAGCAGGTGGTTGGCTTACTGACTGATAAACAGGCATGCAAATTTGAGAAGGTAATAGCCTGGTTTTGTAAATCTGTTGTATGTCACTTTCTTACTGGTGACTGGTATTATTAACCTAAATATGCCACTAATTCTGGCCACTAATCCTTGTATGCATTTAAAAATTTATTTGGGCTGAGGTAAGTATTGAACTTACGGCTCAATATTGACCTACATGAATTATGTCTAGTCCTGTATAATCACATATCACTGTATAGATGAGACCAAATCATGGTATACAGTGTAGCTGAATCCAGTTTTTATTTGGTAGTTGCTTGTGTGTATGTGCTTACCCATGAACTCTTGCAGCTTGAGCGCTCTGTGAATATTGTGCATGCATTTGAAAGTTCAGATAATACCACAGTGTTTGCAGTTACTGTTTTCCTAGCAGTTTTGGAGGCTTAAAGCAAAAAGTCACACTTAGCATTAAGTATTGTCAAATTTATTTGTTTGCTTGATGATGTATGAAATACTTGAATCTGTTTTGTTCCTTAGGGAGGTTTCTCTATGGTCATTCAGCTGATGCCTATTATTGTGTTGATCTTTGTCTCCTTGTTGAGCCAGTTGATGGTATCTAACCCTCCTTACGCCTTATATCCAAGATCGTAAGTAAAGCTTAATTACATCACCTTAAAGCAGAGGGGAAGGTATTGTAATCCCACTTAGAAGCATTGTGGAGAGTCTTTCATTAGTTGATCTTTGATCTCCTACTGTGAAGAAAGGGAGGGAAGGTGTAGATGAAACAGAACAAAAAATGTAGGTGCAAAAAATATAGGTGCTGTGAGCATGTAATGGAGAAAAGAGGTCAGTGCTACCTGGAGTTTAGGAGGTCTAGTACAAGGCAGTGGGTCCATGCAACATGACATGTTGTAAAGGTGTTTACATATCCAACATACATAATCAAAACCTGAAATCTGCTAAGGCTCATTATTCTTTTGAGGGTAATCTTTTTTCGTGGAAGGTGAAGAACTTGAAAGCAACCTCCTTATCCTTATTTAATGTTAAACTTGATGGCTGGGAAGATTGTCTGTTTTTTGCTTCATTCTAGGTGAATTCTTCATTTTCTTTTGAAGAATTCTACTTGTGAAACTTACCTATTTTGTACAGTAGGATATTTAAACCTTTTTTTCTTGTGAGAAATAAATAACTTGAATCAAGCATGCAGCTAGCTGGTAGACTTAGCCCACTCACCACAATGGTTTTAGAGGTTTTTAGTTCCTTGCAGATCTCTCAGCCCCACAACAGAAAGGTTTCATTCCTCCTGTTTTTCAAAATTCTCTATTTCTGGAGTAGGATGTTTTTTCCTTCTGTAACTAAGCCGTTGTAATGCTTAGAAAAGCTTCTCTGCCAAAATGTTTGCATCCAATCTTTGATTTTTAATCTGCAGAATGCCAGCAGGAAAATGAATTTATCAATTCATGGCAGCAAACACTTCAGAATGGAGATGCCTGTACTGTGTTGCAACAGAATAGTGACCTGTTACTGTTGAGTTTGAATGTATTTTTTTTATTATTAAGACTTATATTTGCCTAAAGAGATACGAAATAAATGTCTTAGTAAAGTGGAATTTTTTTGTGAGATCAAGTGTTTAAGCAGCAGAAGTTTAATGGTCAGGTAAATGCAATAATTTTATTCTCTAGCAGATTATAGAGCCATTCTTTTCATTATTTGCCTCAAAATGGCAAATTTATGAATGTGCTGGTACTATTCTGTAATGGCAGTATTTTTTTTAAGTCTATTTGTGGTATAAAAAAAATAAATTAATATTTAGTCTTTCTCTCCCCCCTCCCTTCTTTTTTGCAGAAGTACAGGGCAGACCATAAAAATGCAGACAGAAAATTTGGGTGTCATTTATTATGTCAATAAGGACTTTAGAAATGAATACAAAGGAGTGTCGCTACAGAAAGTGGAAAAGAGTGTGGAAGAGGATTATGTGTCCAACATTCGTAATAACTGTTGGAAAGAGAGGCAACAAAGTAAGTTTGGTAATATGTGTAATTTCATGATATCATGCATTACTATAAAATTAAATTGCCTCAAGCAAGAAGGAAGTGTTTGTATTATTACAACATCTCAATGCAAAAGTAAGTCCCCCCCTGTTCCTCACTTTAACACTGTCCACGGTGTCACTTTGTTTCTGAATTTTACTCAGTGATCTAACAACCATTTGCAAATTATCAGCAATTTTAACTTGCTGCTTTATTATCTGTGTCCATTTCTCAGAAAATTAGACTGCACTAAATTGATAATGACAAAGCTTTTGTCATTAACTCACTGCAATTTCTAAGAATTCTCATGTCTTCCACATTACTTTATCATGGCAATAACTCATTTCCCTAAGTGCTTTTATATAAGTAAATAAATATACAGAAGCTTACATAGAAGCTTACATAGGTGTTTCCAGAGAGACAAAAAAAGAATCTTCCTGGGACGACAGTACATACAAACACTGTTTTTCCAGGCAACCAAGGACAGGCAGCGCATCCTGTAAATCAAGAGGGTTTAGTTTGCCATCTGTTTCTCCAATCTAATATTAAACAATGAGTTACTTCTTTTCAGAAACCTAAAATTCAATGTTAAAGCATAAAAATACTGAAGATCACTAGCCTTTTCTAAATCAGCATCAATTTTATCCAGTTACTCTGTTATCTGTGACCATTTTGTGAGCTATGTGGGAACAGAACCGCTAAAATTTATGTTAGTATTGAAACCAGATTGTTTTAACTTTTCAGGTGGTGAATTTCAGTCATAGCTAACTGGAAAAATAACTGATTCATGAACTGTCAGTAAACTGACCAAAAGCAAATAGAATGCAGTTCTCTGAGTAGATCACGTGTTCCTGCCCAGTTTTAGTCTCTGCAGTGCAGTTGTTTGGTACTTGTAATTTATTAGGTTGTGAAAACTACCTAAACTGATTTTAAATAAGAGGCTCCTAATGTTTTCTTTTTTCTGATAATAGAAACAGCTGATTTTGTGGTTTTAAAATACCAGTTGTGTGTTAAATCTCCGTGACAGTTAAAATCTATCTGGGGTTGATTGACGTTTAAGAATGTCTTGCATTTTGAGTTGAAGTGACAAAAAATCTTCTACAGAATTAAAATGCTCAGCATTGTCAAGCTGTTGAGCACCAGTATAATACAGAGAGCTCTTAATTATTAATAGCTCTGAACACTGACAGTCTGAATCAGCATCAGTTGAAGTAAAGGGCTTAACATTCAGATTGGATTTTTTAGGGCACAGACAAGATGCTACAGCTATCAATAACAATGCAGGATCACTGAGAGTGGCCTATATTTGTAATGTTCAATGCGGTCTGACCAGAAGTAGCAGGGCATTTTTTGTTATTTTGTTGTTGTTGAGGATTTTTGTAGGTTGTGGTTTTTTCTGTTTAATCAGATACTACTTTATGAACTCTGAGGGAGCTGGAAGGGTGATACAGCTTTAACTGCTCAAAAAGATGGAATTGTTACAAAGATCCAGCAAAGGAAAACAGTAGCAGTGCTGTTTAGTCTGAGGGAAGTTAGAAGGAAAAAAGGGCAAGGGTTAAAATCTCAGGTGTTTTGTACAACTCTGTCATGTTCCAAGTATTCAGTTTGTAACCAAAAGAATGTTTTCTCTTTTCTCCTTAAAGAAACAGACTTACTTTATGCAGCAAAAGTATATCGAGATGACCGCCTCCGAAAGAAAGCAGAGTCTATGTCCATGGAGAACTGCAAAGAACTAGAACGGCTGACCAGCCTCTACCGAGGAGAATGAGCTACAGTTACACACACACACCTTACGTATGCTGTTATCTCTCCTGTAAACCGACAAGAGATTTAGTTTCATCATGGATGCTGGAAAAGAGGGTGGATGTAAAACTCTACTGTGTAGCTGTTTCCAGAAACCTTATGCTGAAATATCATTTAACGGCTTCTTTACCTACTGTGAAATATAGGTAACTTTAATTGTCTAGATTTTACTTCAAAGCTTCTGTGAATTCTTTCAGCAGAGAGAATAGCTCAGAAAGGATGCTATACTTGTAGAGACTTAGTCATAGTGGTTCTCCTCTAACATATTTGCCATGTAAATATCTATGGAAAGAACACTTTGTGTATATACGAGTTAAATGACTTTCTATTTAAAAATCTCAGAAATTTAGTTCCATACTACATTTTGTCTCACTGATGGAATAAATAGTATGATTACATCACTCCTGTTCAGATGTCAAGTGTGTGGAGTTGAAACAATAATTTTTAATATTTTATCTCTAACTCTATGTAAAATCTTCTAGGTTTACCGCTTAGAGGAACTTGGTATTTTTAAATATAATGGCATATATTCCTAAATATCTGTTGGGGTATATTGATCTGGTGTAGAGTAGCAGTTTAGCTGTTGTAGTTTTTTAGCATTTCTAAGCAATGCTGAGAAAAATAAGAACTACACTAATCTCTTTTCAAAGTAAATATTTGCAAATGCTGTACAGACCATTATAAACATTGCTTTTAGTACTTGCAACAGTTTACAGCAGCTCTACCATTTGGTATTCCAGTAGTAGTAAGTCCATACGTATGGTTAACATGCATCCATAGCTTCCTTAATTTTCACTGGAAAGGTAGAGGAAAACATGCAACACTAAAAACACTAAAATAAAAAGGCAACCTAATTTTTTTTTTCCCTGGCAGGCTTCCATTTTCTTACTACTTTTTTATTTCAAGCTGGGTCCCAGTACTGATTCCTCAACGGGCACCGCAATTGGAACAGGGAAATTTTGCTAAGTACAAGCTATGTGCCTTTCAATTTTGCCAACTATTTAAATGCTTTGCTGCTTTGCAGTGTGCTCCTATGGTCAGAGCCCTATCACTTGTCAGAAGAGGTAGGGTATGCATTTTTTGGGACCAGAATGTAGCTGGACTGACTTCCTAGAAATGAGCAAGCCTACTGTTTGGCTCCTGTATAGAAGATCATGTAACTCAGTGGCCTGGAAATGGAAACTATATGTAGCCACACCTGCTGATGCAAAGAGGTGTTCTGAAGCAGCTAAGTACAATGTACTTCAGGTTTATCAAAGTATATTGAAAATGTTTTTAGGTCCAGTAGCTGATGTTTTTTACATTTTAACAGTGTTATGCAGGGGGAATGTTTCTTGTATTTGAGAATGCCAGATAGCTTGTATTATGGGCAATATATTTTGTTTGAGAAAATTGCTGTCTGAACAATGCTGTCAGTTCATGTGGAGCCAAATATTTCTCCTAAATTTAAATACTTTGTCTGACTTCATTGCAGTTCCTTCTGATCAAGAGCAGGATATGTTTGACTTTACAAATACACTGAATGCTATTGCTCCAAGTGACCCAGAAAACATTTTGCATATATCAATTTTCTAAACTGTCCTAGTGGAAATGTCTTCTCTTGAATTGGTGTAACATGAGACTGGCTGCAGGCTTTTAACTAAGCAGCTAAGCCAGCATTCAAGGTGGACATGAAAGCCTCCTGGGGCACAAAACAGAACTAAAAGTTCCTGAAACAACAACAAAAAAAACGTTTGCTGTACTGAATGTCCTTGCCAAGACTATAGTAAAAGGGCTCAGATATAATGGAAAGGCATCCAGATGTTTGAAATATGCAATCAAAATCTATGGAGAAAACGAGATTCCCCAGATTTTGTAACTGTCCAGAATGTATTGTAATTATATTAATGAAAACAAACTATCGAGTACATTCTGGTACTCCTGTGTCTTTTTAAAAGAAGAAATTTATTCCAGAGGCTTTAACAAGTACTTGGGCCTTCCTGTTTACAAATGAGTCTGAGTTTGCAAGTGATCTTTTAGTTAACAGGAAAAGGGATATAGAACACATTTATCAAATATTGAAACTGTGAAGTCAGAGTGAACAGATGTTCTTAGCAAAGCTGCCTATAATAATCCTATGGGCTGTGTCTGCCCTGCAGCCACTTCTGGTGCAGGTGAGAAGTGTGGAAATGGATGGATGCTGAGCTGTGTCAGCTTGGTTCGATTGCTATCAGTTCCTCTGCAAACTGGAATAATGTGGTGGCTGTGCCCTATGGCAACACAGACACCCCAGAAGGTTAAAAGTGAGACCTAGACTGCAACATTTCATTTGATTACCTATTGCAATTAGCACTTTCTGAGAAGGAAATAATATGTTTATACTGGTGGAAGTATGCTGCTTAGCATTTAACAGATTAAATAGTTGCACACTTTGAAATATGTAGTAATGTGCAAAAGGATGCTGTGATTTCCTGTGGTATAAAGATTAAGCTGCTCTAAATAGGGCCTGCAAACATTCTTTTAATATTTCAAGTGGGTGTTTTTCTCCTCATGATTGTTGCTTTTTTTTTCCTAAAGTCTGAAGGGTTTTTTTTTTCTTCAGAAATGTCAATATCTTCCCTGGATTTGTTGAGGGAATCTGCTAGAAATTCATTTTCTCATGAGCAAAATGCAAATTGAAGAGGGTGGAGTACTTAAATCTTTTCAGATGACCTTTCTTCAGAAGGCAAAGCTCTCATTAAAATAAGATACTGGAAAGAAAAGGGGAAAGCAAAACTGGTTTTGAACAACCTGACTAAAAATCCCTCAACATTTTGGCTACCTGCTCCTTAATTGTTTTTATTTAGTCATTACCTTTCATTTGATCTAGAATTATAGATAGCACAAGCATGGGTTCTTGGTTTTGTCCTTTAAAAGCACAGGCAGAAAAGCCTTGAAAAAAGAGAAGAATCTTGGCATGACTCTGACATAGCCTAATGAAAAAAGGAGATGATTTGCATCTGCTGAAATATAACATCAGTATGTGTTCTATTTATGGAGCATCCTGAGTCACAAGAGAGTTCAGCGTTCACATCTGATGAACATTTCCCTACAAGTTCTCTGTTTGGGTAAAACAAGTCTAAATTGGAATTTTTTACCTTTTTTTTAAACAGTCTTTTTTATTTTACAAGTTTCCAAGAGATGGTAGAACATCACAGCACTAAAAATGCAACAGATGCATTTAGGTAGACAGCAAAGACAACTTTAAATTATAAATATTTTTAATACAATTTTGTAACAAATGCTGTAAAAGGATTAAAATACGAGGGCAAGAATATTTTTTAAGGTTGTTTGTTCATGAATTTCATTCACTTTTAAGCAGTTGTTATTCTGACTTCTTGTAGCTCTGTCAAAAAGAAGGAAAGTGTAATAGTAAAAACATTTTGTTTTTTAAAAAGCAGGTAATAATAAATAAATTAATTCCTGAAGCTATAACTTACTTACATGTAATGTAATGTAATAAATATAGGAAAGAAACAGGCCATTTGTTGTGGATTGGCCTTGGCCATGAATGAAGCACTGTGCAGCCAGCTGCTCTCACCCCCACAGCACAATGGGGTGGAGAATCAAACTCAGGTAAAACCTGGGGGCTGAGATGACAGCAGTTCAATCATCAAAACAAAATCAAGTATCAATGATCAGTAGCAATGAAAAGGGAGACAAGAGAGAGAGGAATAAACCCCAAGAAACAGAAGTGAGCCCAGTACAATTGCTCACCGCACTCTGACCAATGCCCAGCCTGTCCCTGACGAGCAGTCAGCAGCTCCTGACCAACCTCCCCAGTTTATACGCTGACCATGAGCTGCTCCATGGGATGAAATATCCCTTTGGCAAGTTTGGGTCTGCTGTCCTGGCCCTGCTCCCTCCCAGCTTCTTGTGCACCTGCTTGCTGCCAGAGCATGGGAAACAGAAAAATCCTGGATTTAGGGTAAGCACTGCTCAGCAACAGCCAAAGTATCAGTGTGTTACCAACATTATTCTCATACTGAATCCAAAGCACAGCACTGTACCAGCTGCTAGGAAGAAAAGTAACTCCCCTATCCCCTCTGAAAGCAGAACACCATTATAAGCTATACTTCCCATACTGCTCAGTTTGGCAGGAATTGGGTTTGAGGATTGGGCTTCTCCACATTTTTACAAGTAATATTAAAATACACTGTTTACAGTTACAATGTTATCCTTCATACGGAATACCCTTCTTCCTTCAGTACTGGCTTATTCCTTGTATAGAAAGACTACATTGGGATGGGAAAATAAATTCCCGTTAATAGCAATACAGGAGCCGTCTCATAGATGCTTTTGCATAGCTTTTATTCAAAATGTGACAGGGAAATAAGTAAAATCAATCACTGAGCATCATGGCTTCAAATAATTTTAAAAAAGTTGCATTTTTAAACCTTTTTAGTGTATAGTGGGGAATATTTTAATAAACGAGAAGATCGAGGTTGTCCCAGGTAGCATTTTCGAAAATACTACCAGAAGCTCACACAATGATTTTATGGGGTTCTCTTTTAAGTATCTCTCTAATATGACCAAGTCCTTATCAAATTGCTGTGTGTGCATGGCTTGGATTAAGAAGGAGGTATGAATTCTCAGTATTCAAATAAATTTGTTCTTTTGAATGACCTTTTCCTCTGTTACTTGCAAAAAGTGGCTTATCTCTGTTTCGGGCTTTTTGGAAACTTCACTGGACCTATATGTTTAGAAACACTAGCAATTTCCAAGTGAATATATATACATATATATATATATATATATATATACACACACACACATATATATATATAATTTAGACTTTTTAAAATTGTAATTTGATACTGGCATCTAAGCAAAATCTTCAGGTATCAACAATGCTCTAGTCACTGGTGGTGTCCCCTGGGCTCAGGATTGGGCCCAGTCCTGTTCAGTATCTTTACTGATGATCTGGATGAGGGAATTGAGTCTAGCCTCGGTAAATCCACAGGTGACACCAAGCTGGGTGGCAGTGTTGATCTGCTGGAGGGCAGGAGGTCTCTGCAGGGGATTTGGACAGGCTGGGTCAATGGGCTGAGACAATGGAATGAGGTTGAAGGAGGCCAAGTGCTGAGTCCTGCCCTTGGGTCACAGCAACCCCAGGCAGTGCCACAGGCAGGGGACAGAGTGGCTGGGAAGCTGCACAGTGGGAAGGGACGTGGGGTGCTGGTGACAGCAGCTGAACATGAGCCAGCAGTGCCATGGGGGGCAAGGGAATCCTGGCTTGGATCAGCAATGGTGTGGCCAGCAGGAGCAGAGCAGGGATTGTCCCCTGTACTCGGCACTGGTGAGGCCACACCTCGAGAGCTGTGTCCAGTTCTGGGCCACTCACTACAAGAAAGGCATTGCAGTGCTGGAGCGTGTCCAGAGGAGGACAACAGAGCTGGGGAATGGTCTGGAGCACAAGTCCTGTGAGGAGCAGCTGAGGGAGCTGGGGGTGTTTAGCCTGGAGAAGAGGCAGCTGAGGGGTCACCTGGCTGCTCTACAACCCCCTCAGGAGCAGGTAGCCAGGTAGGGGTCAGCCTCTTCTCCCACACATCCAGTGACAGGATGACAGGAAATTATTTCAAGCTGTGCCAGTAGAGGTTCAGGTTGGACATTAGCAAGAAATTCTTCACAGAAAAGGTGTGTAGATACTGAAATGGGCTGCCCAGTAAGGTGATGGAATTGCTGTTGCTGGAGGTGATTGATGAAAGGCTGGATGTGGCACGCAGAGCCATGGTCTGGTTAACATGATGGTGCTCAGTCATAGTTTGGACTCAGTGATCTGGGAGGTCTTTTCCAACCTAAATGATTCTGTGATTCTTCTTCTTGGCTTGTAGCAGCTTGGTTTTTTTAGAGAAAAAGCATTGTGTGCTGAGCAGGCTTGGGGTGTTTTTAGTCTACCACAAGGGTCCTGCATGCTGACTTTGAAAACAGATACCATTGTTACACTGTGGGCATCTACTAAATGAATCCATTTTATTTCTTCACATTAGCTGTTACATTATTAGCCTGGAGGTCCATGTTTTGATGGACTAGATCCAAAAGTACGAGAAATAAGCAACAGTGGAAGAGTAAAACTGGCAGTAATTCTACTCGGCAGAAAAAGACGTTCGCTCTCTGCTGTTGATGTTCTTTAACTGAAACGCTGCGGTTTGTTTTGGTTTTGGTTAGTTTTGCTGCCGGGGCGGAGGGCGGGGGCGGCGGGAAGCGGTTCCGGGGCCGGGAGGGCGGTGCCGTAGCTCATGTGACAGCGGCTCCAAGGGGAAGCGGCGGCGGAGCCGTGCGGGGCGCGCCGGGGGCGCGGACAGGTACGGCGGGCGCGGGCAGGAAGCGCCCCCCGCACCCCCCTCCCGGGCCGCGGTGGTCTCGGCCCAACCGCGCGCCCTCCGCGGCGCGGCTGGGAGCGGCCGTACCACGGTCAGCGGGGCGGGGGGTGGCGGCCGGGCGGGCCTCAGGGACGGAGCGCGCCCTCCCTTCGGCCGCTCCCCTCCTCGGAGGGGTGGCCGCGCCCGCGGTGACGGGCGGCCTGTCGTCTTGTCTCGCAGGCCCGCGGAGGTGGCGGCGGCAGCACCGGGCGGGCCCCAGCCATGGCCGACGTGAGTGCGGCTTCGCGGGGCGGGCGGGACGCGGGCGGTGGCTTCTGGCAGGGGCGCGGTCGGGGGATGCCGAGGTCGGGCCGGGGCCGTCCGGGCGGGCGGTGTTTTGGGCCGGGCCGGGCCGGGCCGGGGCGGGAGCTCCGAGTGGCCGTGAGTAACGCGCCGCCCGTCTCTGCCCGCAGGACCTGAAGCGGTTCCTGTACAAGAAGCTGCCGAGGTAACGCGGGGCCGTGCGGGGCGGGCACACGGGGACGTGGCGAGGGCCATCCGGTGCCAACCCTCTGCCATGGGTAGGGACACTTCCCACTAGACCAGGTTGCTCAGAGCCCCATCCAGCCTGGCCTTGAACACTTCCAGGGTGGGGTATCCACAGCCTGCCTGGGCAGCCTGTCCCACTATCTCACCACCCTCACACTAAAGAATTTCTTCCTGATAGCTAACCTAAATTTCCAGGTTTTCAATTTGTACACATCCTTGTCCTGTCACTGCAGTTCCTGATGAAGAGTCGCTCTCCGGCTTCCCTATAAACCCCCTTCAGATACTGGAAGGTTGCTATGAGGTCTCCACTCAACCTTCCCTTCTCCAGGCTGAACAGCTCCAACTTCCTCAGCCTGTCTTTGTGGGGGAGGTGCTCCAGCCCTCTTATCAACTTCATGGCTTCCTCTGGACTTGCTCCAGCAGTTCTTATTATTAGGGCTACCAGACCTGTACTAAATAGAACAAATACTAAATTAGTGAAGGCATCAGGTTTTTTCAATGTTTTCCCCTTCCTTGCACATTTGTTCACACAAAAAACCCTTTCCTACTAATTATTGTGTTTTTTAAATGGTGTCTCTTCTTCCTTTCGTTTTTTTTTGCAGTGTTGAAGGTCTTCATGCTATTGTAGTCTCAGATAGAGATGGTGTGCCTGTTATCAAAGGTAACTTCAGCTTCTCGCTGTGCTCTGCAGCTGAAATCCTGATTGAACAGCAGGGGGTGGAGAAGTACAGAAAAATCTTCCTGGTTATGCAAAATACCTAAATATCCCAAGTGGTAGAATTGAATTGGACTTTAAGTAAAAGTTTAGTAGTTGATTATGTGCCTTTTCAAATATATCCTGTTGTTTGTGTCCTCAGTAATTGTAGTCCATGGAGTTTCCCTGGGTGGTAGGGGTTGGAGTGCTGTAAGGTCCTTGTATCTTTAAGTCCCTCACAGGCTGATTGATGCTAAGTAGGAGAGAGAGCTTGGCAGTGTTTTGTTGGCTTTTTTAGTACTTTAGTTCTCATGTTCTGCAGCCCTTGTTTCAGATGTTCTTTCCTTGTGAGTACAATAGTTTAAGGATACAAAGATTCAAGTATTGCAGATTTATTTTGTTCAGTGCCCCAGGGTATACAAACCCCCAGCAGAATTTGCACATCTTCATCTGTATGCAATCAAGTAAGTGACTGTGTGCCAGTAATCAGTTCAAAGGCTGGAATGGGTGCAAACAGTGTGGGGCACAGAACCAAAGGGATGTGAGCACAGGCTGTGCATCCTGAAGGAAGAGACTCTTTCTTAGTTATGCTAGGAAGGATGCTGGTGTAACAAGCTTTGATCGTACAGAGAACATTAAATGATGTACAGCTTGTGAAAACTGAACGCTTCAGGTGTTCCTGTGGGAGCACCTCAGATCTCTTGCATGTTTCTCTGCTTTTGGCAGAGCACTAAGCTGGATGAGGGTTTGGGATGCAGTCAGAGGCACCATGTCAAGATAAGGATTTTCTTGTTTTGTTCTAGTTGCCAATGATAATGCTCCAGAACATGCACTGCGACCTGGCTTTTTGTCCACATTTGCCCTTGCCACAGATCAGGGCAGTAAGTTAGGACTCTCTAAAAACAAAAGTATCATCTGCTATTACAATACATACCAGGTGAGTAACCTCAGTGTGCCCTGTCCTCGGCGGCTTCAGCTGTTCCTGCATTACATTGAGCAAGAGAAGGAAGGTTGTTTAAGCTCTGGTAGATTTTCACTAGGCTGCTATTGAAGTAATTTTGGCTTATTTCTTACACAGCTTAAATGGTTAAGCCAGACTTTCACAGTATTTATTAAACTTTTGTTATATTTCTTGAAACTTGAGATTTACTGGTTGACAGTGGGAAAGTGTAGCAATTCTGAATTTGCGGGAGGTGTTGCTGAAGTGGTCTTCTGAATCTTTTATGAAAGGTTCATATTCTCTTTTATAAACAAAGTTTATAATTAGTGACACCTAACATTAATTAAAGCACATGCAGCCTAATTCATAGCTAATCTTCCTGACAGTATGGCTTTGTGGTAAGGAAGCCTTGAAATACAACTCACAGTTTTCACAAATAAATTGATTATTTGTGTCCAGAAGTCCATTGTCTACTACATTTCTGCTCCTTCACGAGTTCTGGTGGTCCTGAGATCTTTTAGTTATGACTGCAGTAAACTGACCAGCTGTTAAGCCTACAGCACGTCAAGCTTTGCTTGGAAATTAAGTAGGTGAATGAGTTAGTTTGCCCACATCAGTACATTGCTTTGACTCTCTTGATGCTACTAGCTTACTGTTGTGCCCAGGGTGCCAGTGCCCTGTTAATGGAAGAAGAGATACTTCTGTACAGGGAACAGAATTTTAAAACAATAAACCTGTCTGCCCTCCTCCTGTTTCCTGTGGAGGATGTGGTCTCCGTAGTGTAATCTGCTGGATCTGCAGCTGAAGTAGGGTTCTGTAGAATGTGGAGGCAGAGGGAAATGCCAGGTTTTCCATGTGCAGCTCCCTGGACTGTAGTGTAAGTTGTGTTGGTGTTTTTAACTATGAATCAGACACAAGAAACAGATACACTGAAAAGTCACATCTGTGGCTCTTGCTCCTGCTTGTCCTTTAAACCAAGGAGGCTGCTTGTTGCAGAAAAATTTATGTGGAAAGAGCCCTGACATCCAAGATGTGTTAGCTGCTGGCTGAGCACTTCTCTCTCCTTGCAGGTGGTGCAGTTCAATCGCTTACCTTTGGTAGTGAGTTTCATTGCTAGCAGCAATGCCAATACAGGTAAGTCTACATATTTGTTTTAAAAATTGCAGTATTTTAAGGCCTGGGTATTTTAATAATTGAAAATAAATTCCCTGAATTCACTTCAAGTTAACTTTGTTCCTGCTGTGAATTTAGTTAGCATATTGTGAAAGGTGAGAAGGAAAAGGTGAGAGTAAAAATTCACAGAATTTAGGTGGCTTGCTGGAGTTACCATTCTTCTCTAAGCAAGTTTGTCCTGTGATTAACCTTGCCCTTGCTGCACGGGCAGGTACTGTGCTGTACAAGGCAGCTGTTTGCTCTCTTTCCTGTCAGTCAAGTTAACATTCTTCAGGAACATGTGCAGATTTGTCTTTAGTTCTGTGGGGTGGGGAAATCCTTCAGCCAGACCCTAGCCTTGCTCGTGAGGACATTGGCTAATGAATATGAGCAGAAGGGATTTAATTCTCATACAGCTTCTTGGGCCACAGCAGCTATGGGAAGCAGCAAGGCAGTAGTGGGGGAGCGTTGTGCCTCTTTTAGTGTCAGGGTGCCTCCTTTAGTGCCAGGGACTGTAGACACCCTGCACTGGGGTTCTGGCCACTGTTCACAGGAAAGTGAGTAGCTCACATGAAACATTTCAGGCTTTGGAAAACACTGCCTGTGACTTGGGAAGGGAGTCCAGGCTTTGGAGAGAGGCTTCTCAGTGATGTTGTTAGATGGCATATTCTGTCTCTCCTCTCTTTCCAGGGCTGATTGTAAGTTTGGAGAAGGAGCTCACGCCCCTGTTTGAAGAACTGAGGCAGGTTGTTGAAGTTTCTTAACCTGATGGTATTGCCAGAGTGCAGCATTCCTCTGCAGCCCAGTGGACAGAAAGATTCAATAATCGTCAGTCAAATAACACGTCTCGGAAGAAATACCACAGCTCCTTAGTATACTAAGTAAGAGTAAATTGTACATAGTACTGAATCTGAAATGATCTACCAATGTGTTGTAGATGGATGTTACTTTAGGCCATGCTTGTATTGTGCAGTACTGGAGAGCCCACCAAAATAGCTCCCATGGAGTTTAGCTCAGCCAGCTGAGCCAGGTCGGTGCGATGCCCTTGGCTCAAAGGAGCAACCCCCAGATCTCTTGCTTTACAGGGCACCAGGCACATGGCAGGGTGAGTCCTCAGGCCGGCCACCACTAGGTTGTGGGAAAGCAGATCAGGTGGAGAGAGTGAGCAAAGACGTGGTTGGAGGCATTGTGAGAGCAAGTGTGTTAGCGGTGATGTGTCGGTACAATCAGTTAATATCCCAGCTTTCTTACACCGGGTGTACTTTGGCAAGGGAGTGCTACTAATCTGGATGCTAGCTGCATCCTGCTTCCACTAGGAAAAAAACTGTTTCTATGGAAGCTATTGCTTTAGGGACTTTCATGATGCCTAGCTAAAAGCACCCAAACAATGTCTCACTTCTTCATGGGTTTTTTGTGTAATATGGTTGTGAAGATCTCATGTCTCATAGTCTTTGTGTGGGTTCATCACTGGTGACACTCTCAGCTTATTTACCCTTAGGTTTTCTTAAGTAAATAAATATAAATAAAAAACAGTATTTTTAAATGACAGAGCCTGGTCCACTCTTCTGTTGCACTGTAATACCCCACAGCACATCTGCTTGTCTCTGGAGAAAAACGAGTCTCTTACCTGTTCATAAATGTCCAAAATCCATGAATTTATAGGCTGAAAACTAACCAGTGCTTCTCTCAGCTGGGCAGAAAGGATATCAAGTCCCAGGGCAGTGCAGAGATCCTGTTGCTGGGGATCAAGCCTGTGCACTTAGCCCCACCCTGTTGTTCCCTCCCATGTCCCCTTATGACAACTGCCGAGCACTGCAGATCTGAGGGACAGCTCTGGGCAGGTCTGTGCCCCAGGCTGGGAAAGGGGATGCCATGGCCCTGTGTTCACATCTCATCAACCTTTGGTGCATCAGGCAGATGGGGGAAACAGTGGTGCTGGAAATGACAGCTGGGAGTTCTTGGCTCAAAAAGAGATTACAGCTTGTCAGTCAACCCTTTTCCATTTAAACTAAGCTGGAGTGGGACTTCTGTTGCTGGTTGTTCCAGAAGCAGCTGGAAGGTGTGTGTATTTCTGGCAAAATGTGTTTGTGTTCCAGCAAAGGCCTCCCCTTGCTGTTTGCTTCTGCTCTGCCTGTCACCCAAGGTCAATGGCTTCAGTTTGTGACACCACGTGCTGAACTTGTTTCCAGTGTTCTGTGAAGCAGCCTGTTGCTGTGAAAAAGGGAAGGCTACGTTTGTGGTTTCTCTACAAGCTCCATTTCCAAGCAGTGTTGAAAGGACAGTGATGCTGCTGTTGTCTCACTCTCACACAAGCTCGGCAAAGGTTTTTAACTAAATGGGAGATGCCAGTTTGTTAAAGCTTCATTAAGGAAAAAAGGAGGACAAAGCTTTAACAATACAGTACAGGAATATAAAAGACCTGTGGTAGTTTTATAACGACTTTTTATTCAGAAAACAGTCTGTATAAAAATATTTACAAATACTTTGAATTTCTAAGTTGAAATAAAATGCTATTTATATGTCCAAATCTAGATTTTCTTACTTCTTCCAATGTGCTTTTGTCTTCCTCTTCTGCACTCCCAGTAAAGGCAATTACCAAACACCCCCTCTTTGCATACCCCTTGAGGAGGCACAGGATTGCGCAGGGGATCTTGCTCAGGGCGTCTTGCAGCTGGTCTTAAGCCTCTCCAGTATTTCAAACTTTGCTTCCAAAATGTAACATCTGTTTTGAGTACAGCACCAACCTCATGGGGTTGCACTTCTTGTCTCTGTAGTGAGTCACAATGCTGTTAAATGTGTGTCCTGTGAGTGCCAGGAAGTAGCTACTGTTTCTCATAACCCTGGCTGTATATAAGTGTGCTTACATGATGCTGCTCACCATTGCCTACAGACGCTGTTTGAAACAAACATTCCTTTGTAGCCATCAGTGTGGTATAAAGATAACCATATAAAAATTTGTTGGACCAGAACTAAGTGTCACACATTTGTCACTTTGAAAAGGGCCTTGAAATACTACTTTCTGGATTGCAATATAGATACTATTTACAAAATGTAATTCTGTCATTTTTCTTGTGGTTTAAAGCCTAAACAGGTAATAAAAAGACAATGTTTCCAGAAAGGACCTCTTAAATAAAACGTTCAAGGTTACAGAACACGATACTGATCGTTTGTTGTGATGGAGCTTGCAATAAATTATTGAGTGCTCTGAATAGCCACAAAAGTTTTGAACAGTCTGTGTTCAAATCAGTTTTGAACACTTCTGTGATTAGCTGGCAGGTGTTTGGATTAAGTGTGTTACAAGCACACACCACACGTGTTAAACCCACACTCTGTTTGTACAACCGTCCCCACGCGTGACTCGGCGGCCCTAGAGCTGCAGGATCCTGTGTGTGCAGAGCTGGGTGACATCTGTGTGGGGGCACAGACAGCACTGGAGACGTGAGGCTGCCCACTGGTAAGAGGCTTCCCCTTGGAGAGAGGCCATTCCTGCCAGTGGAGCAGGAGCGCTGGCACACAGCTAGGAACTGAGGGTGGCGTTGCGCTCCTCCAGCTGCTTCCGTATTTGTGACTGGAACGGAAAGACAGCCCATTACTGCTTGTCTGCGTGCACGTGCATGTGGGTGAGTACAGGCAGCCCAGTTCCTGGTATTTTTTAGGAAGCAGTGCTTTCAAGCCTTTACCTTGTCTTCTCATTCCTGCTATCATGACCTAGGACATGCAGTCTGGGCTGATGAGCTGCATTTTTTACCAAGCACATATAATGACATCCTTAGAGATGGAAGTAATTTTTTCTTACTAATGAGCATGCCTGTTACAAATGCACCCCAAAAACACTGAAGTGGGTTTGCAGGCAGATGCATTATTGCCCTGTGCATGGTACTGATGAGGCCACACCTTGACTGCTGTGTCCAGGTCTGGGCCACTCAGTTCAGGAAGGTGCCTGAGTCCAGAAAAGGGCAGTGAAGGGGAAGGGGCTAGATCATAAATCCTATGAGGAACAGATGATGGAGCCTGGGGGTGTTTAGCCTGGGGAAGAGGAGGCTCCAGGAAAACCTTACCACTCTGTAACTCCCTGAAAGGAGGGGGTAGTCAGGTTGGTCTCTTCTCCCAGGCTGCCAGTGAGAGAACATAGCCCCAAGCTGTGCCAGGGGAAGTTTAGACTGGCATCAGGAAGAATTTCTTCACAGAAAGGTGTTGTTAGACATTGGAATGGGCTGCCCAGGAAGGTGGTGGAGTCACTGTCCCTTGGAGGTGTTTAAGAAAAGACTGGGTGTGGTGCTCAGTGCCAGGTATAGTTGACAAGGTGGTGATTAGTCAAGGGTTGGACTTGATGACCTAAGAGGTCCTTTCCAACCTAATTGATTATGTGATTCTGTGGAAACTGCATATTCCAATGTAGCTGGCCTGGCAGCCAGAAGTACTCCCTTGTTTCAGGTGCTGAGAGCTGTAGGACTGGGGTGCCACAGTCCTGGGGGGGTTATGATGGCACTACCAGGTGCTGCTGCCCGGGATGCCGTGTAACAGCACACATCACCTTACCAGTTTCCACCGCAGGATTTTAATCCACTCGTCAGCTTCTATCCCAGTTTTTGCACACAGGTAGTATGTCCTTAGTGGGAACACTAAACTGTAAGTAAACAAAGCTTTCTTAAGTTGCTAGAACAACTGGCAGTTCTCCCCAAAACTGAGCCCAGCTGGCCTGTACCAACACTTGCTGAGACAGAGCAGGGCAGGGAGGCTGTGCTCCCGTTCAGCCACCAGGAGGGAGGTTAACCAAGAGAATGGCTGACAGTCATTTACAGCCCAGGGCCTTAAAGACCCTTCTAAGGATAAAAGACCCACATTTGGGCACCTCTAAGAGGTTACCATGTGACCTGTATCAGTGTCTGACCCCAAGATCCATGAGTCTAGATGATGATTATAGATGCTTATAGAATTAGAAATGCCCACTACAAGTGGGTCTTTCCTTTTGGCTGGAGTAATTTTTCAAAGCCATGCAGGACTGACAGAAACTGGCTGACAGAAACAGACTTTTGAGTTAGAGGATGAGCAGGATCACAGCCACCAAGGGACCTGTCAGAAGCATGCACTGTTTACATTTCAAAATTCCCTTTCTATTTTGAACTTCCCAGCAACATGGAGAAAATCCTACAACCTACCAGAAACAATTGACTCTTTCCTGGGAATAGTCAAATTGCACAGCTGAGCATTCAGTTAAGTCAAGTGCTCGAATTGGTTCCGTAGCCTTGAAGAGAAAATGTTTTTAAAAATGTGGACACATGAAAACAGAAGATAAGGCTCTCAGTTCATCTTCAGTGCATCTGGACTTTTATAGGCACCTCCACAGGTTTTTCCAGGCATAGTTACAATGGCTGCAACACTATAAACTCAAACTAGCAAACATAACATCAGTGGTATCATGATATGAAGTGAGCTTAACATGAAAAACACAGGACAGTTCACATCCGGACAAGCAACAGAGATCTCTACTGCAGGAATGTTTGAGCTACATGGAGGCTGCTGAGGGTTTGGCTGTGTAATGTAACTGAGACAGCAGCAAATCTGGTACCACTTTCAGCTAAGCTTTACAGAGACAAAGGCATGGGTATAAGTCTTATCAGACTAGCCAGCTGTTGGAGATTTAATTAATTCCTAAATTCCTTAAAAGGATGAAGCTGTGTAAGGAGAAATGTAGAAGCAAAGCCAAAGTAGTGCTTGCAGCAGAAATGATAGGTTTGACTGCCTGAGAAGTATGTATGTGCCCATGTGTACACAAAAACACACACATGTATATATAAAAGTTTCTTTGGACAAGGTCAGGTGCAGGGTCAGGTGCAACTCATCTCCCTTAGGACTTTCATTCTCCCCAGGTGTGAGAGTTCTTCCTCCATCTGTTTCAGCCTCACACTGTTAATACTTTGGAAGAGGCAGCTTAATTAATTGTTTTCTGCCCAAACACACTTAGCTGTTTCCATGGTCCTCCATCGGGTATACAGAGGCGTGTGTTTCTTTCTAATCTTCCCTTAATATTTTTGCTGACTGAGTGGCTGTTAGTAATACCCTACATTAGAAGAAAGCCTCTTGTGCTGTGGTGTGATAGCAAATGCTATCCCAGGGTCAGCTGCAGGCTGCTCACGTGTAGGTACCTGCAACCCCGCAGCAACAACAGGAGTGCCAAGAGGCACTGGTGCTGCTGCCTGGAGGGAGGTCATATTCCTGGCAAAGACAGGAATTCTCACCTGGTAGTCTCTAATGGAGTGCTGCTCTTTGAAATGCTACTCTGCAAACTTAATTCAAGTTATTGTGAACCAAAATGAAAATTGATGGAAAGCCCTGGGAAAACCTAGCTGTTTATAAACGGTAATGTTTGGTGAGAGAAGGCAGTTGTGTCTGCTCTTGCATAAAAATCTTGAAGAGGCTTGAAATAGGGCTTGGCAGAGGTGAACAAGCTGTGTTTATGAAGGAACCTCAAACAGAGGCAATGTAAGGGCAAAGAAACTCCAGAAGTGTTTCTTATCTTTACTCAGATTAAGACAGAAATGGAGCATCAACTGTAAGGACCCAATGTTTTTCCCAGATGCTGTAGGTTAGTTTTTGTAAGAAGGAATTTCTAAATTAATGGTTTTCTACGTATCCTGTGAGACCACTTGAAACAAAAGGATAAAATTAAAGAAGGCAAAGGATACTACGATATTTTTAGAACTATTTTAGCAGTGTGCTCTCTGTTACATTGTGTCTAAGCTGCCAATAACTGTTGTGTTGTGCTGGTAGCTTAAAATCATCTTAAAAAAGCAACCCAAAAATGTATTCTAGGCCAGGTTGGGCAAGGCCTGGAGCAACCTGGTCTAGTGGAAGGTGTCCCTGCCTGTGGTGGAGGGCTTGGAAGGAGATGACCTTTGAGGTCCCTTCCAACCAGAACTACTGTGAGTAAAAAAGCCCTGTAAACTCTATCCAGTAGCTAAGACTGTCAGAGCACAGTCAGTGTTTTCAGATGTAAAATTTACTTTCTCTTGTTGAAGTCATCAGCAGAACTAACTTGACTTGGCAGGTTTGACCCCACTGGCAGTATGGAAAGCTTTAACTTGGGAAGCTGTGATGCAAATGTGAGAAGCCAGAGACACAAGGAGGCTGCAGCTGCCTGTGTGATGTTTAAACAGTAGAGCTGGTGTTTGCTACTTACTGTCTGGTCTTTGAAGTACTTAAGTTCATTCCTATGCAGTGTAAACCACCTTGTCTTCCAGCTCTGAAAGATCAAGAACAAATGGTAACTGTTTTGGGAGAGTTTCGTCTCTGCAGGGAAACACAGGTGGAGCAATTTCAGCTCCACACCATCTTTAGCTTCTGTGGGTGATCACAGAGTGGAAGCAACAAGTAAGAGTTTTCCTTACCTTGACTATTTTGCCTTGTTTTATCAAATATCCTTCCTTGGTACCAAGCTGTGAAGTAACAAAGAAAGGGATTGGGGTTAGAGGCTGAGCTCTGCTTCTATATCCCACATCCCCCTCTTTGCCTACATCAGGAGGATCAGTCCTTTGGGAAACTCCCCATAGCCACTTGCCCTCACTTCAGTGCTCTCCTCAGGCCCATCCAGCCATCAAACATGGAGCTGTGCTGGCTCTGAAGGCACCCCCCTGGACTGTGCCTCCCCCAGGGAGCTTCTGGCCTGCACCTTCTCAGCCAAACAGAGCAAAAAAGCTGCAGCTAAACTTTGTTTATTTAGTTGGATGGTTGCCTTGGTACGTGCTGTGAACAGAAGCACACAGGGTTTAACTGACAGTGGAATTATCCCCAGAAAATGCTCCTCAAATGCAAACAGGGGAAAGTGCTGTTTCACTGAGCTGTTCTCTCTCAACCAGGCCCACCCTTGAGAGGAAAAACCTGTTATGTTCAATGTGCTTCTTAAAAAAGTTGGGGTTTGAACTGTTTCTCTGGCATCCTGAGTGACACTTGGACCTTATGACTTCTTAGATACTGACACTGTGTAGGGACCTGTCTGTGAGACTGCAGAGCTCTGAAAATCAAAATCTTGCCAAGCTGCCACTTGAAAAAATATTACCTTTTATTGGTGGTATGTGGAAGTCAAGCTTCTTTGGAGGTTAAAATGTAGCTCAGTGATGAAAGGTTTATTGTGAGACACATCAGAAGTGGTTCTTCTAGCAACTTCATTAGCCCATATTAACATAACTCCTCCTTTTTTCCCCAAAAGGTACAGTATATAATTAACTTTCCTCTCTGTTCAGAGCAAACTGTTCTGGAGAAATCAGCTGTCTCACTTAGATATGAGTTACAAGGGATTTAGAGACTCTAATTGCTGTTCGAGTGAGTCTCAAATGTCAGAACAGGTGGCCCAAATGTATATGATGACTTTTTTTCTGTGTGCATTTGTTGTTTTTTTTTTATTTTAACTCATAATAATGTTAATAATGATAAATTATTCTAAAAGATAAAATGGGAATGAAAATATTTCATATATTCTTTGTTTGGATAGTCAGACTCACCCAAGTCAGCTGCAGACAATGTTTTCCCAGGGACAGCACTGAAGTGACAACAATTATAAGAGCCTTTACTTGCCATGGAACTGCAGCGAGCAAGTCTGTATTTGTTTTTCCCTGTTTGGCAAAGACTTCTTGTGTTTACAAACCCATAAGGGGATTAATAACCAGTCTTACTCCATAGCTCACTCCAGCAATCGTGCTAGACTTGGGCCAGAAGCACCCCTCCCACCAGAACACAACTTACCGAGGGAGCATTTGGGACAAGGTCACTTTCTGTCCTTCCTGTCTGCATGGCAGTGTGAACACGGACAGACTCATAAATGGAAGGTTCTTCCACTTGCCGTGGGTAGGGATGCTTCAATACAATTAAGGTTCCTGGAGAGAAAAGAGCAGGACTAATCCATCTGGCAAGTCCAGCTTAGAAAATAACTTGTCAGTCGCTACATCTCTGAGGAATGGTTAATTTCACCTTTTCCTAAAATTAAAACCTGTAAATATATGGCACCTTTTCAAAACTTTTACCCTTGCAAATGCTTGCATGAAATCTCTTGACTCATTAAATTCCTTTCCTGCCCAAGAGGCTGGGTTGGAGTATATAGCCAGGATGCTAAACCAGACAGGAGGCCATAAGAGTCATTGAGTTTGCCAACATCCCACTAGGTAATGCTTAAATCACTTAATCTGTCAGAGCTTTGGCTACAGGCTTCCTAACAGTAAACCCCATTACCATCACCTTCAATTGTTTTTACCACAGCTCTTCCCAGTTAAACCTTTTCATTATAGCCATTCTTCCTTTTCTCCAAGTAAGGTCATGTTTATTCCATGTTCTCTGAAAAAAGCTGCACTCTCAACAGTGAACCTATTGTGCTTTTCAAAATAGCAAAGAATGTCCTTAAAAGAGTAACTGCTCTTCTGTCTAACTCCATTCTTTAAAAATAATGTCACAGCACACCAAATGCTGCTCCATTTGCATTTCATGCTGATACTGCAGCTCTTAAAGAGGAGGGATGCTAGAACTGGTAACAAGTTGGACTTTAAACCTGCAGATGTATGAGTAATTTAAAAGTGTTCTGTAATGGGAAGGGCTAAAAAGAGAAGTGGAAAAGTTGCATTTGAAGTAACCAGCTGAAATCTGTTTGCAGACACAGGGCGTGTATGCAAATGTGATCTATTCAACTTGCCACAGGTGGAGAGTAACATTGGTTTAATTCTATCTGGTCTTGCAGAAGAAATATGCTTTACCATTTAAAATAAAATTGAGAACAGGTCCATCACCATTCCAGAGAAACTACTCCTAAGCTGTTGCAGACAATCAGGGTATCATCATCTGTACACATGGATACAAAAACGGATAAAAATCCCCATTGCAGAACTGGAAGGACTAATATAACATTTCATACAGTATTTGTTTTCTAGAAAGTTCTCTGTGGATTTCTTTCTCCTCCTCAAAGACAATTGTAGAGAATAGTCTGGCAATTATACACAAGATCTAGCAAAAGCTGCACTGTAGCAAGATTATTCTGCCACATCTGCATCTGCTGATGCTTGGATTGGAGTTGACTCTGATGAGTCCCCTACCCCATTTTTAACAAAAGAAGGTTATGACTCAGGAGAAATTTGGAACCTGTATCTGAAGGAGTATTGCCTGAGTGTTAATTCTCTCCTCCTCTCTACTGTTTTCCATGGTATGGTAAGGTGGAAGGTTTCTTGATATGAGGTTATATATATATATGTATATATATATTTTTTATATTCTGTAGCACATTTGACTTATATTTTTCACACACCCAGTAGAATCTGATTAGGAAACTTTAAGATGGCAAGCCTTGATCCCATCCATAGAGATCAGATAAAACCAATGTCTTGTTTATTAATATCTTCACCTGTAGTGAAGGAGTGAGGAATGGGGAAATACAAGTTTTATGTCATCTGAAATCTTTACGGAGATTTCATGTGGGTGAATATGCCTGTGGGTGCATGCCTGATTTCCCAGGAAAAGTAGCTCACTGGCACAGAGGATACATGTAGGAGCTCTGTGTTTGAACCAGTTTTGAAAGCAATTTAAAAGGAGAGTATTTTGAAAAATACAAGTGCCATATTGAGTCTACAGCTGCATTTTTCTTGGGGGAAGAAATTGGCAAATGAGCCCTTGAATTTAATGTTAGTGTTAGCAGAACACTGGTGCTAATTTAGTGTGTGACATGTTACAGTTATTGCATGTACCAGCTATCACTTAACTGGGCTCCTGCATATATAATTAGTACTGCTCTGAGTTATTTGCATACACTTGCCACAGAGGATACAGAAGCTTTTGGCATTAATTTGTACTGACATGTCTTCAATCAATCAAGTCTTCTTACACTTGAAGCTAAACAAAAAACTGACATTATCGTGATCATATCCACTTTGTTTCTTCAGGGGTTCTAGTCTGATGGTGTTCAATTCACATGTAGGAATCAAGTTTAATATTTTGACCCTTAATTCAGGCAGCACATTGGTTGTTAAAGAAATTTGTGCTTTTTCTCTCTCCTCTTAAAAGCGAGAAAAATCACTGTGATGGCAGATGGCACCAGCATGGTGATGCACTGCAGGCAGAACAGGAGAGCTAGTTAAAAACACATTCCCTACAGGAAAGAGGAGCATAACACTGTAGACTCCTTCCTTGGACAAAGAATAGTGAGATGAAACAATTTCAAGTTGCTTTTTCACTTATTCTTTTTGGGGGATTTCAGCTTCATAGATGCATATTTATTTCCTCACTAACACCGTGCTTTGGTTTTGCCATTTTTGAGAATGTTCTAATCCTCCTGGTGTTTTGAAATGCTTCCTCCTCTGAGACATTGAAAGGAGCTCACAGCCCTGGATAGCAAAAGCTCAATAAGCTTATGTGTGGTTTATCTTCAAAGACCTTGAAAGATTTTTTGAAGTGGAACTTTTTTAGACACAAATACAGATGTGAATTTATGAACACTTTAGCAGAAGCTCTATTTGCTAACACATCAGAAGCTCCTTTTAGTTAGATCTTTGTGAAGCATGGCTACAAATGAGTTCATACACACAATATGGCTCTCCTTACCTGTTTCACTTCCAATTAAAGGCTGGTTTGCAAAATGCATGACCAATTCCTTCAAGCTAGAAAATTCATTAAATCCAAATCTGAATGAAGTTCCTGTACATTCAACATGGAAGTGTTTCACAGAATCTTTTCCCCTAAAATAGAAGAGGAAAATTTGTCAAGATGTAAATGCCAAAGGCATTTGGCACTTACAATCCTTAAATAGCAGCTTTCACTGCAGGGAATCTGACCCAGATCACAGGCAGACAATCACTGTCCTAGCAGTAATAGTACTGCCATTACTGTCCCTCACTAATACTCTACACATCTGAAAATCAGATTTTAATTGCTGATTAAAAGATATGAGATGATGGAAGCCTAGAAAGACCAAGTTGGTTTATTTAACTCTTACATCAGCAAAAAGACTCACAAAAGAGATTTCAAGCCTTCTGCCTAAATAGGATGAAACCCCTTCACTTACTGGACTTTAGTCCTGATGGTGCACTCAGTATCTATCTTGCTTTTCAAGTAGCATCCCAATCTCATTGAAAACATCTTCTGTTTCCCTTTCAAAAAAAAAGCAGTCTCCATTTTGCACCCAAGCAGGGGTTTAGTAACCTTTTTCTAAATACCTAGGGCTTTAGGGTTTGTTTGCTTTGTCTCTGTACTTGGATGATTGGTTCCACTAGGATGGGCACTGACAAACATGAACCAGAGTCCTTGTTCTGTAAGGGAAGTAACAGCTTTTGTTTATGAAACCTGATGGCATTTAGAGAAGTGTGCAAGGTCTCACTTCCTGGGTAGGCCATTATTTTGCATTCAGAAGACAGTGAAACACTTATTTCAAGTATTTCTCCAGTGTAAAAGTTACTTTTGTTAATGTTACTAGCACCCAAAATAGTTGAGTAAACTTTGTCTGAGGAAAAACTTAAATAGCAAATATACTGAAAAAACGTGACGAAGAAAATTAATTATAGCTTCTCTTTCATTGTTTATTGCCACTTCCAAAGAAGATTATGATTTCAAACAGGTATTTAAATATTTATCTTTGAACAGTATTTATGAAACTGTAGAAGATGACTCTATGGGCGTCCCATGTGTTTTGTGCTACAGTCAGCAGGGGCACAACAAGCCAAGTGCAAATGCTCCATGCAAGGGAAGAGCTGCTGTGACTCTGCTGCAGTTACAGGGTTTTCCATCTTTTTGTTTAATTTCTCAAGATGATGTTGCAATGAGAGCAAATTCTACTCTGCTTCCTACTTCCTTTTCAGACTGATGTAGCCAGGGAAGGGGATTTCAGGCAATATGTGATCTCTCTTCCTACAGCTGTCAGTAAAAACCTTAAAGGATGGCTAAGCATTTTTTCCTTGAAAAATCCCAAAATATAATCATGACCGAAGTTCCTTATGAGGCTGAAGCAGAAAATAATGTCAAATCTACAGAAGATATTTTAGGACAGAAGGAAAATGACAGCTAGAATTGCTGAAATTATCCTTTCTACAGAAATGTATCAGAACAAAACTGAATTACTTATTCTAAAATTAAGTTTTAACTTTAGTCAAAAAACTGAAAGAAAATGTAAAATTAACCAGTAGAAAAACTTTAAAACATTTTAAAATCAAAATCAGTATTCAAAGGAGATGCACCAGCAGAAACAACAGAAGCTAACAGAACAGAATGAAAGATCAAACTTCAGACTGGGCTGTTCAGTTCATATGGTAATGCAGTAAGTAATTCTCACTACATGAAGAGCTAAGCAAGAGATTGGAATGGGCCTGAAATAGACATGTGTAGGTCTTCAAGTGCTAAAATCCATTAAAGCAGAAAATTCATTTTCATTAACTAACACTTCTGTTTCCTCTTAAAAATAACTATTTAAATTTTGGTTTATCATAATAAGTTGTTTCCTGAATGCTATTTAAAACTACCTTCAAGATACATATACATATATATATATCTATAAATTGTCTGAGGTAGCTATCTCAAATAATGTTTAACATTTTGAAGTAAAAACACAAAAATAACCAGAAAAACAATGATTAATTTAAAGTTACTTTTTTTTTAAGGACTCATAAATGTCATTATTCTTTTTGACAACACTTGCAGTCATTTCAGTCATTGCTACTCTGAATACTCATTTTGTAACCTCACCTTCAGATCTGTTGGGCACCCTTTGTCTAACTGGCTGCCTGTAGTGGTAATAATTTCAACAGTGTGTGTATAGACACGCTCGCTCCTAGGTCTTCTGTCAGAAATGGGTGAAACACCTCATCATGTCTAATGCATGTGTCCTTAGGCTGTCTCACTAGAATGTCGTGGCTTTTCTCCTTCTGGGAGATTCTTTAAATGTGATTCAGTAGTGAAGTAACCAGGCCAGGCTACCTCTGCTCTGTATTGGTTGTATCCTGAAGAGTTGTGTCCTGAATTGCTGTAATTGACTTCAAGGCCCTGACATCGATCCCTCACAAGATGCTATTCAATTTAGCCACACAGACTTGGCTAAGACTGAACCTCAGCACAGAACAGAGGAGTGAAACCAGCCAGTCAAACATTGGATCATCCTTCAGAGATGATGGTTCCTATACAGGGATTCAGAAACTAGCAAGGTTAACATCTGTTAAATGTTTGCTGCTGTCTCATCTTAAAACTTTTCTACTCCTGCCAGCTGTTTCTTAAGCTCTTTTAACTGACATGCAGATTTTTATCACTCAGACTGAAAATTTACAGCCATTCTATAGAATTATGTTTTCTACCAATAAGAATAATTCATAAATTGGAAAAATGAGAGCAGTTGTCAAATCCAATCCAATTTTTTCCTCTAGAAAAATGTCATTCAGTGGGATTATACCAATAGGAATATATTTCAAAATGCTTTAAACCCTAGGGAAAATAAACCACCTTGTAATGCATGGGACATTCAAACATGGAAGTAAGTGCAGCATTAGATTAGTTCACATAACCTACCTTACAGAGAGGGAGTACAGATCTTCCCTTTCATTGCTCTTCCTCAAAAGATAGCTCCCATCCTTCCCGTTGGAGAGCAGCAGCGCTTCTGCTGCGTGTCGGGTGAGATTGTCATGGTACCACCTGGGGAGACACAAGGGCTTAAAGCATCCTTCACTCTGCCCTAAACTGGCTGCTGCTGCTGCTTTTTGGAGCAGGGTTAATTCCTCTACAATTTTGTGTTATCCCCTTTCTCACAGGCACCCACAGCTTACACAGATCCGTGCCCCTGGCAGTGGCCTCCTTTTGACAGTGTCAAAAAACTGTTTTTTGTTAACGCCAAGTTGTGTGCAAACAGCTGACTGTTTCACTGGATCTAAAAACTCTGCAGTTTCTCCTTGCACAAGCAGCAAATTACCCAGGTCTGCACTGATAAGGTGAAAGCAGTTTTGGGGGGTATACAGAATCCCTTGTCTATTTTCAGAAGCGAACATAGGTATATTCTTTGGTACACTTCTTCTGGGCAAACAGGCAGCACTTAAACTCCTCATAGACTCCCTATTTCCCTCAACACATCTTCGCTGCCAAGTTCTGCAATTAAACCTCCTTGCCTAAGCTCATAATTAAAGGGATCAGAATTAACTGACAGAATTTCAGTGAAAATTAAGATATTTTGCTATTGTTGTCTCTCAGCCAGGTGTGATCTGAGCAGCAAAGGAAAACATCTAAACACTGTTTCAATTTATCTTCAGTGAAAATTAACTTCATTTTTATAGGAAAAGTTTTGCAAGGACTTCACAGGAAGAAAATCATGCAAAGAAGCCCAGGAAGTGTAGTTTATGGGTGTGTTTCCATTCAGAATGCTCCACAATAGAAACACCCTTTTTTTCACAAGAGGCAAATATCTCACTGGAAATGAACCTGAGACTGAGCACAAAAAGCTGGAGCTATAAAAGGTTGGAGCTGCAATCCTGCAAGGCACGCGATAATAACCATAGCCATGCACACGAGGCTCTGGAGCAGGAGGAGGGAGGGATACTACACCCAAGGCTCTGCTGGGAGCAAGCTTCCCTTGTCTGTATGTGGAGTGCTGCCAGGTCGCCTTTCCCTTCCTTTAAAACTCCTGTAACGTTGGGTTCAAAGCCTGTCACTGGTTCAGCCAAAGAAACATGGTTTCCCTGAAAGCAGAAGTGCCCTTACAGCACTTTCCAGAATTTGTTTCGTGGCAGTCTTCGAAATGAAACCAGGTGTAATTGTATCCTCTTTCTCCTTAGCTGTTCATCCCAAGTTTCCACCAAAGCTGGCTTCTCGCACAAAGCTTTAACTCTCAATTTGGATGGCTGCCCATTTGAAAGGCCAGCTGGCTGATAAATTGCTTTATGAGAATCTCCAGACTCTTAACCCAGAGGAAGAGAAGATCCATGTGAAACTCAATACAGGCAGGGTAATGCTGTTTTGGCTCTAGAATGTGGTCCATCTTCACAGTAGAATAAAATAATGAATATTTAAAGATCAAAGTGTCATCCTCTGGAACACCTGTTAGCCAAAATCCGCCTGGGGATTAACTGCTCAAGTAAGCAACAGGCAAAGGTCAGATCATTCCTGATGTGGGGAGGATCGTATCAGCATGGCCAGACCTGCAGCTGAGAATGCAGCACTGTGTTTGGGGTGGGATTTCCTGACGCTTTTTGGCTCACTTCTGTGCGAAAGAACCAGATGTTGAGAAAATCTGTGAGTGGTCATTGTCATGAAGGAGACAAATTTAGTTTGAGGCTGCTCATAACTGTGTCATTACCTTATTTCCAAAAAAAAATCCTACTACTAAACTTCTGAAAGAGAAGTCATTTAAGTTTAAAAAATGCTGTGTTTAAATCTACTCTCTCTTTACACACAAAAGGCCAGGGACTAATGAAATGTTACTATCATGAAAAAAAATAGATAAACCAACCAGAAACCAACAACAAAAAAACCTTAATTGGGAAAATACTGTTGTTTGAAGGTGCACTTTTAAAACTTGGATGACAAGGCTACACTAGTTTCTTGCCTAAATATGCTGTCTCAGACAAAAATCCCTCAAATGTTACTGTGTTGCTCTTGTTCAGCTCAAAAATATGGAAGTGGATGGGAGACAGTAAGGAAGATCTTGGTGTCAAAGGGACTGTTACATGTAGTTTTGGGTTTTTTCTCTTCCTGACTGTGACAGATGGTTTGATCAGGTTACTTCGATGTTCCACTGTGAAAATTGTCATACAAACTCTGTTCCAATTGCATAAACACAGGTAAAATATTGAATTGCTGGAGAAAATTTAGAGTTTCTACCACAGCCCACCAGGAAGGTAAACAAATACTCTATGCAATCTGCTCTTACAATCAAACCTGAGCTGACAGTACAAGCAGAAATCACCAGGGATAAAAATAAACTCAAACAGTCCTGTGGTTAGACACTACTAGATATACTTCAGGGTAAATTTAAGTATTTTTCATTCCTTCTATTTATCTGTCTCAGAAAAACCTTTTAAGCAGTTCTTTGAAACTGGCAAGCAAATCAAGATGGGAGTTATGGCTCATTTGGCAAAACTGTAAAAGGCAATCCCCCTTCAGCTTTGAAGCTTTGATTGTCTTCTGAGTTTTATCTGGGGCAGGAAATAGTTGATACAAAACACAGTACTGTATCTACCCTTATGCCATTTTCTAACAAGACATTAAGGAAACTAAAATGCTTTACAAACATCCATCTCTTTGAAGCCCCTAGAAAGTCCTTCATAAAGCTGGATTGTCTTAAATCTTTGGTTTTAAACATGGTGGATAACATTGGACAATCGGGATATTTCTGAAGGTCCTTCCAAAAGTCATCTTTATAGAGTCTTGTATTCACTACAAAACAAGTCCAGAAATATGCTCTGTACTTTGACAGCTTTCAGACTGAAAATCATCAGTAGTGTAAAAATTGCCTGAGGTTCTTGATTGAGATTTCTCTGAGAAACACAAGAAGAAAGATTAAATTAAATTAAAGGGTTAAATTCCCTCCCTGCTTCAGAGCCACTTCTTCTGGCTGCCCTTGTACACCCTCCTGATATGTATACATATTTCTGGGAGGTTTCTCCTTTCTGATTATTTCATTTTGTGTATTAAAAAAAAAAGGTGTAGTCAACTATTTGGGTTTCCTTTTCAGCAATTTGACCAGCAATCTCAGGCTCAGAGTTTATAGATGCTGTCATTTATCCATTCTTGTTACTTTAACTTCATCCTAAATGATGTTAAATGTCTTTATCCGGTCCACGTAAGTACGTTTGTGTTGTGTGCGTGTGTCTTGTTGAATGACCCTGCCATCTTTCCTGCTCTTTGGAATGGCCAGTGAAAGCATGTCTTAGGATGGACAAGC
The DNA here is from genome assembly GCF_971803275.1 of Cyanistes caeruleus. NCBI lineage: Eukaryota > Metazoa > Chordata > Aves > Passeriformes > Paridae > Cyanistes > Cyanistes caeruleus. Next base: position 49,374,798 of record NC_141705.1, read on the forward strand.
ACAGCCAGTGAGATCACTTTTGCTACCCCTTGAAAAAGAAAGCATTTTCAGATATCAGCCTATTCTTTAGGTCACCCTGCATTGGTGACGACATGGAGGAAGGACTTTAGTGACGGCTTTTACAGGGAAGAGAAGGAAACGAGAACCCAGTGCCCCAGAATGCCCAAACTCATCAGAGCACACAGCCTTGCCCTGAAGATCTGCTCCTCCAGTCACCAGCGGGGTTTCCCCATGGAATAATCCAGTGGCTGCTGCAGCTGTGCTAATCATCACAAATCCAGAACAGGATGTACTCACGTTAAAATCTCTTCTTAAGAAGACTTCTGTGTAGTTAATGCAGCAGCTAGAGCTACCTACACTATGCTGAAGATCAGGAATATATTACAGCAAAGTCTGGGGTGAGAAATTCCCTGTTTAGGTTAGAACATCATCCTCAAAATGTTCATTCTTTAACAACTCAAGCTGTTCCAATGAAAAATGATAATGAAACTTCATTTCTGTGTTCCCTGCAGATGAAAGTCCTTAGGTATGGCATCTGTCATTTCTGATAATGCTGTTTTCAAAGAAATCATGTGGATATTTTGCCAAAAAAATCTGCCTGGGTAAATAGGAGCTGCTGTATAAACTTGCAGCTGGCATCAGGTGAATAAACTTTTTAACAATAACAGAACACACAAGGAACACACACACTTATCCATGAAAGGATGATTGCTGAGTGACTTGCACAATTCTCTTGTGAGCCAGTTTTATGTGCAAACTGTGTAACATCCAGTAGAAACACTTGCTTTTCTTCCTCATAACAACGAAAGATAGTAGCATGAGAAGAGAGCACAGCTGGAAGTTCTGGCTGCTATTTGGTGTAAATGTTTGGAGTGATAACTCTGTGGTATGCCCAGCTACCAGATAAATGCAGTAGGCAGAGGTCACACTTAGTTTTTGTGTCCTTATCAGATGTTCTCAGTACTAGAAACAGCGTGCATGTTTGGCTTGCTTTGGTGAAAAAGTCAGACAATTCAAAGTTCCTTCTGTGAAGCAAGAAGGAGATTCTTGGTGCTCAGCTGGGTGAGCTCTGCTCTCTTCCCAGAGGCTCCCTCTCCTACTGCAGCAGGGACAGTAGTGCTGGTGCTCTGTGGTGGGTGGAAAGCACTTTGACAGCTCTCTGAAGCAGAAATACAGCAAGTCTAATTCATCTCTTGCCCACCTCTGAAAGGTAACAAACGACCCATATGACTGGGAAGATGAGCCACATATGCCCCCAGTAGGACTTCACTCCAATATTACCCAGAGCAGTTATTTACCCTCAGTTGGGTTGACTGGATTTTTTGTTGTTTTTTTGTGGGTTTTTTTTTGTGGTGATAGATGTTGGCAAGTTTTATGTTTTGTTTTTTTGATTTTTTTTTTTAAATTAAATATATCTTCTGCCACAAGGAGTTGAATTTGCTTACACTTTGAAACTATATTCTAGCCTCAAAGATGTATTCCCACTCTAAGGTTAAAGCAGTAGTACTGCTCAATGGAGCACAAGGGAAAGCACTGACTTATCTCCTCTGGCTGGATGCAATGCTCTTTATGTACCCATGCTCCAAAAATTACTGTAAAATTGACTCACTAGTTCTCTATTTCTGGCATTCTGTATTTCAGCAACTTCCAGCTCTCATCTGACAAGTTTAGTAGTTTAGGATTTTTATTTTTTTATTTTTTTTTCTATTGCCCATCATCTGAAAATTGCAAAAGGGTTCTCTGTACCTCACATCACTCTAAGTGAAGTCTTGGCCATGTTTTTAATGGTGCCTGAGTTGACAGAGCTCTAGAGAATCTCCAAAAGGGCAAGAATGCCAAGACAGAAGTTACAGGTGTCAGGCAACCAAACTGGTATTTATCAGACATCCCTTCAATGTGTTACATTGAAACACTTAATCATGAACCTGTATAAAGTACTTTGCTGGAATACTGGATGCCATTACATGGAAAAAATAATTTTAAAATAGAAACAAGAGGAAATAACATCATATATCCAGTCTTAACGTTTCTGTCTTCTAACTATAGACTTTCACTAGTTCAACTTCTGCTTTTCACTTCTGTTTTCTCTCCCTCTTCTTTTAACTGCCTTCATTCTGATTTTCACCCATTATTTGGCCCACTTTCTAGTCACTTCAATTTTTCTCTTGCTTAAATTCAAAAACAGAGATGAAGAAAAAAATTCTTATGACCATTTACTGTGTTCCAGTCTAACGTGTTCCTCAGTTTAATTATCACCTGATCTAGGTGATAATTTCTCTTCTGCTACTAAAACAAAGCATGAAATGTCTTGTCCAGTCTTACTAATACCATCTGTGAAGGTATTGTCAAACCGGGAAGAGCATAAAAGCTCAGCTGCAAGGGGTGACAAAGAAAGCTTGGACTTTGGCTAGGTAGGAGGAAAAAAGGTCACAAAAATTTGTTTCCGTTTGCCCTGTGCCTTTCACTTTCAACAGACAGTGTCATCCAAACTGTGCTGTATTGGGATGCAAACTGTGCTACCAGACCAGCCTGTAATTACTGGGTTGATGAAATATTCCTCATTCTCATCTCTTGCGCAAATAACAAAGGGGAATTCCCCAAACTCACGCAGTACGTGCTCAGCCACAGGAGCTCCACACTGCCATCAGCTCTAATAGCAACAAAGGCCACTGGAAAACAGGAATAACCAAAGAGGCCTTCAGAGAAGAATCCTATTTTCAGTTTCCTTTTCCTTTGAGCCAAGGTGCTTATGTCTCTTTTGGCAAACTTTAGTGCTCCCTTTTAAATATTCTGGTAGATTTAGGGACAAAGTTAATCGGTGAGGCAACAAGTTTTTAACAATGTGTTCTGCTTTTCAGCTCCCTTTTCATTAAGCATTAGGCCCACCTATATGCACATCAATACAACGAAGCTGACTGTAATCTGAATTTTCACTGCATTGCTGACAATTTTCCATTCAGTTGAACAGCTAACTTGGTAAACTACGAGCATGTCCTGGTACTCAGCCTTTTCTCTTAAGAGTAAAGTCCTTCCCATTTCACACTTCTTTAAACCTTATCCAACTTCTTTGATTTTTGCACCAGAAAGCAGAAGCTTTAAAATAAACTGCTTCAAATTCCCCCCAAAGTTACGTTAATGTTGAAGCTACTTCTCATTTGAATGACCACTGTCTCTGTTGGAGACTCCTCACCACAACTGGGTCTCAGTTGTGCTGGATACTGCATCAGCTGTCAGGGGAACTCTGCACTGTGAGAATATGGGACTGAATTTAGGATGAAAAACCCTTGTGATGACTGAGAATTTCATTTTATGGTCTGGAGAGTGACACACCTACTTGTCACAGCTGGAAAGGTATTTACATTAAGAGAGCTTTCAGGTTATGCTGCAAGAATGTCTGCTGCATGAGAACTTTTTCATATTTAGGGGAAAAAAAAAGAAGGAAAAAAAAGTGGCTTTAGTACTAGCTGAAAAGAAAGGGCCTTGTTTAATAATTTGAAGGGACTCTTTGCCTGGTATTTCTTATTCACCTTTAATCTATTTAATTCAACACACTTCCCTGAATGAGATGCTTAGTATTCTGTGGAAGGGTGAAAAGTTTTTTCCATTGAAGCGGAAGTAAAATAAAGAAGGTACAGCTATAAAAATGCATATTTGTAGTCCTCTCATCTGTACTCCTTCCTTCTGATGGATACCACATTAAGTACCACATCAAGCAGCATTTCTACAAGACTGTCTATGAGGATGAACTCCTTGCTGCTTATAGGCACATGTTACTGGCATATATTATCTCAGACCACATTGTGTAAGTCAGTAAACAAATAGCCTGGTAATTGGGAATCATGCTTCCCACAACAGCTCCAACTAATTTTTCTTTCCTTCTTCCCTGTAAATACTGTTTTAGGATGAGCATAATCTAACAGATGTAATGAAAAATTATATAATGGCTACTCTGGGTACAACTGCGAAGCGACTTAATTTCATACCTGTTAGGTGCTTCAGTTAACAGGCATTTCATTAAAAGGTTTTTTCCAATACAGGAAAGTAGCACCACTGTAGAGATACTAATTTCAAGCTATTTTGTTGCGCTCCAATTTGTTCGCTAAGTGAATGAATCACAAATATAAGCAATGAGTTGGTCCTAATCCTCAAGTGCTCAGGAAGCAAAACACCTTTACTTTTTTTCATCGATTCGTTTGAACGCAGAGGTGACACCAGAGCCTTTTTTGCTTTGTAGGAATGATCACTGGCCTTTCTCCTGCTTTGCCTCCCCTTTGCATTGCTGCCACTGCTCCCACCCTGCCTGCACCCACCTGCGCTGCTCCTCCAGCCCGTGTTTATTCCTGCCCACGGCAAAGCTGCCGCTGGCAAAGTGACCCAGGCCTCCTTTCTCCTGTGAAAACCAAAACTAGCTGGCAGAAGAAAATGCGCGAGTCGCATCAGACAGGGAGCAAGGTCTGTTGCAAGCTTCGGCCTTCCTTTTTGCTCCTGGGCTTTTGCTTTTCGGTGAGCGTGATGTGCTCGCAGTGGCTGCGAATTGCCCGCTGCTCTCCCTGCTGGAGCCACGGGCACCCTTGGGAATCCTGCTGCCTCCCGGGCCCGGCAAGGACAGCAGCTCCCCAGACCAGGGCCCAGGCCAAGCTCCAAGGAGACATCTGAAGGGATGGCACAGGGAGGACAGGGATCTGAGGACAGCCTCTGTGTTTGGTGCTCCCTGGAAAGGCAGGGAAGTGGCACGGCACAGCCTGGGCTCTATCCGGTGGCGATGGCTTCAAGGCCGCAGGGGTTCTCCGAGGGAAGCTGCTCCCCTGCCACCAGCTTTCCACTACATTCGAACCGTGTGTCTGCGCTCTCGGTTTCCAGCTATTCTTTATTTGTCCCGGTCCGCTGTGCCAGCCTCTCAGCGCTGCCACCGGGACGAGGCGCTGGCCTTCCCCGAGGGCCCACAGCACGCCCGGGCCTCGCTGGGACAGACCCCGCCTTACCTCATCCCTCCCTTCGCCACCCAAACCCAGCAGCCAGACCCAGCAGCTCCCACCCTGCCAGCCCCGCCGGGAGTCCCGGCACGCCCGGGGCTGTCCCTGAGGGCGCTCCCGGGGCTGTCCGTGAGGGCGCTCCCGGTGCTGCCCCGAGCACCGCTTACCCCAGCGCCATCAGCTCCCTGTGGGGCGGCGCGGCGGGACGCGGCTCCAGGCGCTGGGCCATGCTCCCGCCGCTGCTCACGCCTCTTCGGGGCTGAGGAAGTGCGGGCCGGCACCTCCCCGGGCGGGGCCCATCCCCTCCCTCCCCGCCCCGGCCCGGCCCGCCCCGGCCCGAGGGGGAGACCCCCACCCTCAGCAGGAGCAGCCAGAGCCCCCCCGGCTTCCAGCGGTGCCCGGTGCCGCCCCCATACTGCTGACACTCTGGTTTGTGGCCAGAATAATTCATACTTCCCGTTGTTTTTATCTGCCCCTCCCAGATGTTCGTATTCCAAAGGTTGGTATTTCGTTGTCCGCTCGCTTTCCCCCTCCATCAATCCACGAATGCCCCTCGCCTCTTCTGTGTCCGCCAAAGTACTCAGCGAGGAAATCTGTGGAGGTGAAATTTGTGGATTATTCTGACAGGTGTTCAGTCCTGTCCCCGGCCAGCCCCCAGAACCCAGGGAGGTTATGGTTTGCCCCTCCGAGCGCAGCTTCCCATGGCGCTGCCGCTGGATTGCCAAGGAAAGGGGGATGCTCCTTGCCCGGGGTCTGACACGGCCCCGGCTCCCTGACCCGCTGGCTCCCCTGGGCATCCGCCGGGCTGCCTTTGAAGGGGTCACGCTGTCCTTCGGAAACAGGAATAGGAACATAAACTGCTAGAAATTTACAACTTCACTCCCTCTTTGAAAGCATCAAGAGGGCTGAGCTTTGTGGATGAGAAATTTCTGAGCGTTATGTGGTGTCTGTTCCTTCCAATGCTTAAACGATCTCCTGCAATACTAAAGAGGTTATTTGTATTCCCCAATACTTCATGGACAGTAATTATTACAGGTGGCAAATTCCTTACTAAACTGTTTTGACAAAAGGACAGGACTCCACCAAAAAAAACAAAACAAAACCAAAACCAAAACAACAAAAAAAAACCCACCAAAACCAACCAACCAACCCCAAAAAAAACCAAAACCAAAATAAAACAAAAAAAACCCCACCAAAATAAAACAAACCCTGCATGCTCCTTTCCAGTCATACTGAAGTTTTCACCTGGTATCCAGTACTGAAAGTCAGCTGTTTCCAGAAAATCTGGTATTTAAAGAGGACGGAACAGCTACTTATTTTCCCACAAGCAGTAATACGAACTGCATGCTCAGTGTGGAGCTAAGAGTCATTTGGAATAGGATTTTTTTTAGCCTGCAGCTCCTGCTGATCTTGGAGAATTTGAAAAGAGTTTTTTTAGCCTCTCAAATGGAAAATCTTCAGAGAGGTTCCATGTGTCAGATCAGACTGTCCTTTGTTTGAGCTTCTAACTGTGGCTGCAAGGCACTCTGCTTCTGTACTTACCTGTTCATATTGACATTCAGTTGTAGATGAAGATTTTGCAAATAAGCTGGGGTTTTTTCCTTACTAGGGGAAAAAAAATAGTAGGGAAAAATACTTTTTTCCTTTTTCTTAGTTTGCCACTTCCTCTATTGTTCGTTGAAAGCTTGTGATCTGATACTCTCATTGTTAACCTGACTCTGAAATCCACAACATTTAGTTAAATAGATGTTTTTATGTCTCCGCTGTTTATATTTGCTGGATAGATTTCTTTATTATTATTCTCCTGTTCTGGAAGCTGCTGTGTTTGATTTCAGCAGTGATGAACCCATTCCAGGTTATCTTGTCTGTCTTACTGATAGAGGCAGAAAAGCACCTATGAGAATTTCTGGGTTACAGAGGAAAAGACACAGAAGGAAAAATTAATTAAATTCCCGGCAACAAAAAGCCACAACTAAATTTTAGTGAATTCTAATTATATCACAAATGATCTTAAAAGTTCAGCAATGCAGACTCAAAGGTGTTTTCCAGCCCTTGTGTACACCATGACCTTTTGTGCAGTGTGTTGTGGTGAGAGGGGGCTCCCATCTGGGAGCAGATGCTTCCGCTTACTCTGCACCTGAGATGGCAATGTTTCCTCTTCATTTGTAGAAAAATAAATAAAATAAAATTAAAAGGCAGAAATTGTTCTCTCGTGCAGCAGAGATAACTTTTCCCTTTAATGAAGTCCACTTGATTTTGGGTTTTTGACACAGGCTAGCCCCTGGCCAGAAAGGCTACAGATTGTCATCTTGCACTTCCCCAAAGCAAGAATACTTTAGTGTCTGTGTTTGGGTGCTGTTCCCAAGCACGGGCATCCCTGGTGGAGCACTGGTGTGCAGTGTGAGTGCTGTCAGAGCAGACCTGTAGATAGCAGCAGTGCTCTGGTGCTTGCAGCTCAGCCCGAGCTGCTGGCCACAGAGCACCCCCAAGGACAGTTTGGCTCTCCACTCATCCCCTCACAGCTGTCAGCTAAAAATCAAAGTGTGATTCAATTTAAAATAACAGTCTCTTCAAGTCTTTTCTGACTAACTGCACCATCTCACGGGAAACAAACGCCAAACCCCTATGTTTTAAATCTAGGTCACGAAAAACAGAAGTACAGCCGTCAAAATGGGGAGGGTCAATAGTAATCAATACCTGTGCAATTATTCCTTGTGTTGTGTCACACTAGGTTACTCCACAATGCCATTTTTACCAGCAGACTTCAAAACCCAGTAAATACTTTACAATGCAGCCACCAAGTCTCTCAGTCCAGCAGGTGTTTGCTTTTATGATGTGCTTTTGGAGACTGTGTGTTCTGTTTGGGCAGAAATTGTGGGATTGCTAGGTGAGCTTGTATTACATGTGTCCTGCAAGTGGTCAGATCCCAGGATCGTGATGGTTCTTTAAGTATTTCCAGTTTTTATGCAGCAATTGCTTAAAACTGTTTGAAAGTTTTAAATTTTTTTCAGGTAGCTGTAATTTTGTACTTTTAAATATACTACATAAAGGAAAATTTGGGATAGATAGGCATGTGACTAATGAATAGACATGATTGCTGCAAAAGTATAATTAAATAACTCTAGTTACTTTACAGAACTTGGCAGGAAATAATTGAAAATGTCTTTCCTTTTACCATTTCAACTTCCAATAACCTGAATAGATTATAGGTAGCTGTGAACCATTCCAAGCAAAGATGGTCAGTCAAAAAGACAGTGATTTCACCCAAATGAAAGTAAAAGAAAGAGATATATTACAAAGAGATTGTTAACACAATTGGGATGAGGGGCAGGTTGGGATGGAGCACAGTGGGCACCTGCAGAGCACAGGTTTCCTACACAACAGAGAGTTGGCCATTGATTTATTCCTTTTAAGGTGAGTGTATCTGATAATTTTGCAGTGCCCAAGACATCTAATCCTTACTGCGCTCAGGTATGACCCCATGGAATTCTGTGAAACCTCTAAAGCAGCTACAGAAATCTTTCCACTGTGTTTAAACACAGGATGCACACTAATATCTTCTTCTGAATGTATCCTGATTCTTCCCTTCTGAATGTGGCACAGATTGTCTTGGAGTCTTTATTTGAAACAATTATTATGCTGAAAAACACTTCAGATACTGGATATCAGCATGGTGATGGGTTTACCTTGTGGATTTTGAGACACCTAAGGCATGTTTATTTAATGTTTTTCTAATGTCCACCATCAACACATTTCCATAACGTGGCAGCTAACCCTGTGTTGACTGCAATCTATTCAGACAGGAAATAGAACAGTGGTGAGAAAAAGAATTTGAAATTACCCAGGTTCCTAGGGGAAAATGGCTTGAAGACAAATTGTGCAAAAGGAAATTGCCCCATTTTCTCCACAGTTTGGGCAGGGCTTCTATAGCTAATGATCACAGTAGCTGGGTTGCTGTCAGGGTTCATTCCCCAGGCTTGGATTAGGAACATGTTTCTGCCTAGGCACAGCAAGAGGTGCAACAGCCATGCCCTCCCAAGTCTTTGTGGAGTTTTCTGCCAAGTGGGATAGGCCCAGCCATGTCACAAAGGAATATGATTATGTATGGGATCCCAGAGATATTGATTTAATAATTCAACTTTATGAGTCTCCTAACTTTGCCCTTAGTAAAAAAACTAGCATTCTTCATACTTTTCATGATGTAACTTTTGGGACCAAACATAGTTATCATCTCCAACACAGTACACTCTTCTTGGTTGCTCTGGGAAATTCCTCTAGGTCTAAATACAGGAGGATTTTTTTATTTTTTTTTTTTTCCTGGTTTCTGAACTTAAACAGGGACATGGAAATAAGTACAAGAAGTTTCCCTTGATGCTTGATAATTTTTTTTCCTAGCCCTTTATTGCTGTGTGTATAATCAGGAGCTGGAGCATGTATATTTTGAGATGATGGTGGGAGATTAAATGCCTGTTGCTAGAACAGCTGTGTTATTGCACGTGGCTTGGTTTTCACAGTTTCAATGTGGATAATGATGTGAAGATTATGTGCTTCCAGTTTCAGTTCTATAAGGAAAACTTTCTAGAAACTTTGCCAATCCACTGTTTAATGTACATGTGTGCTTGAAGCCTTCACGTTTTTCATGTCTTCTTAGACACAGCCAAAGCCTTTTGAAAACTGCTGTCTGAATAGATGGTGTGCAAATGGTTTTCCTGTCCAGCCAAACCCCAAGATAATCTCCAGAAATAAACCCAAACATCTAGAAATTACCTTTAAATTGGAAAATGTGGGTTTCAGTGGCTGTTACTGGCAGCACACATGGGGAGGTGGGGGAGAGCAGGTCTTGTTGCCAAAGGCCAGGGTGAAGGGCAAGGCTGGAGACAGGCAGCTCCTCTTGTGGGCCGTGTGGTGCCTTGAGCCAAGTGACCTGCTGGCAGCTCAGCCTCTGTCCAAGAGGAATCAGACCTGGCTGGCCAGTCTGTGCTCTGAGATCACCCAGTAACTAAAGATGTGGAAAGGAGGAGCCTCTCCAGACTCCCTCAAAGATGGCTCCTGGCTGTAGTGATCTGGGCAGGGGAGCACCTTCAGGGTTGGGGACCTGAATGTCCTCACTCCAGCTGGGAGTTGCTCCAGGGATTCCTGCTTGCCTATGAAGCCAACCCATAACTCTGTCTGGCAGCAAAGCCCAGGGTGCCAGCTCCACCTCTGTTGTGGCCCCCAGCTCCTCACAGATGGCATTGCAGTACCCACTGTCCAGCCTGAGGTAGAGGCTGCACCCAGAGCAGAGCTGACCACACACACCGGTGTCCACCATACATGAAAACTGATGGAGATGCAGCATGGGATTTTGGACTTTGGTAAAAGTTTCATGAAAAGCTAGGCTTAGGTAAAAGTGTCATAAAATACAAAATTAAATTGTTTATACTAGAGAAGGCGGTAAGGGGAAAAAAAGGCTGAGAACAGTCTTACTTGCTGTTTTGTAAGACTGTTTGTTGTGCGATCTTATTACAGCTCAAAAGTTAGGTTTTTTCATTTTTGCTTTTTGCAACTTAAAAGTTTACATTCAAATAACATGTAATAATGATAAATATATATATAAAATAATTATATAATAAATAGCATATGATACCTAATAAATACAATAACTAATAATGATAATGATAATAATAATGATAATAATATACAAATATATCTGTACCTTATCAAACTTGATAGCCCTGTCACCCTATGCAACTGTTTATGGATACCAGGACAAGCTTTAGGAGTAATACCAGGACTTGAGTAGAAAGGAGCTCAGGAGAAAAAAATTATTTTACCCAAATAAAATTATGTTATATCAGTAGCTCTGAAAACATTTGAATGTTGCATCATTTTGCATTTCATGGCACTGCTGATGCATAAAGCAGGAAACTGAGAATCTGGGTCAAAACAGCGATGCAGTTTGCTTTCTGAGAACAATGATTACAATTATAGTGCCTTTTCCTTGCAGAGGAAGCATGGGTTAATATGTTAACATTAGATGAGCATAATATGTTAGGGTTATCCCAGAAGACATCTTACTGGAATTACAGATGCCAGGCATTTTCCAGTGCCTTGTCAAAAGCACAGCTCACTGCCAGTTGCCAATTTAAAGATGTGTATGCATTGTGGCAGGTCAATATTTTTCTAAAATAAATAAGAACCTAACCTTAGAAAGAGTGCAGGAGCTTTATAACTAACATTTTGTGGACTGTAATTGCTCTAGTGGTTGTTCAATGCACTGCAAATGCCCGGTATGGATGGCTGCTTCTCCTACCAGCACAGGGCATCAATGACCATTTGCAAGCCAGCAGCAGTTTTATCTTCCATTCCATTCCATGTTCAGGCATTTCAGTGACTTCAAAAACCAACACTCTGTCACATTAACACCCAAGAGCAGTCTCCTGGCAGGGTCCAGGTTATAAATAGAGATCCTCTCCAGAAGCCTGGTCCTACCTGAGATATCCGTCTGCCCGTGCTTGCAGGCATGATCTTTGTGGGCCCATTTCAGGGTGACTGCAGTGGATCTCTCCTGCAGCAGTGGGAGAGGCTGTGCACGTTGCTGTGCCCAGCACATTCTCCCTGCTCAAGGGGAAGAGAGCACATCCTCTGCTGGTTTTGGTGAGGGAAAGCCGAGCTTGGGTCATCTATGGATAATTGTGCAAAAAGAGGTGAGGGCAGTGGATGCAGGCAGACATGCCATGCTTTGCTGTAGAACCTTCAAAAAGCACCAGAACTGTTGTGGTTTTTGTATTTAAACTCCAGATATTGGGGTTTTTTTGTGTTTGGTTTGTTGTTTGGGTTTTTTCACAAGGCGAGTGCTTTTGGCCAAGTAGCACAGGAGGGGGTATTAAAAACTCCTGCCTGACTGCTCCGCTTCCCTTCCCCATGGCTATTTATTGTACCATGGACCACAACAGCTGCACTGGGCACCCACGTGACACACAGGTCTGGCCTGTGCCAACATTTCAGCCCATCAAGCCCTCTTATTTATACTGCAACTTTCATAGCAGCAATCTCACCCCACTTCACGTGTTATAATTAGACCATGAAAACTGGTTCAGATAAACATAACTCAAATGTTAAAAATCCCCAAACTGATTGACATAAACAAGTAAAGTAGTGAGGGGCTGGGGAGTTTGCTCAGATGTGTCCTTGTCACCATGATTTTGGCATAGTAGACTGGTTCTGGTTTGAATGAAATACAGCTTTCGGGTAGTGGTCTTTGGTTCTGTTACCTTAGGGCAGAGCAGGGTGCACTCCTGTTTAACTGCTGTGAAGTTGATATAGCTCAGGCCTTGTCAACACTGTGGGTGTGCTCCAAGTCCAGCCACCGATCCAATTTCATTGCAGATAGGCGAAACTAATCAAAAGACAGTTGTATCCTGCGGTACAGGTGCCTGAAATGCAAGCTGTAATTGAACAAAGAGAGAATTTGTGGATGACCCGAGAATGAACTGGTGAGGATTTTTATGGTTTAAGGTGAAGAATTAAGGAAATTGAGGTTTGAGACACAACCTTGATACTGTAAAGAAAGTGGAGGAGATCTTTAGAAACATGGAGCTTTTAGTGTTATTATGGCCTGGTTCTGCTCCAGGAAGTTAAGAATCTCCTCTTTGAACTCAGAAATTCAATTTGCATGTTTACTCAGTGTGCGAGCCAGCTTTCTTTCTCAATTCTAACAATAAGTTGTAACACCTGGAACCAGAAATCTCTTGTAGGCCACCTTTATTTCTTGATATTTCTCCAGCTTTCACATTTAGGGCATGTCATGGGTTGGAGGGGGACTGGGCTATGTGTGATTTCCCAGGAAATCCTACATTTGAAACATTAAATTCACAAGGTGCTAGCTCTCTACATCATTATTTTTATGAACATTAAAATTTAATTAACTTCTTTCTTGCTTTAAAATGATTTGATAGTCCAGCTTTGTTTGCCAGAGCTGGAATAGAACCAAAACCCCATGGTCCATAATCTATTGAGAAGTGTAATTATGCACAAGGTCCAAAGCCCCCACTTACATCCAGGAAATTTAAGTTATTTAAACTACATTTCTTGTCTATAATAACTCAGATCTTTGCAGCCTTATAAAAACATAGTGCAGGCCAAAGTATATGTGCCATAGCCAGAGAAAGCATTTTACTAACAATTGTAAAAATTAAATATTGCACAAATACAAAAAGCATGAGAGCTTCATGTGTAAATCAGGCTTCCCTGCCATATTTCTGTAGGGATCATAAGGTCCTTCCCCTGGGAGTTATCCTCTCAGTCCTGAAGACCAGGTAAAAGCCACACTAAACACCCACCAAAGCAAAGAGGCTTTCCTACAGAGCTGCAGGCACCTGTAGCACCTCACCACATGCATGTTGCTGTTTTACTTGAAACACTCAGAAATGTGTCACCCGAGGGTTTCACAGCATGGGCCAGTGCCAGACAGAGATCTGTCTTCTGGCATGGCTCCAAACTGGGCACAGAGTAGCACCAAATATTGGAGATACTTAGTCAGAAGCCCAGGTGGGCTGTGTGGTTTGGTAAAGCCAAGCAACCTGTACCAGTGCTGGGAGAAGGACACAGGTGTTTTTACAGCTTTCTGTATCACTAATGAAAGTTTGAAAGTCATTGTCTTCTGGGATGGAAGTGGCATGGCAAAGAAAAGCATTGATCAGATTGAAACTATTTTTAAGCTGCTAAAATGAAGTTCTCCTCCTGTTTGGGAGGTGCTGCTGAAATTCAAGGTTGGTTTAGTCCAGGATTAATAGCAGTCCTAAGGCTGACAGAAATAAACTGAAATTCTGGAAATGAAAAGTTCATTGAACAAAACCACTCATTATAAAAAATGCAGTTTCAACGTAGAGATCTCAGAATATAACAATATGTTTATCTGCTTGAGAACATTATTTTGATTTCTGTATTGGTCACAAGTCATGTCAGAGTGTTTCTGGCAAAGCTGCAGACAATGACTTTAAAGCAATTGAGCTGGGTGTAACAAAGCTCCAAAAAGCTGAACAGCAGTTATTCTATGGCTTATTCTGCAAGTGATAGAAATCCATTTGAATAACAGTTGCATGTTCATAATCATGTTCATCGAAGGGGAGCTGCACATCCAGCATACCTTGGAGATGTCTCACCAGGGCACAAATAGGGATCTTAATCAGCATCTCCAGATAAAAAAAAAACTGTGGAGTCAGGTGCGAGGGTGAAGGTGGGGGCAGTTTAGTTGATGCCAAGAAGTAAAATGTCACTTTGATTCTTCATCTGCTATCATGGTTGCAAGAAATAACCTAGGCAGCAGCAGCCCCCATTAGCACTTTGGAAAACGAGCTTTTGCTTGTTTGGGATTCAAGGTGAAAACTGCTTTTTGCATTTTTAAGTGGCAGGTTCTGCTCACATTTCTGGGCTGCTTCACATTGCGGGAAGGTTCAGCTGGCTGCTGGCTGCCACCAGCACATGTAGTTAAGTACCCCATGCTTCCTTTAGGATCGAAATACAGGGAGTGTAAGCTTTCCTCCTTGAAAGTTAAACAGCTTGACACCAGAAAACCCCCTATTTTTTTTGTCCTCTTCTTTTGCTTTAGCGTTAGAAATGTACAGAAATACAATACATTGAAGCAGAGCTGTGTTCAGGGATGTCCAAGCATAAACACACACTCACACTGGCGAGTAAGAGCAGCAGCAGGGGAGGAAAGAGGAAATCTTATCCAGGAGGAGCTGGCACATAGCTGGTGCTGTGGGGTCTGTCAGATACTTCAGACTGATACAGGAGCAGATGGTTATCTACAGGAGCACACACTGCAAGGAAATAAAGGCTGCATCAGATCTTTCATGATCAAACCCCGTGGCTTTGGGGAGCCTTCATACTGACAGGCTGATAAATAGATCTTTCTTTATTACAGATTTTTATCTTGCAAAAAAAGTAGCTCCCACAGCAAAGTCACTGTGGAAATTGCCTCTGAAGCCTGCTGCAAAACTGAGGAAAAGATGTCTAAAACTGAGATATTTTGCAAAGATATCCTGTACTTGCAAAATATTTTTGAGCATGCATTGCAATCAAGCCAAGGCAAAGCAAACTGGTGCTGTGGCACCTTACTCAGAGGAGTGGACTAAGAAGATACCTGTCAGAGATCTCTTCCCAAAAGCTCTCCCAGTGATTGTGTACAGGGATAAAAGGGCCTCACATAAAGCTAGGCTTGGTTTAGACTGCCTTGGTGATCTACTAAAGAGCTTGACGTTCCAAATTACCAGGGACAGAGTCCTTAGCCAGGCTGTTAAGCAAATCAAGCCAGAACAGATGGGGAAATGCTGTTCACAAGAGGTAATGTCCATATGCCCTTCCGAATGCAAAGAGGTGAGTAGTAATTTTAGTGTTTTCCAGCAACATCAAAGTAGAATATTTCTTTTGCAAGGGCAGAAATAGCTCAAATTAGTCAAATGACAGTAATTCCATGAGCCATAGGTAAGATTTGCACTGTAAGTGCAGTCCATGCACTCCCCCATTTCCATTGCTGCAGGCAGAAAGGAGCTTCCAAATCTGATCTCACCATCCCGAACCTGATCTTACTCTCAAGAGCGGTTCATTCCAGCCTTTCCCATCTGTACAAGAGGCTCTGAAGGGGTGACAAAAAGTAGTTGCTAAGTATTTAATCTGTGCAGCAGGGTGCTGCTGACAAGACCAGCTCCCTGCAGAGCAGCTGAGTCCAAAAAGAGGCCCTTCTTGTAGCAATTGCAGCAAGTAGGTAGGCTGGTGTGGCATCCACATTCTTTCAGAAGAAAATACAGTATCCTGAGTGGAAAAAATAGAGCAAAGTGCCCCTCCTTCCCTAGCTAGGAGGTGTACTCAAGTACTGTTAGACTGGATGGGCTCCTGTATGCCAGCTGCATGCTTGCAAATACCTGCAGCAAATCCCTTGTCTGTGTGAGGAATTCTTCCCCACCTGTATTTCATTTCAGAGGTTTCCTTTGAGAATAGAGAATTGAAATATATTTAGAGGAAAGAAAGAAATCAACATGCAGAGCTCATATTTCAATTTCTCATTGATTTTACTGCTGAAAGTCAGCTGTTCAGATAGTTGAAAATCATTGCCTTTAATAAGTGTTGGGAAGGAACTAAACATGTCACAGAGAGATGCATGTCCAGGAGTTTTTCTTGAACAACCATTTCCTTTTCCCCTGCATTTCAACCCATTTCTACCTGTTGTCTTAAAAGCACTGTGACCGGATTTTTGAGTGAGATCATGAACCTCCTTCCTCTGGGCAGAGCTGAAGGCCTTCTGAGGGAAGGTGCTTTCTGCACCTTCCCTTTGCACGGATTTTCCCATCTGTAAGGCAGGGATGACAACTCTGACCTCATCTTTTGAGTGCAGCAGGCTGGCAGGCATAAGCCAAACCATCTCCTGAGGAGGAATAGTTACGTGCTTACTTTCTGTAGTAACACAAAGTGCTGTGGCTGGAGACTCAAATGAAGAATCTTATGGGCTCAAGTAAAGAGTTAGCTCTTTAAGTAAAGAGAAAGCTGTTAAAGGGGAGGGGAAAAAAGAAAGATCAGTTCCTTCAATCTTCCCAGCTTCTAATCCGTGGCAACCTGCTGCTGAGGACAGCTGAGGGAGGTGCACTCAATCAACAGGTCTCTCAGCTGCCTTGGCCACTCACCCTCCTCACCCACTCTTTGGGCTTCCCTGGCTATTGCTGGGTCTGTATTTATACCACACTCCCCAGATACCACAGTGGTGGCTGTGGTATAAATACTGCCAGGCAGCTGCCTGTCACTGCTGTCACTGACTGGGCCCTGGATGGCACAAATATGAGTTAGCAATGGGTTTCTGTGGTGGGAGAACTTTGGGCTGCTTTTTGATATCATGAATTCTCCCACTGTAGAGCTCCCACCCTGTGGGACTCGGTGCCTTCATGTACACTGAGGGAAGCTGGGACAAACCTCTTTTGTTGATCACAGTGCTGTTTTGAGCTGTGCCATGATAGACATGAGCTGTAAGGCTTGCTGCTCCTATAGCAGTGAAGGAGAGTACAAATCTTCATGGGCCTGCTAACCTACTGTTGATTTTGGGCAGAACTGGCTCCTCCAAGTGGTACAGAGTGCAGGTTTGAGGCACTCATGCTTCACCCACCTCTGCTTTTGCAAACAGGCATCTGAGCAGGCAAACCAGTCACAGGCATCCCTGTAGAGTGGTCACAGGCATCCCTGTAGAGTGGTCACCGGCTTCTGGAGGTGTGATGGTGGTAGTGGTGGTGATGGTCAGGAACATTCTGAGCTCCTTTTGTTTTGGGGAGCATTAATCAGAAAGGTAAATGCTGTACGCACAAATGAAGGCACTTGCTATTTTGTGAGTAATCCTGAATATAACTTTAATACAGTAATATGAAATAAAGTGTAAAGGGAGCAGACAGAGAGGAGAGACAGCAATGACAATTCGCAATTTCTGAGGGATATGAGCATCCTGAAACTCTTCAAGGTAATAAGTAATCAATTCCTAATTGCTCTGAACCCCTCCCCTTCCACTTGGGATAGAGTTGCAGCTGTCCAGATGAGCCATAAAGGTGGCCTGTCACCTAAGTTTAAAGACCAGATTTAAATTTCTGCAGCTGGGGTTAGTTAGCACACGAAGTCTGAAGCCAGAGGGGTGGGAAAAATTGAATTGACCTTCTTGGCAGGTCAATTGTCTTGTCTGACATTTACAGAGTTTCCCTGTTTATCTCATTACTTAGTCAGGATTTTTTGTTTATTTGTTTTATGTGTTAACAAGGAGACAAACACAGGATTTCAGGTAGGTGTTGTGCTCTTTGTGTAGCTGTCATATCACAGCATCCTTGCCTCATCTCAGCAGGACCAGAAAATAAAGGATTCCTACTGCAGACCAAAAAAATGCAACATGGCTGAAGCTGCTCTTGACTTTTTACCTAGACCTCCAGGCTGCCTTGTTTTGGGCCACAGGAATTGAGTGGGAAGAATGAGAGGTTCAGAGAGTCACAGCCATGTCTTGGGGATTAGCCAGGGACTTCTGGTTTGCCTTTTAAATTAAGAGTGAGCAGTCCTGCTTGCACCAGGCTGTACCCCTACCTTCTCACTGAAGACAGAATTAAAAAAATGCCTTTCAAGTCAAGCCACCATTAAGTCATTCATCAGAATCAAAGACTTTGAGCATTTCTGTGACACTGGGGAAAGAATAATACCATGAGAGGAAGTAAAGGAGTGGAGAAATTATGAGGGCAGAAAACAGCCTTCCAAGCACTCTTCTTTTTCTTACCTTCTTAACTTCATAACCAACAAGTTCATGGTATTTTAAGTGCTTTTACCACTTGCACTAAAGCAGCAGTGAAGGAGAAAAAAATTTTACCAAAATTAAAATGCAGGCAATGTCATACCTTTTATAAAACTAAGCATTAGAACAGTATTTTGTTCCTAGTTACTTTAGAGTAGATAAAATATATATAATTCTGAACTGGGTAGGAAAATTATGTGCATTTGATATATGCTTTGAGATACCACTGGGAAAAAATATCCTTTGAGATACCACTGGGGAAAAACATCCTTTAAATCACCGAAGCTTTCTGCACTGAGGGGTGGAAATGATGCTCTAGACAAGTGTTTCCATAGTGCCAGGAGAGGAAAGATGGATGAGAGTAGCCCCAGGCACTGAAGCAGCCTAATAACACGCCTGGGGGGCTTGGGTGCTGAAAGCAGTTTGTGAACTCTTGGGAAACATGAGAGCAAAGGAAAGCTCAGATGTTTTCTTGCAGCACAGGACATGCACCATCACACTTGCAGGCAAATTGTCAGGGAGCCAGACAAGCTATCAAAAGAGTAAAGACAGGGTAGATAGGAACTAGAAGTAATGAAGAAGGAAAGATGGAGGAAAGAAACAACCTGGAGTGGAGAGGTGAGAGGCACATAACAAAAGAGAAAGCCCAGAGCCTCGTTGTTGGTTGTAGTCTTAGTCCTAGCAATTACTTTTTGCAGTCTATATTTAAATAGCTTTCAGTACCTGTGGGTCATGGTATAAGCAGCTGCTCCTCCTCAAAGCTGATGTCATTGAGGAGAAATAAAAAAGGGAATTTGTAAACACGTGTTGGTCTCAGGGATCCTAATGCAGGTTAATAGGTTAAGAATATCTGATGGATTTGCTCCTGGGTTTAAGGAGGGACTAGTGTTACTGTTTCAAGAATGGTGGTAGGGAATATATGTTTTCATTAGAATGAGAATTAAAATCTTAATCTTTGGCTTAATTAAAATGATATTGTTCTTTAACTTTAACAGTAAGTTCTCTGGATCATATTCAGTCTCTGGCAGAGAAACTGGGGTTCCATTGTAATCTGTAACTCCCAAAATGATGTAGTGTAACACAGGACTCCCTGTGATGCATTAATGTGTGTATGTATCCAGGAGGAGGAGAACACCAGCAGGCAGGAGTGGGAGAAAGCTGTCTGAGGAAGAAGCAGGTATACCAGCCTATCTGTAGAGTGCTGACTGGGTGCTGGGCAGGTAGTAAGCTGGTGGATATTTGGAACAGGAGAATTTTCTATTTTTATAGTTTTCCATCCAGGATGGACTGTGCTTTGGAAAACACAGGAACCATATGTTGCTTGCACTGCTGGGAAGCAGGACAGGGATGGCATTGGCTGAACACAGTGCCCACCATTCTCCATATCATGCTGCAGAAGGACCTATTTGGGAGAACAGCCACTTTTAACAGAGGGAAGTGACCCTCTTGCTTTTTTCAGTGCCAAAGCACTCATGGCTTATTCCTGTTGTTTTATGGGCTGGACTGAAAGGACAAGGGATTTCATAAATGTGAGACTCCAGAAGCAGGGTCAGGAGGCCACTGACAGCTGTGAAGTGACAGAGACAAAGGTAGAAGTCAAGAGGTGAATGGTGGCAGGAGACAAGCTGGGGAGACCCTGCTCAGCACTCCTTATCCTGAGCATCCCCCGTGCTGGAGAATTTCATCCTGGGGGATGTGATGATGCACAGCAGCACCTCGTCCTTGGCCTGCAAGGAGAAAGAAAGGCTTGGTGTCTGGAGGAACTGGCTCTCTCTACAGGTCTTTTCATGCCAATAGCTGCCAGGTCTGTGTGCCAGGGCTCCCCAGGGATGTGGCCCATGGGGTATTTAGAGAAGAGCACAGTGCTTTTCCTCAGAGCTTGGTCTGACAAGGCACAGGAGGAGTGGAGCAATGTCAGTCTCCAAGGTCTGTCTGCCCTGTGTGGGTATTTCTGTTTGGATGAACTGATGTACAGAAGGGTAATATTAAATGTTGGCATATAAATAGGCATATAAAAATATTAGGGGAAAATTAAAGTCAGAACAGCCTGTGGAAATCATCCAGTCCAACTTCCATCTGCTGACAACTCTCTCTGCACCAATCAAGGGCACTTGTATGAGTTTTTAAAAACAGTTTTTGTCAGTGCAGTAATTGCATCATAATTCTCTCATTATGTAGCCATAAAAAGCGAGGATGATGATAAAAATTCAGGGGAAAAAGAAGACAAAATTACATTGGAGCTCTTAACTCTTAATCCCCTATCATTAACATTAGAATTAAACCACAAGTATGAATCCCAAATGTTACCCACTCATATGTGTGGGTTTGCATTTTGGTTAAGTATTCAAAATAAGGTATGTATTCAAAATTATTTATGTAGTCAGAAAACATACAACCTTACTAAATTAAGTAGTGCTTGTTCACACGGGGTTTGCTGACCTAATTTTCAAAAAAGTGAAGATGTAGAAAAATGTTAATTTTTGGTGACAATAGTGAAAGCATAATTTCAGAACCTTGCACCATGAATGATTTGGTTATTTTCAGAAAGAACTGAGGGTCAAACAGCCTTTTAGGACTAGAAGTGTGGGACAATGGATAACCATTGTACTGGTACTGCCAGGACTGTCAATAGCATATGATACAAGAAGAAAAAGAAAATTTTAAGAAAGTCTTTCAGAAAGTTCTTTCTTTTGACATAGTCCTCCTCATTCATATACAAGTAGAGTCACACATCTTTTCCTCAGACTTATGCATCTGCTCTGTAGCACAAGCTTTGTTGATGATATAGGAGTTGTTTGGGGGTTTTTTATGATTAAAAGAGTGTGGGATAATTTTATGATTAAAAATACAAAAGTGTGGGCTAGAAGGATGTTGAGGAGTAGAGGGCTACAACCCTGCTCCTCATAGTTTCTCTTCCCTGCCCAACACCTCTACCCCAGGGAGTATTTTACTTCCTGAGAAAGCAGGAAATTTGAGATGCTAGTTAAAATTTAGATAGATACCTTGCCATGTGGCAAGGAAAAACATAACTTTGGATTTGGGTAGCTGGCCACTTAAAAATCACAGTAGTAAACTCTGTGATGGTATCAGCAGGTAGCTCTTATTTATGTGTGACATAACTGGTTGTGGTTTCTTCCTGGACGGATATCTGCTCCTAAAAATAAATGTGACACAGTTTGTGTTTTTAGCAAGATGGCACAAATACTTTTCAAATTACTCTGTTGACTAGAAAACAATTGCACTTCATCCTCTGATGAGTGCTGGCACCTGCTGCCTCCTGAAGTTTATTTGTAGCATGAATCATCAGCGGGGCCTTGAAGTGCCATCAGTCCATTTTAGGCTCTGAAGACCTGGAACTCATGAAGACCTGGCCTTTTATGGACTCCACCTGGAAGCCCATCTTCTGCTGTGCATCTGAAGCTTTGTCTTGGTCCTCATCCTGTGTCCCTCCTCCAGGAAGGGCCTGTAACTTGCATATCCAAACGATGGAGTTCATGCTGCGGTGGCTGCAGTTTCTGTTCACCCCAGGGCAGTGGGAGCTCCATGTGGCTCCACCAATCCAAGTGCTGAGGACCTCAGTTTGCAGATTGTCATCTCACCGTGCAGAAGCCAAGCACCAAGCAATCTTTGCCACCCTGTGGCCTGTAAAGGAAATGGATGAAATGTAATCACACCATAAACTATAAGAGCAGCAAAAAGGATATTTCTCTACAAAGACATATAAGCCTTTCTCATTAAAAGTGCAGTCAAAGCTGGTCTGTCCTGTTAATTTCAGAGAACTTACATGTGTTATATTCTTCCCCAAACTGCTAGTGGCTTTATAGCCATTATCTCTTTAACCATTTCTGCAAGCATTTCACCATATTCAGGAATTATTTACAACCTAGAGATATAAGGATCATAAATGTCCCTACCTCAGAGCTGCAGAAACTCAATACTTTTAAATGTGCTTGGATATGAACAGTGCTGTACAGTGGGCACTAGGTGTTATTATAGTGGCATTTACTTAGCTAGGCTGCCCTGCTGAATGTTGAGGGTCATGTTAAGGAAAATGTTAATTCCTTAGAAAAGGGGGTGGAAGGCAAGCCATGGTATGGCACGGTTTCCCAGGTCATAGGGAGAAAAGCTGCATGAACTCCATGTCTCTGTGAGCCTGACTGAGGCTGTTGGTGCTGGCAGTAAATTCAGTTTCCAGTGAGTGAAGAGCACACATGCAAGGGAGCAGGGTGCTGAGGTGCCAAAGTTAACATCAGGTAAGCTGGCTCTGGAGTCAGCAGCAACATGGGCACCAAACCCAAGCACTGCGCAGGAGGGAGCTGCCTCAGCTGAATGGGTTGGGACACAATCCCTGCCCCTGGGGTCTGTGCTGCTGCACAGCAAGGTCACACAGTGCAGGAATGGGTAAGGATGGGGGACACACTCATCCTGCAGCGCCCTGCATGGAGTGGGCACGTTCTGGGTGTCCTTGTGCACCTCCTGCCGTGCTGTTCCCGTGCCCAAAGCCAGGGCCTCTCAAATAGCTCCTGAGAGCTGCACAGGCACCCCCGCGCTCCTGCACTAAGACAGGACAGCTGCAAGTGATCTCTCTTCCCCTTTGCCACCTACTTCAGCCAGGCACGGCTGGCAAGGGTTTAGCTTTCCTTAGAACTCCCAAATGTCTTCTGCCTTGAATGAACATGACCCGTGCAGAGCTTGATTAGACCGTCTACCGCCCACAGCACTTCAACATGATTGACTTAGACCCCGAGGGCTTCAAACCTGCTCTTCCTGACACAGATTAGTGCTGCTAAAATATGGGCACAACAGATGTCTCTTCTGCCCCACAGGTGCCAGTCTGCCCCTTAGGTGCCCCTAAATGCACCTCCCTTGTTGCTGCTTAGCAGGGGACTCTGCAAGGTCCCTGCAGACACTGGTCCCATCCAGGAGAATGGTGAGAGTTAGCTTGTTTAAAATGTGGTTGCATCATGCAGTATTTCAATAATTTGCCTGTAAGAGGCAAACCTCTAAACTGAACTTAAGCCATCAGTTACAGCTGGGAGACAAGAAGATGTTGGAGAAATCCACAACAACCTGAATTTTTCTGGGACTTTCCATGACTTTTTTTTCTGACTGTCAGATCAGGTTGAAAAAGTTCATATAAAGAAAGTTCCCATCCTTACCCTGCAAAAGCAGCTCAGCTTTGCTTCATTCTAGGCAAAAGTAGTCAAGCATATTGTCAGAGGTCACTTCTAATCCCTCAGTGGGAAACTGTGTCTTCCATCTATCTCTTTGTACCATTTGGAACGTTTTGAGGCAACGAGGACTGTAATTTAGGCCCAGCACAGCAGAAGGATAGTGACCACCTGATGAAGGCTACTGAAGCCTCACTGGGACCTTCTGGACAGAACCTTTTCATCTGATTCTCCTCTGTACCACTGCACAAGCAGCCATGCAAGGGACTTGCCTTCAAGTGCAAATGGAGAATTTTATCAGGACACCGGTAAAGTTGTTCACTTCTGGCTCAGGGCTCTGTGAATGTCTAATGAAGGTCAGAGTATTCTCCCTGATGGTTATTCATGCTGCTTGTCAGATGTAACGAGAGATGTGTGAAAGCACAGGCTCTGTTCTGCTCAACAGGCTAAACTGAGAGCAGGGAAGGTATTGTAGCAGATATTTCCTCCCATCTGGCAGCTCTGAGAGCGCACTCTGTGTGGAGAGCTCACTTTCCATATGGAAAGGTCAAATGAACTTCACACTTACTAAATTTTATTAGCCAATTTTTGACATCCTTCCTGATGTCTCTACCAGATGGTTAGCTTGAGCTCTTCATCCTTCATTAACAGTGATAATGATGATCATTTTTACGCTTAGCTCCCAGTCCCTATAAAAAAGCCTTGGCCATGTAGATGCCGGAGGGCTGCTCAGCCTGCACTACCTATGCTTTTGTGCAGACATGGTGCACTTACACTGCAGATTAAAGCACTCTGAAATAACTTACTGCTTAGACAGCTCACCCTGCAAATTTGGCAAGAGTCTTCAGCATTAATAAGAGTGGGTAAAATAAACCCAAAGAGAAGGAGGTTTTCAAAGAGAAAACCAATAATTATGGATTTGTGCTGACTTAGCTGAAACTTGCCTTGGAAGCATTCTGCAATCAGCCTGTCACCAAAACGTGCTGTATTTGGAAAGGGATACTTTGTACTTACTGTATGATTTTAGTGCTGCACTGCAACGGTGCCACGGTGTGGCAGAATTGGTGCTGTGTTCTGGTACGTAGGTTGGTTTTCAGCATCAGTTCTCATTAAAAAATTACCTGTGATTTAATATAGAACTTGACAATGACCAATGGATGCTCCAGACCAGTACATCTATCTATGCTGTTTTTAAAAAATCCGATTAATTTTGAATTTTAATTGTTTGGGACTGACAACAAAATTAACTTCTAATCAAGAGCCAAGAATTTAACATGTACATTGTCTGAGGTGTTGTTGTGATTATTGACAGCATCACAAACTTTGGCTTGCCTTTTCCACACTTCCATGTTTTAAACCAATACTGATCAAAATGGAAGTAGCCCCCAACAGTTGGACTAGAACAGCAATTAGCCTAACAACTGGTTAGTTTCCTCTAGAAAACATCAGCAATTCAGGGGTTTTATTGTGAATTTCTGAATTACATTTTTTTCTAATGCTCTGACTTTGCAAGTAACCTTTGAAGTACATGGCTATGCTGGAAACATCTGTTGATCTTTAAACAGTGCCTCTATAAGTAGCTGGTGCAGCTATTGCATCCCTGCCTCAACACTTGGGTGACAAAACCACATTAATGTGATAAAAAAAAAAAAAATTGGTCTGTGGACAATAGCAGGTTCTTAAGGCAAAAAAAATTCATATGTCTCACTTGTTATTTTTCCTGTCTTCTACTGAGATATACTTTGGTCCTGTCCAGCACAAAGGAGATAATGGGGATTCTTGCTATGGTACACTGCATTTAAAATTAGACTGAGGAGAGCTGTTAAAATGCTGCCTGATCAATACAAATCCAACACAGTACAGTGCCATGTTCTTTTGTTCAGAAACTTAGGTCAGGTAATGTCCAGCAGGGTGGAAACCTCCGTCTGGTGCCTGGTGGAAGTGCTGGAGCAGCCAGTGCTGCAGGTTATTCAGCAGGTGGAGCGAGCATTCAGTTCTGCTTTTTGCTGGTGTAAATCTGGAGATGTGCTGTAAAACCAAGAGAACAGCTGCTCCTCCGGTCAAAATGCGAGAACGTTCACATTCAGGGGCACCTGATCAATGGAAAGTACCCAGATGCAAGCCCTGGATATAGTTTTATTTCTCTAGTTTGCAAATACAAGAAATTGGATAAGCATTTATGTTAAAAGGATGTTGTGTTTTACTTCTGTAAACGATACTCATTTGCAGGGAAACACTCTGCACAAAAAGAACAGCAAGGTTATACAATTGCAGAAAACTTTGGACTCGATGATCCTTGTGGGTTCCTTCCAATTCAGAATTTTCCATGAATCTTTGAATCAGAGCTTTATAAGGAATTCTAATATAACTACTATATATAACTATATAATATATATTCTAATAATTCTGCTGACTTCTCTGATTGCTAATGGAAGAGGGGGATGCTTTCCTCCTAAAACAATGCTACAGTTTTTGGCTTCAGTTACAGGTTGTATCATCCTCTGACAAGCACAATAGAAGAAGCTACTTCTTGAACTTTTAGCGGTTTCCTTTTTGAGACATTCTTTTAATACGGGTTTATTTTTAATATGTTCTTACTAAATATTTTTTTTCACTACTTCTAGTACTTAACTTTATAAACATGACATCTGAAAATAAGATCTGGGTGGAATGTGATAAAGGGCAAGCATATCTTGACCTCTTGCAGCAGCATACTGTGACAGTACTGAATATTCAGCTCCCCAACCCTTTCCTGAGTAACCAAGCTTGGGAACCAAACTACTTTGCTAAAAACAAGAATGCCATGGCTTTCTTCCTCACTGGTACCCAGAGAGCTCTTTGTGAAAGCCTATTGTGTCTTCAGCAGGCATTAATGCATGTTGGGGCAGAAAGGCTTTGTACGTGTGCCTCTGCCTTGTCTGGCTGGCTTTTGTGCCAGCTGCAAAACCGTGGGGTGGCAAAGCTGCCTAACAGACGAAGGCAGCTGCCAGGAGAGCTGCTGCTGATCTCCCAGCTACTTCTCCAGTAACCTTGGATGACCATCGTTTCTGGGTAAAGGGAGAGAACATGAACCTGTGGGTTAGGATCTGATAAATCGTGCCTTTCCCCCAAACATACGCAATTAGTTCTATCACGCCCGGTAAGCAGTGGCCCTAAATCGTGTAACTTGAGAGCCTGGCCACGTACAGTAGAGATCAGCTTTGGTCTGCTCGGCTCAATCTGTGGGCTGTACTCTCTCCATCGCTGCACAGCTCTACTCAGGTTGCCGTCGTATCCCTGTAACTGCTTTTGGCTGTATCTGATCACTGAAACAACTGTACAGCCGCAACAGGATACGTGTTAAGTAAGGCTTTATTGTCAAGTGATGCTGGATTTTTGCCCAACCACTTTAAGTGCCCGTCCTATTCAACATATTCACAGGAGGAGGTGTGGAGGTTTCAGCTGAGAGCAGCGATTTGTCCAAAAAGATCAGCATGTGCTTCTTTTTATCAGCCAGGGACAGAAAATCGTTACCCTGTGCTCTGTGCTTGCTTTATATATTCAATTCATGTGACTTACTGCATGGAAAGTTCAGTGGCTTGAACTGCTGGTGCACCAGAATAAGACCTTAATGGACTCTTCTTTTTCCAGCATGGAGAGGAACATGCCCTAGTTGAATGCATTCAAACCAGGGCTCAGGAGTTCATTCAAGCTAAATATATCCCTGCAGTGCTGTCAAGGTATCAGGCACTAAGCTCATATATAATTACTTTCTTTCCATGCAAACCCACTCATATGGTTTTATACCATTCAATAAAACAGCCCAAAGCACAAAGTAGACTTTGTTTGCTTTTCCTTTAACCACAAATGTTCAGCCAGATCACTGATCCTAGCTCGGACAGAGGTACCTGTCTGGCAGATCTTTTTACTAAGACCCCGTGGTGTGTATAATTATGTATACAATACATGCCTTTATGCACTAAAGTGACCATCTGAAGTAAAAAGCTAATTACTGTCTGGTAATGACAGATCAGCTAGGACTTTTGGTGGGTTGAACTCTCCCTTTGCCAGTTGTTCTTTAAGTTTTGGTGAAAAGTTATACTCCAGAAGCATTTTCTCCTTTCTGGGCTTCGTACTGGCAGAGTCAGGACATAGGAATGGAAACATGTAAAGTAAAGGGAAAAACTTAATTTAAAAAAATAAAACAGCTGAAGTTCTAGTTTTCCTGTCTTCTAAAGCAGAGAGTAGCAGGTGTGAAATAGCTTTTGTGAAAAAAAAAAAAAAAATCTGTGCACTCTCTCTTTTTTTTAAATTATTTTTAATCTCTTTCCCATCACAAATACTAAAACAAACAAAATCTCTCTGACAAGGAGCACATTCTCAGGTTCAGCCCTTGAAGGGTCTTCACTGTTGCAGAAGGGACTGCGTTGTGATGATGAAGAAAAAATGCTCACATAAAGATATCCGACGATGAGATACCCCAACTCTGCTCTGCTTTTGCAGGTGAGCAAATGGCCAGCAGCCCAGCTAGCCAGTTTAAAGCTATCTCAAGAATCTCTGTGCTACGTGCTGCCCTGCAGCCAGCAGCTAATACAGTTGTTACTTGTGTCACTGGGTAGCAACCCTTTGTGCCATCTAGGCTTGTACTGGTAGTAAAAGATAACAATTACAAGAGTGTGGCCAAACACAATTTCAGGCTGGTCACTTTACTAACTGAACACTTCAGACCTATCTGTTAATTTGGGTTAAGTTCAGCAAATGGTTCATAAGTGGAGAAAGAGTTGTTAAGTGTTCAAATTTTTTGTAACAGAGAGGGTTTTTTGCTTTCTTTTCCCAAACCTGATGCACAGAGAGGTTTGGAAACCATTCAGACACAGGAAGGGGAAGGCTTTCCCTCTTATTTCCCTCAGCCTTGGGAGTTATCCAAAGCAGAATACGATCCATGCTCAGTTCTATGATACCCCAGCCACGGTGTGCTGGTGCAGGTGGAGGGATAAGAAGCCACCTGGAAAGTGCAAGAGCCTCTGAGCAGAGGAGGCTTCTTTGGAGTAGGAGCATTGCCCCACAAGGGATGGTTTGGCCCTGGGCTCTGGGGCTGAGGGAAGATGAGTGACCTGCAGCATCCCCGCTGGGCTCTACAGGGAGCCCATCGCCCCAGGGGGTTTGCACACCAGCCCTCACTGCTGAGCAGCTACAGACTTTAGCCACAAAAGGGGAAAATACTCCAGTATTTTGGCAAGAACAAACTCCACAGCAGCCAGTATTTGCCCAAAATTCACCCTGCCTCATTACCAGGATGATCAACTTATTAATGGAGAACCTCCTCAAAGGAGACACTTGAGGACGAGGTTGGTGCATGCTGCAGAGAGGAGGATTCCCAGGAGGGTGTCGGGGGAGATGTGGTCAGTGTCTGCCCAGCCTGGGGATGTAAGCCACAGGGATTTCAGAGAGCTCATCACTTCCTGGGAAGCACTCAACACCTCACAGGATCAGGCCTGTGCAGAGCACCCTACTAAACCCTACACCCCTGGGTGCTGAGACACCGTCCGTGTTCTCAAAATGCTGTGGTAAAGGAAAGTAGCAGGCCTGGAGAGAGAGCCTCAGCCTCCTTGCAGAAAAGAGAATACACCATTTTTGTGTTTAAAGTAGTCCTATTTTGCCAACTTTAAAAAATATTCCTGTTTTTCCCCATTGATTAAAGGAATTGTGGGATACACAGAAGCAGATATGCAAATATGTAGCATAATGTTGGCAGATATTGCATGTTTTGTATAACTACAGGTAATATGCT
Source organism: Cyanistes caeruleus (assembly GCF_971803275.1). Lineage (NCBI taxonomy): Eukaryota > Metazoa > Chordata > Aves > Passeriformes > Paridae > Cyanistes > Cyanistes caeruleus. Next base: position 49,403,997 of record NC_141705.1, read on the forward strand.
ATGGCATAACTACAGCTATGTTTAGATTGAGAGATATTGTATGTTTTGAGGGCAAACTTGAAACTGCAGTTTAATGAAAATTGCATTAAGCTTCTGCATGACAAGAACTGCTCAGTTGATGAAGGATGTGTTCAGGTGCTTGCAGCCTTCTAGAGGGTGAATTAACTCATTGTACAAGGTAAAAAAAAAATAAGCCAACAAATCCAGACTCGGTGTTGATACTGCTTTTTTTTGAGAAACAGTATTAAGATGAGAGATATTTTTATATTGCAAATGAAAAAGAACAATTTATTTTGCTCTTGTTAGATACACAAAGACTTATTCTTAGGGTGTGCATGCACCTCTGTTAAATGAATATATTTGACTAGAAGCTCTTCTGAATAGGTTGTCCTCCTGTTCTATGCAGAAATGCAGTTTCTCTAGGTTAAAACTGTTAAATTTCCCGTAGAAACACTTCCTGTTTCTGTTTCTGAGGCTAGCTACTAAGAGATGGTATTTCATGTATTTTTTGCAAAGTATAGGCATTAAAGTCTGTATAACTTTCAAAAACATATTCTGCAGAAAAATATGTAAAACCTTTGGAGGGTAAAATTACACCTCACATAAATAACCTTTTCTTACCTCAGCTGAATGTGGGGAGCTACTTAACACATTTTTCATCTCTGTGAGATCTGGAAGGATCAAGGACAAAATAAAAATAAATAAATAAATAAAAGTAGTCCAATTTAAATAAATCCCTTGCTCTAGTGTTACTCGGCTTCTGCCAAGCTATCATTTTCCAGCCTCATAAAACTGTCATGTCATTAGCGTTTTGGGATGGTCTCCTTATAAACCTGACCTTTACAATGGATTTTACACGTGGATTTAAAAACCTGATTCTTACTTTGCTCTGCAGTTGCCTCACGTACTGACTAAAAGGTTTTGTCAGATGGAAACTGGCTGGATTTATAACTCCTCATTACGTAGCCAGCTTCCCACCTGCAACTCTTTAATTTGTAAGCCGAGCGAGCCAAGAGGAGAACCGCACACAAAAGCGTGGATGTGACCTTAATTCCGGGCAGGCACGCGGCCTGCGGATCATAATGGTGTTTATCGAGCTCCCCTATATATAGCCCCGTCCATCCCAAGGGAGCTGCTCTCCGGGGGCTGCTTGATCCCCCTGGTCACTGCCAGGCGGTGGGAGGCACTTTAGCTGGCTTTTACTGTAAGCCCAGTGAGAAATGCCTCGGCACGGTCGCTGCACGCACCCGGCTCGCTGACCAAACATAGGCCCCGTGGCAGGAGTGCTGCATATCCAGCAGGGATCGCCTTCCACGGGGCCCTCCTGATGTTATTTATTGAACACTGGGAGCAAATTAATCCCAATCCGAGGCTGGCTGCTCTCCAAAGCGTGGCAATTTCATGTTACGGTCTCGGAGCGGGTTTGCAATTGACTGCTCCAGCTCACGTTCGCCTGTAGGAGCACTTCTTTGTCAACAAATTGTTGCCAGAGTTCAAAACCCCTCTGCAAAGCACTTGATTGCATAGAGGAATGGTATTATCCCATGTAAAATCCAGACTGACCGCTTGCATTTTTAATTCTAAAGCAAATGGAGGAAAAAAAAAAAAAGGTACCGCTTTATGTTTCCATGTGATGGCCCCTGACCAGTTAAAAATGGATTTTTTTTTAAAAATATTCAAATATTAAAACTAGATTTAACAAAATCTAGTAATAAAAATAAGAAATTAACAAACTGTGAGAAAATTAAGAAAAATACCTGGAGTATAAAAAAGATATCTTTCAAAATATAAAACAAAACATCATAAAAATATAATCCATTTACATTCACATTGCTTCAAGAGATAATTCCTTGTTTTCTCATGTCCAAATACCCTGAACTATGCAGGCAGGTTTTGAGCCTGAACTTCTCAGCTGAAATCTACCTCTGTAATCAGTTTTGTGTAGTTTTAATGAACAGTGATAAATCACCTCTCTTTCCCCCCACCAGCTTGGCTGATAACAACTCAAGGAAAGGTCATGGTTTCGGGTTTTTTTGGCAATCATCTCCACGGTTCCAATAATTAGATACATTTACAATTCTCAGGTTACCCAATAATACTGTACAAAGAATAGGGTCACTGAGGAAAGTTCATTTCCAAAGCAGACCCATGGCTGAAGATTTGACAGACCCAGCTACCTGGGAGAGTTGTTCCTGTGGAAGAGGGACTCAGAGAGACCTGGGGGAAGGAGCAGCAAAGTTGAAATCAGTCAGCGTAACTTCAGCTCCTGGAGCAATGTGGGCTTAAACTTGCACTCTTGTAGGCAAAGAGAGAGAAACATAAAGAACAGATAAATAGCAATGTGAGTTTGATGGGATTTGTTCTTGGTGAGTTCTTCTAAACTGGACAATGGGCTTTGCGGAGAGAACAGAAATGGTGTTTGCCTTTCACAGGGCACAATTCTCTTCTGTTACCCAGGTAGGGAAGCACTGTGCTGGTGATTTTATGAGGTGAGAAAAGACTGTTTGAATTGTCAGTCGAAGGTCAATTACAAATACTGAATCCTTTGTGTTAGGAGTGAATTTACGGGGGTCAACACCATTGTGTTTGTTCAGTAGTTTCATTAGTACCTGGTGGAAGAATGGAAAACATGCTCAGGATAGAGCCCAGCTGAAGGATATGATCATGCCAGCATGAAAACAATGGATGATACTCAGGAATGGATGAGCAGGACACAAAATTATTCCTTCCCTCTTCTCACCGTGGGTAAGGCTCCACCCTGGTACCTTGTAGGCACCACTTCTCACTGCACCTATAGATGGGCTAAGGGACACCCAAAGAGCTGTGATGGGAGATGTAGCTAGTGTGTCCCACAGGTAAAGTTATAGTCAGCCTAGGCCTAGTGAAAGCTGCAGATTGAAGGAAGCATACTGGTCACCCTTTGTTATGAAAAAAACCTGTGGCATGGGGTAGGAGTCATCTTCTTCCTTCATCTGTGGAAGAAATAATGGATTTCCAGCAAGGAGAAGCCAGATAGACCTGAGGACCGTCTTTCTGATGGTATATGGACAATCAGGTACCAGAGAGATGACCTGTGGAAGCCTCTGCAAGCAGAAGTTTGTCAGTGCAGGCTGGACAGGCACCTGCCAGGATGTTTGTGAAAGCAATGAAGTGTTTATAATTAGTCTTATTCAACAGATTCCTGCAGTTTGTGTGTGCTATTGCTGTCTACATGTAATAGCCACCAGAATATTCTCTTGTATCACATTGTAGACACAGTTTAATCTGACATGCACAAAATTCAGCAAGTATTTGATTTATTTTGTCTGAGTAGCAGACACCCCATATAAATACAGGAACACATATTTAGACTGTGTTTGCAGCACAACTGAAAAGTACGGCCGAAATCCAAACTCGTTCTGGGATTATGTTTCTGCCTGTTTGTTTTGGCACGAGATTTTGGGGTCTGGAAGAGAAGGATGGGTAGCAAGGGGGAGGACCTGTTTTAAAAACAAGTATATCTTCTGCAGCCCTTGTAAGGCATCCAGCAGGAGCTGCCTATAGCAAGGGCCGGAGGGAGCCATGGGGAGGGCTGGGGGTGTTGTTCCACCAGCACTTCAGCCACTGCTGCTCACAGGGGCTCAGTTACACAGGAACACACTGCAGAGCGTAAGGCAGTGGCCAGAACTTGATCCTATCTCATCCTGGGAGGAAAAGTGGCCTCCCATTCCAAAAGCCACGCCAAAGCCTTTGAATCCTGCAAGCTCAAGCATTCAGGTTAGGGTCTTGGAATCCAACCAGCTCTGGAGTTTCTTCTGAAAGTTCTGACTCTCCAAGAGGGGGAGAGGTCTGCCAAGAAGGCATACACATTTGGTTTACATTTGCAGGTTAAGTGTTAGGAGCCCCTCAATCTCTTCAACAGGCTCGGGATGGAAAAGGAAAGATGTCCTTGACTAGAGACATCCAGGTGTTGGTTTTCACTCGGTTTTTGCTTAGTACTTTTTCAGTCAGTCCCCTGCTAAATGCTGTAAGAAACACTATTTTAGTGCAAGCCAGAAAAATCTGATTTTATTTTCACTTGGTTTTGCTAGAAAGCTTCCATACCAACACACTTGTGTGGGTATAGTATTTCATTTCAGTGTATCTGGTAGCACTTGGAGATTTATAATGTGTACTGGGGTTCACCATTTATTAATAAACCACAAATCCACCTCTTCTTTTCCAAAATGGCATTTTGGAATGCTCCCTCCTTCTTGGGTACTAGTCCTGAGAGAAAATCAGGGTACTGTTTTCAGTTTTCCCTTCTCCTTAACACACACATGCACAAACACACACATCTAAACTTCAGTAATGTATTTTTTTGCTTTGATTTCAAAGGTGAAGTTTACCACAGAGCTCACTTTGTCAATGTGGAATGTTACCAGAAAATTACTGAGAGAAAAATTTAATCCAGCAGTATTCAAATACTACTCAAGAGAATAATCATCCAAAAATTAAAGCTTCTCATCAAGACTCTATTATTCTTCATGCCTCTCTGGACCTATAGCGAGCATCTTTTGCTGTGTGCACCGAATCCAACAGAATCCTTGTGCTGTTTCCTTATCTTTTGTGAAAGACATCACTTTCCATGCAAGAAGCATAACCTCTCCTGCAGACCACCTTAGTTACTGGGACAGTGTTTGTCTTCTCTATGAAAATAATATTTTGATTTTTCTTCTGTATGAGTCTGATTTTTATGACTCCTTTGTGATGACTTAACAATGTAAGAACTAAAATATGTAAAGGGGTATTAACGTTTCCTAAGGTTAAATTAACAGATTAAAATTTTACCTTTCCCTAGCCAGAAAAAGCTCAACTAAATACTCCCCCCACCAGTTGTTCACTTCCCTGTCTGTCTCAGTTGAAGCGAAAAAACCCCTGTGCCTTCTTCTGCATGGTCTCCTACTGTATAGTTGCAGCCTCCCCGACCTCATTCTTCATCTCTTGATTCCGCTTTTAAGTGCCTCTTCTCAAATCCCTTTTAAATCCCACCTCCCTGCTACTTCCATGAGTAATGTATAAGCTGCATAGCTAATTCAGCCTGTCTGCATTTTCCCCATCACCTCTACCTGTCTGACCTAACATCTATGAGCAAAGGACGGAATGTGTTTAAAGTGTGTGTGTGTTGTTATTTTTACCAGAAAGAGTTTAAGAGTACCTACTGTGTTACAAAAGGCATTAAACATACAGGTTTCCTGTGATTGTGAGGACAGCTCCAGTAACACTTCATGACAGATTTGGATGCAGAAATCTTAAACTTTAGTACCTTTAGGGAGTGAGAGAGATTTAAAGGTGGAAACCACTGATGCTAATGCATGCCTCAGCTGAGTATTGCTAGAATCATAAGGATGACATGTTATTTACTTATATCCCACATTATTAACCAAATCACATTGATCTGATTATTAATCAGTGGAGATGTCATGCCAGCACAGAGCAAGAAATTGCTGTTTGCGAGAAGATGTGATGGAGCTGCAGTTTTCCTGTGTACTTTTGGCTGTGGACAAACAGGTCTATCACTTTGCTTGCTATAAAGTTTTTCTGGCAACTGTAATAGATACAGAAAAAAAACTTAAACACAAAATGATCTACACTTTTGCAAAGCTGTTGAAGAACTCTGATCCCTTGTGAGGCAGTGCCACAGGGGAGCAGTCCTGGGAAGTCAGCCCTGGGTCCAAGCTGTGCACCCAAGCTTTGATGCAATGCATGGAGGCTATTAAACATCTCCAAAACAGGCTTTACAAAAGCTGACAATCATGGTGGCTAAGAGGAAAGGCTGGGGAGAGGGCATTAAGCTTAAACCCCATGGAATTTTATGCTTTGCTCAGGGCCAGACTTGCAGCAAAGCATCTCGGAGGAGCTGGCGCCACATCAGTGCAGAAATTTCTGATACAAAAAAAGAGGAGGAAATCCTTCTAATTTCCCCCTGCTCTTCTAACACTATACAGTGATTAGAGCACTTAAGCTGGGTGTCGGAGACTCACTTTTTACAACTGGCATTAGGATTTGTGTGGCTCTATACCATGTAGTGATGTCTTAGTGCCACGGGAAATACCCTGATCTGACAGCCTAAGGCATGCAGGCCTCCAGGGCTAGCCGTGGCTGACAGTGGAGAAGAACAGCTGTGGATTTTATGTATGTATTTTTGTCACCAGGGGCATAAACTCCCTGTGCTGGAGACATAAGTATGTTATAGACATACATGTATGAGTCCTCCGTTGTGGTTTCTGCCTCAATTGTGAGAGTCATTGCCTGGGTTCGTAAGATTGAGTAGATTAGGTTCAAGATAACACCAAAGGAAAAGGGCAGAAAAAAACATCTCAGGGCCATAGCTAGAAACTAGACTGTGAAAATAGATAAATAAAGAGTCAAGTTTCAATGCTCATTTTGGTGGGGATCTTGTCTGGAGATCTTGGCAGGAACACACGAACAACTGTTACTCCGAAAAACAGCACCAGTTTTCATTGTGCAGGTTTGGGGAGCAAAGATCTGATTCATTGTGTGCTCTTAATGCAGGAAAACCAAGCAGTAAAGGGCAGAGTAAAGTGTGAGAGACTGACACCTGAGACCCTGGTTTGGGAGATCAGAGTGTGGGGGCACTGAGAACTTGGGGTGGAGACCTTGCTTGAGGCATCTGGAAGGCAGAGGCAGAGCAGAAGGCCAGGCTGCTACAGCTGCCAGCAGTCACCCAAGTACAATGAACGATCAGGGTTTAAAACGCATTCCTCAGCATCCCAGGCATTTGGAAAGGACTGTATTTGAGGATCTACTCTTAGCCCATCATCAATTAAAACTAAGACGTCTCTTACAAATATGCTAAAATATTGTCTTTCTCTAGTTATATCATGATTTTATTGTGGCTGCTTGAGACAGAGGGGCAAGCCTGTAATAAGTGTGGATGGGACACGAAACCCAGTGAAGTTTTTAGGGATGAGGATGCCATTTACCACAGCTCTATGGAGAACTTCAGTGGCTGTGTGTACCAGGGGAGTTGAAGCTACATAAACCTGGGCTAAGATTAAGGCTGAGAAAGCCTAGTACTCATAAAAGCTGGGGCCCAACTTCTTGTTAACAGCACACCGGAGGCAGGACAGACTCAGTAAGGATGGAAGTCAGTTATCCCTGCTGCCTGGGGAGCACTGGTCACTGCACGTGACCTGACTTGCTCCAAACCCTCCAGGTTTGGAGGATGTGTCTTTCTGTTAAAATATCACATGGTGCTTCAGTAATATTCTCCATCCTGTCAATCTACAGCCTAAGAAATGACCCTGTATCTATGTAGAGTATTAAAAACTGTAGCCACCTCTCTTCTTTCCCTCCAGGCAGCAGAGGCCCTTGTCTGAAACAGTCTATGAACCTGCCCTTGCTGCAGGGGGCCTCACAAGGCTCTGCTTGGGTTCAGTAAAGAAGGCAGGTCGTTTTTCCAGGAGGCAGCAGAAACAGTGCAAGCCCATGGGGAGGATGGCAGCAGAGCAGCCTGGCTACAGGGTGGGATGAGGAGCTGGAAGCACTGGGAAACCCTTGTTTTGACATGGACAGTGCTGGGAAAACTTCTGGGATGGCATCAGCTTTGCATCTTGGCTCCTCTATTCCTGTGGCATCCCTGGCAGAGCTGCACACCATGCCAGTGCACGCGGCTGTAAGGTCCTGGGTCGTGGAAATCACTTTAGCTCTCCCCCACCTCAGTTCAGTGTTACCAGCCCAATGCCAGCTCGCTCACCTAAGCGTTCAGGTACTGTAAATTTGGGATGTTGTTTTATAAGCTGTGAATTTAGGATGTTATCTGCGTTCTGCACCCGAGGGCTGCTCTTCAGCACTGCTCACTTTCCTTTGTTTCTCCTCAGTGTTTAACAGCTTGCCTTTTTAAAACTTCCATGGTGCTGGACTGATTTTTGGTTTGTCATCTTGGGGACTGCTCAGTAAAGCTCTCAGCCACCAAAGGTCAGGCATGCCATAGAAATGCCTATTAATAGGTCTTAAGTGCTGGTTGTGTCTAAACCGGCATTTCTTGGAAAGAGAAAGATTTCTTGGACCCCGGTGGCTCCCTGGACTACTGTAAAGGTGCAGGGCCAGGCTGCCATCCACAGGGTGTTCCTATGCAACCACACCTCCTGCAGATAGGGACGCAGGGTGCAGGGGGATAGTTTGGGGAAGAAAATTGCTATTTAGCCACTGTTGCTTGTAGAACGAGGGTGCGCTCGCTGTTGACACGCTGGGCGCTCAGCCGGTGCCCTGGGAGTTGTCTCCTGCAGCCGGTGTCGCCGGCTCCCCGGGGAGCGGGGCAGTGGCAGCATCTTTGTAGGCAGCTCTCGGGCAGCTCTCCCCTTCCAAGGGTTGTCCGGGCTCCTTTATTACGGCAAACACGGGAATAAAGTTTAAAATAGGATTTCGTTCAGCCGGCCTAAGTGACGCCGGCTCTCTGTATAGTCCGCCCAAGCAGAGACCGTCTCAGAAAACCCGTGGGACCCGGGCCCGTGCCGGGATGCGCAGGGCCAGCTCCCCCGGGGCGGCCGGACCGCCTGCCCTGCGCCGCGGAGGCTGCGGGGGGAGCCGAGCCCGGCCCGACCCCTCCGCCCCCCGGCGGCGATGCCCGCCCGGGCCGGGAGCCGGCGCGCCGGGCGGAGGAGGGGACGAGAGAGGAGGGGAGGGGAGGGCAGGGAGGAGAAGGGAGGGCAGGGCGTGGGCGGCCCCCCCGTCCCGGCCGGCACGTGCCTGCCCGCCCCCGCGGGCCACTGCCGCGCCCCGACGGCCCCGGCATGGACGCGCCCGGCCAGCGGCCCGCCAGCCCCCGAGCCGGCCCGGAGGGCGCGGCGGCCGAGCGGGACCCGAGCACAAGCCCGAGCCCGAGCCCCGGCCCGGGGGCGCCCGTCCAGGAGGAGGAGGAGGCGGCGTACGTGGAGATCCGCGGCTCGCCGCAAGAGCCGGAGGAGAGCCGCCAGAAGCCCGAACTGGCCCCGGCGGGCGGCGCGGAGGGAGCGGCCGGTCCCGCACCGGACAGCGGAGCCGGTGGGACCGGGGATGGCGACTCGGCGAGCGGCGGAGCCCCGGGGGGAGGAAGCGGGAAGGAGGAAGCATCCTTGGACCGCGGGCGGGATCGCCCTCCTTCCCCGGCGGCGGCGGAATGCGGCGCTGACAACGCCGGCCCCGGCCCCGTGGAAGCGGCGGGGAGCGGCGGGACGCCGGAGGCGGGGGGCTGCCCGGAGTCTTCCTCCTCCTCCTGCCCTTCGCCCGTGACCAAGGCGGACGGCTTTCCCGCGATGGGCGACCCGGTGTCGACGGAGGGCAAAACCTCCTCGTCCTCCTTCGGCTACGAAAGCGAAGTGGAGGATGAGGTCGCGGGGCGCAAGGCGACTCCCCCCGGCGCCCCCTCGGGCACCCCTCCCGGCGGCGGCCGCGACGAGGCGCACTATATCAGCACGCAGGAGATCCAGCTCAGCGAGGTGGACCACGACATGGACTTCGACGCGGGGCTGGCCGCCCGCTGGGACTTCGAGGATAACAACGTGATCTACTCCTTCGTTGACTACGCCTCCTTCGGGAGCGACGAGACCCCGGGGGACACGCTGACGGAGGAGGAGGAGAATAGCTGCTACCTTAGCACGACCACCAGCGACCCCAACAACCAGACGGACAGCATCGACAACACCAGCAGCACCGAGATCGTCAGCCTTACCTCCGAACACGACACCCCCGGCGGGGACAAGCGCGCCAGCTCGGGGGAAAGCCGGTCCAAGCAGCCCGGCCGCCCCGGCGGGAGCCCGGCCGCCCAGCTTCTCCTATCAATCAAAGCCGCTTCCCGGGCTATAAATGAGTCTAGCAACGTGCACGGAAAGCAAAACACTGTTTACGCTGCCAAGCATGAAAGCGACATGAGTCTCCGTGTCGCCGCGGCTCCCGACCGCAGTGCGAGTTTAAAACAGGATGCGGTCCGCGACCACGCGAAAAAGTTCACGGCGGTGCCCGCGCGGCTGCAGACGCGGTGCGGGGCCGCCAGGGCGGGGGAGCACTCGAGCGGCGCCTCCAGCGCCGTCAGCGAGCTGGACGATGCCGACAAAGAGGTGCGAAACCTTACGGCCAGGGCTTTCCGCAGCCTGGCGTACCCCTATTTCGACACCCTGCGCCCCGGCTCCCGCGCCTCCACCGCCTCCCTGTCCGACAGTGCCCTGGGCATCAACCGCTGGTCCACCTACCTGGACCTCAAGTGCGGCAGTCTGGGGCCGAGAGCCGAGCCCAGCCTGCTGCGCTCCGGCCGCTCGCAGACCAAAGCCCTCGAGTTCGTGGTCAGCAAGCTCGACGGGGAGATCGCCCACGTGGAAACGCCGCGGCGGCTGCGGGCGGGCTCCCGGGTGGTGACCCTGCTGGAGCTCGGCGATGCCGCCGAGGCCGGGGAGCCGCCGGCGGCGGAGGGCGGCGGGAAGGGGCCCAGCAAGAAGTCCAGGTTCGCCTCCAGCCTCCTCAAAAACGTCATCTCCAAGAAGATGCAGCTGGAGCACGAGTTCAAAATGGAGCGGGGCGAGATCACCGACACCTCCTACAGCGGGCCGGGCGCGGGCCGGGAGCCGGAGCCCAGCGGCGGCAGCGGCGGCCGGGAGCGGCAGCGGGAGGGCGGCGTGCAGCGGCAGAACTCCCGGCACTCGGAGGGCGGCTCGGACTGCACCGCGCCGCCGGCGGAGGATGCGGGCGAGGCCGGCGGGGGCCGCTCTCCGGCCTCCAAGGCGTCGACGCCCCGCGAGGGGAACCGCAGCCTGGACCGGGCGCTGTCAGAGGAGCTGTGCGAGGTGAAGCGCAGCGCCTCGGAGGCCATCAAGGCCACCTTCCTCCGCAGCCAGAACAGCGCCTTCAGGTCCTGGAAGGAGCGGGAGGCGGAAAGGAAGGAGGAGAGGGCGCCCGTCGGTAAGCTGAAACTCTCTCCCAAGCACGACTGGCGAGCCGACCTGGGTGAGATCTCTGCCGGCAAGTCCACCAAGATGTCCCGCCTGTTCGTCCCCGCCATTCAGCACACCCCTCGGGAGAAGGAACCCGGCAAGAGGGCGACCAAGTGCTCCGCCGCGGCCGCCGCCGCCGCCTCCTCCTCGCCCCCCGCCGCCAAGCCCAAAGCCCCCGAGATCAAGATCAGCCTGGGCAGCCTGCAGCAGCCCCGGGACGCCGCTTTCAGCATCGCCCAGCTGCTGACGCCGCAGATCGCAGGCCGACCGCAGGAGGAGGGCAGGGGACAGCCACTCAAGCCTCTCAAGGCCGCCGACGGCCCCGACAAGGTGCCCCAGTTCCTGGTGCGCGACGTGAGGGACAGCAAGTACAAAGCCCAGGGGATCCTCCACCAGGTGCGGGACGTGCGGAAGCTCATCAAAAGCTCCTACAGCGCTGACTCGGGGGACAACAGCAGCGACAAGGGCAGCGGCGCCTCCGAGCAAGGCGGCCCGGAGCAGAAGCCTCGGCAGCAGCTGGTCATCGCCGGTGTCCCCCGGTCGCTCTCCCCCGTGGTCATCACCTGCCAGGCGGTCGGCCACGCCGGCACCAAGCCCAGCGAGGCGGGGGCCAAGGCGGGGGGCAGGGCGCCCGCCTGCCCCGCGGAGGGCACCGTCCTGGTGCACCGCACCTCGGGCAGGCTGCCAGTGGCCACCATCGCCCCCAACAAGAGCGATGCTCGCCAGCCGGCTGTGCTCAAGATCGTCTCGAAATCCTCCGCGCCCTGGCGGCACCAGCCCCCGCCGCCTCCCGCCGAGAGGGGCCGGGGACCGGAGGAGGACCCGCGGGAGGAGAGCAAGTCAGCGCCGGTGCAGAACGCGCTGGAGAAGCTGACGGCGGCGGTGCGGAGCATGGAGGAGCTTTACAGCTTCAACAATCGCGAGTGGAAGCGCAAGAGCGACCCTCTGCCCATCACCGACAGCCACGTCCTGTCTCTTATCGCCAGCCAGGAGCGCGGCGCCGGGTCCCGACCCTCCGCCGCTGCCGCTGCGCCCCCGCCGCCGCCGGCGGACAAGGCGGAGGAGCCGTCGGGCAAGGGCCCGAGCAGCGAGCGGCTGCCCCGCCGCCCCTCCAACGGCGCCGCCGACAAGGTCTCGGCCAAGGCGGCCGCCTTCGAGAGCCTGGCCCGGCAGCGGCAGCGCGGCCCTCCGCCGCCCCGCTCCGAGCCCCCCGGCGCCCCCCGGGCCCTGCTGACGCTCCGCGGGGCGGGCGGGCCCGCAGCCCCCGCGCCGGCCAAGCCCCGCTCCGAGGGCGGCCTGCGGGGCCCGGCACCGCCGCGCTCCCCTCGGCTGCCCGCGGGCGGCGGCGGCGGCGGCGGCGACGCGGAGCGCGGCCCCGACTGCGGGAACTATCTGTCCCTGCCGCTGAAGGCGGCCACCGAGCCCGGCTCCCCCCCGTCCCCGGGGGCCACGGCGGGCGGCGGCGTTCGCCCCGGCGCGGTGTCGGCGGCGGCGGCGGCGGCGGCGGCGGCGCTGTGCAGCCTGCAGCCCTTCGGCACGGCCAAGCCCTCCGGCAGCCCCAGACCTCCGCCCGGACCCCCGCCCGCCGAGGAGCCCCCCGCCGCCGCCCCGCCGCCCGCCGAGGGTCCGGCCGCCGCCCTGTACCGCCCGCAGCTGCCCTTCGCCCTGGCCGGCTCCGCGCCGCCGCCGCTGCTCTGCTTCTCGCCCTCCGTGCCCGCCGCGGCCACAGCGGCCGAGCCCTTCCCGCAGACGCAGCGCAAGGTGCTGCTGGACGTGAGCACCGGGCAGTACTACCTGGTGGACACGCCCGTGCAGCAGCCCCTCAAGCGGCGCCTCTTCGACCCCGAGACCGGGCAGTACGTGGAGGTGCCGGTGCCCCAGCAGCCGGCCGTCGCCCCCGTCCCGCTGCCTCTCTCGCCCCTCGCCCTCAATGCCGGTGCCTACGGCGCCGCGTACATGCTGTACCCCGGGCTCCTGCCCGCCGCCGCCGTGCTGCCCGCCGGGGCCCTGCAGCGCCCGCTGTCCCACACGGGCAGCGACGGCAGCGCCCCGCCAGAGCCCGGCAGCCCCGCCGCGCCAGAGGCGGCTTTTGCCGAGAGTCCCTACTACGTGGCCACGAGCAAGGGCCCGCCGCCGCCGCGGCACGGGGCAGCCGAGGCCAAGCCGGTCATCAGCATCACGGCGCCGGCCACCGGCCCTCGGATCGTCGCGCCGCCCTCCTTCGACGGCACCACCATGCGCTTCGTGGTGGAGCACCGGTGAAGAGCGCGGGTGAGTCGGGCACGGCATCACCGGTGATGGGTCAGGGGTAATGGTCAAATGACAGCAGTGGCACAGCTTCTCCTCTGGGGAGAGAAGGTCCACAGAGGGGCCCTCACCAGGGCGTAAAATATAGAAAGGTTAGGCACACCACTTGGTGCAGTTCAGTATTCCTTGCAGCTTCTTTTTTTTGCAGTTTCAGAGAAGCACACCGTAGCTGCTCATTACACAGCCTGTATTTGTGCAGCTCCGTGGCTGAGGCATCTCCCATTGCTCTCAGGAATGACAGTGGTTGGGCATCTCTGGATCCATCATCTGGACCCATCTTGCAAGCCATGAAAGAGCCCCTTCTCCTTGGCAACACATCTTTCTCATCTCACTTCTCACCTCTTTCTCCCAAGGGGAGGTGAGCACCTTTCTTTTTCCCCTGAACCTGTTTCTCCACAACATCAAGAAGAGTGAGAGAGGGGTCTGAGAGAAGCAAATCCTTCTTTTGGGTCATTCTCGTTAGTGGGGTGAGGGAGCAGGATGCGTGGAGCAGTCCCAGGTGTGCTCTCCTGGAGCCATGTGGCTGCTGGCAGGGGCAGAGGTGCCCACAGCTGCCTGTGCTGCAGGAGGGCTCCCTGGGGCACTGCTGCAAAGCACAGCTTTACACAGCAGCTCTGAGCTTGGAGTGCCAGAGTCCTGGCAGTGTCCAGCTACCTGGGGCTGTAACCCAGGGCCAGCCTCCAAATTCAGGGATGTGCATGCAGGGGCACCGAGTGCCCGCCCTGGAGCAAGGGGGAGGGCACAGGACCGGGCATACAGCATGCTCTGAAACCAGCATGGTGCAGTGTCCTGTGCAAAATAGCCAAAGAACGATGACATTTCGTTTTAAAAGACCTGAAATATTACAGAAGTGCCCTCAGGACTGGTGTCACTGCTCCTTCTGTCTCTTGCATTAGAATGCATGGCTCATCTTTATCCCTTGCGGTATTAGGCAGAGCTGCCACAAATCTTCTGTGGCTTTCCAAGAACTCACAGAGTCGGTTTTCTGGTGTATAGGAAAAGGCAAAGAGAAAGAGTGGAAGAGTGGTAACAGTCAGAAGTTTGCCACCAGTTTGTGCTGAGCTTTGTCAGTTGCATGCTTGAGGATAAATTTTGTCTTCCAGCACTTGGGTTATTTATTTTGCTTTAATATTTTTTTTTTAGTTTGCATCATCTGCTGCATAGTAGATTATTTATTGAATGAAACCTTATTGTGTGATTTATACACTTACTTCTCTTCTTGAAATTACTTTATCTTGAAAGTTCCATTCTTCTATCCTGGCTGTGGATGAAGTTGTTTTCATTGGCCCTTACGGGTCACTCAGACAACATGTCAATTTAACTTGAGCTCTGCTGTGCTACTTGAGTTCATCTTGCCAGTAAAGTCAGAGAACCTAGATGAAATGGCAAAAAGTAGTTTAAAAAGTAGCTGTTTTCCATTTGGAGGCTGATTTGAGACTGCTAGCAGAAGGAATTTGTTAGATTTCAGATCAGAGACTTGACGTTTTTTAAAAGGTGGGGTATACAGTAGACATATTTGTAACAGTAGCTGTTTAAACAAAAACCCCCAGCTTTTCTTGTGTCACTCTTTAAAAGTGAAAAACATCATATTTCCTGGTGTGCCCTGCCCCTCAGTTCCCAGAGGCTTATCCTGTTATCTTGTATTTAGCTTGTCTTCAGTGCCTGGTGAGGCAGGTGATGCTCTCACCAAATTGCTCTTTCTCACTGGTGAAGTTAAAACAGCAGCTCTGCTTTGATGTGCTGTGTCAGAACTCTAGCAGTGCAAAACTGTGTGAGAGCTGCCCCAAAAGACTGATGATGCAAAAATGTGCATACTCAGGTCATTCAGCAGCGTGCAGACTTCAGTTTAATTTTACCACCCTTTCAATCTTTGACCATGCCAAGGTCATGACTGATCACTGTCCAATACAGACAGGGATGCCCCCTCTGGGCTGTCTCAGACCTGCTGAGGGAGGTGTCCTGCTGCTGGACAATGGATGCACTTTTTCCCCTTGACCTGTTCTGATAGTCTTAAAAGAAGCAATTTTAACTGCATGCTGCATGATGTGTTTAACTTGTCATTAGACTTTGGTTATTCCTGTATCTTACCTCTCAGTGGAAAATTAGGTATATGCCAGAGAGGAATCACATGTGTAGCCTTCTTCTTCCTGTTATTTTCATTCACCTACAGAATTTTCATGTCCCTGTGGGTAATTATTCTTCTTCTCTCTTTTATTATCTACTTTTTCTTTTGTTTTACATTATTTTCCTGTATCTTTTGCCATTTAATTCCTAATGAAAAGCATTTGTTTGCTCAGCATGGTATTTTTCCCTTAACAAGAGCAGCCATGTAATTTCATGTGAATCTAAGGGTGAACTGTTATTGACTTTTTAAATTCCAGTTAGTTGCTTTCACACCAGACCAGGGTTTTTTGATTGCAGCAATGTTGTGCAGATCCTAGAATGGATTTTAAATCAGCCAGATTTTGTCCTTTGAGTGTGAGTTAAATAAAGTACTGTCCTTTCAGGTCTTTTTTTTCTTTTTTTTTTTTTTTTTTTTGTTTACTAGGCAAAATGAACTGAATGAATGATCCTTTTCTCCACTCCTGAATTCCTTTCTGCATTTCCCATATAATCTTCTTCCCTTCTTTGCTCTGTTTCTTTCACATCTTCATTCACAAGCTGTATCACTGTGTTAAGGACTGTTCCATCTTGGTCTCTGTCACCTGTGGGAGGCCAGTGTGACTTGAGGTTTTGGTAATGGTGTGATGCCTGTGGTGGATTGATGCCAAATCCTCTGCACATCTGCTGCTCTTCCAGCACTGCCCTTTCTATCTGGTGCTCTTTTCTGCATAATCACTGGGATAAAATGGATCCCAGCAATCTGTGTTCTGACAAAATCCAAGCTGTCATTTCTGAACTATTCTTCAGTTTTTGATATGCAGAAAATAGTGGAAAATAGGGGCATATTTCTGAGTGATATCATAAGGTTGCTTCTCTCTCTTATCTTCTCTCAGAGTAAATGGGGAGCTTTAGCAACATCATCCTTGCCTGCTGCACTTCTTCCTTGATGCTTTTAGTTCAAATAAACTTGCATTTAAGCCTAGACGGAACCAACCTGTAGAGAGTGAACTGCCTGACAGGAGCTCATTCCCAGCATAAATAATAAATAAAACTGTGTTTTTAACTTTTTTATCTATTCCCACATTTTACTCTCTGGAGTTGCTGCCTCGTGTTAGGTAAATAAATGAGAAAAGAACAGGTAGCAAAGTAGAAAGCAACTGTAGTAAATTATACTGCTAATATTAGAAGGGTATTTTTCATTGTTCTGTTTAAACCATGACCATAAACACATTATAAGTACAGGAATACATGTGTAAATATACTTATTAGTTGTGTTTTCTTCCCAACTGCTATCATAATCTATGGCTGCCTTTAAAAATTAATTTTGTGTGGATAGTATATAAAAATGATTTTTAAAGGCTCATAAATTAATACTTTTAAGCTTTGTTTTAGTTGTTTCCTCTTCAGCAGGATATATGTTCTACATCACTAGAGTCAAGAAGTCAACTTACAGTGTAATATGCAGTACATAGGATTTACTTCTGCTGTTGCCTTTGCTGATAATTTAGTAAAGAATTTATCTAGTTTTAATGGAAAATACTGGAATATTCCAAGAACCAAACAGGCTCTATCATTTGATCTAGTAAATCAGTCTACAAATGTAAAAAAGCGTGTCCTTGTGTTCAAAACTGTGTCTGCTTAGGAAACATTTCAGTAGTGCTGAGCCTTGGTTCCAATAAGAGTTTGTGGTGGCCTTTAGTGACTCCTCCTGCCCAGGATGGTTTCCTGAGCCTGTATTTAAGTGTTAAGTCCACAGATCTTAAAGCATGTGGGTATGGGTTGTTTCCCTTTTCCTGCTGTGTTCCATGCTGGATGCTGTGTTGGTAAGGAAAGTGCCCAGGTCTTTAACTGAGAGGATGGATTGCTTAAATCCCGCATAAGTCGCATCACCCTCTTTCCACCTATGTCCATGGGGTTCCCCAGGACCAGTCTGCTGGGAGCTGTGGGGCTCCCAGCATGTTCCACACCTTGAGCAGCAAGGATGGGTTCTGCTCAAGAAACCAGGGCTGCTCAACAACTAACTCAGGAAAAAAAGTTGGGTGTCTGATTGCTGGCAGTAGCTTAGGAAATGAGGAGCAAGAATAGTGCGACAGCAAAGGAGGTACTTATGCACTTCTCTAGAGGAGTAAAGAGTGTTCAGATTGTATTAATGACACTTTTCTGGTTTTGTTTGTTTATTTTTTTTTTCTACAGGGATAAGGAAGAAGAATTATGCTTCTTTAATTTGAAATACACTTGGTAACTCTTCAACATTAATCCTAAAAACTGCTTCTACAGTTTTCTTGATTTTTTTTTGCTTCATCATACAAAACAAGCATGTAAGTTTCTTATTTTCTCCTAAATGCCCCCCCGTTTTGGAGTATGCCTACATTTAATTATGTGAGCAACACTAAATTCCTGCATTATTTTGTGCAAAGTTCTTTTTGTACTGATCTCCAGGCTTTTGGCATTGCCTCTGTACTGGTAGCTAATGGTAGAGATGCCACTACAGCTGTTTGTAAAATGCAGGGTGCAAATGCAACAGTGTTCCAGTGTGGATCACCACACAGCTTCATTCAGGTCCCTGGAATGTGTTGTGATGATCCAGTGCAGCCCTGCAGCTCCTCAAAAATAAAATAAAGCCCTCTGCTCTCTCCTGTTGCAGTAAACGAGGGTCTTCCATACAGGTTTTAGTCACAATTTGCAATCAGGTGTTTTTTTGTAATCTCTACTTCTCACTTGGAATTGCAAATTAAAAAGAGCTGTAGTGTTAAATCTATCTTTAATGTTTATTTTTTGGCATGGTTCAAAACAAACTGTGTAAATGTCAGAAAACACATTTGATTGCTTTCATTTTTTGTTTGCTCCTCTGTTCTGTGTTGAATATCACAAGTTGCCTTAAATATGACAGTGTTTAAATACTGGGAAACCAGAAATTGAATGTAATATTTTAAAATCCTGGTTCTGAAGGAGAGCACAGCATTTGTTTTTCTTTAAGACTGCAGTTTATTCTTCCTTAAATTGCAACATTATTGAGAACATGATCCTAGACACTGCCCCTTGAGAGGATTTTTTCAATGTTACAGCATCAGTACTACAGTTTTTTCTTCAGCTATTTGACAGGTTTATCTGAGGGCTACAATTACAATTTGCTAAGAAAATATTTACCTTTCAAACAAGAAAATATACTATAAGATTATTGACAGTGCTGTAATTTGTATGTCCATCTCTGCTCAAACTGATTATTTTGTTACCAGCAACTACTTTGTCTCACCAAAAGAGAATTGTTATTATGACAGTAAAACTAAAATTCAATAGTCCCTGCCCAAAATTTTGTTTAAGTGAAGCACTTTGGGAAGCAAATAAATGTAAGAGCAAACCTAAATTACGTAACATAAAGCTTTCTTGAGGTATAACAAGATTAGAATTCTAAAGTCTAAATACAAACCCCAGAAGTCTTTATTTAAGCATTTGCCCAAAGGCAGGACTTTCTTCCACCTGTTCTCAAGATTTCCTGCAGTTAGGAAAGTTTCAGTGTTTCCCATTTTTAAAATAAACCCTGGGTTTTCATTTTCCTGAGTAACTCACAAGGTACAGAAAACTCAGGTAGAACTGTCTTTAACCGTATGTGTGGGATTGTATTTCAATGCAATTTATTTGTTTACAGGCACAAAGTGTAATTGCCCTCAGGATGAAATCCCTACAAGTGTGCAGATAGCAGCTTTCTCATGTATCTTCTCACCCATTTTCATCTTTGTGGAAATCCAGTGACTATTGTAACCCTTTTTAAAGAGCTTGGTGTGCCCAGCTAGAGCACATATCGTGTAAGGCTGACCCCTGTGCTCTTCGGCTGTACAGTCTGCATTACAAGCTTTAACTTCCCACTGGGATTTGAGCTGACTGCCTCTTAAAGGAGACAAATGCTTCTCCACCTTCCTCATGCCTGATAAGTCCGTAGGTGTTGTGATTAGAGTATCAGTGTAAAACAGAACAGTACTTGGGACTGCAGGACAGTGCAGGTACCAGAGTAGGTGGTTCCCTGTGACACACACGTGTGCAGGACGTTCAGTATAATACTAGCATCCCTGTTCCAAAATGTTTCTGTCCTACCTTTTCCTGTTTCGGTGCTCAGAGTGGAGTTTCACGTTGCAGTTTACAAGATACAGGTTTGCACACACAACCTCAGGTTTACAGTTTCACCCGGTGTACTTGAAAGGAAAGAAAAAAAATGCATAGAAAACAAGTGCCCAGGATTTCAACATGTGTTTGTTGGAGGCAAATTTTGCAGGGTTTTTTTTTTCACTGCCTGTGGAGATGAAAGCAATTGAATGAAGGAATACCAACAGCTATTGGTATTACAGGGAGATTACTTCAGTGGAATGTGTCAATACTAATGTCAAACAGTGTTTACTTGATTTTGTCTATTACTAAAAACACTTCTTGTTTGCATCAAGGGGTCAGTTTTGCAAGGTGCTTCGCTTTGCAAACCCAGCAAAGCCTTCACATGCATCTCCAGCTTCAGATATCTGAAGAGATTCCTGGGGACTTCAATGGAAGGATTTTTTCCTTCACCCATCTATGCAAAGCTTTGCTGAACTCATCCCAGAGTGCTGAGTGCCTTGCAGACCTGAGCACCAGGTTCTTCACTTTCCAAAACCCGAGCTCTGGCCTTGAGTCAAGCTAGACCCAGCAGATAATGCCACAAAAAGTCACCAGAAAAAAACTCTGGTAATATGGTGCTCCTCCATGTATACCCAGTGGTGAATTTCTCCAGTGGATGGGGTGATGTGTAACCACATATCTTGGATTAGAGTCAAGTCCTCCATGTCAGGGCTCACAAGCTGCTAGTATTATATGTTTCACAGTGCAGTCATAGTATGTTACGGCTGAAACTCACCCCATGTGCAAAGCAGGGCAAAATCCTGGGCGCCACTCAAGTTCCCTCCTAGCCCTGCTCTCAGGGTTTGAGGGCTGCACCAGCCAACTCTCCATGCATTTTAGGTCAGGATCCAATTAAAAGAGTTTGAGTGGGACTGGAGTGATGCACCAGAATGTTGTTCTGGTCTTTTGCAACAGGGTTGATTTCGCTCAGTATCAAATTCAGCCCTTGGTGAATCAATTGGTGAATGATTTCAAATGTATTTATGGGTTGTGTGGGGTGTTTTTCCCCCTTGTCTGTATTCAATGCTACCTTTATTCTTTATTGTTGATGGCCAAAGTGTCATTCCTATATGCTTATATATTGCCATTAACTTGTGGCTACCTGAGAACACATACTTCAAAAATGCTTGTGCTTTTTTTTTTTTTTTTTTCACCTATTTCTTTTTTTTTAAATTTCTTTTTTTTTGCCCCCCACCCCTTCCTTTTCCCTCTCATTTTTAAAGGGGTGGGTTAGTTATCGGTGTAAAGATATTTAAAAGTGCAAATGTGAAGGATAATGATTGTCAAGAGGATGTGGGTGGTATGTCTGATGAGAGAGGGATGGGCTGTAAGGAAAAGGGGAAAATGCCATGAACGCATCGTGTTGATGATTGTTGCCTGTGGAGGAAGAATTAAGAAACAGAAGATGTATAACTGGAGAGAAATGGACTCTCTGAGCTGCTCTCAATGGAGACAACACTGTGGCAAGTGTGTAGCTGAAACCTGAAGTGATCCCACGATGTGGGCCTGGGATTGAAGGACGGCGGAGTTGCTCTGGGAATCGCACAGTGGGAACACTTCAGTGTGTCACAGCCACGTGAGAACAGACTGTCTGAAACCACCAAGTACCAAAGTTTGTAACTGAATGAGTTGGCATTTGTATTATGTTGGGGTTTGTTTTGTTTTTTTTTCTTGAATGTTATGACAAATAAAATGTATTTTTCAGTAAAAGACACACTGCAAGCAAGCCTGCAGTCCTGCTTGGTTGTATATTTGCAAAGTTACCTTGGCTGTTGTAAAGAACAAGTGAAAACAGGGGCATTACTTGGTTCAACATGTGAACAGCAACAGAAGCAAGGATTTCACAAGAGAGCAGATCAAAAACCCCACACTCTGGGTCTCCCTGAGTTTGTCCCAACATTGAAAGTCTCTTTCTGGCCTGATCTCTCTTTATCCTTTCCTCTTAGGACAAAAGGAAGTTGGCATAACTTATTTTTTATTTTTTTTTTACCCAAGTATAATTTAAGAATGAAATCCTCAGTTTCAGTGAACTAACTTTGACGGGTGTATGGGTTTGGGTATCCAAAGAACTGCATTTTTGTCTGTTGTAATGTGTTCAGAGAGAGCAATTGGTGGGGTGGATAACTTTTTTCTGCTCGCTCCCTATGTTATTTTCATTGCCCAGTATTGCAATACAAGAAAAGATAAGGTGAGTTTATTAGTGGATAGCATTATTGCTTGAATTATTACTAGGAAAAATCTTTTGCTGCTTTAGTGTGTTCTTCTCTCTTCATGGAGATTGAGAAGGTTTCTGTCGTTAGGTCCAAGTGTTTAAAAACGCATGAACGCCAAAAAATCCCAAAATAGACTTGAAAACTAAATTATTACTTTTGCAGTTTAGAAGAACACTTTTACTTCTCAGTTTTCAGTATGTAAGGAGCACATTAAAATGGGCTTTCCTTTAAATCATGTACCCAAGATACTTAAAGGAAAACTGATTCCCAAAGGAAAACTGATTCCCACCTCATTATTTATCTGCAAGCAGGACAATATGAAGACACCTGTTGTGAATTTGCTTACCCTTCCAAGACATGGCTACATGACCTTCCCACCTTGCTGGAAGCACAAATTCACTGGTAAAACAGTCCTTTGGTGTTCGTGACTTTCTCCCTCCCCCTCTTTCCAGATTCTTTGGAATTTGTACCTTAGCACTGCATCCAAAATAGATATCCTTGGTGGCTTCACTGCTGATGTTAAGGCAGTGATTCCCATACAGACACACACGTGGCAGCCCCAGAAGACTTAAGATTGGAATGAGAACAGATGTTGAAAGGAAGAATGGGGAAGAGGCAGGAATAAACTGGGAAGAGCGCAGCCACACCGGCTTAGCTGAACAGGAGCAAGCTGGGTTACCAGGAGATAAAGGGTGACCAAAACTGACACAAAACAATAGTGGGTGTGTAGAGCAGGGAAAAAGGCCTTGGATTGCTTTGTTAAAATCAGAGAAGTCTGAAACTGCAAAGAAACCTGGGGTTGTGAACCGGAAAATTTGGGAACTCTACTTTTCTTGAAGGTGAGCTCCTGGAGCCTGATTTCAGTGGAGCTCCGTTATAAGATCTTCACAGCACTTTCTCACAAGAGATGGAAAATTTAAGCTGAAACCTCTACAAAAGACAGGGCAAAAGTAAATAAGCTGAGAGACACGAACTTTAACCTTTCCCTAAGAGGCCCAGTTCTGCAAGCAGTGTTTGTCCAGCAACAAAGTGCCTCACACCACACAAATCCACTGAAATGAAAGTATGAGGATTTCTTACAATACCTTAAATAAACTGAAAGGTGGAATATGGGATTTTCAAGGATTGTTGGAGAAAATCTTGTAAGTTTCTACCTAGTCATTAAAATATCACTTGTAGGAATGACGAGACCCAAATGGTAAAAGTGCAACTCTATTGTCAAAAGGAGCAGGGACAAAGTAAAATGAGAAGCAGATAATTCCCTCATGTCAGATTTAAACAAGCTATCCAAACATAGAACATAACTCTAAAAACAAACCCTAAAAAAATAAGGCACCTATTTTAGAGCTGCTGACTCCTGGGCTTGTCGCTGTTGAGAACATGTAATCTCCCTGCCAAACCCAAACTGTATCCCTATATATATGGATATTTTTTTAAGAGTAGATGAAAAATACTCTTTAAAAATTAGCACTCCTGGAAACCTGAAAGGGAAACTTTCCAAGTCTGTATTCAAGTGGGTTGCTTTGTAGCCTTAGCTGGATTATCATTGCACTGCTCCTTCTGTGGCTTCCAATTAGAAACAACCGAGCATTTGTTTGCTTCTCTAAACTTCATGTATGAATTGTTTAATCGATACCACTGCTGTTTACTTGAAAGTACATGTAACACCATTATTAAATACATATTTTACATCTTGATTGGCCCCCACTGATCTGAGAAACAGAGAATTTGCTTTGTTTGTAACCCTAAGTGTGTTTTCCCTTCAAATTCAGGCTCGAGCAATGTATTAATTTCACCTTATTTTTAGAAGTTTGTTACTTTTGTTGTTTCCGTAGCTATGGAGCCCAAGTAAGGAAGCCATGGCCTTCCATTACCCAGCTGCTGGACTAAACCTCTCCTGGAATCCCCATTATGTCCAGCTGTTGGGGTCAGATAGTTTCAGAAGCATCTGCTGCCATACCAGGGGGTATCCACGAAGACACGTATCACTTCTGAAGGAGCAATGTGGGTCTCAGGGGCTCTGTTTAAGTGTCAAAGCTGTGGGAGGTCCACAATTTCCTTTTACAGGCTGGTTCTTCAATTTGATAAAATTGAGAAGGGGTAAGCCTTGCAGTGGGATTACTGGTATCAAAGATCTTACAGATATAAATTGCATTATCTAGAACCTTTTTATTCTGATTTTGGGTCATAAATTGACAGGCAAGCCTGGCAGAGTGGGGCTGGGGTGTCATCTGTTGCTATCTCCACTCCTTCCAAGAAAAATGGTCATGGCAACTATTTCATTGTCCACCTTCTATATTTAGGGTGTCAAGTCACTGCAGGAGGAGATTGCCTCTTGCTAGGTGAATGAATAAGTAGCTCTGCTCTTTTTTTTTTTTTTTTTTTTTTGTGTGACACAAAGAGCAAGTAGAAATAACAAATGCCAAAGCTTGTCTTCAGTTTGATCCTGAAACAGTAGTGGAGGTATCAGTGCCTACAGCACGGAGGGTGCAGACTGTGAGTGGATGTTGAGGGCAGAATTGACACTGAGGAGGAGTGCCTGGGTCTTACCTCTCCTCTGGGCAGAGGGTTTGGGCAGGCACCTCCAGCCCCTGGTGGATCCAGCTGGAGGTCTCCTGATCAGAGAGGGAGCCCAGGACAAGTGAGTGCCAACCTAAGTTATTGCTTCATATTGTGAAGCTGAGTAAAATGGTGCCTCTTACCTCATCAACAGCATTCCTTCCCCAATGAGAGGTTTTCCCTACTCAGAAAGTAACAGACAATAAGACTGGAAACAATTTCTTCACACTGTATTTTTACCTGTTTTATTTAGTCTTTGACTAGAAATGTGCCAGCATTTTCAGGAAAGACAAGCAGACTATGTCATACCACTGACAGTTTGATTTTTGCAGGTGTCTGCACTCTTGGCTTTTTACAACACAAAAGAATTTGGATTTTTTTTTTTTTCCTAATCTTGTGATAATTTATTTTTTTTCATGGCAATTTATGAGTTTTTCCCTCCTGCTTTTGGGTTGGGTTTTTTTAAAAATAAACAATTGTTCTTGGCTTTTTATTTTACGTTTTTTGTGAACAGCAATTGCCCACCTTGTCCTATAAAAATTAAATCAGATGGATCAGAGATCAGCTGAGCTGGGGTGGGATATATTTTTTTTTAATCTGCAATGCTGATGTAAATGTAAAACTTTTTTTTTTTTTTTTTCCCCACAGATCCTATGAAGACACTACTTGAAGTGTATAAGTAATTTTAATCTAAGGACTTTTCTGAGTAGTGATTACTCTTTTTTGCATTGAAATACAAGCCTAAGTTACCTAGAAGAAAATGTTCTGGCTCAGCATAGGCTTTGCTAAACTGTGGATCCAAAATCTATTTCTTTCACAACCCTTTCCTTCTTCATCTTTCAGAATTCCCTTAGTGGGTGCTCAGTTTTTTTAAATACACCTGCCTTGATTACACACAGGGGGACAAATTTTTAGGAGGCAACCTTGATGGGCAGCCAGTGTTGGCTTAACTCTGCTCCTGTTTCTGGTAGCTACAGAAATTATACCATTGATTTCAGTGAGAACAGAATTAAGACAACTGTAAGTCCTTCTGGAAACATAACCCCATACTGTTAATCAATTGTATTTAACTACAGCAGTTAATAAAAAAACTCCAAAAGATAAATAATAATAGAGTTCTGCCTGCTTAAAAAACCAAACAAAATTCTTCAAAATTATGTAAAATAGAACCTCCTTTTTTGTAAACAGGCAATACCATCTAAGCAGGAATTCATGGTCTTATCTGGATGTTAATTGTACTTGAAAATTGAATATTTGAATGGGGATTGGTCATAGGCCTAAAACACCTAAATACTTTAAAATACATTAACAAATAATCATTCTTTATACATCATAATTTTTCTTCCTGCACATCAGAAACACAGACTTCTGTATTCCCCAAGAAAGAAAAAGGAAGGATTACTTTTGCTTTTTGGCACAAAAAAGTAAAAATCAAGAACAAGCACCACCCTTAAGGGAGTGCATGAAATGCCACCAAATTGGTATTTATTTGCCTAAGGGTTTTTTTTTTCCTTTTTACAAAAGTTTTAAATATAGGTTAATATGTAAACACTGTGCACGCACTGAGAGTTTGATCCTGGCCCGTTGAAATCAATGGCAAATTTCCCATTAAGTGCAGCAGCGCAAGGCCAAGCTCCACGTTGGTAAGGTACGTGCAGGCCTGAGTCACTGAGGGATTCAGGAAAGCAGGAGCTCGGGTCCCGCTCTCAAAACCAGCTGCCGGCAGAGTCGGACTTTGCGCCAAACACCTTCTTGCACATGTTGGAGTTTTCCTGGTGGAGAGGGTATTCATTCCCTGCCAGCGTGGCTGCTTTTCCCCTCCTGGCAGTGTAGCGCCTGCCAGAGGGCAGGATCTCATACTTGGTCATGTGAGCCCTGCAAAGACACAGCACCAGGCTCTGGAATTAGCAGGTTTACGCAGAGCTTGCACCCTGTTACAAACACCTTGTGCATGGGCGAGGTGGCACTTCCACAGTGAGCAGATATGATCAGCAGATGCTTTAGTAGCTGCAGAATAGCAGACACTTGTTTTCTTAGTATTTCCTGAAGATTCTCAAGGTCTTTGATTCCTCTCAGGTTTTTAATCATCTTTTGGATGAGAAAAACCTGAATGGAAATCTGGCACAGGCTCTGCAAATGTTATCTTCCTTAGGTCTTAGCAAATAGGGATTAAGAGAGGGCAGTAAACAAGATAAACCAAATTTAATTACTATTCTTTGGCTACTGAAGAGCATCTTTTTAACCTTATTGCACAGTTGTTTAATTTTCAGGAAAACTGGTGCCTTAATAAAGTATGATAGAACACGATGGCTGCAAGAGTTTAACAGACCAGGTACTTTTGTTGACACTAGTAAATAGCAGATGATAAAGCTCATTTATGGCTTTGCTCTTCCTCTCTCAACAGTGTAATAGAGAACTACTGCTGGCAAAGCCTGAGTTCACCATCAGAACTGATTGCACATGAGGGTGCTACTGTCCTGCCACTTAAGTTAGTTCACATGCAAAATCAAATTAAAAAAATTGGACTGAAGTGCACATTCAGAGCTAATCAGTTGTCATCTTCAGAAAGGTTATTTCTGAATCTCAGGGGTGAGGGACAGGGAGGAATGGGTTAGCAGAGAGGTCAGTGTGTATAACAGCCTGCACTGCAACTGATTGTGTTAGGCTGGAATTTGGCCTCACTGGTTAACCTCTTGTGTCTGTGAAAAACAAACGTTCCAGCAGCTGGCTGGAAGGACACCTCAGAAAGTGTGTGCCCTTAGTTCTTACCTGAATGGAGAGTCCACTCTGTCCATCTGCATACAGACTAAAAATGGGTACTGTGAAAACTGCACCGTGGAGATGAAGTCCAAAGATGTTTCTGTTTCCAAAGTGGCTTCCATGCCAGTTTTTACAAAGAAGGAATCCACCTCAGTGTTACCAGCTATAAACATGGCTACCCTACCAAAAAAATCCAACATTACAATTATTTCAAAACACATTAAAAAAGAGGAAATTGAATTACAGTCCTACCATACCTACATAAAAACTGCCCTCAAAGGAGCCCGTTTTTCATGTAAAAGTATATAAATTCACATGAGACCAGTGCTAACTGGTATTATCCAGGTGGAAAGGAAAAGAGTAGTACAAACATTCTCCCATGTACATAATATTTAATTCTATTTATTTAATTGCTTAATTCTAACTCATTTGCAAGATCTTTTACATTTAGATTCATTTCATTGGTGTTACCATAGCTCAGAAACCTGAGCTGTCTACAGCTACAGAGAGTGCTGGGAATATCTCACCTGTTCTTGACGTTGGTTTTGGATTCCCGGTACCACAGGCTGAACTCCATCCCTCCAGAGATGTCAATGGCCAGCCCACCCATGAACTCTGCACGGGCTGTGGGCCCAGACTGCAGCTGGATTTCCTGGAGCCATGGGAAACACAGGTTAGTGACTGCAGACCTCAGAGCTTTCCTTACTCCCTTTGGTACTGCACTCACACTGCTTGTCATTTTGCAGGAACAAAAAGGAATAGAGGGATTTTCTGAAAGGATGGACAAAACATCCTGATGCACATCCCTCCCTCAAAAATAGGATGAAGCTACAGCAAGGCACCTTGCATCCTTCCCTTCTCCCCTGTGTGCCAGCTGGCACAATTTCTGCATGGAGTGTCACTGCAGGGAATATCATGTCTCCAAGAGCTACCACACAAGCCCCACGGAGGCTGTGATGGCAGTCCAGCTAAATCATATTAAACTCTGTGCTGGAAGCCTGGCACAGGTGCAGTGCAGTGTGACTTCAGCACCCCTGAGCAGACCTGTACTGGCAGTAGGATGCTGCCACTTGTATAGTGGCCCCAAACCCACCATATGACAGGAATTATGTCTTCAGTGGCTGGGTGGCCAAACCCAACAGCTAATGCACCTTAATTTGCATTTAATGCATTTTCTGTCAAGTATCAAATGTGCTCCTGGCTTCATGAAACCTGTAAGGCTGGACTGGAAACACATCCACAAAGTTCATTTCAGAAGTGGCAGTATAGCTCAGGGTCATGGCAGTTCATTACTTTTGAAGTTTGACACATAGCCAAGATTTTAAGGTTCACCCAGCTTGGCAATCCATCTCTCTTTACTTAGTTGTCCTGCTTCCCTAAGAACTGGTGGATTAATTCACCATTTTAAAAGAAACATTAATTTGGGAAAAGCTTATTTTGATCATGTGCCTCACATACAGGACACCTTCTCCAGTCTTACAGATGGTTTTCTCCCTCCTCCCAGGTTTCTGTGCCTGTGGTATTCTCAGCACCTGTAATGTTGCAGGCCCTTATAGGACATGTGGGAATGTGAATTTCCTCCCCCTTTTTGATGTCCAGGTACCCTAGAAGTCTCTATTCTCTTAGCTATTTGGTAGTCCAGTGGCTCCAACAAACGCTACCCCAAGATTTAAGAAAGAAGCAAGCAGAGAGTCAGTCTAGCCTCCTAATCCCTATAGCAAGGAGCGACATCGGGGGAGACTTTTGTTCAGAACATTAAAATTATCTGCCTTTAATCAAAGACTCAGATAATTATCGTAGCTATACATGGTTACTTCACCTTTTAGGGTAAGTTAACTATCCTTGAAATTATTTCCTTGATAGAACCAGCTTGGCAGAGCCATCTTGGCAGTCAGTTGCTGCTAAAGTGGGCTTGAGATTTAAAGAATCCAGTGGGCTGGCTGTGGTTTATAAACGCAAGTGTGGTCATATGATGCTCTGATTCCTTATTTTCATCCAAGTTAAAATAATGGATTGAAATTGTGGTCTTTCTGAAATCAAAGAGAGTTTTTATACTGACTGCAATGGGGCATAAAATATTTCCCTTGTTGGTCTGTTTAGGTGTGGACATAAAGCTTGTTTTACTTTATTTTACTTTGCTTTTAATTGGGGCTGGATTGGTGGGTAGCTGCTAATGAGTGAGAAGGTAACAGTATACATGCTGGCAGAGATATGTACACACAACCAGAGGAGCAGATATTTTTAGACATATTGTCAAATTGCAAGCAAGAATATTAAAGTAGGCTGGGTTTACAAAGGCTGCACAGTTCAAGACTTAAATGCTACAGCTAGAATTAAGCTGTATTTGTCACTGAAACCAGCAGAGAAGCTAAGGAGCGCTTGTCTTGTGTTTTACTAGCTCATCTATTTCCTTATTTATAGCTCAGCCCTGTCCCTCGTCTCATGTGCAAATCCAATCCAGGCTGATAGGAGGTGTAAATCACAGGGACCCAGCCTCCTCAGGGGAGGTATTTTCCTTTCCTTTCCTTTCCTATTTTAAGCTTTGTGTCTCATTTGCAGTGGAAAATGTGATCCAAAAGATCAGAATCAGTAATTTGTTACTGTTTAAAATGCTGAAATGTGCCATGTTTCAATAAAAAAGTTTCTTTACATACTGAACTGTAATGCAACTTTACTGTAATGCAACACAGAGATGGCTGCAACAAGCACTTCTCTGGGAACTGGCTACCTTCCACTGGGGTCTGGCTTTCAAGTGGCTTCTCTGACCTATTAATGCAGTATTTAATTTCTCTGGGCTTTTGGCAGGTGTGTTGCCTAGGAGAACTATTAACACTGCTGAACTTTAATGCAGGTGACTTAGGAGTCTCAAAAAGGGTTTTATGAGAGCTGTTTATTTTATAGCAGGAATATAATTTCTGGTTATTCTTAGCCCTCAGACAACACTGTGGCCACGTGGAAGTGCCAAAACCATGTTGATGTGCTGCTGAGTTGGAGTGTAGCAATAAGACCATTCTTAAAAAGATGGGCTGTGCTTAAAAGGCAGCTTAGCCTGAAGCTGTATTCAACAGTGCTTTAAACCATTCCTGCCCTAATGGGGTGTGGAGGTAAGACACAGCTGCTGAGGCTTCCAAAAAGGAAGTGACTGACTGAAAACACTGCAGCCTGATATTGTTAAAAATGGCACACAGTCCCAGCCTTGGCTGCCCCAGACTTTTGAGATGTTCTCCAAAGACAAGGAGTGGAGAATTTGCTGGCGGACAGAGCTCTAGGGGTGCCCAGCCAGCTGATTCAGCCAGAGTATGTCTGGAGCTTGGTGCATGCACAGCAGTTGGAAATATTTAGTTCCCTAAATGCTCCCTATGCTCAGGACTAGACATGATTATCTTTCTCACCTCTGCGGTCTGTTTGTCAAATAGGTCACGATAAAGCTTTTGCCCATAATCTGCGTGTGAACTGTAAAGCACTGTTGGAATGAGCTTTGGTTAGCCAATTTGGGCACTACTTGGGAAGCCCTCTGGACTTAAAATACCATTAGAAGAAGCTGAGCTGGGCTCTGGATGGGAAAACCTGTCATGTGCAGAGGGTGTTTCTATGTAATTTTGAGCAGAGTGGACTGTCTCATAATCTACTTCTGGAATTTTCTTTTGCCAAGAATTAAAAGGGAAAAGCCAAAAGAGTGCAGATATTCCATGAGCTGAGTACAGCTGTTAAATCCACAGGTTCTAAGGAGATACCTGTTTGGGAAGAGTAAACATATCAAACCAAGTGCTGACCCTGAACTTTGAGAGAGATATCTAGATTCTTAGTCCTCCAATAACACATTATGTACCTATTTATATTTATATTTATATTTATATTTATATTTATATTTATATATGAGTTTATTTAAGCACAAAATTAGCAAATCATTTGGGGTGACAGTTGCATAAAAACTGTGTAATCCTTATTTTAATTCCTCATTTTGCCTAGAAATAAACAGATGAAATTTGAACATCTTAACATTGTTCTTTGAAGGATAGTTATCTGATTCATTCACCTGACAATTATTGCCTAACTGAACAACAGTTCAGTTGTTCAGTTAGGCAAGGGTCCCTGGACAACTTGTGAAGAGGAAAACTTAGGTGGTCACATGGGAGAATACCATATTACAAGAAACTGTGGGAGGAGAGGTCATAGCTGAAAGCAATATGAGTTTTCAACAGGAAACTCAGTTGGATTTGCTTTTATTCAGTGTCACTTTGTTTTCTAGATGATCTGTTCTCACCTTTGTGCTAGGCTGCTTTTTGTGTAATTTCATTCTGGTTTTTAATACTCAAGACTTTTCCATTGCTCCCCTAATATGGGCAGCCTGTGTAACACCAGTCAGGTTTATCAGCATTGAAAAGAAAGAAAATAAGGTGTCCGACAGTAGCAGTGTGGGGGAGGAACCATCTATGCTTAAGAGACAGAAAAAGAAGTAAATTATGTGCTTTTAGTACCTGGAAGAAATCTGTGAGGAGGACAAGTCCTTTCACCACATTCATGGGATCTCCAGTTGCCGAAAGCATTTTAGACATTAAATCACCATACCCTTGGAAAAATGTCACTGGCCTGAGCTGGAAATCAAACAGAATGGCTGACATGCCAGCAAAGGAGTCCAGGTTTTCCTCGCCTTCATCTGGAGTTGCAGCTATTATGGACTCCAGACCCTGAGCTTCGATCACCACCTACAAAGGAACAGTGGTAGAGAATCAATGAAAAAATCCTGCCTGACACAGACTATTAACAACACCACGTATTTTCTTAATGTCTAAGAGCCTAATCCGAATTTTAGTTGAAGTGGAAAAGGTATGAGGTTAAGACTTAATGGAACAATAGAGCACATAGGTAGAGCACCTAGAAAAATGAAAAATAAAATAATTTCATGCCATGTTTTTGTCCTTTAGGTGCTGAGCAGGATTGACCCACATGCAGATCACAATCTTGAGACTGGTTTCCTTTCAAACAGATTTTCCTTTATTCATATAACTATTTTTCATGGACAGTTGGGAGGAAAAGCCAGAGACACTCCACTGCACAATTTTTCGTCCTACATAAATTTAGGAGAATTATAATACTGAAGGTTCTTGCCAATATTAAGAAAAGTCTGAAACACAGACATTTAAATCCCTTTAATCTGTACATTTGGTCTACTCCTTGAATTTCCATTCAGTGACATACCTGAACTGGGACCTGATTTTACAAACTCACAAAGCTTTTATTGATAACAGCAGATAAACAGCACAGGCTTTACACAGGTACAGAGCTTGAAGCAGGATGCAGAACAAAATACTTGTTGTTTTGTTTATGACAAATATATGCCACACTGTGGGGTTTTCCCCTGTTATTGGCTTGTTCTCTGCCCGGTGCAGCAAACCTTATGGTCTTAAGCATTAGCTGAATTAATTTAGAAGCTGTAAGAAAAGGACCTTAGTTATTATGTACAGTGTGGCAGTTACCTGAATGGCATGAAGTTCAGTGTTTCTGTCAAAAACGTGGATGTTCATGTTACTTCTCCGTAAAATGCCAGAGCCAGAGTAGAGGATGTCAAGGCCATATGTGGATGTCACATCAGGACCACCTTAATTAAAAAGGAAAGAAGGTACCTGTGACTAAACTAGTGGATTAATCAAATGTTTGGGAATATGAAGAGGGTTCAAAGGCAGTTTCATGGTTACATACGTGTGATATATCCTGTGTAGGCAGAGGAAGAGCCTGTCTTGGAGAAGCGATCATAGTTATGGGTACGCATGTCCTTCAGAGCTTGCCGGATTATTTTGCTGTGGTATTTCAAAACAAACAAACAAAACCACTGAGATACAAAAATGTTACAGTGCCATATGTATTACTTTTTGGTAGAAAGATCAAATTCGAGAGAGGGTGAATTCCCCAGTAGGAAAAAGGGTCTTCAAAACCCTTACCTTTTCCCACTAAAAATCTGCTCTAACCCAGAGTCTCTCTTTCAATTTCAGGTACTCCCTGCAGTCATAGGAAGAAAGGCAAGCAAAGGTCTTGCTTGAAAACTAATGATTTTGAGAAGAAGATATAAATTATTTTCATTCTCACACGGGGATGTTTAACATTTTTCCACATCACCGGTTCTTAAAATATAAAAGCAAGGGACCCACTGAGAGAATTAAGATCAACAGATGACATTTTTCACAGTAATGCAAGTCAGATGCCTGACTTTTTGTACCTGTGAATAGATATCAAAAGAATAACACTGGAATTAAGGGGTTTATTCTGAAACAACAATACAAGGGACATAAAAATAAGATATCCTTCTATACTCTCCTTAAGTTTTAATAATTCATGAGAACCTGCGTGTTCTTTATAAGGAAGGGGTGTATTTATTTACACTGAACTTAATATACCTTGAAGGCATTTCAAAGTGCAGTATATCTTGGATCATGGAGAGCATGTACTTGTTCATTTCCATAGGCAATTCCCCAATAGAGAGCAGGATGTTTTTCACTTCCATGTAGGATGGGTTACTGTTTAGGATGATGGCAGCTGCTGTGGTTCTCACTGTCTTTTCGTGGACTTTGCGAGTCTGGTGGTATATCCTGTTCATTGTTTCTTTCACCTGGTCAGGAAACACATTATTCACTCAATGCTCATGCAGATGACTGGGCAAAGTACAGGCTGGAATCTCGTTTATAATAGCAGCTTAAGTTAGCTTAAGTTAGCTCCATAGCTAAGGCTAATACATAAGGATATATTTTCAGCATCATGTTTTTCCTGGTCCTTTTGGAATGTTGAGACATGTATAGCTCAGTGACCACAAGGACAAGTGGGACATCTGTTATGTTCTCTCAGCCACAGACCAAATACAGCCTTACACACTGGTTTTCAAAGTGGGCTGTAAATAAGTAGCAGCACTAAGAACAAATGTGGCAGTGGTAAGACAGAGATTTTTCTTGACTCTTAGGGAAATATATACTTTAAAAATCAATAATCTTGTTATTTTAATTTTCTAGATAGTGCCTGTGGTGGTCTGGTGTCCCTGAGAAGATTGTGACACATCTCTGTTACAGGGGAGTCCGTGGAAAGCCATGTAGCCCCTGACAAATGGCCTCCAGGACACTCCCTGCACAGCAGCACCCTGACAGCCTCAATCCTGGTGGGCCAGCGAGTCATGAAACTGAATATCATACCAGCCAGGTATGAAATGGAATGCAAGATAATGCAGCAGAGACAGGACCTCTTGTCCCACTGTTTTCTATGTCTTCTCCTACTCTTGGGGGCTGCAGGGTAAAATGCTACTAATTTTACCCTTCTCCTAGTGTGTGTGCTCTGCCCGACTATGTGAAAGCACAAGAAGGCTGCGCGGGTGCCCAAGTGCTCCCTCTGGCGAGCAGAGCCCGGGTTTCCCCGCAGGTTGCGTGCCACCTTTGATGGCTGTGCGAGACCCTGGAGACAAGGGCTGACTAGCACGTGTCCACCAGTCCATTCCTTGCCTTCAGCACTGCACCACACAGCTTGCTGCCATCAGCAAAATTACTGAGACTGTACTCAGCCTCACTGTCCATGTTGCTGATGACAAGAAATGAACTCTGTATTATCTTTAATACAGTCTCCCGCACTTCTTTTCTTGGGCAGTGTATTTTCTTACCTCTTTGGTGAGAAAGGAAGGATTATATCTCTGCAAGGCAGTGGCAGCAACGCTGCTGATGGGCCCTTCTCCTGACTCAGCATACTTTAGAAGCACTGGAATTGCTTCGGGAAGGAGCGCATTCTTCAGTGCCAGCAGGTACATCTGCACATTGTCATCTTTATTTGCCTTCTCCAGTCTATTTAGAATCAACCTCTTGGCTTCCACAACAGCCTAAGAAAATCAACAGCACATTAAATGGTGTTCATAAACCTCCCTTTTCCCCCTTGCAGGAGTAGAAGGGGCAGGGCTGGGTTCTGGTGTGCTTTTGTTGCTTGGAGTTAGCAAAGGTGGCATTTGCATGTTGATGGCTTCCTTCAAGCATAACCAAAGTGACTGCAGCCACAGTGGCACCTGATCCAAAGTTTTATCACTTGCCAGCTGCTCCTGCCCTGATTCAGGGACTTCACAAGTCTTCCTTGTGGAGCCAACAAGTCCCCACAAAATAAGGCAAAGGAAATGTTTTCCAGTGCCTCATTTAATAGTGTTATAAGACTGTTTGGCAATTAAAAGGGAAATTTCAAGGGCCTGTTCAGTTGCTCTGTATCTTTTCAGCGGTGCACTGCAGTGCTGAACAACACAGATCCAGCAGCCTTGTCTGATCATTTTCATCCTCTAACACCAGCATCTACTCAGCTCATGCTCAGAGTAAAAGTCTTCCTCCTTCTGTGCATATTTGGGGCACAGTTGAGCACTTGAATCAATTAATTTTCCTCACAGAGGTGAAAAAACCTAAGGTGATTGCAAATAATAAACAGATCCTGAGTTTGCCAGCATTTCTCTGAGGATACACAAAGCTTTTGGACAAGGCAGCACAAGTACTGCTGAAAGATTCAGCCACAGAAATGGGAAAAGACAAGATTAAAACCTAAATCTGACAAAGTAGAAGTCATTATTAAAAAAAAAAAAAATATTCCTCTGTCAAACATAGGACTTCATGGGTTTATTTGGGAGAATCTGCTTCCCATGTTTGTCATGCTCTCCCAGTAACGTCACCAGGGATCAGTGATGTGTGTTGCAGACCAGAATTTGGGCAGCAGTGACCATCAGATACTCACTGGCAGCTTGCAGCCTTCCCTGTCACACAGCTTTCTAATGAGCGCTCCCATGACAATGACAAAAGTTTCTCTGATTTCTGCATTGGCGACATCCCCCTTGAACTTCTCCTGTTGTGCAAAAGCAAAGCTGTTTAGTGTCTCAGTGGAAATATGATGAGCCACACTCTGCTGTGGGTTCAACAGGCTGCCTCATTTTCTGTGAACATTAATGCAATGCAAGGGCAGTGATTACCACGATGGCCTGGGCTCAGGCTAAGCACAGCACGGCTCTATCATTACATATATATTACATATAATAACTCTGTGCCATTTTCACCTTGAGTTACATTCAATGTCTCAATTAGATTAATTTGGGGGGAAAAAAAAAAAGGATTTACAGTTCTGTTTACAGGATTTTCATAAGGCAACAATCAAACAACCCTCAAATTATTTTCTTAGCATTCAGTATTATGTTTCCTTGTTTCCTTTCCAAGTACTGGATTTTGGTAATATTTTACAAAGTAAATAGACTTTCAGTCTGGACCTATGAATTGTTTGTTGTTTGCAGGTTTTATGTTAATGGCACACTTACAGGAAACCCTGGAAGGCATAAAGAAAGGAAACAGCAACCATCGTTTCTCCTTCTCTTCCACTTCGACTGGGACAAGGCATAAGAGTATTAGATCTGTTGTATTTGTTTTGGACTTGGACTTACAGTTAATGATTTCAGGAGTGTTTCACTGGGGTGAGAAGCAAATCCACAGGCATACAGAAACCGTTCCTGCAGGATAAAAGTGCTTGCATCCTTGAAGTCAAGAAACTCCAGTACAGCCTCCAGTGATTCTTCTGTCTGAGCTGAGGTTACAGCATCCACTACCTGTGGACTACAAAGAAGTGGAAATTAAATGAACATATCATTGCAATGAGCCAGGCAATACTGAAAAGACTTTACTGCATATTGAGAGAAAGAAGCTAGTGTACTGAAACAGCTCTTCACTGCAAGTAAGAGAATCTTTTACCCTTGTTGGAAGAAGTGTCCCTGAACTCTCACCTCAAAAAAGTACTCATATCCATGGAAAATATTTGAATTTATGCAAATAGGGGACCAAAAAAGCATTAAAAAAACCCCAGCTATCATGAGTGTATTAAAGTTTACAGGACAAGCTTGTAAATATAAAGAAGTGTTTTAGTAGTGCATGCACAATGGCACACAGGAAAAAGGCTTCTATGCTACCTGAGTGACTTATCTGCATTGCTAACAACTGCTACAATTTATTTGAAAGATGCCAACCATATGACTAAGAAATGCTTTTCAACTCTCAAGTCTCGGTGTGCATGCTGTTCACAACCAAATTCTAATACTAGGACAATGCCCAGTTATCAATCTGCCCCTTCTTTGTTGTATTTCCTATCGAAGGAAACAAATGGGAAGTCAAGAACAAGTTAAAGGGTGTTTCAGAACAAGCATTTGATGTGAGAACCTCTGGCTAAATTACAAAGCATGTTGGTCTTGCACTGTAGATACAACCCTAGTGGCTGAAGAGTGTGCTGAAAATTTATTATCTTACAAGAACAAACATAACTTTAAAAAAAATCCTTTTCCTATAGACAGTACTGAACACTGGGTTTGCACTGCTGGGACATCACCAAGAGAACTCAATCACTTTGTATGCAATTTGCCATTCTGCATTTTTCAGTAACTTAAACCTTTTAAAAGCTTGTTCAGGGTAACTTACAGAAGCTCTTTATTTTCACTTTTAATAATTTTCAGTATCTCCTCCTTCGTAGCTTTTCTGATGTTCTGAATGAAGGACAGAAAGCTTTTTGCTGCCTCAGGTTTGGAAAGTTTGTCAGGATGCATATGTTCTCTGATGCTCTGCCAGTGCTCAGAAAGCTGAAAAACAATTCATATTATGTCAAATCTCTCAGACTATGGTTTCATTTCTCAAAATCAGACTAAATAAATGCAAATATGTAGGACAACTGTTGCTCAAATTAGCTAAAATCCAACAGACTATTGATCCTTTAGCTCAGTATTAGTTAATTTATGATATCCCAGCACAAATATCTTAGAAATCTTTCTATAGCTGTCTCTCTTCCAACATTTTAGTATTTTCCTGATATTGTACATGACCATAGATGCAATCTATTTTTGGAACAATAAAGTTTATTTATACTGTAATTGGAATAAAGTGAATTCTCTTTTCTTGCAAATTTACTGTGATTTCTGGTGAATTTGATGTTTACCTTATGTTCCCTTTTCTTCCTAAGTAGATTTTTTTTTAAAAAATGGAGATGCACAATCCCCTATTCACTAATTAATCATATTTTCTGAGAAGATGGTAATTTTGGGTTAGTATAGAACAGGATTGAATGTCCAAGAAGTTATTCCCATTTTTTGTTCATAAACTCGTATACAAAGGGATTTGTAGCTATTGTACAAAATGAAAGGCAAGATGGTATTAGAACAGGTAATTGGTGGTTGCTGTATTTATTCCCACACCACATTTTTACCTGAACGAGCCAACATGGTAGCCAAGCACCGTATCTGTCCTTCCAGATTCACTCCCATAAGAAACTGGTGCTGGTATTTTGACCTTTCCTCTCTCCCTCGCCTTTGCCTCTGTTATCTCAAATTATTGAGAACATTCCTTGGTGAAAACTCAGATGTTCTTTGCAGCACTCTTTACTGCAGTTTTCCTGAGTGGGAAATAACAGTAGTACCCATTTGACCTTTACTAAAATACTTCCCCACTGTGGATTTTGTATTGGGCAATAGCACTTGAACCTGCTGGCAATTAGAAGTATCATTCATCAGTACAGAGTGCAACTTCTATCGACTGTAACAAACAATAATTAGGCAACAGTGATTGAGACATAGGATATTTCCTGAGGATTAATGACCACCTGGGAGGAGCTCATGTTCTGAGGCACAGATGGGTCTCTTAACCTCAACTGGTGATTAGTGCTCAGCACCAAGGTCAGTGTTGCTATTATTAACTGAAATTGGATAAACATATGGGGCACTTTTTATTCCCCCTGTTGAAATTGCACCACAGTCCAGGAAAAAAACCTCTAGCCTCATTACTCCTGTATTTCCTCCTGTGCAGAGCCCAGCTGTGTGGGCTGTTCTTACTTAGTTTAGCCCATACCCTAGAGACAAGCAAGATGGGAGATGCAAGATGGAGCCACCCAAAGCAAAGGAGAGTGGAGACCAAGCCTTCCTCTTTAGGGGGTGCTCAAGATGTTCAACAGCTACAAGGAGCAGCTGCCATCTGCTGCAGTGACCATGATATTAAAAAAACTGTTAACAGTTGACTTTTCTGAGGGCCCTCATTCTCCTGATGTGAATGTCAGGAAGTTTGCATTTAATAACCCAAACATTACAGCGCAAGATGCACACACTTCCACATGGCAAGTCAGCATGGACACGGACCTGTGTTTCTCTGACAGAGGGATGAGAACAGAGGTCTTGTGGGCATTCTAGGAAAAATTCAGCCAAACCAAGAGGTTCTAAACTGAATAGGAGTTGGTTTTGAATGTCAGTGCCTGACAGCTGTTTACCAACATACAAAGGGTGGCTGCACAAGATAGAACAAACCCACCTCATCTTCAGAAGGGGCAAGAATCCTTTCCCATAGGAACCATGAGCATAAAAGAGTGTACAATGCATGAGTTCTTCTGAAAAGAGCATGCTTCATGTTGTCTAAACACAGAAATCTAGACCTGATTTTAAGTGCAAACATTTGCCACAATCTCAAAAAAGCTAGTGCTGCCATCTGGGAAATTAGGATAGTAATGGTTATTTTACCAAATTCATAGAGATAAGACCTGTTGCCATTTAAAAAGGGCTTTGAGAATGTAAAACTCTAAGGCATAGCATGTCAGCAGGACATTAATGTATACTATGATATATAAGTACCATATGCTATGTTGCTGCTTTGGATACAGTGTTCTGTTTATAGAGCCCATCTTTTCATAGCAGTTACTGAAAAATACAGTGAGAAAGCAGAACTTCATTCTCCTCGTGCCATTAGGTTTATAATCACATAGCTCAGTCCCCAGGCAGTGCTCTGGAATTATACCCTGTGTTTGTTATCTTGGTCTGGAAATTATAACTGTTATGACAAACTCAATCCCAAGTGACAAATTGGTCAGCACAAACCCCAACGGGCGGAGTCAGGGAAAAGCCACCTGTCCTTACTCTGTTTAGGATGCTTCAATATTCCTTGCTCAAAACTGCTCTAGCACACATGCAACATAATTTCTATATTCCCCAAATATGTGGTTTTGGTCTTCCCTGTGGCTCAACAAGCATTAGACAAGATAAATTATTACAGTATAATGCTACTTCCAAATAACTTGCACAAGTTCCAATACAGGAACATATTAGTGCTCATAAGGAGTATCTCTGGATGAATAAAATTATGTGTGATGAATAAAAGCTACATCTTTCTTATCAACACCAGAGAATAATGATCCTAAAATTATTGTTCCCATTCATTCCTCAGTGGTAATAGCATTAATACTGTTTGCTAGCAATCACTGTAGTAATTTAGTTTATGATGAACATCATTAGTAAAACAAAAGATGATGCAATTGCAGTGCCACACTCTTAGCCTTCAGATGTCTTAAATATAATAAAAACAAGGCAATTTTTTTTTTCCCAGGGAAAAATGAGAACATTATTCAACCTCCCAAGAATACTAAAGCCCCATTTTATACTTGTAAAAATACATATAAAATTCTTTAAACAAAATACTTCCTCGGAGTCAGGTAGTAAGAAGAGGCTAAATATGCTACCAACAAATGCTTAGCCTGCCTGAGGAATGGCTAATGAACTTGAATTCTTAGGAACAGTTCAGCTCCTCCATGACAGAACTGTTTACAAACACAAGTCAACCATCTTAAAATTAATTTTCCACCCAAAGGAAACAAGCTTCTGCCAGCTCAAGGCTGGCAAAGGTAAGATGAAACAAGAAGGTTTTATATTTTCTAGTGATCTGGAGAAATATTCCAGTCTTTAAAAGAGAGCAAAAAGGTTGGAACTTCTAGTGGTAGATCTTACAACACTATTGTGAGGTAGGTACCATTGCAACACTTCCATACTCCCTACTCCAGGGTGTATTTTATATTGATATATTGGCCCTGTCCTAGTTCTGCTTGGATAGAAAATTTGCTTTCACACTTGTCCTGCTCAGCTAAGCAACCTGATGTTCAATGAACCTGTGTTTACTTACTGAAGGGCACTTTTTGCATTCAGATTTCACTGGCTCTGCTTCCAGGGGCACGGCAACATAATTTGGGTCCAAGGTCTTGATCACACCAGCGACTTGCTTTGCAGCAATCAATCCCATCCCAGCTTGGACTGACTTCAGTTCCAGCCTCTGCCTGTACATCCACACAGTGAGGATACCATTACAGCGCAACCGTCAGTGCAGAGGTGCGGAAATCACACCAAGAGGAAACAAAAAACCCCTCCGCAGACAAAAAATATATAGAATACAGACTTACTGAAATCTTATTTTAAAATATTCAGAACATGGCAAGTCTGTTGGATTTTTAAGGTAACAGAAATATCTGATACCAGCAAAATTACTGCTAGAGTTACGTGCAATAAAATACCTGTATGAGAGACTGTCTAAAGCACAGATTTTTAACACTTGATAAACAGCCTTCAGTATTCACATACATTCTGAAATGTTTCATATATTTGTTCTTAAAAGATCTGGAAAGTGAGATTTTTGAATGTACCTTTTCTTTCAAATATCTACTATTAATGAGATGCCTGAATCATTTATCTTGTATGAGTATCTCCGCACTTTCAGTGTTTTGGAGTCTGAAGTCTCACACAGATCTAGGCTTCACTGTTGTTTCCTTTCTATGCAGTAGATTTTATTTTCTATACTTCCAAACTCTCACATGCTAGAAATGCAAATCCATCAGAAGTACTTTTTGAGAAATGAAAAGACATAACACTTATAGTATTAATAGTAGATTAAAAGGTTCTGGTCAATTCCTGCTGTGTTCAGTTAACTTCTTATGAATGCCATTATTTATTATTTGCAGTGTGGTAGAACCCTTAATCAAAGCTGGACCTGGTACCTGGCACAGGTGGACCTGTATATGGATAAAAAAGAGACCCAAATCCCTACCTGAGGAGTTCACAGCTTTAGATCTCAATTCTTTAATACCTACACATATAACCTGACTTGAATCACTAGTCCTGCTACCATCAGTGACAGTCCAATTGTCCAACTTACTTTGAAACTATTTTGGCACCTGTTTTTCGCCGGTAATTCAGAGCAAAAACAAAATTTTCTTCTGCCTTAATGGATTTAATGAAACTGTCTTCCAGCACATAAACTGTAGCAGATGAGGCTTTTGTACTGGCATCCAAGATCTGAAAATAATTAAAAAATAAAACAGAAAGAGGGTTATTCAACAAACAACAAAATAGGAAAAGAGCTCACAGTTCCAAATGAGGCTTGTAATGAAGTGGAGCCA
The DNA here is from genome assembly GCF_971803275.1 of Cyanistes caeruleus. Lineage (NCBI taxonomy): Eukaryota > Metazoa > Chordata > Aves > Passeriformes > Paridae > Cyanistes > Cyanistes caeruleus. Next base: position 49,446,238 of record NC_141705.1, read on the forward strand.
TATGAGGAAGGTGCATACAGACTGGCATCTCAAACTAAGCCTGTGAACCAGGTTTTTGAGAATTCCCTTTGCAGTAAGAAGCTACTCACTTCTACACCATGTGCTTCAAATTCAGTAAGTACCAGGGTAAAAGACAGTAGGAGCAGGGCAGGAAGTTACACAGCAGGCTGCAACTGAGCAAACACTCATTTAGTTTAAGTTTATACTACATTTAGTTCAAGATATGCTTTAAATAAGACAAGAATATTTTCCAGAGAAATGTCTTGTAAATGAGATTGTCATGTTCACACTCAAATCAAACAAGGTGGCTGACTGCTTCGTGTTTTGTAAACAAGATGACGTCTTTGTGGTAAGTGTGAAAATTGGGAACCCAGTCATAGTGTTAAGGCAGTTTATTAAGAGACTGTGAGCTGTCTTTGTACTTCTCTGGGCTGAGAAAGATCCATTTCTAATGTGGAGAATCCCAGTGCCTTCAGCAAGTGTCCAGCCTGCCCTCAGCAGTGACTATTTAGAAAGACATTTACTAACAGTGGAGGACCTTTAGAGCTGTAGTAGGGCTTCAGTTACTTCTGTGGCACATCTCCTGCATTACACCTGTGCATTAGGGAAGCCTGTGACCTTCCAGGCAAGCCTGACCAGGCTCCATTCAGGAGTCACCATCTTGCCTGACATTTACAGCAGATGGGAAAAAGGTTACTTTTATCACTATGTATCAGCTGAGCCAAAGTGGTTTACACCACAGGAGAATCCGTTCCCTGTTCTCTCCATGGGAACTACATATGATATTTGGGGAAGTAAAACTGCAGAAGTTACATATAGAATTTACTTTCTCTAATGCAAGAAGGGCTCCTGAGAAGATGAGTAGTAGCTGCAAAGAATATATTTTAAATAGGAAGAATAGATTTTATTTTGTTACAGAAATCATACCCGGTTGTGGCTGGTAAATCTTTTCTTTGCTGTTTCACAGGAGTCCAGGTCTTTTATTTTAGTCACTTGATCTTGCCGCACATGGTAAGTAGTATTGCATTTCCCAGAAATGTCCACCTTGGAAGACAGTTAGATTAGGACAAGTTGAATTTAGCTTTGGGACCCCACAATATCTTCCAAAGATGAAACATTTTTTCCACTGTTGGAATCCTGTACCTGAGATGCAGCACTGCTTGGGTTTATTTAACAGTTTTGAGGATGTCAGTGGTTCTAAGTATCTGCTTTGGATTGGTAGGGTTACTATTCATTAGATGGCTATGAAGAAAAGTACCAATGGTTGTTTAAACATAATATTTAGGAAATACCAGGCACCTCACACTATACTCACAAATTTGAGTTAAATTTGAGCTTTGTTCAAGGGGACAGGTTTAGAAATTTAACAATGGAAAGCAACTTAAATGGATGCAGCTAAACCAGTACTAACTTTGTGTGGGTACTCAGATTTAGAATGGGAATTCACTGAACTGTATTTAGCAATCAACCAACTTTAAACAGCAATATAATCACTTTTATAGTGACCTGGTTTAAGGTGGTTTATTACCAAATTGTGCTAAATTTATAAAAATTTTTAAATCAAATGGATTGCACTACTTCTTTAGGCTAATTGCAGCAATTTGACAGGTGTCACCAAATATTCAGAAGACTGTCTTTATGTCCCTTATGTGATCAAAGGGCTGATTTCTATCACAGTTCACTCCTTCTGAAGTCAGCAGGAGCCACAGGTCTGTCTTTCAGAGCACATCAGGCTCTGACTGTTCCTCAGGTGATGATAATCTTGCCTGATAGAGCACCATACCTCACGGGAAGAGCCAGAGTGCAACTGTAGCTGGAAAAGGCTAGCCAGACCTCTCTTAATGTTCTGAGTAAAACCAGGTTCATTTTGATATGAATAGAAGGATTTGACCTGTAGGAATAAAAAAAAAAAAAATTACAAAAAGCATTCAAAAGTGTATAACAAACCTGGTTTAATGAGAAAGGAATAGTGAGGACCCACTCCCTTTACTTTTTTCTCTTAAGGAAGTTGAATTTGGATCTGTTGCCCTTATTTAAACATACTGCAGAAGCTGCAGGGCCTGACAATAACAGCACAAATATGTTTTGGTCTTCAGCTGAACCTAAGTACAGTTTCAGTGCAGTGAGCATCTCTCCTCCTGGAATCAGAGAGAATTGGAAAACTGGAATCTGGAATCAGAGGGAAATGGGAAACTTTTCGTAATTTTGTAATTTCTGCATAATCCTCAGGTAATCGGTCCCCAGAGGGGCATAATATCTGTTGCACTTTAATCACAGGTTACAAAAACTCAGGATGAATCACAGATAAATCACAGATAGAATGACTTCAATGACGTGTCAAACATATCACAACCTTTGCACTTCATGGATCAACTGTTGTGCTTGAGCCTCTCCCCCAGTAACAAGACTTTGCACCTCCACTTTGCATTCAAGGTGCTTTAAAAGTGCCCCTTTTTCTGGAACTGTAAGTACAATCAGTATGTTATCTCAGGGCAACCCTGAAAAGTGAAATTACTGTGCCAAGGCTGAAAGTGTCATGCCACAATGAAATCATAAAAGCAGTGTACACACCCTACTACCTGAGAAAAAGCCCAAATTTTTAATACTACATCTTAACCTTAGCATATGAAAGTGTGCAGTGTATAAGGAGAAGATGCATTCTGACTGTGTTCTTCTGGTACCTCTGTTCTCATGTAGGGATGTGTACAATTCGCAGCCAGTGCTGTCCTGCTGCTTTTTATGTTGTGTAAAACTGATGACAAGGCTGAGTCTGAAAGTTACTGAGCAGGTCTGATAGCAGCTGCAATTCAGCAGGCTGAGCTGGCAGCCAGGGTATGTGCTCAGTGCCTATTTACAGCAGGAGGTAAAGATCCTGCTGGGATAGAGTGTCACAGCCCTCACTTCGCTTGCAGAAGGGAAAAGGGAGTGTGACCTTCAACCTTCCTCCTTTCTCACAGCCCCTCTGCCCATGCCCCACCTGCCAGGCATTGCAGGGCTGCAGAGGGGAAAATGGGGCTCTTGGCCTAATGCCAAAATCAAAAGGAGCATGAAGGAACAGGGTCAGGAGGTGGGAGCAGCCATGGCTCGAGCCTCACCACTCCCTGGTCAGAAGAGTGGGCTGCGTACAAGGGGACACGTAAGCAGCTCTGCAGGGAAAAAGAGTGGGATGGATGTGCTTGAATCCCCTTCTCAGAGAAATACGGACTCTGAGAGCTACAAATGGACATGGGTACTCCTGTGCTGGGATAGTGCTTTGGTGTTCTCTCAGGGCAGGGTATAAAACCCAGGCACGTGCTGAGACACACCTGCTCTCTGACCCTCTTCTTCTGATTTTTGGAGATAGTCTCCCAGTGGGGGAAAAACATGTAAGGCTGTAGCTCTTTCAGCATCAAGCTCATTAACTTGGGACCACTGAAACTGCAGGTGACACAGAAGTAAATAAGCAAACCAAAGAGCTGGGAAAAGCAGTCCTGGTAAAATACTTGAAAAGACTTTAAAGTGATTAATAAATACTGTTCCTCACAGACTCAGTAGAACATCCCTCATGACAAATTTTATCTCCTTTTCTGCCTTCAGATCTTGGACAAAATCCTGCCCTCACTGAAGTCAATAGCACAAATCCCACATAGCTACTGTGCATATATCCAAATGTGTATCTACATCTTTGTACTACAATCTGCTCTTTACTTCTCCACTGTGTGGTGTTCTCAATACAAAATAGGCTTGGGCTAGAAGGTAAATTACAGTTTATTCTAAACTATTGTATTTCACATAGAGTGACAGGAACACAATAGCTTATTAAAAACACTGAGTGAATAGTGAACTGGTAAATTCTTCAAGTCTGTTACAAAAGATTTGTGCCATGTTTCCTTAGGGACTGAATTTTAAAAGACAGGGTCTTACTTTTCCACGGACTAGCTCAACCACTATGGGCCTCTGTAAAGCCTCCAGATACTCCTTCCCGATGATCTTCTCTGTGCTTTTTCCTTTGAAGATGTTTTTATCAGCTGGGCGTTCATTCACATTTTCAACCTGAATATCTTTTATCTAGCGAAGTAAAAGCAGAGAAAATTAATGTAGAGAGCAGTGCAGAATTGACCTGGAGTAAGCTAGATAGACTAAATCACATAATAAATGTTCATTATTTCTGCATTTCTGGTTCTGATCATTCATCTTCCATTATTACTATGTCAATGTTTACAAAAGAAGCTGGGGAAGTAAGTGCCAGAAAATCTCACCATAAAGCTAAGTACCAAACCCAGTTTCTGTTCAGAAAATTTCATGATTTGTAGCTAGACCTGAGGGCTTCAGACAACATATTGTCCCTTGGGTAAGGGCTTGCACACCAGTTGTTTGAAGCTATAGGTGCTCTATGAAGCAATTTCTAAATACAGGAGATATTCTGAAGTTCTGGTTTATGGTATTATATAGATACTTGTGAAATCTTATTCTATAGGAATCAGATCATCAAAGCAGCCGGGTTTAGTTGATGAGACTAGAGAATAAAAGGTTTAGCTGGCATTCTGAAAGTGAGTTCTCTGAGAGTAGTTTAGCAGCTAGATAAGTGCAGAAAACATTGTGTATGTATTAAGTTGTCTGATGGCAATAATTACCGCAATTTTGACCAGCTGGTCATCATCATTTTCAGGATTTCTCCATAAGAGGTTGACATCCACACCAGAAGAAATCCGGTATCCTGCACTTTTCTGCAGTGATGCTTTCACCCGATCAACATAGACTTCAGCTGAGTAAGCAAACTTATATAGCTTGTCATTATTTAGGCTTGGCCCAGTAGTGTGCCCTGTTTGGAAAGCAAAAACAAACAGCATTTTAGAATTGACTAACTCACATAATCTACCATTTTCTCTAAGAAACACCTTTAGAAAAATCAAAAATTTAATTACAAATGAAAGATTTATGGGACTGATCCTGCTACTCTAGATTACAGAGGCTGTCCCACTGAAGCAGCTGGTGTTTTTTGCGATTGAATTGACACTGATTGTACATATTTAACATAAGAATGGTCACAAAACCCTTTCTTCTAGCTCTTTAAAACTGTCAGATTCTTCTCTTCAGCTACAAATTAATCCAAAATTATTTGCAACTCAAAATACTGTTATTAATCATGCAATATGAGTGTTTAGCGATGTGAAATGCACTGATATGATTCACTGGAGCCAACAGAAATCATTCTCTGCATCTCTTGAACATTTACTGGGAATCTTTCCATTAAGAGTCTTGCAATGAATGTAATGAAAACATTAAGAACGTACTTCTTAGATTAAATAATTATGTTCTTGTTCTTTCAACTAAATAATTGTCCCCATATCTGTATCTCTGCTGTCAATTTATATATTTTAAGGAATATAAAAGGGAAGGGAAAAGAAGTTGCCTGTACACTAAGTGCTATTAACATTCTCAAAGCAAACACAGAGTGACCTTAGGTGCTATCTGTAAGCAGCACAGCACCAGCCTCACACACCCAAATGCTGCACCACTGAATGCAAGAAATTTCTTCATGGAGTTCATGAGGTACAGAGCAGAAACAACAAGTTTACAACAGAGTTAATCTAAGAAACACAAAGTGCTGTCCTCAGGGAGATGCATCTCAGTCTTATGACAAATGTGGGGAAGGGCAGAGAAAAGAAGAAAAATGTCTCACAACATCTCAGAAAAATTCTTAAGCATGCTGTAATGGAATCAATGTCTTCAAAGTCCCCTGCAGAGATTCATCAGGCTATCCTGATTTATGTTATATCCCTCTGTTTTATCTGACTCACTTAAATAAATTTCAAAACACTGCATTGATAGAAAGGAGAATCAGTCTTATTTCACTATAATATTTTAAAGCCCATTTAGGTAGGTGCACAGGGTAGTTCCATCATGGCTGGATGGACACAGTCTGTAGTTCTTAAAGAGTCCAAAACCCCTGCTTCATTAAGATTTGCTCACATCCTTCCCCTGTTCACACAGATACTATGGCAGCAGATTAAGGTCAGCTTCAAAGAACCTTTCCCTGAGCCAAATGGACACTCCACCAAGCTAAGTCTGCAAGTTGTGCAAACTGACAAAGTTACAGAACTAATGTACTTTATGCCAGCTCTGGATGTTGTGCAGCAAGTCTGGTGATCCCAGTGGGTGCATCCTGTTCTCATGTGAGTGGCCAAAACTGTAACTATTGATTTTTTACCAGGGAGGCTGGAGGATTCCTGTTGGCATAACGGAGCTTGTCTGGTTTTGCATGTCTTGTGTGTCTGTTTCAAAACAAAGTCACCAAAAGGAACACAACCCTTCCTGCAGGTTTACTGTGAATTTCCTATCCAATTTCCTTCCCCAGTTCCCTGCTTTGAAGCCACCTTACCCTTGAGAGTAGAGGGTACTCAGTGCCTGCTCAGAGATGGCAATGCCTTCCAGGGACACCCCTGATTCCCTGCAGTGCCTTGGAGCCAGTCACCTCCCAGTTCAAAATATCCACTTGCAGCAGAAACCGCAGTGCAAAGGACTGAGTACTGGCTGAGATTTTAGGAATACCACCCACTAGGTGCATTCTAAGCACAGTCCCATCTAAAGAAAAAAGTAGGGGAATAGCACATCCAAGAGAAATTATCTGGGTTCTCTAAGACAAGTGCCTTATTAGTAGGTGCATTAGAAGGTGCATATTGTGGTTTTGCTCCCTCCCTATTTTCAGTTAAAAGCACTTTTCACCTATCCTCTTCCTTTCCCCACAACAGAACACATACATGGTTTTATTCTCCTTTTGTAAGAGTTCATTCCCTCTTCCTCCCTTTTAGCATTTGCTTGTCCCTACATACAAAAGAGCTGTTCCATCCTACAGGAAACACATGAGCAAATGATGCAGCAGCTTCTTGCAAGTGTTATGGAAGAAACGAATAATTGCAAAGTATTCCTGGGAGCTAGAAGAACATGAGATTTTGAAAGCTTTCACCAATTCACACATAGAAAATGCTGCAGGAGCCAGGGCAGAAGACACCTTAAGTTGCCAGACTGGAAAAGGGTAGGCTAACAGTGGATCGTGATAAGATGATGATCTTATGGTAAGTGGATCACGATAAGAAAAGCAGCTGGGATCAGGCAGTACTGAAAGCAGTCCCAAAGAGTTAGCACTTATCCCCATGGAAATGGGGAAGCCAAGAAACACAACTGAGTAGTGTGGTCAGGCTGAGAGAAAAGGGGGATCTTGAGAGATGAGAGACAGAGATGCAGGGTCACTGACCAGAACCAGTATTCAAAATAGCCCAACTAAATTTTCATGCCAACCTCCATGAAGAAAACACCAGCGTTATTTTAAAAGGAATATTGCAAAACTTTTCTGATAAAAACTTTTCTTAATAGAAAGCCCTCCTTTTAGAAGCTCCTTTCTTTGTATTCAGCACAGCACTGGAATCAGTGCCTGTGCAGCCATTGACATTTCAGCTGATGGCAAGTGTCCCACCACCTGAGAAGGGAGGAGAGAGGGACACACAGACTGCCATCAGCCCAGCCATGCTCTCTGGGGGTCAGAAGTGCTGCTTCCAAGGTGGAGTGCATAACACATAGTTTGACTAGCAATGTTAAGTGTCTGTCATTAAGGGTAACGTGCCAAGTCTATAATTAAATCATGATACTGTATAATACAGAAGGTTACACTGCATGAGTAGAGACAGCTGTCAAGTCCTGTGCCTTTTATTAATACATATGGCATGCACAGCATGTGTGTCTCTAACTACTTGCTAGCTCTACCTTCATAAATCATATTTGCCACTGTCTCTGATACCAGATAGCTTTAAAAAGCAAACCCCATCCACTTATCTGAAAATATTTTTCAAGTGGAACTGCAGTAGGAAAATTTTATGTCTGCTGATCTACCTGAATTGAACAGAATAATGTTTCAATATTTCACAAAGGCAGCATGCCTGATGAAAAGGTAAAAACACTAATCCAAATCCCAGCTCTCACACTGAGGCCCTAAGTGGCCTTTGGGGCAGTAATTTAGCTCTCAATCTCTGCACAGGAGAGAGAGGAAATCTGGCAGAGCTGTCAGGATGACTAATTAAAGAGAAAATTCTTGCTCTGTATCCTGGGGATGTGACAAGCAAATATTACTTCACATCAAGAAGTTTCACTTAATTGATATTAAGGGGAAGCTAGGAAGATCAGATACTAGAAATGTAACACACTGGTACCTAGCCATAAACTGAATGTAGCAGTCTCATGAAATAAACCCACAGGTAAAGGCACTGCCTGCAAATTTCTCTCCTTTATAACTCCTGTGATGAGGGTGTATAGAGGCAGGGAGGAAGGAAGGCTGCTGCTCTGTGCTTACACAGTGTCCTGGATTCCTTGCAGGAAGCAGGAGGTGGCACCCATGAGAGCACCTCCACAGCCTTTTAAACAGGTTATCCCAGGATAGCATGTCCCCCTTGCTTCTCATCATGATGAAGACATCCTCATTAAACTGAAAACTCAGCTTATGTTATAAGGTTGCTGTTCCTCTAAATTTAACGTGAAGTTGTACATGAAGAGTCACTAGTACAGACACCTTTCCTTGCTTCATACATTGGCACTGCTGAAGCAGACAGTCTCAAAGACTTCATACCCTTGATTTCATCAGGACAGCTGAATAAAGCTCTGCTCACAGGGTTTCTGCAGACATCCAGATTTTCAAGACTTACTACAGAGCAAGGTTCTCCTGAAATTAACAGGATGCTTCTTACTGACTTCAGTGGTAGCTGAGTCAACTGCTCAGAAGCTGAAACCTGGAGAGCCCTGAGCACTTCCTGGCTATGCTCCACCAGAGCTCTCCATGTGTTTAACTTCTGGGTGTGTGTGAAAAGTCCCTTTGAAGTCGGTGCCCCCACAGTATGTCCTGATTAAGCAAGGTCAAGATCCCTGATCTCCTGGTCACACCACCGGCCCTGTGCACTTGAAAACATCATCTCCTCCACCACCTCTGCTGAGAGGAATGCCACGAGCACTTAAACCTAACTACTAAATGCATCTTGTATTACTCAAGTATGTCTGACAAAAGCTGATAATTTTTGAGGCAAAACAGACCTGCATACACATTCTGGTTATGCCTCTGTTGAGGCAGAAGCTGAACCAAGCCCAGTACAGACCTACCTTTAACAGAGGCTGAGTAGGTGGAAATGATGCAAAGGAACAGCACGGTAAGAAGAATCATGCTGGACTCTGCCAAGCTCCTGACTGCAGCATGAAGTGTGAGAACCTCCAAGAAGTGATCTGAGAGTGGAGCTTGCAGAGAGAGCCACAGGCTTGGCCACACTGTTTATCTAGATGTAGTAAAGGTCAGATTCCAAATTCCACACTCAGGTACTAAGTTCATGAAAGGACTTCCAGTTAATTATTAAGAACTAAGGTAACTGGCAGTTTCTACCCCATTTTTTCAATCACCTCGGCTTTCATTTATGAATACTGAGCCCACATAGACCCATTTCTGAGAAGCAGAGCCCCCCTCCAGTGCTGGAAGAACCAGGAGATCCTGCCACCACTTCTCTCTCTGAACAAAAGAGCGATCGGGTCTCTTGCTGCCAGGGGCCAGATCCTGACCACCATCTCCACTGTCTTGCATCATCTGTCATCATCTCTGTGAGCAACCACAGAAGCTGAGGTTTTTTTAAGGGTCTTCCTGGAAGCAGAATTACATGGGATTTATAAGTGCTATCCCAAAAATTAATCCTACTTCATTACAGACTCAGATGTGATGTCTGCTACATCTTACCACACTAAAGAAATGTTCTTTCTTTCAGCAGCCCCAGCCTTCTTACATCTTACATCATTGCAGTGGCAGAGGTGAGAGCCTGAAAGATGAGATAAAAAAAGACATTTTGTCCCTTCTCAGTAAAGGGTACCTGCTTGGCAAGGTCTAGGAGCAGGGCAAACCAAGCCCTTTCCCCTTTTCTTGTGCTTACTTCACCACCTCCCTTGAAAAGGCCTTGGCTGAGTAACCCACATGCTTCCCTGTTTCCCCTGACAGTAAATCCCAGGCCCACTCACATTAACCTCATGGCCACAGGGCTGGTTAAAGAATGTCCTTCAGCTGTCCCTCAGGTGTCAGTGGGGCAGCAGGCCAACCCTCCATGTTTCTTGGCATGCCCTGGCACACAGCCTGCGAGGCTGCATGCCTCTCTCCCAGCACACAAAGCCTTCCCAGCTCAGTGAGGAGACAGGATCTGCTCCTGCCTGTAAAGGAAACACACAAGTGAGCCATCACCACAGTCTTCCACTCCACTTCCACTGGTTGCTTTCACGTGACTGTGAGCTATGGACATCCCAACCCAGCAAGCGCCAACCCAGGCTGCATTTAGATGCTCCCAGAGGGCCACTTCTGCCACCACCTCCTCTGTAAGGGATGGCAAAGTGAGAGCAGCCTTCTCCTTGGATGGTATAAATGCCTCCTCTGTTTTCTTGTGGTAAAGGAGGAGTTGAACATTGTGGATGTCAATCATTGCCCAGAAGTAGGAAACAAAAGGCCCATCCACCGCTTCTCCCCCATGCTCATTTGCACCCTGTGGAAGTTCCCCGTGGACCTCATCCTGTATTTTGTGTGCACACGTGGGAGGGAGCAGAGTAGGAGACCCCAGGGTTCCGTTGTTGCCTCTTCCCTTTTTGTTGTTGGTTATGCTACTTTCTCAGCACAGGCTGTGATGTGCTCCCAAATTCAAGGGGCTGAAGCAGAGGACTAATTTTTCTGCACTTAGTAAGCAAGGAGCTTGCTAGGTTTTCTGTGCTGTTTTGAAAAAAGTAAGGACACTATCTTGGTGCACAACCAACTAGATTTGTCTAGAGAAATGCATCCTGCTTTAGAAAAGCAGTCTTGACACTTCACTCAGAAGGGGGAGGTGATGTTAGTCAGAAATCTGAAGACGAGCAATTGTCCTCTTTCTGTGCTCTTGATACACAACAAATTTGTTTCCTCCTTCAAATAAAATATATATTTTTTAAAAGGCCTCTGTTAGAATACCCCTGGCCAGATCCCCTGCTGATGTAAATCCACATCTCTCCTTGGACACCACGGTAGCAGTGCCAATTACAGAACTAAGGAAGTCATTGCCATGTAAAGAAATTTTGTACATACATTTCCACGTGCACACACATTTATACACCCATAAGCATATCTATAACACAGAGTTGGAGTGCTCTTCAGACATCTTAGAAACAGGAGGCCTGAGCCTCATCTTAGTTATGGCCAGAGTTAATCAGCAGTGACTTTCTTTCAGTAAGATTACATCAGTGAAACCTCACTGTGCCCACCAAAGTCCACACCACGCACAGGTTGTGGGATCAGCCCCTCATGGATGCTTCACGCCATGCTGGCATATGGACTGGGGTCAAAGTATTCCTGCTGCTGCCTACTTTCCAGAGTCCAAACTATAGGGCTCATATCTTTATACAGCCTAATAAAACTAATGAGATTTCCTCCCATATTCTGAGGTCAACAAAATGTTTCTTTCTGCCTTTTCTTCTCAGAAAAGCACAGAGATCTTGCTTTTCAACTCAAACCTTCAGGCATGAGCACCAAAGTACCCAAAAGCATCTTTGTCCTTCAGCTGGTGCCCATGGGCCCCCAGCTTCCAGGTTTTGGGTGAATAAGCCACCCCTGTTTCTGCTGCAAGGGGTCAGCCTCACCATTGGGATCAGCACCTTGAAAAAGTCAAATTAAATCATAAAAATAATGAAATTTAGACAGCTCTTTCTCAATATTTGCAAC